>NC_134111.1:105007500-106207500 GCF_040939455.1 Microcebus murinus | reverse complement strand
CGGCGACTGGGCAGGCAGGGGTCTGTGCCACGGAGGATGAACACGGCGCCCGGCCACGGTGCGGCAGACGGGCGCCAAGACGGCCTCGCGTGCGTGACCCCCACCTCTGGGGCCCCCCAGGGGTGGGCAGCACCTGAGACTTGCTTCTGTCCCTAGAACGTGGGAAGGTGACAGGAGGCCACTCCTGTGCTGATGGCGCGTCACACGACAGTCTGCGTCAGGGGACCGGAGTGACGGACCCCCACCAGGGAGCTGCGGGCGGCCTCCAGGGTCTGAGGGCTCCAGGACAGCAGCCAGCTGGGCACGCGGTTCCAAGGCCACGGGGATTGAGCCCGGCGACCACGGAGCCCAGAGTCCTTCTGGGGCCACGGTGCAGCCTCCCGGAGGGGAGGTCGGGGAGGCCCTTTGGGGAGGCCCAGCTCGGCCTCGGGGGCCCACAGGGCTCTGAGACCAGGTGAGCGCCTGGGAGCCACTGCAGCTGTGACACAGCAAGAGGACGGTGGCACGTGGATGGGCTTTGGCGCCAGGCGAACTCCCTGAGGGTGGGCCCGGCTCGGCCCATGCTGTCGGGTGACCGAGGCGGGTCACTGGCCTCTTTGCTCACCTGGGCACAGCAGCGCCGTCGCCGTGGTGAAACCGGGACAGCTGGCACGGCTCCCGCCTGGGGACAAGAGGAAGGCGTCCCCGGTGTCCCCAGTGTGCAGTTGGGAACACGGCCTGGTCCCTTCCTTCAAAGCCCACTCGGGCCTCCGCGGAGGGAGGGCCGTGAGGCGTGATGCTGTGTCCCAGCGCAGGAGGGGGCTGCGGGGGGGACCCCCAGGGTGGCAGACGCTGTCTGGCACGTCCCTCCCCAGCCCTCTGCAAGGGGCCGGCACAGACCTGGCACAGACACGCGCCTCCCGGCCCTCCACACGCGTGTGCCCAGGCCCAGCATGGGGCTGGACCGGGGAGGACCAGCGGGTGGGAGAAAGGACAGGCTGCCCATGTCCTGACGAGCCAGGACTGGTCCCCCGTGCGTCCCCAGCCCCTCTGCTTCCTGGGGGAGGTCCCCTGTGGTAAGCAGCCCCTGGGGGCAGCTGGTGACAGAAGAGACAAGGAATGAGACCACTGTCCTTGGAGCTGGGACCACTGTCCTTGGAGCTGGGACCACTGTCCTTGGAGCGTCCCTGCCCCAGAGCTGACCCTGAGGCAGCTGCCCAGGGACAGCCCCTTCCCAGGCCGGGGGGCTCTCAGGGAGGCAGGGCCTGGCCCCTCCTGGGACCTCTGTCCCTGGTGGCTGCCGGCTGGGCCCACCCTCAGGGAGGACCCAGGTGGGAATGGAGCTGACGGGAGGCAGCAACCCCTTCAGAGTCCCTTCGTGTCCCTCTCCCTGCGCCGGACGCTCCAGCAGGCCTGGCCTGTCTCCAGCAGCCAGACTGGGCCCCAGGCCTGTCACCAGCCCAGCCCCCCCCAGCATTCCTGAGGGGCTTCTCACTGCCACGGAAGACCATTTATAAGGTGGCTGGGCCCACCCCGTGGGCACCGAGCCCAGTCTGCCCCTCGGGGGACTGTCCAGCTTCTAAAAGGCCCAAAGAGGCCGCCGAGGGCAGGCTGCCAAAACCAGCCCCTCCGTCTTTCTGCAAAGACAGACAGAAGGGGCTGGAGAGACTGGCCCCGGGCCAGCCCGGAGCCTCCGGGAAGAGCTGCCGCAGCAGGTCCTGTCTGCAGACCCTCTGAGGCCTGCCCTGCCCCGCTTCCCCCAAGCAGGGCTGGGGGCACCCGCTGAGTCTGCAGACAGACAAGCAGGGCGGGGGCTGCCCCGCCCCGTGGGACCCAGGCCCCTCTGTGCCTAGTCCTGCCTTCCAGAGGCTCCGCCCCTCCAGGACATCCCCAAGGTAAGGCTGCTCTCCGACACTCCTGCACTCCGGGCGGCTTTCCTGGGGAATCCGCGTCTGCCCTCCTCGGTGCCAACAGGTGAACGGAGCCACATGGGGGGGCCTGAGGCTCCCGGGGGCTTTTGCACCAGAATGAAAACAGGCTTCGAGTCAGGGAGTGCAGCAGGCGCAGGGCTGGCAGATTCCAGCAGGACACACACAAGGGAGGCTGCAGTGAGGTCTGGGCAGGGCCGGGGAGACCCGGGGGAAGGTCATGGGGGAGCCTGAAGTGCCCCTTTCTCGACAGCCGAGTGTCGAAATCCAGCCCGGACACCCGGCCCAAGCGCCAGTGACTCCAGGCAGCCCTCCGGGGTTCCCTCCTACCCGCAGGCCTGGTCCTTCTCAGGAGCCACGCTTACCTCTCCCCCTGCAGGCGCAGGGCTGGGGCCTGGACACAGCAGGGCCACAGGAAGTCCTGCTTGCTCTAGGGTCTGGGGTCCCTCCAAGGGCGGGGCCTGCAGTGGGGGAAACAGGCTCCCAGAGCCCGAAATGTTCACCCCCAAGCCTGGGCAGGAGCCCCTCGCCCACTCCAGCTCCGGAGCCCACCGCTCCCCAGACCCTCGGCCACTGGCTCAGCCTCAGCTTTTCCAGGATCCCGAGAGCTTCGCACCTCCTGCCCTGGGCCTCCCGGCCCGCGCTGCTGTGCTGGGCTCTGTCACGCCGGACCCCACATACGTGCAACCCAGAAGTGCCCCTCGACCGTGGGGCTCCCCTCCCTGGCCGACTGTCCGGGGAGGAGGCTCCCTCTGGCCCCGGGAGACGCTGCAGTGGGCCGGGCATCGGCCTTGCGTAGCCCCTGCCTCCGTGCTGGCTGAACTTCCTCCTGCTCCAGTCCCCTCCCCGGAGCTGCTCCCGAGGCCCTGGGACTACATGTGCCTTTGCCCTGCGCTGCCCGCTGCCCGCGCACACACATGCCTGGGAAGGCGGCCGGGAGGGGGAAGGAGCCCCGAGACTGTCACAGGGAGGAGCACACCAGGGCAGGGGCAGCGCGTGCAGAGCCCTGACCCCTGACCCCGACAGCCGGGAGCCTGTGCGGCCGCAGCCCGGGAGGGGTGGGCAGAGGGCTGCAGTAGACACCACGGGATGCCCTGGCTGTCTCCAGAGCCCACCGAGGCCGGGAGACTCTGCAGGAAGCGACAGCGAGACGTGGGCTCTGGACTCGTCCTGGAGGCAGAGCCAGCTGGTGGGGGTGGGGCTGCAGGAGAAAGAGGGGTGGAGACGGCCACCCGGGCACCGGGAGACGGGGCGAGGGTGCACCAGGCTGGGTGGGGGCCCTGCGAGAGCCAGGCCTCCAGTGAGGTTGAGACCCGGGGACAGGTGTGTGTGTGGCCGGCAGCACCTGTGGGAGTGACGGGCCCCGGCGTGGCTTGTCCCGGCCTGGAGGGCAGCCAGGTGGCCAGCTGGTCCCCAGCCTGGATGTGGGGGCTGTCGGCAGAGCCTGGGGTAGGACGAGGGAAACCAGTCTCTCTCCACGCCTCGGCGAGTGCGTGTGTGTCAGGGGGGAGGGTGGTGGTGTGCACAGCTGAGCCTCAGCCTGGGTCCTTCCCCCACCAGGCCGTGTGGCCCCACCGCCTCCCTGCCCCCTCCCCTGCCCCTGCCCTTCCCCCCCTTGGGACGGGGCGAGGGTACCCAGGCTGGAAACTCTCTGGAAACTCTGCAGTGAGCACACATGCGCCACCTGAGCCGCCCCAGGCAGCTGGGCAGCTGCTTCTCAAACAAGGCGCCACATCTGTGCGTCCCTGTGGTCACCGCTAATCGCAGACCCGCGGTCCTTCCCCACACACAGCCCCGGCGTCCAGCTGCTCGGAAAAGTCTCTCTGGGCCAACAGCTGCACGTTGCGTGCGCTTCCCTCGGGAGTGGCGGCCGCAGGGCCGCCCGGGACTGCCACAGATGATCTGTGCAGCGGGAGGGAAGGAGGGAGGGAGGGAGGGAGGGAGGGAGGGAGGGAGGGAGTGTGCCTCCTGGGGAAGACAGCAGTTGGAAGGCAGGGCCACGGCGAACAGCTCGCAATGACAGAGGGAGCTTCCTTGGCGATGCCGATTACAGAGTCCGGGCTCCCCTGGGGCGTCTAAAACCGGCTCCTGGGTCAGGAGAATCTCAGTGCTCCTTAAACCAGCTCGCCCGGCTCGTGGGCGTGACTCCACCCGTCATTTCTAGTGCACGTAAAAAGTGAGTTGCATCAAATTGCATTAGCCGGTGAATAACTTCCTCAGCAGCAGGAATTGCGCTTAAGGCGGAACCTCGGTGCATGTGGAGAACTGGCCAAGTGGCCGGTGGTGGCCAAGCGGCTGGTGTGGCCAGTGGTGGCCAAGTGGCCGGTGGTGGCCAAGCGGCTGGTGTGGCCAGTGGTGGCCAAGTGGCCGGTGGTGGCCAAGCGGCTGGTGTGGCCAGTGGTGGCCAAGTGGCCGGTGGTGGCCAAGTGGCCGGTGCGGCCAGTGGTGGCCAAGTGGCCGGTGCGGCCGGTGGTGGCCAAGCGGCCAAGCGGCCGGTGGTGGCCAAGCGGCCGGTGGTGGCCAAGCGGCCGGTGCAGCCAGTGGTGGCCAAGCGGCCGGTGGTGGCCAAGCGGCCGGTGGTGGCCAAGCAGCTGGTGGTGGCCCAATGCACAGGACGGGAAAGGGACACACAGAAGGCTCAACGTGATCCTTTCTAAACAAGCTATTTTCTGGGGGCTCAATAAAAAGTCCATTTTATTTTATTTACTTACTTTTTAGATACAGGGTCTCGCTCTGTCACCCAGGCTGGAGTGCAATGGTACGATCACAGATAGCTCACTGCAGCCTCCATCCACCGGACTCAAGCGATCCTCCCGCCTCGGCCTCCCTGGTGTCTGGGACTACCCGCTTTTGCCATCACACCCAGCCACATTTTTAATTTTTTTTTTTTTTTTTTTTTGTAGAGACAGAATTTCTCTGTGTTGCCCAGGCTGGTCTTGAGCTCCTGGCCTCAAGTGATCCTCCCGCCTCGGCCTCCCAGAGTGCTAGGACTATAGGTGTGAGCCACTGAGCCTGGCCACAATGTGTATGTTAAAAATCCTGCCAATAGAATTCTGAATTTAGTAAATACGGGTTTATGTAAGGTTTATATCCTCATCTGTTTATCAGTATTTTTTTTTCTGTATTCCAGAAATAGCTTGAGGAAAAAAAAAGAGAAAATAATTCGATTCAGACCTGCCATGGAAACACTCTGCCTAGGAAAAGGCTTACCCAGAAAGGCCCTGGACTTTGTAAGAACAACGACACAAGTCTGTGTTCCAGCCAAGTTGGGTTGCTATCACGGGACACCTCCGGGCGGGTGGCTCGCAGGACAAACCTTTATCTCTCACCGCTCTGGAGGCCTGGAGTCTGGGAGTGCCGGGAGGGAGAGCTGCCTCCCGCCTGTCTGCCCCGGCGCTGTTCCCGTCACTGATCCACCCTCACGACCTCACGCCCTGCATCCAGACATCCTCACGGCGGGGACTTCGGCTTCACACGGAAACGTGGGGACACGCAGAGGTCCCGGTGACGACACTGGTCGCTAGCTGAGAAGGAGGGTTTGCCAGGAGGGGCGGGCGGCCGCCGGGTGAGTGGGAAGACAAGCCGTCACGATGCCTGGTCTTCCCGGTCAAGGTGTAGTCTCAGCCCGACCCCATGCCCAGTGTTACCACGGCGGTGGCTGTAGGAACAAAAGCATCCATCACTGTTACAGGAGGGTGTGTTACAGCTATTTGCAAAAGCATCGTGTGAAGAAACTTAAATATTTCTTGCTGGTGAATCCAGGAATTCCACTTTTGCAACCTTACTTTGAGAAAGTAATCGTAAGTGACGAGAAAGGTTTTCTTTGTGCACAAACGTACTCGGAAAAGCAAAAAAAAAAAAAAGTCTCTCGAAGGTGGACCCGTAGAATCGCCAAGCAGGCCACCGTGCGAAGTGGCTCGAGCCTGTCATCCCAGCTACTAGGGAGGCCGAGGCAGGAGGGCTGCTAGAGCCCAGGAGTTGGGGGCTGCCGTGAGCTGTGACTGCACCCCAGCCCAGCCTGGCCAACAGAGCAAGACCCTGCCTCTGAAAAAGCAAACAGATAATAGCTAAGCAAAATGTGGCCTGCTCGTGGAATATCATATAGCCATTGTAAGATTTTTATAGTGCACAGTACGAATCCAAGCCATAAAAAAAAAGCAAGCAATAAATAAATAAATAAGGACAAGAATGGAAAGAAATACAACGTCTTTAAATGAGGAAACTGTGGCCAATATTCCTCCTTCCTCCTTCTGTTCCACAGCCTCTGAATTTTCTTTAATAATTATATATTACTTAATAATTTAAAAGACATCAACAAGTGTTATTTATTTTAAATGAGTTTACCAAGTCCCTAGGATTTGGTCATCTTCTTACTTTCCGGGACATTTTTGGTCTATTAAGAACAGCATTAATCATAATGAGATATAGAAACAGCCCAAACTTCCAACGGCATGAGTATGACCCGAACCTATGGCAGAACCAGCCACGGAATGACACGCAGTCTGTACACGTGATCTGGGAGAACAGAGCTCAGTTGACACGGACAGTTAATGTGCATCACGCCATGGAAGCATTCAATGTCACCCAACGAGAAGCGTGACACAAGAAGGATTTCATTAGAACACAGCGCCTCGCCACTGCGGACCAGGGTCTCCAGAGAGCATTGTGGGTGACGTCTACTTTCTCCTTTGTATTGTTTAAAATCCAGTTTTCTGTTTTAAAAAATGTGTATTACTTTGAGAATCAGAAAAAAGCCAAATGCCGCTTAAAAAAGAAAAAAAAGACATTTCAGCAAACGCTCCATGACACTGGACGCCCCCCGCACGTGAGGGGGTGAAGCTGCCCCCCCAACACGCACAGAACTGAGGTCCAAGAGGCCACAGACCTAGTGTAGCAGCTGGAGTGATGCAAACCCCAGAACAAGGCACAGGAGATGATCTTTATGACCTTGGGTTACAAATTAATAGAAATAATAATTTCTTAGGTAAGATATGCCACAGCGACAAAAGGAAGAAAAATAGATAAATTGGATTTTATCAAAATTAAAAACCTCTGGGCTGCAAATATTCCATCAAGAAAGAGAAAAGAAAATCCACAGAATGAGAGAATATACCTTCAAATCATACATCCGATGAGAGACTTATATCCGGGATACATAACGGACTCTAAGAATGTGGCAACAAAAAGATAAATAACCCAGTTTAATGATGGGCAAAGGATCTGAGCAGTCATTTCTCCAAAGAAGGCAGATAAACGTCTACTAAGCGTGGAAAAGATGCTCGACGTCGTTAGCAGTGAGAAAACCGCAAACCGCGGCCACGAGCTGCGGTCAAGCCGGACGGCCGCCCGCGGGATGCAAGATGGCGGCTGCCTGGGAGCCAGTCTGGCGGCTCCTCCGATCGCGAGACGGAGCTGCCGTGTGACCCAGCACAGCTGTGAACACACTGAGAAGCATGGGATTTTACACCACAAATGGGTGAAATGTAGAGTGTGTGAATCATATCTCAAGTTGTTAAGAACACACAAAAAGCTCATTTGGTCCTCACCACGGCACTAAGGGTGGGCGTCACAGGCTCGTGTTCAAGGATCGGGACACGCGGTCTCTAGATCCACAGTGGCTGAGTCTGTGGAGCCCAGACCTGCTTGCCTCTCAGCGCTTTTGCTCTCTTACTCCCAGAGAGGAGGAGGAGGAAGAGGAGGAGGAGGAAGAGGAGGAGGAGGAAGAGGAGGAGGAGGAAGAGGAGGAGGAGGAAGAGGAGGAGGAGGAGGAGGTTCTGCAGCTGCCAGTGTCAGGATGGGAGGTGGTGCCTGAACCCTGCTTAGTAGGTGCCGTGTGCTCCCCCTGCCACAGCCACTGTGAGGGAAAATCCCAGGGCCTGGGAGAGGCTGGTGTACCACAGGCTCCAGAGAGCCTGGCCGTGCTGGACCTTTGGCCCCGGGGTTCCACACGTCACCTTACAGTTTCTTAAGCACTAAAGTCCCTCAAAGCCTCGAACTGCCAATGCTACCTTGTGCTGTGACACGTTAGCCTTGTCACCATTTCACCTGTGTTTGCTACTGTCCACCTCCGCTGGGTGGGAAGAGAGACAACCTGACATGGCTTCGCCTTTGCAGAACTCACACCCAAGTAGGTGGGGACAGGTGCCAAGCACCTTTCACAGGCTATAGTAGATATTTAGAGTGCTCTGGGAGCACAGAGGAAGGGGTGACTAACTCTGACTGGGGGTAGGGGCAGAGCAGGATTCATCCACCAAACCATTCATCCATCCATCCATCCATCCATCCATCCATCCATCCATCCATCCATCTACATATCTATCCATCCATCCATCCATCCATCCATGTATCTGTTCATCCATCCATCCATCCACATATCTGTCCATCCATCCATCCAACCAACCATCTGCCCATCCATCCATCATCTATCCATCAGCCATCTGCCTATCCATACACCTATCTGTCCATCCATCCACCTGTCTGTCCATCCATCCATCCATCTATCTGCGCATCCATCCATTCGTCAATCCACCCATTGACCCATCCATCCATCCATCCATCCATCCATCCATCCATCCAACCATCTGCCCATCCATCCATCCATCATCTATCCATCATCCATTTACCTATCCATCCACCTATCTGTCCTTCCATCTACCTGCCTATCCATCCATCCATCCATCTGCCCATCCATCATCTATCCATCATCCATCTACCTATCCATCCACCTATCTGTCCTTCCATCTACCTGCCTATCCATCCATCCATCCATCCATCCATCCATCCATCCATCCATCTGCCCATCCATCATCTATCCATCATCCATCTACCTATCCATCCACCTATCTGTCCTTCCATCTACCTGCCTATCCATCCATCCATCCATCATCCATCCATCCATCCAGCTATCCACCCACCTGGAATTCCTTTCACCCCCACTATTCTTGATGCTGAGGATTCATCACAGAACTAGACAAATTAAGTCTCTTCTCTCACAGACCTTACTTTCTAGTGTTTATAACCTCAAACAAGTGTGGAAAATTATTTTAGATACGGATAATCACGAGGAGGAAAACCAAACACAGTGAAGGATGGAGCAGGTGCTGGAGCTGGGGCGCTTCTCTCAGGAGGTGCGCTTTGCCGGAGGGTAAACTGAGGAGGAGCCACTCGCATGAAGGGCTCGGGCGCCGGGTTCCGGACAGAAGATCCAGCTCACGAGTGGCCGAAGGCAGGGACGGACGGGCTTGGCTGGCTCCCGGGCAGAACAGAGGCCGGTGTGCCTGGAGCTTCGTCCCCTGGTGGAGGGACCTTTGTGAGGGGCTCTTGGGATGAGCTTTCCAGACAGAGAGGGGCAGGGAGAGGGGCAGGGAGCCTGGGGAGCGCAAAGGGACTGGACGTCTGTCCGGCAGCGGCCGGCTCGGAGATGTTCTATTTGCAGGGACAAGTGGGAGCAGCCAGGAAATCCCTGGGAGAGGAGCGTGGGAGAGGCCGTGGGCGTCGTCTGCCGGAGACAGCGCACATGACAGAGCCTCTGCGAGCACAGCGGGAAGGCACTAGCTCGTTCACAGACAACCAGGCCAGTGGAGCAGCGCGGAAAGCCCCGGAATAGACGCACACGCGGTGGGAGGCGATCGGGTGGCGTCTCGAGTGCGTGGGGAGAAGACACAGTCTGCATGCCGTGGCGGGGCCGGCGGCGGGGCCATATGGCAGAGACAGAATCGGATCCAGTCCTCGCCACGGACGCCCAGTGAGTCAGAGCCGACGCCGTGTGCACGCTGGGAAACAAACCTGCGCCTTCCTTCCTTCGCAGCCTGGGCAGAGGAAAGTTCTAGAGCTGCGGCTCAAACTCCAGGAGCTCCAGGCAGAGACGGACAGGTTTCCTACAGAAATTTAAACTTTCTTTTTTTTTTTTTTTGAGACAGAGTCTCACTCTGTCGCCCGGGCTAGAGTGAGTGCCGTGGCGTCAGCCTCGCTCACAGCAACCTCAGACTCCTGGGCTCAAGCAATCCTCCTGCCTCAGCCTCCCCCGAGTAGCTGGGACTACAGGCACGCACCACCATGCCCGGCTGATTTTTTTCTATATATTTTTAGTTGTCCAGCTAATTTCTTTCTGTTTATGGTAGAGACGGGATCTCGCTCTTGCTCAGGCTGGTTTCGAACTCCTGACCTCGAGCGATCCTCCCGCCTGGGCCTCCCAGAGTGCAGGGATTACAGGCGTGAGCCACCGCGCCCGGCCGAAAATTCAAACTCCTGTGTGGTGCGGAAGCACACCGCATCTGAGGCTGAAGGACGCACGATAAAATATCCCATTTACCCACTGCACAGATGCAAGGCTGACATCACTGACACGCAAAAAGTTCCTAAAAAGGAAGAAAAAGTCCAAAGACCTGTAGGAAAATGGGCAGGAGACATGAGCAGACACTCGGGAAAAGAGGACGGTTGCACCCTCCAAGCACGGGAGCACGGAGCGAGGCCACACTGAGACGCCGTTTCTCCCGCGTCTAGACGGGCGAGACGCAAAGACCCGCAAAGACCTGACAACTCACCGCGGTGGGGGCCATGGGGGGGCCGTGGGGGGGCAGGTGGGCGTGCGGACTGTGCATCTCCCTGGAGGAGGGAGCCACCTCCGCGAATCTCCGCCAAGACCGCCCGGGGAGACACGCTGTGGCTGATGGCGGTGCCGGGGAACGCTGCTGGCTTGGGCTCCGGCGGCCCCATATGGCGGTGGCAGAGCGGGGTGGGTGGGGCGTCTGGGGAGGGCGTTGGGGCCGGGGGGCACTGACTCGCGGGACGTGGTGCTGCGTGAGCCTCGTGGGGGCGAGACGGCATGTAGGGGCCACGGGAAGAGACTTAGACAGACACGTATGGGCCTCCAGTCCTGGGGGGCGGGAGGGGAGGTTGGGGGGCTGGCCTGGACCTTCGCGGTGTGACGTGCACTCTGAAGACGGGATCATAAGGGCGGACGGAATCGTAAAGAGTAAGGAAGGGACCCCCTCCATTGGCAGCAGGCGGGAAGAGCAAACCTGGCTGTTGATCAGCCTGGTGCTGAGAAATCTTCGTGGAGCTTAAACAAATCCAGGATTTTGAGTGTAGAATCTCAGCGAGATCTATTCTCACCAAGAACAACAACAACAAAATTCTTAAAAAAAGTTCTCCTAAAAGAAAAGGCATAGCAGAGGGAGGAGGTACAGGGATATTCTCTTTTCCTGGTGGGAGACAGGGTGGGATATCGAGGCCCCCGGTCCTGCCTAAGGCACAGAGAGGCAGGCGGGGAGGGCACCGGCCCCTGCATACCAGGCGTCCAGGGGGTTCTGGGGTTCCCCAGGTCCCTGCACGGGGGGCTAGGGCCCGAGGACGGAGTGAGCCGACTGTCAGACGCCCAGGGCCGCTGGAGATGACAGGAAGGCCCCTGGGTGCCATGAGATCTGCCTTCTGTCCCAGGAGTTTCTGGCGGGGGCTGGGCGGCCCCTGGGCCCCGGCTTGGGGTCTCAGCCCTGCAGATTCCAGCCCGGTGGGGGGTGGAGGTGGGGGCAGCCGCGGCTCCTCCCAGGCAGGGACACTTCAGCTCAGCTCAGCAGGCAGGGCAGCAAGGATGACAGGTGCCACCGCCCCCGGCCTGCCTGTCATCGGGAACCAGCTGCCTCCTGTCAGCAGCCCTGCAGGCCAGGGACAGCACGGCCTGCTCCCGCCCCTGCTCCTTAGCCCGCCCCTCCCCACGGCCCCTCCCCCAGCACTTGGCCTCCGCCTGCCCCTGCTGTCCCTGGGGTCTGGATGGCCAGGCCCTGACGGGGGACGGGGTGAGGAGGCCAGCGTGGGTGGGTGAGCGAGCAGGGAGGTGCCCCAGGCCGACCTGGGGGGTCGATGCTGGGGCACCAGAGAGGCTTCCTGGAGGGGGAGGCAGGAGGGCCAGCTGGCGGGGAAGGGGTGGGGTCCTTGGGGGGGCAGAGGCGCAGACGGGAGGACCGCGGGCGGGGGGGCGAGGGCCAGGCTGGACGGCAGACGAGGAGCAGTGATTCCCTGAGACCTTCTGGGGCTGAGGGTCTTGGGTGTGTGCACCTGTGCTGGGGGGCTCTGGCTGGAGTGACCCCACCCCGCAGAGCTGGCTCCCCGCCCCCGTGCGCAGAGGGTGGGGAAGGGACCCGGAGGCAGGGGCTCGGTCCAGGTTGGTGTCCCCCTTCATGCTCGGAGAGAAGTCGGGGTGCTCGAGCTCCCGAGGGAAGGACGCAGCCCTGAGCCGCCACCGCGCTCGGACCCGGGGCCCCTTCCAGGTGGTGAGGACAGGAAGGGACTCCATCCCCGAAGACGCCACCATGTGTCCCCACCACTGCGGCTGTGGCCACAGTCACAGGCGGCGAGTGGCCCCGAACCACGGCTCAAACGCGGAGAGCTCCCGAGCGAGGTGTCACGAGAGGGCTGGGATTCACGACCCCGGAAACCTAGCTTCCTCCTGTCTCGGAAACGACTTCAGTGCCGCGCCTCCTCCGAGGTCCTGCGCTTCTGTTTTCTGCGCTCAAAGAGCATTGCTCCGAGAAGGGTCTGGAACCTTCACCAGCCGCCCCAGGGCAGCCTCGGTGCCCAGAGATCAGGAGCGCCCAGTCAGGTGTTGCCTGGGCTAAGGGACAGGAGACTTCTCAGGGACAGAGGGAGGGTCGGGGGGGGGGGGGGCTGAGAGTGGCCACGCACGGTGGCCTCAGGTGGAGCAGCGCCCTTCCCAGCGGACCTGTCCTGTCCCACCGGACCCGCCCTGCCCCACCAGACCTGTCCTGTCCCACCGGACCTGTCCTGTCCCACCGGACCCGCCCTGTCCCACCAGACCTGTCCTGTCCCACCGGACCTGTTCTGCCCCACCAGACCTGCTCTGTCCCACCGGACCTGTCCTGTCCCACCGGACCTGCTCTGTCCCACCGGACCTGTTCTGCCCCACCGGACCCGCCCTGCCCCACTGGACCTGCTCTTGTCCCACAGGACCTGCCCTGCCCCACCGGACCTGTTCTGCCCCACCGGACCTGCCCTTGTCCCACCAGACCTGCCCTGCCCCACCGGACCCGTTCTGCCCCACCGGAACCGTTCTGCCCCACCGGAACCGTTCTGCCCCACCGGAACCGTTCTGCCCCACCGGACCCGCTCCCAGGCCGTCTGCAGATGCCCACCCACGGGCGCTGTTTCCCGCTGAGTCCCCACCCAGGAGCCCGTGGGCAGGTCTGGTCAGTAGTCGGGAGCCCAGGTGGAGGGTGGCGTGGGACTCCACGCTGCACCACGTCTGCAGGACGCCCAGGCTTCCCACAGCCTGCTGCTCCCCTTGCAGGCCAGCCCCGTGGCCACCAGGGCACCGGGCAGGGGATGCCAAATGCGTCCAGGTGCTGCAGGGCATGCCACTGTGATGGCTGCATCTCCTCCCAGGATGGATGAGCCTGAGTTTGCACCATGGGTCATGGGTAATGGGTGCTGGGTCCCTGGGGCTGGCGGGCCTGGAGGGGGAGGGGCTGGGGGAGGGGACAGGGAGGGGAGGGGAGGCAGAGGCGCCCTTGGCCCTTTCTCTGAGCCCTTGGTCCCGAGCCACCTCTGGCGCTGTGCTGCACACGAGCGCCCCCTAGTGTGGAGAGGCCGTCCTTCTGGGAGCACTTGCATTCCCAGAGGGTTCGCCGACCCTAACCCTAACCCTAACCCTAACCCTAACCCTAACCCTAACCCTAACCCTAACCCTAACCCCAGCCCACCCGCACCCTGGGATGTGGGGGCTGCCGCCGGCGCCACCCTGGGAAGGACACTGAGAATGTGGAGAGAGGCCTTGTGGGTCTGGGGAGAGGCGAGGAGTGCGGCAGGAGCTGGGCATCGTCCTGGAGAAGACAGGCCCCGGAAGCTTCCGCGCACGCCCACCTTTCCGGGCGTTTGGCCCTGACTGAGACGTGCTCGCCAGCGGCAGGGAGCTGTCGCCCACAGAGAGGGGCAGGTGCCGCCCCACCCACCCGGCCTGCTGGGGCAGACGCTTCTCAGGGGACAGCTCGTCCAGGCCCAGGTGCGCGGAACGAAGAGCCTCCCCGGTTCTCCCGGGAATGTCCTGTCTGCAGCTGTGGCTCCTGGTGACGCCGGGACAAGTGGCCGCACTGCACGCCGCTGGGAATCGACAGGAGCCCTGAGCGTGGACTCTGACGGACCCGGCGCAAGACAGGGGCTTCCGTCTCTGAAGAGGAGGCTGCTCTGTGGGACCACAGGGCCACCGTCACCTGGGTCCAGCTCCCCGCAGGGCCACCGTCACCTGGGCCCAGCTCCCCGCAGGGCCACCGTCACCTGGGTCCAGCTCCCCGCAGGGCCACCGTCACCTGGGCCCAGCTCCCCGCAGGGCCACCGTCACCTGGGCCCAGCTCCCCGCGGGCCCCCGCTGAGAAGTGGCCAGGACACTGGCAGGGTGGAGCCGTCCTCACGGGGCAGCTGTGGCTGCTGTTGACACCAAGGCCTTCGCCTGACACTGCAGTCGGTTACCAATTCTGACATAAGTTCTTCCCGCTGTCAGCTGTGATGTATTCGTGCAGTCATCTTTCGGTGCATACTTGTGACTGTTGCTCAGGGTAGATTCCCGGAAATCAGGACGATGCAAATAAACACACCACCTCACGCTCTACATATGGGCTCTCATGAGAGCACGTAACTCGCCCCGTGTAAAAAGGTTTACAAACTTTTGATGTTTTCATATAAATCCTTTATATGACTGAGCATTTTGGGGTTTTTTTTGGTGGGGATGCTAAATTACTATTTTTTAAAATATATTTAAAAAGTTTTTTCAGATCAACCAATTGTATTTTTTAATGTACTATCAACTCCTAACCGTTTTTCACTTTGCATTTCTACCAAACATCTCCTATTTCATATGCTCTGTTCATCTGTGTGCGCATTTAATACATATGTGATATTACAATATATTCATATCTTCTTTTGTTCTGCCGCTGACATTTTACATGTAGAAAACCCACCCTCATCCAAACACAGATAAGACAGATAAGTACTTAGGTCTGTTGTCCTTTTTCTTGTTTAATAGTATATAGTTGAGTCCTTCTCAGATATTCTTGCTATACGGCACGAAATGAGGATCTAACTTTGCTCCTCGCGGTCGGTGGCTTGTGTGGCCACTGTTAGTCGGGAGGCGACGGCTGTCGTCATATTCTCATGGACTGTTTCCATCAGTAGCTCTCCAGTGTGTATTTTGTCCCTCTTTTTTTTTTTTTTTGAGACAGAGTCTCACTCTATTGCCCAGGCTAGAGTGCTGTGGCGTCAGCCTAGCTCACAGCAACCTCAAAGTCCTGTGCTCAGGCAATCCTCCTGCCTCAGCCTCCCGAGTAGCTGGGACTACAGGCATGCGCCACCATGCCCGGCTAATTTTTTTTCTATATATATTAGTTGGCCAATTAATTTCTTTCTATTTATAGTAGAGGGTCTCGCTCTTGCTCAGGCTGGTTTCCAACTCCTGACCTTGAGCGATCCGCCCCCCTCGGCCTCCCAGAGTGCTAGGATTACAGGCGTGAGCCACCGCGCCCGGCCTTATTTTGTCTCTTAATCTTTCGATTAGTACACCAGTGCCACGCTGATTGATTCCTGTGGCTTCATCGTATGTTTTAAAATTGAGCTGCGTGGTGAGATATTCTTATCATGTTTTCAAACGATTTTTAGGATCACTTTATTTGAATTTTATGCCAAAACTTTTCCTCCTGAAAATTGTTTTTGGTACCATATTAAACATGTAAATTAATTTGCAAAGAATTAACAACTTCCAACTGTTTAGTCTTGCCGTCCGGGACCCGGTGTTTATCTCCATTTATTCATGTTAAAGCAAAACCCGTTGGGCAACATTTTGTACAACTCTGATTATCTGGGGTTTTGTTTGCTCCTGGTCTTTTGGGATTTTTGATACGACCGTGAACGGTATCTTTTTGTCTTATAACGTGTCCTACTTGTCTGTTGTCACCTGCGGGCACATCTCTGATTATCGGATTTCCTTTCATCCCTTACTTCTTTATTGAAATTTCTTGTTAATCTTGAATTTTCAGCTGATGCTTTTCAAGGTTTTAAATGGTGAATTTTTTTTCCTGCCTCTACTGGTAATTGTGCTGCTTCCTCCTCTTGGTGGGCTCCCGTTTCGCTGAGTGACTCGGCGCTGACAGCCTCCAGACCGCCAAGCGGCAACGGGGCTGGCACACGGCCGTCCGTTTCTAATTTCTGATTTGAAGGCCATTTCCCTGAGCTTCGCTGTCGCGTGTGACCTGGGCGTGGTTTTAAGAGACAGTCACCGTATCAGAAATATTTTCTCTGCACCGTGGTCTCATCTCCCCGTGAGGAACAGGCGTCTGTTTCCACCGACGCTTCTCTGAGGTTGGAGCCAGGCGTGTTCCCGTGGAGCCCAGCCGGCCCAGAGCCCGGAGCAGCCTGGGCCCCTCCCTCCGACAGGGCCCCGCTGCCTGGGGTCCCCTCTGCCCACCCCGCCCCTGCCCAGCTCCACCCGCCTCTGACAATGCCCGGGACTTTTCCACCTGGAGTCCGAGACCCCCCCCCCCGCCCCCTGCACAGGTGTGAGCCCCTCACTGGACATCACCTGGTCCTGGGGTGGGCGGGGCCTGCAGGGGCTGCCAGGACGAGAGCTCCACCAGCCAGGCCACACGGCCCAGTGTCTGACGTGGCCCTGCCACACTCGGCAGATGGGGCGGTGGGGAGGAGGCGGCCCCGTGGCACCCCCTTGGGAGCCTGGAGCCCCTGGTCTGGAGACAGCGCAGGAAGCCGGTCCAGACCGGCACGTCTGGCTGCAGGAGCCGCGCCCGCCCTGCGTAAGACGGGTCCTGGTCGGAGTCTCTGCGCCGCCGTCAGGAAAGCTCGCGGCCCTCGGGGCGTCCACCCTCCCCAGACGTGGGGCCGTGGACGGTCAGACGCCCTCCCTGTGCCAGAGCCTCACCTGGAAAGCAGGAATAACTCCGCCTGGGAGGGCGTGGACAGGTTCCCGTGGCCCGATTCTGGGCAGAGCCGGGGCCGGTTCGGGGCACCCGGCCACCACCCCATCGAAGCAGCTGTCAGTGTCACCCCAGTGCGGCTGCCGGCGCCCCCAGCCACGGGTTCCCCAGAACGACACTCGTTTGCTGCTGACAGACACAGAGGCCAGGGAGCCTGTTTCTATCCCCAGCGAAGTGGCCGTGCGTTTGTTTAAGGAAGAAAACTCAGAGTCCAGGAGTCGTGTAGAAACAGCAGCCCCTCCCCCTTCCTCCCTGCCTCCCCCCAGAGTCTTCCGTCTTTGGAGGCAAAGCATCCAGTTTCATTAGCGGACCCTTTTCTTGTTATGTAACTCATGAATTAACAGGCGTGTGCTGCTACTCCTTGATTTATGGTTTCAGGTATTATCTACAGACCCCACTATGGAAGGTGAAGCACACAGGTGTCCTGTGCCTGCCCCTGACATGCACACGCATGTCTTCTGGTGACACCGCCACCCGGATTCCAAATCCCACCCGTCCTGGATGGGGCCTCCGAACGCACAGCCCCCGGGACCCAGCGGACCCTCAGCCCCGAGGGTCCATGGCGGCATCGTAGGAACCGGCGATCTCCAGATCCCGCAAGGCCAGCTCCGGAGCTGACTGGCAAGTGGCTCTCGGCTCCCGGAGAGGCCCCGCTGCCTCCCACCACCTTTGCTGGCCGCTGGGGACCCCTGCCTGGTGGCCCGGCGCTGTCCTCCCCTGCTGCAGGGAGTGCCGCGGTTCTGCGGGCAGCAGTCGCTCGGGGGAAGAGAAGGCAGCCGGTTCTCTCCCTCCTGGTGGCCCGGCTCTCTGCCGGCAGGAGTTCCTGGTAGCGCTGCCACCAACCTGTGCCCCTCAGCAGGCCAGGGAAGGTGGGGTCTCCTCAAGCCCCCTGCCCCTCGGAACGTGGGGCCAGGCCTCACCTGTGGCTGGACTGTCCCTGCACCATGTCTCTTCCAGGGCATTCGGGACAGAGTGGACGGAGGACGGAGTGGGAGGGAGCCCTGGCGTGGGGCGGCGGCGTCTCCGGGTGCCCAGGCGCTCCCGCCCTGCTGCCGCCTGGCTCCAGAGCCTCTTTCATCTCCAGGATGACTCGCAGTTCTGCGGCGTTCCCTTGTTCTCCAAACCTAATAGGATTCCGGGCGGCGAGAATCGCCCCAGTGGGAATTCTGACCCTTCTTCCCAGGTCCTGAGCAGCCCGGGGCTGTCCGAGAATAGACCCGGCTGGCCGGGCCTGCTGCCAGCCCTGCGGAGGGGAGGCCGGCCCGCCTGCCCCAGAGCCTCGTGACAGCGGTCGGGACGCAGCTGCAGCCCCCTGGCTGGCGGGGGCCACGTGCAGGTCCTGGAGCAGAGGCCGCTGGGCCGCCTGCCCTTGCCTGCCCTTCAGAGCTAGTCCTGCAGGGCGCTGGCCAGAGCCCCTACCAGGGGGAGGTAGCCCAGCACGGGACAGAAGGATCCGGAATGACCCAGCGTGTCCAGGCCCAGGTGAGGGCTGGGCAGTTGGGGTTCAGAGCCCCCGGCCTCCAGGCACCCCGTGTGTGGTGCAGGGAACCATTGCCAGACACTGCCCCGGCAAGGCAGGTGGCAGGAGCCAAGGAGGGGCGGGAGGCTGGTGGCCCCAGGACCCTGAGAGCCACCTGCAGAGGCAGCTGCTGTGTCCCTTGGCTGAGGGAAGCGGGCAGGAGCCTGTCCGCCGTGGAGTGCACCGTCCCTGTACCAGGGCGGGATCTGGGGTCTGGTGAGCCCCAGCACGTGGGGGCCTGTCATCCGTGCCCGCGGGGGTGGGGCAGCTCTCACCCATGCAACTGTGCACAGCTGTCTGGGATGTGCAAACGCCTGAGGACACGCCCAGTGCGGGACCTCAGTGGGTGTGTGTCCTCCCTCCCTTCAGGCCACCTGTTTGCCCACAGGGGTGGAGCAGACAGCGGTGGGCGGGGCTAGTGTGAGTGGGTGGGGCCAGCAGTGGTGGGTGGGGCTGGTGCAGGTGGGCGGAGCTGGCATGAGTGGGCAGATCTAGCATGAGTGGGCAAGGCTGGAAGTGATGGGCGGAGCTGGAAGTGGTGGGTGGAGCTGGCATGAGTGGGTGGATCTAGCATGAGTGGGTGGGGCCGGAAGCAGTGTGTGAGGCTGGAAGTGATGGGCGGAGCTGGCATGAGTGGGTGGGTATAGCATGAGTGGGCGGGGCTGGAAGTGGTAGGCAGAGCTGTCATGAGTGGGTGGATCTACCATGAGTGGGCGGGGCTGGAAGTGGTGGGTGGATCTACCACGAGTGGGCGGGGCTGGAAGTGGTGGGCAGAGCTGTCATGAGTGGGTGGATCTACCATGAGTGGGCGGGGCTGGAAGCAGTGGGAGGGTCTGGAGGTGGTGGGTGGAGCTGGCATGAGTGGGCAGGCCTGGCAGCCGTGGGCAGGGCTGGCACAGGTGTGGGCCCCCAGCAGAGCTGCTGCCTGGCTGCTGCCTCTTCTAGGTTTCAGCCCCACCTGGAGGCCCAACCCCGGTACTCCTCAGGGCCTGAGGCTGCCTTTGCTTAGAGTCTCCACCTGGGCCCAAATACCAGGCCTCGGCCCCCACCCTCTGCCCAGGCCCTTGCCTGACCTCCCTCAGATCTCTCAAACCCCGGGCAGAGGGCTCCAGACCTGGCATTGTGATCTCTCCCGATCCGCTAGGGAAACCCCAGCCGGGCTCCATTCCCTGGTCACATCCTGGTCGAGTGCCTGTTCCCCAGGAATGGCCCAAGGACGTGACTCGCTGCCCCTGCCGACAGCCCTGGGGTGGCACTACTGTCATTCCATTTTTCAGGCATCCAGCCACTTGGGGGTTAAGTGGTGGGCACTGGGAGAGAAGAGCTGCTGGGAGGGGTCGGGCAGGGGACTGGGCCCGGGTCTACAGGGTGAGCTGCAGGCAGCTGGAGGAGGAGGAAGGGGAGGAGGGAGAGAAGGAGGGGTGTAGAGGGCCGAGCTGGGACAGCGGCCGGGGCAGAGGCCCGGGAGACAGGGAGGACAGGGACAGAGGACAGGGAGAGGGAGAACCCGGAGGCAGGGCTGGTGGAGGGCGGAGGGGCCGATGGCCAGGCTGGAGGCCTTGCCTGGGGGGCTTGGTCTTTTCTCCAAGAGTCAGGGAAGCCGGTGGCATCAGAGAAGGGAACTGGCATCTGAGCTTGAGCAGGTCCCTGCAGGCCACCGGGTCCCAGACACCCACTCCCAACACGGCGTCCACCTGCTGCGTCGCCGTGTGTGGGCCGCGGAGCCCAGCCCGTGCCCAGGGCCCATGCTGGTGCGACACAGGCCAGACTGAGGACACGGCGTCCAAGCCACTATCCGGCAGCCTTCTGGCTTTCAGAGACTTGGCCGGAGGCGTGAGTAGGCTGGCAGCTACATCGTTAGGCGGCCAACATGCCAAGGGCTGCGTGATCTCCAGGGACGTCTTCCACCCCCTCCCTCACAGCAAAGTCACCCTGAAACTCCTCCCAGGGATGTACTTGGAGCTCCAGACCTCTCCCGCTCAGATCCACCGCGGGCTCTGCAGCTGTGCCCGGTCGGGAGGCCACAGCCAGGGGCGGCCAGCCCCTCTGCCCGGGAGCCGGCGCCCGTGCTCCAGGGCGCAGGGCACACCTGCCTTCAGGCCGGAGCGTGCGGGGCCGGCTCAAGCCAGGCTCCCTGGCTGTCAGGGCCGAGCTGGGCCGGGCATGACCGGAATGTGGATGAGGAGGGCAGGGGCTGCACGCAGCGAATGCCGATGGCGGCTGACAGCCCCCCTGCGCAGGGAGGACCTACGCCCAGACCCCTCACCTGTCGCTGTATCTGGATTCTCATCCGTGCAAAGGCTGTGAGGGGTTCCTGCAGGGTGCTGGCCGTGGGCCGGGCACTTTGCCAGAAGGCCACGTGACGGGCACGCTCCTGTCCGCGGCCCTGTGCCCTGCCTGCACTGATCAGGATTCGGGCAAATCCTGCTCCTTCCTGGCTTCCCGGTCGTGCTCAGAATGACAAACGACGCGTGGATCAGAACGAATCAGATCAAGTGTCAGAAGCAGGCAGCCCAGTGCCCGAGAGCCGGGCCGCCCAGCAGGTGCCCCCGGCTCTGTAGTGCTGGTGCCGAGGGGTCCAGGGGTCTCCGGAGGAGCCCCCGGGAGCACCCAGGGGTCTGGAAGCTCAGAGGGGCTGGCGCCCGGCTGCAGGACCTCCGCCCCACCCCACCCCCACCCCCACCCCTCTTGTCCTGCAGGAGCTGAGCTCCTGGGCATCCAGGTGGGTTCCGTGGGGAACTCACAGGGCTGTGGGCCCCGCACATGGCTGCAGGGTGGGTGGGTGCATGCGGCCCCTGGTTGAGGCAAGCTGCTCCCCTCCTGGCTGTTTCGGCTGCATCATCAGAATCGCTCTGGGAGAGTGAGCACGAGCCCGTTGCTGCCGCACTGCTGGAGGCCAGGGCAGGGACAGTGCTGGGGGCCAGGGCAGGGACACAGCTGGAGGCCAGGGCAGGGACAGTGCTGGGGGCCAGGGCAGGGACAGTGCTGGAGGCCAGGGCAGGGACAGTGCTGGGGGCCAGGGCAGGGACAGTGCTGAGAGCCAGGGCAGGGACAGTGCTGGGGGCCAGGACAGGGACAGTGCTGGGGGCCAGGGCAGGGACAGTGCTGGAGGCCAGGGCAGGGACAGTGCTGGGGCCAGGGCAGGGACAGTGCTGGAGGCCAGGGCAGGGACAGTGATGGGGGCCAGGGCAGGGACAGTGCTGGGGGCCAGGGCAGGGACAGTGCTGGGGGCCAGGGCAGGGACAGTGCTGGAGGCCAGGGCAGGGACAGTGCTGGGGGCCAGGGCAGGGACAGTGCTGGGGGCCAGGGCAGGGACAGTGCTGGGGGCCATGGCAGGGACAGTGCTGGGGGCCATGGCAGGGACACAGCTGGAGGCCAGGGCAGGCACAGTGCTGGGGGCCAGGGCAGGGACAGTGCTGGAGGCCAGGGCAGGGACAGTGCTGGGGGCCAGGGCAGGGACAGTGCTGGAGGCCAGGGCAGGGACAGTGCTGGGGGCCAGGGCAGGGACAGTGCTGGGGGCCAGGGCAGGGACAGTGCTGGGGGCCAGGGCAGGGACAGTGCTGGGGGCCAGGGCAGGGACAGTGCTGGGGCCAGGGCAGGGACAGTGCTGGAGGCCAGGGCAGGGACAGTGCTGGGGGCCAGGGCAGGGACACAGCTGGGGGCCAGGGCAGGGACAGTGCTGGGGCCAGGGCAGGGACAGTGCTGGAAGCCAGGGCAGGGACAGTGCTGGGGGCCAGGGCAGGGACAGTGCTGGAGGCCAGGGCAGGGACAGTGCTGGAAGCCAGGGCAGGGACAGTGCTGGGGGCCAGGGCAGGGACAGTGCTGGAAGCCAGGGCAGGGACACAGCTGGGGGCCAGGGCAGGGACAGTGTTGGGGGCCAGGGCAGGGACAGTGCTGGGGGCCAGGGCAGGGACAGTGCTGGAAGCCAGGGCAGGGACAGTGCTGGGGGCCAGGGCAGGGACAGTGTTGGGGGCCAGGGCAGGGACAGTGCTGGGGGCCAGGGCAGGGACAGTGCTGGAAGCCAGGGCAGGGACAGTGCTGGGGGCCAGGGCAGGGACAGTGCTGGAAGCCAGGGCAGGGACACAGCTGGGGGCCAGGGCAGGGACAGTGTTGGGGGCCAGGGCAGGGACAGTGCTGGGGGCCAGGGCAGGGACAGTGCTGGAAGCCAGGGCAGGGACACACCTGGGGGCCAGGGCAGGGACAGTGCTGGGGCCAGGGCAGGGACACAGCTGTCACTCAGCGCTGGCAGCGTGGGCCGGTGTCAGGGGCAGCAACCAGCCGTTGGCTGTCAGCCTGTCAGGAGGCGCAAGGACAGACCCCGCGCAGGGCTGGGCTGGGCCATCCCTTGGTAGCTGGGAGGACACCTGGGCCCCTGGGTGGGCCCTGCTGGGCCCGAGCGTGGGCGGGCTCAGCCCTATCCCCCCGACCCCCGAGTGCCTTCGCTGTGCCCTGCCACGGGAGGGACAGGCAGTGGGAGGCCCACTGGGGACACAGGGACCCGCTGCCCGCCCAGAGTCCCAGGGCGGAGTCCCCGCGTTCTCGGGCCCACAGGGTCCCTTCAGAGCCCCCCTGGGTGGGGACTGCGCCCCTCCCTGGCAAAGGGCTGGGACGTGTGTGGCCCCCTCGGGGCGGCACTTCACCAGGGGCAACGGCCGCCCTGCGGCTTCCAGAGCTCTGGGAGCCGAGAGCCTGGGGGGAGAGACTGTTCATGTTCCCGTGGTCGCTGGCCCTCATTCCAGTCGACCCCCCATTCATTCACACACCTGGGGGGCTGCCGGCATTGGCTGGATCGTGGCCGGACCCGTGACAGGCCGAGAGGGGAGAGGAGAGAACCCGCAGGTACAGTTTAGCACGAAGGCTAGAAAATGAGGCCCCGGGGCGTGGAGAAGACGGGCCCCGGCAGGCGGGAAGCTCGTGGAGGGGATGACAGCCCGTGACATCCGGGTTCCTGCGTGGCGGAGCACGCGTGTCCAGGTCCACGTGCCAGACACCGTGTGTGACCACCTGGGCACTTGCCACAGACCTTCCTGTGCAACCAGGAGTTTCCTGCCACCTGCCCCGGTGAAGGCCACGGTGTCACGGCCCCCCGCCCTGTCCACCCGCCCTCCCCACAGCCGAGCCCATCCCCAGCCCTCTCTCTGGGGACCTGCCATGAGGGCTGATCTGCCCTCACAGTGGGGCCCACGTGGCCCATGGTGGGGCCTGGCCACTCTCCTGCTGAGCCACTTGTGTGCTGGACACCAATGTCCCCTGCTGTGGCCACCCCAAGTCCTCAGGAGGCCAGGCTAGCTGGTGGGCACTGGCTGAGAGGGACAGCAGTCCCCTCCCTGACCTGGCACATGCCTAGTGTATAGAGGGGAGGGGACCCCCACATAGCCAGTCGTGTCCTGTCCCCGGCGTGGAGGGGCAGCAGCCTGGGAGGAGGGGCAGGCCCTGGGGGCGGCTGGGGGGCACATGGCCCCTGGTGGGCTCAGCCTGGCTGTGCTGATCATGGACACAAACTGCTGGGCGGGGTCGTGTGCAAACCAGGCTGCTCCGGGCACCAGGCGCTGGGTGTGGGTGGGGAGGGGGCCGTGGCCACGCAGGGGTCTGCCCAAGGCGCAGGCCTGGACGGCGGAATCCACACAGACTCCGGGGACAGGTGGGAGCAGCAGGATCCCCTGGGAAGACAGGGGAGGGCTGCCCTGGGGCAGCTTAGACGTGGGCGGGCACCACAGTGGGCAGATCGGGATTTGTTTTCTCCTGACGGCAGGTTTCCGTTGATCCAGGCTCCATGCCTTTATTTGAAAAGGTGTCTTTTCCCATCTTGCTGCAGCTATGGGGAGTGTCGGGCAGGGGAGACACACCTGAGGACAGGTAAGGCTCACCTCCGTGGCCCCGGGTCTGATGTGGGCGCCCGCAGGTGAGGCAGCGACCTGTGGGAAGAGCAACCGCGGTGTGCTGCCTAGCAGAGCAGCGGGTGATCACAGGAATGTTCTGCCTCCCCCACCCACCGACCCAGGCCCAGGGCGGACCCCTTGCCAGGACGGAGCTGAGGGACGGGTCTGTGGGTGGCCCGGGGTCAGAGCAGCTGGGTAGGAAATACCGAGCTCTGGAAACACCCTCGGGCAGGGGGAGAACCTCCCAGTCCTTCTTGAAGGCCAGGTGAGTGACAGTCCCCGTGTGTGGCCTTCCACTGCGGTGACAACTTCTGGGGACAGAGTGGAGGGCTACACCTGTGGGACCAGAAAGGCAGGAGTGTCATAGCCCACGTGGCACCAGGCCCAGCGTGGCTGAGCACCCGCAGGTGAGGGGCCCCAGGCCTGGCTCAAGCAGCGGAGGAGCCTCCTCCTTCCTCACTGGGGATGGGGTCTCTGCCTTCCACACCCGGCAGGCTCCTGGCCCCAGGTGGGAGTGGGCTGCCCATCCGGGTGCCATGTGGGACCCACCGAGGGCTGGGCAAGAGGATAGCAGAGACCCTCCCTGAAAGAGCAGCTCCCTGCCCAGTGGCTGCCACACCAGGCCAGGGTGGGACAGAACCCTCGTGGCCAGGGGTCTCTTGGACAGCAGCTCGCCAGGGCCCCAACCTGGCGCGGGGACTGGGGGGCTTGGATCACAGTGGCGTGTAGTAAGTGCAGTTTTCTGTCATTCTCCCTAGAATATGTAGGGGACAAACACATGCACATATAAATTATAGATGGGAATTATATCTCGTGTTGGCTATCAATTGTGAATTATATATATATGATTTATATATTATACATCATATCTAGATATAAATGCAGAGTGTTTTATCCATATCTATGCCTCCAGTATTTATATATTAATATTCTTAAGCTGCTTTTCTGCTCTCTCCACACAGGACACGCGGCTCTGCCTGATTCTCTCTCCACACAGGACACGCGGCTCTGTCTGGTTCTCTCTCCACACAGGACACGCGGCTCTGTCTGATTCTCTCTCCACACAGGACACGCGGCTCTGCCTGGTTCTCTCTCCACACAGGACACGTGGCTCTGCCTGGTTCTCTCTCCACACAGGACACGCGGCTCTGTCTGATTCTCTCTCCACACTGGACACACGGCTCTGTCTGGTTCTCTCTCCACACAGGACACGCGGCTCTGTCTGATTCTCTCTCCACACAGGACACGCGGCTCTGTCTGGTTCCCTCTCCACACAGGACACGCGGCTCTGTCTGGTTCTCTCTCCACACTGGACACGCGGCTCTGTCTGGTTCTCTCTCCACACAGGACACGGGGCTCTGTCTGATTCTCTCTCCACACAGGACACGCGGCTCTGTCTGGTTCTCTCTCCACACAGGACACGCGGCTCTGTCTGGTTCTCTCTCCACACTGGACACACGGCTCTGTCTGGTTCTCTCTCCACACAGGACACGGGGCTCTGTCTGATTCTCTCTCCACACAGGACACGCGCTCTGTCTGGTTCTCTCTCCACACAGGACACGTGGCTCTGTCTGGTTCTCTCTCCACACAGGACACGTGGCTCTGTCTGATTCCCTCTCCACACAGGACACGCGGCTCTGTCTGATTCCCTCTCCACACAGGACACGCGGCTCTGTCTGATTCCCTCTCCACACAGGACACGCGGCTCTGTCTGATTCCCTCTCCACACAGGACACGCGGCTCTGTCTGATTCCCTCTCCACACAGGACACGCGGCTCTGTCTGATTCTCTCTCCACACAGGACACGCGGCTCTCTCTGATTCTCTTTCCACACAGGACACGCAGCTCTGTCTGATTCTCTCTCCACACAGGACACGCGGCTCTGTCTGATTCTCTCTCCACACAGGACACGTGGCTCTGTCTGATTCCCTCTCCACACAGGACACCTGGCTCTGCCTGATTCTCTCTCCACACAGGACACGCGGCTCTCTCTGATTCTCTTTCCACACAGGACACGCAGCTCTGTCTGATTCTCTCTCCACACAGGACACGTGGCTCTGTCTGATTCCCTCTCCACACAGGACACCTGGCTCTGCCTGATTCTCTCTCCACACAGGACACGCGGCTCTCTCTGATTCTCTTTCCACACAGGACACGCAGCTCTGTCTGATTCTCTCTCCACACAGGACACGCGGCTCTGCCTGATTCTCTCTCCACACTGGACACGCGGCTCTGTCTGATTCTCTCTCCACACAGGACACCTGGCTCTGTCTGATTCCTTCTCCACACTGGACATGTGGCTCTGTCTGATTCCCTCTCCACATTGGACACGTGGCTCTGTCTGATTCTCACTCCACACTGAACACGTGGCTCCAATTCCTCCTGGTGGCCACGTGTAGCAGGCTGATATGAGGATGGTCCATGACTTATGAATTCACTCCAGCTGGGATGGACATCTGTTTCATGTCCAGTTTTCCACTATTGTCCGAAGTCATGCCGTGAGCCCATGCTTTTCTCCTCTCACCTGTTAACATGTGAAATGATTAGACTTCTCCACTCGAACCACCCTTGCATTCTCAGAGTGACACGTAGGGACGTTGTTTTTGAAGGTGCTAATAAATGTTACTTTTAATATTTTAAGACATTTGCATCCAAAGTGTTTCTGCAGTGTTTCTTTCAGTTAAAACGTGCTTGATGGAGGTTAGTGGGGTCTTATGCTGGCTACAAAACCAGAGTAGTGGTTTCTGTATTTTAACCGAGGCAGGTGCACACGTCAGTCCACAGGAGGGAGAAAAGAGGAAACGTCTGCTCAATGCACCTTTGCCACGGCTTCTCTGCGTGTCTACTACTGTGTGTCTTACGATGGACGTGATATGTTATATGTCGTATGTTACAAATGATAATTTATAAAGTGTTGATAATCAATATCCGTATATTATGGGTGCACGGCTGAAAATGTTTGGACTCCGCTGGTCCAGCACGCATGGTCTACGTCCGTGATATTTCCTGGGTACTGAAATGAGTGCATTTTCTGCGTGTGTGAAACACGCTCAACACAAGATGTTTACGTCTCTTTAATTTTATTATGCTTATATTCTAGATCCTTGATCATTTTTTAATCTACTTGATCTCTTAAGGACTGAAAGATGGCGTCCACTTTTATCAGACTTCTGTGGATTTTTCTTTGTATAGCTTCCAGCTGTTTACACAGTTTAATACCGTTTATTTGTTGCGTTTTGTTTGGGAATAACAGCTTCGAAGTGGATGGTACCTTTGATCATTGTCAAGCGGTCCTGTAGTCGGATGCTTTTGCTTCCTGCAAATTCGCCTGAAGTTCATGCCGTGGCCCTGCGTTTCCGTGGTGCAGAGGGTGGTTTGCGTTTGCTGTGCACGTGTGAACGTTGTTCTACCTCGGTCCCTCCTCGGGGCTTTGTTTCCAACAACCTCATTGTCCCAGTCACTTAAGTTTGCACGAGACATGGAGCGCCTTCATTTCGGGTGGTGAACCCATCCCCTGCAGAGATGAACACTTTTACTTAAAGAACTGCCGGCAAAGTTCCGCCTGGGTGGGGACTGTGTTTTGTTCGAAGGACACCAGGCTGAGTCCCTGGCCAGGGGGTAGAGGCCTGAGCTGGCTCTGTCACCTGGGCTGGCTCTGTCACCTGGGCTGGCTCCATCACCTGGGCTGGCTCCCAAGCCACCGGCCCGCCCACGGGCCCAGGACTCCCCGGAGTGCCAGAGCAGCCTGGCGTGGCTTCCCCTGATTGTCATCGTTTTAGTGACTGCAAGGGGTGGTCCCTCCGGGTCTGCAAAGCCAGAGACCTTGCGTGCGTGTTGCTCACAGGGAAGGGGCGGTAGGTTGCACTTCGGCCGAAACAGCTCTTACGTTATGCTCAGGTTCCCGCGGACCGTGGCCTCTTCCCCTCTCCCTCTCCCTGTCTGTCTCTCTCTTCCTCCTCTCTCCCTCCCTCTCTCTAGTCCTTCCCCCCAGTCCAGACCTTACACAAACACAGCTGAGCATGTTTTTGCTGTGAGTAATAAATACCCCTCCTTCTGGAGAAGGGACACCTGCGAGGAGTCGCCCACAGTCTGCGGGAGGAGGCCCTGCACCCCCTGCCAGAGAGGGCGGCCTCCCTGCACCCTTCAGCACCCCCTTGGCGTGGACCCCGCAGGCTCTTCCCTCGGGGGAGGGCAGGACCGGCAAGGCTGAATCTCTGTCTGGGACACAGGTGTCTGGCACCAAGTCAGGAGGAAAGGGAGGGGCCACGACTGTGGGTGAGACGGGGTAGGAGACGGGGCCCACGTGGACTTGGGGACTGGGACTGGCAGGAGGCAGTGAGGGGGCCGCGCAGCAGCCCTGGAGGGGCCCAGGGCTCAGCATGCAGAGCCAGGATTGCAGGTGAGCTTGCCCAGGGCGTGCTGAGCCTGGGGCACGGCGGAGCCCTGTCCACACACGCTTGCCTCCCTTTGCACTGAGCATGGCCGAGCCACAGCCTCAGAGTCTCCACGGTCTTTTCCAGCTGCTGCGTCATCATTCAAGGCAAGTCCCACAGCAACAATCGAATTATGTTCTGCAGGTGGAAGAGGAGCCGCCAAGTAGAGCTGGGGCTTCGGCTTCTAGAGCTTCACACCGGAAGGCCGGGAGGGAGGCGCCGCCGGAGTCTTCACGAGGACTTTAAATAACCCCCAGAGGGGCTGGAGCGGCCAGGCCCTGCGGCTGCCCCACCCACAGCAGACACCTGCCGTGGCCCCTGGAGCCAACATGGCTGCAGGGAGCGGGGTTCTGCTGGCACCCAGAGGTCCCCCACCGTCCCATGCAAGCCCGTGCCAGCCCAGGCTGGCCCCGAGCCACCTGCGTGTGTTCCTGCCATCCCAGCCACCACACCCAGCATGGTGCAGGTCTGCATCCGCCTCCTGGGCCCGTCCTTTTGTGCCCTGCGACTTCCAGGTTCGGACCCTGAAGAAGCAAGTCACCAGCTTCGTCCTTACGGACGGGGGAGGCAGGGGGCTGAGGATGGCGGGGGCAGAGGCCGGGCCGGGGCAGAGGCCGGGACAAAGCCAGGAGAGGGGAGGGAAGGACAAAGGACCGGATCCTTGTGCTAATCGGAGCCGGTCGGCGCCTTAGCGGGGAGAGGGGAGCGGCATCCCAGGAAAGGTTCCTGCTCGAGTTGTTGCCAATTTAATCTCTGCGTAATTAGCAGCAGTGCGAGGTGTTTTGCTGAGATTCCCGGCGTCTCTCCAGCTCCCGGCTCTCCCACAGCCCCAGCATTTCCTCCCTCCTGCTGGCCACGTGTCCTCGCAGCTCGCTGGGGACAGCAGGAGTCCTCGGAAACCGACCGCCGTCCCGGACGACTGGCCACCTTGCAGAGGCCACGCCAACCCCGCCACGTGTCCGAGCTGCTCCGAGGCTGCGCCTTGCCTCGGGCTCCAGGCCTCCGCCGGGCCCCGCTGGACACACCGGCGGCCACACCCTCCTCTGCTCTTGGCACAGGGTCCCAGGAGGGCGGGCGGGGGTCCTTTCCCTGCCCCGTGACCCCAGCACCTTGCCCTGCGCAAGGGAGGGGGCGGGTGGGTGTCCACGCGTAGCAGCTGTGGGCGGGAGGCTCCCTGGCAGTTCTCAGTGCGGCCCCTGCCCTGACATTGCCCAGCTGTCCACCTGCGGCACCTGCCCTTCCTCCACCACCGGCTCAGCTGCCGCCTCCTCCCGGAAGACTTCCAGACCCAAGTGCAGCCCAGCACCTGCTCTGCACCCCCACAGCACCCTGGGGCCTGTGCCTGTCCCAGACCCCTCGGGCCCCAGACCCCGAGCTCCTTAGGGCAGCGGCAGGTTCCGGCCGTCTCGGTGGCCGTGGCCCTTGGTACCAACGGGCCAGGCCGGCCCCAGAGAGAGCCGTAGCAGGCTTTGCCAGATGTGGGTGGCCACATGGACGCAGAGGGATCCTGAGGCTCCTCCCCCAGCCCAGCGTCCTCTGCAAGCTCGAGGTGGGCCCAGTATCGCCGGACGCACGGCCGGTCACTGCTGGTCACAGCCGGCGGCTCTGCACCTGCCAGGACAACTGAGGAAAACCTTCTCATTTGGTGTCCGTGGGCCTCTTGTTGTTCTGGATTCCAGTTTCATAGCTCCTTTGAAAAACAGCTTTGTTTGTTTTTTATTTTTAAAACGATAGCATCCACTGCAACTTTTTAAAAAGTCTCAACTTCAGAATTTTATAAAAAATTAATGAAAAAGCAAAAAAAGGATCGCCTGAACGCTTACCGTCCAGAGAGGAGGGTCAGGTGTACTTCCTTTCAATGTTCCTGCATTTTGTCAAGGACGGGATCTCATGATTAGCACCATTCTATCCATTACTGCTTGCGTCTGCCCACAGAAATCATCCTGGACAGCTTTCCGTATCCATAGTATAGATTCGACACCGCATGCACACACATGCATTCACGCACACGCACGCACATGCATGCACACACACGCCTCTCTCCATCCGTGGCAGGCGCTGTGATAAATCATGGATGTGCAGCGGTTTATTTACTCGGCCTTTCTTTGTTGGACACTTGGCTTGCTTCTAGTCATTTAGAATCCAAACCAGCGCTGCGATGAGCGTCTTCGTATTCCGCGTGCGTTTCCGGAGAACGGAGTGGCGTTGCTGAGTCAAAACCGCGCACACGCCGGCGTCTGACGGGTGTCGGTCGGCGCGGCGCCTGCGTGTGCGCGGTTCACGCCTGGGCTGCCGTCAGCGGCGCCCGGCACGCACGGCCCTCGCCCCGCCGCGCTGGCGATGCCAGCCTGTGTGCGCAGGCCGCCTGGGGGGTGGAAACCACCGGCTCGCTGTTCCCGCTGGGGTTTTCACATCCGTTGGTGAGGTTTGACGTTCTCATGGTTTGTTGACTGTTTGGATACAAGTGGATAAAAGGTTTATGCATTTTAAAAACTCATAAAGTAGCATTATATAATGTTGAGGACGGAAGGTCCCTTGTTAGCATAAGACAGTCCGAAATTTTTTGTTTTATTTTTTATTTTTAAAGTTTTTATTTTATTTTTTTAATTAATTTTTTTTTTTTTGAGACAGAGTCTCGCTTTATTGCCCGGGCTAGAGTGAGTGCCGTGGCGTCAGCCTAGCTCACAGCAACCTCCAACTCCTGGGCTCAAGCAATCCTCCTGCCTCAGCCTCCTGAGTAGCTGGGACTACAGGCATGCGCCACCATGCCCGGCTAATTTTTTCTATATATTTTAGTTGGCCAATTAATTTCTTTCTATTTATAGTAGAGACGGGGTCTCGCTCTTGCTCAGGCTGGTCTTGAACTCCTGACCTCAAACAATCCTCCCACCTTGGCCTCCCAGAATGCTAGGATTATAGGCCCGAGCCACCATTTCTGGCCAGAAAGTATTTTTTTAAAAACAAAAATTTGCGCTTTTTAAATTTAGTCAGGCAAAAAAATGTCATGAAGAAGTTGAAAGAGACACAACAAAAAGTTTATCGCTTGAGCCCAGGAGATCAAGGTTGCTGTGAGCTAGGCTGATGCCGCGGCACTCACTCTAGCTGGGGCAACCGAGTGAGACTCTGTCTCAAAAAAAGTTTCTAATATCAATTACAAACTAATATAGAAATATAAATTTAAAGGAAAAAAAACATTAAAAATCCAGTGGACTATGTGGGTGAGGGCGTGAACGGGCAGTGGATACATAGGTCCCTTGGCCCCTTCCTCGGGGCCTCGGGGGGTTCAGGCAAGAGCAGAGTGGGGGGGTGCAGAATCCAGACAACAGGGGAGGGGATTCCCGGGGTTAAGGGGGGGTCCCCGGGCAGCTGCCCCCTGACGGGCACAGGCACAATGAAACGTGGAACCAAGGCTTTGGGGACGCATTCTCAGTAGGTCTGTAGAAAACGGAGCAGACAAGCAAAGCAGTGATGGACCTCGGGACAGGATCAGCATAGACAAGCAACGTGAGTGCCATTCATTCGGCCCGTGGCTCCGTGGTGCGCATGTCTGCACAGCCAGAATGCCGCAGACTGAGCTCGGGGTGAACTCAGACTGTGCTGCAGCTGCAGGGCGGGCGGGGGCCGTGTGGTGTGCGGAGGGGCAGGGCTGGTGCAAGGCGGCTGGACCTTTACCTTCCAGGGTAGAAATCGGTGGGCCGTGTCCGACCCTGAACACGCGAGACCCCACGCCGAGTGCCACGCCCTGGAAGCCGTGGCGGCTGGGCAGGCTCAGGGTGGAGGGGCTGAGTCTGGTTTGCTCGTTACGGTCAGCACGGCTGGTCCAGCTGTCCCCGTCCCCAGCGCCCGGGGCCAGCTCTGGCTGAGTGATGAACTCCCTGGCCTGTGAGCTGTGAGGCCCCTCGCAGGCCCGGCGTTGCTCGCCCTGCCGGCGACACCCACGCCCGCACGGTTCATGCCACGGCAAAAGGGCTTCAGTCCACGAGCTGCGAGGAAGCCATCACAGCATCGGCATAAACAGAAAAAGTGGAAATTTTGACAATGTCTAAAAGGCCGTTGGGGACACCACCTGACAGCTGTGTTAGTTATCGGCGGCTCCGTAAGACATCACCCCAAAACGCAGCAGCTGAACGCAGTGGACATTCACTGCCGCGTAGCCTCCATGCTCAGGACTCCGGCTGGGCTCGCTGTCCTCAGGAAGGTTCGAAGGGGGGACCCACTTCACGTGGCTGTGGGCCGGCCTCGGGTCCTCGTGCCGGGGGACCCGTGGTCTCAGCTCCCCAACACACGGGTCTTCCCCAAGCGGACAAGCTGACGTCTGACTCCTAGAAGGAGAGATGGGAGCAAGAGAGAGAGTGGGGACGCCGTCAGCCGAGGTCACAGCCGGCCGAGCCAAGGGCCAGAGAGCTAAAGAGGTCAGTACCACGCTGGGGCCAGCGAGGGTGGGGCCCCAGCACTGGCTCTTCTGACCTTGTGAGATCCGCCCTCCCCCAGAGCCAACGCTTCATCTCCAGGGGCCGCCGGTCATTGTCACCCAGCACTCCCCGTCCCAAACTGCGACTGACGTCCCGTGGGGGCCGGAGGCAGAGCCGGAGCAGCGCCTGCTCCCCGAGCTCCCCCTGGACACAGGGCAGGCCGCCGAGCTGCGGGCGCACAGAGCAGGGTGCAGGGAGCTTAGAGCAGGATCCGGCCTCACCGTCCCATGGGTCTGGGGCCACAAGACTGACGTCGAGGTGCCAGTGGGGCCCTGCTCCTTCTCCAGGCTCTGGGCAGGGCCCGGGCTTCCGTGGCTCGTGGCCGAAGCACTCCAGACTCTGCCTCTGTCTCCCCCGTGGCCTCTCCCCTGTGTCTCCCTCCTTCTTATAGGGACATTTGCCATCAGATTTAGGAACCGCCCGAAGCCCAAGATGATTTCATCCCGAGATCCTTGACTGATTGCATCTGGCGAAGTCTCAGTTTCCAAATAAGGTCACACATCCTGAGGTCCTGGTGGACGTGACTGTTTAACCCCCTACGGGGACCACCTGCCACCAGGGAGCGTCCGGGCAGGAGGCTATGGCTGAGGAGGAGGGGACGGAGCCCAGCCCCCCGCTCTCTGGCCATGCTTGAGGACACAGCACGTGGGCCGGGAGGTCCCTCCTCCACCAGAGACATATTCAAAACAGGAAACTGGGGGGACACGAATAACTTCCAAAATTTATCAAATTAATAGGCACATGGCGGCCCAGCCTGCAAAAAAAAAATTAGTTTCAAATCCCCTGAATCTTAACCATCACGTTCGGTGGGTTTCCAGGGGGCTAAACGCTGAATGCTAATGCCATTCCCAGGACTCGCGGTCCAATCTTAATTAAATCTGCACCGCACCGGATCGCCTTAACTGTGACTTGCCAGCAGAAGGTATTGAGACATGTGTTCTCCCTCCTAGTTCTAATCAGATCTCATAATTTTCAGGCGGACGAGCTGGCTGGGAGTCTGTTGGTGCAGACACAGTGGTGGGAGGAGACGGGGCTCCCCGAACCCCTTCTCCGGCTCCCTCTTTGACAAGCTTGATTCCTCCCGCAGGTTAAAAAGCCAGTGATGAGCCGCAGCGCGGGCGAAAGCATTTGCAGTGCGGACAATGGCCAGGGAGGCGTCGACACAACTGGAGACAAAAGCCAGGCACCACGGCGGAGAAGTGGGGACACCTGGAGCAGACACTCAGGGAGAGCAGGTGCGGCGGCGGGTGGGTCACGGGACGGGACATGACTTCTCTCCGGGGCTCAGGGAGCCACGGACTCGGGAACTGCCGCCCTGCCTGGCTCAGACCCTTTTGCTGGTGGCCGCAGCCCACAGCTGCCCCTGCTCCGGAGAATTGCCGTCCGCCACGCAACGGCCGCCTCGCCGGGGAGGCTGTGCCCCCTCCCGCCCAAGGGCAGACACGGCCGACAGCCACCTGGCTTGGGGGACGGCGGGTCAGCTCTGTGCTGCGGGGACCCGGGAGCTGCCCTGGCAGATGGGGCCGTTGGTACCGTGGACCCTTCGGGGAGTGGAGGGGCACTGGGGGTGCCGGTGCTGGGGGAGCCCTCCCGCCCCAGCCTGCCCCAGCCTGCCCCCCCACACCATGCCGAGCCCCCCGCACCCCCGGCCCGGCGTCTCCACGCTGGACGCGGCTTCGATCGGCACGTAGACCGCAGGCCGCGCGGAGGGTGTCCTAACACCGTGGCCATGGTGGAGGAACCCAGCCCCTCTTAGCGGCCTGCCTGGCAAAGGGTCTGCTCCCCTCCGACGTTACCCACAAGATCTCGAACTGAGACGTAAGTCAGAAATGGGCCGAGAAAGCGTATCCCGTCAGCAGCTAAAAAATAAAGCACCCACGAGATGGGCAGGTGCCAAAAGACATTTGCAAACACCCAACCTTTATTTTGAATAAATAAATACATGAGGAGAAAACCTCTCAGTGAACCGGGAATAGAGCGAACTTTCTTGACATAACAAGGAAATCTTCCTTGGGCCCTCGGCAGGCGTGTTGTTGGCGTGGGAGGGGGTGCTCGAGGGGCTCGTCCTAAAGCCATTTGGAAAGAAGGTTCTTCCGTGTCCCCGAGAAAAATCTCGCTCTCTGAATCAAGAGCTGAGTAATAAGGAGACAACGGGACACACACGCAGAGACAGTAGTAAACAGGAAAACGTGTTCAGAGACCACAGCGACACGGGCGGCTCTCCTGCACGAGCTGGGAGCAGGGTCGGGTTTTCTCCCAGGGCGAGGGTCCCGCGCTGCCCGTGGGGGTGGGCGCTGCCGGGCGCTCGCGCGAAGGCCAGAGGGGGGAACGTGGGGGCGGGGGGGGGGGCACGGCTTCACTCCGCGTTTCTCCCTGAGAAAGTCACTCAGTCGCCCAGACGAGATCGAAGACAAGCTCGGCATCGCTCACGACAACCGCAGCTTGGAAACGAGCCACAGACAAACCAACGGACTAAATCCCAGCTTGAGCCGCGGTGGAGGTGGAGATTCATCGGCCTGGGAAGTTGCTCGTACTACACCCTAAGAGGGAGGGAGAAAATCCTGTTACAAGACAAAGGACGGAGTGTGTCATTTGTGAAAAGAATAGAAACAAAAGCCTTGACGACAATGACACATCCAAAATCGTCGGTGACCATCTCTGGAGGGTGGGGGTCACAGGTGTTTTCATGGCCTCATTTTGCTCTTTTTTCCCAATGGGTTATTCCCATCTTCCCAGCGAAAGCGTGCTGTGCTGTAGTTAAAATACGGAGATGGCCGCTGCTCCTGCATGAGCAGGTCTCGATGCGTTGGCACCCGGAATGGACAGGTGAGCCTCCTGGAGCTGACGCAGCGGGAAATCCAAGCTCTGACCAGGGACCCAGGCAGGGAGGAGACACCCCCACACTTGGAGGTTTGGGGGTGTCAGAACGTCAGAGTCCGTGGTCAGTGGAGAGACGGTCCTTTAGCTGCAGCAGGACGCCTGGCACTTCCACTCCGCTGGCAATGCTGGGAGTTCGGGGCGGCCACTCCCGCGGGGCGCAGGGCCACCTGCAGCCCGCAGAGACAGGGCGGCCACCGGAGTCACCTGGGGCCGCCGGCGTGAGCCTAAGAACAGGATTCAGTGAAAGTCTGAGGCCGATCTCGTGCGCTATGCACGAACACACGTGAAGAGCAGAAACACTCGCATCCGAGTGGCAACGCAGACGTGAGAGCAGGTGCCGACCTCACCCGTGTGCTGAGCCAAACTGGAGGAGGAACGGCCGGGGCCACTGCCCATCCTGTGGGCCCGTGGAAGCGTGTGGCGGCGGGCCGGGCAGGGGCTTCACTGGGCCGTGTCCACAGGCGGGTTAAACGCAAACCCACAACCAGAGACTCCAATCCCAGGAACCCGCACAGCAGAGCTGAGCTGCACGTGAGCTGAACACGAGAAAGGCAAACGCTAGTTGATAGAATTCGTCCCATAGGGTTGGCGAGTCATTTGCCTCAATGGCCTGGGGTTATTCCTTGCAAAGGACTCCCAGGCCGGGCTCAAGATGAACAATGTGTGGGGCCTGTAAGCTTTTCCTGCAAGTTCTGTTTCCTAGTCAACATTGATTTGAGCACTTGATACGTTTACAAAGTATATGTGTTTTCTACAATAATGTCTTTTTTTTTTTTTTTGAGACAGAGTCTCATTTTGTTGCCCGGGCTAGAGTGAGTGCGTCAGCCTAGCTCACAGCAACCTCAATCTCCTGGGCTCAAGCAATCCTCCTGCCTCAGCCTCCCAAGTAGCTGGGACTACAGGCATGCACCACCATGCCCGGCTGATTTTTTCTATATATATCAGTTGGCCAATTAATTTCTTTCTATTTATGGTAGAGAAGGGGTCTCGCTCTTGCTCAGGCTGGTTTCGAACTCCTGACCTCGAGCAATCCACCTGCCTTGGCCTCCCAGAGTGCTAGGATTACAGGCGTGAGCCACCTCGCCTGGCCTGCAATACTGTCCTTAAGCCTTCCTTTGACGCCTGTGAATTAGAAATGCTGAGTATTCACATCACCCTTTTGCTACGGTTACTGCAGACACTTGCAATGGTTTTCAGGGTTTGCCACCTTTCTGCTTCCTCCCCCCCAAGTGCCAGCCGGCTGGGGCAGTGCAGGGAGCGGCGGGTAAGTCCCGTCTCTTTCTTCCCCTTTGTTTCCTGCAAAGCCTGGGAGGTGAATAATCTGACTTCGAGTTTTGTTCCCGATAGCTACGCAGCTGACTCAGTTGCATCCGTTCCCTGAGCCGTCGACTCGGCACCGTGTGTTGGCTGAATCTCTCCTCACCCGTCTGACCCGGGTGCTCCCACGCAGACTGGAGCTGCTTGGGCGTGAGCGGGCCTGTTCCCGGTCGTGGCCCGGACTGCGCGCCGCGTCCGCTGTTCTCTCGGATAATCCACGCGAACGCCACACGGGCCGATCGCCGCGGTGGTGAGACGCTTTCGTGCCTGCTGTGGCCGGACATCCCTCCCGGCTCTTTCCTTTTCAAAGCTGGAGTTACGATTTTACGCCAAACGCCCTTGTGCTTTATGACACAGCTTTGCAGTCCATGCGAACGTTCACTGGGATCGTAGAGTTTTTATTAAAATGCCAAAAATTAATTTAGAAAGGAGCGGACATTTGTATTCACTTTGTTGTTCCCACCTGCAGCAGAATGTGTCTGTTGTACACCTAAGACCTCCGTCATGTCCCTCAGTTGCTCTGACCTGGTCCGTGCGTCTGCTGCCCACATTTCTCCCGATGGTTCCCAGCGGCCAGTCGTGGCGGGCGGGCTGGGAACCGGGGTGGGGGCTCCGGCCTCTGCAGCCTCCAGGCCTCTCCTCCTGCCCTGGGCGGCGGGCGGGCTGCCTGGGAGGCCCTCAGGGGCTCGGGGACCTGATCCGTGTTGCATCCTTGCGTGATCGAAAACCTGCGTTCTTCCTCTACTCCGCGTCAGAGGCAAAGAACGTCCCGTTCTTCCGTAAGGCCCTCGGGCTTTTCATTCTCTGGCCAAAGAACCGAGAGGGGTGAGCTTGTTTGTGCTCTAAAGACCCCTCGGGCTGAGCAGAGCGAGATGCGGGGGTGTTAAAGAGTTAGACACAGGAGGGAGGAGGCGTGTGCACCTGCGCAGGGAGGCGTTTCAGATGCACAGACGTGGTTCAGAACATTTCTCTTCATACGTCGCGTGCATGCAACGTGGCGGCTAGTCTCACAGCGGAGAGCGATTTTTAGTATTATAATGATATGCTAATGAGTTAAAGGTAACTAGAGGGCACCTGCTCTGGTCCGCACCGGCCGCGAGCAGGTCTGGACTTTCGGCATTCGTCCGGCCGGGGGGTCGCATGGCTGTTGGTGGCGTTTGGGTCACCCGGAGGCCTTGAGGACTGGGCCTACAGACAAGGAATGCCAAGAAAGATGGTTAAAGAAAGAAAGAAAAGGGAAGGAAAGGAGCTGCTGAGGCTTCGCAGGGCTGTCTCAGTGACGCCAGGTCACTCCGGCGGGGCCATGTGCAGGTCAGCCTGGGGGGGCCAAGACCCTCCCGCTGCCTCCCACCCCCAGCGGAGGCCCCACCCACTCCCCCCTCCAGGTGTGCCAGGAGGCTGGTGTGTGCTGGCCCCTCCACTGGTCCCTCTGCGCTGTGGGCTGAGAGGAGAAATGCCGGGGCCACAGCGGTGACCTCGGTCCCCGGGACCTCAGTGGACTGGACCATGGCCTGTGTGGCCACATCCCCTCTCCCCACCTTCCTCTCCCCACCCTCCTCTCTCCACCCAGCTCCCCTAGGGCTCCTGCTCCCCTGCGGCTCCCCCAGCGCCCCACCCCCGCCTCCCCCCTTTCCTTCTGCAGCCCTGCGTGACGGGCCACGACCCACGGGCTCTGGGGACCGCACCCCAGGCCGTGGGCAGCAGGAGCCATCAGTGGGGCTTCACCCACGAAGGGGCTCACCTGGGGCCGGTGCCTCCGAGGCAGGGCCGTGGGCTGGAGCCTGCATGCCCATCGCACCTGACCCCTCGCCCAGGTCCGGGAGCCTGCTCCTCCGCCGCTCTGTCCTCCCTGCCCCAGCGTGGCAGCCAAAGCGGGCAGTGCCGGTTGTCTCCCGCACCTGCGGTCAGGTGTCGGCCGGGGCTGCCGTCTGCTCCGCGGGCTCACCTGGGGGTGGGCGGCCTCCAACTCTGCCGCATGACTGTCACTCGGATTTCCTTTCCTGAGGGCTGTTGGCCGAAGCCCCCGCAGTTCCCTGCCACGTGGGTCTCTCCTTGGCAGCAGGCTCCTGTTAGGACGGGTGACCGATGGCGCTGCAGAGGGCAGTGGGACGCAGGTGCTCACCTGTCCCTCGGGAGGGATGTCCCCACACTGTCACCAAACTCTCGGTCAGGAGCAAGTGTCGGATCCCAGGCCCCAAGGCAGGGGACTGCATGGGGCACATCACCAGGAGGGGGTCAGTGGGCCGTCCCCAGATGGCCTTTGTGACCGGGCAGCTCACTGCAAGAAGCGCATCTTCCATAGCTTGCAAGCCCCCTGGTTCCGGAATGTTCTGTGGTGCCACCGAGGGGCTCTGCATCTGGGGACGTGGGCAGAAGGGGCGCAGGGCTCTCCACCCATGACTCCCAGCCAAGGCCACTGACTCCCCTCCCAGCTTCATCCTCAGGCCCCAGCTGCCGCGGCCCCGCCTGGGGAGGGGCTGCTCGGAGCAGAAAGACTCCCAGGCTCAGGCTCCTCCTGGCAGCAGCCAGGCAGGGGGTGTGAAGTTTTCAATTTCCTTTTTAATCAGGGCGGCACCCACGGAGGAATACCTGCCAGGGCATTCTGGAGAGCACTTGACAAGTCCGAGGTCCTGGGGAGACTTAATTAAACCCATGAAAACAGGACAGGGGCAGAGTCAGCAGCTGTCAGCCCACGCACGCACGGGCAGCTGCTCCCTGTCCAGGAGTTGCCTGGCGCACGTGTCCAGCCCACGGGGCCACGTCTGTCCTTCCCGTGCCCCTTCCTCCCTCTTCACCCCCCACTGCCTCTGCCACCCCAGGGCCCTGCATCCCAGCTCCCCCAGCTGGAGGCCGGGACGCTCTGCTTCCTCTGGGTTTGCAGAGCTTCTCCACTCAGGTCACCTCTGAAGCCCGGGGCTGCACTCGGGGCTCTGGCTGGTGGGCCAAGGCAGATTTAGAATGGCCCGGAATGCAGGGGCAGAGGTGGGGGGCCCCGGGTGTGCTGGCAGGAGAGAAGGAGGGGTGCGTGGAGAAGTTGGCGGGCAGGACGGGGACTCGGGGGCCGGGCATGCAGCCGGGCGGCCCAGGGAGAGGCTGAGGGTGGCAGTGGCTGCTGGGCACCCAGATATCACCAGATCTGATATGCAGCCACCATGCTCAGGCTCTCTAGTCACCAACAAAGACCCCCGTGTTGCCCTCAGGGGTCAGGAAGAGGAAAAAGTTACGCTCCAGCATTTGCATCACCTAAGAATGCAGGGAACCACTGCGGCGTCCTCCTCCTTTCCCTCCTCAAGGGCCTGCCCAGGTGCTTGTCCCTAAGCACGGCTGCCGGGCTCGCTTTTCCTTCCAAAGATGAGGAGACGGCCCCTTGGGTTGGCCTGCGTGGCCACGGCTTGGGCGTGTTGCTGGGTTGCGTGGGCTCTGCTGACCACGGGGGTCAGGAGGGTGTGTGCCATATCGGGCAGGGGCAGCAGTCAGTAGCTGTGCAGACGTGAGCTGAGTGGGCTTCCCCTCCCCACCCACGTACTTCTGGTGCCACGTGCCACGGGCAGAGCCCCCTTGTGATAGACGTGGCCCTTTGCACCACCCCAGCCAGCCTGCATGGCAGGGCCACAGCACGTTCCTCCAAGCTCAGCCCACCCGGGACAGGGCCCGGGGACCTGGCTCTGCCCAGAGGGGACGGCAAACCCCACAGACCTGTCCTGCCACGTCCTCGCCGGAGGTCTCTGTGCACCCCCAGATGCCCGCGGCCAGCCCAGACACGGGGGGACGGGGGTGCAGAGCAAAGACAATGGGCTTCGCTGGTTGCCCCTCAAATGTCAGGGTTTGGTTTCATTGCTTTTTGGTTTGGGTTTGCAAAATTTACAAGCCATGCTCCTGAGGGATACACAGGCCTGGGCCCTCCAGAACTGGGGAGGCCCCGAGGGCTGCGTCAGGCTCTGAGCAAGCATTCCAGGTGAGTCCGCTTCCCGGCAAGCCCGGCAGGGGCGGCGGCGGGGGCGGGGGCGGGGGCGGGGGCCGTCACATGGAAGCCAAACTGGGAACACAAGACACGTTTCCAGACGTGGACAGCATGGTCGCCAAGGGCGTCGGGGTCCTGGAGGTCAGCTGGGCGTGCGCCCCGGGGTTGGCTGGGCGACGTGGACGGTGCGTGGCGACACAGTCGAGCTGCGTTCCCAGCCCTGCGTTCGCCCGGCGGTGCGTGCCGTGCCGGGGACTTTTCTGGATGTCCTGACTGCGCAGGGGTCCTGGCGTGTGGCGTGGGGGGCAGAGACGCTGCGGGACACCTGCCCGCCCAGGCCGGCGTAGCCGCAGGGAACCAGCCCCCCACCTGCCGAACGAACGCCGCGTGCGGAGGCTGAGAGACCCTGCACCGCGGGGACCTCGGCTGTCAGAAACGTCAGAGGACAAAGTCACAGCAAACCTAGCACAGAGCTGATGGGCTTTCCTTCGCCATTCACGAATGGGGCTGCCGAGAGTGGGCGGGGCGGCGGGTTTGGGCAGGTGGGAAGGAGGTGGGCGGGGCAGTGGGTTTGGACAGGTGGGAATGGGGTGAGTGGGGCGGTGGGTTTGGGCAGGTGGGAATGGGGTGAGCGGGGCGGTGGGTTTGGGCAGGTGGGAATGGGGTGAGCGGGGCGGTGGGTTTGGGCAGGTGGGAATGGGGTGAGTGGGCGGTGGGTTTGGGCAGGTGGGAATGGGGTGGGTGGGGCGGTGGGTTTGGGCAGGTGGGAATGGGGTGGGTGGGGCGGTGGGTTTGGGCAGGTGGGAATGGGGTGAGTGGGGCGGTGGGTTTGGGCAGGTGGGAATGGGGTGGGTGGGGCGGTGGGTTTGGGCAGGTGGGAATGGGGTGAGTGGGGCGGCGGGTTTGGGCAGGTGGGAATGGGGTGGGTGGGGCGGCGAGTTTGGGGAGGTGGGAATGGGGTGGGTGGGGCGGCGAGTTTGGGGAGGTGGGAATGGGGTGAGTGGGGCAGTGGGTTTGGGCAGGTGGGAATGGGGTGAGTGGGGCGGCGGGTTTGGGGAGGTGGGAATGGGGTGAGTGGGGCGGCGGGTTTGGGCAGGTGGGAATGGGGTGAGTGGGGCAGTGGGTTTGGGCAGGTGGGAATGGGGTGAGTGGGGCAGTGGGTTTGGGCAGGTGGGAATGGGGTGCGTGGGGCAGTGGGTTTGGGCAGGTGGGAATGGGGTGAGTGGGGCGGTGGGTTTGGACAGGTGGGAATGGGGTGAGTGGGGCAGTGGGTTTGGGCAGGTGGGAATGGGGTGAGTGGGGCGGTGGGTTTGGGCAGGTGGGAATGGGGTGAGTGGGGCGGTGGGTTTGGGGAGGTGGGAATGGGGTGGGCGGGGCGGTGGGTTTGGACAGGTGGGAATGGGGTGAGTGGGGCAGTGGGTTTGGGCAGGTGGGAATGGGGTGAGTGGGGCGGCGGGTTTGGGCAGGTGGGAATGGGGTGAGTGGGGCGGTGGGTTTGGGCAGGTGGGAATGGGGTGAGTGGGGCGGTGGGTTTGGGCAGGTGGGAATGGGGTGAGTGGGGCGGCCGGTTTGGGCAGGTGGGAATGGGGTGAGTGGGGCGGTGGGTTTGGGCAGGTGGGAATGGGGTGAGTGGGGCGGCCGGTTTGGGCAGGTGGGAATGGGGTGAGTGGGGCAGTGGGTTTGGGGAGGTGGGAAGGGGGTGGGAGGGGTGGTGGGTTTGGGCAGGTGGGAATGGGGTCGGGATACCAGAGAGAAGCTGACTGGCTCCTGTCGGGTGAGGTCGGGTCACTCTTTTTGGAAGGGCTAAAGCAGAGGGGGCTTCCCTCCCAAGCTGGCTCGCTGACTCGGGTGGGCTGGAACCTCCCGTGCTCAGGGGAGCGGGTCTATCTGGGGATCTCTCCGCTTCCTTGGCGTGAGGCCTCTGCTGTGGGGTGGTCAACTGCAGCGCCTCCCCAGTGGGCCCAGGGAGACAGGGACAGGGCCTGGCCATGCCGGGCCACACGCCGTCGGTTTGCTCAAAGAGGGGGGTACGGGGGGGGGGGGAGGAGTGTTTTCTTTTTTCTTCTTAAAAACAGATCTCTCCGTCCTCAATGTGCGTGCACCGTTTGGCCTGCTTGCGGTGGAGCGGGCGGCAGTTCTGTTTCGCGGCCAGCGAGCTGCAGAGCTGCCCCCAGCCAGCCCGGGGGACAGATTTAGCACGGGGTTCAAAGGGCTTCTCCATCCCTTTAATTCGCAGGTGCGGCTCCCGCCCGTGGGCTCACAGTGCCTGCTTCCTGCGTGAATCCCCGAATCTAGGACAACCGGCTGGAAGAGAAACGGCAACCTGCCCTTTTATCTCCCGGTTTCCAGCAACACCTGGAGGGGAGGGCCGTGCGGTCAGGGAGCAGAGTGGGGGCGTGTGCGGGGGGCACCGGGCTGGCAGAGAGCCTCAGAGGCCGGAGCGCCCAGGGCCCCAGGGCGGTAAGACGGGCCACGCTGCCCGGATGCCTCAGCCAGGCTGAGAAACACGCCGAGCCCTGGTTCCCATAAATTCGGCTTTTATGCAGCGGTGAATGGGGCGAACAATGGGTCTATTTCAGGCCGCGGAGAACTGGCTCAGCCTGGTCCCTCCTGCAATTAGGGCCTCAGCACGGCAGGGCTCTGGGATCCCGGCCCTGCCCGAGAGTCTCCGGAACGCGGGCGCCCGCCTGGGTTTGGGGGGGGTTTGGGGGAGGAGACTCCATGTCCCGGGGGTCCTCTGCCAGCCAGACCCCTCCCTGGCCGCAGGAAGAAGTGCAGTGCCATTCCCAGCCGCAGGCAACCTGGATGGGGTGCGGGCCGTCAGCCCATCCCTGGGGGCACAGAGCTGGCCCTCAGCCCAGGTCACGTCCCCCAGCTTCCCCCAGGACAAGCCCACCCACAGCCCCTCTCACTCATGGCTCCCGCTGGTTGGACCCTCCCCCTCCTGCGGGGCTAGCCCAGCCCGCAGACTCTGGGGCGTCACTCCAGTGAGGACTTTGGGGGGTTGCACTCGCAGAGGGTCCTAGCCTGCCTGCTCACCCTGAGCCTCGGCGTTGCTGGCCCGGCGCCCCCACACCCCCCATGTGCTCCTGCGGCTGCATTTGGGGACAGACCTGGCCGTCCTGCCCACCCCAAGTCCCAGCCACACCTGCTGGGAGCGACCGCTCACTTCCGGTACTGCTCTCTGGTCGCCACCTGCATGGCGTGTCTCCACGGGACATGTTTACCGCCGTGGTTAGTTTTATGTGTCCCCCGGACCGGCCGGGGGTACCCAGGGGTCTGGTCACACTCCAGCCTAGAGGTCAATGTGAAGGCGTTTGTAGGTGAGATGAACGTTTAAATCAGCAGACACTGAGCCAACAGAGGCCCCCACGTGTGAGTGGGCTCCACAGCCAGCTGACGGCCCGGCGACAGAGTCCCCAGAGAAGGAATCCCACTCCGAGCCGTCTTCCGGCTCTTGCCTGGGTGTCCAGCCGGCCCACCTGCCGCGCGGGCTCAGGCCTGCCAGCCCACAGTCTCGGGAGCTCATTCCTGAAGTCCCTCTCTCTCCACACACACACACACACACACACACACACACACGTGCACACACACGCACACAAAGGTACACACATACACACACGCACACATGTGCACACATGCACACATGTACATACATGCACAAACACACACGTACACACGCACACACATACACATATACACGTACACATACACACGTACACATGCACACATGTACACACATGCACAAACACATGCAAACACTCACGCACACGTACACACGTGCACATACACACATACATGTATACACGTACACATGCACACATGTACACACATGCACAAACACACGCACACACTCATGCACATACATACACACATACATACACATGCACATGCACACACATGCACACATGCACACACACACATGCACACTCGCACACATGCACACACACGCACCCTAATGGTTCTATTTCTCTGGAGAACCCTGACCAATCTGCCTCCGTGGCGATGGAGCCTCCGCAAGGCCCCGGTGCCCTCGGGCTCCTGTCCACACCGAGTGTCTCCCCCTCCCCTACTCGCAGGTGGGGTCTGGGCGGGGTCTGGCTGCGGGCTGTGTGAGCGTGCGGGGTGCGCGGGGCTTTCCTCTCGCTCCCTCTGGACTCAGCACTGCAAGCTGGGGGCCGGCGGCCACGTCGCTGCCCCACAGAGAAGCCCGTGGCCAGGAGGCATCAGCAGCTCATCTGCCGTCACAGCTGCACGGCCACATGGGCTGTGCACCTCCCGGCCGGGCCTTTGGGTGGCTGCACACAGCCGGTTCCTGTGGGACACCGAGCCCGGACGCCCGGCTGTCTGCGCCTGGCCGGGCCCCCGACTGCGCGACAGTGCACACCTGTGATCTGGGTCCGCCGTCTGGAGCCCACGCACTGTGGGGAGGTCGGTTCCCCTGCAGAGGCCAGGACGGACCTCTCTCTCTTCGCCGTCGTTCCCGTGGGTCCTCGCCGTCCACGCTGACTTCCCCCCCCTTCCTCCCACACGGCCGTCACGGTGTGGGCGGACCTGACATGCAGTCCCCACGGGGCGGCCCTGTAAGCCGTCCGCGGCTGAGCTGCGCGGTGCACCCACAACGGTGTTCCTTCTCTGCATTTGTTTATTCCCCCGGAGTCACTTGCTGCCTTGGTTTCCCACATCCTGTTCCCATCCCAGGTGCTCGGGCAGAACCCTCGAAGGTGGTCAGCGCAGCCTCAGGTGCTCAGGTGCTCAGGTGCCCAGGTGCTCAGGTGCTCAGGTGCAGCAGGGAGTCACCGCTTCCTCTTTCCTTTCCTCCGGGACCCTTGGCCCTCCAGACCTGAGGCGCACCTGCCGCTCCGGGCTCCCGCCGCCTCTCTCCTGAGCCGCGCGACCTGCTTTCTGCACCCCACGGTGTCCCAGCCCACCGTGCCACCAAACACGGCTCTAGCAGGGTCCCCAGGAAGGGAAGGTGGGAGATAAAATGCTGAGTCCTTGTATGACAATGCCTGGATTCCATGCCGACGGTCGACTGGCCACATCTCAGGGGCCGTGTCCTGGTCCCCGCAGAGCTGAGGGTCTCCTGCGTGTCCGGCCTCCAGCATGGCCATAGAGAGACCCGAAGCCATTCGAGTCCGGGCGCTCCGTGTGCAGCCTGCGCTTGCGGCTCGGAGACCTGCAGGCTCTCTCCTGTCTGCGTGTCCTGACACGTCCATGGTTGTGCCTTCGCGTGGGTCCTTCCCCGCCACGGGACTGGGCGGGGTGAGCCTGGCCGCCGTGCACGTCCTTCTCCACCACCACCAGGAAGCTTCTTGGACTTTCCCGAGTGTTGTCGATGATAGCAGCTCTGCTGACTGGAGCCTCTAATGTTTCTGCTTTTCTGGGCATTTTCCATGTTTTTGTCTTTCTGTTTTATTTCACGCGAGATTTCCTTACTGTCTCCGATTCTTTACAATATAGATAATTACATCTGGACCGGCTCATCCTTCCCCCGTCTCAGAAGCTGCTTCTGTTGCAACGTCGTGTTTTGTTTCAGGGGCATGACATCCATGTGACCCTGCACACGTGGCCGGCCGTCAGCCGTGTTCTCTGCTCCCGCGCTTTGGCGGTAACAGCGACGCCGCGTGCCAGGAGCTTCCTGGACGTGATCCCGTCCTTTGGCCCGTTTCTCAGATGGGGCACCCGGGCGTGCAGAGGGCGTGTGCCCCTGCCCAGCCGCACAGCCTGGTCACAGGCCCCTTCCCAGCCTGGGCCTTGACCTCTGGCCGTCCTGCCCCAGGCGGGGGCCAGCCCGGGAGACCGAGCCCCTCGCTCCCTGCTGGGCCCCTGCTGCCTCTCGCACACCTGGTCGTGGGATGGAGGAAGCGTTGCATTCCTCCCTGCGAGGGTCCTCGGAGCTCCTCCCTCCCTAGGCCCACGTCCTGGCCCACCCGCCAAACGGCCCACCCGCCACACGTCTGCCTGACAGGCCCGCGTGCGCCCTGGGAGTGTCCCAGGCCTGCGGGAGCTGGGAATGGTCCCGTCGGTGTTACAGCAAGCAGGACCGGGAAACAAACCCAGAGCCACAGAATGGGCTTTTCCCCCCCTGTTTTTATAAGGTTCTTTATTTACTCCAGATAGTTAACAGAGCAGTATTTAATAGCGAAGTGAGCAGATGCTACACTCACTATTACCGTATGAATAGAAAGAGCCATATGCATTTATGTTTTTATAGGTCATCTCAGATCACTGCGACATGGCACGTGAAAACAGAGATCCAGAGACATAAAGTTAATAAATACATTCAACATTGTCAAGCATTCGAAAGATAAATGCAATCATATAGCAAAAAACAAAAGCCAGGTTATAATGTTGACAGGCTTTTTATTACTCGGGCTCAGAGGGGTCTCACCTCCAAATTCTGAGCAAATGGGGTTAAAAATACGCTGGTTTTTTTACACTTTGTTATGACGAAGTTGGTGGTTACAGAAAGAAAAAATGGCTAGAAGGCTTGTGTGAGGTAAGGGCTACAAAAGTTGCTTACCCATGCTATTTGGCCGTTCTGCTGTCATGAGATACAAGTTACACAGTTTTCACAGTTGCTCAACCATGCTGTCGTTAGGGAGGAGTGCAGAATTGTCCCCTTACCTCGGGAAGCATCAACACTGGAGAGGACCTGCCGAGTCCCTTCCCTGTCTGCCCACACACAGCGTTTGTCGCTTTTGGGGTGGGGGGGTGGCGAGCTGCACGTGGTGAGGCTCTGATGACAGCGGGGGGAGGGGGGAAGCTGATGTCTGTGGGGAGCTCCTATGAGCCGGGGAACCCTCCCCTCAGTCCCCTTCACAGCCCTGGGTCACCCCATTTTACAGATGGGGAAACTGAGGCATGAAGTAGCTTGCACGGGGTCCCATAGCCAATGAGGGGCACAGCCAGAGCCAAGTCCAGCCCTCTCTGGACGAGCCCCCCGCACGGCCTGAGACCAGCCTGGGCTGCAGACACAGAGCTGGGGAGGAACCGGCGGTGGGCCCCCCACGCAAGGGTCCTGGCGCCTCTGTGTTCTGGACGCTCGCCCTAGGTGGGCAGGGGTGATGCAGTCGGGGTGGGGAGGAGCCTGGTCACTTGTCACCTGCCTGCTGTGCCCCCAGAAGCTGGCAAAGACCCCACAAGGAAATGGGGACCCCGAGACTCTGAACCGGAGACGGCCTGGCAGGAAGCAGGTGACGTGTCCTTGGGGAGTGAGTGACCCCTGGGGGAGGGGCCTGGGCGGGCAGGGTCAGAGGGCAGGGTGCACCTCCCAGAGGAGGGACCTAGCTGGGGACCCCCAGAGTTCTCACCCCACAGGGCTCTCCCCTCCTCCCAGCCCGTTTTCCGTCTTCAAAGTGAACAGCCTGCGCGGCCCTTCGGCTGCACAGGGACCCGGGCGCTGCAGCCACACCTGCCTCTGGGGTCCTTGGCAGGGATGGGGAGACACTCTCCTCGCCCCCCAGATATACCCCTGCGGGAGCCTCGCAGCCCTGCCCCCAGCCTTACCTGCCGCCTGACACCTGTGCCGCGCTGACTGCGCAGGGCTGCCCCCTGCTGGTGTCTGCACGCCAGTGCGCTTCCGTCCCCGTTCCGGGGTTTCTGTTTTCCCAAAGCCCAGATGCTAGGAGCCTGGAAAGGCCTTAGCAGGGGTCTGGCCCAGCCCTCCTTCCCAGGGAAGGTGACGAGGAGGAGTGGAGAAGGTCTCATTCAGTCCAGGTGTCCGCCTGCCTGGAAGTCCAGAGGCAGAAATGCAGGCGACAACACTGGAGGGAAGGGTCCAGAAGGGCTGCGTGTGGGCGTGGCTTTCTTGGCTAACAGCGGAGGTGCTGGCAGGCGGGAACTCTGGGCGCTGGAGAGGGTCTGTACCCTGGTCCGGGTCGTGGTGAGCAGGTGCGCAGGTGAAGACCCAGCGTGTCGTGCTCTCAGATGGGTGTGCTGTGCCGTGTGGTGTACCTGGTGAGCCAACACAGCAGAAGTTCTGAGGTCACTGACTGTACAACACCCCCAATCAGTCTGTGTCAGCCCCGTGGGCAGGACGGGACCATCTCCCCGCCTGACCAAGGAAGGGTTCCAAGCTCCCCCCCGGCCCCAGGGCCCCTGCTGCTTCCTGGGACCCCCACAGTCCACCCCTGGCCAGCCCGGCTGGAGAGATCCAGGACCCCCCCCCCAACCCGGCAAAGAGCCAAACCATGAGCCACACCCTGCCCCTCCCCACTGTACCCCTGGGAACACGGTGGGATGAGGAATTCGGGGTACAGAGGAGTGGCTGAAAGGCTGGGCTAGAGTTAGATAGATCCCCCAGCATGTGCCTCTAGTGGTGTTGGGCCAGGGGTGGTGGTCAGAGCCCGTGGACAGGCCTCGGCAAGCCCCGTTCCAGGGAGCAGGGTCCTGTGTCACCAGGTTGGGGCACCTACTCTTGGTGCCTGACTCTCTGTGTCTCCAGGTGTCCTGGACCAACTGGGACCCGCGTCAGTGGCTTCAGGAGAGGACAGCGAGAGCCAGCTGGGCACTGTGTGGGATCGGGCAGGGGTGGGTGTCCTGGGGCTGGGTGGGCCATGGTGTCTTCCTGGGCCGGGGTCTGACACCAGCCCTTCCACAGCTGCCACCCCAGGGCGTCTCTCTCCATGAGGGACGTAAGTGTGGGGAGAAAAGGAGGTCACCAGGGACACAGCAGTGGGGGTGTGTGATGTGCATTTCTCTCTCGGGGACCCCAAGTGCCCGTCTGTGTCCCCCTCCCTAGTCCCAAGCCCCAGAGAAGGGGGCTCTGCCAGCAGTGGTCTGCCTGCCCTTCTGGCTCTGTGGTGAGCCCCGCCCAGGCCAGCTCCAGACAGCCGCGCGTCCCTGGGTGTCCCCGGCCAGGGGCCTTGGTTACCTGGGGGGTTCAGGGCTGCAGCCCACGGCTGGTCCTGTGTCATGCCCTGATCTCAAAGACAACCCTTTCTAGCGTGGAGAGCTGCCTGCCTGCCCCTAGGGCTGGGGCCACGCTGGTGCTCAGGGCTGGAACCCCTTCTTGCTGCCGGCATGTGCCGGAAGCCCTAGCTCTTGGCCAGACCTGGGCAGGGAACCAAGGACCAAGCCAGGCTGCGTGACTCTGTCCTGCACAGGGTCGCCAGATATAACAGATGAAAACACAGGTTGAATTGGCATGTCAGTTACACACGGAATAACTTTTTAGTATAAACATATCCCTGGCAATAATTAGGACACGCTTATGCTAAAAAGTAGTTAACTGATTATCCGAAATTTATGTCTAGCTGAGCATCCTGCATTTTTTTCAGGCCAGCTAGAGTCCCGGGGGTCCCCAGTGTCCCGGTCCCTCTGCACCCCAGGCCAGGCTTCCCTTTGTGTCTGGAGAGGCCCCTGTCACGGGCAGAAATCCTCACCACGGTCAGTTAAGGGAAGGAATGAAATCGCAAAACACGAAGAAACATACAGGCCTTAAACACGGCGGCTCTCGTGACACAGGCGTGCCTTTGCTGGCCAGCCTGCTGACCGGATGGAGACTTCGCTTTGACCACGTGCCGGCATGAACCGCACCCCGGGGGCCCCGCTGCGCAGAGTCCCGTGAGAGCGAGGCGCCTCCAGTCACCCCAGCTTGGGGGCCCCGGGAGGAAGCGGTGAGGACGCCCGTGCTGGGCAGCCCAAGGTCGGGTCCTGCTGGGTTTCCACCGCTCGGCTCCAGCCCTCTAATGTTGTCACAAGAATGTCCAAGTGGACAGGTTTTCCCAATTTTCACCTTAAGCAGGCCTTTCCCTGTCAACCTTGTTTTCCCCCCAAAGCCCTTTGTTTTCACATTCATTAGAATTCAGGAGATATTTAATTAAGTTCTCTTATTAAAATAATGAGTCTGATTAGAATCTTGGGGACAAACACAGGTGACTGTTAGGTGTCCCTGAACTTGCTCCTCCGTGTCCAGGCTCTGCCGTGGGCTTGATGGAGGGAGGGCGGCAGCCAAGGAGCTGTCAGGCAAAGTGAAGTTCGTCAAGGTCACATCCCCGTGTGACTCAGCGAGGATGCACGGCAGGGTGGCCGCCCGCAGGGGACTCTGGGCCCTGACACTAACCAGTTGGGACGACACTCCAGGGCGGGCCGGGAGAGAAAGCGCCAGAACACAGCCAGGCAGGAAGGCGGCGTCCTCTTCCAGGACCGGGGACACAGGACAGAGTGAATGGGTTGGGGAGGGGCACACAGGTGCTGACCCAGGTGCCAGCCCTGCCTCAAGCAGACAGGTGGGCGAGCCAGGCCCTTGGCTCCCGCAGTGCTGCATGCTGGGCAGCAGGGGGCGCCAGAGACCAGCCAGTCGGCCAGGCCAGTCGGGCTTTGATTCAGTCCCTGCCCGCTGGGGTCCGGCCCCGTCCCGCCCGCCCCGGGTCACCTAGGTCTGAGATCCGTACTGTGCCAGCACCTTGTCCCTTCCAGGGGACCCGTCTGAGCCCTGCCTGCTGCCCGCTGCCCACTGGGCCGCGTCTCCTGCCGGCTGGGCTCAGCCCTGGGTAGACCCTGCGCTGGTCCTGATGGGTCTCAGCCCTGGGTGCGAGTCCTGCAGCCCCTGCAGCCAGTCGCCGGCCTGGGGTGGTCCTGGGCCTCGGACACAACCGCCCAAGAGAGAATCCATTTCCTCTCGTAAACATGGACGCGGATTTCTGACAATGCGGCCCGAAGCCTCGCCGGGGAGGAGGCTGCTTGACCACCTGAGCTGAATCCAGGACCTCCCTGGGCATCGTGTGAGAAGCAGGGTGCTGGCCTGGGACGGTGAGCCCTTAATGCTTCAGGTGGGCACACGTGGCCGGCTGTGATGAAGGTGGGGAACCGCAGGACGAGGGGCGAGGAGGGGCCCAGCCTCCTTGAAATGCCCTAAGGTGGCCAGGAACCATGTGGACATGCGCCTGGACCCAGCGGGGCCAGGGGACCCCAAGGGGCAGGGCCCCGAGGCTGCCCCCACTGGAGAGACGAGGTGCACGGGGCGTCGTGGTCAGTAAGGAGAGTGGCCGAACCCGCAGGGACCCTCGGTGCTGGCGTCTGCTGTCCCGGGCGTGGGACTGTCTCCTTCCCAGCCACGGGCTGCTGCTTAGTAAAGGCGGGAGGGTTCTCTGCGGACACGAGTCCAGCCTGACCCCACCCTTCCCGCCTGTGAGTCTGCCCAGCGGGTGCCCTGAGGCAGCAGCCCCCGACCCGGGCTGGGGGGCTCTCCGAGGGTCTCCTCCTGGGTGGGCAGCTCTGGGGTCCTCAGCCCCTCCTCACGGGGGAGGAAACCCAGCCAGCCCCGACATCACACAGAACGTCGATCCTAGGGGAGAGGAAATTGGGTTTATTTCAAGTACCGACGTTGAACTCAGTCCTAAAAATCTTAAAAATGGTCTGTGCGAAGATGTTTTTCTCTCCGTTTGATCTTTGGATACATTCCCAAAAGCTGATCCCTGGCTCTGCCTGCCAGCGGGTTACAGAGGCCCTCAGTCCCCTGCAGGGGACGGAATATTCAGGCTGACAGTTCAGGCAGGTGACGCTTCCTGCCCGTCTCCAGCCCCTTTGTATAAAGAGGCCCCGGAGCCCGCGGCAGACCCGTCCAGGCTGCGGCTGGGCTGAGCGGACAGGCCGCCAGGTAACCTCCGCAGGGTTCAGGCTGCACCCTCGGCCAGGTGGGGGTGGGGGCTGAGCGCAATCTCTTAAATAGTGAAAATGAACTCAGGCCAGCCGAGGTGGGGATTTCACCTCTGAATAATGGTCTAGACCATTATTGACGTTGAAATTGCTTGAAAACAGTAAGAAATTGTCTTTCTACCAGCACCGTTTGCCCGAGCGCTGCCCGTGCTGGGGCTGGCGGAGGAAGCTGCCCCGACGGCTGGGTGGGTGTCTCTCCCTCTTGCTGCAAGTGCGTGAGTGAGCTGGACCAGGTGCGCCTGGTGCGTGAGTGAGTCTCTCCCTCCTGCAGCAGGTGCGTGAGTGAGCTGGACCAGGTGCGCATGGTGCGTGAGTGAGTCTCGCCCTCCTGCAGCAGGTGCGTGAGTGAGCTGGAGCAGGTGCACCTGGTACCTGAGTGAGTCTCTCCCTCCTGCTGCAGGTGCGTGAGTGAGCTGAACCAGGTGCCCCTGGGGAAGATGCTCGTCGTCGGTGTGGTGCCGGGGCTGGTCCTCTGCCTCCTGCTGGGGCCTCTCTCAGGTGAGGGCGCGAGGCGTGACCTCCAGCAGCCCCCCCCCCGTGCTGTCCCCACCACGAGCCCTGCAGCAGGTGTGGGGCGGGCCTGGGGGCGCCCTGCTGCCCGCCCTGCCTTTCCCGGGAGTGTGGGCCGCGTACATGACAGCCCTTCTCTTCGCTTGCAGGCGCCAAGCCTGTGCAGGAGGAGGGAGGTACGTGCTCTGGCTTCTTTCCTTTCATCTGTGTGTCAGTAACCGGTGCTCTGGGTGGGGGCGGGGGGTGGAGGGGAGGGCAGTGGCTGCTTCTCCCAAGCAGACATGTGGAGAGCCGGGCTCAGTGCAGGCCTGAGCACACAACAGCCCCCGGCCAGCCCGGCGCTGCACAGGCACGAGGACTCTGAGCCTCTCCGGGCCTAGGCCCTGCCCTCCAGCAACTGGGGAACACCCTGGGCAGCCAGGGCCCCTGCCCACCCCTGACATTGCCACCTCACACCTGGGCTCCAGCCCCCAGCCCCTCCTGCCCTGGGTGCTGACTCAGTCCAGAATTGCCAGGGCTGTCCTCACCTGCACTCTAGGATGGGGGGAGTGGGGGCTGTGCTTGCCTTTGAAATCCCGTCAGGACATGGCCAGGGCCCCTGCACCCCCAAGCTCCGGCTCTTTGCCTGCCCAGGATCCTCCAGACTAGAACAGGCCCCGTCCTTTCCCCCCTCCTCTTCCTTGGCCCCCAGGTCAGGTGTCCTCAAGAGCCTAGGTCATCACCCCACCCAGGTCAGGGATAGCCCAGGCTCCGGCCCTGAGCCGGAAGGTTCCATCAGTGCAGGCCCAGTTGGGCACCCACTCGCCCCAAGGCCTCCATGGACCGGACTCCGGGCCGGACAGAGGGGACAGCCCTGAGGCAGGCGCCATGTGTCTTCCAGACCCTTACGCGGAGCTGCCGGCCATGCCCTACTGGCCTTTCTCCACCTCTGACTTCTGGAACTACGTGCAATACTTCCAGACAGTCGGCGCCTACCCCCAGCTGCAGGACATGGCCCGCACCTTCTTCGCCCACTTCCCCCTGGGGACCACCCTGGGCTTCCACGTCCCCTACCAGGAGGACTGAGCAGCGTCCAGCCCGGGGCCAGCCCACCCCACCAGGCTGCGCTTGGCCAGGCCTCGGGGCAGGTCTGGGGGCATCCGGGAGCCATGGCTGGGGGGCAGTGGGGGGGCTGTCCTCACACTCAATAAACTCCTGACAGAAGACGCACAGCAAACGCCTGTGGGTTGTGTTTTGAGAAACAGCTGCGCTCGGGTCCCACTGACTTCACTTGACAAGTGAACCTGGTTTGATTCTGATTGCCGGTGAACACTTCTTCGATACATACGTGCACATTTCCGTCTACACGCGTGTCAGCAGGGCACGCGCGCCGGCTCAGGACTGGCGCTTCCTGAGTCACTCTCTCACCTCGCGATCACCATGGCCAGGGCGGCTGCAGGTCCCCCAGATCATGGGTGAGGAAACCGAGGCAGAGACACAGGTCACTGCCCGACTTAAGGTCCCGCAGCTGGGCAGAGGGAACCAGACCCCAGTCCGGGCGGCCCCTGCTGGGCCCCTAACCTGGGCAGCAGCAACCCACAGCGGCCACACGTCACAGCATGGCACACCCCAGAGCAGAGTGCACAGGAATGGCAGGCCATCTGTGTGGGAGCGTCACGGCCCAGGGCGCTGGGGACACTTGGTCTTCCAGGAGAAGGCTGCAGGCTCTAGGCTGCTGGAAGGAAAGGGCTTCACCTGGGCACTCTGAGGGAGTGCAGGGTGGGTAGGCAGCGTGGACAGAGCCTCAGGGATGGGCATCTAGCAGTGGGACATCCTCTGAACAGGTAGTGAGCCCCCCAGCCCTCCAAAGTGTGCAAGCAGACACTGGAGCCCCTCAGCTCCGCCCTGCTGGCTGGGGAAGAGCTTGGTTTATGGACCGCTCCTCCTGGTCACCAGCGAGTCCCAGTCTCGTGGTCTGACCTCCACTCTGGTACTCCAGGGTGACTCTCGTGGGTGTGGACCAGAGGCTCACCCACGAGTCCGGCTCTGCTCCTGCCTGCACCCACAGTGTCCACGCAGGCCGGGTGGCCCCGGCCCAGGCCACACCTCCCTCACATCTCGGCCCAGTCCTGTCTCCCCGGACCCACCCTCCCCCCACCACCTCCCTCCTCTAGCGGCTCAGCCCCGGAGCCAACCTACTTCTAAAAGTTGTTAAAGAAAAAATTATCCAACAGTCCTTGATGAAGCACATGCACACGCTATTCAGGAGGTCGTGACAGGTGCAGGGGCCACCTCGATGGGGTCTTGCACTCGGGGAGAGACTGGGCTCTACTCCCAACCCAGCCCGGGCAGGTGCAGGTTGATGGGCAAGGGCAGGGCGGGGCCTCGGTGGGAAATTACCAGGAGGAGACATCAGGGTCGGGTGGGGGGTTCTGCAGGTGCTCAGACACCACCCGGGCGGGGTGAGGAACCTGGTCAGATACTGTGGGCGGCTCCTGGCTACACAGGCTCTTTACTAAAACCAGATTTTCCAAGGAAGTAGGAGGACAGGCCTAGGAGGAGGTTCGGGGGCCTGCACTGAACAGGATACTTTTCCCTTTAACAACTTTTAACTTTTAACCTCACTAAAGTTCAGACAAGCAAAGAATCTTTGACAAAGTCTAGCTCAAGTTCCTCCCTCTCTCCTCCTTTTCTTCCTCTCTCCCCTCTTGTCTCTCATTCGCATTCTTTTGCTAAAATTGCGGTAAACTGTAACATAAAATTGGCCACCTCGACCACTGCTGAGTGCACCGTTGCCTAGCATTAAGCACATTCACGCTGTCGTGTGGCCGTCACCAGGGTCCCTCTCCAGAACTTTTTCATCTTCCCTAAGCTGACACCGTCCCCACGAAACGCTGACTCCCACCCCTGGACACCCACCGTCCTACGTCCTGTGACTATGGATCCAAGGACCCTGGGACCTCAGGTAAGTGCTGTCATACGGTGTGGGCCTTTCTGTGAACGGTTTATTCCACTTGGCATGACGTCCTCAAGGCTCGTGCATGTCACAGCGTGTGGCGGGGCTCCCTTCCTAGTTAAGGCTCAATCTGCCCCACACCTGTCTACCCGTTCCTGCCTCAGTGGACACCCAGGCTGCCACGAATACTCCAGCCACCAACGTGGGTGTCCCAGTGCGTCTCCCAGTCTCCACTTTCAGTGCTTTTGGGGACCGCCCGGAAGGGAACTGCAGCGCCCTATCTGATGGCAATTCTGCTGCACACGCGCATCTGCGCGCGCCCCTCGGCCTTTTGCACGTCGTCGTCTTCGGAGAAGCGTCTGTTCAACTCCTTGGCCCACTTTTGAATCTGGCTGGTTGTTTGTTTGTTTTTGGCGTTCTCCCTGCATTCTGGATTCTGGCGGTCAGCCCCTTGTCGGTGACCTGCACGTGTTTCTCGGGGCCTGTTCTGCCCGGTGGCCGCCCCGCTGTCCGCCCAGAGCCAGCACCTGCCGCGGGCCACTGCGACACCACCGAGCCCGCGGTCCTCCGGCGTCTAGACCTGCCGCGGCCGGCGCACCGGAAGCGGCCGTCGCGGCCGGAAGTGGTCGTGGAGCGCCGCGGGCCCGCCATGAAGCCGGCGGTGGACGAGATGTTCCCCGAGGGCGCCGGGCCCTACGTGGACCTGGACGAAGTAAGGCGGGCCGGGCGGGCCGGGCGGGCGGCTCCGAGCGTGGGGAGCGGGCGCGGGGTGCGGGGCCGGCCCGGCGGGCTGGGGAGCGCGGCGCCCGGCCCTCCCTGCCCGCGGAGACGAGCGCGGACCCCGGCGGGGACCGGGGCGGGCGGTGCGTCCGGCGGCGACTGTGTAGCGTCGCCCGGCCCGGGGATGCGGGCGCGGGGCCGTCTGCGGGGCCCACCGGGCACAGCTGCGGCGGGAGACGTGGGGTTTATGGCTCCTCGGTGAGGCAGCCATCCCGGGAACCACGGGTCTCCGCGGGCAGGTGTCTGCAGTGCTGTTAGCGGATTTGTGGGGGAGCGGGCTTTGCCGGGAGTGGGCGCTGTCGGCAGGCGAGGGCCGTTCTCCGAGTGGGCTCTCCGCAAATCTTGGCCAGAACGAGGGAGACTGAGCAAGGCTGAAAACCGCCCTTGGTAAGGAAGCGGCTGCCAGCCATCGCAGCTCCTGGGGGAGAAAGGGGCGTTTGGCATTTTTGCGCTTTGCACAGTGACTTAGTGCTTTTCTATAATTATGCCGATTATGAAGTGGTCTGGTTTTGTTGGCCTTACTCCCTCCTGGTCACAGAGTGACCTCGTCTGACGTGGGTCTTCCGTGGTATGGTTTATGTTCAATAGAGTGACACTAAAGTGTAGCTCGGAGTGCCTGGCCAGTTCCTGGGTGTCAGGGGCTCAGGTTCTCTTTCTCAAAGCTCCGGGGCTCCAGAGTTGGTCAGACGCGGGCCTTGTGCTTGGGGGTTCTGGTGTGGCAGAGCGCAGCTGATCGCAAACACCAGGTGTGATTGAAAGCCAGGGTTGCACTAGGGGAAGAATCCTCAGGGCTTCAGGGTGGCCCAGAAGGCTGAAGGACACGTTGGTGTTTGCCCAGTAGATGGGGATGAAGGAAGCAAGCCTGGCAGGAGCAGAGCCCTTCTCCTCCCTTAGTGACACCCACGGCTCACTCAGGGAAGGAACACCATGTCAGTTGACGTGGCGGAGCTCACAGTGCCAGCTCATGAAGCAGTCAGTAGCCGTGCTAAAATGGTAGCTCTGTGCCCCCACTGCTGAAGCATGTCCCATAAATCCAGTCTCCTCAGTCTTGTTTCAGAGTCACTGCCCGAGGCAATATGGAGTGGCTGGAGGGCTTTACAGTGGGGAGGGACAGGCTCTGATTTGCTCTGTGGGAGGGATTAGGTTTGGGGTGAGAGAGTAGAAAAATGTGAACAGGAGACTTGAAGAGGGTCTGGATGAGGCAGGTGGGAGTAGGGATGAACTGAACCGAGTATTTAAGTGGTGGAGTCTGTGCGGCTAAATGTGGCGATTGGGCCCGGAGGGAGGCTGAGACGAGAAGGGAGGAAGTTGGAATCCTGGGTTTTCCCTGGGGTGCTGAGGGCATCCATGAAAGGGAACATTGGCAGTGCTCGGCTACTTGAGAACCAGGGACGGGGTGGGCAAGCAGCTTTGGGAATGTGGGAGCCGGTGCAGCTGTGGGGACCTGTGGCCAGCTGTCCAGGGTGGGTGCTGCTCTCAGAGGGTTCTGCTCCGATTGTCACTGGGTGACAACTCCACACTTGATTGAAAATCCCAAGTGCATCAGATTGCCAGGCTTTGGTCGTGGCATGGTTTTACCACCACAGCCGAGCTGTGGCAGTGAGGGTCCCGTGACGGCAGCCCCCACCGGAACCTCAGGGCCAGCGAGGGTCACTTTTCCCGAGGGAAGTGGTTTAGTTCTCAGCAGAAGGGATCCAGAGTGGAGACATGACCAGCTTGGCTTTGCACATTTGTGGCTCTGGTGATGTCCAGTGGGGGCTGGAAACCTCTTCTCGAGGTTTACAGAGAAGTGGTTGTGCTTCAATCAATGGTAGATTTCTTTTCAAAAGGCAAGGAAGAATCAAGGAATGTGTGACCTTGAGAGACCTTAAAAACGGTCGATATTCATAATTGTTTTCAGTCTCCCTGGCACACGCTCCCTCTGTCTGGAGCCGTACTTCTGACTCCAACTTGAGCACTTTTCCCATCACCCACCTTCCTGTTTGTGGACACAGCAATGTGCCATCGCCTGTTCTCGGAAGACGCAGCTGACATAACCTTGCCTTCCCGTTCCAGGCAGGCGGCAGCACCGGGCTCTTGATGGACTTGGCAGCCAATGAAAAGGCCGTTCACGCAGACTTTTTTAACGGTAAGGACGCCGGACTCGGGGTGCCAGATGCAATCTGGATGTTTCTGCAGGTCAGGGCAGCAGAGCAACTTTGTGACAGGAATGATTTGTGTCAAAGGACAATAAAGCCCAGACCCGGTGCCACTGTCGGGATGCAGTGCGGTCACGCAAGTGATGGCACTGGTGTGAGCGCTGGCCGTCAGCCCTGGTTTTCAGGAGAAAAGTAGCATGAAGTCGCTCCGTGTCGTGTGTCCCAGTAGTCGAGTGTGAGCTCTGGCGTTAGTGCCAGTGCACGCCTGTGGACCCGAGACCGTAGCAGGTCTGGCCTGTTGCCTGGGACTCGGGCGTAGAACCCGGCTGGCTTGCCCGGTGGTGCTCTCTCGTCCCAGCACTCTCCAGGTGTCGCCTTCATGTCCCTTCCCAGCCACCTCGTGTGCCCGCGGGGTTCCCGTGCCCTTGGCCGCCTTTGCAGGGTGACAGCCCCGCTCCGGCGCTCACCCTTCCCAGCCACCTCGTGTGCCCGCGGGGTTCCCGTGCCCTTGGCCGCCTTTGCAGGGTGACAGCCCCGCTCCGGCGCTCACCCTTCCCAGACACCTCGTGTGCCCGCGGGGTTCCCGTGCCCTTGGTGCCTTTGCAGGGTGACAGCCACGCTCCGGCACTCACCCTTCCCAGCCACCTCGTGTGCCCGCGGGGTTCCCGTGCCCTTGGCCGCCTTTGCAGGCTGACAGCCACGCTCCGGCACTCACCCTTCCCAGCCACCTCGTGTGCCCGCGGGGTTCCCGTGCCCTTGGCCGCCTTTGCAGGGTGACAGCCACGCTCCGGCACTCACCCTTCCCAGCCACCTCGTGTGCCCGCGGGGTTCCCGTGCCCTTGGTCGCCTTTGCAGGCTGACAGCCACGCTCCGGCACTCACCCTTCCCAGCCTCTGAATGCACCACACGGGACAGGCCCGTCTTGTGTTTAAGAGCTTTCTGCTGCTTGCCAAGATCATGCCAAATACACAGTGGAAACCTGACTTTATATAAAATATACAGTGTCTTCAGATATGGTGAAGGGATGTTTCCCTTGCTCTCTTCTGGCTTCTTAAGGCCTTGCTCCTCAGATTATGTTAACCCTTACTAAGGGTTCAATAACTAGAAACACAAGAAGGGTTTCTTACTCGGGGGAGTTAAGTGGTATTTTTCTCCTTTTTTCATCCTACTGTATTCCCTGGTGCTTGCCCCACAGAGAACTCTGGTTTATAGTAACGGCTGGGATTCTGTCTTGCCGCAGTGGTTCCTGACTCACCCAGGGCCCCCGGAACCCCAAGTCCACGCTCCTTTGTCTGCTGTTGTCAGCCAGTTACCTGCTGAGGGGAGAAGCCAGGCAGCTGAGTTGGGGTGCAGGCTTCCCCGGGGCACCTGGCTGCCGCCCTGGGCCACATCCTGGCTGTCCCCAACTGGAGTCAGAACTGGGAGGAGTGACATTGGAGCCCAGCCTTAAGAGCTGAGTAGCCTTTCTCAGTTCTTCACGCAGGGGCGTAGCTGTGAGAGGGGCAGGTTGCGCAGGGGTGCGGAGCGCTCTCCAAAGCCGCCTTTACGAAAACAGCAGCTCACGCGGGGCGACCCTGAAGGCTGCTCACATGGGCAGGACTGTGTGATTGCTGATGCTGGCATGGGGGACGCACAGTGTGACACTCTCCTCTGGAGTCCCTTCATCCTCTGCCAGACCCTTGGGTTAGAGGCGGTCGGCTGTGCTCTGCCGTTTGAGTCCCTGTGGTTCTGAAAGCAGCCCTTCAGTTCTGATGGGAAAGCGGCTCCGAGGGCCCAGGCTGGCCTGCCAGTGAGCGCCTGAATGCGGGAGCTGTGGGCACCTTTCCCCCCTTGCGCCACAGCGCAAGGAAGAGGGAGCGTGGGAGAGCGCCTCGGCCCTCCGCCCACCCCCGACCAAGTCCAGAGGCGCACGCCGTCCCGTCAGGGTGTGGTGTCCCCTGTGCTGAGGAAGCCGTCGACGTGAGATCTCTGTGTGGGCTTCGCATAGGGCTGCCGCCAGGTCCTCTTTGTTCACCAGACAGACAGGATCTGATGAGCTGTCATTCCCTGGGCAGCGGGGTTTTAACCACGAACGAGATTTCTCTTCCCTCGCTGTGTTTTACAAAACAGCAGCGGGTCTAGACAAGTTAGCCAGCAGGGACGTTAGCGTGGTGAGCCTGACACAGGACGGGTGGGACTGTCTCTGGGAGCACCTGCCAGAGGTTCTCTGGAGGGAGAAGGTTCTCTGGAGGGAGAAGGTTCTCTGGAGGGAGAAGGTTCTCTGGAGGGAGAAGGTTCTCTGGAGGTGAGAGCAGCGCAGAGGCTCTGGGTGTGGAGGAGTCAGGCAGGGGCAGGAGCCGGGCGAAGTTCTCAGGGCGCAGAGCCACACTCTGTGGGCCGTGGGCCGAGGGTGTGGCGCCTGTCAGCGCAGCTGGGGAGAGCCAGGCCCCTGTGCGTGGCCAGAGGTGCCCGGTCGCTGCCCGGCGAGGCGGTGTGAGCAGGCCGCCGGCCTCTTCGCTGTCTTACCACCGAGGACCTGGACGTCCCTTTCTAATTCCTGATCACACTGCACGTTTCCCTTGCACACAAATGGGTTCTGCGGTTTGTCTTTCCCACTGAGAAGGAAATACTTGACGATGGTAGGGAGTTTGGAAAATGTACGAAAGTAAACAGAAGGACGACGCGGCCACAACTCTGATTGTCTAAAGCAGCGTACTGTGCGTTCGCTGCGTTTCTTCCGGCAGGGACGGCTTGGGCTGTGATTGTCGAGCTTGGCCGCCCCGCAGCCTCCCTCACAGGGAGCAGTTCTCCCGCGGCCTGGTCCGCCTGCTTTCTCCAGCCCACCGCACGTCAGCACCTGCCCCTCGCCTTGCCCTTCCCTTAGCAGGAGCAGCCGTGGCAGATGTGGGCGCTGGCGCGTCCCGGTGCTCAGCCACGCTACTTGGTGGCTGTCCGCGTGCTCCAGAGCACCCCTGCACGCCTCTTCTTAAGATCACCTTAATAAAAACCAGACTGAAAACGCACTCTAGAGAGCGCTTTCCTCTTGGACCACATCCGTGAGCCCTGGTGGATAAGAGTCTGTCGCGGGAAAAGTCTTCAGTTAGGTTGTTTGCTGTTTTCTCTGTGTCTCGAACTCCGTAGAATTAATTTTGAAGTGATCCCCTCAGTTGCTTGCCCTTGTGCGCCCCGCTAACATGTGGCTGTGTTTGTTTACCTAGACTTTGAGGATCTCTTTGATGACGATGACGTCCAGTGACGCGCTGCCTGGCTGCGGTACGGCCCCGCCTTCGCACAGCGCCGTGTGGCGGATCGTCTCGGAGGACAGTGTCCAATGGCTTTAAAGGACTCGTGGGCGTCTCTTGAAATCAGGAGCTGGGCAGCCACGAGAGCGAGATCTGTCTTAACCCCCCACGATGCCGTCACCCTCTAGCGTGACCAGCTGCTGTCCTCATTTCAAGTAAAAGAAAGCAGCACATCACATGCAGAGTAGTTTCAGTTCTTTTATTTTTGAGCGACAGTTACAATCCCTAAAAGTCTGTGTGTGTGTGTGTGTGCGTGTGCACGCGTGCACAAGAGAGCCGTGTTTGTCAGCATGGCGAGCGCTGTTCTCCGTGGGCGGCGTCGGGGGCCTGAGGGCTTACTGTTGCGCTGCCCACAGAGCTAGGGTGACAGGACAGTGACTTTGAAAGAGATGCCTTTGCCTTCTACACGAGAAATGTGTGTGGTCTATTGCAAAGGGGAATGCCACATCTGGGGGGGAGGTTTATTTGTTTTTTATGTTTCTTATTGGTCCAGCTCAGTAATTGACAGCGGCTGAAAAAAGTTAAGATTACTGTTTCGTGTCCGGCTCAAAGTGAAGAATGTTCTGAGACCAGGAAATGCCCGGGCCTGGTGGCGTCTGTGGCACCGGCTCTCAGAGTTAAAGCTGAGCCGCTGAGTAAGCAGGTGACACTGCCCTCCCCCCGCAGAGCTGGCTGAGGCGCCCGGCGCGTGTGCGGAAGAGACACTTTCACCGAGGCCAGGGGATTTCATGGGAACCGAGTCAGCTCCGCCGCGCGGGTTTCCAGCTGGAACGTTCACCGCCCTCCTGTGCGTTGCCAGAGCTCGGTAGCTGCCGCCCGCCGGGGGCAGCCGGCTGTCCCGCACGGCTTCCTGAGGGCCGAGGGGGCCGGGAGGACAGCATGGCAGGGTGGGCAGGGTGCACGCTGAGTGTGTGTCTGGAACCCTCGCGTGCAGCCCCGAGTGCGGCGGGGAGCCAAGGCTGCTCTCTGCGTCTGCGACGCGGCTCCGGTCCACAGGCCAGGACGGCGGGGCCCCAGCAGCCAGGCCGTGTCCGCCTTCACGGGCAGTTTCTCAGCATCGTGTCATCGAGGCTAAGTCACGAGAGTAGGTTTTGCAGTTTCTGCGTGGGTGCTTTGACACGAGCATGAAGGCTCTGAGGGAAACAGCCTGGCATTTGGGTGAGCTCTTGAGCGGTCGCGTGGCTTCCTGCAATTAGCCGTCCGTGGAGGTTTGCGGCCGTCCCTCGGGGCTTGCGGTGCTCAGTGTTGGGCGGCGGTTGCAGCTCCGCCCGTCCGGGGCAGCAGACTGGGCCCCGCGTGCTGCACCCCCAGGGAGCCCTGGGGTCCTGCCGGGCACCTCCCTCCTCTGCGCTCCCTCTCCTCACCGGCAGCCGAGGACATCGGGCTCTGGTGCAGCAGGAAGGAGTGGGCCAGGGTGCGGGAAGGATGGTCGGTGGATGGTAACTTCACCGCGTTGTGGGCCCGGTGAGGACTGGCACGGCCCGTCCAGACTACGGCTGGGAACCTGGGAAGCCTCTGCTGGCCCTGGAGGTCCAGACTGGGTCACGCAGCCTTGTGCAAAGTAATCTGCGCACGTCTGCGTGTGCGCGTCAGCGTCTTTGCACACGTTCAGACCTGTGTGAGCCCCGTGGCGCCTCCCTCTGCCTTCACGGCATCCCGGCAGCTTCCCTGGTGCCGAGGCCCAGACACAGAACTTCACCTCGTTTCTCCCTGACCTCCCTGCGGCTCAGCCACCGCCTGCAGGCCACCAGGAAGGGTTGGCGCCAGGAGACAGCAACTTGAGGTGGTCGTCCCGCCCGGGCTGACTCCTGGGCAGAGCTCTCACCGTTGTCGGTGACGGGCTGTCACTCTCGCCGACAAAGACAGCGAGGGAGGAGGTGAGCTGGGTCCTGGGACAGACACAGGGACGCCGCCGTGGGCACCTCCAAAATAAGCCACATTTGTAGAGAAGGGACGTTACGGACGTCAGAGCTCTCGCCGCCGTGATCCGTGCTTGGGGCCGAGAGGAGAAGCGCTGAGAAGAGGTGCCCGGACACAAAGCCCCTTTGTCCCCAGGAGGCCACAGCTGGACATGCAGGAGCTCGGCCTCCGCTGCCCAGGCAGGGCGGTCTCAGAGCGGGGGCGACTCCTCCCCACGCCCATGCCGCACGCACCTTGTGGCGGGCCAGGCCCCGTGTCCTCCCAGCATGTGGCCCGGGTCAGCCCCACAGGGTCAGCCCTGGGCAGTCTCGGCCGCGAAGCATGACAAGGACGTGAGTCACGCGACTTCTGACGGGTCCCAAAGTTCGACTCGCAGGTGTGACTTCAGTGGCTCTTACTGGTCAGCGGGCAGCTGGGGGAGCGGGTGTCCTGTGCAGGACGGCGTCGCCCGGAGGTGCAGCGGCAGTGAGTCCGGTGGCGACTGTGCTCAAGGATGGCCGGTCCCTGTGTCAGGCGGAGCATCCGGCGCATAGCAGGTGCCCGGCGTCTGCGGAATGTGGGTGAAGGGCCGCGGGACTTGGGGAACCAGCAAACCCCGGGTCCTTCGGGGAGGAGAGACACCAGCCCAGGGAGAGTCCCGGCCCACGGCGTCACCTCTGTGTCCTCGAGTGGTAGGCACAGGACACGGGAAAGGACAGTTTACAGAAGGCCCTGTTGAAGTGGCCGGTGAGTGCTTAAAGGCTCTCAAACTCAAAGAAGTCTGTGAAATGTCAGTCAAGGTCACAAGAAATCCGGTGAGTATGACACCCCTTCCCTGCTGCCGCTCCTGCCGGTTGGTTCAGGCCCGAGCAGGAGAGTGCGCCACCCAGCGACCGTGTGTTCTGAGAAACACGTCGTTAGACGGTCGTCCCCACAAAGCACTGAGGCAGACCCGGGGTGCGGCCCGCTACACCCCGGCTGTGCTCCCTGGCCGGCCGCTCCCGGGCTGCAGACTGCGCTGGACGGCGCAGACGATGGCGCACAGCGATGGTCTGTGTGTCCACACATGTGCAGACACGGGACGTACAGCAAACATAACGTGTCATGATCTCGTGGAGCCACCATCTCACATGCGGTCTGCTGTCGGCCTGGATGTCTCCGTGTGCCGCGGGATGGAACACGGCGCACGCTGCCGCGTCCAAAGGGAGAACCAGACTGCACCGCGGGGCCGGTAGGAGCCTTCAGTGCCTGTGTACCCTAACGGGCAGCAGGAAACAAGGAAAACGCAGACCTGAACCGCACTGCAGACCACACGAGCCTGACAGACGTGTGCAGAACACGCCGCCTGCGTGGCCGAGTGTATCCCGTGTGTTCGCCAGGCTTCGGGGACATGCTCGCGTCACAGCCCGTCTGAAAGCCACATGGCGACACATGAAACTGAAGGTGCGCGTGCACTTTGACCCAGCGAGACCTTAAGGAAATGCTTTTGCAGCATGTTTTCCGTAACAACGAAAAATATGGAAACACCTCCATGAACGAGGACACGCTGGTGTGTCCATGCCAGGGCCCTGTGCCCACTGGACAGAGTGACAGCTGTGGCCCCTGGCGATGAGGGGATTGCACAAGGCCCCGTGGGTGGGGACGGTGCGTGCAGAGAGCTGTCACCTACTCACATACATGTGGAATACACACTGTGTGTGTGTGTTGATACTTTTTAGGTGAGTGTAAATGCGTCTGCATGAACACATCAAATTCCACACACCTGCAGTGTGCAGCTCACCCTGGCCCGTGGGCTGTGACCGCACACCTGTGCGTGTGATGGTGCATATGTGTGCGTGTGAGTGCTGCATAGAGGCCCCACGGGGAGGACAAAGCTAAAGAGCCCGCGAGAGCCCAGCGTGAGAGGGGTGAGGGCAGGTGCTCCGGGAGCAGGTGGAAGCTCCCGGCCACACCTGGAGGAGAACTTGCAGGGGCCTCAGGATGGGGCCCACTGTCCCGAGGGAGGTCCCCAAGGGTGGCCCCCTGGGGCAGAGGGGTCCCTAGCAGCAGGGAGGGGCCCCGGGGTGATGGTGCCCAGACGGCCTTTCTTCCCCGACCCAGGCCTGCACCTGCTTCGAGTCCTGCCCTGTTTGCAGCTGAGGTGGAGGAGGAAGGTCAGACCTTGCAGGTTGCGGGCCGCTGGTCAGCATGTGCCATGACAGGGACTGATTCATGGGCTCGGAATGGGGCAGGGCCGGCCAGGGCCTGCGGGAGCTGGGCTGTCCGGAGCATCAGGCACACGGGGCGGTCGGCGTCTACGCTGGGCATCTGCCACCTGGCAACACAAGGGGAATTCACACAGCTCCAAAGTTGCCTGTGGGGCAGTGGACCGAGCCCTTCCACAGGGCAGGCAGCCAGGCGATTTGTTCCAGCCAGCAGTCCTCGGGTGGCATTTCGTTTGTTATTTCTTCTGGCTATTTCAACTTCAAAATTCATTTTGCTGAGACTTCATTTATCCTGCCCCTTGGAAGGCTCCCCTCTGTGTCCCCAACTGTGCCCAGTGCAGTTACATAAATGTTGAAAGAACCTTCTAGAACTCTTCTGGGGCAGGAAAACCACCCACCTGCCATGGAAATAACATTTGGAACATTTGGTTGTGTTTGTTTATCTGGCATCTTGCTGGTGACCGTACTAACCCCAAAGGGGCCCTTCACTGAGAGCCAGCGTGGCGTGCAGCACTGACAGTTTGTGTTTTTTCCATTGACACTGTATCCCTCCTAATGACTGCATGCAAATCTATTACTCCAGAATTAAAGGTAAAATGAAATTAATCTCCATCTTACTGCCCAAATTAAGTTCTATTAAATTCTTGGTGTGTTAAAAACAAAATTTAAAAAAAACAAAAAAAACACAGGAAAAGAGGAGAAACAGCGTGTGGCAGAGATGCCCCAATTCGCAGCATAGAGGAGAGTCTTCAGAAAACCTTCACTACTATAAGGGTAAAGCAATTGCTAGATGGAAGTTAATAGGCAAACAGGTGCAATACATACAACTGATATAAAAATAACTCATGTAATTGTGAAATAGAAAAAAAAACAATAATAAGAGAAAACAATTTTAAGGACGTAAGGCACATTTTCCACACTGAACATGGAGTTGAATTGTTGGTAGAGAGGACAGCTCAGTTTGGGGTGGGGGGATGAGAACATCCGACACAGACGCAGCCTAATTAAGCTGTGATTGTGGCAGTCTGCACATATGGATCAGGAGAGAGAACAGTGTCACGAGCCCCGAATGCCCGTCCCCAGCTCTCAGCAATGACCTCACGGCCAGACTCACACCGCCGCCCCCTCTCACCGCCACGGCCCTTTATCATGTCACAGCCAGCAGCACACGATGGATTTCCTTCACCTGTGTCAGCAGGCATCGCTAAAATATAAGAACTTGTATTTTCAAAAGAGCACGCACAGCGCCATTATCGTAGCTAAAAACTATAATTCTTTAATATCATGAAATGCCCATCAGTGTTCAAAGGTCCAATATCCTCAGACATGTAATAAATGTGGTTTTGTCCTATAGCTTTTGAATCAGCGTCCAAAACACATCCTTACCAGGGGTTCACGGGCAGGTCTCTCTAAATCCCCAGGTGCCCTTCTGGCACTCTGTGCTGTCGTGATCCTTGCTGTCCATGTCTCAGACAAACCGGGTCTGTGTCCCTGTGTTGGTGCAGTCATCGTTGCCGTGGAGGAATGCCCGAGGCTGGCACCTTGTCAGGAAGGCAGGTGTATCTGGCTCACGGCTCTGCGGACCGCACGGGAAGCAGGACACTGGCGTCTGCTGCCGGGGACGGCTGCAGGCTGCCCGAGTGACATTGGGGCCCCCAGGGCCGGACCGAGTCCCGCCGACCTGTCCCTCGCTGAGGGGACTGCCTTGGCCGTAGACTTAAGCTACTGTTTCACCCGGGGCTCTTCGGCGATGCATGAAGACAAGCTGAAAGAGGGGACATGGGGTCAGCCCGTGATCCATGCCTGTGAGAGGCCCAGGACGCGCAAGGCCCTGCACGGGGTGGGCGGTGGGGGGTGAATTCGTGTCAGTATTTTTTGCTGGCAAGTTTGATAGGGAGGCACCAATGTCTAACCTGTCTCAGAATAAGACACGTGGAAAGGCCGGGGAACAGCAGCAGGTACGAGGCGGGAGATCAGCCCCTGCTTTGACTCCTGGTTGGCTGCTGTGCTCGGTCATCTTCTGTCACTGGGGCCACTGGCCCTTCCCTGCAGCTGTCGGGTTCCGGATGCAGAGCGTGCCTTATCCAGCTCCGTGTCCCACAGCCCATGAACGCCTGGTGTGCCGACTGCGTTGGGTGGGTGGGTCCCAGCACATGCAATTCCCTCTGGAAGGAGGGGAGGTGGGGGCTCCTCACTGCCCAGCATCTCTCCGTGGCTCTCCCCGCCAGCCCTCGGGGCGCTGTGTCTGTCTCTGCCACCGTCCTTCACGTGGCTGTGCATCTCTGGCCCAGCCTCCGCAGGGCCTCCTTCACGTCCCTGTTCCGCAGGCTGTAGATGAGGGGGTTGAGCATTGGGATGACCAGGGTGTAGAAGACTGAGACCACCTTGCCCTGCTCCATGGACTCCACAGCCCCTGGCTGTGCGTACATGACAAACACAGTCCCATAAAACAGGGACACGGCCGTCATGTGGGAGCCGCAGGTGGAGAAGACCTTGCGCCGTCCGGCTGCCGAGCGCATCCTGAGGATGGTCACTGTGATGTAGCCGTAGGAGACCAGGACCACGAGAGTGGTGGCCACGATGATGAGCCCGCAGACGCTGAACATGACCAGCCGGTTGAGGGCCGTGTCGGCGCAGGCCAGCTGCAGCAGCGGGGGCACGTCGCAGAAGAAGTGGTCGATGCGGTGGGAGCCGCAGAAGGGGAGCTGGAACGTGAGGCTGGTCTGCACGATGGCGTTGAGGCAGCCTCCACAGCAGGTGCCCATCACCATACGGGTGCAGGTCGCAGGGCACATGGTCACGGGGTACCTCAGTGGACTGCAAATGGCCACGAAGCGGTCATAGGCCATCACAGCCAGCAGGAAGCCCTCCGTGGTGACCAGGAAAGAGAAAAAGAAGAACTGGGTGGCACAGCCTGCAAAGGTGATGGCCTTGGTGGCGGAGAGGAAGTTGGAGAGGGCCTCGGGCGCGATGACGGAGGAGTAGCACAGGTCCAGGAAGGAGAGGCTCCTGAGGAAGAAGTACATCGGGGAGTGCAGGCGGCCCTCCACAGTTATGAGCAGGATCATGACGACATTGCCCAGGACGGTGACCACGTACAGGACCAGGAACAGCGCAAAGAGCAGGGCTTGGAGCTCAGGTCCGCCCTCAAATCCCTCCAGCACGAAGTCCGCCTCTGAGAGGTTCCCATGTCCAAGGGTTGGCATGGCCCGCAGTGCCCAGACCAGGTAGGAAGTTCTGAGTCCAGTAACGGTCAACAGGGAAAACCGAACTGAACTTCTGAAGACCCGTAGAAAAGATGAGCATCAGCAACGACACGGAAGAAACCTGGGTGAAGGCGTGAGAGAGTTAGTGATTCAGTGCAGATTTACTAAGGAATGTTTGTGACCCGGGATTCTAGTACTGAGAACCTCTCTTCCCCTAGAGATGTGAGCCCACTTGGAAGGGAAGCCTGAGAGGCCGAGGGGCTCCAAAGAGAGTTTTTGCCTGTCTTTTGGAGCTGATGATGACAGCAAGCAGCTACTAGGGATCACCAAGGACAGATCCACAATGGTGCCTTTGAGGGAGGAGCAGGTGGACAGCTCAGCCCCCGACCACGTCTGCTGCTGAGGCTGCATTAAAGTGAGCTTGTGTGTTGGTCCCCGACACCCTCCAAGCCAAACATACCTCCTCAAGAGGAAGTCACACCATCCTAGGTCTCAAGTGTTTTCTATAACTATTTTGCATGAACAGTGCCAGACACACAATTAAACATGAAGGAGTTAAGCCAATATGAAATAAAACATCAGAAGCCATAGATAATGGAAAAATCCTTAGGGGGTTCAGATTTTGGAGTTCACAGATATAAACTTGGAAATACATGAAGTTGTCCTGTTCAAAAGATAAAGGACAAGACTAAGACTTTCAGCAGAGATGTGGAATTCTAAAATAGTCATAAGTAAAGTTTTTAGAAAAAGTAGAATGAGTAAAATTAAGAACTCAGTGGATGTGTCTGACAGCAGATTACAGATAAGTAAAGAAAAAATGTCTGACCTAGAACAGAACAGTAGAGAATATTTAGACTAAAGTATAACTCACAAAAGTTTGAAAAAAATCAGAAATGAAGGTGACAGATGAAAAAATATATAGTGAGAGATATATTACACCTTCCTGAAGAAGAGGAAAGGGGTGAATAGGCTGCACCCCCACCTGCAGAGACAATGGCCAAGCATTTTCCCAACCACTGAAAGACCTTAATCTAAAGACCCAGGAACCCTGGAAATCCCAGCGGGTGACTGCAAACACCACCACAATAGAAACATCATAGTAAGTACTTAAACCCAAATAATGAGAAAAGTCTTGAAAGCAACCTAAGAAAATAAAAAATAGTTCCATAAAAAGGGCCAACTGCAGGAGGAAGACTGTCAACTGACTACTTATCAGATTAAAAACTAATGGAAGACAGAGTCAATGGAATGATATTTCCCTTCACTTAAAAAATATTGCCAAGCAGAATTCTATGTCCACCCAAAACGTCTTTCAAGACCAAAGGTGAATTCAACAATCATAGTTAGACTTTAATGCTCAACTTCCCCCCAAAAAATAAGTAGGTAGAAGATTGCAATGAAATAATGCATTTGAATAACATTATAAACCAACTAATGCTAACAGAAATGTATAGCTCACTCTGTCTGATGACAGCAGAATATAATCTTCTCAAGTGCACTAGAAATATTATTCAGGATAGACCATAGTCCACAAAGTAAGTCTCAGTAAATTTAGAAAGATCAAAATCATACTCAGTATGTCCTCGGAACAAATTAAATAGAATTAGAAACTGTGTTAACAAGGAAATTAGAAACTTGTGTTAACAAGGAAATATGGAAAATTTACAAGTATGTGGAAGTTAAACAGCACATTCATAAATAATCAGTGGGTATGAGAAGAAACCACAATGAAACTAGAACATACTTTGAAATGAAAAGGGAAAGACAACATACCAGCATTTATGGGATGCAAAGAAACAAGTGTTCAGACAGAAAGGTATCGCTATAAACACCTATATTTAAAAATATATTTCAAATTAATAACTTTACTTCCACCTTAAGAAACTAGTAAAAGAAGACCAAACTAAGTTCAAAGCAAGCAGATGGAAGGAAATGTTAAAAATTGGAATGGAGACAAGTGAATTAGAGAAGATCAAACAACAGAGAAAAATCAGTGAACTCAAAGATTGTTTCTTTGGAAAGTTTAACAAAATTGACAAATCTTTAGCCAGGCAGAAGATTTTCAAAAGCAGACAAATTACTAAAATCAGAAATGAAAACAGAGATGTACCTTCTGATCTACAGGAATTAAAAGCATTGTAAGAGTCCATTAGAACAATTGTATGCCGAAACATTAGATAACCTCATGACATGAAAACATTCCTAAAAACTCACAGATTAACAGAATCAACTCAGGAAGAAATACAAAATCTCAACAAATCTATAACAAGTAAATAGATTGGGTCAATTATCAAAAAGCTGCCGACAAAGAAAAGGTCAGGGCCTGATGTCTTCACTGGTTAGTTCTACTGAACATTTCAAGAAAAATTAACACCTATCCCTGTCTAACTCTTCAAAAAATAGAAGAGGAGAAAATACTTCCAAATTTATTCCATCAAGCCTATATTGTCCTGGTGCCAGAACTAGACAAAGACATCAAAGGAAAATGACAATATACATGGGAATTTCTTATGTATATAGGTGTGAAAATCCTCTGCAAACTACTAGCAAGTCAAATCCAGCAGCATATTAGGTGGATTAGAGAACATGGCCCAGAGGGATTTATGCCAGGAATGCAAGGGTAGTTCAACATACAAAAACCAATCCATATGAAACACTGTAAAAATGGAATGAAGGAAACAAAACACATGATCACCTCAACAGATGCAGAAAAACTACAGAACATTGCTGAAAGAAATTAAAGAAGATTTAAAGAAATCGAAAGTCATTCCTTTCATGAATTGGAAGACTTAGCAATGTTGAGGTGGAAGTGCTCCACAAATGGACATACAGATTCAAGGCAATCCTATCAAAATTGAAATTACTTTTTTTTTGCAGAAATGAATGCCAAATAGACAAAACAGTCTTCAAAAACAAAAACAAAGTAGGAGGATTCACATGTCCTTATTTAAAAAATTTTGACACAGCTACAGTTATCAAAAGAACATTTACTGCATTAGGATAGACATATGAACCAATACAATAGAATTGGGAGTCCAGGAACTCACACATCTATGGCCAATTTATTTTTGACAGAGGTGCCAAGACCACTCAACAAGAAAAGCACGATGGTACTAGGTCAACTAGATATCCAAGTGCAAAGGATTGAAGTTGGACCCTCATATCATATACAAAATTTAACTGTAAAGAGACAAAGACCTAAGTGTAGGCACTAAAACTATAAAACTATTAGAATAGAAAGACACATCAGTGTAAATGGTTGTGACCTGGAATTAGGCAACACTTTCTTAAATATGACACCGAAAACATAAGCAACAAAAGAAACAAATAGATTAAATTGGGCTTCATTAATATTCAAATCCTTTGTGTATCAAAGAATACTATCAAGAAAGTGAAAGTACCACTGATATCATGGGGAAAATATATAGAAATTATTTATCTCATAAGGGTCCAGTACTCAAAAAATAGAAAGCACTCTTGCAACTCAGAAACAAAAATACAAATGATTAAACATGGGCAAAGGACTCGATAAATATTTCTCCAAAGAAGAGATACAAATGGCCACTAAGGCGAGAAAAGATGCTCAGCATCCCCAGTCGTCAGGGAAATACAATTCCAAACCACTGTGAGATTTCACTTCGACCCTCGACATGACTAAAGTTTTACAGAGAGAAGAACAAGTGTGGGTGAGGATGTGGGATATCGGAGCCCTCTCACATTGCTGGAGCAAACCCAAGAGTGGTGCAGCCACCATGCAAAACAGCCCGGCAGTTCCTCACACGGCTACACAGAGTCAACGTATGACCCAGCACATCTCTATTCTGGTGTGTGCTCAGCAGAACTGAAAACATGTTCTTGTAAAAGCTTATACACAAGTGTTCGTAATAGCACTATTCGGAATAGCCAGAGTGTGGATGCAACCCACATGTCTATCAGAGGACAAGTAAAGGAACAAAATTTGATGTATCTACATGATGGAACAGGCTTCAGCCATGCAAGAAACAACATTCTGGTACCTGCTGCAACACGATGAGCCTTGAAAACATTACCAGGTAAATAAAGCCAGTGCAGCAGGCCACATGTGATCCCATGTATAGGAAGTGCCGCGATCAGGCACGGGAACAGAGACATAAATCCATCAGTGGCTGCCAGGCTGGAGGGGAGCAGGAATGGAGGCTGAGTAGGCTGGGGTTTCTCTGTGGAATAAAAATACTCTCTAACTAGGTAGCAGCGATGGTTACGCAGCCTTGCAGATACACTAAAACAACCAAGCAAACAAATCTCTGGCTTATACACTTTAAAATCGTTAAAATTGTGAATTTTATGTCACGTGAGAATTGTTTCTCAATGTAACAAATTAAAGAATAAAAATCGGTGCAGGGGAAATAGACACACTCACCAGTGAGCTAAGAGTGGGAACTGTCCGCAGCAGACCCAAACCGGGGGATGTGCCAAAGGGCGACCTTCAGGTGGAAGGACATTAGCAGTGCAGAGGTGGCATGAAGAGTAAACCAGGCCAGGGCTCGGGCCTGCAGTCCCAGCAGGGGGGCAGGCAGAGGCGGGAGGGTCCCTGAAGCCCAGGAGCTCAAGACCAGCCTGGGCAACAGAGCGAGACTCCGGCTCTGAAAAACCGAAAGAATATCAAGGAAAATGGCATGAGTAAGGATAAGTGTAAACACATATCGATTTTATAAAACACCAGAGAGGTTAAAAATAAAGACATTCAGGTGGGGTAAACGGAGTCCAGGTGACCTAAGGCCGTTGTGTTGTTTGGGAAGTCAGCGGGCATCCCGGCTAGTGTCAGCTGCGTTACGCCAAGAACACAAGCTGTGATTGGTTGGCAACTACTACAAAAGAAGAGTAAAAGCATGTAAAATTTCTAAGCTAAAATAAAGGAAACATGGCATAGTTTTGTTAATGGACAAGAAAAAACAAAACAAAACAAGAAAAGTGAGGAAAAGGCACAGGCAGGAAGTAGAAAGCACTAAACAAAACATGGAAATGCCTTCCCCGCCGTCCTCCCGGAGCACCTCCGCTGTCGGGCTTTCAGATTCACATCCACACCCCACCTGGAATTGCTCTTGAGCACAGAAGAAGGCTGGAGTCCGATCTTGCTGTTGAACCCCTGGGTTAAACACAACTGGCCCGGGGACAGCCGCCAGCCCTCCTCCCTCCTCAGGAAGCTCACAGCAGCTGGCAGGAAACACAGGCTGCCCTTTGCTTCCTTTGAAGACACCTGTTGCTCACCTGCTTTGCTGAGGGTCAAAAGACGCCAGGATAAGTCAGAAATGGCCCTGCCCGAGTCACTTGGGGGCCAGAGCATCTTTAACCCTTGTCGCCCCCCCCACCCCCACCCCATAATGAGCAGAGGATTCGCCATGGTGTGGGCAGCTCAGTCTGTCCGGGTCTGACCTCGTTCTCTGGCTGCTGTGGGGTCCACGACTCCTTGAGCGACCTCCTACAGTGGGGTCTCAGGAAACTGTTTCTTAACCAAGGGGATCCCAATGTCCTCATTCCTGCAATCTCCCGGGCAGCCTTTTAACCACGGGTCACCAGGCCACGCTCAGGGCGTGGGCTTCGGCGGGCCCCAGCAGGGCTGGTCATCTGACAGGTCTGCAGGTGATGCCCACGGTGCCGGCCCTGGGTCCAAGCTGAGAACAGCTGCTGGTTAGCCCTCCACTCACGTCTCCCTAACCCGGAGACCCTCATTTCCAAATGGCGGTTGGTGGTTCCGCCAGCACCCCAGACCTCGGGAGACAGGGGGTCTTCTGCCTGTGTTGAGGACAGCACCGCCACCACCACCCCAGACCCACTTGCCTCAGCGACATCCAGCTGCACCCCCTCCCACCTCCAGCCTGCACCCTCTCCCACCTCCAGCCTGCACCTCCTCCCGCCTCCAGCCTGCACCCCCTCATACCTCCAGCCTGCACCACCTCATACCTCCAGCCTGTACCCTCTCCCACCTCCAGCCTGCAGCCTCTCCCACCTCCAGCCTGCACCCCCTCCCACCTCTACCCTGCATCCTCTCCCACCTCCAGCCTGCACCTCCTCCCACCTCCAGCCTGCACCCTCTCCCACCTCCAGCCTGCAGCCTCTCCCACCTCCAGCCTGCACCCCCTCCCACCTCTACCCTGCATCCTCTCCCACCTCCAGCCTGCACCCCCTCCCACCTCCAGCCTGCACTCCCCCACCCTCTACCCCTTCCTGCCAGTTCTACACGTTCCGCCTTCCTCCCATTCTCCCTCTCACTCGGGCAGTCGTCGGGCTTTGCTGGTCAGCTCCAGCACGTCCATTCCCTGATTTGTTCCCCGTCGCCCACTGGACAGCGTGAGTCATAACCGTGCAGTTGGGATCACCGCTCCCCCAGGCAGCCAGGCAGCGGCTTTCCCGTCTCCGGCTGGGAGTGGGGGGTGGGGGGTGGGGAGGACCTCCCTCCCCTCAGTGTGCCCGGCCACCTGGCTGGAGAATGTGCTGTGCATCTCTGATCCTCTCCCTGCGGGAATGTCCGTCCAGCCCTGCGCCCTGTGGGCGTGACCCGCTCTCCTCTCTGCCCGAGGCCCCAGGACCCTTCTGACGCACCTGTCTCCTGCTGCATGCCACACGAAGCTGGTCATGCCCCTTGGAGGCCACTTGTCTCCCTCAGAACCAGGAGGTTGCGGGGCTGCCCTTGGTCACACTGAGGTCTGCATAACCAACGTGGCAGGTGCTGAATGATAACCCTTACCTTCACTCTCATCCTAACCCCTGACCCTGACCCTGACCTAACCCTAAGCCTCACCCTCACCCTAAGGCCTGACCCTCACCCTCATCCTCAACCTGACCTGAACCCCTGGCCCTAATCCCTGACCCTAACCCCCAGCATAACCTGCACCTTCACTCCAACCCTGTCCCTGGCCCTGACACTAACTTCTAATCCTCACTCTTACCCTCACCCTACCCTAACCCCTGACCTTGACCCTCACCCTGACCCTCGCCGGCGGTGCCTGCGCTCAGAAGTCTGTCTGGCCTCACCTGAGCCTGAGAAGGGCGTGAAAGGTGATGAAGGAAGCCTGGTGCCCGCTGTGACCCTCTGTTTATAGTGAAACCTGTCCCCTCGCTTGCTGGGGCCTCAGCCCGCTGCCTCCCCCTGCTCAGGGCCCCCCACCCCAAAGCCTTTCCTGGGGACAGTCCTGACTCACCCCTGCACACAGCGGCCTGCGCTCCCGGTGCCCCTGCTCCCGACCCTGGCCTGTGCTGGTGGCAGCCAGGTGGCCACCGAGGGCCCCGCCCCTCCCCTGTCAGCTGTGTCTCCTGCGCAGTGACATGATGGGGCAGGTGGCCCCTGGGGTCCCAGTGACAGTGGCCAGGTGCTGGGTTCTGGCTGCAGGAGGCTGCCGGGTCTGAGTGGAGGACCTCGCCCTCCTCGCTTTATGTCCCTGTGAGTCGGCAGTGACGGAGGCACCTGCACCTGGGGTCACTCTGCTGGGGACCAGTCTCTGCACCTGGTGGGGCTAGAACTCGGGGCCCCCGGGGGCCAATCAGGGAGACTCTGGGCTCCTGCCAAGTGCTGGGACTCTGGGTCCTCCTGGGTCCTCTGTTGCCACCCTTGCCCAACCCCCGCCTGACCTACAGGGCTGGGGACGGAAGCTCAGCTGTCCCTTAGGTGGACTGTCCCTCAGGTGTACTGTCCCCTGGACGCAGGTGTGAACTGCTGGATCCTCAGCCCTTCCTTCAGCACTGCCACCACCCCCCCTGCCCCCACAACGCTCCGATCTTCTGAGAGTTGACTTGATGTCGTGGGTAAAACTCAGTCTCTCTGCCCCACCCCTGGTCACCCTCGCACAGGGCCCTGACCCTGAGCCACTGCCTCCCGAGCGGGGGAACACCCCAGTTATTCTCTGTTTGTGGAGGAGGGATGGGGTGAGGGTGGGCGGGTAACATTTGAAAAAGTCTTCATTTTCAAAATTATAAAACCAAAACCTGCGTGGAAAAACTCAAGCAATTAGAAAGTGTTTGGGGCCTCTGCATCCTCTTTGTCCACCCCCTGACCCACCCCGCCGGCATTTGGTGTCTCCACTCCCAGAGCCTTGGCGAGGGCCAGAGGTGGGTGGGTGTGTGAGCTTGTGCATTTTGTTTAGCGTGCTTTTTCTTTTGCAAAAATACGATCACACTAGACGTCAGGTCTGCAATTTGGTTTTGTAACTGGATGTTGTATTAATGTAACTGTTGTCTGCCTAAGCCACTGCCTCTGTCTCTCAGCTGTCTACAGGGTTCCATCATGTGGGGGGCCGTAATTCGTGCGTCTAACTCTATACTAGTCGGCACTTTTTGTTGCATTTTACAACACGCTACCGTGTTGTGATGAATGGCTTTGCTCTGTGCGCTCGGAGCACGGATTCCTTCAGGCTGGGGTCAGTTCCCAGCAGCTGCGGGGGTGGCTGGGGGAGTGTTTGAGGTCCACGTTCCATTGCGCTCTAAAAACCCATCATTTGTTCCTTAATGTAATAACAGTACAGTCAGCCCTCCCTGCATGGAGCAAACTACAGGTTGAAAATATTTGGAAAAAAATAAAAATAACAATGCAATAATAAAAAAGATATAGTAATACAGTATAACTATTTACATAGTAATAGAAAAAACTATTTACATAGTAATCTAGAGATGTTTTAAAATATAGAAGAGGATGTGTAGGTCATGTGCAAATACTGCGCCAGTTTATATCAGGGACTTGGGCATCCTGGGGTTTTGGTATCTGCGGGGAGTCCTGGAACCAGTCCCCGCAGACACTGGGGACAACTGCATGTGACAGACCCCTCCCTTCACCAATAAGCAGTGCAAACCCCACCGATACAGCATATCCCGTTTTAACTTGCACATCTGTATTTCTGGAAGGTTGACGGCCTTCCAAATGTGTCTCCATGTCTGTGACTCCGTGATTTGTCTCTTTCTGCTCTTCACTTTGTCCACTGGCTTTGGTCACTTTTTCCTCGTTGATGACTGTCAGCCCCTCGCCCACTGTAAACAGCAGCCCTCACCCCCATGCATGCCGCAAGCACCTGCTGTTTTCACCTTGGAGTCTTTCGGAGTCCCAGCCTGCCAGTCCTTTCCTTTCGAGACTGGATCTGGCGTGAAGGTTATATGAACAACAGCCCTCACCCCGCGCGCTGACAGTGTAATCTCGCATATTCTCGTTTCCACCGGAGTCCGGTCGGGAGTCAGAATCCACGCAGTGACTTACACAGGGCCAGCGAGGTACAAGGGTGACCACAGGATGTGAGGAAACCACGGCCCCCTGGGGCTGACGGACGGTGGCGGAGTGTGGGCGGCGGGCGGGCAGCCCCTGAGCCGGCGGCGTCCCTGTCTCGGGCGAAGCCGCACTCGCAGCCCTCTGGGAGACAAGCTGCCCGGACCGCCGGGGCGGAGCCCCCAGTCCCTGCGCGGGCAGGAGGCCACCTCCCGGGTGCCGGCGGGACGGTGACAGCAGCCGGTGGCCAGCCATGCGAGTCATATGGAATTGTTTTTCTGCTTTAAAAAATTATTTTTTAAGTTGACAAATGAAAATTGTATGTACTTATTGCGTACAGCATGATGTTTTCATACGTGTACGTCGAGGAATGGGTACACCAAGCCAGTTAACACGTGCCTCGCCTCACGTATGTTTTGTGGTGAGAACGTTTAAAGTCTGTTCTAGTAATTTTCAAGCACACAATACATTGTTCTCGACCAGGGGCCCTCAGGCTTTCTAAACAGGGGGCCAGTTCACTGTCCCTCAGACCGTTGGAGGGCCGGACTATAGCTTTAAAAAAAACTATGAACAAATCCCTATGCACACTGCACGTATCTATTTTGAAGTAAAAAGACAAATGGGCAAAAACACCGGCATGTGGCCCGAGGGCCGTAGTTTGAGGACGTTTGCTCTTGACTATAGTCGCCGTGTTGTAGAAGAGATCTCTTGAACTTACCCATCCTGCCTAATGGAAATTTTGTGTCCTCTAGCCATCTCCCCTCCCCTCTCCTCCCCTTCCCTCCCCTCCTCCCTTCCCCTCCTCTCTCCTCCCCTCCTCTCCTCTCCCCTCCCCCTCCCTTCCCCTCCCTTCCCCCCTCCACTCCCCTCCACTCTTCTTCTCTCCCCTCCTTTCCCCTCCCCTCCCCCTCCCTTCCCCCCTCCACTCCCCTCCCCTCTCTTCCCATTCCGTCCCCTCCTCCCTTCCCCCCTCCACTCCCCTCCCCTCCTCTCTCCTCCCCTCCCCTACTCCCTTCCTCCACTCCCCTCCCCTCCTCTCCCCTCCCCTCCCTTCCCCCCTCCACTCCCCTCCCATCCTCTCTCCTCCCCTCCCCCTCCCTTCCCCTTCCTTCCCCTTCTCTCCTCTTCCCTCCCCTCCCCTCCTCTCCCCTCCCCTCCCTTCCCCCCTCCACTCCCCTCCACTCTTCTCCCCTCCCCTCCCCCAGCCCTGGGCAGCCACCATTCTACTCTCCACTTCCGTGAGTTCAACTATTTTAGATCCACATGTGAGTGGGATCCTGTGGTATTTATCTTTCTGCGCCTGGATTATTTCACTTAATGTCCTCCAGGTTCATCCACGTTGTTGCAAAAGACAGCATTTCCTTCTTGTTAATTCCTTCTTGTTAAGGCCGACTGATCTTCCACTGCACGGGCAGCCCACGTTTTGCGAGTCCACGCATGCCCCGTGGACAGCTGGCGGCCCCCACGTCGTGGCTGCTGTGAACGTGGGTACACTCAGGCCTCTGGAGTCCCTGCTTTCAATTTTCTTTGAATATGTGCCCGAAGCAGAGTTGCTGGATCACGCGGCAACTCCATTTGTACCCCTGTGAGGACCCGTCCGCTGTCTGGCACGGCGGCTGCGCCGTGGCGCGTGTCCACACGGGCACACGGGTTCCGGCTTCTCCACGTCCGTCCTCACACTGGCATCCTCTGTTCTTTAATTAATTAGTCAATCAATTATCTTAATTAATTTTGTTGTAAATATTTGGGGTTTGCGGTGTGATGCTGTGGGATACATTTAGATGGCTAAATGGTTGCCATAGTGAAGGTGGCCGGCACAGTTGTCATCTGATATAGTTTCTCCTTCTGTGACAAGAGCAGCTAAGAGCTGCTGACTTGGCAATTGTTACTGCAAAAGTGGTGATTTCATATAGTAATTGTCATTTCTCTTCTCTGTGAATGTGAATACCTACAAACAATTTTATCTTCACAGGGATCTCAGCGTGCACCTAGCTCTGCCCCTCACTTTTCCTTTTACTACTTTGAGCCCCATGTCCTGGGTTGACCACCCCCTATCCATGGTCTGACTTTGAGCTCAGACTGGGGTGACCCCAGCCCGGCCGGGGAACTGAAACCACCTGCAGCCACAGCGGAGTAGAGTCCAAACTCAGACCATCCGCGTTAACGTGACTTCACTGCCCACCTGTCCCCACTGACATGATAAGATCAGTCCAGAAGTTCTGGCCTAGAAAGAGGCAAATAGCTCTCGTTTCTTTTGGGAATCTCTTCTTCCTGGAACTGGGGACCACGAGGCCCATCCAGCCACTCTTTGCTGAGACTTGCGGTGAGACCCTCCCCTGCTCTGCGCACCAGTCCCAATTACCATGTCGCGGCAGGCCGGCCGGCCGTGTCCAGTCCCCACCAGGCCTCCGAGGGGAAAGAGCTTCCTCCTTAAATGTGACCCCAACACCATGTAACTGTTTGCCCTTGAACTCCCCTTGGGGAAGCTGCCGGGGCTCCATGGAGGTAGCAGCCTCCCTTCCCGGGTCGGCAGTGAACTTGGCTTTGCATTCGCCGCAGCTGTTGAGGGCCCTCCTGGGAGTGGGCAGCACACGCTCTGAGCTCGCTCCTTAGCGAGCATCCTGCACGCCCACTCCACCTGCTCAACCCCACCTGTGCGTCTGCCTTACCCATTTCCTGGGGCTGCCACGACAAGGCTCCACGAACCGGGCGCCGTAAACAGCAGAAATGTTCTGCTCTCGCAGCTGTGGAGAGGAGGAGTCCAGAATCAGGCGTTGGCACGGCCCGGCTTCCTCTGAACCCTGAAGGGCAAAGTCCTTCCCCGCCGCCTCTTCAGAGCAGGGTTCCAGCCTGCCCGAGTTGTCACACGGCCTCTCCTGCGTTTGCCTCTGTGTCTCCACGGCGTGCTCCTTTCTGTGTCTCTTCCCTGCTTCTCGTAAGGACACCGGCCACGCTAGACGGGGCCACCTCTCTCCAGCACGACTCGTTTTAGCTAACCACATCCGCAGCAATCCTGTTCCCACACAAGGCCACGTTCACTGGTCCCCGTGGCTGCGACTCTAGTGTATCTTTTTTGGCGGACTATCCAACCCATAACAACTCCCCAGGGAACCCTACTTGTTACAGCGTTTAGAATATTTTTCTATTAGAATGCTACAGCTTTTAGAAAAAATTCCCAGTTTTTATCCATATAGATATTTTTAAGTTTCTACATAGTCAAATTTTCTTGTGGCTTGTGCATTTTTAATCTACTTTAAGATGCCTTCCCTACACCAAGAATCAATTCACCCATATTTCTTCTAGTATTTTTTTCTAGTATCTTTCTAGTATTTTCTTTCTAGTATTTTTATAAATTTATTTTCCTGATGTTGGATCAAATTCTCATTGATAAGATGAACAAATCCAGTGGGTTTAATTTTTATATTCATATTCTCATCAACTACAATAGAAAATTGGCCCCAAATATTGCAACTTTTCCCAAAAAACTTGTCCTATAGCTTCTTGGTTGGGTCCACAGCTGAGAAACACTGTTTCTGGTTAGCCTGACAAGTGCAAATACTTAATTCTGTTCTAGCAGCATAATTTGGGGGGCATTAAATCAAGTTTTTGTTTTTAAATAATGCCACCAACTTCAAAAGTGTTGATGTTCTAAGAATTTTAAAATTTAAAGCATGTTGCTTTTCATAGCGGTATCATTTTATTTTTTTTTTTGCATCAGAAAAAATCCTTTTGAAATCTCACTACATTCTTAGTTTATCAAATATTTTGTCATATTGTGTTTTCTTTCATTCTGAAGAGTCAGTAGTGAGCTCGATAAACGCGGCAGCTGCCACGGAAGTGCCACCAACTACGGTACAGACATGCAGGCCTGGGGCCACTAGATCTTAAACTCCACAAAGCTAAGTTAAATTCTGGTTTTTACGTGAAATCTCCAAATTTTCCAAAGTTTTAAACTATTTCAATTTTTAGATGCTCTTTAAACTGAAGAAGTTATGCCTATCATTTATGGCTCTCCTCTTTTCTCCTCCAATCCAGACACCAGCGTTCCTGTGAACACAGGAAATCTCCTCCCTCAGGGCCTTTGACGAGGTATTCTCTCTGGTTGAAGTTCTTTTCTTCTTCCTTCAGGTCTTTGCCCCAAAGTCGCCTTGCCACTCAGGACTTCTCTGAGGGCTGAATTAAAATTTTCAGCTTTCTTTCAATACTTTAATTTTATTATTTCATTGGCTAGATTCTCCATACACTATTGAATTTTAGTGGTTATATTGAGCACTATTTTTCTTGTCTTTTGTGAAAACTATGTTAATATTTCATCATTAATCATGGTGTCTATTGTAGGCTGCAAGTAGATACATTTTATCAAGTTGAAAGCATTGCTATAACATTTCCTGTAAGTACTGCTTTGGCTGCAACCCCTAAATGTTGATGTATGGAGTTTTCAGTATAATTTAGTTTTACCTAGTTTGAGTTTTCATTGTTGTTTCTTCTTTGACCTGTGAGTTATGTGCAAGAGTGTGTCTTAAATTTCCAGATATTTAAGATTTTTTTAGTTATATTTTTATTATCATCTATTTGATCACATTTTGTCAGAGAACATGGCCTGTATGAGAATTATACTTGAAAATATTCTGGTGCTTGCTTTATGCACTAGCATATGATTAATTTTTATAATTGTTCTATGAAATCTTAAGATGGAAATCTAAGTTTGATGCAGAATTCTGTATATGTCTTTTAAGATCAAGCTTGTTAATTATATTATCCATTTTTTCTGTATCTTATATGAATTTCTTTAATTGCTTACCCTATCAATGTTTGAAAAAATATATTTAAATATACTACTATGATGGTGGATTTATAGAAATCTCTCTGTGATTATACCATTTATTTCATTTATAGTTTGAGGCTATTTCTTTTATATTTTTACATGTTTAAAACTGTTTATCTTTTTGGAAGTAAAAGCTTTTGGCATTACGTAGTGACCCTCTGTCTTGGCGAGGTACTTTGTCTCAAAGTCTAGGATCTTCCCCACCAAAATCTGTACAGCCTGCCAGCTTTTGCTTGGTTGGTAATTGCCTGAGATACATTTTTCTGTCTTTTTTTTTTTTTAAGTATTTCTATGGACCAATGAATGGGTTTAACAATGTTTCTCATAAATAACATATAGCTGGATAGTGTGTTTTTCAATGCAATTTTATAATCTCTGATATTGATTGTTGAGTTCATTCTGATTATCAATATATTCTTTTTTTTCATTTTTTTTAATTTCAGCATATTATGGGGGTACAAATTTTAAGGTTGTGTATAATGCCCTTGCTCCCCCTGCCCCCACAAGGCCACTTCGCCTTCTTATAGTTCTCCTCCTCCTCCTGCTCCTCTTCCTCCTTCTCCTTCTTCTTCTTTCTGTTACTCGATGTTACTTTTTAGCATCTCTGAGTTGTTATTTGCGGTGTCTATGATAAGTCCACTGCAGCATCTCTCACTTCCTCAGCCTCTGAACTCCTTCCTCCTCATCACACTGGGAGGACAGTGCATTGCAAACTCACTCAGTGTTGCCTGAAGCTCTTACCAGATTTCCGTCCAACAACCACACAAACCACCAGGACCACCTGTAACCCACCCAACTAATGTAATAAGTTCAGAATCTCTGGTTCGCGCACTATTTGCCCCATTGCCACACTCTGGCCCCTTGGCTCACCTCCTAAAATCTCTCACCTGCCCCCCAGCCTTCGGTCCATATAAAATAGTAAGATATTTCAGTTCTTTTGGAACTCAGGTCACTTCCTCTTCCAGGGTGAAGGTCACAGAACCTGAGCATACCCACGTGAACCAAGCGTGCAGTCATGGCAGAGCCTAAGTGCTTGGACCTAGAGGGAATGGGGACTGAATTAGGGACACTGCATGGCGGGATCTCCTGGCGTCTCCCCATTGCTAGATCCAAACAGATCACACCTCATTACTCTCTAAGACCTGCCCCAACCCCCAGCTCAGGGAGACAGACTTGAGTCCGACTCTCAAGTCCTTGTTTTGGCCACCTGACAGTAAACCTTTATCACTGCAGAAACCTAATGCTTCGGCATGTGGCTTGCTGTCATGCACAGGCAAACGAACCCAGTTCCGTGCAGGTACATTACCTCTAGGACTCCTGACAGCTGACTCACCTGTGGGGCTAAAGGCAGGGAGCATGGCAAGGGTGTCTAGAGGACAACAGACCCCTTTCCTGGTCACTGCCTCAGACGAGCTGTTCTTGGGACCCTCCAGCAAGAAAAGGCTGAAAGGTCAGGGAGACCTGGGTTTAAGTTTCTCAGCTTCCTTAAGATCCACCACAAGTCCCCATTTCAAGTTTAAGGACATATTCCCTCTCAAATAATCCTATATGGTAAGGGATTTGCTGAAGCTGTGAACTAAACTTATGCTGTATTTCTGCACCTTGCACAGTTGAATTTAGGGTCTCATCTGCAGTGACTGTTAGAAAAAAAGGAACTTTTGGGGCCACCCTGGGCACTCTCCAGTTCTCTGGGCACGATTGTCCCCGAGTGTGGAAAGCCCTGAGCAGCCCCTGATTTCAGGACGTTTGCCAGCACAGTCAGAACTATCCCGCCCACCCCTGCACAGACCTGCGATTGCCATGACCAAGAGCCAAGTGCAGCAATGGGTGGACTTCTCAGTTCTTGCCTTCAAGAGGTGCTTCAACCCAAGCCCCTGCAGGAGACCGCGTAAGGGTGATGATGCTCCTGCGTGGCACAGAGGCTGTCCCACACTTTTTGTTGGCATGAAGGCTGTTACTGAATTTAAACTGAAATCAATGAATGATAAGCAACACAATTAAGGTTTCTAAATGTGCAAAAAAGTTATGATTCTTTGTTCTCCTCTAATCAGTATTTTTAATTTTATTGTATATGACTAAAGAACCTGGTTTTTTAAAAAAACATTTTTAAATTAAGATTTCAATTTATGTCTTAGTCATAAGCTATGTTTGGAACATTCTAATTTTAGAAAACTCTCATCTATTATCTCTTCAAACATTGCTACCAGATCTTTCCCTCACTCCTTCATTTGAGGACTCAAATCATACATATGTTAAGATTTATCACCATATTCCCTAGGTCTCTTGTGCTTTATAAGCGTTTTTTCATTTGGTTATTTTCTTTTGATGTGTATTCCACTTTACTAATGCTCTCTCTAGCTACGTCTAATCTGTTGTTAAACAGATTGTGTGCTGTGTTAAAAGTCATGAGGCTCAAAAATACTTTTCACTTTCTTATTTTTCACAATTTTTCATTAGTTTTTTATCCTGTGTTTTTCTTCTTGGAAATATTTATTTTTCCTAGAATACATCATGTACAACTGCCTCATTGTTTACTTGATAAACAGGATATGCCAACCCTTGTCTTTTGGGGTCTGCACCTTCTTACATGAGTAAGTAAGTACCTCTCTCTACGGCTCCAATTCCCACAACACACCACTTTCTAGACCTGGGGACAAACACCCCCATATACACCGTAAGAAAATTTTGGAGGAACTGGCTGGTCTAGATTGATTCAAAAGTAGCTCACAAGTTAAACACCTGGTGAGTTCCCCAGAGTCTCTTTCTGCTTCTTGCATCTGTTCAGACAACCCCACCATGCCTGCCCCACAGCAACCCTCTCCTGCATGTCTTGGGGTTTTATGCTATATTGATTACTTCACAGATCTTTTCCTTTCTGAAGAATTCTCCAAACTGCCTGCTTGATGATGAAATTCTTTCTTGATTTTTCCAGATTATTATGAATTTATTACATTCAGGAACTATATTTTGCATCATTTAATGGGGTCAGGGGAGGGAGAGAGAGAAGCGATTGTGCCTACTCAGCCATCTTGAACCAACACAGCTTTAATTTGTGTAACAATGTGATAAAGACACCTCTGTCAGCCAAGTATTTGAATTTTTATCATAAAATATTTACTAACTTTCATATTAATTAATCTTATTTGATAAAGGGGGAGCTCAAAAAGATTCAAAGGATGAAAAAAGGGTTTTAAGATTTCTGAACACATGAGTACTAGCATACCATTTTTCAAAATACTATATTCAAATAAAAATTTCAAAATAATAATGTTAATTAACCTGTTTTTATATTATACTGTAGAGCTAAAAAGGCATTCACATACTTAAATTTATTCTAACAACACTGTGAGTCAAATATTAATGGTGCTTGGCACTGTTTAGTATCTTTCTTCAGAGACCACTGTCAATGAATGAACCAGGACCCAAGCCAGGTCTTCTAAGTACAAATCCAGCCCTGATCCTACTGATCCTACACGAAAGCTGTCCTTTGAGAGTTGCTCTGCATTCTAGCCCCGTCAGGAGTGAGTTAGCCATCACCTTGGGCTGTTTACTAATCATGCCAGAGTTTATTTTTCCCAACCCTAAAGTAACATACTCCCCTGGGTTCCATCTGCAAACTAACTCTGCTGCTAACAGGCTTGAAATTCTTGCCTCATTAAGAGTCTCTGATGAGCTAATCAAATGTGGCTGGAGTGTGGCCAAAGAAAGGCCCGGGGAGGAGCTGCATGCAGAGACAGGGAGGATGGGGATGTAACCCCCAAGAGCAGAGCCTGGACAACCGGGGATCCTGATGAGCTGGGCTTGGCTAACAACCCGCTCCCAGGGAGCTTGTCCTATCAGGCTGCAGATCGTAACGAACTTGGGCTTTTGACCCCATCCCCTGGTGAGCTAGCTTGGCAAGTCGCATCTTCTAAGGGGTTCAAGTTGCCAAACCACCAGCATCTGCCAAGTTAAGCTCATGACCCGTAGCCCAGAGGAGAAGTCCATTCTTACCCAAAGGCTCCTTGTTTGCCCGTGCTGTCAAAACACTGGTTCTGAATAGCTCGCTATCTCATGGAACCAGAATCAGAGAACCTGGACATACCCAAAATTCATTTAGTCATATCCCATCATAGAATGAGGCTTAGACAAACTGGGATTTTATAAGCTGCTTAAGTTCCAACATCAATCACAAAGAAAAAGGCACGACCATGACAAAACTTTGGAAAAGAACAATTAGGAGGGATTCTTTTTCAACCAGATGTTAATATTTATCATAAAAGTAATCACATCTGGTACTGTTGGCTGCCCAGAAAAACAGCCATTTCCTCATTCTCTGGCCATTAGCATAGCACCTGCCCACGACAGAAACTGAATATACTGGATCCTGGCCTTCTCAGCCTCCCTTGCAGCTGGCGGTACCAGTATTTGACCCAGTTGTGACCAATGGGATGTAAACCATCTTGGAATCATATGGAAATACTTTCCTCATGAACAACACAGATGGTAGGGCAAGATACACTCTTTAGAGAAGATGAACAGCGGCCCTCTGACACCCATTTGCTGGTGTGATATTGTACAAGGGTCCCTGTGAGCCCATGGCCACCCAGAGTAAAGACAGTAACTTTCATCATTTTGAAATGGGTGTGGTCATGTCACTAAGTTCTGATCAAGGTACCATAGCCAAAGTGTCATGCGACAGCTTCTCAGAAACTTCCTACGCTGCTTATAACACAGATGGCACCATGTGGAACCAGGACTTCAAGTTCAAGTATGGTGGGACCAAAATGCAGAAGGAACATGAATTACTGTCACCTATCAGCCCTGCATCACCTGCCTGGACCTTCACATCACAGTAAAGGGCCTTGTCTCTTATGCAAGCCATGTTGTTTGGGTTTTCTATCACTCACAGCTACTCTGGCCCTAAATAACTCCCCTGTGGCCCCTTCCTTTCTGTCTTTGGACATGTGGAGGTGGTATGACATTTGGAGCTGCAGTAGCCATCTTGATGACATGAGTCAACCACCCTGAGTGTAATGTCAATGCTCCGAGGAATGGCGAGAAGGAAGGTGGAAAAACCCCCTCTCTGTGCACCTGACACGACTCTCAGACCAACTACTCCTGACCTGTCATGCATGGTAATAAAACCATTATTGTTTAAGCTATGTTTAGTAAAATATTTGTCACTTTCAGCTAAAAACAATCCCAAATAATTTAGATAAGTTAATTAAAACTGAATTGTTAGTAGAAGAACAGACAAACAAGCAGTGGAATGAACTATAGAGTCTGAAAACAGACAAACACAAAATGGTATCTCAAACCAGCGGAGTTTTAGGGTAAGCTTACTCCAAAGTCATCATCTTACATTACCTCAAATGTCAATTTACCAGTGAAACTTATGACACACATAAAGAAACAGGGTAGTATGGCTCATAAAGAGAAATCAGTAACTCAGCTGAAACTGTCCTTAATGGGACCTTGATGGTGGACTTACTAGACAGAGAGCCATGAAATCAGCCATTATAAATATGTTTAAAGAAATAAAGAAAATCATGTTTAAAAAATTCAAAGAAAGTGTGTTAATGATGTCTTATTAAATAGAAAATAACAATAAAGAGAAATTACACATATAATTACATACATTACATATAAATGATATATCTGTATATGTGCACCTCCAAATAGAAATTATGGAGACAAAAAGTATAATAACTGAAATGAAAAATTCACTAGAGATGCTCAACTGCAGAAGAAAGAATCAGTAGACTTGAACATAGGTCAATAGAGATTATCCAGTTTGAAGAACAGAAAGATAAGAGAATGATTAAGAATAAATAGAGCTTCAGAAACCTATAAGACACCATCAAGTGCGCCTACATACACATAATTAGAGTCCCAAAAGAAGAGAACACAGAAAAAATGTTTGAAGAAATAATCATGGAAAACTTCCCAACTTTGATGAAAAACATTAGTCTACACACACAAGAAGCTCAACAAATTTCAAGTATAAGAAATCAAAGATATCTACCCTTAAACACATTATAGTCAAACTTTCAAAAGCCCAAGATGAGAGAATGCATCAAGGGAAAAATAACTCATCATATAATAAATCCTTAATCAGATTAGCAACTAACTTATCATCAGAAACCATGAGGTCAGAAAGCAGGGAGATACCATATTCAAACTGCTGAAAGAAAAAGGTTGTTGACAAGAAATCAATACATAGAAAACTGTCCTTGAAAAATGAAGAGTAAACTAAGATGTTTAAAAATAGAAGAATTTATCACTAAGCCTACAAGAAATACTAAAAAGAGTCTTTCAGACTGAAAAGAAAGGATATAAAATCTGGCTTAAATCCAAATGAAGGCTGGGTGCAGTGGCTCATGCCTATAATCCTAGCACTTTGGGAGGCTGAGGCAGGAGGATTGCTTGAGATCAGGAGTTTGAGCCCAGCCTGAGCAAGAAAGAGCGAAATCCTATCTGTACTAAAAACAGAAAAAAATAGCTGGGCATGATGGTTCGTGCCTGTAGTCCCAGCTACTGGGGAGGCTGAGGCAGGAGGATCGCTTGAGCCCAGGAGTTTGAGGTTGCTGTGAGCTAGGCTGATGCCATGGCACTCTAGCCAGGTGGACAGAGTGAAATTCTGTCTCAAAAAAGACGAAGAAGAAATCCAAATGAAGAAATAAAAAGCACTGGTAAAGGTAATTAAATAGGTAAATCTGAAAGTCAATATATATTTTGGTAACTTTTTTCTTCTTGTAATTTAAAAGATAATTTCATAAAACTGTGTAGGTTGGCTTATGAGAAAATATAATTTGTGTGATAATAGCACAAAGGAGGGGAAAAGGAAGGGACCTACATTGAAATAATGTTTCTACTCTTAAAATTAGTATTGACCCAAACTGGAAAAGATGCTAATTTTAATTACCAGGAAAACTATTAAGATAATTACTCCAAAAACATAATAAAGAAACTATATATTAACATAAAAGAAGGCAGTGATGAAAAAGTAGAGGAAGAAAAAGACATAATTGTGTAGCAAATGAATGTTGCAATGGTAGACAGAAATCCTATCATATTGATAATTACATCAAATGTAAATGTATTATGGATTCAAATCAAAATGCAGAGATTAGAAGAATGAATTTTTAAGAAACAGGATCCAATGGATGTGAAATCTACACATAATACACACTTTACATTCAAAGACAGAAATGGGTTGAAAATAAAAGAATATAAAAAGATCAAGCATACAAATAGTAACCAACAGAGAGCTGGATCAGATATACTAATATCAGGCAAAGTAGACATTAAAATAAAAATTGTTGCTAAAGACAAAGAACATTTTATATTGATAAATGGGTCAATTCAGCAGGAAGATAAAATATAAATATATATGAACCTCACAATTGAGCCCTAAAATATATGAAAAGAAAAATGACAGAATTGAAGGATGACATAAACAACTCAACAATAACAGTTGGAGACTTCAATGTTCTCAATAATTAATAGAACAACTAGACAGAAAATTAGCAAAGAAATAGAACACTTGAGCCATGCTATCAACCAATTTGTCCTCACAGACATCTATAGAACCCTATACCCAACAACGGCACAGTACATATTCTTTTCAAGACCAAATGGAACATTGTCCAAGAAAGACCATATGCTAAGCCATAAAACAAGTCTTAATAAATTTGAAATAATTGAAATCATACAAGTATGTACTTTGACCACAATAAAAATAAATTAGAAATCGACACCACAGAAGAAAACTTGGCAAATCCACAAATATTTGGAAATTAACAGCATAGTTATAAATAACAAATGTGTCAAAAAAAAGAAGTTATAGGATAAATTAGAAAGTATTTTGAACTCAATGAAAATTAAAGCATAGCATATAAAAATTTAAAGGATGCAGTTAAATCAGTGCTTACAGGGAAATTTATAGCTTTAAATATCTCCACAAAAAGGAAGAAAGATTTCTAATAAATACCATTAAATATCTAAGTTAAAAATCTGAGGGAAAAAAGGAAAGAAAATTTAACCAAATACAAAGAGAAAGAAGGAAATAATAAAGATCACCATGGAAATAAATGGACCAGAAAACAGAACAACGAGGAAGACAATTAGACAAAAAGTTAGTTCTTTGAAAAGATCAGCAATATTGTCAGACACTGATCTGGACTATCTAAAAGAGCAGGGGGTGAGGGCAAGAGAGGGAGACATGGGTCATAAAAAATAGCAGCAAAATAGTGTATTCTACCATGGGCCCTTCAGAAATCAAAGGGATTACAAAGAAATACTCTGAACAACCTGATGCTAACAAACTTACAACCTAGAGAAAATGGACAAATTCCATGAAAGTCACAGATTACCAAATTGATTCAAGAAAAAATATAAAATTGAATAGACAATAACAAGCAAAAAATTTGAATAAGTAATTTAAAATCTTCCCACAGAGAAAAGCTCAGGCAGGCCTAGATGGCTACCTAGTGATTGCCTACTGAATCAATTATCTCAAATACTTTTAAAAACCCAGTACTATAAAAATCCATAAATATATGCATTCTAATATAACCAAGTGATTTTTGACAAAGGTGCAAAAGCAATTTAGTGGAGGAAGAATAGCCTTTCTGCAAGGCTATTCTTGTAGCCTATTGTAGGCTATTCTTGGAACAATTGTACATCCATAGATGAAAATAAACAAATAACAAAAATGGAAATATCAAACTTCAACCTAAATTTCACAACTTGTATAAAAATGTACCCAAAATGGATCTTGGACTTAAATGTAAAAATTAAAGTATAAAACTCTCTGTATTTTTTTTTTCTTCAACTACATGTAAACCTACAATTATCTCAAAATAAGAATTTAATTTAAAAACCCACGACTGAACCGAGGGCAAAAAGAAACCTAAATGAACTAAGCTCTAGAAAGTGCCAAATATTTTGTAGGATAAACTGATTCCACAGCTGCTCCCATCCCTGGCATAGCTGTATGAGAAAAAGAGCCCATCATGGGAGTGGGGGAGGAAAAATACGCCAACTTTAGTGAACTCTTAGCGTCGCATTGTGCTAGCAGGAGAGAGTGGGACCTGGAAGAGCCCCCACACAGTGGGCTTGTGCCCACTCAAAAAGCTTTAACGATTGTCCTCACCTAGTGCCAGGGTAGAATCCACTGTTTGCAGGGGAAAATGAGAGTTAAGAGGGCTATCCACTGAGGCAAACAGTCTCCCTAAGCCCTCCAACATTGTGTTTTTGGGGTGGTGCGCAAGAGCAGAGAGAAAGCCACCAAAGGCACGTGAGGCTCTCAGCCACAGAGCACTCAGTGTGGCAGCTGAAGTGAGAAAAGTCTTGCAGATAATAATCTTGTATTTTACCTCCGGATAACTGAAGGCAGGGCAGGAAAACTAAGAGAAACCCCTCCGAGCCTTCCCTGACATTCACAGGAGGTAGGGCTGGGGCCTTCCCATGTTTGGTAGAGGGCAACAGGACAGAAGAGACCCCCTGTGACACAGGAAGCAGGTATCTGGACCGGGGAGGAAAGGCAAAGCCACCCCCAGGAAGCTGAGGTCCCGGCGCTCTGGCCCGAAGCATCAGGGAGAGCTCCACGGTTGCTAAGGAGGCGGCTCAGGTGTCAGACCCCTGAAATCTCCCTGGTGCTCAGACCCTTACCACTGCTGAAGGAAAAGTCATGATACCACCCTCTGAACGTGCAATGCAGGTGAGAAATAGATCAAACTAAAGCTGCCACAAAGACCATGCCTAGCCCAACCGCAGCCAGACTGACTCAGGTCTCACACTAATGAACACACACACACACACACACACACACACACACACACACACACACACACACTTCCGTACATCACAGAAAGTCAAACTTCCAAAACACAAAAATAAAGACTGAATCTTAAAAGCTGCCAGGGGTGGGAGGGGATGGGAGGAGATATATCGCCTAACACTGAAATAACATTAAAATGACACCTGACTTTTCCTTGCACACAATGGAGGCTACAAGACAATGGAACAACCCCTTTACGGTACTGAGGGAAAACACTGTCAGCATAGAATTCTATGTCCAGCAAACATAGGCTTCAAAATGAGTGCAGAAACAAAGACCTTCTCGGCCAGAGGGACACTGAGATCATTTAGAACATTTAGGCATGAGAAAGCATGCACTATGAGAAATTCTAAAGGAAGATCTCCTGGCAGAAAGAAACTCACATGAGATAGAACCCCGAGTCTTTAACGAGTCTTCAATGGAGGAATAAAGAGGACCTAAAAGCGAACATACGGACAAACATAAAAGAACATTTTTAGAAAATATAAGAGCAAAAAATCAGGAGAGGAGTAAATGAAATTATACAATGCAACATCCCTATACAGTTCATTTTATAGCATAATATTAATTGAAGACTGGCCGTGATATGTTAAAGATACATATTTCAATCTCTAGAATAACCCCTGAAACTAACTGTATGGGTTTACTATTGTTTCCATTACAAATTATCACAAAATTCATGGCCCAAAACAATACAAATCTATTACCTTACAATTCTAGAGAACAAAAAGTCCAAAATGACCTAAAATGAAGATATGAAAAGGGTGCATTTCTCCTGGAGGTTCCAGGGAAGAACCGGTTCCCGGCCCTTTCCCGTCTCGGGAGGCTGCCCACGGTCCTCGGCCGCCACTGAACGTCTGTCCTGCCCTCCGCCCTCTCACCAACCTCTCTGACTCCGGGCTCCCCTGCTAGCTTTTAAGGACTGTGTGATCCACTGGACCCACCAAGATAATCCGGGATAATCTTCCCGTCTACAGGTCTTCACCTTCTCACACCTGCGAGTCTCTGCTGTGCCCGGCAGACTCTGGGGGTCAGACGTGGACATCTCTGGGGTGGCTCCTCTGTGTCCCACAGCAACTGAAGGAAGGTAGCTAAGATGCCCATAGGGAATAGAAAGTGGAGTATTTTAAATATGCACAGTTTACCCAAAAGAGAAGAGTGAAGAGAAACAAAGAAAAAAGGGAATAGGAACAGATACTAACTCAGAAGACTTAAAATGTGCAATTAATTACACTAAGTGTAAATAATGTAAATGCTCTAAATAATAGAGTGACCTTTATTTATTTTTTTTTTAAAAAAGCATTTCCTAATTTTACGATCTACAACTTTACTTTAAAAAGGCAGGTTGTTTTGAAAGTGCTGCTGACTCAGCTTCCGGGGGCTCATCCAAGAATTCACAGAGCCCGTCTCCCTTCCGGAGCGGTTTCCTGAGCACTGGCGGATGGGAACAGGTGTCTTTCTCCTCAAACAAATATCCCCAGGCTGACAGTGTTAACTTCTCCTTTCACAAGGAGAAGGGGAGAGGGAGGCCAAGGGAACTAGAAGCTTTTCCCAGAACTCCTTGACCGTGGAATTCTCGGCCCCGCACGGGTTAACCAGTCAAACCAATTTTCACCCTGGAATTAGCTCCACACACGCGAAGACCCAGCAGACAATCCGGAGGTAACCTTTGTGGCTGAGGCTAGTGCCGCGTTGCCCGGGAAGAAAGCTCTTCCTGCAGAATCTCGTCTTCTTCTGAGCACCAATAAACTAACAGAGATCCAAGGGACATTCAGAGTGAGCAGAAAGTTATTTCAGAAGGTTGACAGCAAAGATGGCCAGAGGAAGGTCGATGACCCCAGGCATTCCGTGGCGCCGATCCACGTTTTCGCCAGCGTGGCAATGTCCCCATGACTCTGTGTGGTTTGGGTGGATGAACCTTACTTTCGTTTTGTCAGCAGTCACCTGGGACAGTCAGAGCCCTTCCTCCAGACTTTGCAGCGCTGCTAACTAGGAGGGCAGCGCGCAGCCCCGAACAGGTGCGGCGGGAGAGTGGAGCGTGGAGACTGCAGGCAGCTGTCCTCTGCCGGGTACGGAAGGACCATCTGGACCAACGAGCCAAGGGATGGGCAGACACAGGGTCTGAAAAGAGTCTGAACAGCCCCGTGCCCAGGCACCCCCTGCCCCTCCGTCCCCAGACCTTCCAGCAAACCCTGCTCTTCAGTGTCTGGTTACAATTGTTCTCCCGTCTTTCCCAGGGTAGACCATATTTTCTTTTCTCGCAGGAGAACCTTCTCCAAGCCACAGAACATTTCTCTCCGCCTCAGAAGTGACTCTTCTCCAAGCTGTGAGCAGTTATTCCAGCTGGAGCTGAAGACCTCAAGCTGTGATTTATTTACCCTCTGGTGTCATGTTGACTGTCTAGCATCTGGGCCTGTGATTGACAGTGACGTTACTTTCATCCACGGCAGGATTTCCAGGTGTGGCAAAGATCGTTATATGGATTTCTTTGATTAAGGTAGTTAGAAAACGTGGGAAAGATTAAAATATTCTTTGTGTTGGCGACAACTATTCTTGAAGATGACTGGAGCTATAATAATGTTCTGCCAATAAATTCAACAACTTAGTTGAGAAGTCCAATCTTGAATTCAAGATTGGAGTACATTCAAAAGTTAATCTTCATAATTTACAATATTAACAGAATAAAAGAGAAAAATCATATTATCTCAATAAATGCAAAAAAAAAAATCTTTGACAAAAATTCAACATCTGTTCAAAGTAAATATCTCAGAAAGTAGGAATAGAAAAGTTGAAGAAAACTGCCTCAAGCCAGAAAAGGGCATTGACAAAAACTTATAGCTAATATCATACATGATGTTGACAAACTGAACTGAATGTTTTTCACCTAAGATCAGGAATAAGGCCAAGACATCTGCTTTCACTACTTCATTTAACATTGTGTGGACGGTTTCAGGAAGTGCAATAAGGCCAGGATAAAAACAAAAGACAGAAATGGGACCAAAAAAATGTGGTTTATTATAAATAACACAATTTTCTACATAGAAAATACTCAGAAATCTACGATCCAGCTACTAAGTCTAGTAGGTAAATTTGTTAAGTTAAAGACTATGTAAGAATGTAATAGGGAAAAATCAAAAAATTAAAAGACTAAAAATTAATGCAGTTGAAAGTAGATAAAAGTATAAACAGGTGTATAAAAGATGCACCAAATTTTAAAAATAGGCAAAGATATCAACAGAATGGTATCATCCACATTAAATTTTGATAGATTAAATATTCTATTTAAAAGGCTGAGATTGTCAGGTTGGCTGAATAAAAATCCTATATGCTTCTTACAAGAGACATACCTTAAACATTATGCAAGTACATAGAAGAGATGGTGCAGGGGAAATCTATGTCATGTACCAAAATAAATGTCATGTAACCAAAATAAATCTTGTGTAGCTATGCTAATATCAGATGGTCTACCTTACAGCAAAAAGAGCAATTCAAGAAATAAAGAGGGAAATGTCATAGTGGCAAAGGCAGGTTTGTGTGTCATCCAACCTTGGCAGGTTTTCTTGCAGCCCTTTATGTGCTCTGGGTCTCTTAGCAGCGACGCAAACCCACTCTGTATGCAGTATCCACCTGCACCTCTCAGCTTCGTCCCTGTGGTACTTGGAAACAGGCAAGGGGAAGTGTTGCAAGCGTGAGGCTCGTGCCTTCTTCTGTCATGAGTAACGGACTCCTTTGTCTCTGATCCAGGAAGCTCATGTCTTCTGCCAACATCCATGAAGCGTGGCAGACTTCACTGTTAGCCCACACGCAGGTGAAATCTAGATTCTTCACAGTTCTTAACCAACGTACATGGATGGCCAATAATCCCAGGAGAAGATGCTCAACATTGTTAGCAATTGGAGAAAGGCAAATTAAAGCCACAATAAAATACCCTGCACGTTCGCTAGAATGGCGGATGTTTAAAAGAATGGCATCAGTAAGCCCAAGTGGGGACGCAGAGCAGCTAAAATCCTCAGACATTGCTGGTGGGAAAGTAAAAAGGTGCTGACGCCAGGAAACATTGTGTCGGCTTCTTCTATAGTCCAAATACATGTTCTGAATAACCTATAACTGCACACATTATGTATCTATCCAACAGAATAAACGAGTCCCTGCACACACAAAGATATATGCCAAAGTATTCATAACAGCTTTGTTCCTAATAGGCACAACATAAACAAAACCCAAGCGCCAACCAACAGGAAAACAGATAACAGTGTATGGCATAGCCACATGATGGGATGCTATTCGGCAACGAAAGGAACAAATTCCTGACGCACACAGCAATACGGATGGGCGGATCTCAGAAACATGTTGGGCAAAAGCAGCCATTTCCATAAAATTCTGGAAAAGACAAATCTTAGCTGTAGTGACCGAAAGCAGATCAGTGGTTTCGAGACAGCGGGTGGAGATCATTTTCTGCAAATGGGCATAAATGAACTTTTTGGGATGACTGAATGGTGCGTCTTGATTGGAGTAATGTTAACAACTATATGCATTTCACAAAATGCATACAACTTTACACTTAAAATGGGCGTATTTTAGTAAACAGACTATAGCTTATAAAGTTGCATCAAAAGGAACATGCCAATAGGAAAAATCTACAGCAATAGGACACTTGGTCAAAGAGTAATAGTTTCCCTTCCCTCCCAATAGCTAACTTAATTCATTTTTATTTCCATTGTTTCAGGATCATTTGTTGAAAAGACGATTTTTCTCCATCAAACTATCTGAGCACTTTCATCAAAAATCAAATCAGCATTTATTTAAATTGTGGTCAATTTCTGGATTATATTAAATAGTGTATTCTGGATATATGATATCTGTTCCGCTGGACTATGTATCTGCCCTTCCACCTCACACCTGCTGCCCTGCCACAGGTGGTTTGAATTCACCAGCTTGCTGTCCCCATCTGGTTAAAAGGGGTTTAGACTCGATGCGGATCTAGACCGTGAGAAAACAGGAAGTTGGTATCACGATAGTATGGGCAGCGGAAAAGCAGGTTAGAAGTGGGCTACGTATGGTGCTAAGAAGACACCACTGACAGAGGCTTCTCGATAGATCCAGCAAAGACGGGAGGAACCACCCAAACCGCGAAATTCTCAGGGACGACGAGGCAGAGGCCATCCTGACGTTCCGCAAGCTACTGAAACCTGACTGCTCTCGTCGCCTACCCTGGAACCAGGGAGAAGCACGGCCTCCGCTCGGGGTGACTGGACTTCGGAGGCTGCGTCTTCCGTGCCTGGGAACGTTGCCGTCTCCGTCCGTGAGACTAACCCAAAAGGCGGTGTTTGCTCGGGGGCCGGGACAGAAGCAGGCCGTGTCTGAGTCGCAAAAGCAGCAGCTCTGCCGTGTTCTCGGGCCCTGGTGACTGACGCACACTCAGATGTGACTCTGGAGGTGTCTGCAGCTCACACTGAGCCTGGAGCTCACGGCCGAGGCCTGCGAGTGCCACCCGGTGGTGGGCCCTGGGACTTCGGACCAGAACATCCCCAGGTGCATTGATACGGTATTAAGACATTAAAAGACCACTGCTAGCTTGCTGTGGGGCAGTAACTGACACCGCCCTGTGACGGGCTTGAAACCACCTGGAAACCTGCAATGCCCACGATGTCTTGAGTGATGTCAGAGAAACACCCCATAAGGAGGGGAGGGCCCAGAACAAAATGGAAGTGGTTTACACAGAGCCGTGCTGCCGGGAGGACGCCGGCAGGTGCGGGTCTCACAAGCAGGTGGCCGCTTTCCCTTCCGGCCGACTGCAGACCCACCAGAGGGTGCACACCGATTGCCGCGTGGCAGCGTCCCGTGGGCAGCTCTTGTCCTGCCGGCGAGAAGCGGCATGGTTGAGGGACAGCAGCTCCACGGTGGGGGGACGGCGCCTGTTTGGGAGCCCCACCCCCACTCCCACCCCCACCCCCACCCCGTGGCCGACTGACAGAAAACGTGACTGAGGAAGCCGACACGACCAGCTGGCGGGCTGACGCACATGCCATTTCCTTGCGGCACTGGAAGGATTGGATGAGGACGGGAGCCCCATGTTTGGGTGTTTCTGATACCTGGGCGGTGGCCACGGGCCCAGCTGTGGGGCCAGGCAGACGGGCAGCGGCTGCTGGAGCACTGGAGCGTGGTGTGAGGCCGGGTGGGAGTCACCATGGGCATCTGGGGGCCCCATGCGAGCAGGGCGTGTTGGGGTCCATCAGAAGATCCCTCTTCCAGGATGGCAGGAGCAGGGCGTGTTGGGGTCCATCAGAAGATCCCTCTTCCAGGATGGCAGGAGCAGGGCGTGTTGTGGTCCATCAGAAGATCCCTCTTCCAGGATGGCAGGTGCCTGGAACCAGCAGTGGATGTCCTGGCGCGCTCACTCGCGGTGGCCACCAGGGTCCAGGGAAGGAGCGGGCGTGGGGGCTGCACCGGGCGGGGGGCTGGGTCTGGACACGTCCCTCCCGCACCCTCAGAGGCACAAGCTGCCAGACACAGCCGCCTGTCGGTGATCGAGATGGGCAGAGGCTGCAGGTGGCAGCCCCAGGGGGGAGGCCCCCCGCACAGCTGAGCGACGAACTGTGCCCGGCCCCTGCTGGTCACTCTGGGAGGCTGTAAATGGGTCCCCGTGGGAATAGACACTCGCCTTGGACCGGCCGTTGTGTACCTGACGGTAAAGGCAAATGCTCGAGTATAAAAGGACTAGCACGGAAGACACTATACCAGTTTGCACCACGGAGTTTCCGTGTTTCCCCGAAAATAAGCCCTACCCATAAAATAAGCCCTAGCAGGATTTCTAAGCATTTGCACAGTATCAGCCCTACCCCGAAAATCAGCCCCCTAGTAACGGGCGCGGCTACCCAGCGCGTCTGCACAACCCTTGCATGTCGCCGCGGAGCGGGAAAGAACACAAGCAGCCCTTCTCATCCGCCCCGTGAGAGCTCTAGTGCTCGACATGAGAGATCGGGGCCAGTGGTTCTAAAGGAAACAGAGTCGCAAGACATTCAGGATGGAATTCGGGGTCTGGAGAGTGAGGATGATGTTCCAGAAGAAGACGACTTCACTCTATTTGAATAAATGTTGATGGTTGTACCCTACTTAAAAAAAAAAAAAAAACAACCCCACATCCCCTGAAAATAAGCCCTAGGGTGTCTTCTCACGGAAAAAGAAATACAAGACCCTGCCTTATTTCCGGGGAAATGCAGTACATTTCTGCAAGCCAAAGAGCAGGCTTCACAACTCACAGCGTCCACACGTGCTGGGGCAAAGCGACGGGCCCCCGATGGGCGCGGGGCTGCGTGTCGCCCTCAGCGGGGGTTGGCGGAGGACGGGACTGGGCACCGCAGCGCTCGCTCCAAGTGGCGGGATTAAAGGCACGAGGAGCCGGCCGACACCGTCACGGCTGTGTGTCCACACCCGGCGTGGGGGAGGCTGAGGAGGGGTCCCCGCTAGACAGATCCTCCCTTTCTGGGGCGTCTGGGGAGACGCCGGTGCAGCCACACGGTCCCGCCCTCATCGCCGCGGCTTCCTTTCCGCATCTCACGCTGCGGCCCGGCTTGGAGCTGCACCTGCGGGGGCCGGAGGCAGGGTCGTTGCCAGGCAAGAAACCAACCGGACTCGGAGCCCTTATTCCAGAGTGTCTGGGGTTGCTGGGGCGGGCTGTGCCTTCACCACATCCGAGAACAGCTGGAGGTGACGGGGCATGCAGCTGGGTCGCGGTGCGGCGGAGACAGCGGCTCGGCTGGAGCACGGTGCGAGCCTGCCCTGTTCTTGCTGCGGCCATTCCGAGAGGCACACGGCGATGTCCCGCCACGGCCTGGGCCGGCGTCTGTTGCCCTGACGGCGAATGGCGGAACCCCTCTGCTCAGTCCGTGTCTACCTCGCGTCCCCTTCTCTGATGGAGCGTCTGTCCCGGTCATGTGCCTGTCCCTTGCCGGGGCTGCCTCTGCTCTGTCTGCTGGGACGCTGGCATGCCGGGTGTTTATCTGTGGCAGTGACGGTCTCCTGCCCTGTGCCCGCCTCTGCTCCGTGGAGCAACCGAGACTGCCCAGCGAGTGCCTCTCCCGGGCTCCCCGGGGCGGGGGGCAGGGGGGGGGGCTGGCTGCTCCCGTTTCTTCTGCCGCCAGAAAACCGTCTTTGGAAACGTTTGCGGGGCAGGCCCGTTCTGGCTGAGGCTGATACAGAGGTGTTTGTGTTGGTCACACACACGTGGAAAGAGAAGCTATTATCTTATGCCAGAAACTCAAGCGTCCCTGAACCCTTGTGAGCGACAACATTTGTGGACTCTGCGATACAGCAGGGTCCTGCCCTGTCCATTCTCCTTGGTTTAGATCAGGCGTCCTCAAACTATGGCCCTCGGGCCACATGTGGGCTGCCTAGCACATGTATCCGACATGCCAGGTGTTTTTGCCACCGCTGCCTGTCCTGCTTAGCAGCCAACTCGTCCCGGGCCCACGGTGCGCACTCTCCAACGGTCTGAGGGACAGTGAGCTGCCCCCCTGTTTAAAAAGTTTGAGGACCCCTGGTCCAGATGATGTCATTGTGCTGGGAAAGGGCCAGCAGTGAGTGACATGAGCTTCCCCCAGCCCTGCTGGGGCTGTCAGCAGCTGGGACCGCAGCTAATTGGCAGTGTGGGGCAGTCGCTTCTCCACAGCAGGTAATTGGACCCTGGAGTCCCCACATCCATGCACTGGGGGAGGAAGACAGTGGCCCCGTCCCCTCAGCGCCTCCCTTAAACCTGGGCAGGGCCAGCGGCTCCCGGGACTGGCCGGGCTGTGGCAGAGGCCGAGCGTCAGGGGTGTCGGAGAGCAGGGACGGTGAAGCGCGGGGCTGTGCGGGGCGGAGGAAGGTCGGCCACGAGGACCCCCAGCCATCCAGGGTAGGTTCCCACAGCGGCCTTCCCTGCAGTGAAGCGACTGGGTCTGCGTGGCCGCCCGGATCTGGTCCACAGGGGCCAGGTTGGAGCCAGGCCAGGACGGGGCCCCCAGCCCCCACTGGCCCAGGACCTGGCTGCACCATGCAGGGGCCTCCCCCAGCAGCCTCCCTCTGTCTCCACGCCCTCCATCCCCACGCCCTCCCTGTCCCCACACCCTTCGTCCCCACGCCCTCCCCTAGCAGCCGCCCTCCGTCCCCACGCCCTCTGTCCCCACGCCCTCCGTCCCCACGCCCTCCCTGTCCCCACGCCCTCCCCCAGCAGCCTCCCTCCATCCCCACGCCCTCCATCCCCACGCCCTCTGTGTCTCCACACCCTCCCCAGCAGTCTCTCCCTCAGCAGGTGGAAAAGACCACCCAGGGCAGGGCACGATGCCCACCCCCGCGTTGCCCACCCCCGCATTGCCCACCCCTGCATTGCCCACCCCCGCATTGCCCACCCCCGCATTGCCCACCCCCACATTGCCCACCCCCAGCTTTGCCTGCCCCTTGTGATGACCCCTGAGCCCCACCTTAGAAGCCTCTGCAGCGGGTCTGCTGCCTGGGCATCTGTGCCGCCTGGGTGCCGGTGACACCTGCCCTGTAGGTGCCCTCGCCCCCCTCGCCCTGCCCGTCCACCGCACCCCTCCTTCTTTTCCTGCTGCGCCTGCCGAGGGGCCACTTTCCTGTCCCTGAGGTCGGTGGCTGGTCCCGTCTGCTTCGAGGTGGAGCAGTGGGACTTGTGCGTGGTGAGGGGACACGGGAGGGGTGCCAATCCCAGGCCCCAGTGTAACTCCATCCTAAACCTCAACCTGGAGAGCACCCCCTCCCTCCACGGCGACCGGCTGGACTGTGCTGTGCTGGCGATTTTGGGGAGCGGCGTGGCAAGGGTGCGAGGGAGATGTTCAAAGTCCCCTAGTCGCCTCCACCTCCCAGACCTTGCGGGGTCCCCTCCCGCCTGCCAGTCCCCACTGCAGCTCAGACCTCGGGCTGAGCCTGGTCCCAGGCAGGACACCGGGGGCCGACCTTCCCCAAAAGCATGTCCCGGAGGACCCGTGTTTGGTGTTGATGAAGCATGGCATTCCCGTCCTGCACTGAGTGCTCACGCCACGGACGGGTCGGGAAAGCTTTCAGATCAAATGTCTCGTTCTCCTTAAGATAACGGGGGAAAGGATGAAATCTGGGGGGAAATGTAAATTGCCCAGGCATATACATCTTGTCATGGTTTCATTTTGCCGAGAGTGCCGTGCTCTCACGAGCCGTCACCCCAAGGAGACAGGGGACGTGGGGCCCGGGCGAGGCAGAGGTTCATGGCCGAGTTCCCACCCACAGCCACGCTCGGTAGCACGTGGGCTGGCGGGTGCCACCGGCCGAGAGGGGCAGCTGGGAGCAGTGAGTCCGCATGGGCCACAGGCACGTACGGGCGCAGGAATGTGAGCCGAGGGCCGCACATCCTCCAGCTTCTCGAAAGGAGCCAGATGTCTGTGCCTCCGCGTGAAATGTTCTCACTCCCCACAAGGACGTCAGTTGTGGAGAACTGTCCTTCGTGGACCTGCAGGATGGAGGAGTGGGCATGACACGGTCGTGTCTGGGACGGGCTCGCGAGGTGCTCAGAGCTCGCTGGAATTCTCACTCTGCCCTCGATCAAAATACGTCCCCTGTTTATTTCTAAGATGTCACCAATAGTCTTCAGTTATTTAAAAATTGGTGCCGAAGGAGCTTCCCCGAGCGGCTGCCCGTGGCTGAGTCTCGCCGCAGGCTGAGCCTGAGCCCTGCGGCGTCGAGTCTGTGGAAAAGGCAGTGTGGGAGGGACAGAGGGACACCTGACAGACCCACAGGTGTTGGACGCTTGGTCCCGAAATGTTCCTGATGTCACATAAGAAGAGCCCCCTTGTCTCTTAACACGTGCTTAACCACCTTGGCATCCCTTACCGAGCAATCTGGCCCGTCTTTGCTAATCCCATGGCCTGAAATCCCCGTCTCTGACCGAGGACCATCTGTGCTGTTCCTACGTGGTCCTGTGGGTTTAACGGTGGCACTCTCTATTCTCAGCGTTTATTCTCTTAGACCAGGGGTCCTCAAGATTTTTAAACAGGGGGCCAGTTCACTGTCCCTTAGACCGTTGGAGAGTGTGCACTGTGGGCCCGGGACGAGTCGGCTGCTAAGCAGGACAGGCAGAGGTGGCAAAAACACCTGGAGGGCCGGATAAATGTGCTAGGCTGCCCACGGGCCGTAGCATGAGGACACCTGTCTTAGACTGTCTTTTATGTTGATTGTGTCCGTTTCTATCTGGAGGAGCAAGTCTCTCCTCATCATTTCCTCTTTCCTTTTTTTCTGAATTGTCTTAGTGGTTCTCACCTGTTATACTTCTAGAAGGTTTTTAACAATTATTTCATCCTGTTTCAAGAAAAATAAAATCTGGTGAGATTTCCATTAGAATTAAGCTAAATTTCAAAATTGATTTGAAGATATTGACATCTTTGCAATATTATTTTTTCCCCATCCAGGTTATGTTCTGATTAGGGATTGCTGGTACACAGGAAGGCTGCATTTTAAATATCTGTCTTGAAATCCCTTAACTCTGATAGTGTTCCAGATTTTCTAGATTAAAAATTATGTCATCTAGAAACAATGACAATTTTTTCTATTTCTTTATCCCTTTTTGTAACAAGTAGCACCACGGCCCATGGTTACACACAGTAGCAGCTACAGCAAGGGCCTCGTTTCAACCCCGGCCCTGGTGGGAGGGGACAATTCTTGTATTTAGCTACAGGGACCCTGTAGGCTGTTGGTGGAGACAGATGTCATTGACCATATGAAGAGAAATCACTTCTTTGGGGGTGAGGAATGCACAAAAAATGGGGGCTAATCTTCAGCATCAGCTGGACTGGAAATGTGATCATTTCCTGGATTTACTCACCTTGATCTTACGTCTCCTTGCACTGCTGAAACAAACCGTGCTCCTTGCGTGAAGCACGTGCTCTTTTAATAAGCAGAAAATTCTATTCACTGGCGTTTCCTTTGAGTTTTATGACTACAGTAAAAAATATTAGATCACTGGTTTGCAGTTTTCCCTCTGTGCGAGCTTTGTCAGGATTTTGTGTTCGGAGTCTGCTGTTTCGTAAAAGAACTGGGAAGAGCCCCCGCGCTGTGCCCATTTCCGACGCGCAGGAAGGACCGCTCCTGGCCTGGACGGGAGGCTCGGCCGGGGGAAGCGTCCGGGCCTGTCGGTTTTCTCGGAAGCAACTTCAGCAATTGTTATATTTACCCTGTCATGATGCTGAACCTTCTGCTTCACTTCGGTCAGTTTTCTCGGGAAAGAGCCCCCTTTCCTAGAGAGGAGGACCTTTACTCCCGCGTGATTGCTTTCAACAATCGCGTGTGCTCCGGCTGTGAAGTGAAGCCACGACAGGACGGACCCCTGACACAGGACCTGACCTCAGGACACCGGCCAGAGGCTCGGCAGGGATTGCCAGGCGGTGCCTGTAGTTCGCTGTCTCTGTGTGCAGCTTGTCCTCTGCTTTACGGCTGGCGTTGCGTGCTTGCGTTTCCCCATCTTCCCGCTAGCTAGAGGTTGGTCTGCCTCACTGCCCTCCGCTCACCGTAGAACGAGGATGCGCTGCTGTCCAACAGCTCTATTATTTTTCCTAACTAATGAAAAATGATTTTATTTTTTCTTTCTTCTGCTTTCCTTGGTTTTCCTTTATAATTTTCCCCACTCTTGGAGTTTGATACGTATTCTTTTGTCTTTCCGATTGAAAAGTAAAAGTGTTGAGTACCATAAAATTGCCAGCGAAGACCAGTGTTGCCTGCCACGTATACATAGCGTTGTCGTTATTGTTAATTTCTACATAGGCTGTGATGACAGCTCTTATTTCTTCTTAGACTTAAGAGGCACTGGGCTGCTTTCTTCCTTTTTCACGTGGTCAGGAGTGTCGTGTTTACTCTGATGTTGCTAATTTCAATTATTTATGCCACTGCTTTTAAGAAAATGGGTTGTCCATGGTTTCTACTTTGGAGGTATATTGGACTTTTTTGATGCTGTTAGAGATCATTTCTCCAAATTTCCTAAACTAAGGTATTTTGTTTTTCAGGGTACTGAGTTTAATAGACCTCAAGTCAACATTATAAATTACAGTATTCTAATACTCTACATTTTATCTACTTTTACGTGTAAGATCTGTCAAATAGTCAGAGGCAGGTAGTAAAGTCTGCTACCATTACTTATTTCTGCCTATTTCTTCTGATACCAAAGTCAGGTCTCTGCTGACTCTATGTTGAAGTTATATCATTCCCTGAAAGGCTTATAAATAAAATAGATGATTTGGAGTCTTAAATTTTTCTTGATCAATATGAATTCTGAAATCATGCTTTATTTTTGTTTATTTAATATATCTGAACCTAAGCTTGTAATTTCAACTTGACTTGAAGTTTTTAATCCTGCATCTTGTAGATATTATATGATAGATTATTTTTTTCATAAGATTGGAGTCTTCTCCTTTTGCCAGGTAAGTTTATACTATGTACAGATATTTATATATATTGTCACAACTGATATTCTTACTCCAGCCATTGCTATGTTTAGTTTTATGTGCTTCCTTGTTGGCTTCTTAACTTCTACATTTTTTTTTTGTTGTTGTTCTTTCAAGACTTATAGGATCTACATCCTTTTAATTTACCATTAAAAATTTCAAGGACTCATGTTGCTGTAATTATAAACTTCAAGAATAAAAAATAGCTTTTTTATTTTCTCTTGTGAAAATGAGGCAAAATACACTTTTCCCTTATGACAACCTTGCTTCTCCCCGGTTTCTCTCTTTGTTCCCAAGTAATTATTATTTTCTATTATATATCTTCTCAATTAACAGGGATTGACATTTGCATTTCATTTTGTAACTATATGGGAAACGCTAGGATTAAATGCTGTGATTGAATGCATGCGTTTTCCTTCACTGCCAGCTTTTTTTTTTGGTTAAGGACTGTGATTTTATCTCAGGTTAATAGCTATGACTTTTGAGTTTCGTGTTGAGAAAAGGTTTGTAAGTCCTGTGTTCAGAACAGGGACTCGTGAAGACTGTCTCTCTATTACCCACACACGGAAATAACTGCGAGTCTGAACATAGTATTATAGTTTCGTGCCCTTCCTCCCTCTATAGAGGTTTCTCTGGTGTTTTCTGTGCTCTGGTTTTCTTATTTCAAAATATCAGGGGGCACAAGTGTTCTCGTTACATGGATACATTGTACAACGCTGAAGTCAGAGCTTTTCCTCTGCCTGCTGTACATTCTATCTGATGAGTAAGATTTTATCCCTCCACCTCCCACCCTCCCCCTTCTTAGTTTCCAATGTCCTTTACAACACTTTATGACCATGGATCCCCATCGTGTAGCTCCCACTTGTCAGCGAGAACATGTGGTGCTTGTTTTTCCATTCCTGAGATACTTTGCTTAGGATAATGTCCTCCCGTTCCATCCATGCTGCTGCAACGGACATTATTTCATTCCTTTTTACAGCTGAGCAGTACTCATGGTGTATATACGCCACATTTTCTTTATCCACTCATCAACTGACAGGCACTTAAACTGAGTCCACATCTTTGCAATTGTGAATTGTGCTGCAATAAATATTCAGGTACAGGTGTCTTTTTGATATAATGACTTATTTTCTTGTGGGTAGATACCCAGTATTGGGATTGCTGGCTTGAATGGTGGGTCTACTTTTAGTTCTTTGAAGCAGCTCCATACTGTTTTGCACAGAGGATATATTAATTTACAGTCCCACCAACAGTGTGTAAGCATTCCTTCTTAGTACATCTATGCCAAAATCTGTTTTTTAAAATTTTTTAATAATGGCCATTCTGATAGGGGTAAGGTGATATGTCATTGTGGTTTTAATTTGCACTCCCCTGATGGTTAGGGAAGTTGAGCATTTTGTCATATGTCTTGGTCATTTAGAAAAAATTTTATTCGTGTCTTTTGCCAGCTTTTTAATGGGATTGTTTGGGTTTTTTTATTGTTGATTTATTTGAGTTCTTTGTAGATTCTGGGTATTAACTCTTTGTAGGATATATGATTTGCAAATACTTTCTCCCATTCTATACGTTGTCTAATTTTCTATTATTTCCTTTGCTATGCAGAAATTTTTAATTTTAAAAAGTCCCATTTATTTGTTTTTCCTTAATCTGCCTTTGAGGTCTTAGTCATAAATTCTTTGGCTAGGCTGATGTCCAGAAGAGTTTTTCCTACGTTTTCTTCTGGAATTTTTATAGTTTCATGCCCAAATTAATTCTTCTATATGGCAAGAGATAGGAATCTTGTTTCAGTCTTCTACATGTGGCTGTCTAGTTTTCCAAGGACCATTTATTAAATAAGGAGTGCTTTTCCCAGTGTATGTTTTATCTCCTTTATTGAAGATCGAGTTGGTTGTACATGTATAGTTTTATTTCTGGGTTCTCTATTCTGTTCCATTGGTCTATATTTCCACTTTTATACCAGTATCATGCTGTTTTGGTTACTATATCCTTGTACTATAATTTTAAATCAGGTAATGGGATGCATCCAGATTTGTTCTTTTTTGCTTAAGATTGCTTTGGCTATTAGGGCTCTTTTTTTTGTTCCACATGATGCTTAGGATTATTTTTTTCTAGATCTGTGAAATATGACATTGTTATTTTGATGGGAATTGTGTTGAATCTGTAAATCACTTTGGGAAGTATGGACATGGGACGTTTTAACAATGTTGATACTGTTGATCCATAATCATGAGATGTTTTTCCATTTGTTTGTGTCATCTACAATTTCTTTCTTCAGTGTTTGAAGTTCTCCTTGGAAAGATCTTTCACCTCCTTGATTAAGTTTATTCCTAGGTATTTTATTTTCTGTGCAGCTATTATAAATGGTCTTGAGTCCTTGATCGGACTGTCAGCTTGACTGTTATTAGTATATAGAAATGCTACTGATTTGTGGACATTGGATTTGTAACCTGAGTCTTTTGTCAATTCATTCATCAATTTTAGGAGTCTTTTGGTGGAGTCTTCAGGGTTTACTCAACACAAGATCACATTATTGGCAAACAGGGATAATTTGACCTCCTCTTTCCCAGTTTGGATGTCCTCTATTTGTTTCTCTTGCCTGAATGACCTGTTTAGGATTTCCAGTACTATGTTGAATAGAAGTGGTGACAGTGGGCGTCCTTGTCTTTTTCCAGTTCTTGTAGAGAATGCTTTCAAATTTTCCTCATTCAGTATGATGTTGGCTGTGTGTTTGTCATATATGACTTTTATAATTTTGAGGTATGTTCCTTCTATGCATAGTTTGTTGAGAATTTTTTGTGAAAACTTGCTGGATTTTATCAAATGCTTTTTCTGCATATATTGACATGATCATATGGTCTTTGTTTTTGTTTCTGTTTATGTGGTGAATCACATTTATTGATTTGCATATGTTGAACCATCCTTGCATCCCTAGGATCATGGTATATATATTTTTTGATGTGCTGTTGAATTTGGTTTGCTAGTATTTTGTTGAGGGTTTTTGCATCTATATTCATAGGGGATATTGGTCTGTAGTTTTCCTTTTTGTTGTGTCCATTCCTGCTATGGTATAATGGTGATATTGGCTTTGTAGAATGAGTTAGGGAGGGTTCCTCCTTCTCAATGTTATTGAACTATAGAATGGGTGCCAGTTCTTCTTTGTAGATCTGGTAGAATTCAGCTGTGATTTCATCTGGGCTGGAGCTTTATTTTGTTGGGATTTTTTTATTAATGTTTCAATCTTGCTACTTATTATTGGTCTGTTCTTTCTATTTCTTCCCAATTCAGGCTTGGGAGATTGTGTGTTTCCAGGAATTTAACCATTTCCTGTAGGTTTTCCAGTTCATCTATGTGGAGATTTGCATAGTAGTCATGGATGATATTTTGTATTTCTGTGGTATCAGTTGTAATGTCTCATTTTTCATTTTTTATTGACTCTATTTGAGTCCTTTCTCTTCTCTTTCTGGTTAATATAGCTAGTGGTCAATTTATTTCATTTATCTTTTCAAAGAACCAACTTTTTGTTTCATTGATACTTTATATTAGTTTTTTGGGGGGTTTCTATTTCATTTAGGTCTGCTCTGAGTTTTATTATTTCTTTCCTTCTGATAGATTTGAGTTTGATTTGTTCTTCTTTTTCTGGTTCCTTGAGGTGTGACATTAGGTTGTTAATTTGTGGTCTTTCTGTCTTTTTGATGTAAGCAATTTAAGGCTATGAATTTTCCCCTTAGTACTGCTTTGACTGTATCCCATGGATTTTTGAAAGCTTATGTTGCCTTTGTTGTTCAATTTGAAAATTGTGTAGATTGCTTAATGTCCACATACTTGGGTAGCTTTGAGAGTTCCTCTTGGAATTGATTTTTCATTTTATTCTACTGTGGTTTGAAAAGATATATGTTATGATTTCATGCTGAGACTTGTTTTATGGCCTAACATATAATCTATCTTGGAAAATGTCCCATGTGCTGATAAGAAGAATGGATATTCTGCAGTTAGGGAGTAGAATGTTCTATAAATGTTATGTCCATTTGTTCTAGAGTTCCAGGTAAGTCCAGTGATTCTTTTCTGATCTTCCGCCTCAATAATCTGTCTAGTTCTGTCAGTGGAGTGTTGAAATCCCTAGGTATTATGATGTTGCTGTTTATTTCTTTCCTTAGATCTAGTAGAATTTGCTGGTGTCACCTTCTCTTGTAAAATCAACTCCAAAACTATGCAAAATGTCAAATATCTACTAGTTTAGAAAAAACATGTCAGACACCAAAAATAAGCCCAGAAGATGGAGGAGCATTAATGAATCATTGCCTGGAGGAGAATGATCTGCAAAGAAGAGCTGGGGACTTGCCTTATTGTTAATAGAATCCTTGGAGAATTCCAGATTGTAAAAAATATGACAGAGTTTCAAGATTATTTGAAGTGGAATATTTGTGGTGGCCAAGTGTGGGCAGGGTATTCCAAAGACTCAATCATAGGGTCTCTGAGAGCTAGAACCTACATATCTGATGTCAAACAATGCATGTGGAGTGCTGTATTTGGTTTCCACTGCTGCTTATGGGAACCAGGTACCCCATCTTTGGTCCCAACTCACCCTGAGTTTCAGCTCCACTTTCTCTCCTTACCAGCTGCACTGCAGCCCTTTATTCTCACTCGTTAATGTCTTGCAGGCCCGCATCTACCCAGCACAGAAGGATGAGGGGGGAGAATGTCACCAAGGTCAGCATGTTCGTGCTGGTAGGCTTCCCCACAGCACCTGGGCTGCAGTATGTGCTCTTCCTCCTCTTCCTGCTCACCTACCTCTTTGTCCTGGTGGAGAACCTGGCCATCATCCTCACTGTCTGGAGCAGCACCTCCCTCCACAGGCCCATGTACTACTTTCTGGGCTCCATGTCATCCTTGGAGATCTGGTATGTGTGTGACATCATACCCAAGATGCTGGACGGCTTCCTCCTGCAGCGGAAACACATCTCTTTCATCGGGTGCATGACACAGCTCTACTTCTTCAGCTCCCTGGTGTGCACGGAGTGTGTGCTCCTGGCCTCCATGGCTTACGACCGCTATGTGGCCATCTGTCACCCCTTGCGCTACCACGTTATCATGACCACGGGGCTGTGCGTCCAGCTGGTGGTCTTCTCCTTTGTGAGTGGCTTCACCATCTCCGTGATCAAGGTCTACTTTATCTCCAGCGCCACGTTCTGCGGCTCCAATGTCCTGAACCACTTCTTCTGTGACATTTCCCCCATCCTCAAGCTGGCCTGCACAGACTTCTCCACGGCAGAGCTGGTGGATTTCGTCCTGGCCTTCATCATCCTGGTGTTCCCTCTCCTGGCCACCGTGCTGTCCTATGGGCGCATCACCCTGGCTGTCCTGCGCATCCCCTCGGCCACCGGCCGTTGGAGAGCCTTCTCCACCTGCGCCTCTCACCTCACTGTGGTCGCCATCTTCTATACGGCCATGATCTTCATGTATGTCCGGCCCCAGGCCATTGATTCCCGGAGCTCCAACAAGCTCATCTCTGCTGTGTACACTGTCCTCACCCCCATCTTGAACCCCTTGATCTACTGTCTGAGGAACAAGGAATTTAAGGATGCCTTGAAAAAGGCCTTGGGCTGGGGCCAAGCTCCACCATAGAGGGCAGGCCTTCTGCTCCTCCAGAACATCATCTCAGACTACACAACCTCTGTGGGAAGGCCATTTGATTTGCTATAATGGAAACTCTTAGCATTGTTGTTATACTGCATTTAATTTAAACATCACTTCCAAATCTATCTTCTCCTTCAGGGAAAAAATGGGATTGAAGTTAATATCACAGACCTTTTGTTTGTGCTGTAATACCATTATTTTCTTTGTTTTATGTATGAGCAAAGAAGGACTTGGTAAAATTTAATAAATTTTCCTCACTTTCAAAATTACATTTCAGCAAACAGCAAAACATGACAGGTCATCTGAGATTTTAAAGTCCCCAATAAATTGAAGTGTGTTAATGTACTGAAATGTTGCACTCTGTGGCAAAATGAGCTCCAAGTGTCCCCAAACAAAAGTGTGTCTGGGAATTGTAAGGGACCACAGATATGCATTTTAAACACACAGATGCATTCAGTGCATGTTCACTGACAGTCCTGGGTGGCTCCACCTCTGCCTTTTCCTACATCAACTCCTCCCCCCTGTCTAGTCAGCAACCATGAAAATAAAAAATGCTTTGCTAGTGTGTGAGTTCATCCTGGTGGGACACATGTAGGTACCCAGGCAGGTGGGGAACTGCCTCTGTCCTGGTCAGTGTTGTACCCTCTCAGCCCAGCACAGTGGCTGGTGCTGATGGGCACCTGGGAGACAGTTTTGGGATGGGTGGACAGCGAGGAGATCAAGAGAGCAAGGAGAGAGAGAAAGCAGACCCAGAGGGGGCTGCAGGGAGGACTCTAGGAGGGCCATGAGGATGGTATGATATTCCTTAAAACATAAATAGGAATTATTCAAGTTAGAAGGTGGAGAAGAGGAAAGGCATTCCAGGCAATTCTATACTAGCTAGGCATCAGAGGCAAGAAATAGCAGAGAGCTGTGAAGATCTGAAAGTCACAAGCATAGCTGTGGCCTGATGTTCATCAAGGGTTGACACTTGAGGGAAAGCTAGAGTACGGCACCACAGATCTTCCAGATGTGGCAGGACAGAGGCAGAACCCTGAGTGCTCACAGGTGTTACAGGCAGGGGGGAACCCTAAGAGATGACAGGTATGGGAGGCCACAGTCAGCACCCTGGGTGCACACAGGTGAGGCAGACTGGACTGAGAACACTAAGAGTCCACAGGTATGGCAATCAGAGTGGTACCCCAAGGTCCCACAGGTGTGGTAAGCAGAGAGAAACCCTGAGATCCTATTGGCCTATAAAGAGACATAAAAGATTTCAGGAGATTTGCAGGGATTTCCTTGAAGGAATATGTGAACAAGTCAGTTCACATGTCAAAAGCTACCTTGCCTCAGGAGGGCATCTTTCTGATTGGGAGCATTTTGCATGGTGACACTGTCTCAGACCAGAAGGCTGTTCGTGCCTGATGCCTCTGTAAGAGAAGGCTCTATATGTGGTCACAGGTGGAGAACTGATCAAGAATGCCCGCCCGGCAGACACCTGCAGCTAGAGATAATTGGCCTAAGGGAGAGTTCCTGCTTCACTCCTGACCACTTGTCTCAATCAACAAGAAACTAGATAAAGAAATATAGAGCCTCTATATTTTTGTTTAGCGTTTCTGCTAACCGATAATTTTATCTTAGGACTTAGAAGTTTATCTTAGAAAAATATTGTAACCATTTGCTCATGTAGATAGGGATCTCTAGAAGCTTTTGGGGACACTTAAAACCTAAATGAACTACCTGTTATTATGTAAATCTGTTACCACTGGCAACTGATCGCTGCACGAATAAATACTGATGCAGGACTTCACTTGGGTCCTCACAGCTCATGGGAATGCTGGAGGACCCCTGACTTCCCCATCATTTAAACTATACTTTTGTCTCTGTGTCTCTTCATTATTTCTCTATTATTTCTCTGTTTCTATTATTTGCATATCCTTTGCAACCATCCAGCTAGGGAACCCAATTTTGCTGGGAGCTTAACTAACTGTCCACAAGATCCCACAGATATGGCAGGCCAGAATCAGAACACTTATTGCTCACAGGTGTGGCAGGCCAGACTCACAACCCTGAGTGCTCACAGGTGTGGCTGGCCAGAGTCAGAACCCTGAGTGGTGACAGGTGTGGCAGGTATAGGAGAGCTCAGAGAGCACAGAGATGTGGTAGGCGGAGCAGAACCCTCATACCTCACAGGTGAGACAGGCAAAGTGGAACTCTGAGTGGCAGGCAGAATGGAACCCTGAGAGCCCACAAGTGTGGCAGGTAGAGTGGGGCTCAGTGCACACAGGTGTGACAGGCAGAGCAGCATCCTGAGTCCTCACAGGCGTGGCAGGCAGACAGGAACTCCTAGAGCCCGAAATTGTGGCACGCCAGAGTAGAACCCTGATGCTCACAGTTGTGGCAGGCAGAGGGGAACCCTGAGAGCCCACGGGTGTAGAAGGCAGAGTAGATTCCCTACAGCCCATAGGTTGGGCAGGCCAGAGTCAGAACCCTGAGAGCCGACAGGTGTGGGAGGCCAAAGTTGGAACCCTGAGTGCCCACAGATATGGCGGTCAGAGCTGAACCCCGAGAGCTCCCAGGTGTGGCAGTCAGGGCTGAACCCCAAGAGCTCACAGGTGTGGCTGGCAGCATGGGCTTCATCCAGCCGTTATTGCTAGTGGTCGGAGGCATGTTCAGATTCCTACTTTAGACATTCCGCTTGGAATGTCTGTGTGTGTGACATGGACCAGGGGACACAGGGGCAGGCAGGGAGACTATGGAGGAGACTCGAGCTGTCCGGATGAGGTCTGAGCAATACCTAGACTGAGCAGAGAACCCAGGAGGGATGGAGTGGCCAGGCCCAGTAGAGGACTGCCTGGGTGTTCGAATCAGCATCAGGGTTAAGGAATTGAGGGGTGCTTCCACATTCATGTTTGGAGGACCAAATGGTCGACAGTTAAGGTTCATGATGCCTTTGCTGCCGCTGGGCTTCTCCATCCATGGCTTTTCCTGGTGGGCTGCCCACAACAAGGCAATGTCCTCCCAACTGGCCCTCTCACTGTCACTCTCTTCCAGGGCCACCGTCCACACCTAAGTCTTCTCCTTTCAAACATATACCTTTTAATAAGCACTCACTAAATCCATCTTTATCTACTATGGGGTCCATCCAAGTCTCTGTACAGCTTCAAGCCAGAGACAACCGAAAAAACGTTCTTCAGTTCATATTATAAACTTCACCCAACCCTGGAATTGGCCTTGTGAGTCTGGTTTTGATTAAGTATAGAAACTGCTTTGTAGTCAAGAATCCCAAAACCCTCAGATTACACAGGATTCTGAAACCCACTCCTCCTCTGGACCAGCCAGCATCCTGCCCTGTGGCCAGGCCCCCAGGGCTGCTCCAACCCTCTGGGAGGTCGTCCACTCTGGACCCCCTGGGGACTTGGTCGTATTGGAGCAGCTCTTTGGGCAGAAAGGATGGCCTTCCTCATGGTGAATGTCCGTCACCTTGCAGCTTTGCCCACTGCTGCATGTCCTACTATGGGGAACTAATGAATGTCTAAAATCCACCTTTATCTGAGGCAAGGAAAAGTTGTTTTACCCCAGCTGTACTAATTACAACTGAATTTTTATATCCACATGCAAAGCCTTTGTGTACACTGTGAACACTGTTAAAACTCATTTATCCTGACTCTCTGCCAAACTCTAGGATGCTCTTCTATCCCTATGTTGTTGCTCAGGAGCACACTGTCTACCCCCAGCTACCTCTCACAAAAATCAACTCACGCTGGGTAACAGACTTGAACCTTAGGTGTGAAACTATTAGAATGCTGGAGGAAAATGTTGGAAATACTCTTCTAGTCATTGTCCTAGGCAATGCCTTTATGAAGAAGACCCCAAAGGCAATCACGACAGCAACAAAAATAAACAAATGGGACCTGATCAAATTAAAAAGCTTCTGCACAGCCAAAGAAACTGTCAAGACAGCAAATAGACAACCCACAGAATGGGAGAAAATTTTTGCAAGCTACACATCTGATAAAGGGCTGATAACTAGAATCTGTTTAGAACTCAGGAAAATCAGCAAGAAAAAAATCAAACAACCCTATCAAAAAATGGGCAAAGGACATGAACAGAAACTTCTCAAAATAAGACAGAATAATGGCAGAATAACAAACATATGAAAAAATGCTCAACATCTCTAATTGTCAGGGAAATGCAAATCAAAACCACAATGAGATATCACTTAACTCCAGTGAGAATGGCCTTTATCAAAAAGTCCCCAAACAACAAATGCTGGCGTGGATGCGGAGAGAGAGGAACACTCCTACACTGCTGTGGGACTGCAAACTAGTTCAACCTGTGTGGAAAGCAATATGGAGATACCTCAAAGCAATACAAGTAGATCTACCATTTGATCCAGCAATTCCACTACTGGGCATCTACCCAAAAGATCAAAAGTCACTTTATGAAAAAGACACATGGACTCGAATGTTTACAGCAGCACAATTCACAATCTCAAAGTTGTGGAAACAACCCAAGTGCCCATCAATTCATGAGTGGATTAATAAAATGTGGTATATGTATACCATGGAGTACTACTCAGCTTTAAGAAACAATGGTGATATAGCACCTCTTGTATATTCCTGGATACAGCTGGAACCCATCCTACTAAGTGAAGTATCTCAAAAATGGAAAAACCAGCACCACATGTACTCACCAGCAAATTGGTATTAACGGAGCAACACCTAAGTGGACATATAGGAGTAACATTTATCGGGTGTCGGGAGGGTGGGAGGGGGAGAAGGGGAGGGGTATATACAACCACAACGAGCAAGATGTGCAACGTTTGAGGTATGGACATGCTTGAAGCTCTTACTCGGGGGGGGGGGGCAGGGAGGCATGGGCAATATATGTAACCTTAAAACTTGTACCCCCATAATACGCCCATAAGAAAAAGAAAAAAAGAAAAAATGCTCTCTGATTACGAACCATGAGAGAAATGCAAATCAAAACTACAATGGGATATCATCTCACCCCAGTTAAAATGGCTTTCATTGGAAAGGCAGGGAATAGCAGATGCTGGCGAGGATGTGGAGGCAGGGGAACCCTCATGCACTGTGGGTGGGAATGGGAATTAGCACAGTTACTATGGAGAACAGTGTGTGGGTTCCTCAAAAAGCTAAAAATAGAAGTACCATGTGATCCAGCAATTCCACTACTGTGGATATATCCAAAAGAAAGCAAATCAATATACAGAAGAGATTCCCACCTGCCCATGTTTGTTACGGCGCTACCCACAATAGCCAAAATATGGAATCCACCTACGTGCCCAGCAATGGACGAATGGGTAAAGCAAATGTGGTATGTATGCACCATGAATATTAATCAACCCTAAAAGAGAATGAAATCCTGTCATTGGCAACACTATGGACGGCACTGGAGGTCGCTATGTTAAGGGAGCTAAGCCAAGCACAGGAATGCAAACATGGCGTGTTCCCACTCATATGTGGGAGCTGAAACAGTGGATGTCAGGAAGGGAGAGAGTAGGTGGGTGGTTAGCAGAGGAAGGGTGGAGGTTGCGGAAGGCCAGAGGAACGGAGGCCAGAGAGGAAACCGAGGCCAGAGCCCGCCGCCTTGCGGCCAACAGGTGCTTCCCTGGTGGGCGGCTGCCAGGGCCCGGGGCCCAGGGCGCGGCTCCCAGGCGGGCGTGCAGGAGGCAGCCACAGGGCGGGGCGGGGGACCCAAGTGGACTCTGCTGGGCCCTGGGCTGGCGGGGCCACCAGCCCCAGAGGCCGGCGGGTAATTGGTAGCATGGGCAGCTCTGCCAGCAGGGCGGGTAATTGGGCCCCGGGGTCCCCGCGCTCCAGCAGGAAAAGCTGTTCCTCCAGGCGCCCTGGCGGCCACTCCTCAAGAGCATCTCGGGCTCATCTAGCGCCTGTGGCCAGCCGGGAGCCACTGGACGCCGGGCGCAGCCCTCCTCACTCCCGGGCAGCTGCAGCCGCTGGTTGGCGCTGAGGCGTCCAGACCCCAGGTAGGACCCAGGGCTTCCCGTGATGACGATGGGCTCATTTTGCTGAGACGTTAGGGTGCGTCGCACACCTTGCATGGAGGTAGGGCTGTGCCTGTATATATGGGACCAACACCCCCACTGCACGTGCCCCACACCCAGTTCGGGGCAGGCGCTACCCGGTCCAGTCTGATCCCAGCACCCAGCATGATGGCTCTGGGTGCTCCATAAACGGCCCTCATATCTTTGAGGACAGTACTGTGCTGAGTACACATCTATGGGTACTATATGAGTATACATCGATGGGTACTGTACTGAGTACGCATCTATGGTACTGTGTGAGTATGTATCCATGGGTACTGTGCTGAGTATGCATCTGAGGGTGCTGTGCTGAGTACACATCTACTGGTACTGTGCTGGGCATGCACCCGTGGGTGCCGTGTGAGCACATATTTACCGGTGCAGTGCTGCACCCTGATGTCTGGCATTGCGCCCAGCCTGGCCAGCAGTGCCAGGGGGCCGAGCGGAGCAGGGGGCAGCTGCTCCCGAGTCATAGCGAAGGGCCAGCTCTGGGCAGTTCTGCCCGGTGCCAGGGAAGGGTTAGAGGAAAGGGCTGCGGGTGGGCGGCGGGTGCAGAGCTGCGGGAGAAGCCACCATGGGGCCCTCCCACCCCAGACACTTCCATGCTTGGGTTTTCTTAAAGTACCTGGGTTTGACTGTGGTGACCGGGCAAACACGCTCTTTTTAGCCCTGAGGAGAACTGTTTGCAAGGACAGAAGCCCGGCTCCCCCTCCCATCCCCCTGGCCTTTCGGTTTCTGCGCAGAAACCAGGGAGGCACAGCCAGGTGTAAAACACCAGATTTCCCAAGGCAGCGTGGGGCCCTGGCACACGGGAAGGACATTGGAGGAAACAGACGGAAGCCGGCGCACCTGGAGCTCAGTGCGCAGCAGCGGCGTGCCACGGTCCATCCCTCCACACACACGCCGCTCACGCGACACGTCCCGAGGAGGCTGGCCGGCCGGGCTGCGAGGACGCTCTCTCTTCTCAACTTCTCTGTAGGTCTGAAATCATTCCAAAACGAAGAGTTTATTTGCAGGAAAGTACAGCCATTGTCTGAAGTTCAGGTGATAGAGAGCATGTTGTAAGGGGACCTGGACTAATAAATACATGCAATTTTTATTTAAGTGGCCAACTCATTAATGGCCACTTCCCACTGCCCAAATACTCAGCACAGACCTGTAGGGGCCTCTGCCGTCCTGGGGGAAAGCACGAGACCCCGAGACCCTCGGGCAAAGCCCGTCCACAGGCGGGGACCACCGGCCTTCCCAGGACCCCTGGGGCCTCCGGATCCCTTCCTGTGGACTTTAAAGCCCCTGTAGTCACTCAGCTGGGAAGGGGACAAGCCGCCCGTGGTGGTGTCGGGAGAGGCACCACCCAGGATCAGACCGCCAGGCCCTCTGATGCAGGAGGCAGTCGCCGTGTGTGCTCTAAAACAATGGTGACTTTTGGCTGCGATCCTGGGGCACGGCTCCTGCTCTTGAAGCAGGTCCCAGCTCTGGATGGCAGGCTGGCGTTGGAAGGCAGGGAAGGGCTGTCGCCAGTGTATTCTCACACAGGGCTCACATGGGCAATTCCTTTCTAGAAGATTCTTTCTCAGCCCAGAACTCTCCCATCAACTGCAGACTTGTAGAGCCAGCACCCCCCCATGTCACCGAGTCTGTCCAGCAAATGCCTGGTGCCATGCCTCTGGCACCCAGGCAGCCTGCCCTGCTCTCGTCCTTCCAGGGACCTGGGCCATGACCCGGTCGGCTCTCTGCTCTTCACCTCCCCACTGCTGTGCCAGCGTCCTGGGGCTGCCGCAAAACTCAGGGTGGGGGGCTTAAGACAAAACAAACTTGCTCTATCACAGTTCCGGGGGCCACAAGTGAAGATCCAGATGTCAGAGCCAGGTTCCCTCTTAAACCTCTAGGGAGGGTCCTTCCCGCCCCCTCCGGCTTCTGGGGGCCCTTGGGGTCTTTGGCTTGTGGCCACATCACTCCACTCTGTGCCCCCGTCTTCACGTGGCCTGTTCCCCTGTGTCTCTCTATGTGACCTTTTCTGTCTCTTATAAGGACACTGGCCGTCGCATTTAGGGCCCTGCTGGCAAGAAGGATGCAAGAAAGTCGTGAGCTCTGAGTCAGTCTCAGGAAGGTCACTCTTCACTCCAGAGACGCTGGCGGGGAGGGGGCTCCACCCAGACTGAGCCAGGCCGGGAAGGGAAGGCAGGAATGCCGGGGTCTGGGGTGTCTCTGTTCCTGCATTCCTGGGCCACTCAGTTCTCAGAGGTCTCCACTGTTCACGTCTGCGGGCACCTGGGGGTTCCCGGATTGTCCCGTCCAAATCAAATGCTGCCGCTACAATTGCTCTCAGCGCCCCGTAGCAGCCTCTGCTAAAAGGAGCTTCCCTGAGTCCCCTCTGCCGCCATGCCCTTCGCCCGGGGCCAGAAAGGCAGTGATGCCTCCGCGTGAGTGTGCACATATGTTTGCCCATGTGTGTGATGGCAGGTGAGCGTGTGTGTTTGTGTGTGTGCAGGCACGTATGTGCATGAGTGTGTTTCGTGTGTGCGTGTGTGAGTGCATGCATGTATGTGCATGAGTGCATGGGGTGTATATGTGTCTGCACATGTGTGTAAGGATATGTGAGGGGGTGTGTGCATGAGTGTGTCTGGTGTGTGTATGTGTGTGTGCACATATGTGCATGGGTGTATTTGGTATGTGCACGTGAGTGCATGCATGTATGTGCATGAGAGTGTGGGGTGTATATGTCTGTGCATGTGTGTAAGGATATGTGAGTGTGTGTGCATGTGTGTGCACATGTGAGTGTGTGTGCTTGGACATGTGTGTAAGGGTGTGTGAGCACGTGTATGCATGCACGTGTGAGTGACCGTGTGTGCGCACACGCTGGCTTGGGGCGGGTGGGAGCAGCAGCCACACAGCGCAGAGGTGCGGTGCCCCCTCCCTGGCAGATTGGCTCGCCCAGCGCCCCCCAGGAGGAGGCGCCCATGGCCTGGCTCACACGCGTGCACCTTCCCCATAGACCTGTCCATGGCACGCCCCACCCTGCAGCGGAGGTTAATGCCGGCCTGGGCATCTCTAACTTTGAAGGGAAAAATTACCCACTTCGGTACCAGCATCGACTATAGCCGACAGCCACAGATGAACGTGCACAGCTACGTTAGCCGACAGCCGTGATGTGACTTTTCTAATTTTTCATTTATCAAAATAAAATTGTGAACATTTAAAAATAACGTAATGAAAGCATATATGTCTATGTTACCTATTCTGATTTACATGACAAGTACAGCTGCCTGCGAAGTACAACAAGCTTTCAGTGCTCTCAAGCTTTCTCATCACACGAGAGCAACACGGCCACGTCGTCAATGCTCAGCAGGAGCTTACCGCAGTGCTTAAATAAGAGTCCCCGTGATTCGCATGCCTGAGGTGGTGGTGGGAGTGGCTGCCAGGGTAATTGGGGGACGCACGGCTGGTGTCAAACCAGGCCCCAAACCCACAGCAGAACAGGGAGACCCGCGCTGCGCTGGCCACCCCAGTGGGTGGTGCAGACGCCTCCTTCCCGCCCTCACTGCGCCTGACGGCTGTGTCCTCTCTTCCTGCCTCCCGCCTCAGCGCTGCGGCTGGCGCAAGCACGCAGCACTGTCCTCTTGGTGCCTGGAGATCGTTCTCCCTGCTGTCCCCATCTGTGGGCACGACTCACCCCAGGTTAAGCTCCACTTTCTCCCCTTCCAGGCTGCCCTGCAGCCCTTCATCTCTGATGTCTTGCAGGCCCCGGCTCCCAGCACAGAAGGATGAGGGGGGAGAATGTCACCAAGGTCAGCACGTTCGTGCTGGTGGGCTTCCCCACGGCGCCCCAACTGCAGTACGTGCTCTTCCTCCTCTTCCTGCTCACCTACCTCTTTGTCCTGGTGGAGAACCTGGCCATCATCCTCACCGTCTGGGGCAGCACCTCGCTCCACAGGCCCATGTACTACTTTCTGGGCATCATGTCATCCTTGGAGATCTGGTACGTGTGTGACATCATGCCCAAGATGCTGGACGGCTTCCTCCTGCAGCGGAAACGCATCTCTTTCATTGGGTGCATGACGCAGCTCTACTTCTTCAGCTCCCTGGTGTGCACGGAGTGTGTGCTCCTGGCCTCCATGGGCTACGACCGCTACGTGGCCATCTGCTACCCGCTGCGCTACCACGTTATCATGACCACGGGGCTGTGCGTCCAGCTGGTGGTCTTCTCCTTTGTGAGCGGCTTCACCGTCTCCGTGATCAAGGTCTACTTTATCTCCAGCGCCACGTTCTGTGGCTCCAATGTCCTGAACCACTTCTTCTGTGACATTTCCCCCATCCTCAAGCTGGCCTGCACGGACTTCTCCACGGCAGAGCTGGTGGATTTCGTCCTGGCCTTCATCATCCTGGTGTTCCCTCTCCTGGCCACCGTGCTGTCCTACGGGCGCATCACCCTGGCTGTCCTGCGCATCCCCTCAGCCACTGGCCGTTGGAGAGCCTTCTCCACCTGCGCCTCTCACCTCACTGTGGTCGCCATCTTCTATACGGCCTTGCTTTTCATGTACGTCCGGCCCCAGGCCATCGATACACGGAGCTCCAACAAGCTCATCTCTGTTTTGTACACTGTCCTCACCCCCATCCTGAACCCCTTGATCTACTGTCTGAGGAACAAGGAATTTAAGGATGCCTTGAAAAAGGCCTTGGGCTGGGGCCGAGCTCCACCATAGAGGGCAGACCTTCTGCTCCTCCAGAACATCATCTCAGAATACACAACCTCTGTGGAAAGGCCATTTGATTTGCTATAATGGAAACTCTTAGCATTGTTGTTATACTGCATTTAATTTAAACCTTACTTCCGATTCTGTCTTCTCCTTCAGGAAAAGAAATGGGATTGAAGTTAATATCACAGACCTTTTGTTTGTGCTGTAATACCATTATTTTCTTTGTTTTATGTATGAGGAAAGAAGGACTTGGTAAAATTTAATAAATTTTCCTTGCTTTTAAAATTACATTTCAGCAAACAGCAAAACATGACAGGTCATCTGAGATTTTAAAGTCCCCAATAAATTGCAGTGTGTTAATGTACCGAAATGTTGCACTCTGTGGCAAAATGAGCTCCAAGTGTCCCCAAAGAAAAGTGTGTCTGGGAATTGTAAGGGACCACAGATATGCATTTTAAACCCATAGATGCATTCAGTGCATGTTCACTGACAGTCTTGGGTGGCTCCACCTCTGCTTTTTCCTACATCAACTCCTCCCCCCTGTCTAGTCAGCGACCATGAAAATAAAAAATGCTTTGCTAGTGTGTGAGTTCATCCTGGTAGGACACATGCAGATACCTAGGCAGGCAGGGAACTGCCTCTGTCCTGGTCAGTGTTGTACCCTCTCAGCCCAGCACAGTGGCTGGTGCCCATGGGCACCTGGGAGACAGGTATGGGATGGGTGGACAGCGAGGAGATCCACAGAGCAAGGGGACAGAGAGCAGACTCAGAGGGGGCTGCAGGGAGGACTCCAGGAGGGCCACGCAGATGGTATGATATTCCTTAGAACAGCAATAGCAGTTATTCAAGTAAAAAGGAGAATAGGAAAGGCATCCCTGGCAATTCTAGACTAGCTAGGCATCAGAGGCAGGTAGTGGCATAGAGCTGTGAAGGTCTCAAAGTCGCAAGCATGGCCGTGGCCTGATGTACAAGGGGTGACACGTGAGGGGAAGCTAGAGTACAGCACCCTAGAGCTTCCAGATGTGGCAGGCCAGAGTCAGAGCCCTGAGTGCTCACGGGTGTGGCACACAGAGGCAAATGCCTAGTCCCACAGGTGTGGCAGGCTGGAGTCAGAGCCCTGAGTGCTCACGGGTGTTGGTGGTAAGAGTCAGAACCCTGAGTGCTCACAGGTTTGGCAAGCCAGAGTCAAACGCCGAGTGCTCAGAAGTGTGGCAGTCTAGACTCAGAACCGCGAGTGCTCACAGGTGTGACAGGCCGGATGTGAATTTTGAGTATCCACAGGTGTGGCAGGTAGAGGTGCTCCCTGTGATCCCACAGTTGTGGCAGGTCAGAGTCAGAACCCTGCGTGCCCACAGGTGTGGCAACTAGAGGAGACTCCCGAGAGCTCCCAGGTGTGGCAGTCGGGGCTGAACCCCAGAGCTCGCAGGTGTGGCTGGCAGAGCAGAGCTCTGAGAGCTCGCAGGTGATACAGGCAGCATGGGCTTCATCCAGCCCTTAATGCTGGGGGGCGGGGGCATGTTCAGATTCCTAGTTTAGACATCCACTTGGAATGTCTGTGTGTGTGACATGGACCAGGGGACACAGGGGCAGGCAGGGAGACCATGGAGGAGACTCGGGCTGTCCGGATGAGGTCTGAGCAACACCTAGACTGAGCAGAGAACGCAGGAGGGATGGAGTGGCCAGGCCCAGTAGAGGACTGCCTGGGTGTTCAAATCAGCATCAGGGTTAAGGAATTGAGGGGTGCTTCCACATTCATGTTTGGGGGACCAAATGGTCAACAGTTAAGGTTCATGATGCCTTTGCTGCCGCTGGGCTTCTCCATCCATGGCTTTTCCTGGTGGGCTGCCCACACCAAGGCAATGTCCTCCCAACTGGCCCTCTCACTGTCACTCTCTGCCAGGGCCACCGTCCACACCTAAGTCTTCTCCTTTCAAACATATACCTTTTAATAAGCACTTGCTAAATCCATCTTTATCTACTATGGGGTCCATACAAGTCTCTGTACAGCTTCAAGCCAGAGACAACTGAAAAAACGTTCTTCAGTTCATATTATAAACTTCACCCAACCCTGGAATTGGCCTTATGAGTCTGGTTTTGATTAAGTATAGAAACTGCTTTGTAGTCAAGAATCCCAAAACCCTCAGATTACACAGGATTCTGAAACCCACTCCTCCTCTGGGCCAGCCAGCATCCTGCCCTGTGGCCAGGCCCCCAGGGCTGCTCCAACCCTCTGGGAGGAGGTCCTCTCTGGACCCCCTGGGGACTTGGTCGTATTGGAGCAGCTCTTTGGGCAGAAAGGATGGCCTTCCTCATGGTGAATGTCCGTCACCTTGCAGCTTTGCCCACTGCTGCATGTCCTACTATGGGGAACTAATGAATGTCTAAAATCCACCTTTATCTGAGGCAAGGAAAAGTTGTTTTCTCCCAGCTGTACTAATTACAACTGAGTATCTGTACCCACATGCAGAGCCTTTGTGTACACTGTGCACCCTGTTAAAGCTCATTTATCCTGACTCTCTGCCAAGCTCTAGGATGCTCTTCTATCCCTATGTTGTTGCTCAGGAGCACACTGACTGTCTACCCCAGCTTGTGTCCTTTCTAGAGTTGACTGCCCTTCTGTGCCCCACTACTCAACACAGAGTGAGTCTTTATGCTGCCCACATTGGGAATTCCCTCCCAAGCCTCCTGGGTGTCATGGCCTGGATCTGCCTCTTTCATGTGCAGTTGCTCATCCAGGTCCCCACTCACCATTCGGCCTGCTTGGTCAGACCCCTTGGCCCTGTGTTATTTAGAGGAAGAGCAGGAGACCAGGTAAGACCATCCTGTGATGTTCCATTGGTCAAGGGATCTGGCACAGGCTTGGAGCAATGCTACTGCTGCCAGGGCCATCCTCAGGGCTCCCGAGAGCCCATTTCCCCCCCACCGCAAGAAGTGATTCATTCTCCTGTGAAACCCTTCCATCTCCTCTGTCCACACACTTCCTTTGTTGCAACTAAATGAGTCATTCATTCATTCACTTATTCATTCATTCAAGCACTGACTACGTGCTTGGCACCTACTATGTGCCAGATACTAGTCTAGGCACTTTAGGTAAATGGTAAACAAAATAGACATAAATCACAGCCCTCATGTAGTTTACATTCTATTACACGAGAGAGAAATACAGAAAACAAATAACTGAAATACTTATAGTGGCATTCAGGAATATGAGCTAACAAAATAAAAATACAACAGCTATAGTCAGCAAAAAAATAAAAAAAATAAAAAAAATGGCCCAGATATTCAAACTCTCAAACGTCAAGGACAAAGAGAGGATCCTAAAAGCAGTAAGAGAAAAGAAGCAAATAATGTATAAAGGAGCTCCAGTTCTTCTGGCAACAGATTTCTTAATGGAAACCACACAGGCCAGGAGGGAATAGGACAATATTTTCACAGTGCTGAAAGAAAGAAACTGCCATGCAACAAAACTATCTCCAGCAAAGCTATCCTTCAAATACGAAGAGGAGATAACATCTTTCCTAGACAAACAAGAGGTGAGGGGATTCACCACCACCAAACATGTCTTACAAGAAATGCTAAATGGAATTCTTTAATCTCAAAAAAACGCACAACATTAATGCACAAGAAGAAAACATTGGAATATATAAAACCCACTGATAAAATTAAGTATACAGACAATCCAGAATATTCTAATACTGTCATTGTGGCATGCAATCCACTCATAACACTAGTATAAAGTCCAAAAGACAAATCTATCAAGAATGATAATGTCTACAGAAACTTCTTAAGAGATAAACAATATAAAAATATGTAAATTGAGACAACATAAAGTCAAAACATGAGGGGAGATGGAGTTAAAGTGTAAAAGTTTTTTTCATTTTTATTTATGTTTTCTTATTCTTTTCTTTGTGATCCTAGATAACTTGTCATTCATTAAAATCACTTGTCATGTCTATAAGATATTTTTTGTAAGCCTCATGGTAACTACAATGCAAAAACCTATAATAAATTCACTAAAATAAAAAGCAACCAATTAAAAGATACTACCAGAGAAACATCACTTAATTGCAAAGGAAGACAGTAAGAAAGGAAGAAAGAAGAAAAGGAGTTATAAAGCAACCAGAAAACAAGCAACAAAATGGTAGTAGTAAGCCCTTAATTATCAATAATAACACTGAATGTAATCAGACTCAATTCTGTTGCAAGGCATACAGTGGCTGAATGGACAAAGAGGCAAGACTCAACTATATGCTGCCTACAAGAAACCAACTTCACCCATAAAGACACACATACACTGAAAGTGAAAGAGTAGAAAAAGATATTCCATACAACTGGAAACTATGAAGACCAGGAGTAGCTATACGTACAACAGATAAAATAGATTACTAATAAAAGACAATAAAAAGGAAAATGGTTTAATAATAATGATGAAGCAGTAAATTTAGTAAGGGGATAAAATAACTATAAATATCTGTGTAGCAAAACACCAGAGTTCCCAAATATATAGAGCAAACATAAATAGATCTAAAGAGAGAAATAGACTGCAATACAATAACAGGGACTTCAACACCCATCTCTCAGGAATAGACAGCTCATTCAGATGGAAAATCAACAAAGAAACATGTAAACTACACACAAGACCAAATAAGCCTTACTGACAATTACATAACATTTCACCTAACTAGTGTAGAATACACATTCTTTTAATCAGACATGGATGATACTCCAGAACGGACCAAATCATAGGCCATAAAGAAAAGTCTCAATGAATTAAAAAAAGTAGAAATCATATCAAGTATCTTTTCTGACCACAACAGAATAAAACTAGGCATCAATAATAAGAGGAACCTCTAAAAATACATGAACACATGAAAATTAAACAGCGTGCTCCTGCATAACTGATGGATCAATGAAGAAATTCAGAAGGAAATTAAAATATTCCTTGAAACAAGTGAAATGGAAATACATCATACCAAAGTCTATGGGATAGAACAAAAGAGTATTTAGAGGGAAATTTATAGCAATAAACACCTATGTCAAAAAGTAGAAAGACTTCAACTAAACAACCTAATGATGCACCTCAAGGAACTAGAAAAGTAAGAACAAACCAAATCCCAAATTAGTAGAAGAAAAGAAACAATAAATATCAGAGAAGAAATAAATAAAATTGAGACTAAAAACCAATATAGAAGATCAACAAAATGAAAATGTGCTTTTCTGAAAAGATAAACAAAATCAACAAACCTTTATCTAGACTAAGAAATAAAAGAGAGAAGACCCAAATTAACAAAATCAGAAATGAAAAAAGGAGACATAACAACTGAGAATGCAGAAATGCAAAGAATCAATAGAGACTATTACAAACAACCATGGGCCAACAAATCAGAAAACCTAGAAAAAAGTGCATAAATTCCTGGGCACATACAAGCTACCAAGATTGAACCATGAAGACACAGAAAACTTCAATAAACCAATGGTGAGTAATGAGACTGAGGCCACAATAAAAATTTGTGATAAATCAAAGCCCAAGACCTGATGGCTCCACTACTGAATTCTACCAAACATTGAAAGAACTAATACCAATTCTACTCAAAGTCTTCAAAAAATCAAAGAGAAGGGAACACTCCCAAACTCGTTCTGTAAGGCCAGCATTGCCTTAAATGCCAAAACCAGGCAAGGAGAAAACAAACAAATAAAAAACTACAGGCCGATATCCCTGATGAACATAGATGCAAAAATTCTCAACAAAATACTAGCAAACAAAATTCAACAGCACATTAAAAGGATCATTCACCATGATTTAGTGGGAATCATCTCAAGGACACAAGGATGGTTCAACAAACACAAAGCAATAAATGTGATACATCACATTAACAGAGCCAAAACCAAAAAACGTATGATCGTTTCAATATATGATGAAAAATTTAATTGAATTCAATAAAATTTATCACCTCTTAATGATAAAAATCCTCAACAAACTAGGTGTAGAAGGAACATACCTCACTAAAGGAAGCTGAAGCGAGCCGTCCCAGAGTCAGATTGGCTGAGACCCCAAGTCAGCAGAACGGGAGCCCATTGCTTTTTCCCACAATTAGCAGGACGTGGCTTGCTGACTGGCTGAAGAAACTTTCTCCAGGCAAAGGGCCAAGGACCTAAGGCCTTGCATGCGAGCCAAGGTTGTCGGGTAACCAGCACGCGGTGCTAGGCACTTGCAAGATGGTCTAGAATTCAAGGTCTCGCACTCGAGCCGAGATTGTTTGTTATCCGAAAGCAGTACAAAACATCAAAGAGACCTCTTGTAGAAGGCCATGCTTTTTGCTTTGACTGGAAAAGCAGGTGTTGTTGGCCGTGGGAAGCCACGTACCAAAAAGTAGGTGGGAAAGTAGCTGGCATGAGAAAATAGCTGCGGGACGCTTGCCCAATTAAACCGTATATAATAAAATTGACGAGCACTTTTCCGATGCTGCAGTCCAAAACCGTCTCTTGTCTCTGTGTCCTTTTTTATTCCGGGGCTGCTGCCAATTCTGTCTGTCTGCGTCTTAAGTATATGTTCTGTGTATGTCATCCCCCGTTCTGTAATTGGGCCATGACACCTCACAATAATAAAGGCCATATGTGACAAGCCCACAGCTGAATGCAGAATAATTGAAAAACCTTTCCTCTAAGACCTGGAAGAAGACTAGGTTGCTCACTTTCACCATTTTTATTCAACATAATACTGGAAGTTCTGGCCAGAGCAATTAGGCAAGAGAAATAAATAAAGGGCATCCAAATTAGAATGAGAGAAGTTAAATTAGTCTTGTTCACAGGTGACATGGCCTTATACTTAGAAAAACCTAAGGACTCCACAGGAAAAAAAAAAAAACTGTTAGAAGTGATAAACAAATTCAGTAAAGTAGCAGGATACAAAATCAACATACAAAAATCAGTAACATTTTATACACGCAAACAGGAAATAACCTAAAAAAATAAAAAAAAATCCCATTTACAATGCGATTACATCTAAGACCTGAAACTATGGAACTACCAGAAGCAAACATTTAGGAATTGCTCCAGGACATTGGTCTGGCCAAGGATTTTTTTGTGTAAAACCTCAAAAGCGCGGGGAACCAAAGCAAAAATAGACAAATGGGATCACATCAAGCTAAAAAGCTTCTGCACAGCAAAGGAGACAATCAACAAAGTGAAGAGACAACCCACGGAATGGGAGACAATATTCGCACCCTATCCATCTGATAAAGGATTAATAATCAGAATATATAAGAAGTTCAAACAAATCAATAGCAAAAATCAAATAATCCAATTAAAAATGAGCAAAAGATATGAATAGATATTTCTCCAAAAAAAGACATAGCAGTGGCCACTGGTATATGAAAAAATGCTCAACATCATGAACCATGAGAGAAATGCAAATGAAAACTACAATGGGATATCATCTCACCCCAGTTAAAATGGCTTTCATTAGAAAGGCAGGGAATAGCAGATGCTGGCGAGGATGTGGAGACAGGGGAACCCTCATGCACTGTGGGTGGGAATGGGAATTAGCACAGTTACTATGGAGAACAGGGTGTGGGTTCCTCAAAAAGCTAAAAATAGAAGTACCATGTGATCCAGCAATTCCACTACTGTGGATATATCCAAAAGAAAGCAAATCAATATACAGAAGAGATTCCCGCCTGCCCATGTTTGTTACGGCGCTACCCACAATAGCCAAAATATGGAATCCACCTACGTGCCCAGCAATGGACGAATGGGTAAAGCAAATGTGGTATGTATGCACCATGAATATTAATCAACCCTAAAAGAGAAAGAAACCGTGTCATTGGCAATGCTATGGACGGCACTGGAGGTCGCTATGTTAAGGGAGCTAAGCCAAGCACAGGAATGCAAACATGGCGTGTTCCCACTCATATGTGGGAGCTGAAACAGTGGATGTCAGGAAGGGAGAGAATAGGTGGGTGGTTAGCAGAGGAAGGGTGGAGGTTGCGGAAGGCCAGAGGAACGGAGGCCAGAGAGGAAACCGAGGCCAGAGCGGGCCGCCTTGCGGCCAACAGGTGCTTCCCTGGTACGCGGCTGCCAGGGCCCGGGGCCCAGGGCGCGGCTCCCAGGCGGGCGTGCAGGAGGCAGCCACAGGGCGGGGCGGGGGACCCAAGTGGACTCTGGTGGGCCCTGGGCTGGCGGGGCCACCAGCCCCAGAGGCCGGCGGCTAATTGGTAGCATGGGCAGCTCTGCCAGCAGGGCGGGTAATTGGGCCCCGGAGTCCCCGCGCTCCAGCAGGAAAAGCTGTTCCTCCAGGCGCCCTGGCGGCCACTCCTCAAGAGCATCTCGGGCTCATCTAGCGCCTGTGGCCAGCCGGGAGCCACTGGACGCCGGGCGCAGCCCTCCTCGCTCCCGGGCAGCTGCAGCCGCTGGTTGGCGCTGAGGCGTCCAGACCCCAGGTAGGACCCAGGGCTTCCCGTGATGACGATGGGCTCATTTTGCTGAGACGTTAGGGTGCGTCGCAATATACGTAACCTTAACATCGTGTACCCCCACAATATGCTGAATAAAAAAATAATTATATATAAAAAAAAGAAAACCCAAGGAAAGTGGAGATTTCCTTACCCCGGGATGGAAGTGTCTGGGGTGGGAGGGGTGCCGCGGTGGCTTGCATGGAGGTAGGGCTGTGCCTGTATATATGAGACCAACACCCCCACTGCACGTGCCCCACACCCAGTTCGGGGCAGGCTCTACCCTGTCCAGTCCGATCCCAGCACCCAGCATGATGGCTCTGGGTGCTCCATAAACGGCCCTCATATCTTTGAGGACAGTACTGTGCTGAGTACACATCTGCGGGTACTGTGCTGAGTACACACCTGTGGGTGCTGTGTGAGCACGCATTTACAGGTGCCATGCTGCACCCTGATGTCTGACATCTCACCCAGCCTGGCCAGCAGTGCCATGGGGCTGAGCAGTGCCATGGGGACGAGCAGTGCCGGTGGGCCGAGCGGAGCAGGGCACAGCTGCTCCTGCGTCATAGCGAAGGGCCAGCACTGGGCGGTTCTGCCTGGTGCCAGGGAAGGGTTGGAGCAAAGGGCTGGGGCCAGCGGCAGGTGCAGAGCTGTGGGAGAAGCCACCGCGGCACCCCTCCCACCCCAGACACTTCCATGCTGGGGTACGGAAATCTCCACTTTCCTTGGGTTTTCCTGGTTTTTTTATAATTTTTTTTTTATTTCGGCATATCTTGGGATACAAATGTTAAGGTTACGTATATTGCCCTTGCCACTCCTCCCCCCTTGAGTCGGAGCTTCAAGCGTGACCATCCCCCAGATGGTACACACCACACTCATTATGTATGCATATACCCGTCCCCTCCTCCCCCTCCCACCTGCCCGACCCGCAATAAATGTTATTCCTATGTGTCCACTTAGGTGTTGATCAGTTAGGGAAAGCAGTATGGAGATGCCTTAAAGCGATACAAGTAGATCTACCATCTGATCCAGCAGTCCCACTACAGAGCATCTACCCAAAAGAAAAAATGACACTACAAAAAAGACATCTGCACTCGAATGTTTATAGCAGCACAATTCACAACTGTAAAGTTGTGGAAACAACCCAAGTTTCTAGGGTTTTCTTAAAGTACCTGAGTTTGGCCGGGCGCGGTGGGTCACTCCTGTAATCCTAGCACTCTGGGAGGTCGAAGCGGGCAGATTGCTTGAGGTCAGGAGTTCGAAATCAGCCTGAGCAAGAATGAGACCCCGTCTCTACTATAAATAGAAAGAAATTACTTGGCCAACTAATGTATATAGAAAAAATTAGCCGGGCATGGTGGCCTATGCCTGTAGTCCCAGCTACTCAGGAGGCTGAGGCAGGAGGATCGCTTGAGCCCAGGAGTCAGAGGTTGCTGTGAGCTAGGCTGATCCCACCGCACTCACTCTAGCCTGGGCAACAAAGTGAGACTCTGTCTCAAAAAAAAAAAAAAAAGGACCTGAGTTTGAGTGTGGTGACCGGGCAAACACGCTCATTTTAGCCCTGAGGAGAACTGTTTGCAAGGACAGAACCCTGGCTCCCCCTCCCATCCCCCTGGCCTTTTGGTTTCTGCGCAGAAACCAGGGAGGCACGGCCAGGTGTAAAACACCAGACTTCCCAAGGCAGCGTGGGGCCCTGGCACACGGGAAGGGCATTGGAGGAAACAGACGGAAGCCGGCGCACCTGGAGCTCAGTGCGCAGCAGCGGCGTGCCACGGTCCATCCCTCCACACACGCCGCTCACGCGACACGTCCCGAGGAGGCTGGCCGGCCGGGCTGCGAGGACGCTCTCTCTTCTCAACTTCTCTGTAGGTCTGAAATCATTCCAAAACGAAGAGTTTATTTGCAGGAAAGTACAGCCATTGTCTGAAGTTCAGGTGATAGAGAGCATGTTGTAAGGGGACCTGGACTAATAAATACATGCAATTTTTATTTAAGTGGCCAACTCATTAATGGCCACTTCCCACTGCCCAAATACTCAGCACAGACCTGTAGGGGCCTCTGCCGTCCTGGGGGAAAGCACGAGACCCCGAGACCCTCGGGCAAAGCCCGTCCACAGGCGGGGACCACCGGCCTTCCCAGGACCCCTGGGGCCTCCGGATCCCTTCCTGTGGACTTTAAAGCCCCTGTAGTCACTCAGCTGGGAAGGGGACAAGCCGCCCGTGGTGGTGTCGGGAGAGGCACCACCCAGGATCAGACCGCCAGGCCCTCTGATGCAGGAGGCAGTCGCCGTGTGTGCTCTAAAACAATGGTGACTTTTGGCTGCGATCCTGGGGCACGGCTCCTGCTCTTGAAGCAGGTCCCAGCTCTGGACAGAGGCTGGCGTCGGAAGGCAGGGAAGGGTGTCACCAATGGATTCTCACACAGGGCTCACCCTTAGCAGGGGGAGTACAGAGGTGGGAAATTCCTTTCTAGAATATTCTTTCTCAGCCCAGAACTCTCCCATCAACTGCAGACTTGTAGAGCCAGCACCCCTCATGTCACCGAGTCTGTCCAGCAAATGCCTGGTGCCATGCCTCTGGCACCCAGGCAGCCTGCCCTGCTCTCGTCCTTCCAGGGACCTGGGCCATGACCCGGTCGGCTCTCTGCTCTTCACCTCCCCACTGCTATGCCAGCGTCCTGGGGCTGCCACAAAACTCGGGGTGGGGGGCTTAAGACAAAACAAACTTGCTCTATCACAGTTCCGGGGGACACAAAGTGAAGATCCAGATGTCAGAGCTAGGTTCCCTCTTAAGCCTCTAGGGAGGGTCCTTCCCGCCCCCTCCGGCTTCTGGGGGCTCGTGGGGTCTTTGGCTTGTGGCCACATCACTCCACTCTGTGCCCCCGTCTTCACGTGGCCTGTTCCCCTGTGTCTCTCTATGTGACATTTTCTATCTCTTATAAGGACACTGGCCGTCGCATTTAGGGCCCTGTCAGCAAGAAGGATGCAAGAAAGTCGTGAGCTCTGAGTCAGTCTCAGGAAGGTCACTCTGCACTCCAGAGACGCTGGCGGGGAGGGGGCTCCACTCAGACTGAGCCAGGCCGGGAAGGGAAGGCAGGAATCCTGGAGTCTGGGGCGTCCCTGTCCCTGCATTCTGGGGGACTCAGTTCTCAGAGGTCTTGACTTTTCACGTCTGCGGGCACCTGGGTGTTCCTGGATTGTCCCGTCCAAATCAAAATGCTGCCGATGGAATTGCTCTCAGCAACCCGTAGCAGCCTCTGCTAAAAGGAGCTTCCCTGAGTCCCCTCGGCCGCCATGCCCTTAGCCCGGGGCCCCTCCAGAGGCCAGCACAGGCGTGTCACTGAGGCACCTCGTCCTGGTCACAGCCCACCTGACCTGAGTCCTCACCGTGCCAAGGCCCCACGTGAAGCGTGCAGTGTCTGTTTCACCCTCAGAGTGGCAGTCAGGTGGGCACGGCAGTTTGTGTGTCTGGGACAAAGACACGTCGACCCCTGAGCTTGAGTGATGGGCCGGGTGTCATGCCAGGGACGGCAGGAGACTAGCAGGGCTGGGTGCCCAGGTGGGGCAGAACCGTCCTGAGGGTGCTTTGCTGGCATGGGGAGGAGTGTGGGAGTGCGCAAGGCAGGGGGCAGGGGACAGGGGGCAGGGGACAGGGGATAGGGGACAGGGGGTAGGAGACAGGGGACAGGGGGCAGGGGAGCCACAGAGCCAGAGGCCAGAGGCCAGGGTGGGGTGTGGGGAGGAAGCCATCTGCTCGCAGCCCAGGGCAAGTCGGCAGTCCCTGCCGTGAGAGGGGCTCCTGGAGAAGCCCCTGGTGGCCGGACTCCTGCACCCGGGCCAGTGTCGCTCTGGGTATTTGGTGGGAAAAGGAGTCACCTCTGCCTCTGCTCAGCCCTCCCCTGCTGCCTGCCAGACCCGCCTCTGGTACAGCGGCCTTGGCATGGGTGCCCCCTTCCAGCTGTGAGCCGCCCGAGGTCGCCGCCCGCCTGCCTAAACCGCCCAGTGAAAACGGCCGCCAGGCTGTCCTCTGTCTGTCCCCTCCTGTGGGCCTGGCTCTGGGAGCCTGCAGCCCCTCCCCAGGGCCCCTCTGCACTCGGCTGTCCAGCCCGGGCGGGGTCCGTGCTGGCTGGTAGCCCTGAGTGTGCGCTGAGGCCGCTGCCCTGACTGGGGCAGCTCCCAGAGCTGCGAGGGGCGCTCTGTGTCCTCGCCCTCTGGGATCTGGAAGACCCATCGTCCTCCCACTGGGACGCGCCCCTGGTCTTGAGCTCTGGGTCTCGCCTGCCCAGAGCCCCCGCCTGTCTCAGTTGTGGGTGTCGCCTGGACCGGCCCCCGGGGCGCGCCCTGCTGCAGCAGCTCCTGGGAGACAAGTCACCTGGGCAAGGGCAGTGCCCTCACGTTGTTTCCTGCCTGTCTCTCTCTGTGGTTTTATTTGCCTGCATGTTCTCGCAGAAACCTTCTCCAGCCAGGGCACTCACGTCCTCCCTGCCTCGTCTTTGGGTTCGTTTTCGAGTTTTCCAGACCGGGGCCCCCGTCTGGTCCGTGGCCCAGCCCACCTACCAAGAGGGGTGAGGGGCTCGCTTCACAGAGCCCCCGTCAGCCCGTCAGCCCGTCCTGACCTGCCCTCACTCCCCATGAAGCCCGTGATGCGCTCAGCCCAGCGCCCCTCACTCACGTGCGTTTGGCCGCCACGCCCGTCTCCCCCCACCACTGTGCCCGACATCTGCGGCTCTCAAGAGCTGAGGTCCTGGCTCTCAGCTAGTCCTTCCGCTGCCGCTCTGCTCCAGTAGTGTCCTGGGCCCCCCGGGCCTCAGTTTCCCCATGCTCCAGCAGACTTTGCAGCTGCCCCTGTGGTCTTCTCCAGCTGGAAAGGCAGTGATATCTCTGTGTGAGTGTGCATGTATGTTTGCCTATGTGTGTGATGGTGGGTGAGTGTGTGTTTATGTGTGAGTGCACACATGTCTGTGCATGGGTGTGTGGGGTGTGTGCATGTGTGTGAGTGCATGCATGTCTGTGCATGGGTGTGTGGGGTGTGTATGTCTGCACATGTGAGTGTGTGTGCTTGGACATGTGTATAAGGGTGTGTGAGCACGTGTATGCATGCGAGTGTGAGTGACCGTGTGTGCGCACACGCTGGCTTGGGGCCGGTGGGAGCAGCAGCCACACAGCGCAGAGGTGCGGCGCCCCCTCCCTGGCAGATTGGCTCGCCCAGCGGCCCCCAGGAGGAGGCACCATGGCCTGGCTCACACGTGTGCGCCTTCCCCATGGAGACCTGTCCACGCCATGGCACGCTCTAGCCCTGTAGCAGAAGACAAATGCCAGCCTGGCCATATGTAACTTTCAAGGGAAAAATTAAATAAGCATCGTAGTGACTTGCATGCCTGAGGTGGTAGTGGGAGTGGGTGCTAGGGTCGCTGGGGGACCCACGGCTGGTGTCAAACCAGGCCCCAAACCCACAGCAGAACAGGGAGACCCACGCTGCGCTGGCCACCCCAGTGGGTGGTGCAGACGCCTCCCGCCATCCTTGCACCTGACGGCTGTGTCCTCTCTTCCTCCCTCCCGCCTCATCAGTCGGCTGGCTGACACAAGCACGCAGCTCTGTCCTCTTGGTGCCTGGAGATGAACCAACCATTGTTCTCCCTGCTGTCCCCATCTGTGGGCACGACTCACCCTGAGCTTCAGCTCCACTTTCTCCCCTTCCAGGCTGCCCTGCAGCCCTTCATCTCTGGTGTCTTGCAGGCCCCGGCTCCCAGCACAGAAGGATGAGGGGGGAGAATGTCACCAAGGTCAGCACGTTCGTGCTGGTGGGCTTCCCCACGGCGCCCTGGCTGCAGTATGTGCTCTTCCTCCTCTTCCTGCTCACCTACCTCTTTGTCCTGGTGGAGAACCTGGCCATCATCCTCACCGTCTGGGGCAGCACCTCCCTCCACAGGCCCATGTACTACTTTCTGGGCTCCCTGTCATCCTTGGAGATCTGGTATGTGTGTAACATCATACCCAAGATGCTGGACGGCTTCCTCCTGCAGCGGAAACGCATCTCTTTCGTCGGGTGCATGACGCAGCTCTACTTCTTCATCTCCCTGGTGTGCACGGAGTGTGTGCTGCTGGCCTCCATGGGCTACGACCGCTACGTGGCCATCTGCTACCCGCTGCGCTACCACGTTATCATGACCACGAGGCTGTGCGTCCAGCTGGTGGTCTTCTCCTTTGTGAGTGGCTTCACCGTCTCCGTGATCAAGGTCTACTTTATCTCCAGCGCCACGTTCTGTGGCTCCAATGTCCTGAACCACTTCTTCTGTGACATTTCCCCCATCCTCAAGCTGGCCTGCACGGACTTCTCCACGGCAGAGCTGGTGGATTTCGTCCTGGGCTTCATCATCCTGGTGTTCCCTTTCCTGGCCACCGTGCTGTCCTACGGGCGCATCACCCTGGCTGTCCTGCGCATCCCCTCAGCCACCGGCCGTTGGAGAGCCTTCTCCACCTGCGCCTCTCACCTCACTGTGGTTGCCATCTTCTATACGGCCATGATCTTCATATACGTCCGGCCCCAGGCCATCGATACACGGAGCTCTAACAAGCTCATCTCTGCTGTGTACACTGTCCTCACCCCCATCCTGAACCCCTTGATCTACTGTCTGAGGAACAAGGAATTTAAGGATGCCTTGAAAAAGGCCTTGGGCTGGGGTCGAGCCTCACAGTAGGACCATGAAGCCACGTAGAATGTGGTTCGTGGTGGTAAAACAGCATCACACGTGGCACTTTGTACTCTTAATTAATTTTTAAATGTAATTATAACAAACCACAAAACTGCACAATGCCGAGCCTTCTTCTGGATGTGTTTTCACTAAAGGACTGGCCAGAGCAAGGAGCTTCCCTCAGGTCTTTCCGTCACTGTCCCTGCGCCGGAAGAACCGTTATCCTGACTTTCAGAGCTGGTTTTTGAGGGTTTTATGAATGTAATCACGGAGTTTTTACCCACAACATTCAGCCTCTTTCCCTCACCACGATGCTTGGGTGAATCCTGGATGGGTTTGCAGGCAGCAGCAGTTCGAGCATTCTCACTGCCGTGGGATACTTGCGTATTTCAGGATGCATTTATGCGTTTTATTGTGTGGACAGTAGGTGGCGACTCTCTATTACGAATAATGCTGCTATAAGCGTCCTAGTTTACATCTTTTGATTAATATGCACACAGTTTTGTGGGCTGGGCCTATGTGCACACGGCTATACCAGCTTATAATCACGGCAAGGTAATGGATGTGTGCGGTCGGGCTTAGCAGAAAATGGAAAGATGTTTTCCAAAGTGAGCGTGCCGGTTTTCATTCCCTCTAGCAATATCTGAGAATTCCAGTAGCTCCATCTCCTGACCAACACTTGTAAGTCTTACAAATGTTTTCCAATTTGTCTGCCCTGCTCGGGTTGTAAGGGCAGCTCACTGGGACTCTAATAGGCACGCCTCCCATGACGGGTGATGCTGGGCAACTTTTCAACATTTAGTGGCTTGATGCCCTTTCTGAAGGGCCCATTCAAGTCTTCTCATTATTTTTATATGGAGTCTCTTTCTATTTTTAACTCACAGGAGTTCTCATACATTCTGGATCCAAGCCCTCTGCTGGCTGTATTTATTGCAAAAATCTTCTCCCAGTTTGTGGACTTGCCTTTTCATTTTCTTAATGGTGTTCTTTCTTCTTCTTTTTTTTTAGTGGAACACTTCAATAATTTGCATGTCATCCTTGCACAGGGGCCGTGCTAATCTTCTCCATATCGTTCCAATTTTGGTACATGTGCTGCCGAAGAGAGCACATTCACGGTGTTTTTTGATGAAGAGAAGTTCTTTTATTTTGATGTCCAGTTTGTGCATTTCCATCTAAGAAACTCTTGTCTCTCCCAAGGTCATGAAGATATTCTCCTGTTTCATTCTAGAAGCTTTCTTGTTTTATCTTTCATGTTTAGAGTTGTACACTATTTGAAATTAATTTTTTTTTCGAGAGAGAGTCTCACTCTGTTGCCCAGGCTAGAGTGCTGTCATGACAGGTGACAAACCCTTTGCCCACTAGGGGCTCCAAGTCTTTTTTTTTTTTTTTTTTTTTTGAGACAGAGTCTCACTCTGTTGCCAGTGCCGTGGTGTCAGCCTAGCTCACAGCAACCTCAAACTCCTGGGCTCAAGCAATCCTTCTGCCTCAGCCTCCTGAGTAGCTGGGACTACAGGCATGCACCACCATGCCTGGCTAATTTTTTCTATATATTTTTAGTTGTCCAGATAATTTCTTTCTATTTTTAGTAGAGATGGGGTCTCACTCTTGGTTAGGCTGGTCTTGAACTCCTGACCTTGAGCATTCCTCCCGCCTCAGCCTCCCAGAGTGCTAGGATTACAGGTGTGAGCTACCACGCCCGGCCTGAAATTAATTTTTATTTATGGTATGTGGGTCAAAATTCGTTATTTTCCATATGGACACGACCCAGCACCTCACCCACCGTATACTGAAAAGATCACACTTTTCCCCCTGCAATGTCGCAAACCACATGACTGTCTACACAGTCACCTCGGAGATATATCGGGCTCGGTTCCAGATCACTGCAATAAAGCAAATATTGCAATAAAGTGAGTCCCACAAATGTTTTGGTTTCCCAGTGCACATAAAAGTTATGTTTATACATACTGTAGTCTATTAAGTGTGTAATAGCATTATATATATCAATATACATACTTTAATTAAATATTTTATTGCTAAAACACACTGACACAGAGGCACAAAGTGAGCACATGCTGTTGGAAAAATGGCACCATGGAATTGCTTGATGCAGGGTTGCCACACCTTCAATCCACCAGAAATGTGGTATCTGCAAAGTGCAATGAAGTGAAGTGCAATAAAGCAAGGCATATCAGCAGTGCTTGGACTCTATTCTGTTCGGTTTGTCTACTTCATACTCCTTCCACATACCTTGATATCTAGTCACATGTTTTCCATCCTTGTTCTTTGTCTCCAAGGTTGCCTTGGCTATTATTAGCAGAGTGGCTGTACCATCTTATGATCTCTAGCAATGTGTGAGTGAACTAACTTCTCTGCATCCTTTCTAGCTTTTGACATTCTCTTTTTTTATTTTAGCACTTGTGATACATCTGCAGCAGTATCTCATTGTAGATTTAATTTGCATGTCTAGAAAGGTTACTGAGGTCGAGATGTTCTCATGTGCTTATCTACCACTGTACGTCCTCTTCAGTGAAATGTCTGCTCACATCTTTTGCCTATTTTCTAATGAGATTGTGTGTTTCATACTGCTCACTTCTGGAAATTATTCATGTATTCTAGATACAAGTCCTTTATGAGGTTCCCATGTGGTTTGCAGATAATTCTGCCTATCTGCAGTTTGTCTTTTCATGCTCTTAAGGGTATCGCACAGAGCAAAAGTATTTGATTTTGGCCAATTTTCCTTTTATGGATTATGCTTTTGATGTCAAGCCTAAGAATTCTTCCTCTAGTTCTAGACCCAAAGCTTTTATTCTACTTTTTAAAAAGTTTTATACTTTTACTTTTCACATTTAAGTCCATGATCCATTCTGAGTTAGTTTTTGTTGGGGTGAAGTTCACGTTGAGGTTCACTTTTTTGCCCACGATGTCCTGTTGTCCCAACACCATCCTTCACAGAATTGCATTTGCACCGTTGTCAAATGCAGTCATGCATCATTTAACGACAGGGATATGATGTTCTGAGAAATGAGTCATTAAAGTGATTTTGACGTAGAGTGCAGTTATCGGGGATTCAAGATGTCCCCAGTAAAGATAGGGTCCCCTGTCAGACTGTGTTGCAAGAGATGAGAGAAACAGACACAGACACAGAAATAATAGTTAAGAAAGCAGGCAGGTCAGGGGAGACCACCAGCACTCCGGCACCAAGGTGGCAGTGACTGAACCCCAGCACTTGCTTTTTATTCTCTCTGCCATGTTGCAAAATACAATGATCTCATGTCAAAAAATCATGGGATACAATGGTCAAAGGTTTCAGGGCTTCCCCCAAAATCACAAGGTGTCCTAGCTAATTTCCTTCTCCTTCCTAGAAGTGAAAAACACATAGTTCTTTAGTAGCTGTGATACATTTGATCAAGAAACAAAGAAACTACATGCTTCCCACTGGGAGACTGGTTTTACATTAACTGAGGCACTGTTGAGAGAAAGGGAGAGAAGGAACTTGGCCCAGTGTTCCAACAGTGGAAGCCTTAAGACCATTCTCCCAGGCTGACATATTGCAATCTACCTCTACAGCCATGAAAAGTTTTCATGACAGCCTGCCTGCGGCTTTTCATGCATGCGACCCCTTAGGCTCTCAGGTTGGAGCATGCTTTGCTGTACTCCCAGATCACTGACATATGTCCCCCAACTAGGCAGTTAACATCTGCCCTTATTTCAGGCTTCTGCTCAGGCACTTTCTTCACTTCCTCTCCTCTCACAGCTTCAGGCATAGCATCCTTAAGTTCCAGTGGTCTTAATCCCAACATACACATACACAAACCTCCATGCTATAGCCTATTGCTCCCAGGCTACACACCTGTACAGCAGGATACTGTACTGAATACTGTAGGCAACCATAACACAGTGGCAAATAATTGTGTAACTAAAGATATCTAAACATAGGAAAGATAAATAAAAACACAGTATAAGATGCATGACTGTGTAAGTTCAGAGTATGTGTGTTGGTTTGTTTCTGTATCCGCTGTTCTATTTCACTGATGCATGTGTCTTGCAATACTGTCCTCTCCATCAATGCCAATGATCTGGATTGACATCATTATATAGGAAACCTTAACACTGGAAGAGTGATTCATCCCACTTTAGTCTTCTGTTTCAAAATTATAGTGGCTATTTTAGAGTCTTTACATTTCCATGTACATTTTATAGTAAGCCCATATCTACAAAAAACTTTGCTGAGATTTTGATAGGAATTCCACTAAACCTATAGATTGATTTGGGAAGAAATGACAGTGCTATGTTGTTGAGTCTTTTAATCCATGAACACAGTACGTCTTTTCAATTATTGACGTTTTTGACTTCTTTTGTTGGGCTTTGGTACATTTTAGCAAACAGATTCTGACATGTGTTGCTAGATTTGAACCTAACTATTGTGTTTTCTTTTGGAGCAGTTGTAAATTCCGTAATTTATTTCAGTTTCCACCTGTCTGTTGTTAGCATATAGGATGCAGTTAATTTTTGTGTGTTGACCTTGTATCCTACAACCTTGCTGAACTCATTTATTAGTTTTCGGAGTTTCTTATAGATTCCTTTGAGTTTTCTATGTAAACAATCACATCATCTACACATAAAGACAGTTTTATTTCTTCCTTTCCAATCTGTCTGCAATTCATATTTATTTTGCTTTATTGCACAGGTTAGAACTTGCAACTTATACAACTCTCTTGTATAAGAGGAGAGAGCAGACACCCTCTCCTTGTTTTCTACTTATGAGGAAAGTACTCAGTCTTTTACTATTAAGTGTGATGTCAGCTGTTTTGTAGCTATGCTTTGTCAAGTTGAAGCAGTTCCTTGTTAGCCTTTTCTTGCTGAGAGGTGTTTTGTTTTTATCATAAATAAGCGTTTGACTCTGTCAAATGCCTTTCTACATCAGCTGCTCTGATCATTGATTTTTTTTCTTCTTCAGCCTGTTGATAAGGTGGATCACACTGGTTGATTTTCAAACATCAGATGAACCTCAGATACTTTAGATAAATCACCTTTGGTTCTGGCATAGTATTTATTTTATATATTGCTGGATTCGATTTGCTACCATTTCGTTGAAGACTTTTGTGTTATCATTTTTGCTTCTATCACCAAATGGGATTTTTTAAAAACTCAGGAGGCAAGGGACAGTTTACTATATTTCTTCCTATCTTATCCATTGTATCGTTCTTCCTTCTGAAGTGCCCAGCCTTCCCGTGTGGTTTTCTCTCTGTGAGGAGGGCTTCCTTTAGCCACATGGAAAGGGGGAAGAGAGAGTCTGCGGGGAAACAAAATCTGTTAGTTTTTTTCCTCCCCACTCCCATCTCTCCCCAGGGCCATCCCTCCCCTCCTTCCCACTCCCATCCCTCCCCAGGGCCATCCCACCCTCCCTACTCCCATCCCTCCCCAGGGCCATCCCATCCTCCCCAGTCCCATCCCTCCCCAGGGCCATCCCCTCCTCCCCACTCCCATCCCTCCCCAGGGTCATCCCACCCTCTCCACTCCCATCTCTCCCCAGGGCCATCCCTCCCCTCCTTCCCACTCCCATCCCTCCCCAGGGCCATCCCATCCTCCCCACTCCCATCCCTCACCAGGGCCATCCCTCCCTTCCTCCCCACTCCCATCCCTTCCATCCTCCCCACTCCCATCCCTCCCCAGGGCCATCCCATCCTCCCCACTCCCATCCCTCCCCTCCTCCCCACTCCCATCCCTCCCCAGGGCCATCCCATCCTCCCCAGGGCCATTCCATTCTCCCCAGGGCCATCCCATCCCTCCCCAGGGCCATCCCATCCTCCCCAGGGCCATCCCATCCTCCCCAGGGCCATCCCATCCCTCCCCAGGGCCATCCCACCCTCCCCACTCCCATCCCTCCCCAGGGCCATCCCATCCTCCCCAGGGCCATTCCATTCTCCCCAGGGCCATCCCATCCCTCCCCAGGGCCATCCCATCCTCCCCAGGGCCATCCCATCCCTCCCCAGGGCCATCCCATCCTCCCCAGGGCCATCCCATCCCTCCCCAGGGCCATCCCACCCTCCCCACTCCCATCCCTCCCCAGGGCCATCCCATCCTCCCCACTCCCATCCCTCCCCAGGGCCATCCCATCCTCCCCACTCCCATCCCTCCCCAGGGCCATCCCATCCTCCCCACTCCCATCCCTCCCCAGGGCCATCCCATCCTCCCCACTCCCATCCCTCCCCAGGGCCATCCCATCCTCCCCACTCCCATCCCTCCCCAGGGCCATCCCATCCTCCCCACCCCCATCCCTCCGGCTCCCGGCCCGGGCCCCTCCCCAACCCAGCCCGTCCCGGAGCTGGAAGCTTCTCTCTGAGGCGACTCGGACTTCCACACCCGCCTGTGGAGTTTGGGGGAGGCGGCCCTCGCCCCGGGGCGGGCTCTGCCCCGCACCCGCACCGACTCAGGACCCAGCGAGCGGGCCCCGAGTCACGGTCCTCACGCAACCCCAGGTGGCCCGCAGAAGCCCGGCGGGGAAGCGCGCTCTCCCTGGCGGCCCGCGCTTCTGGGAAGGCTCCCGACAGGCGCCGCGGGCACCCCGGCCGTGACGTCACGGCGGCGCGCCGGCGGTAGGAGAGGACCCCGCCGCGACCTCATCCGCTCGGGTCCTTGAGCCGGAGCCGACCGTGCTAGCTATGGCCTTGAGGCTCCTGAGGGTGGTCGGGGCGTCCACGTCCGCGCGGGTCTTGGTGACCGGCGCCCAGCGCGTGGTGAGAGGCGGCGGGCGGGAGTCCTTATGGAGCGTGTGTGGCTCGGGGGCGGGAGGGAGAACAGATAATTAAACGAATTAATAGGTAATAAAGATGTAGATGTTGACATTTATATTACCAAGGACTTTTTGGCATTTTTGCCTAAGAATTACAAGTGCCTGTAGTGGCCAGAATGGTCTCATTGTGCTGTTGTGTGTTGTGCGTTTTAGGGAAGAATTCATACCAGCGTGCAGGGCAAGCTGCAGTATGGACCCTTGGCGTTCACGCTCGGTGAAACCACCACCAAAAAACTGACAGAATACAGCAAGGTGATAACTGTAGATGGCAACATATGTTCTGGAAAAGGCAAGCTTGCAAAAGAAATAGCGGAGCAACTAGGTATGAATTTGTGTTCTGCAGAATGGCGTCTTTTTCTCAGATGTACGGTTGCTTATCTCACTTTGACTTGACTTTAATTGACCAGGTAGAATCGAGCCTGAGGTGGGCATTTTACATTTTTGCTTATTGAAAAAGCTGCTTTTAGTCTTTCAGATTTGGAAAATCTTTTTAAAAAATCTATGCTAGTTGTCAATTTAAGTTGGAATTTTATCTTGATAGTGTAAGCAGGACCCTTCCAGTAAACTGTCATATTTGAACTTTGCAACAGCTTCTTGAGACTGACAGAGCTGCTACTATTGTGCTCATATTCAGATGGGTGAACTCAGTAAGATAAGCTGATGGCACAGCTGGGCAGTGGCAAATCCACGATTAGAGCCCTGTTTCTCGACTACTTGTGCAGATGTTTGTCCACTGCAAGCTGCCCACTTACATAGAAGAGCTCCTGTGGTCATGGACGGTCAAGCCGTCCTTTTAGCAGGAATTCAGTGCATAGTGCAGTGCTTTAGCTCACATACATATCTTACACACGTGCTCAGGCATGTTGGCTTTGGTATCTTGTGTGTTCCCTTTATGTGTCATGAAGCACAGGTTCGAGGGTAGCTTTCCCCAGGGGTTCAGGGACCATCCTTGGTGATGAAATTCAGATGGGCTGAGTGGCTTGGTCAGTGCTGCTTGCTGATAGGAGGGAGTGGTCCACATGAGGCCTCAGCCAGTCATTTCTCTTCTCAGGCTTAAAGCATTTCCCTGAAGCAGGGATACATTATGCAGACAGCACTACAGGAGATGGAAAGCCCCTCGACGTAGAGGTCAGTGGCAACTGTAGTTTGGAGAAATTCTATGATGATCCGACAAGTAACGATGGCAACAGTTACCGCCTGCAGTCCTGGCTGTATGCCAGTCGCCTCCTACAGTACGCGGATGCCTTGGAACACTTGCTAAGCACAGGTGGAGTATCATTGGTCAGGTAGCTGGGGGACATGTTCTGTACTTGAACTCTGTTCTAGAATTCAACTGTTGTAAATTGTCACTAAGTATAGCTTTTCTTTAGGGGTATTTAATGAGGTAAGTTCTGTCTTTTCAATGAGATTATAAGTTCCCTGAGATCCATGTTATTGTTGCGTCAGAATAAAATTAACTTAATATTATTTTACTGTTGTGTACTTGAGTGAGATTGTATGGAATTTTCCTGCCAGTGCTTTAAGCACATACATGAAATGTGTCAAAATGATGGAGGAAAGAAAGATCATGTAAGCCACCAGGAGGAAGTGGAATCACACTTGTGAAGATGGAGTGTGTATCATATGGAAATGTGGATGACAACAAAATAGGGTTGTCTTGGAGGGCCCAGAGATGGGCTGGAATTCATAAGGCCACACAGCAGAAGTTAAACCTTGGGAAGATGGCATGAGTAGAGGGAGGCGGGACACACAGGGTGTCACTGGCTTGTGCAGTAAGTGGGGCTGTGTCCCTGGAAGTTATCCAAAGCAGGGAAGAAGTGGACAAGGGCTGTGTGTTAGGTTACGCAAGGTCCCGAGCCTGGGAGATGTACGATAGGGATCAGGAAACGAAGTTGGAGATGAAGGGAGGGTGGACAGATGGGAAAGGAACGTAGGTTGTGCATGTGCAGAATGAGGGCAGATGCGGCCAGGGCTGATTTACCGTCCTGGGAAACAGCAACCTTTGTTAAACTTGGGTCCGGTCCCAAAACACCCTGAGAATGGGACAACAGATACACTGCCGATTGTTGGTCAAAGCTACCGTGCCATGGTGGTTCTGAATTCCCAGGTAGAAGCACATGGCATGCACGTGTGTAGGAGAGAGGGCGACTGGGTGATTCCCATGGGCTTTGTGTCTGCTCTGTATGGCAGAGTGGCCACACGGGTATACGGTCAGTGCTCCAGATGGGCTTATTTATGCTCAGAAGTTCAGCTGCACTAGAGGTGGCTTCATTGGGTCTGAGCTGTAAGAAATGTGTTTTTAACCACACCCTGGATACCCGATGAGGTTGGTTCCCAAAGCCGATGGGGAGCCACTCCTTTGTGCTCCTTTAGGCTCCCGCATACACAGTGTACATCCATGAAACGCACGGTGATGCCCTCATCCAAACCGTTTCAGAGGCTCTGGTTATTGACTTGCCTTTTCATCATTTTATTAGTGATTCTTTTTTGTTATATGAATGTAAGCCCTGATTTTGGTTAGTGTTACTGGTAAGAAAAAAATGTGGTGTGCCGTCTGCCTTCTGAGCTTCTGCACCAGGACCCAACTCACAGGAACTGGCGCAGAGCTTAGACTTTATGCCGACATCGGGCTTCTCCAGGTTCTTCCTGAAGCACGCTTCGGCCCTGTCTTCTGGCCATTTCTTAAAATTAAAAACAAACACTTTGATTATTAAATAAACACTTGTTTCCTTTTGTACTATATTAACTTGTTTATTAAATATTTGGTGCATGCCTGCTGCGTGCCAAGCCCACGCTTGGAGCTAGGGATGCCACAGGGAGGGAAGCTTATGTTTTAGTGAGGGACAGAGACTCATCCTGGAAACAAGTGTGTCAGGTCCTGAGGTGGGGGTGCTCTGATGAGGCCCGTGGGGTGGGCTGGGGCCTGTTCTCTTAGGGCAAAGGTGTGGGGAGGCCTCTGCCCGTGCACAGCGGGGCTGACTGCAGGGAGCTGGGCTGGGAACCTGGGGACCAGTGTCCTGAGATGTGGGAGTGTCATGGGCTGCGGTGACAGTCGCATGCCAGTGAGGCTGGGCATGGGTAGGGCAAGGTTGAGGAAGTGCCAGCCTCAGTAGACCTGGCTGGAGCTGTCAGGCTGGAGCAGGACTGGGGTGGGCACCGCGGGCGGGACAGATTGTTTAAAAGAGAAGCAGTTTTTGTATTAACTGGATGCTTTTCTTATAGCTGACTGAGTGAAACATGTTATATTGCTAAAAAACAAAAAAGTGCTATAGTTTTGAAAATGGTTTTCCAGTTACAGATATGTGTGTTCCTTTGAAAGTATTTGGTATGGGAATGGAATTGTAAATGACTTTTTTTCTGTTTTTAAAATGGCACTGCTAGTGCACAGTGATTTGTCACCTGACTCTTGGCTTCTGTTTCCCTGCTTTTGAACAGGACAAGGGGTGGTGCTGGAGCGCTCCATCTTCAGCGACTTTGTTTTCCTGGAGGCCATGTACAACCAGGGATTCATCCGAAAGCAGTGTGAGTTGGGGTCGCAGATGAGCGTCTGTGCGTGCCGTGTGCCTCTGCAGAGGCCACGAGAGACTCGCCTCGAGGCGCGGTCAGCGTGTTGGTGAATATCCCTTACAAAGACGGATAAACGCCGTTACGAGGGAATGTCTGCAGGAAAGAGGGGTCCGACTGAGGTTCCTTCCAGCTTCTTCTCCTAAAAGGTGTTTCTGTCCTATCACGTCTCCCTGTGCGAGTGGAGTGGGTCCCTGGACACTTGCACATGCACAGCCTGACCCTCGGCCCTCACGGCTTCCCCCAGGAGTGACCCGGCGCTCGGGTTGCCCTGTCAGACCCACGCTTCTCCCCTGCCCTGCAGATGCAGGTGTGCCGAATGCTCCAGTGTCCAGTGTGTGCCTTGTTGGGGAACTGGGAGGTCTTGTTTTCCCTGTGCCCGTCCCCGCTCGCTTGCAGTGTCGTCGGTGTCAGAGCCCTTTCTTTTTGCTGACTTGTCACTGTTCTCAGGTTTTGGGGATGGTGGCATTGTGTTGGGGGGGGGGTCTAAGGTCTGGCCAGTGGCAAATGACAAGGAATGAAAGCCTGGCTAGAAGCAGGCTGACCCTGAGGAGCCACGGGGGACTGGAGTGTCTGTAACTAAGGCATGTTGGGGCAGTGTTTTGAACAAGCCTGTGGTCAGTCTGACTGGCAACGTTTTCATCTGCGTGCTGGTGGCTGGAGCCAGCAGTCCGCTGCAGTGTGGGAGGTCCCAGCAGGCGCTGTCAATGAACGGGGGGATGAAAGCAAGCCGAGTGGGCAGGCGCTGATCCTGAGCAGGAGGCGTTCACTCTGTCTTGGTCTGCGTGCAGGCAGTGCAGTGTTTAAGGATGGTCCACCACGTGCTTGTAGGCAGAAAGCCGTCGGAGCCTTGCTTCTGACCAAGGGGCAGACGCTCCCCGGATGTGGCCGAGCAGCAGTTGCGGTCAGCACGCATTTCGGGAGTGCTTGCTGTGTGCCAGGTGGTGCCTCAGGTGCTGGGGACATGTAGACATGCAAGACAAGGCTCCCACGGTCCTGGGCGTCGGGGGGAGGCCATCAAGCCAACGTAGATGTAATATAGCGTACCTAACGCGCCTCAGTGCTACTCTGGGAAGCGCACAGGAGAAATGTCTGGTTGGCTGGGAGATGGGAGTGCTGTCAGGGGCAGCTTTCACGATGAGTGGCCCTTGGGCAAGGGAGGTGTGGGGATGGTGGAGGGCTTGTGGTGGCAGCAGGCTGCCAGGGTCGCACAGGGAGGGCCAGGTGCCGCAGAGAGCAGTGCTGGAGGGGCTTGCCCTCGGCTAGGACATGTGGATTTTGTCCCAAAAGTACTGAGGAAGCATGGGAGGATTTAAACGTGGCAGGGGCGTGGTTAGAGTTGAGTTAAAAATAATCACAGGCTTTCATCTGAAGGGTGTGTTTGGTGAGGGGAGATGCAAGGGGCAGGAGCCCAGTTGGGAGGCAGTTGGGGTGGGATGCTGTGCCAATGGGTCTTCACTGGGCAGAGGGCATCGCCTGGGCGGGCGGCCTGGTGGGGCACGGGGAGAGAGCAGCGGTGGGCCTGCCCTGGCTAGTGGCCACCTGGGAGGTGCACAGGGCACCGGGCTGCGGGGGGCTTCGTGCTTGGGTATCTTGAGTGTGAGGTACCCCCGATCCAGGCCACAGGTGATGCTGCATGCAGTTGGGCATCTGTGCTGAAGTCCTGAGAGACAGTTTGGGCCTCAGCACTGCCGGGGGGCACGCTTGTCTTGGGAAAGCCCTGGAGTGATGGTGGCGGCCGAGCCCAGAACGCACAGGGGCTTTGTGCCAATGCCCCCAGCTCCGGGAACACAGTCACACGCCACGCGTGTGGTCAGCGGTCAGAGCTGTGACCATTGTGTGACTTGAAGATGGATGCATGGCTCTGAGGATTTCAGGTACCTTTTAGAAGCCTGTGTGGGGACTGTAGGGTGACAGGCTGCCTCTGTCGTGTGTGCCAGGTGTGGACCACTACAAGGAGGTGAAGAACGTTACCATCTGCGAGTACCTGCCTCCCCACGTGGTGATCTATATCGACGTGCCTGTTCCAGAGGTCCAGAGTCGGATTCAGAAGAAAGGAGATGTAAGTCAGATTTAAATTGAAGGCCAAGCATCTTTTTATCGGTCCTGTTATTTTTATAATACTGTGGGGCAGCGCTCGGAAGTCCTGTCTGTAGTGGGACACGGATTCCTGGTGGTCCTCATGGGGGCGGGAGGGTGATGCGCAGTGCGCCCCGCAGAGAGGAGACGTCTGCAGGGGGGTGGCCCAGGCTGGGCTTGGCGCTGCCCCTGGGAGGAGCTGCCGCCCGCCAGTGCCCCCCAGCCCCACTGCTGTCCCAGAGTCACCTCAGCTGTTCTCGTGAGGATGGGAAAGGCCCCTGACCTTCCTCTGCCTTTTTGTTCCCTAATGGGGTTTTTGTGTCTTGTCATTTCCCTGCAAATTGAAAGAGACTTCTGATATCCCATCTGTTTAACTCAAATTGTGTCTTTTCCCCTTTTTCCTACTTAGCAATTCTGGAATAGTAGAGCAGTGGCCTCCACGTACATCCATTTATTCCTTTAGTTTTGGTTGAGTCGTAATTAGGTGGCGTAAAACTCCGCCTTGTGAAGTCACCCTGTGGCCCAGAGGTGTGATGGAGGATACAGAGGTCAACAAAGACCATCTTTGCCCTGTGGCTTGTCCTTGTTTAGTGCTGCAGCATTTTTTACTGGAAGAAAATATGATCTCCTCTTTGACATTGCGATGAAATGCAGGGCGCCTGTTTGTTCATCGTTCGGTGCCCGCGCTCAGGGCTGGAGTGCTCCTCCGTGTCCCTCAGACGCCTCTCTGAACAGGAGGTTCTTGTCAGGACAAAAAAAGCTCCATTTATCCTTTGCTGCTGCTGAAAGATTGCAAGAGACCAACTGTCCTCCTCTCTCTGTCTTTCAGTAAGCAGCGGGAGACGTCTGTCTGTCCCTATGTGTTGGTACTCTGTACCTTTCGTGTATCCAGAGTTTGCTCTTAGTATGTCATGTAATTTAGACTTGCAGAAACGTGCCATCCAGTGGCAAGAGGAGGGAACTGCAAGTTGAAAATATTTAATGGTTTCTCAATGGAATAATTTGGGGCACCTTTGGTTATTACACTGACGCTGAGAAAAATGAAGGCATGCGTCCAGAATTCTTTTGTCATCTGGGATAACGATATATTTCAGAAACATTCTGAGGTCCAAAATAGAGCTGTCAGCTTTTCTGTTTTTCCAAGTAAAGTCTTAGATGTGTATTGTCACCAGCTGAAATGCCCACATTTTAAAAAAGATTCATTATAGCAATAATAGGTATGTGTTCTTGTTTTGATTTTTCAGCATAGTCTACGATTGTGTTGTAGCCTTTGGTAATAACTGGTGGGAACATCCGAAAACCATTTCTAAACTCTACGAAAACAGGCGAAGTTATCAGTAACTAAATATTTTATCTAGTATTCGCAAGTCAAATTTCTGGGATTGCTGTGTTTTTATGTTGTGTGTTTCTAATACACATGCTGTAGTTCGTTTCACAACTGGTCTACATTTAGTCTTACTTTACTTGGAACAGAGCTAATGTAGAGATTTCAGATCACGTTACTCATGTATTACTTTTGCCGATTTCATTCCCACCACTAATACCAAGCACCTCCCACAGGTGAGGCACCTGCTCCACACACTAGGAGGATACAGAGATCGACAAAGACCGTCTCTGCCCTGATGCCAGGTCCTTATCGAAAATAAAACTCCCAGTTTCAGTATTTTCCTGAGGGAAAACACCCCCTGTTCTGATTGAGGTGATGACGCAGCGGCGCCTGGGTTGCCTTTCTGTGCCTGGTCTCACTGCTGGCGCTACAGGCACTCAGCAGATGCTCTTGGAAAGCTTGGTTCTTTTTTTTTTCTTGAAGGGCTTTAGTGAGGTATAATTTATACTACATGAAATGCACCCATTATAAGGTACAGCTCAATGAGTTTTAGTCAATTTACCAGGTTTTTTTCAACAGTCACCATAATGGAGTTTTGAAATATTTTCATAGTTTTGTGAGTCAGAACAGTAGGCCTAACTATTTCTTCCTTCCTTTTTCCTACTTAGCAATTCTGGAATAGTAGAGCAGTGACATCCATTTATTTTTTTAGTTTTGGTTGAGCCGTAATTAGGTGCCCTAAAACTCCGCTTTCTGAAGTCACCCTGTGGCCCATAGGTGTGATGGACGACACAGAGACCATTTCTTCCCACAGATGGTCACTGGGCACTCACTGTGCTTCTTGCTTTGGTGGTGCTGGGGCCGTCATTGAACGGGGGCTGAGGTCCCTGCTCCAGAGCTCCTGTTCTAATGGGGACCCATAGTAAATAAGGAAAACATCAGTAGAGGTAAATGCCATGAAGAAAAGAAAGCAGGGTGAGAGGATAACATAGCAGCCTTTGGTGTTGAACTGTGGGGAGTTTTAGATATCAAAACGTGCCGCTCAGTTGGACTTTTAAGTTTCTGAAATGGGCTTAGCCACTTCGTACAATGAGGGAGGTGAGGGCGGAGAAAGCGGAAGGGGGTGGAGGATAGGAGAGAGGAGGAGGAGAGGAAGGTGGGGACACAGGGAGACACACAGGGCGGAGAGGGCGAGGTGGCAGGAGGGAGCTGAGGACAGATGGCAGAGGCCGGCCTCCTCTGCTGTGGTCTCTCAGTGCTTGCACTCGGGCATGGAGGGACCGGGAACACAGGCTGTCTGCAGCGGGGGCTGCTGCGTTGCCCTGTTCTAAGTATGCGTCCTAGAGCCCACAGAGGACGGTCACGCCGCGGGCACACCTGGGCAGACTCAGGTGTCCACTGTTGTAGAGTGAGAATGACTCCAACCGATGTTGAGGCCTTTCCTGTCACCCCAGAGTCCCTATAAGGCCCAGCATGAGTTATTTGACGAGACGGTACTCACCGAGTATCGATACCTCTTACACGTGCACAGGTAAGAGAAAGCGAGGTCCAAGTGTTTCCCAGTTTGATGTTTCTGCTTTTGTTTAGCCGCACGAAATGAAGATCACCACTGCCTATCTTCAGGACATCGAGAATGCCTATAAGAAGACCTTCCTCCCTGAGATGAGGTGAGCCACGCTGGTTTTCTGGACCGAAGCTTCTTTGCTGATAGTTGGTTCGTCCCAACAGCCCGGGGAGTTTTCTCTCACTCAGCACGGTGGATGTGGTCCAGGGTGTTGTCACCTGATGTTTATAAACAAGGACCACAGGAGGCCTTTCAGCTTGATTTTTGTGGGTTTTTTTTTTTTTTTTTTTTTTTTTTTTTTTGGTTTGCTTATTTTGTCGGTACTTCTTCCGCTTTGTATGGATTTTTAAAGTTTTGTATAGACTTTCTGTATAGGTTTTTAAAGTTTTGGAGTAGTTTTACTTCAGGTGGCAAGCAAGCGTTTGTGTTTACCTGGGAAGGCTGCCGGGACGTGCTGGGTGCGTTTGCAGAGGAGGTTTGTGGTGTGTAGACGGTTGTGTAGACCCTGGTGTCTGGCGTCAGTGAGAGGAGTGGGTTGGGTGGAGTAACCGCCAGCAGACCGTTGTCCTTCCGCCCTCCGTTTCTGTTCTGCTCTCTGTGGACGGCACAAGGACGATGTTTTCACCCACTCTCTAGCTTGTCACTCTGTGGCCCCTGGGTTTATTCGTTGTGTTTGTGTGTAAAGAATGCCATTTGCCACTGTCACTCAAGTCCAGTTAAACGCAGATTCTTTGAATAATGCTTTTATTGAAGGTTTTTAGTGATAGTTCTCATACGTTTTAAAAACTTAAGCCTTTGTTTTTCTCTTTTTTGAGACAGAGTCTCACTCTCTGCCCAGGGTAGAGTGCCGTGGCGTGAGCCTAGCTCACAGCAACTTCAAACTCCTGGGCTTAAGCGATTCTTCTGTGTCAGCCTCCCAAGTAGATGGGACTACAGGCATGCGCTACCATGCCCGGCTAATTGTTTCTATATACTTTTTAGTTGGCCAATTAATTTCTTTCTGTTTATAGTAGAGACGGCGTCTTGCCCTTGTTCAGGCTGGTTTCGAACCCCTGACCTTGAGTGATCTGCCTGCCTTGGCCTCCCAGAGTGCTAGGATTTTAAGCCTTTTTTGATACCTAAAAATATCATGCTGGTGTTTAAAATTTCAAAGTAACTATAAAATTGTGAATAAAAAGCACGTAAAGTATAGTAATTTTGGCAGAAAAATTTTTTTTCAATTGAAAAGATTTTTTTCCTTTTTTTTTTTTTAACCATAATGTTGATGGTTGTATAATCTCTGCCTGCTTGTGATAAGCTTTTCTTTCTTAGGTGGTAGAAAAGACAGGGTAAACTCCAGGTTCCTTTCAACCTGTTGTACTGCTCTATTCCCAAGACCAGAAGTGAAGAGCAAAGCAGTTTTACAAATCTTTGCCAAGGGGGGAATACGTAGAGCTATGTGAATACACAGCATAAACAAACGTAGTTGAATGGTACTGAGGGAGCTGAACATCCGTTTGTTAATGAACACGTTTTTAAATTTTATTTTGTAAATTAAGTATTAAACTACTAAAAGAAAACAACAAGGTCTAAAAATTCTAGAAGAAAACACAAGTTTTAGGGTCTGGGACTGAGGTGTAGGTCGTGCTCTCGTAGCAGGTGCAGCTTTGCAGAGTTGACCACATGTAACAAATACACCTCACCTGCTCAGCAGGGAGGGTGCGAGGAGAGCTACCTGCGTGAGTTCCTTAGAAGTTTCAGTTTTAAAAATTCCTCTTGGGCATCTTGCTTCAGAAGCATCCTTGAGGAAGAGCTTTCTCATAAGTTCTCAAATAGAATTTCTAGCTACAACATCAGGAAAATAATGCCTGATTGCAGCTTCATACAGGTGAGACTTGCTTTTACTGTGTAGCCCATGTAGATTCATCAAGCCTCAGCATTTTTTCCTCGCTGCTTGGTATTGCTGTGATTTCAGCTCTTGTCTTTGAAGATAGAGTTTCTGTTCCCTGTTAAAGTGAGTTCTCTCTGGCAGCCCAAGCTATACTGATTTATGGGAGTGGCTTTTGTCACATTTAGAAGAACAAGGACCAGAAGTACTCCATGCAGTGTGCTTTATATGTTTTAAGTTACAGTTCAAGATCACACTACAGCTTTGTGAGATAGACTCATATCTTAAGGTTTTCTCTCAGAAATCCACTGTAAAATTTGACTAAAACTACTTTACTCAAAATTTCAAGAAACCTATAACAAATAAGTTATAAGCTAAAGTTTATAAGTCATTTGTGTTTTAGAATTCAGAAGGTATTTTCTCAAAGAAACGATTTTAGGTTTCCTGGGCTTCTTCATTCTAACCATCATTTAGTTAAATGCTATTTATTTATAATGAGCAACCTCAGACAATAATATTGTTGGAACATAAGTAAATGATAAAATCAAAATTGAATAAGGAGAAATATTTAGCTTTCATAGCAGTGTTTGAGACAGAGCAGATTTACTCTGCAGGATGAAGCTGTCGTTGGAGAAGCCCTGCACGTCTCATCTTCACCTGGGCAGTTTCTCCTGTGCACCTGGCGGTAGGTGGGGATGCTTCGCTGCTTCTGTATATGCTGTTTATGAACACATACAGAACATGGCAGCCTTGCCCAAAATAATCGTATGGTGGGATTTTAAGAGCCACAACGAGCTGTCATGGGAATGTGTATTTTCTGGTTTTGTTGGTATTTATGATGCAGATCCTAAGAGTACATGTTTTTATCCTCATTCCCTTGATTATGAATGTATCATAAATAAGCGTGAGCTGTTGCTTAGTTGAACAGACGTTTGGCCGTTCCTTTGTTCAGCACATCCTGAGTCAGCTCGCATGGCTGGCTGTCAGCGCCCGTGTTAGCCGAGAGGCATTCGTGCCTGAGACAGGAGGCCAGGCCTGTCTGAGAAAGAAACTTCTCTGAGACTTCAGAGACAAGCAGGGGGCCCTGTGTGACCAGCCTGGCCCTTAGTGAGTTTTGTAAACATCTGTTGTTCCAGGTTGTTCTAAGGCAGGTGGGCAGCAGGCAGGCTCTGGGAGTGTTGTCGTATCATCGTGGGCTCAGCAGTGACGAGCACAGGTTGGTGGCTGTCCTTGGCCCTGTGATCTGTAGGGACAGGCTCGTCCCCCAGATGGCTCACCGCTACTGCCTTTGTTCCCCCTCATTACTTAGTGGGAACTAGAGGCTGGCCTGCCCGGGAAGAGGGGGATTTTGTTTTTCTGTTACTGAGGCATGCACATGGTGCTTTGCCCACCGTGGGCACTGTTGGACCGGGGCACAGAGGAGGCGGGAATGTCAGGCTGTGAAACCGCCCCCCCAGGTTGCTCTCAGCAGGCCAAGGTCTCTTGTCTTTATCACCTGCGGGGGTCAGTTCATGTCTGTTCAGTTCTGTGTGTTGGAAGTACCTGTCACATAGTTTCCAGATCTCTCATGTCCACGCCTGTGATAGGCATGTCAAGAATGTCCAGTAGTCTGTGACCTTCATACTCCTGTGTGAGGAAATGTCCTGTTGTTTCCATGCCAGCCCCATTCACTCCCTTGATCGTCAGGGAGGTTGGGACCCTTGTCTCCCACGTACTTGGGTTTAGCGTCCACTTGTGTGGCTGCAGAGGAAGGTGACTCCCCTTTGTCACGCTTCACCTCTCTGCGCAGCAGCGATAGGTAGCTCTAGACAGGTGAGGGGAGAAGCAGAAAGTCCTGCAATTAGAGTGACCTTTGACTTCCCAACCTTCACGGCAAGTGCGGTATTTTCCAAACTCTGGCGTTAACGGTCATTGTGCTCACAGTTTCTGAACCCTCAGGTTGATCTTAGTGATAGGAGAAGTGCGGTGATCTGGTTGCTGTAAGAAGATATTATCCGACTGGATGGCCCTTTGAATCATGTGCTGTTGGCTTTTGGAGAACAGGTGTGCTGTCCAGTGATTACAGGCTTAACAACTTCATTTTTCCTGCACTTTGGAGTTAATTATATCAGTAATAATGATACTTAACACAATATAAGTACTTTATACTAACTCATTTAATTAAGCCAGTAGTCTGTTGAAGACGGGCCGCAGAGTTGGTGAAGTTTGGTACCGTAGAGGTTATACGTGGATTTCAGTCTGAGAATAAAAAGCTTGTAAGTTCCTGGAGTATTTATTTGTTCCACCCACTTACATCTGCATAAAGATGCCTGCATGCGAGGTGCCCCTAGTTTATGCCATGCCATGATACAAGGGAAACATTAGTCCCTTCTTGACGTTCTTCTGTCCCCCTTGCCGATGGGGGTTCCAGCATCTCTGCTGTGACGGGCATTCTAGCAGGCCTGCCTGGGGGCCTCTCCGGCCAGGGTGGTGCTGACAGCTCCCCTGGTCTGGAGGTGAGGGCAGAGGCAGCGCCTCCCTTTGGCAGGGCGTGGCCTTGCCAGCCTGCTGGTTTCCGTCATCTCCTGGCTGGACGCCCGGTCTCTAAACGGCCAGTGTGAACATGGAGGGAACGGGCGAGGGCTGCAGTGGTGAGCCGCTGCTCCCTTCCCTCTGGGACCTGGTGGTGATTTTCAGTGTCCAGACTTAGTACTACAGAGACTCGGTTGCTGCTACCCTGTTGCATAGTTTGGTTGAAACTGGTTGTTCGGAGGGTTCATTTGTCTCCTAGATCCTGACTCCCAGCAGCTCAGTTAACCTGCGTCCCAGGTTGCCATGTGTGTTGCTCTCTGTGCCTGTGTGTGTGGGGGCCTGGCTGCTCTGTCCTTTCCTGTGGTGGGAGATGGATGTGGAGCAGCCTAGGGACACGTGCACCTTGTCCCCTGCAGACTGGCGGCTGCGGTCACACCCTTGGGCCAGGGACCAGCGATGTCAGAGAGAAGGGGAGCCAGGGACAGACCTGCCGCTGCCACTGTCAGGCCACAGGCACGCCTGCATCCTCTGCCTCTTCCGACACGTCCTCAGCCAGCGCCCATGTGCCCACAGCGCCCGGTTCAAAGACGTTTTAGCATTCGCGGCGGGAGGCGTCAGCGGTGTGTGTCATTTGTACATTAACTGCAGCTTAGAAAAGCTCACATTGAGTTTCATCTTGTTTTCCTTTCAGCGAGAAGTGTGAGGTGTTGATATACACCCCGAGGGAAATTCGAGACGCCTCGAAGGTACGAAATACGGTTGAAGTTCATGATCGTGATTCCTGTGTGAGGTTCTTGCATGTTACGCAGTCAGTTCGATTCCCACTGGTCTTGAGAAATGCGTCAGTATTTTATAGTCTGGAAGCAATACCAACCCAGCCATGAGGTTTTGATTTTCCTTTGAATAATTCAGATTTTATGATCTTAAAATGATGGATGAGAAAATGCAGTGAACCTTGGCTCATCTGCTCCAGTGTTTTTGTTTATTAAACAGATGGTAAAATTGAAAGTCGGATTAGTCAATGGGAAAGACTTAGTTTTGTAAAGACAACAGCTTTCCCTAAACTAGTGAGTGCGTTTGTGAAAGTTCAATTGATCTCACTGCAGTTCCAGGGGATTTAATGATAATAGCTCCCCCCCAAAAAAACATTGAAAACGGATAATGCAGGGACATTTTCCCTCTCAAATACAAAACCAAACTGTAAAATTATAGTGATGAAAGCACTGTGGTGTTAATGTAAGAATTAATAAATAGCTTAATGGAATGAAACAGAATCCAGAAACAGATATGTGTATGTTTGTGTCTTTAGTTTGGTAAAGTCAGTTCCTGAAAGGATAATTTATAAAATGAAGTAGAAGAAAATGGATTATTTCTTAAATGGTACTGAGGGAGCCGAACATCTGTTTGTTAATGAACAAGTTTTTAAATTTTATTTTGTATATTAAGTATTAAACTACTAAAAGAAAACAACAAGGTCTAAAAATTCTAGAAAACACAAGTTTTAGGGTCTGGGACTGAGGTGTAGGTCGTGCTCTCGTAGCAGGTGCAGCTTTGCAGGGTTGACCACATGTAATAAATACACCTCACCTGCTCAGCAGGGGGGATGAGAGGAGAGTTACCTGCATGAGTTCCTTTTTTTTGACTAGAGAACAGCATTCTCCTTTCAGGTAGAAACTGCATTCTGGTCCCGGCCCTGCTGCTGCCAGCTGTAAAAGTTCTCTGGAGACCTTGGTTCATTCTGCTTGGACTGATTAAATTACATTTGTTTTCTTCCCAAACTTCTGTTTCTGGGATGCTCATTTGCTTGTTTTTAGATTATTTTTATACCTTTGACAGAGTGTTTAAGTGGCATGTATCTTAGAAGAATGATGTATTTTGCCTCTAATACTGTGTTATTTGGGTTGATTATAGAATATACTCAAATTCTTGAAACTAGAGAGAGTCCCCGAGTTTGGCATGTTTTACGGAGAGCGTGCATGTGAAAAGGTCACGCCTCAGGACATCTGGGCTGTGTAGACAGTAGGCCGTGGGGCTGGGAGACTTGGGTTACTGGGTCTCCCTAGGAAGTGTGTTTGTGTTCTTGTTCCCTTGTCACTTTGAGGGGCTAGGGCTTGCCTTCTGGAGCGAAGGCACTTGGGAAGCAGTGAGTATTCTGTCACAAACCCTGGTTTCCCCTCTAGTCTCGGTTGTCTCTGTCGTCTGCCCTGTGCTCCCAGCCTGCGAGGTCTTTCTGTATCGCCCCGTGGTCCGGGGCTGCTAGCGAGGCGAGGCTGTAGGGGAGGGGCAGCACTGGGGTCCCTGTTCCACTACCGGTCGCCCGTCCACCTTAACGTTCCTTTCGACCTTCGTGGTGCGACTCTTCCTGCAAACGTTGCGGAATGTTACAGCAACGTGTAGAAGTACTAAAATGTTACCTCCCTTGAATTTCTGAAATGAGGTTCTCTGTTTGAATTGGAGTTTTTCTCTGTCCTAGGTGGTGGAGGACATCGAGTATCTCAAGTATGACAAAGGGCCGTGGCTGGAGCAGGACGATCTCAGTTTCCACAACCTGCGAATGCTGTGAGTCCCCTCCCCTGCGTCGGAAGGGCCTGAAACGGCCGCGTGCGGTGCGTCGGGTGCGCCGGCCCACACAGACACGTTCAGGGTTTGGAAATAACCGTGTTTTAAGCTGGGGGTCACCACCTGGGCCACACACAGGGGCATTTCCTTTTCTCTTCCAAACAGCTCTTGACGTCTCTGGTCTGGTGACTCACTGGTGGCATTATTAGTTCAACAGGTGTTTGGCTTCCACTGTGTGCCAGATACCTCATGGGATTCAAGGGATATACCATGAAATAAAATTCCTGCTCTCGTTGAAAATATATTTTCGGTGAGGCAGTAAACAAGTAATACAACTGTGCTGGGTCCTAAAGGCCAGGAAGCAGAGTAGCCGTGGGAAACGGGGCAGGCAGTGGCCGGGGTGTGACAAAGGTCCCCTCTCAGAAAGCGGCCTGGCGAGGCCAGGGCTGGGTCCTCCTGCAGTGGGAGGGGCAGGGCAGGGGCCGCCAGCGAGGGGACACCATAAGATGCACTGGTGCAGATGCTGTGCCTCACCCAGGCTGTCCAGGCCCGGGGGTTGCCTGAGCGCTTGGCTTTCTCTCCCAGGGTTTGGAAGTCAGTGACGATGCGAGGAGCTTGGTGACCGCGAGGGTGGCCCTGTGCCTGGCCCTGGGCTGGTGGTGCCTTCGCAGTGGCGTCCTCACCGTGCGGGCAGGAGCAGCCCTGCACTTTCTACCGGGTGGGATGTGAGCCGTGCCCGGGGCAGCCACAGGGACGGCTGCTCACTGCACACGCAGCCCTCAGCTCGCTGATCAAAGCTGAGGCTAAACGCGATGCGTAATGACCAGTTTACTTCTGTTGGATATTTCCAGTACAGCAGTAATAAGCAAAAAATAGATTTACATGAAAAAAACCAGGCAGTCTACTTAGCTTGTTAGTTCCAAGCACACTGTTCAAGCAGTGTTCGCAAAATCCATTTTTGAGCGAGTTGTCTGGGTGCTGGCAGAGGAGTGAGGTTGTGACGTAGGGTCCTCCTGCAGGACTGAAGAGCTGGGCGGGGTCGGGTCAGCCGTTAGGTGGCTGCATGCCTCGGGACAAGTCACTTTACCATAGTTTCTTCATCTGAAAAATGATGGCATTAAAGCAGAATGCCAGGCTATATTTATCAAAAGTAAAACAAAAGCAAGTGTAAATTTCATGCTATGTTCTGTATACTCACTACTGTATAAAGTCTTCTCAATCTAAATAAAAGTAGCTTGCTGAAATGATTGGCTCTCTACAAAGTATTTTAAAAGAGACTAGTAAATCTTCCATCAAAAAGTAAAAGGAACGAAACACCTTCCTTTCCTCCTCAACTGCTCCTGGGGAAGGGTGTGCAATTGCAGAGCGCCGCTCTTGGCCTCTGGTGAACACCCTGAGCCCGAGGTGCTGGCCGAGGCCCAGTGCCAGCTGCAGACGGATGGCACGTTGAACTGGAGCTGGGAGCCGCTCAGCGACAGGTGCCTCCCAGAAGTTAGCGGAGTCCTTTGAGCCGTCTGGACTGAGAGGGTTCTCTGCGTTGTGGGGTCAGTTGGGGTCCCTGTGAGGCTGTCGTTGCATGGTCAGTCTGTCCTCCACCCTCAGCTGTGGCGGAGGCCCGTAAACACCGGCACATTCCAAGTGATTTCAACCTTAGGACAGACGTGCGTAAGAATGAAGGAGAGAGACCAGGTCTGGAGAAAGGAAGGTAAAAGGAGGACTTGTATTTCTAAAAAGAAGATGATTTTCATAGCAAAGGCTCACCTTCGCCTGACACATTGGAGAGATCCCAGAGGTGCTCAGCCGTCCACCTGCCGCTGTGACCCTGGGCAAGGGGCAGGCCTGTCTGTGTCTGGTCTCCTCACTGTGAGGCAGGGAGAAACAGAACCAGCTTCATGGGGCTGTCCTGAGGGTTAAAGGCATGAATGATCTGAGGCTTAGGACAGAATATATCATCAGCACTAAAAAGTTTTAGCTACTATATTGTGATAATTGCCATGCATACAAGGATGTATAGTATTTTATGCTGTAATTATAGATGCATGATTATCTTACATACTTTGCTACCTTATTTGTTTTGGTTTTTAATTAAATTTTTTTTTTCATGATCTCAGAAATAATTTACATTTGTTATCCTCAGTTCATACAGAAATTGGCAGTGTAGTTGAACGCCCCCACCCGAAGACCTGACTGAGGGGTCCTCCATCCTTTCTTCCTGTGCGTGGGCCGGTGCTGCTTGCTGGTTTGCTGTAGCTCAGATCCCAGTGTGCCTCGCCCCTTGGTGGGGTGCTGCCTGAGCCACGCGCCCGCCCGGCCTGCAGGGTCCAGCGCCGTGTTGCGTGCTGCACGTAATGGCGGGGCAGCAGGCTTGTTCACGTCGTCACCACCTGCGTGGGAGATGCGTTGAGCTGTGGTGTTGCGGTCGCATTTTCAGCTCCCATGTAGTCTGCCGTTACGCAGTGCATGGCTGTGCAAAACCAGGAGGAGTCTGCCCACCCACGTGAACAAGATCAGTTTCGTAGGAAAGCCGGAGGAAGGTTCGCTGTGCACTCCCATCAGTATAACTTTGTGGATTGCCCTTAATCTTTCTCTCCCCCACAGTCCAGCTTTAGCTGCCTCTGTCCGGGTCCTGGTAGGAAGCCGGTGGCACATTTGGCCGGGTGGTGGCAGAGTCCAGTGAAGGGACCACTTGCCAGGGCAGGGCAGGGCAGGGGAGACAGCAGGGGGCGAGGCACCTGGCTGTCCGCAGTGGGGAAGTGGCAGTCAGGGGGCGACCTGCTTACCGGAACCCAGGGCGATGCGGCAGCTGTGGGAGAGGGTGCCCAGAATAAGCTGGACCCCAGATACGAGGGGACCCTGCTCGAAGGACCTGGGAGAACAGATGCTGGGCCTTGGACGGCACCTCTGCCCAGCTGCATTTGAAGTCAGAGGGCAGGGGACCCCACAGGTGCAGGGGGCCCCTCTCTGGCACAGAGCACCTCGGAGGAGGGGTGCGGAGGAGGTCTGAAGGGACACATGGAAGATACCCCGACTGTCCACCCAGGGGATGCAGGGGATGGTCACGTCCACTGCTATCTTCTGTCCAGATGAAAACGTGTGTCCACATGTGGGATGGTGCAGCTGCATGTCCTTGTGCAGGCATGACAAATCCTCACCACAGGTGTTTTGCATATAAGGTAGAGGAGGAAAGAAACGGTCTTGCACAGAGCTCCTGTAGTCCTCGCCCGTGTAGCTGATCTGGACACCCAGGTTTGCTTCATAGCTTCCTCCTTTTCCACGTCCATCCCATATCCACCTTATCTTGGCCAGCACTGCAGCCAGGTGGGGTCTTCACCTGGCGAGTGTCTAGCCCTTTGTGTTGTAGATTGCAGTCTCCAGGCACCCCCGGGCTTCCTGCAGGTCTCTGTGTGGCGGAGTAAGGGTTATCACAGCGAGTTGGGAGGGTACTCAGCCAGATCGATAGGGAGAAAGACAGGCTGGAGTCTGGAGAGATCCACGCACAGGCTTAGATGTGCCCTCCCCTCCCGTGAGGGGACACGGGGACACAGCAGGCTACTCTGCCTGGCGCTGAAAGATGCAGTGACTAACATGCAGGCAGTGTTTCTGCCCGGAAGGCCCAGTAGACACTCAGCGCCCAGAACTGTCACCGGTGACTGGCCACACGGGCAGCGGCCCACACGCAGACCCACAGAGAGATGGCAGGTGTTCACCCTCGACCACGCCGCACCGGTGGGAGGCAGGGGTCCCCGCCCAGCCTGGTCAGCACGGGGCGCTTCTCAGAGCGCCCAGAAACCAGCCCAGGGCCGGCCTCCATGGAGGACCTGCCAAAGCCAAGGGCAGGAGCGTGGGCTGCTCTGCGTGTGACCAGGGAAAGGCTTCCTGCAGGCCTGCGGCGGCTTCCAGTGGGGAGGGCAGAGCCGAACCCAGGAACGTGGCTCTGCACCACAGCGGAGCCTCGGGTTTCCACGAGACTGGGTTTTGCCACGTGAGTACGAGAGAGGGCAAGAGGGCGCACAGTAAGGACGAGCCACGGAATTTAGTCTGCAGAGGGGTGAGGAAACGGAAGTGACAGAGCACACGGGGGACTAGAGGTCAGAGGCACAGCCACTTACCATAGAAATGGGAGCAGAAGCCAGTGAGATGGAGCAGCCTGCGATTCTGCTGCGGGGAGCCAGGGGCAGCCAACAGCTCAGCCAGGCTCTGCTGGTCTGTCTTTAGGTGTGTGTGTGTTCATGAATCTCTGAGTATGTCGTGCTGTGTCGTGTGTGGTCTGAGAACATACTGCATACAACTTCTCTCCTTTTAGGGTTATTATAGTGTTTTATACAGCCAAGAATGTTTTCTGTCCTGAATCATGTTGATGTTGAGCTTAAGAAGGCTATAGATTCTGCTGTTGTATGGAGTGTTCTAGAAATGTCAGTTAAATCAAGCTGGTTGATAGTGGTGTTCAGGTTGTCCATATCTTTACTGATTTTCTTTTTCTTTTTGAGATGGGATCTTGCTGTGTTGCCCAGGCTGGTCTCAAACTCCTGGGCTCAAGCAGTCCTCTTGCCTTTGCCTCCTAAGTAGCTGGGATTACAGGTGTCACCACCACACCTGTCAGTCCTTACTCTGTCATCAGAACCTTGCTTAGAGCAAACCTCCATCCCATCTCTCAACTGCGTTACCGTGTCCCACCTTTACATCTGAAACCTCGTAGTTGACAGTTTAAGTGTTGACCCCATACCTGAAAGGTGTTTGGAAATGTTTTCTGTGCTCCACTTTTATTGGGGGGGGGGTGGAGGACGCAGGAGGGATACCTTATTTTACAGGTAATGAAACCACGGCTCAGAGCTCTGCCCTGCCAAGGCCGCATGACAGCTGTGTGCAGGACCTGTCCTCTCAAACTGGTAGAGCTTCTGGTTCCCTGTGCCTTCTCTGTGGTCCCGTGCAGCGGGCCATCTAGCGCTCCCTCCTGCCACCGTGCGGGCTGAGTCCCGGTGGGATCTCGACCCGCCTGTCACCCGTGGTCCTAGCTGGACCCTCCTTTCCCCACTGCCCCTGTGCCCTGCCTGGGTCCACCCTGAAGGTTGCATGTTCCATTTTCAGTGGTTCCTCCCTCACCTCTTCCCTGTTCCTGCTGCCATCGGGGTTTTGTTCCCTCGTTCTGCCTCCATTTTTCCACTGAGATATTTCTTCACTCCTCCCCCACTAGCCACCAGGTTTATTTTAAGAAGGGTCACAGTGACCCTGTTTTCTCTTTATTAGAATTCTTCAGTGGTTTATCTTTGTTTAGTCATAGGCTCAAATTCTGTTTCCCAGAATTAATCCAGAATCCTGGTCGCCTGCCTGGTTCTGCCTCTTTTGCCAGGATCCTAGCCCTCTCCCTGGTCCCTTCTGCCCTCACCTGCCCAAGAGTTAACCTGCAAATCGCAGCAGATGTTAAAGCCTGGCTGTAGTCACCTTTCTTTTTTTCCCCTCAAAAACCTTCTCTTAACTCTACTAGGCCGTTATTGATATGGATGTACACGTGATCGTTTGTAGTGTCAGCTCCTGCTGGGCAGAGCGTGGCGTCCCGTGAATCACCGAGTCGAGGCCATGTGTGTGACTTGCTGACCTCCCGCTGGGATACAGTGTCATTTTCTGAACATCTGAAATGTGTGTTGATTTTATTCTATACCATGTCCAAAATTCACATCTTAAAGTCATGATTTTAGTAGTTATTTAGCTTTTTGGTTATCAGAGCACAGAGAAGGATTCTGTAATTCCCTCAGTTTAGAAATTGTGCCAATTAATTGTTTCGGTTTACTATAAATGCTTTTGTTCTTTCCTGCTCCTGACATTTTGCTCCTCTTCCTCCCCATGGGTGTTTCATAACAGTTTACAATGGCAACTGTGTTTATCTTCATGTGAATAACATTTCTCCATTTGGAGGACTCAAATGAAAATTATGACCAATTTTCTAAGATAATTATTGTAAACATGCCATTTGTCGGTTATACTCATTTTGTCCAGAACCTGACCAGATTATTGGTTTAGAGCATTTTTGTGCCGTCTCGGTTACGTGTGGCAGTGTATAATTACGTTGTGTGTGTATATGTGCTTACACGGAGAGGCAGTAATTGCACTTCTCCGTCTTGACAGCGTTTGTGTTCCCAGCCACAGTAGTTCCTTACCGACGGCGCCTGCTCGGTTGGCGTCAGTCCAGTTACCAGGCCTCTGACCCCCCTTCCCTGCCTCCTCAGCTCTTAGGGCTTCGTGCATCCTCTTGCTTCATTACTGAGACGCTTTATGTAACTCCTGGAGAAACATCTTTTTAATGTGAAATTTTAGTGCTATAGAAATGTGCTCTAGCTTGTTTGTTTGGTGTAGGTATAGTGTTGCAACAGAACTTTGGAAGTGTTTTAGGAGAGAGTGTAGATGTTTTGTTAATTGGGAAACAGTTTTGAGTCATAAAACATAATTTACCATTTTATTTTTTTGTTTGTTTGTTTGTTTTCCTGCCTCTTGTTTTGAAATATGTGGCTGTGTCCCTCACACTGTAAACCAAGCTCTAGAACATTTTATCTTATTTGGACACGTTAGCTTATGATATGAAGAGGATATGTTATTCTCAGTCAGTTTTGATTTCTTCTTAATTAAACTAAGTGCTCTGTGAACAGAATGTTTTCTTTCTCTGCGTTTTGCTTCCTGAGCCATAAAAGGCTTCCTGGTGTCTTTGTTCCTTATTTATCTTCAGTCTCTGCAGTTCATGAGAGGTTAAGGTGTTGGGGGTGTACTGGAAATGCACATAGGCTCTTAACAGTCATCATTTAAGCTCACAGTATTGAAAGAGCAGTTTAATCAACTTTAAATAAGTTGTAGAATAGTTGCAGCAGATTATCTTTTGAATCTTCAAAAATAGTTCGAAGTGTGCCTGCTTAGAGATTTTCCGGGTTCCATGTAATTATGACCGATGGTGCATAGGTGGCGCTGTTGCTCTCTGTGGGCCACAGGTGCTCCAGCCCATCGATTTCTTTCACATTTTCCAGCATTTTCTGAGGTTTTCCGAACTGTAGAGAAAGCCACATCACCTTCCTACCTCGATGTTTGTTAACACTTAAAATATGAACTTCATTTTTAGTTGAAATTTTTATTGTGAGATAACTTCAAAAAATTGTCCATATATAACCGACAATAATTCTGTTTGTGTAAACAATGAGACATTACTCGTACATCGTTGGCACATGCATGGGCGCTTTGGGAAGATGCGTGAAGAAGGCTAATGGCGTTCCCACTTTGGAAAGGGGAGCCGTGCGCAAACCTGGAGGGGTGACGTGGACGACACACTTCTGTGCTGTGAAATTTGCTGACACCCACCTTGCGCTTCTAACAGCAGCAAACAGTGCAGCCTTACAAAATGCAGCGACTTTACAAACTTTCTGATTTGCTTGCTTGATTTTTTTTTTTTTAATATTTGAATATTTTTGGGCAAGTAAAACCAACTTAATATTGAAACTAAGAAAACAATCCTATCTCTGCGTATGTACATGACAGCCGTTTGCCTAACCGAGTGGAAACTCACATAAATACACTCGGGAAAACAAACACAGTTAGCCTGGCAGCAGTTTCTTGGAATACTGTTTGGGTCATTGGGTCATTAACCGTGTGTGAGTGACGTGGTTTTTAGTGGGAAACTCATGGCTCGCCTTACCTTCCGCCCGCTCTGCCACCTGTCGCAGGTCCTCAGGTCCCTGTGGTTGTCCGTGGGAGTGCGATCCGTGGGCCCCAGGAGCCTCGAGTTTCCCTGGGTGGTTCTGTGCGTGGCAGGTGCTGTGGGGAGCAGGCCTTGGGTTCGCGTCGTGGGCCTGTCCTCACTCACAGAGCCTGGCCGAGAGCCAGGTACATTCACAGAATTTCCATTTGCGCCATCACAAACAAGAAACGTCTCCTGCTTTTATAACTCATTAATGGGCAAGTGGCCATTTAAAATAATTATTCTCTTTGGTTTGAGCCCTTAAGAAAGGAGGCTTTTTTTTAATGTTTTTTTTCCCTAAAACCTCAGAAAATGCCTTTCATCTTTAAGTATAATGGTTATATTCTGACTAAATTTAATTTAAAATGTAATAAGCAAATTGTAACAAAGTATAAATATTTTAGCATTCAGCAGATGGCAATGGTGGAATAAGAAGAGTATCCCATGATCTGTGTTTGCGGGTACCAGGGACGGCAGAGAGGGGACCGTGGCCGAGGGGGGTCCAGCTGACTGTCCCGGGCCTCTGTCAGTGCCGTCCTTCAGGCAGACTCAGCGTTTGGAGCAGAGCAGCAGGGTCCTGGCCTGCACCCCGAGCTCTTAGGCACTTACTCGCTGTTTGGTCTCTTCGGATTGATTACTCTTGCAGGTGTTCAGTGGCTCTGATGTGGCTGTTTGTAGCTTCTCATGCCTGCTCTGCCAATGCTTAAAGCACACTTGACACCTTTTCTGTGTTCCCAAAGCGATATTCATTCCCAAAGGGTTGTGTCAACGGTAGGCAATGAGACTTTTAAAACACTCTAGCTCGGTTCGGAAAGGAGTTTCAAAAAAGCAGCTCCAAATAGACCAAATGGCCTTTGGGATGAAGGCTCTGCTTCTGAGATGACTGCTTAGCAGTGAACAGCATTTATTTGAATGTGTGAATTTTTTATTTAGGTTTTTTTTTTTTTAGAAAATCAGACTTAAACTTATGTTTATTTTGACAGGTTGGTGTGATCCGTATTTGTCTTGTTTTTTAGGGTTCAGGATAAGTTGGCTGTGCTGAATTACACAACCATCCCCATCTTCCTCCCAGAAACCACGATTGGCGCTTACCAGAGTGACCGTGTCTTCACTAAATTCCGAGAGGTGAGACCCTGGGAGGCTGGCAGGGGGCGGGCGGTGGCAGCGGGAGGGACAGTGAGCCACTGCTCTGAAGAGGGTGGTGTTGCTGTGTGTGCGTGTTCTAGGGCAGGAGTTTCCTTTTCATCGAAATACCCTCTTTTCCCTGTTTCTGTACGTAGAGCGGGGTGGTGTGTGTCCCAGCGGTTTTCTTCATTCGCCTGTTACCGCTCGTTGACAACGAATTCTTGCACTTATTATTTAAAATGGTCTTTTTTTGATCTTCGTTTTAGCTATTTTTTATTTTGGGATATTTCAAACTTCAGGGGAGGGCAGGAATAGAAAAATAACGCACCATTAGAGTGATAACCGCCTCTCCCAGAGGCCCCCAGGAAGACAGGCAGCTGGAGTGGCGTCTGGTCGGCTCGGAGTTAGAGGTTCTGAGGTTCAGTGAGAATTACCGTGGAGTTTGAATTGCAACCAAATTAAACACTGTTTTCTAGGTTTACATGTTACAGAAAGAAATAGCGGGTTAAAGATCTGACAAGAATCAAGCCTCTTAGAAAGGTTTTGTCTTGTATACATTACAAAAGATGAGCAGCTCGAGAAGATAGAGACCCGCCTTCGTCAGAGGTGAGGTTCTTGATAACTTGCAAGCGAGGGCACGGGGCGCAGGGAGAGCGTCCGTCCTGTCGCACAGCGTAGGAGACAGGCCCCGCGCTGGCCGGGCTGGGCATGGGGAGCCTTTCTGACTGGTCCCAGGTGCGTCTGGCAGACGCTTGGTGTGCTGCAAGGGGAGCGAATGCTGTTTGGGGACAGACATTCCAAAAGAGGAAGGATTTTTTAATACTAGGTCCGAGAGTGTTTTGCGGCCGTTTATTTTCTAGAGCAAGTGGAGGCCGCGGGGCGGTTTCTCCTGGCAGCGGTCCTTAGAAGCCGGTACCCAGTAGGCAGTTTCTCACTTCCTATCTTTTTTAAAAACATGTTGAAAATATCTGTTTTAGCCAAACTCCACCAACAACTTGAGAAGTTTATGTAATCCCATTTAATGTTACAAAGGTAATAAAATGACTAAAAACATGCATTATAATTTCGTGAGAACCCGAGATGCACGGTGCTGTGCTCACACAGAGGCGTGGAAGCGGCGGCGGTCCGCGTGTTCCAGGCGTGGCCGTGTCGTTATGCGGTGTGCGTGTCCTGTGGCCGCTGTTGAACTTGTCCGTGTTTGTGGCTGGAAGCTGTCAGGTGGTACTTCTGATTCTTGGAAAAGGAGTAGTGCTTCAACTTTGTTTTAATTGAGTATTTTAGTCTCCTTTTCTCTTTTAATATTTTCCTCATATTTCTGTCTTTGGTGTTTTGTAGTTTAGCAAGATAGGAATAGACTCGGAGTTTCTTTTTATCTATGCCAGTGCTTTCTGACTCTTGCTGTTAGGATCCTACTCCTTGCTTATGCCATGGTTACCCTCGCTTCTCTCTCTCTAACCCTCTTAGTGCGGCGGGCCGATATATCGGCTCCTGCGGAGGAGGATATATCGGCACGCCACACTTTTCGCCCTAGATGCAAAAGCCGACATTTCGGCCCGCCGCACTGGGGGGTTAAACATTGTGACCGTGGTTACTTTCATTCCGTATCCAGCAGTGTCTGTCTGATGTTGTCGCTGTTCCTTGCTCTCACCCGGGGCTGTGCTCCTGCCTTCGGAGCTTGTCTCTGGGCGTCTGGCGAGAGCGAGCCCCTGCTGGGGGGACTCCACGGAAAACACAGACGCCGCTGACAGACAGACGCTGTTTCTGCATGAGTGCGCCCAAGTGCTGTGTTTAACTGGGCGTCCACATTCTTTGCTCACGGACAGCCCCACCGGGAAGAAGGACTGTTTGCCGCTGCCAGGCCCTCGGACCCCCGGGGGGCAGGGGTTTGCGGCGCCTTTGTTGCGCGCGGTGTTCCGGGCCCTGGAGGTGGTGTGGGTCTGAGCCCCGGTCCCGTGTGGGGACGGGCTCTGGTCACGAGCTCCAGCGGAGCCTGTTCTGCCTACCCTTCCCCGAGGGTGCGGCCCTCGCAGGGACACCAGGCTTTGTCTTCTGGCTCCTCGGCAGCTCTTAGAATGTCCCCAGGGCAGCTGTGGCTTCAGCCAGCCACTCTGATTTTCAGCGCACTCTCCATTTTTAGCCCCCTGTGATTTCTACCGAGCTCAGCAATGCATTTGAAAGCATTTCTAGAGATTCTGTATCAAGAGGCTTTTCAGGACATCAGTGCTACCGTGGTGCTGGAAATGGAAGGCCCCTCTGTTTCTCTTTATGATCCGAAAGCCTGTTTCGGTGCTGGTTCTTCCTGTGTCCTTTCTGCAGAGGATCTGTCTGAATTAGAAATTCTCGGTGTTATGTGCTCAATCGGTATTTGCCCAGTGAACAATCCCTCAGGATGGAGAATTCATCAAAGCCCCAACCCGCAAGGCACAGACGGGAAACCTGCTGATAAAAGAATTTTTGCCTTTTATTATAATCGGAGAGTTCTCTCTGGGAGATACAGTCAGGTGTCTTGGGAGCTCAGAGCTACTAGGAGTGACAGTGTACCGCAAACACTTGCTGCTCAGCTTGGCCTGACAGAGCCCCCACCCCAAGACACTGTCATCTCGATGCTTCACTGCGCGTCCATCACTGGGCAGGTGTGGCCTGTGCCAGGCGCTGCGGTAGCCCTGGGCTGCTCCCGGGAGGGAAGCCAAGCCCTGCCCTCAAGGAGCTTTCATCCTTCTGGGGGCAGGTGATAAACACATAGGTAACAGGACACCTGGGGCTAGGGAGAAAAGGCTGCGGGGCGGGAGCTGTCCTGTGGGGAGAGCTCTCAGGTGCCCAGGCGGTGGGAGAAGCCTCCCTCCGGCCGGGGAGCAGGCGCAGTGGTTCTGAGTAAGTCGGGGCAGCTGGGCATGTTCCGGGACCGCGGAGAGCCCAATGTGGCCAGCGTGGCAAGACACGACAGGGCAGGCACGGGTAGGGCCGGAGGTGAGCTGAGAGCAGGTGGAGGCCAGGGCTGACTCCTGGCGAGGCCGTGGCACCTGCCGCGCTTGGAGAGCAGTGTGGTCTCAGTTACGGGTTAAGAGGGCCGTGCTGCCTGCCAGGCCGAACGTCGACTGTGGGGACAGACGAGGAGGTGGAGGAGCGTTCGGCAGGTATCTCGGTAGTCTGGGTGGGAGGCACGGGGGCTGGCCCCGAGGCTGGTCGCCCTCCCTTTCCCAGGACCCCACTTACAGGGGCAGCCTTGCCCGGTCCTTGCACAGCTGGAGCAGTTCTTGCTTCTCAGGTCTCCAAAGCCACACAGAGCACTGTTGGAGGGTCCTGTGACACGAGGGTGGGGGAGTGGGCTCCCCAGTCCCCGTGGTGTTCTGTGTCTTCAGCTGGAGGTGCATGTGCAGGTGTTTGTTTATTCTCCCTTAGACTTGTGCGCGTGACACCAGCAGAGAGAAGGTGGCGCGAGTGTAGACAACACCGGGAGACTTACTTGTAGTGTGGGTCAGACAGGCGGCGGCAGCGAGGCGATTGGGGCCCGCGGGGCTCAGAGCGGGACGTTGCTCTTTGTGAACGGGCCTCGGTGTACAGGCTTTCATTTGGGAGCCCCGGGCGTGCTTATTCATGAATATATTCTCGTGGTCCTTACGTGCAACTTAATCTACTGTTGTGTAGATGATCCCAGAAGGGGTTGCTCCGGAGAGACTTCCAAGGAGTTCTGTGACGCCGGGAAGCCTGTCTAAGCCGGCCTGAACATATTTGTGAAATCTGTTTGCCGTTGGCACATTGAAACGAAGCCGTTATTCTAACTTTCATATTAAAGGAAAGTTGGATGTCATAGAAGTTATGCTTTTCATTAGAGCTCAAATTCTTTTATAAGAAGGAGCTCATTTTTTAGGTTTTTTTTTTTTAAAGCGTAAAAACCAGTGGGAAGACAGGATTCTTCCCCAACGGATCTACAGGTGGCTCGCCCACACCTGTTTCTACAGACTTTGTTTTAGCAGCTCACCTCTACCAAATTGTTCCAAAGCATTTCAACCTAGTTTTAATAGAACAGCAGATCTTCCTTTCAGACTCATACTTAGTAAGTTTTCATAAGCTTTAATTAAATTCTGCAGTGACAAGAACCAGCGCAACTGGTGTGGCTGTTGGGAGCGGACCACGGACTCATCCGGCCGGGGTCCCGCGCGTTAGGGTTAGGGTGGGCGTGGGCTCGCTGCCGGTGGTCAGGCTGGCGTCTGCCGGCAGGAGGCTGTGACGAGTTCCAGCTCCAGAGCGCCAGGAGACAGGCCGACTTCGGGGCCCGAGAGCCCGCAGAGGGGCCTCAGCACCCGGCACATCGCGGAGGGAGGTTGGGGTGGGAGGGCTGAGTGCTCAGGACACTGCCTGGGTGGCTGGGCGGTAGGGGACCCTGGAGAGGGCAGGGTCAGGAGGGTGGTGGGAATTGGTGTCCCTCGGCTTGCTGTGTTGCTCTGGGTGTAAAGGCTGAGGCATTCTCTGTTCATAGGCAACAGCATCGGTGCTGGTGGAGAGGGAGAGACCTGCCGGGAAGGAGCGGGGTCCCAGGGGCCGCTGCGCACCCTCACCAGGCAGGACTGGCCACCCCTGGCGAGGCAGGGACGCCCCACAGGAGGCGTGGCCAGGCCAGATCCCTGCTCGTTCCTTGAGCCCTCAGACCTGGTCCTTGGGGGTGAGTGAGGGCTCTCTCTTCCTCCAGAGAGATACTTTTCCATAGATGGGCCACGCGTGGCGTGGACGCGTGAACCTGCCTCTGGGGTGCCGTGCAAGGCATGCGAGCTAACGCAGGCTGATTGCTCAGCCCGGTGACCACGCTGTTGTTGAGGCAGCTCCTTCCTTAATTAAAATCCACTGGTGCTTACTGCTGGGCTGGTTTCAGACAACAGATTACAGCTAGTTGACTTCTCGCCTTTCTGTTTCGTAGCAGGAAAGAAGCACTTGGTGTGCTGAGCACTGAGCGTGCGTGGCTGGGCATCCTGGGACGGGAGCTCACGGGTCTCTGGGGAGCAGGCGTATCTCGCAGGTTCCTTGCCTGGCCATTGGAGGGACATGGTCTCACAGCTCAGGTTTACGTGCAGAGGTTCTTGTCCCTGTGAGTCCTCTCACCTGTGCAGGGAGCCCGGCTGCCTGTTCTAGGTATGTGGGTAGCCTGTTCTTGCCCGTCAGCCACACCCTCGAATGGGGCTTCCAGGGTCAGTGCCAGCTTGGAGAAGCAGTGGCAGTGTGTGCTGTAGGGGTGACCCCGATTGGGCCCCCTGGCCCCCACGTTCCTGTGCCTGGGTGCACCTGCTGATGGGCGGTGGCCTTGGGCTACAGCAGGAGGACGGCAGTGGGGTCCAGTTGGGGTCCACTGCTCTTAGGGAGAAGCCCTAGCCAGCGGCTCTGGACTCCTGCCTCTCTTGGCTTTTTCCTCTAGCCAGAGCCTCCCTTCCAGTCAAGCTTAGGGGAGACGCCTGGGCTAAAGATCCCTGCCCTACCTCCCCAAAGTCTAGATGGAGTCAGGGGAACCCAGCTCTTTGTCTAGGGAGGGTCCCATAAACTCCTTTTGCTGCTTCTTGGAGTTCTGTAATTGTTGCATTTGGCCTTGCATTAATATAACTATAAGGGTACGCAACTCCTGTTTGGTACACAGTAGTCTAAATCAGTTATCCCTCTGGAAGTTACCGTTATCCTGGGACGGGGTGGGGAACCTTTTCATGTTGAAAGGCCACATTCAAGAAACTTCAATTAGATATACTTGAAAATGTGCATTATTTTATAAAAATCTCACTATTATATACTTAAAAATTTCAAAAAATGAGAACTATTTGTTAATTTTAAAGTTAACTAACCTTTTAATGACCTTGTTGTGCGTGCTTGTTGCAAAGCATGTGAATATCTGGTTGCAGCATGGAGGTCCGAGGTTTCGGTTGATCTTCTAGATGGGTATCAGTCACTTGTGACCTTAAGGGCATCTTGATTTGGGTTGGGTAGGGGAGTGTAGATTTGCAGCAATAAGTGGTTGAAAAGCAAGAAAGCATTTTTCGGGCATGTTGCTAAAGGCATGGGTAGTCTATTGCATTTTTCAGTATTTCAGTTGGCTCTTTCTTAGCATCAAACAGTGACTTTAAAATGTCATCCCCTGAGAGCTCCATCAATTCCATCTCTAGTTTTTTAGGTGCCTTGGTGATACCAACTAGCTGAGGCAGAAATGCTAATGAGTGAGGTCATGATTCTTAAAGTCAGTGAACCTTTCATTGTTTTCTCCAGTTAATAGGTCTGTAACAGCTGCATGCTCTTCAAATGGTGTGAAGACTATATAGCGGCATGTATAGAGGCCTGTACCATCCTGCTCATCAGTGATCTTTGCTAACTGGAGAAAATGTTCATCCAAAATTTCCTTTTGAGAAGAAATATTTTGAAAAATGATAGCTTTCTTTGAAATGCTTGGATTTTTTTTGCCCTATGATATACTTAGTTTCACCTTGCAAAGAAATATTCAAGTTGCTTTGGTTTGACATGATATCACACAGAAATGCTGCATTCCTACAGAAATCTTTCAATAATTCCTACTGCTGATTCTGTTCTTCATAGAATTTAACTGTCTTTTCTTGCAGAGATAAAATTTTGGCTGACAGCTGTCCCTGTGATAGCCATTGCACTAGAGAGTGAAACGGCAAATCCCAAATCCACACTGAGCACCTCACCGTCCAACTGTAGAGTGTTAAGAAACTGACGATGCCACTGACTATTAAGTGGGACTGTAGTAACAACACTTAGTAACTTGTCACAAAGTGTCATTTAAAATAGTAGCTTTAGCATTGAGATTTTGCTGATGCAAGATACAATGAAAAGAAATGAGAGCATCTGGATCTGTTAATACTTTCTATATCTGTGCAGTAAACCCTTCATGTTTTCCTGTCATGGAAGGTGCACTGTCTGTACATACACTCACCAAATTACCAAATCAGTCCAACTTCACGGCATTTATCTTGAAAGTTGTGGAAGATAATCTATTCCCCGTGGTCTGTTTGTAAGAGTGCCCAAAGCAAGTAGCTCTTCATAGCAAAGGGAGTCCTCTTTTATGACTCACATGAAATGTAAAACCTGTACTGAGTCAGTAGTATCAGTTGGTTCATCCAAAGCAATGGGATAATATATGTTTTCCTTATGAAGTATTGCACGAAGTTGTTAAGTTGAAGGCTAATTCATGCTGCAGATCAGTTATGGTTCTCCTTGAAAGGGGCAGTTGTTTGAACTTTGGAACATTATCGGGGGCCACGTATCCTACAGCTTCAGCCATGCATTCTTTCACAATTTCTGCATCACTGAATGGCTTCCCTTTTTTCCCAAGTTATAAATGACTTTATAAGTTGCCTCAGTGGCATTATTTCCAGGTCTTATTGCTGCTTGAAGGAATTGTCTCTGCATTTGCTTTTCATCTTTTAATTTCTTCAATACAGCCGTTTCTACCTCTGCCTCTAATTTAAAATATTTGTGGTCTTTTTAAGTGTCATTGAAGTTCTTTAACGTTGACATTGCAGTATCACAAAGCAAGCAAATCATCTTAGCTTTGGCAGAAACAAGATAATACTGCAATTCCCAATCCTCATTAAAAAATCGTTCTTTTTCCTTCAAGATTTTCTTGGTCTTCTTTGACAGGATGGGCTGTTAAGCAGACAGAATTAAAAAGTACTGTTGAGTCATACACGGATTCACTGATTCACAAATTCTACTTCAAACAGAAACACAGGGCACTGTTGTCAAAAGCTGATAACAGACTGGCGTACTTGACCCCTCATAAACTCTCAGCAACCAGCCTGGTGCGGTAGTGGCGCCAGTAGGGGGAGGGGTGAAGTTAGAACTAAATCATGAACGTAGCAGCTGTCAGTTTAGCCCTTATGGCTTACTAATGTTCTAATTGTGGCGGTCAATCTGGGAGGATTATTTCGTTTAAACTTGTTTTGTTTTTTGGTATTTTAAATGTGTTCATTTTAAAGACAAAATAAAAATATAAAAGATGAACAAAAATGTATTAATAAAAATAAAAGGGTCTGTTCTATAAAATTTGGATTCAGTGAAAAGGCTGCACTTAAGGAGTGAGAAGGCTACAAGTGGCCTTAAGGGTTAGGGTCCCCACCGTGTCCCGGGAGCTGATTCTACTGAGGGATGAGTGTTTTTCCTGGAGCGTTCTTCATGGGGCTCCTCTCAGCTCTTAGCCTCTGAAGCAGCTGTTAGTTTCTGGCTCTGCGCCCGCCATGGAGTCATGTTGGACATCCTGTGGTGGCCCCATCACTCTGCAGTGCACTTAGAAGGCCCCTCCTCCTACAGGGCGGAGCTCTGCCCTTTCCGTGTATCCATCAGGTGCCCACTCACGGCACTCAGTGCCGGACACCGTGCTGGTGGTGGGGACGCAGCCCAGCTCCCGTGCTCTGAGGACGCACTGCCCGTGGGAATGCAGACGTGTGCGGCACAGAGAGGGGGACGTGCTTGCGGAGGGAGGGGGACTCCTGGGAGGGGAGGATGCGCGCTGGTGGCTGCAGTGTCAGAGCCATCCCCACTGGGCGAGAAGGGGACTGGGGGCGGCTGGGGGAGGGCAGCTCCCTGAGGGCTGGGGCTGCAGTGTCAGAGCCATCCCCACTGGGCGAGAAGGGGACTGGGGGCGGCTGGGGAGGGCAGCTCCCTGAGGGCTGGGGCTGCAGTGTCAGAGCCATCCCCACTGGGCCAGAAGGGGACTGGGGGCGGCTGGGGAGGGCAGCTCTGTGAGGGCTGGGGCTGCAGTGTCAGAGCCATCCCCACTGGGCCAGAAGGGGACTGGGGGCGGCTGGGGGAGGGCAGCTCCACGAGGGCTGGGGCTGCGGTGTCAGAGCCATCCCCACTGGGCCGAGAAGGGGACTGGGGGCGGCTGGGGGAGGGCAGCTCCCTGAGGGCTGGGGCTGCAGTGTCAGAGCCATCCCCACTGGGCGAGAAGGGGACTGGGGGCGGCTGGGGGAGGGCAGCTCCCTGAGGGCTGGGGCTGCAGTGTCAGAGCCATCCCCACTGGGCGAGAAGGGGACTGGGGGCGGCTGGGGAGGGCAGCTCCGTGAGGGCTGGGGCTGCGGTGTCAGAGCCATCCCCACTGGGCGAGAAGGGGACTGGGGGCGGCTGGGGAGGGCAGCTCTGTGAGGGCTGGGGCTGCAGTGTCAGAGCCATCCCCACTGGGCGAGAAGGGGACTGGGGGCGGCTGGGGGAGGGCAGCTCCCTGAGGGCTGGGGCTGCAGTGTCAGAGCCATCCCCACTGGGCGAGAAGGGGACTGGGGGCAGCTGGGGGAGGGCAGCTCCCTGAGGGCTGGGGCTGCAGTGTCAGAGCCATCCCCACTGGGCCAGAAGGGGACTGGGGGCGGCTGGGGAGGGCAGCTCCCTGAGGGCTGGGGCTCCGGTGTCAGAGCCATCCCCACTGGGCGAGAAGGGGACTGGGGGCGGCTGGGGGAGGGCAGCTCCCTGAGGGCTGGGGCTGCAGTGTCAGAGCCATCCCCACTGGGCCAGAAGGGGACTGGGGGCGGCTGGGGAGGGCAGCTCCCTGAGGGCTGGGGCTGCAGTGTCAGAGCCATCCCCACTGGGCCAGAAGGGGACTGGGGGCGGCTGGGGAGGGCAGCTCCCTGAGGGCTGGGGCTGCGGTGTCAGAGCCATCCCCACTGGGCGAGAAGGGGACTGGGGGCGGCTGGGGAGGGGCAGCTCCCTGAGGGCTGGGGCTGCAGTGTCAGAGCCATCCCCACTGGGCCAGAAGGGGACTGGGGGCGGCTGGGGAGGGCAGCTCCCTGAGGGCTGGGGCTGCAGTGTCAGAGCCATCCCCACTGGGCGAGAAGGGGACTGGGGGCGGCTGGGGGAGGGCAGCTCCCTGAGGGCTGGGGCTGCGGTGTCAGAGCCATCCCCACTGGGCGAGAAGGGGACTGGGGGCGGCTGGGGAGGGCAGCTCTGTGAGGGCTGGGGCTGCGGTGTCAGAGCCATCCCCACTGGGCGAGAAGGGGACTGGGGGCGGCTGGGGAGGGGCAGCTCCCTGAGGGCTGGGGCTGCGGTGTCAGAGCCATCCCCACTGGGCGAGAAGGGGACTGGGGGCGGCTGGGGAGGGCAGCTCCCTGAGGGCTGGGGCTGCAGTGTCAGAGCCATCCCCACTGGGCGAGAAGGGGACTGGGGGCGGCTGGGGAGGGCAGCTCCCTGAGGGCTGGGGCTGCAGTGTCAGAGCCATCCCCACTGGGCGAGAAGGGGACTGGGGGCGGCTGGGGAGGGCAGCTCCCTGAGGGCTGGGGCTGCAGTGTCAGAGCCATCCCCACTGGGCGAGAAGGGGACTGGGGGCGGCTGGGGAGGGCAGCTCCCTGAGGGCTGGGGCTGCAGTGTCAGAGCCATCCCCACTGGGCGAGAAGGGGACTGGGGGCGGCTGGGGAGGGCAGCTCCCTGAGGGCTGGGGCTGCAGTGTCAGAGCCATCCCCACTGGGCGAGAAGGGGACTGGGGGCGGCTGGGGAGGGCAGCTCCCTGAGGGCTGGGGCTGCAGTGTCAGAGCCATCCCCACTGGGCGAGAAGGGGACTGGGGGCGGCTTGGGAGGGCAGCTCCCTGAGGGCTGGGGCTGCAGTGTCAGAGCCATCCCCACTGGGCGAGAAGGGGACTGGGGGCAGCTGGGGAGGGCAGCTCCCTGAGGGCTGGGGCTGCAGCGTCAGAGCCATCCCCACTGGGCGAGAAGGGGACTGGGGGCGGCTGGGGAGGGCAGCTCCCTGAGGGCTGGGGCTGCAGTGTCAGAGCCATCCCCACTGGGCGAGAAGGGGACTGGGGGCGGCTGGGGAGGGCAGCTCCCTGAGGGCTGGGGCTGCAGTGTCAGAGCCATCCCCACTGGGCGAGAAGGGGACTGGGGGCGGCTTGGGAGGGCAGCTCCCTGAGGGCTGGGGCTGCAGTGTCAGAGCCATCCCCACTGGGCGAGAAGGGGACTGGGGGCGGCTGGGGAGGGCAGCTCCCTGAGGGCTGGGGCTGCAGTGTCAGAGCCATCCCCACTGGGCGAGAAGGGGACTGGGTGCGGCTGGGGAGGGCAGCTCTGTGAGGGCTGGGGCTGCAGTGTCAGAGCCATCCCCACTGGGCGAGAAGGGGACTGGGGGCGGCTGGGGGAGGGCAGCTCTGTGAGGGCTGGGGCTGTGGTGTCAGAGCCATCCCCACTGGGCGAGAAGGGGACTGGGGGCGGCTGGGGGAGGGCAGCTCCGTGAGGGCTGGGGCTGTGGTGTCAGAGCCATCCCCACTGGGCGAGAAGGGGACTGGGGGCGGCTGGGGAGGGCAGCTCCACGAGGGCTGGGGCTGCAGTGTCAGAGCCATCCCCACTGGGCGAGAAGGGGACTGGGGGCGGCTGGGGAGGGCAGCTCCCTGAGGGCTGGGGCTGCAGTGTCAGAGCCATCCCCACTGGGCGAGAAGGGGACTGGGGGCGGCTGGGGAGGGCAGCTCCCTGAGGGCTGGGGCTGCAGTGTCAGAGCCATCCCCACTGGGCGAGAAGGGGACTGGGGGCGGCTGGGGAGGGCAGCTCCACGAGGGCTGGGGCTGCAGTGTCAGAGCCATCCCCACTGGGCGAGAAGGGGACTGGGGGCGGCTGGGGGAGGGCAGCTCCCTGAGGGCTGGGGCTGCAGTGTCAGAGCCATCCCCACTGGGCGAGAAGGGGACTGGGGGCGGCTGGGGGAGGGCAGCTCCACGAGGGCTGGGGCTGCAGGGCAGGGCGCTGGGGGTGGGTTGGGGCCTGGAGCGGGTGTTGGGTGACAGGCAGGAGAGATGGCGTTGGAGGGTGGGGGGCTGAGGTCACACGGGCTGGATCTCCATCCTAAACCATGTGGGGCTCGGTGAGCACGAGCTGAGCCTAGGAGTCCACACGTAGCAGGTGAGTGCGCACTGCACATGACTACGTGATTGAGTCCTGGGTTACGTTGTAAAGAGAGGACTTCTATCAGTGCTGACGGAATAATTAAGAAAGGTTCTCAGAGACGTTGGGATTTGAACCCGAGTTTAAGATTTATAGATTGTGATGCTTTATAAAGGGCTTTATTTAGAGTAATTCACTGACTACAATAAACCCTGTGAGGTAGATTTTTAAAGATAAAAACACAAGAGAAAGGCTCAGAGGAGTTAGCTCAGGGAAACACACTAGTAAACGGAAGATGCGGGGTGGTGGCCGAGAAGACGCTGTCCTGGCTGGGGACGTGGGTTCCGCTGGGGGAGGACCCGGCACCGCGGGCTGGGTTCTTGGAGGGCTTTGGGCTCTCCGTGTGGCCGGCTGTCAGAGGAAGTGTGGACGCTGAGCGGGGGTGCTGCAGACTAATCTGGTGGCCGTGGCCGAGAGCTGGCGGAGAGAGGCTGGCGGCAGTGACACCTGTTGGCAGGAGGGATTATGGGTGGGTGCTGGAGTGCCACGGGGCGAGCAGGGCCCGAGGGGCAGTGGGAAGACCAGAGGCAGGGCCCACGAGGGCGCCGCTTCTGCTGACAGTCACAGCGGTGGCAGTGCCAGCTAGCTTGGAGGCCTACTGTGTGCCGGGCACCGTGCTGTTGCTGCTAGAAGGCTCTGTTGTTACCACTGTTCCTGTCTGCAGATGGGCAGTCGGGCAGAGTGGTGTCGGGGTCCTGCGGCTCCTCGGAGGGCGGGGCTCACATCTGGCAGGTGTGGGACAGGTGTGGCCGGGCTGCCTCCCGCCAGGACTCCCGAGTGTGGGCCCCGGGGTGAACGAACATGCTGACGCACTGGAGACTGCGGGTCCAGGCAGTTTTTATTAACATGTTTCAGAGGGGCACGCGTACCTGGAGTCTGAGCGTTACTTGTTGGCCGGTTTGCCACTGGCCACCCCCCCCCCCCCCTGCACTTGGCGTCGACCCTGTACGTGTCCCCGAAAACACTGAACCGTGAGGCAGACGGCTGGTTTTCCAAAGTCATTTCTTAAATGTTATATCAGGTCACTTTTTATTTTTTTTTTTAATTTCAGAATGTTACGGGGGTACAAATGTTTAGGTTACATGTAGACACTTTTTCTTCTATCCAGTCCTGCCTCGGGCAGACACACTGTGTTGTTTCCAGCTCGCCGACTCGGTCTGCAGCTGGAGGAGGCGGTGCTGCCGGACACTGTGGCCCTCTGCCCTCCGGTCCTGGCCCAGACAGTTGCCGCGACGACAGGACCCTGTTTTCGCTCCTGCTATTTCTGTTTCTTTACTACCTCAAGTTGTTTTCATTTTCCGTATCAAGTTCTCCTTTACCATTTTTTAAAATAGAGGTGACACTGTGTGTGCTTGCCTTTCTGAAATTCACTTTGACAAGGACAAACTTCCTAAGAGGGAAGAAGAAAGGCCAGACTCAATTGGCCTGAATTTCCTCTTGACATTGAGACCTCACCTGGGACTCAATTTGATATCCAGTTACCGTGTTAAAACACAGATTTTGTGTTCAGAAGCTACGTAAGGGAGTTTGGAAGTGATCACGTACTGTCACGCCTTCCCGTGCCCTCCCGGTTAGGGGGAGAAGCGGGACCCGCCTGCCTGTGCCGCTCCCCGCGCTCCGGGAGTTTCGTCCCGGGCACTCCGCACTGCTGCGTGTGTCCCAGTTACTTATGCTTCTTGGTGCCGAAAATTCCCAACACACGTCACTTGGAGGAGGTGGTTGGTGTGAAAGTGGGCTTTTACCAGGCGCACCGGTTGTATGTGATCGCTTGTCGTGCGTGGCATCTGCGTGTCTGCACACATGACATGGTAAGGTAGCGTCTGTCTCACATGCGACCGGAGAAACCAGGCGTGCCCTGACTGTGCTGTGTTGAGTTCTGTGTTGTAGAGTTTTTAGAAAGCGTGCTATTAATGTTTTCAGGTGTTAAACAGGTGCTTAGGTTAGGAGCTTCTCTATTACAGCTGATAAGAGTTGAGGTTAACCCTCAACTAGACGGTTGAACTACGTGATGTTGTGATGTTCATTCTGACAACTAAACAAGGATATATTTGTAATAGGCTGTAGTGTTTATGTGTTAAAAATAGAAGGCACTTATTTTTGTAATAAAAAGATGGTTTTTGAAACTTGACTTTGATAAAATAAAAAAAAATTTTTTGATAATTGATGTCAGTTTTGTTATACCTGACTTACGCTGTACAAACATGGAAATTTGGCAAATTGTGTATCAGAGAAGTGACTTTGATAATTTCTATGATGTTTTTAAAATTAATGAAAAATTCTATGCAGAGCTCATTAGCATTTATATCTAATAATGTACAGTAGGATTTGGAAGCTGGAACCCCCAGATCACCTCAGAGCTCCGTGGTGTGTCAGGCTCCTTAGAGCATCTGGAGAGACCAGAGTCGGTCATATCTGATGTAACACCCTTCCTGCCTTAGTGTCAGGGGCACAACACACAGCACTTCAGTCAGTCCTTTTTTTTTTTAATGTACCTATTTACAGTAATGTCGTAAAGGGTTTGGTGCTGGGGTGTGAGTGTGTCTGTGTGTGTGTGTGTGTATGTGTGTGATTCCTGCAGGAAAACGCCTTCAACTAAGAAACCGTGAGCATCATAGAGTGTCGCTGAAGGGACTACTGGGACATTAAAATCCCCAAGAACAGGCTTTGAGGTTCATGTGAAAGGGCCCTCGGAGAGATCAGGCTCCCTGGCCAGGTCAGAGTGGATTGCAGACCACACCCACCGCCCAGGAGCCCTCACGGCTGAACCTTCACCACATGCGGACAGACAGATAAACTGGAACGGGGGAGCAAACGAGGGAGCTCAGGAAAACAACAAAGGCAGCATGCGACTGAAGGAAGGCAGAGCTGTTGCTTTGTTTTCAAAGTCGGCACACTAAAAGTCACTCTTTAATTCAACCAGTGTTGACGTGGTGCAGTGGGAAAAGGTTCCTGGACTTGATAACCGAAAGGTCTGGCACCAGTTTCGGCCTGGCCCTTCCAGCCGAGTGACCCCGGACAAGTCAGCCTCTGCTCACCTCCTGTGTCAGGGTCGCACGCGTGTCAGCAGCACACAGACTTTGCAGGGTGCCCACTGATGTCAGCGAGCACACTGGGCGCCACTTTCAGGGGGGACAGAAGGGAAGGTCAGAGGAGTCAGGGAGTTCCGAGAAGGACAAGCCCCTCTGTGAGCCTGGGGACGGCTGCGTGGAGAAAGGGCGTTGTCTGAAGGCAGGGTTCCAGGAGGAGGCGGATGCGGCTCAGGGAAACGTGTCAAGGAGAGTGGGCGCTAAGTGGAGAGCAGATATGGCCTCCGCCGGGAACAGCGGGTCAGCTGCCGCATTCAAGAGACGTCTGCTTGGGGAACTTCAGGGTTCGTCTGATAGGGAAGCGCGTGTTTGGCTTCTCCCAGTGGCGTTTCCTGCGGATATGTTTGCTGTCAAGTCAGTTACACTCACTGAAATAAATAAGATCACACTCACTGAAGTTAAATAAACAAACACGTTCTTTCCTTCTTAAATAAAGCAGCAGTTTTGGAAGGAAGCGTCCAGGAAAGGTTTGGCCAGGCGGGCGGGTGTCCTAGAGCCAGAGGCGCTGTCAGGAGAGTCCCGCGTCCTCGGGAACCGGCTGGCACTGGGCGCTCTGCCGCGCTCAGTGACTGACCGGGCCCGTTACATGGGGGGTGGCTGTGGCGTGGACGTGGCGTTAGGGCCCGAGGGTCCTGCCGCGGGAGCCCCGAGTAGCCGTATTTGTGACCACCACACGCATCCCATGGAACTTTATTTCAGGAATCCTGTTTCTTAACTCTAGAAATTGTATTCGGTTCTTTTAGTTTTCCAGTTCTCTCCTTATTGTTTTCATTTTTCATTTGCTTTCTTGAGCACGCTGAGCATTTTGTAACAGCCATCTCATGGTCCGTGTTTCCTAATTCTGCATCCTCATCACTTCTGAGTCAGCTGGATGTTTCTTTCCCTGGTTATGACGGCAAATGAAACCATCTTTCACATGTCTGGAAATGTCTCACTGGCTGCTACACATCGTGAATTTTATGTTTTTGAGTGTTAGATCTCCTCTGTTCCTTCAAAGAGTGTTATCATCTTTCTCTGGCAGGCAGTTATGCTACTTGCAAATCAGCACAAGCTTTTGAGGGTTGGTGTTTCAGCTTTCTGATGAGCCTGGAGTAGCCTGTCTCCAGGCTGGGTTTAGCCCGGTACTGAGGTGTGGCCCTGGGGTCTCTGTTGAGTACCTGTGTGTGGCCAGTGGGAGTTCGGATGGTCCCAGGTGGGCTCTGCTTGCAGTGCCTGGGAGTGGTTCCTTCCCTGACGTGGTCTTTGCCTGGGCTCGTGGACTCTCGTCCTGTGCACGCACAAGCTGGTGTCAGCCAAAGCCCAGAGGGGTCCCCGGTATAGATTTCAGGAGCTGTTTTTCTACTCCCCGCCCCCGCACTCTAGTGCCCAGATTCTAGCCACATTGGTCTGCTCAGAGTCAAAGCAACCACCAGACTCCAGTTTCTCAATGTGTCTGGCTGGAGGGTGCAGCCAGACCCTGTGACTCCGCTAGGGAGGCCTGGCGGCTCTCAGTGGCGAGGCCCGGTGGTGTGACAACGCTAGCGCCCAGGGACTGAAGTCCAGCATGTCGTCAGGGAAGGCGTTTTTCCATGTCTGGCTTCTCCAAGAGCACGAGGTTGCAGTCTGCTCCATCGGCTCTGCGGAGGCCACACTTGGCCCTGTCACCGTGCGTCAGTCCCTTCCCTTCTCCCTCCCAAGCTGCAGCCGTCTCTGCTGCCCCAGGCCCCGTGTGCCCGAGGCCCCTGCCGCCCCAGGCCCCGTGTGCCCGAGGCCCCTGCCGCCCCAGGCCCCGTGTGCCCGAGGCCCCTGCCGCCCCAGGCCCCGTGTGCCCGAGGCCCCTGCTGCCCCAGGCCCCGTGTGCCTGAAGCCTCTGGCCACACTGGCCAGGTAGGACTTCTTCCTTCTGCTCTTCTCCATCGCCTGTCTTCTACTCGGGGCTCCTCTCACATTCCAGCTTGTCTTATATATTCTCCGTGTTTGATAAAGAGAGAGAATGGGCCTGCCTTCCATTGCTGTCTCTCAGAGCACTTAGGACACGGCGTTTCACGTGTAGAAGGAGTAAGTTTCTTCCAGGAGAACGAGTGACTCTCTCTATGTGTATACACACACACACACGTATGTACGTTTCCCCCCTTCAGCTGCTGTCCATGCAGCTGGCTGCTGGAGCGTCAGCGCAGAGCGTCTCCAGGTTGTATGCAAGAGAGAAGCACCTGGGAGAAGCCTCGATGTGTGACCTGGACCCTCGCGGCCCGGATAGCAGCCTGGCTCGTGGCATTTAGAGATGGGGACCTTTTTCTAACGTCAGACCTCGTGCAGCGCTTCACTTGAGTCCCCACACCCAGTGGCATTGCTCTGGGTATGGAGGGTGACACGCTTCGGCTGCCTCTGAGGCCCCGGCTGGAGCTGCGTGAGCCACCCTGCTCCTTGCAGTCACTCTGTGACCCGACATGGGACCCGGCACCTACGGAATGGTGCGGACTGAGTGGGTTTACACCACGTAGTAAGATCAGCTTCAGTGTCCTTGCTGGCTTTCTGTTGGGCCAGCGGTCGGCCAGGCGTTTTCCATGAAGAGCCAGAGTAAACATTCTGGGCTCTGCAGGCCACACGGCCTGTCACAGCCGCCCGACTCTGCCGCTGGGGTGCGAAGGCAGCCACAGCAGCGTGCGAACAAGTGGTTGCGACTGCTCGCCTGTCAGACCTGATTTACAGAACGGCCAGGCCTGATCCGCGGGCTGCAGTCTGCTGACCACAGCACTGGGCAGAAAAAGGCCCAGAGCATGGCGGAAATTCATAAAGCGAAGCAGGAGCCCCGAGCCGGCCCCACGGGTCCAAGCAGTGCAATAACCTGGACCGGCGGCTCCTGCGTTATTGGACTGACGCACTCGGACGGCTGCCTCAGCACCTGTCGCTCCGGCCTTTATTGCTGTTCCTTAAGCAGCAGTTCCCTTTCTAGAAACTCATCTTAAGCACACAAATCTGGAGGGGTTGCCTCCAAGTGTTATTTGTTTACAACAGGGAAACGAAGCAGAAGCAGCGTGGCTGCGGGTCGTGGTGTGCTGTGGGCAGTCAGGCTGGGCTGGCAGGCGCGGGCCGGAGGGTGCGGGCTCAGACTTGGCTCCACGGACGTCCTGTGCCCCCGGCGTCCCTGCAGGGAGGCAGCCCTGGCGTTCCTTCCGTGTCTGTCCTCGCAGGGGTGCGTGTCAGCAGGGGCAGGGAAAGGTCCCCGCCAGGCTGTGGGTGCCGTTCAGCAACCGTGACCATCAGGAAGGCCATCGTGTCTGTTGTTTAAAACATGGCTGTTAATTAAGCATGGCCTTCTGATGCACAGATTTGCACTCAATTGAATATTTGAGGGAAATTGGGAATGATCTTGATCAGAGTGTCGCATTCAGATGCTGTCTTTTCAGATCTCCTATACGTGAATCCAGATGTTCCAGCAGGAGCAAGATACAGCTCAGGTGTTTTTTTGGAGAAGAAAATGCAGATCTAGACCCCGAGACAGGCTGGGCTGCAGCATGTACACGTGCATGCTCACATACACTTGCATGCACACACATTCTTGCACACACATGTACATGCACCACACGCACACACATGTATGCACACACACACATGCACTCACATGCATGCATACACGTGCCCTTGCACCTCCTTCAGGAGGGCAGTGCCTCCGTCTCTGTGGGGCCCGGGCGTGGGCTCTTTTCCAGCCGGGCCTTATGGCTGGCAGGCTGAGGGCGGGGGACTCGTACCTGGGCGGGGTCAGGCCGGTTGCCAGGCTGCTGGCAGTGGCCACCTCGGCACATTGTCTGGGGTCCCTCCTGGCTGGAGCCGTGCTGCGGAAGGCCCGCATGGCTGCTGGTGGACGAGTGTGCCCGTGACCTCGGGTAGAGGCAGCTCAGCCACTGGGCCCTGGAAGAGGACTTTGAGTGTTTGGCTTTATAATTTACTGTGTTTTGCCCTTACTTTAGTAAACTTGGTGTTTGATTTTTTAATGGAAAATGTGGGAAACAGCCTCCTGGAAGGATCAGACTTACCCAAGTACCATGAATTGAGCGAGTCCAAAACGCCGTGAATTCAGAGGTCCGGTCAGTGAACTCACCCTCGCATCGTGTGTTCAGAGGGGAGTTCCAAAGAATGAGCAGGGAGGGGTTTTCATTCCCTCACTGCTCGTTGCTCTTGGTTTGTTCCTTGAGGGCCCGTGGTTTGCTCGCCACTGTGCAGGCAGCGGAAGCTAAGGCTTCCCACAGGTTAGAGTGAGCGTCTTCTCGTTTTTAAAGCCCGCTCCTGGCGTAGCTGGCCGCACCCTTCTCCACCTGAACGTGCCGTGCTCTGCCGGGCACCGGCCGTCCCGCGTGCGCAGGTCGGGCAGCGAGGCTCTCGGCGCCGAGTCTGAGCCGGTGTCGCTTCTGGAGCGAGGCTGCCCCGCGAGGGAAGGGTGATGAGTGAGGACTGGGTTTGGTGGTAGGAGGTTTCTTTTAATCAGGTGCAGACATGAAATTGATGATGTAAAATAAGCAGGTTTTGTGTTCTCTTGGTGTGAGTTGCTCCAAATGAAAACCCTCCCTGTGGGTCTCTGTGGGCTTAAAAGCACTGGAAAGAGACCCCAGTGGTCATAAAAACTCTCCTGGATCTTAGAGGCTGATAAAACGCTGCCCGAGGCGTCCAGGCAGCACATTCTGTGAGGCAATTAGTGGACGCTGCCCGGACTCAGCAGGCCCGATGTTTTGCTAGTTATATTCTCTGCTCTGGTTTAAGACTCGATTTGCAGAGGTGGAAACAGCCAGACGGTGCCCAGTCTGGGCCTCCCTCCGTGGGTGCTGCTCTGAGCAGCCCTGCGCGGCTCCCCTGCTGGGCTCAGACGTCTCGTGAACCCGGGAGGGCTGGTGCAGGGTGCCGGGAGGGTGCCCGCTGCCACCGTGTGGGCTTCCGGTGTTGGCAAGACGGGAAACCTTTCAGCTCCTCTGTTGAGGCGTTTCTGTTCTTTGGACACAACTCTGCGGTTGGCCCTTCAGGTAGAAAGAAGTTGTTTTCTGGCGGGAGCACCTTTTACACGTGATCACAACTAAAACGTGATTTTCTTGCCGCAGCAGTTGCGCCAGCAGCCATTCTGCAGATGCGGCGGAGTATCCCGGAAGCACCCGGTGTGGTCGGCGCTCGCCGGCTCGCCCACCCGCCCTCCGTGCTTGTTCTCAGTGGGCGACCTGCCCTCTCCCGCGTCTCTGGCCTGTCCCTCCGCACCGTTCCCTTCTGTCGTACAGACGTGCCCGGGTGTCTCCTGTCACAAGAAGCAGAACAGCCTGTACGGGTGTCCTGTGGTTGCTGTGACAGACTGCCACACACCCAGTGCCTCAGAGCAACGCGATTGTTTGCTCTTACAGTTCTAGGGCGTCGGGACCCTAAAGTCGGGTGCTGGCAGGACTGGGTCCTCCTGGAGGCTGGAGGGAGAACGCATTTCCTTTCCTTTCTAGCTTCCAGAGGCGCCTGTGTTCCTGGGTGCGGCCCGGGGTAGCGTCACATCTCTGATCTGTGGGACCCCAGTGGTGACGCTGGCCCACTCAGTGACACAGACAGCCTCCAGTCTCGGGGCCTCAACCCGCCTGGCCAGGTCCCTTGGCCACATGAGGTCTCGTAGTCACAGGTCTGGGGGCGTCATCGTGCCTGGCACAGTTCCCACCCTCTCCCGATACAGAGACTGCCCAGCATCCCCTCTGCACACGCATGCACACGCACACACTCGCACACATACACACACGCACATGCACACCCTGCCTTTCCCAACGTAGGGGCAGCCCCATCCTGTCTGCCTCTCTCAGGTGCTGGTGGTGCCTCACGCCAGTGTGGTCTCTTCTCCTGCCCCCGTCCTCGCGCAGAGCCAGTGGCCACGGGGCTGCTGTTGGGCGTGGGGCCTGGTGTGCCCCGTGCCATCGCCATCTGCCCTCGTGCCCACTCGCCTCCCTTCTGCTCAGCCCCTCTGTGGGCCTGGCTCGGCCGCCCCCCGGTGCGACCCGCCCCATCCTCTCTTGTCACCCGATGCTCTGCGTCCGGTGGTGGCCCGCCCTCAGCTACTGGGTGGTGGCTGTACAGCCGTGACTTTGAGCCACAGACCCAGCATTCCAGCTGCTGCTGGTTGTCTCTGCACGGTGGCCCCCGGGTGGCCCCCACAGGCCACTCCCACTCCGTGTCTCCGTGACCACACCCACGCTCGCCTTCCCTGGGCCACACAGCCGTGTCGGCCGCGCCCTCCCTGCTCCAAGCAAGCGCCGACAGCGCCACGCCCCGGCTCCCGCTCCAGACCCGTGCTCGCCTTCCCTGGCACACAGGCGTGTCGGCCGCGCCCTCCCTGCTCCAAGCAAGCGCCGACAGCGCCACGCCCCGGCTCCCACTCCAGACCCGCGCTCCTAGGAAGGCAGGTGCTTCTGGGAAAGGAAAAGGGGGGACCCAGGGCCCCGCAGAAGATGGTCAGCACTGCCGGCCCTCGATTCTGAGACAGCTGGTCTTGAGGACGACTGCGCGGCCTGCTCACTCGACTCATCTGTGCACCTGTCTTGGCTGGCGCGGCCGGGCAGGGCATGTGTCCGTGGCTTGTGGTCCCGGCAGCGGTGGCCGGCGTGGCTGGCTGTGAATGCCTTTTGTTGCTTAGGATAGAGGAAAAGTTTGACTTTTTAAAACAATATTTTTAGCACCTGTTTGTAAGTGCAGAATTTGGAAGATTCTCACGTGAGTAGTGTATAAAATCTGCTGTTTGTCCATGTTGATTTGAAAATACGAAAAACTCGATATTTTTTCCCACTTGCTGTAACTTGACGAAACATTGTGCTAGACTATGTCCCTCGTCACGGCAGAACTCCTGTCGGGTTTAGGCTTCCAGCTCCCTGGTGAGGCTGCCATCTTCTCTCACCGCAGCCGCCCCTGTGCACCGTCCTCGTGTTGCCACCCAGGTCCCCTCCTGCCCTGCGCCCAGAGCACTGCTCTGGCCGACCCCTCTCCTGCAGCTGCAGCCCTCTGGGTTCTGACGGCCGTGTCCTCCCACGGCTCCTGCAGCTCCTGCTGTGGCCGGGCCTGGCGGGCTCCCCTCCTGTGTTGGTTTCCTCAGCCCGCCCACGCCTGCTCCAAAGGCCCGAGCTGAATTCTCCCTCGTCCTCCCGCGAGTGCTGTTTCCAGCCGGGACCCTGGCCACTACAGTGGCTTCTCCATGGGCCATTTCCCCAGTGGGGTTTTCACAGTCACGCTGTTCCAGATCAGGGTGGCCGAAGCGTGAGCATGGCCTGTGGTTTCCAGGCCCGAGCCCACCGGTGTCACAGGTGCTCCCACCCCCAAGTGCCACCCCACTGCCCTCGGTCCTCCCTCCGGTGGCACCTGCCACCGTCCCGACATAAATGAGAACACTTAGGGGGTTTGTTTCACTGGCAACTCCCAACCCTAGGATGGAAGCTTCTGGAAGTCAGGGCTGTGTTACGGTTGAGCTCTCTGGTGATGTCCTGGCGCTCACAGCAGACCTGCTGCAGGGCAGGCACTCGCCAGTACCGTTGGGTGAACGAGTTAAATGAGACGTGTCGGGTGAGCTGGGGAACATTCGCTCATTTTGCACGGTGTACCAATGGCTCTTCCTTCCCGCAGCTGCCAGGCCGCAAGTACGCGCCCGGGTACAACGCCGACGTCGGCGACAAATGGATCTGGCTGAAGTGAACGGCGCCCTCCGCCCGCTGCAGCACGGCGACAAAGCGGCTCTGGTCCGCCGGACTCTCCCGGACTCCACGTAGCTTTAAGTTGGGGGCTGGGGGGTGCGGGGACATAAATGATCCCAAAATTGCACAGTAGAAGCCATGGCCTAGCAAACGCAGTCTGCCCTGTGGTGTAGTTAATGCAGTTGGCAGAAACAACTTCCATTAAAAGGTTTTGGAACCTTCTGGTTGGAATGGCCCGTCATTACCACTGGAGAATAAACGGATCCGCTGTGGGAGCTGTCGTTCCAGCACGCCGCTCTGTGTGCGCGCTGTCTCTCCAGACTCCAAGGAATAGAGTCGCTCTGTGGAGCGTCTCCTCAGCATGCCTGTCTGCACACACAGCCAGGCCATAGAGGCACATGTGCACACGGGGACATACATGTGCACACGGGGACATACATGTGCACACAGGGGCCTGCATGTGTACACAGGGACACACATGTGCATGTATGGATATATGTGTGCACACACGTACATGCATGTGCACACAGAGACATACATTGCACACGGGCATGCATGTATACACAGGGACGTGTATGTGCACACACAGACATACATGTGCACACAGAGACATACATGTGCGTGTGCACGTTTACACACCAGTTCCCCACCATCTGATTTGGTGTGATTTGGTGTAGTTCAGACTTACAGTGCTCTTTGCTTTAGTAATCTAATCTGCATTAGAGCAGAAAGGAAAGAAGTGAAGAAGAAATACCAAAAAGAGGAAGAAAATTATCACAGATTCACAGAACAATGTGTGTTTTAAAAGAAGTTTTAGAGAAGGTTCACATGATGACCGTTCTCAGCCGGTTTCAGAACTCCTTTCTCTGAAGGGAGATTTGAGTGTAGAATGTGGGTGGGATAAGATGCAAAAGCAGAACAATATATTATTTTTTTACCCCCAAAAATCAAGTTGTCAGTCGAGAATGAGAAACGGGAAAGAGAAGCACGCTTCTTTACTCACCTCTGTGGGAACCTGGAAGACCAGAGCAAGCCGGCCGCGGCTCCCCCTGGGCGGGGCAAACCGCGTTTTCTGCCGTAAAGCTGCCCTGTTTCCAGTGAGGTGGTTCCTGGCCACATGTGGCTGTTTCGATTTAAATTAATTGAAATTTAGTACACTTTAAAATTCAGTTCCTTAGTTGCACTGGCCATGGTTCAGGTCTCAGCAGCTGCGTGGGCAGTGGGTTCAGCTTTGGGCAGTGCAGAACAGACCGTTACACCCTCACAGAAGGTTCTGGTAGAAAAGACAGGCCACTCCCTCCTCCCGTCTCCTCCCGCCCTCCCTTTGCCTCCCTCCCACCTGTGTGCTGCCCTGTCTCCATCTTCCTTCCTTCCATCCGTCCTTTGTTCCCTCCCTCCCTGCCTCCTTTCTTGCTTCCTTCTTTCCTTGCTCTAAGAATTGAAGTTAAAGTTTCCCAGCAGTTTTTGAGTTGGAGTCCAGATTTAAGTGACTGAAGTTCCGCATTTCACTAAGAAGCTGGTGGCTTTAGTCATTAAATGGAAACACAGCCGGGCACCGGGCCAGTCGTGAAGTGTTTTTGGTCCGAGCACCTCACAAACCCATTAAGGAGAGGAGGAAGGAGAAAGCAAAACATCTTTAATTACTTTGGATGTTCCTAATGCCTTTGGCCGTAAGGAGCCGGTTGTTTACTTAAGCCTTGCCGGGGGTGGTGGTGCGTCCTCGGTGTGGGCAGGACAGTCGGGGGACCAGGCTGCCCAGGGAGACCCCAACCCTGCCAGCACCGTGTGGGCTCTGGGACATGATGCCCAGATGTCTGCCTCGTGTGGTTTCGGTCCCCAGGAGGGGTGTGAAGGCTGCAGTCCGTGGTGCTAAGGAAGGTCTTTTTCTGGTGTTCCGTGTGTTTACTGGACAGAGGAAGACATGTAAACACTATTCAAGTCTTCTCTCTAAATCGAACCCCAAAGAAGTCAGTGCACACTCCTAATCTTATTTCACAGCAGTGTGTGGTTTAGTTTCACAAAAGCGCTTACAGCCCTTAAAAAAATAACCCAGGGTCAAAATAAAACCACGGACTTTTGATATTCTGCGCTGGAATTCTCAGTGCTTTGAAGGCCAGGAAACAAGCATGTTGCAACAATATGGTTTACGTCTGCATTTTATTCCTAATAGGCGTGTGTTCACAGGCCTGAGAATTTTGTGTTGGAGAGAAAGTACTTGTTTTTCCCTAAGGTATCTTTCTGTTCTACCAGATTTTATAAGGAAATGGTTAAGAACATCGAGCTTCTCAGAGGAAGTTACACACAGTGACTTACGCCCACCTGAGCGAAGCAGGGCCCAGTGGCCAGCGGTGGGGTGCCCGGCTGCGCTGACCGCCGACCACCGGGCGGGATGGAGCTGCCGTGAGCACCCCTCCCCCGCTGAGGTGTGGCCAGAGCCCCAGGTGTGAGCACCCGCCCTCAGTCCACGGTGCTGCAGCGTGACTCCAGCGTCGGGTTCTGTGAGACGGCAGAAGCGAAAGAAGCTCTCGTCCGGCTTGACACGTGTCCCTTTTCATGGCCACTGATTGGCCTGGAATGGCTCTGTGGTGTTTGCCGGGTCCAGTTTCTGGGTTGGCCGTCGTCATTGGTGCACGTGTGAGAGCAAAGGGCAAGCGGGCGGCTGCCGGCTGGTGAGCAGCGCGGTCCACGTTCGCCCCGGCTGCAGGTCTACAGGAGCCGGGCTTGGGCGGGGTGGGGGGGGTCACTGCCCCGCACCGGGGCTTGGAGAAGAAGGGTGCCGTGCACGGAAGCGAGTGCCCAGGTGACGTGGGGCCGTACACCTGCATGTGGATACAAGCTGGAACCTGAGCCTCTGCTTTAGGGGAATCACAAGGCAGAGACCAGGGGCAGCTCAGCATTCACCCTCCCCCGGGGGTCACTGGATGCTTCCTGGACTTGTACAAAGGCGGGTGCATTTTAGAAGGGACCCGTCCATCATGACTTGAAGGCCAGGACTCCTTCTCAGTAGAGCGGTCTTGGCCTCTGTGCCCCCGCTGGGAGGCCGGACTCTGCTAGTCTGGGTGTGGGACCCCCCCTTGCATCGCACAGGCTGGGAGCTGCGGTTTCAGACGGGTCCAGACAGGCGCAGTGGTGTTCTCCATGTGGTAAACTGAGGCAGATGTGCCCACGTGGCTCAGCGTGGCTGCCTTCGCAGAAAGAGGCCGATTTAAGGATTCTTCCAAGAGGAAGCCAGATGCGGTCGGATTTTATCTTTAACCGTGAGTGAGTTTGCTCATTTGTATATACTGTTGACTTTAACAGTTATGAAATCCCTAATTAAAAAATTGTTTCAATAAGAATAAATTTTTCACAAGTGAACATTTAAAATTCCGAAGCTTCCCGGTTAGACCCTGCTGCTGCTCACGTTTGGGAAGCACTCGTTCCGGGGCCGTGTAGTTTCATGGAATAAGCATTTTTTTAATGAGGCTGTGCCTGGTGATTATATTAAAAATCCCAGCCTTTAATTTTTAAAAAGGGCATTTCCTCTGGCACGTTGCACGTGGTCATGCGTCTGCCACACAGCGAGTGTCGTGGGCCTCGTGGCCCAGGCACCGTTCTCACCAGTGGCCAGGCAGCACGGAACGCAGGGGTGGGGACGGCACGGCAGTGGGGTCTGCGGAGGGCCTGGCCTGCACCCCAGGGCACCCCACAGAGCCCCACCGACGTCGGGTCTGAGGCGTGTGCGTGAGGGGAGGGGCAGGGAGGGTGCACCGGGTCACCTGCAGCAGGTGCGCCGGGAGAGGAGGACCCAGCATCACGGTTGACGTGGCCTTGGCAGGACCCGGGCCGACAGGTGAGCTGAGGGCCGGTGGGGTAGATGCCAGGGCGTGGGAGCGAAGGCACAAAGGAGAAGGTGACTGGAGAGCGCGAATCCCGTTAAATCGGATTTTCTACTACAGAGCGTCACTATGACATCGCTCCTCCCACCAAGAAAAACCACCAAATGAGCTTAAGCACGTTTCTTCCCTGCTCCGTGTTCCGGAGCTTTGTTCTGTTCGGGAGGCAGGGACAGGAAGGTGGTTGTGACCTCAGTGAACAGGACAGCGGCGTCTCCACCCGTCTGCCCGCTCCCTCCCGGGGCCCGGGACGCGGGCTGGTGCTGGGCGTTGGTCCCCTCAGACTCCGAGACAGAGGCCAAGCCTCTGAGCACGGGTCACTGTCCTTTCTCTGGACATTGTGGTGTGCAGCATACAGTTTGAACCCTGCTATAACAGTCCGGAAGCCTGAAGGATTCTCTTCATCTCACCGTCCCAGACGCAGGGTGTGAAGCCAGCGGGACGCCAGGCGGGGAGCGTGGCCTTCCTCCTGCCACGGGGCTGCTCACGCGTTCTCGCTCTGGAGAAGCTGTCGCCCCAGAGTGGTGACCACGTCGGTCTTGGTGTTTGGGTTTTGTGTGCGAGCTCCCCGCCCCAGTGTCTGCCTCGGTTCCCGCCAAAGGGCTCGGATGACCCAGCCTCGCAGAGGAGGAAAAAGAAGTAAAGAACTCCCTGGGATCTCACAGCGGCTTCTGCTATCCGTCTGCAGAAGCAGAGGGAAAAGTCACTTTCACCCTCGACAGGCACCGAGCGACCTTCCTAGCTGCCCGGCACCTCTCCTTTCCTGCGTGCATGCTCGCTGTCTCTCTAGCTCTCTCTCAAGAAAGCAAGAGAAACTTTCTTTCCTAAAACTGTTCTCCTCGTGCTATGAAAGTTCTTTCTCCAGCCTGCCGTGAGCGTTTGCAGGTTTCCGTGCTGACGCTGAGGACCGGACACGCACAGCCCATGCAGCTCCCCTTAGGGGTCCGCCGCCCGCCCCTTCTCTGGTCCCTCGGGTTGGGGTCCAGGTCGCACCTGACCAGAGCTGTGTCCACAGGTGGGGCGGCATTGAGATCCCAAGCCGGAGTCCCTTGTCCATTGGCCCTTGGTTTGGAGCTGTTGGCCACCTCCCCCCAAGACCGCAGTTACAGTGAGTCAGTGCCCCTCGCCTGCCCCGACTTCCCCTCCTGCCCTGGTCTGTCCTGGGGCCCGGCAGGCCTCGTGGCCAAGTCGACACAAAGCAGCGATCCGGACGTGGTGGCCGCCCTGGCCGGACATCTAGCGAGCTGCGGGTCTTCAGCCTGCACTTCCCGAGCCTCCCTCCCGTGTCCCCGGTTCTCAAAGAGCTGCCTTCGGGAGCCAGGCGGAGGGTGTGGGCCGGGACGAGCTGCCCTGCTGCTATTGCTGTGGCAGATCCTGGACCTCCCTCGTGGGCCGGACCTCGGTGAGGACCAGCTCTCCGCCTGGGACACACGGGACACTGGTATTCCTGGTCCTGTTCAGAGACCTCTGTGCTGTCCTGAGATTCGAAACCCGGCAGCGGTCACCAAGCCTTGCACGGCTGGCTGTCCCGGTGGTCCCGTTCTGCAGGGGGAAAGTCAGGTCCTGCCCCCCTCCCCAGCATTTCCAGGTTGCCGAGACACTCTCCGCTCAGGGCGGTTTTTGCATATTGCATCTCTAGTGTTTGCGCACCTCACGGGAAGCCTGCTGGCAGATGAACGCAGCAAGTGCAATGCTGTTGAAATAAAATGTGAGAACTCGCTATGCACCAGCCAAGGCCCAAATTAAAAAGAATTCCTCTGTGAGGGGAAAAGTCAGTCTTGCTGAGAGAATGCAATTTAGACCCAGAAAGAATTCCAGCTGCCCAGAAATCCCTGTTGCAAAAAGCGAACCCCTCCTGTGAGGAGACATTTCTGCCCAGGGCCGGGAGAGGCCGGTGGGTGTGCCCGGCCGTGGTGCGTGGCACCTGGGACGTGGTTTTCCAGAATGCGTGGGCAGCGTTATTAATCAGTCAATCGATCATCATCTGCCAGCCGCATCTTAGAGGAGCGTAGATGGGCCGGGTCTGGCTCTGTCCAGCTGTCAGTGATTAAAAAACATTCTGATGGTAGTTTGTAGTAGCTGGTCAAAAACAACGTGGAAGACCCCAGACGTTCTAGGTAACACGAAACAGCCCTCTCTTCTCCTACAAGGTAGGATGTGTAATTGTATTTCTTCATTTGATGGGTCCACACGCCGTCTCTGCTCTTCGGTGCAGAGCGCCCAGCGCTGCACGGAGTAGCTCGTCCTAGCGCTCGCCTCCCGGACACCCGGCTCTGGGCTCCGCGTCAGGAGCTTCCCACAAGGACGCCGGTGTGGGTGCGCGTGAGATCGCGGAGAGGACAGCGGCAGCCCGGCGCCCGCCCTCAGATGGACGTGGCCGTTTTCCCTCGCTCTTCCCCGGAGAGACACCAGTGTATGTTTGGAAGCAGGGAATATTTTCAGCGTGCAGTTCGTGCAGAAATCTGGGTTTGCCAAGGTGTCCCCACCTGGCCACAGCCTTGAGGCCTCTCTGCAGGTGGGGCTGTGCCCGGCCGCCTGGTTTGGGTGTTCCCAGGCTGGGAGCTCTGCGGGTGGGGCCGCGGCGCTGGAGCTGCCCCTGCGGCTCTCACCGCCGCTCTCGACCCCCACCTCCCACTGTGGCTCCTGCAGCTGCAGCTCCCAGAACCTCCCACTCGCCGCAGCTGCTGGGACGGGCAGAGAGCGGACGGGGCAGGAAGGTCTTGCCGTGGCTCTTCACCACCTGGGCCCGGAAATGACACCCGTCACCACACCCACAGCCCACGGGCAGGCCGAGCCACATGGTCATGGCGTGGCCTCCCGAGCTGAATGTGGATGAGCATCCGCAGCGCCCTGCACACCCGGCAGTTCTCGTCCTTGATGTATTTCCCCAGATAAATTCTTACACTGATCCATAAGGAAATGTGTCTGCTAAAAGGCGATTTTTAGAAAAAGAGGAAAATCATGACTCTCATAGAAACCTAAAAAGGAAGCTGTGTTTGGAATTTATTCTACTCATTTATCAATGAAGGAATCAGACGGTTCAAAAGAGAACCGGGGACAGCCGCGCCCGGTAGGTCGGGGACGTTTAAGTCGATGTGCGAGTGGAGGCTGCGCAGGTTCTGCCTGCAGGTGGGGACGTGAGTCCGGTTCCGGCCGCACAGGACAGAGTGTCCCTGTCCCTGTGGATTATCCCATCCTGCTGTCACTGACCTGCAACTCAGAGCATTGCAGGATTCTTCAAAGACACGGCCAGACTGGAACCGAATAACCGCGAGTGTCTTCTAGCAATGCAGAGTTTTCTGTTGAACCACTCGGTTTTTCACGTGTGTGAAGCTGCTCTCGACCCACTGGGGTGTAAAGGGTGGGGGGCAGGGTCCGCCCTGCACACAAGTCACCTGTCCCCCCCTGCTGGCGCTTGGGGGCTGCCAGGGGACTAAAGGGGGTGGCAGAACACCAGGACCCCCGAACACACACACAGAACTCGGCCCTCGGTCGTCCCCGCTGATTCCTCTGCCCCTTGCTGGCCGAGACCCTGGGCTCCCCACCTCAACTTCCCTTCCTACCTCGGACTGGGACGGTCCCCTGAGCAACGGGGAGGGACGGAGCCGGACGCCCCGTCTCCGGGCTGAAGGCGTGGTGGGAGCCGAGCCCCGCTTCTGAGAGACCCGCGAGCTCCACTGATGGTGGCTCTCGTCCCAGCGGACGTCGGAGCCTGGGTCAGCCGCAGATGTTGGCTGTGGAGCAGAGTGACATTTCCCAGAAACCGATAAGTGAGAATTTCTAAGCGCAGGGAGAGGAAGTGGAAATTGGGAAGCAGCAGGGCGCTTGGGAAGCCGTGGGGATTTAGCGTGACAGTCAGCAGTTTCCAAATCCCTCCCGCGCAGCCAGTTCGGGAAGGTGGCGGAGGTTCCTCTGTCGTCAGGGAGACCTGGACGGGAAGACACACCGGGCTGAAGGTGCGCTGGGGAAGGAAGACCTGCCACTCACGGCACACGCCTACTCACGGGACACGCCTACTCACGGGACACGCCCACTCACGGCACACATCTGCTTATGGCACACATCCAGGAGGCTGGTGACACGCGTTTCCCTCCCCCAGCCCTCTCGATTCCCACGCATGTTGCTTTCTCGATCGCTGTGGATTTCTTATGCCGCTCCCAGCAGGGCCTGACGTGTGGTCCCCAGCGCAGCCCTGAGCTGCTGGGCCCGTGTCTCCCGGGCTCTCTGCCTGGGAGGCCTGGTCACCACCCTGCTCTGCACAGGGCCGGGCACCATGAGAGCCCGGGGTCCCGCCCAGGGGACAAAGTCCAGGCCCCGCGCGTTTCTGGAAGCACGCCCCGCCGGCCCGTGAAGACACGCTCTGCAGAGCGCGGGGGCCTGCGGGGTGTGGGTGCTGGGGGGCAGCAGGAGCAAGAATGGGGAGCCCAGCGAGGGGCCCGAGGCGGCCACTGCCTGTGTCGCTCTCACTCGCCTCTGGGCTCCGTGAGACGCCCGTGGGCACGCAGGGCCCTGCCCTCCAAGGGTGCGGTGCCGGGGCGCCGTCCTGCAGCAGAGAGCTGCCCTCACCACGCGCCTCGGTCGTGGGCCGCCCAGCTCCGGCGCTGGGGGGAAACGAATCCCTGTTCCTCACGCGTGGCGCAGTCCACGCCTGCCGTTACAGCAGCATGGATGGACGCAGCGTGGTCTTTGCCGGGGCTCGACGTGTCGGTGAACCGGGCTCGGCCAGACGGCAGACTGGACGTGCACTTGGCTCCTGCCCCTGCTTCTCTGTTGTGCATCTGCGGTGTGTGTGTGTGTGTGTGTGTATCTGTGTGCTTGTGTCTGTGTGTGAGTGTGTGTACCTCTGTGTGTGTCTGTGTGGGTCTGCGTGTGTATATCTGTGTTTGTGTCACTGTGTGTATCTGTGTGTTTGTGTGTCTGTGTGTTTGTCTGTGTGCGTGTGTGTGTGTCTGTGTGGGTCTGTGTTTGTATCTGTCTTTGTGTCTTTCTGTGTCCGTGTGTTTGTGTTTGTATTTGTCTCTCTGTGTGTGTCTTTTGTGTCTGTCTGTCTGTCTCTGTGTGTCTGTGTGTGTCTGTGTGTGTGTCGCCACGTGAACCCGGTTTCTCCTGTTGGTCTGGGTGACGGTTTCTCAGAGCTTGCTGAGCATAGGGCGCTGCGATGCTCCGTGCTGTTGAGTCCCGTCCGCCTCGGTTTGGGGCCGGTGTGGATGTCAGTGAGCAGACAGACGCCCTCTTTGCTGAGCTTAAAGCCATGCACCGGGGTGCTTCTCTCCCCTGCGGGCGCCCTGCCCACCCTGCCCCCCCCCCACGGGCCAGGGCAGCTGCAGCCCTAGTGGCCGGAGTCTTTCCAGAAGCTGGGGGGCCACGGGCTTGGATTCCAAGGGCGGGGCCCTCTCTGCCCCGTCCCTCCTGCAGCCCGGGATGCCAGGTCCTGCTCCTCCGACTGTGTCCTCGGCATCTGCACACGTGCTCACACGTGCTGGCCTTTGCCTCCGGTGCCCATGTCACACAGCCTGCCAGAGAGGGGGGCCCACACCGCATGGGGTTGACCCGCAGGAATTTGCAGCTGCTGTAGATCAAACCTGGACTGATGCAGGAGCAGAGTGAGCGCCAGGTCCAATGACAAGCGTCTTTATGAGGAGCAGACGACACACAGCAGAGTGACTCGGCCACATGCCAAGGCAGCCTGGAGCCTCCCCTATAAGCCTGGGTGAGGACGTGGCCCTGTGGACACCCCGTCCCAGACTTTCAGCCTCCAGAACTGAGAATTTTCTGCTGCTGTGACCCACGGGGTTCATGGTCACGTGTTGCCGCAGCTCCAGGGCACTACTGCGCCCGGCAGGGGCGGGGACCCTGGCTCTCAGGTGTGGGGACACTATGCAGGGGTAGGGTCCTCAGGGGCCTTGTCACCACTTTAGGGTGGTGCCAGGTGGAGCGTCCAGACCAGCATTCCCAGGGCTTGCTGCATGGCTCTAGTGTCCCTGGGGTGTGGCCCGTTTCCCCCAAAGCCCAAGTTTCTCTGAGTTAGGCCCTACCCGGCCTCCTGTGGTTCTGCCAGTGGCTGGAGTGACCCTAAGCACTCTGGACAGGGGGCTCTGGCTGGGTGGACGCCCGTCCCAGAGGACGCCTGTCCTGCAGCCCTGGGGTCAGACTCGCAAGAGAGGTGTGTCCTTCGCATCAAGACATCTCTGCGGCCAGCAAGGTGGCCCTGGCCTGCCTCGATGGCACCTCGATGACACGGAGTCCTCCCCCGAGTCTGGGAGCTGCAGGGCCGTCCCCACCTCCTCCAAGGCCAACGATTCTGCTTCCACAGGGCCTGGTTTGCAACTGCAGCTGCCGGCTCGCAAGGCCCATCTGCGAGGAGGGAGACCGGCTTCCAGAGTGTCTTGACAATAGGGGAGGAAATTGCAGGAAATGGAAGAAACGGCAAATCCGGAAGACATTTTCCAGACTGCAAAGATCCTCTGACTGTACATATAATAGGTGTAATTTGCGTTCTTTTCCTTATGAAATGTTCCCAGATCATCTTTCTCCCCTGCTCCAGCCGGGCAGCGTCCAGCCCCCTGCGTCGGGCACCCTCGTTGCTCGTCTCTGGCTTACGGGGAGACGGACCCTCCCTCGGAGCCTCCGTGCAGAAGCGCCTCGGGCTGCCTGTCCCGGGACACCGAGGGCCGGGGAGAGCAGTGACTGGGATTGCTGCGTTGTCCTGTGTCGGGTGGCTGGGCCGAGGGGCCAAACCCGTCCTGGCCACCCAGGCGCGATGCAGGAGGCTCCGTGCTCCGTGCGTGGCATAGGACAGGGGCCCGCCGTCCTGCAGTTACACGCCGAGTTCCTGGAGGGAGGTTTCAGGCGCAAAGTGCCCTTGAGGAACCTGGTTTTCTAGAGAAACTGACCTGAGCGGGGCAGGGCCTGAGCGCCGACCAGCCGCTCCGCTCCCAGCTGTGACCCCGGGAAGCCTCAGAGCCCCGGGGCGTCCTCACCAGGTGAACCAGACCACCGTCTGTCTGAACTGTCCCCACTTGTTCCACAGGCACCTGTCTGACCGGAAAGCGCGCCGTGTGCATCGGATGCAGTGATCTGTCTGCACCCTAATGTCGCTGGGCTCTCGGGGTATCCGCGAGAATGGAGTCAGACCTGCATTCAGGGGCCAGGAGCCCAGGCGCCTGCCCAGGGATCCTGCTGCTCTACAAGGGGCTCCAAGCGCCCCCCGGGGTGGCGGCAGGTCCCGATGCCTTAGTCCCGTCGGGAGCCACCTACCGTCTGCCGCTGGCGTCGAAATCGCCTTTCCTGTGGTCACACGGGCTGCTCAGCCAGCACGCACGGAACAGGCACATTCACACAGGTGTTCATGCTAAGATTAAGAAACGCATTTCATGGCATGAAGCCGACCCTGTGTTCATACGTGTGCACGGGCACCGTAGAGACGCTGCAGGGTCAGCTCCAGGCCACCACGTAAAGCCTGTATTGCAGTGAAGCTGGTCACACGAATTCTTTTGGTTTCTCGGTGCATATAAGAGTTGTGTGTGCCTACCCTGTAGTCCAGCCGTCCCGAGCCTTTTTGGCACCAGGGACCAGTTTCACAGGAGACAGTATTTCCACGGATTATGGGGGGCGTGGGGGTGGTTTTGGGGTGATTCAAGCGCATTACGTTTACTGTGCGGTCAGACCTCTCTGCTGATGACAATCTGCACCTGCAGCCGCTCCCCAGCGCTGGCATCACCGCTCAGCTCCACCTCGGATCCCGGGCGTTAGATTCTCAGGAGCGTGCAGCCTGGACTCCTCCACGGGCAGCTTACAGCAGGGGCTGCGCCTAGACTCCTCCACGGGCAGCTTATGGCAGGGGCTGCGCCTAGACTCCTCCACGGGCAGCTTACGGCAGGGGCTGCGCTCCTACGGGAATCTGATGCCGCGCTGATCTGCCAGGAGGCCGAGCTTATGCAGTGATGGCGGCGGTGGGGAGCGGCTGCAAGCAGCGAGGGGCAGGTTGGGGCCACAGCTGTAGTCCGTTAAGTGTGCAATGGCATCATGTCATAAAAAACAACAAACATACCTTCATTTAGGCCAGGTGTGGTGGCTCACGCCTGTAATCCTAGCACTCTGGGAGGCCGAGGCGGGAAGATCTCTCAAGGTCAGGAGTTGGAGACCAGCCTGAGGAAGAGCGAGAGACCCCGTCTCTACTAAAAATAGAAAGAAATTAATTGAACAGCTAAAAATAGATAGAAAAAATTAGTCGGGCGTGGTGGCGCATGCCTCTAGTCCCAGCTACTCGGGAGGCTGAGGCAGGAGGATCGCTTGAGCCCAGGAGTTTGAGGTTGCTGTGAGCGAGGCTGACGCCACGGCACTCTAGCCCGGGCAACAGAGTGAATCTCTGTCTCAAAATAATAATAATAATAATAATAATAACAATAATATTGCTCCATAATGCTAATAACCATCTGAGCCTGCAGCGAGCCATCGTGCTGTTGCTGGTGGAGGGTCTTGCTCTGTGCTGAAGGCTGTGACCGGCCGGGGTGGCGGCTGCCGAAGCTGCGATTTCTGAAAATAAGAACACAGCGAAGTTGCTCATCGATGGGCTCTTCCTCCTCTCACGGAGGGTTTCTCCGCAGCGTGCGATGCTGTTTGGTGGAATTTACCCGCAGCGGAACTTCTTGCAAAGTCGGAGTCAGCCCCCTCAAACCCTGCCACTGCTTTGTCCACCAGGTACGTGACGCCCCCCATCCCTTGTTGTCATTTCGACAGGGTCCACGGCATCTTCTCCAGGAGCAGGCTCCACCTCAGGAAACCACTCTCCTTGCTCAGCCGTGAGAAGCGACCGCCGGTCCACACGAGTTTTATCGTGGGGCGGCAGCGATTCAGCCCGGTCTCCGGCTGCACCTCCAATGCCGGCTCTCTTGCCATCCCCACCACGTCTGCAAAGTTACTTGCCCCGCAGAGGCCTGCAACCCTCACACTCGCCCACGGGGGTTGGAATCACCTTCTCCCAGACTCCGTTAATGTGGATATTTTTACCTCCTCCCACGAATCACGAATGTTCCTAACGGCATCTAGAATGGTGAGTCCTTTCCACAAGGTTTTCAGCCTGCTTCTCCCAGATCCATCAGAGGAATCGCTATGCAGCCACAGCCTTGCGAACTATAGTTCTTTAATGACGAGACTGGAAGGTCAGAGTGACTCCTCGGTCCACGGGCCGAGAGTGGACGTTGTGTCAGCAGATATGAAAACAACATCCGTCTCCATCGGAGCTCTCGGGTGACCAGGTGCGTTATAAATGAGCAGTCATGTTTTGAAAGGAATCTTTTCTTTTTTTCTGAGCAGTAGGTCTAACAGTGCGCTTCAGTTAATTATTTGGTGAACCTTGGTATAAACAGATGTGCCGTCATCCGGGGTGTGTTCTTCCGTTCACAGAGCACAGGCAGAGCAGACTGAGCATGCGTCCTAAGGGCCCCGGGACTTTCAGAATGGTGAGTGGCCATTGCCTTCAACTTCCAGTCGCCAGCTGCATTCGCCCCTAACAAGAGAGTCCGCCTGCTCCATGACGCTCTGAAGCCGGGCACTGACTTCTCCCCTCCAGTGTGGCAGCAAGTACAAGTCTCGGGATCTCTGCCCCCTCCCCCAACTCCTTATGCAAAAGGGAAGGTCTAGCCTGGAGCTGAGTCCTGCAACACCCCCTCTCAGGGAAGGGCGGCTGCTGACATGAGCCTCAGCCAGATCCCCAGGGACAGGCGAAAGGCCTCAGGCATCTACAGGGACGGCACCACGGTCATGCACAAGAAGTTCCTTGCGGGCCTCCCACAAGCAAGGACAGGCAACCTTGACGCTGGGTCTGCAGGCCGCGCCCAGCTCCTAGGGTTGAAGCCTGCCGGGTCCACACTAGCAGTGGATGACGGGTTTATTGCCCCAGGCCCAGCCCAAGCCTGAGTCCCCCACCGATATTATTTGCAAGTTGATGGGGTGATATGGACCAGGTGCTGGCTCACACCTGTAATCCTAGCACTCTGGGAGGCTGAGGCGGGAGGATTGCTTGAGGTCAGGAGTTCCAGACCCCAACTCTACTAAAAATAGCACAAAATAGGCGGGCATGGTCATGGACTTCTGCAGTCACAGCTACTAGGGAGGCTGAGGCGGGAGGATCACCTGAGCCCAGGAGTTCCAGGTTGCAGTGAGCTGCGATCACACCACTGCAGGCCCCGGCCTGAGGCATCGCTGCGTGGGCCAGGTGTGTGAGGCGCCACCTGATCACGCCCTTACTGAGGAGCGTGCCCAAGCCCTGCCACCTCCGCTCCTGCTCAGGGCAGTGGGGCAGGCAGGGGCGGCTGCTCTGGGGACAGGGTGGGGCCAGGGGTTCCCGCCAGGGGCTGCTGATGTACGGGAGGTGGGGACTCTGACCGTCATGCCTTTCTCTGACCTACCAGAGAAAGCTACGCTTTGACTGCTTGAGGAGGAGTTCTGACCCTAGCAAGGTGAGGCCGGGGTCCTTCCTCCAGGTGTCAGGGCCAGGCAGGCAAGTCCCGGGCCAGGCCAGGTCAGACGCAGGGGGGCCCACCCATCCAGTGGGCTGGGCTCTGGGCTCTGGGGGTCCCGTGGAGCCAGGAGCAGCTGGACTTGGGGTGGGACAGGCCTGGGCGTGTTCTGCTCTTCGCCTGGGCCGGTCAGAACCCCAGAATTCAATTCTAGCGAATGCCTAGCGCCCGTCAGGCTGCATTGTTCGCCCCCCAGGCTAATCTCATGTGCCTGCCGTTACTTTCCATTCTCCCCATTTCCTTTTCTCATTTTTTCAGGTATAAGTCCTGTTTGCGTTTTCCCATTTGCATTTTTGCTGTGTTCATTAGGCTAACATTTTCGTGTTTGTTTTCAGTGTGCAACTCCGTGATTTACAGATATTAAATATTCCGCATATTCACAGATGTGTGCAACTGCCTTAGTCTGTTTGTGGTGCTGTAACAAGAACCACAAGGCCGGGTGGTTTTTGATGGACAGAAATGTACCAGCTCACAGAGGCTGGGAAGTCCAGTAGCAAAGGGCCAGCAGGCTTGGCGTCGGTGAGGGGGCCTGGCATGGGCTCCCGAGACGGGCCACGAACTGCATCCTGCAGGGTGGTCCTTGCGTGGCAGAAGAGGGGGGAGAGAGAGAGAGAGAGAGAGAGAGAGAGAACCCGCTTCCCAGATCCCTTGTATCATGGCCTAGTCACTTCCCGGTACCAGACCTTGGCAATCGAAATTCAACTTGAGTTTTGGAAGGGACAGTTCAAACGATAGCAGCAACTGTCACCATAACTTTGAACATTTTATAAACTCAAAAGAAATTCTGTGCCCCTTAGCTGTTATCCTCACTATCTTCCCTTCCCCTCACTACGCAGTCTCTAATCAATTTCATGTCTATACCGAGCTGCTTGATCTGGACATTTCTTTGTGAGTCTATTGTTTTTGCTTAGCACAGTGTTTTCGGGGTTCGCCCATGCTGGATCAGCACTTCTTTCCTGTCATGCTGGGGTGACGGCCCACTGTCCCGATACCCCACACTCTGCTCATCCACCGGTCGGTTCGTGGACATCGTTACTTCCGCCTTCAGCTGTTGTTCTAAGTAACGTTGCCGTGAGCATTCAGGCACGAGTTTCTGTGTGAACGTACGTTTTCGTTTCTCCTGGGTATTTAGCTAGGCGTGGAGGTCACGGGCGAGTCACGTGGCAACTCTGCGGTTAGCTGTTCGAGGAGACGCCCGGCTGTGTTCTAAAGCGGCGGCTCCGTTTCCCTGCAGCCAGCAACTCTGCAGCGCTCCGGTTTTTCCAGGTCCTCCCCAACACCGGTTCTCCCTTCTAACCCTTCCTTTTTACTTCTGATTCTCGTAGTTGGAGTCTCATCTCTTTTTTCTCTTGGTCGGTCTAGCTAAAGGTGTGTCATTTTTGTTGATCTTGTCAAGAACGCTGGTTTTGGTTTCATTGCTTCTTCCCTGTTGTTTTCTATTTTTCATCCCATAGTTTTCAGTCTGGTCTTTATTCTTTCCCATGGCCCTTTAGGTTGTGTATGGTCTTTCTCCAGTGTCTCCAGATAGAAGTTTAGAAAGGTCTGAAATGTTGCTGCTTTTCTAGTAGCGTCACTCACGGCTATGAATTTTCTCTAAGTGCTGCTTTAGCTGCACCCTGCAAGTTTGCATAGGGTGCGTCTTCATTTTCAGTTACCTCTTTATAATTTGTACTTTATAATGCATACTTTATATACTTTATATACAAATATAAATTTGTAATTTATAATAAGTACTTTATAATTTGCCTTTGAATTTCTTTTGCAACCCATTAGTTATTTAGGGGTGCGTACGCAACATGTATTTGCAAGTTTTGCAGATTTTCTTTCTGTTCTGGGTTTCCATTCCATCATGATCATGGAATATATTGTTATTTCTATGCTTTTAAACTCACTGAGTTTTTTCATGGCCTAGCATATGCTCTCTCCTAAAGAATGTTCCATGTGCACTCAAGAAGGATGTATGTTTTGCTGTTGTTGCGTGGAGTGTTACACTGAAGTCTGTTAAATAGAGTTGTTTGTTGCATGGGCTATTAAATATATTTCATGTCAATTTGTCTTACCAGCTGGGGGCACTAGCTTTTAGCCTGAAGAACTTTCTTTAGTATTTCTTGGGTATGCTACTAATAAATTCCTCTAGTTTTTGTTTATCTGGGAATGTCCTTATTTCACTTTAGTTTTGGAAAGACAGCTTTGCTGGGTGTAGAATTCCTGGCTGACAGTTCTACTTCTCTGAGCACTTTAGATGTGTCATCCTATCGCCTTTGGGCTCCCATTGTCTCTGAGGAGGAGTCAGCTGTTAGTCCTGTTGCGGTTCCTTTGTGAGTGATAATTAGTTTTTCTCTTGCTGCTTCCAGAATTGTCTTCTTTTCTTTGACTTTCAGCATTTTTACTATGATGTGCCCATTTGTGGATCGCTTTGTGTTTGTCCTACTTGGAGTTTGTTGAGCTTCTGTGTAGCTTAGTGTTCTTCAATAAATTTGGGATATTTTCAGTCATTATATCTTTGAATAATCTTTTTGCTCTCTTTATCTCTCTCCATCTCTTTCTCTCTCTCCCTCTCTTTCTCTCACCCCCATCCTACCCAGTTTCTGGTACTCTAGTTTCACATACATCGGCACACTTAATAGTCTCGCACATTAATCTGAGAATCCATTCATTGTTTTTTTCTCTTATTCTTTTTTTCTTTTTGTTCTTTAGATTGCATAATCTCTATAGATCTGTGTTCTTCAGATTTGCTGATTCTTTCTTCTACCAGTTCAAATCTATGGTTAAGATTAAGCCCCTCTACTAACTATACTTTTTTATTTCAGCTTTTATAATTTTCATCTCCAGAGTTTCCATCTGGGTCTTTTTAAAAATAATTTCTATCTCTTTATTGATAATCTCTATTTGGTGCAACATTGGGCTCATACCTTCATTTTCTTCTTTAATCAAGTTTACCTTTGGTTCTTTGAGCACATTTGTAATGACTCCTCTGAAGTCTTTTTCTGGATCAACATCTGGTCACTCTCACAGGTGACTTCTCTTGCCTCCTCTTCTCTGGTGTACGGGACATGGTTTCCTGTTTCTTTTCATGCCTTGTGATTTTTCGTTGTTCTTGTTGTTGGAAACCGTCCATTTTACATAATACAATACAGGAACTAGAGCACTGGCTCCTCTCCAGGGCCTACTATTGTTATTCGCTTGTTTATTTGTGCAGTGACTGACTGGATTATTTTGGGGAAAGTCTGTTTCTTCCCCACACTGTGACGCCTGTGCTGTTTTCCCCATGGTGTGCAGCCGTGGGTGTGCGACCACTCACCCTGAGATGACAGTGGCTTTGGCAGGGCTCTCTGTGACTGTCTCTCCCCTAGACCACACATGCCTGTCAAGCTTCATTTTTTGCAGGCTGATTGCTCTATTTTTTTCAACAATGCCCCGGGGCATAAATTGCTCCCTAGACTGATCCAGTGAAAATTCTAGCTCCTTTGAAAGAATAGTTCTCGAGGGCAGCATTTGAAATTTGTTCTGACCCCAGATGTGCTTGTCCCAGCTGTCTCTTTTCCCATCTTTCTCCTGCCAACTAGCCAGCGTATTGCTCAGCACACACCGCTAATGAACCTTTTCATCTTCCTGCCCTTGCCTTTCAGCACATCTCCACTGTTTCTGAGAGCACTCTCTGCTTGAACTTCTCCGTACCCTGTGCGAATGAATTCAATGCTTTTTGAAGAGATGGCTCCTTCCCCTGGGCAGAATCCCTGAGGTGGGGCAGCTGGGGTGGGCACAATGCAAACTTCTCTCTGAGTGACACCCCACCCTAGGAACTGAGCACTCTGTAGAGGGGGAGCAGCAGCTTTAGGTCTCCTCATTGTGCCTCTCCCAGTATGGAAACCCTTCGCCATGAATTGGGAAAGGGAAGTTCAGGCCCCAGTGTTCTCAGTGTGCTACACTCAAAATAAAGCCTCTGTTCCATGAAGACACTGGCGGAAGGGGGAACCCCCATGTCTCAGCCACCCTCACCTAGAACTCAGTCCAACAATAGCCAGCTGGGGGTGGAGTGAGAAATGCAGATGTCCTGCCCCTCCCAACAGTATAGACCTCTGGCGGGGAGCGGGAGGAGGGGGAGCTGGGTGCTCTCGGCTGGATCATTCCGGAGTGACGTTTTCATCTTGCCAATTTGTGGGGTGGAGAGAGGGTGTGGTCTCAGTTCAAATGCCACAGACTCTTGCCTTTTTCACTCAGTGTCAGCACAATTCCTTGAATAAGTATTTCTTCATTTACTGCATGCCATTAGGACAATTTCCAGGGACTTCAAAGAATGTTTCCTTTTTTTAAAAAAAATGATTATCACCAATTTCTCCAGGAAGCAGGTCCAAGGAGCTCCTTGTGCTTTTAGACTCCAGTGGTCTCCCCTGTCAGCCTAACACTTATGTAGCATTTGTTTTCCGTGTGGCCACGTGTCACTCAGAGCTTTACCTTGTGTGCCGAGGTAGATGTGTCATTATCTTCATGAAAAAATGAGAAAAATCGGGGCTCAGAGAGAGAGAGAGAGAGAGAGAGAGAAAGGTAGCCAGGTCACATACTTCGAATCCAGCCTTGCCTCATAGGTAGCCTCTGCTAACTCCAGGTCTAGGCGCTTTACAATGTTGTGTGTTTGCGTGTGAGTCTGTGCTCACCAGCACGGGCGTGCTCATAGACCGGGAGCTCCCTCCCCGGTACTTTCTCATGTGGTTTCCACGGCTGCTCCGTGGACCAGGCTTCATGGCCTCGCTGCTCAGGAGCGCAGGGCTCAGCTCATGGAGGTGAGATGCTCCTCGAGGTCACGCACCTGTGAGAAGTGGGACCCAGATGGGGGCAGGACCGCCTGCATCTGGAGCCACCAGCTCATCACCAACCTGGGTGCTGACGTAGGCCGGGCCGGGCACGTGCCACAGTGACAAAACGGAGCCATGAAATCTCAGCAGCTTAGCGCAGAGTGCTCTATTTGCAGGCCAGAGAGCCCACTGTCGGTCCAGCCAGTGCTCCCGGACACCTGTCCCCACGCAGAAGCTCAGCTCGGCAGTGGCTCAGCCTCCTCGCGTCCTGCATCGGAAAGGTGACGGTCCCCGTGGGAAGAGCCAGCTGGAGGGGAGCTCTGCTCCAGGGCTCCCTTGCAGAGGTCATGTGTACCTCTTCTCTCCGCGGCCCAGTGGCCAGAGCGAGTGACGTGCTGTCCGCAGAGTGGCCGGCGGGGGAGGGCTCGGTCTCCGTGTGCCCGAGGGAGGGACCCGGGTACTCGTTGCACCGTCCACGTCTGCAGCACTAACGCTGGGCACCACTGCCATGGCCACGGGAGTCTGCACACGGCCTTCTTGAACCCGCCTCTCCCATGCAGTGGTGGGGTGAGGCCACTTATTTTCAGCCCCTCTGCTCATGTCGGGGCCTCTCGAGGGGCTGTGCCCGGCAGGGCAAGGACGGCATCTGCTTGCATGGTGGTGGTTTCACCGCCCAGCTGGGCGCCAGGTGGGCACTCACCTTACAGACCTTCCTGAGGAGTCTCCTTCACGCCCGCACCACCTTCCTCTCGGGCCTGGTGACCTCGAGAGGCCGGGCCTTCCCAACCTCCAGCAGCGCCTCCTGCTGAGCTTCCTGCCTCGTCCATACTGGGGCAGCCACCCCGGTGGGTTTGGGGCCCCTGCTGGGGGGCGTTGAGAGGCGGGTGGGCAAATGAAACAGCAAGTGTGACGGGCGGGGGGCGTGTCTGTCATTCCTCAGACGCTCCGCCCAGGGCCGGCCGCTGCAGCCGGCCTGGACTGTCCGAAGCTGCCGGAGGGGCGGGAGGGGCGGGAGCCTCTGTCATTGTCACGCCTCACTGGCCCCTTACCCTGTGTAGGGCCGAGCCTCCGTCAGTCCCAGGACTCTAGGTCCCTGTGCAGTCCCCAACCCTCTCTGCTTCTGGTTGCACCCAGAGGGACGCACCATCAGGAGGCCCAGGGATGCCAGAGGGGCAGGGCTGTGCCTGCCATACGTATGCCACACGCGTGGCATGTGTGCCCCATATGTATGTCATATGTGTGTCATACGTGTATGCCATTCGTGAAGTCACAGCCGGGGCAGGAAGGTCTCAGGGCCTGGTCTGTCTGCTCCTGCAGCTGAGGAAGCCGGGCTCGGTGTGGACGCCCACCTCACAGCGACGTCACGTCAGCGGGGTGCTGTCACCGGTCACGGGCAGGTGGCGGTTACAGGTGTCACCAGCAGCACCTCTCCTAGGAAAGGCCCCCCTCTGAGGGCAGAATCACCTTGTTTTCCCCGCCCGCGCCAGGGCCACAGCCTGCCCCTCCAAGTCCCCCTGTGGGGTGTGACGTCAGAGCCCTGGCACCTGGACCCCACACTGCCCAGGAGCCCAGGCTGCAGAGCCCCCCCACCTTCCAGTGCACCCCAAGCCTTTGCTGAAATCCTTCAGGTGACGGGGAGCTCTCTGCCTGCCACGGCTCGTGGTTCACGCTGGAAACACCACCGGAACCTAGTTCCTCCCACCAGCTGCTCTGACTCGCTGACGCCGGCTCACAGCCCGCCCAGTGAGGATGCCGCACCGTGCCCCGCCCCCGCCGGCCTCCGAACCCTGCGTGGCTCGGAACAGGCGCTCCAGAAATAGCGGTTGATGATGCGCCCGGAAAAGCCATGGCGGTGCCCTCGCGGCTGCGATCCTGCCCCTCCCCAGCTCCCTGCAGCAGCCCAGCCTCCTTCCTGGTCGTGTCCCTGCCGGGCGGGCCCTCGGGAAGGTGTTCACCTGCCACCTCGACCCCGCAGACGTCGCTGGAGAGGCTGCCTGTTGGGGTCTGATGTGTTTTCCGCCCACCACCGCGCTTTCGGTCGGTCGACAGTGACTTCAGCGTCGACTCTGTTAAGACGAGCCCGGCCTGTTCCATGGGCCAGACACGGATCTCACTTCACTTCCATACCCAGGTGTTTCACACGTGCGGACAGGTGTGGGAGGCACGGCGTCCCTTGCGTGTGTGTGCCCATGACCAGGCCCGCAGTTTAGGGAGCACCCGGCCACCCCGTGCCATGGAGCTGCCAGGCCCTCCCAGGCGGTCAGTGGCGGGGTGACCGCGGGAACGTCCCTCCCAGCGCAGGCGCCCTCTGGGGCCAGACCAGGCTCCCGCAGCTGGCCCGTGTCCTTGCCACCTGCTCTGGCCATCAAGGGACACTGGGATCCGGCCCAAGGGACCCCTGAGTGCTCTTCCGCCTCCATGGTCTGGAACCTTCTGGAAGAACTGGGCCGAGCTGGGCGCGTCGCTCCCGCTCCTGCCTGTGCGCCCGGCTGGCGTGGCCGTCTGGGGCGAAGCTGTCGCCGTGGCTGCGGGAGAGGCTCCCCGGGCTGGGAGCCGCCACCGTGCGGGGCGGGGGCGGGGCAGTCGTTCCTCCTCCAGCAGCTGCACGTGGTTATGATCAATGGAGACAGATCCGCCCGAGAGAAGCTAAATTTAACAAAATCTGAGCCCCCGCTTCCGCGCTCCGCCCCCAGCCTCGCAGAGCGCGAGTTTCTGTTGGCCGGAGCTCAGATAACATCAAGAGGTGGAAAACAATCCCCAGGAATCTGAAACATGTTGAACAAGGAAAGAGAGTGTTCGATCTACCAAAACAAACGGAGATACAATCTCACCCCCCTTGGGTTTTGTACCCCTGGGTTTGGGGGGAAGAAAATGAGAGGCTGCGTCAGAAAACGTGCATTAAGAACACAAAACTGACTGCCGAAGACAGGAACAGCGAGAGTCAGTCACAGAAGCAGGGTGGGGCCTGGAGAGCCCCCCCTGCACACCCGTCTTGGGGGCAGGGCAGGGTGTCCCCAGTCCCTGGGGGAGGGGGGAGGGGGTGGGGGCAGCCAGCACACCCCCGCCCTATTCCTCGTGCTCACCGGTGCTCAGTCCGACCACTGCCGATTAAATAATCCCTGAGCGTTGAAATCACGTCCATTCTCCCGCCATTCCCCCCATAAAGCTGAGCTGTGCCGGGCACAGGCAGGGCCTGGACAGAGGAAGAGGAGTGAGATGGTTCCTCTAGGACTCAGGGTCCCTGGGTGGGTGGCCTGGGGGCAAGAGGGCCGGGGGCCGGAGTGGCATCAGGGCTGCTCTCGGGGTCTCTGTGAGTTGGGGGGCTCTGCCGGCCACTGCCCCTTGAGTGTTGTTTCTGGCGGGCTCCGTCTGGGTGGTGAGGGGCCACCGGGACCCACACTGTTGGCCCGTCTCACTCGTCTCGGGCCAGGCATGCTTAGGGAATGCTCCGGAAGCCGCTGAGCGGGCTACAGAGGAAGCACTTTGCCTTCACTAATCACCGATTGTGAATTTGGCATCCAGGAGCCCCCGGTGTAGCCCGTGCCCTCAAACTTTTTAAACAGGGGGCCAGTTCACTGTCGCTCAGACCGCTGGAGAGGGTCATGTGCACTGTGGGCCCAGGACGAGTCGGCTGCTAAGCAGGACGCGCAGCGGCGGCAAAAACACCCGGCGGGCCGGATGAATGTCCTCGGCGGGCGGTAGTTTGAGGACCCCTGGCTAGAGAGGCAGCATTGCGGACATGCTGGAGCGTGGAGCTTGTGCTCCAGGGCTCACCCTGTGCTGGCGGGCGCCGGGGAGTGACCCGTGAGCAGCAGGGGGGACAGCGAGGTGTGTCGGGCCACCGTCCCTCTCCAGGCCTCGGGTGGTGCGTCGTGATGGGTGGGAGCGCAGACCTGAGTCTCGGGTGGCCTGGGGGCTTGGGCGGTGGGGTCGCAGGCTCTCGGGCGTGGTTTTAAAGCTCGCTCTGGCTGCTGCAAGGTTGCCAAGGGAGACGGGCAGAGAGACGCAGGCGCCGGCGCACGTGGTCAAGCGGGAGCGAAGCGGGCTTTGTCGTGACAGCGTCCCCGGACTTTTCTCCTCAACCGAAGCTCAGTGAGCCGAGCGTGTTCATCTCACAGCCGGAGCAGGCCCGGCTCCCCGTCCACGGAAGAAAACTGTGCTTCCAAGCGTCTCCGGCTGTGAGCCGGCGCGCACGAAACCCCCGTGAAGTTGCTTTCTGGGGCGCGAAACAATCCCGCAGGACGGCACCTGCTGGGTCTCCCGTCCGTCCCCGCCCAGCTCCGGGGACGGGACGCGGCCACTCAAGACGTTTCCTTCCCAATGAGCTGCGTTTACAAACCACCATCCTGAGAGCCGGAATTCTGCCCACTTCAGTGAGAGCAATAGTGTCATCACTCGGCTACAGCGGTGAAATCGAATGGGAGAAAATTCAATATTAGCTCATAAGAGACACAAAAACTGGGTTTCCGGATCAATAAGAGACACTCTTTAAATCACAATGACAAAAACATTCTACTTGCACCGTCTGGAAATCAGATAGAAGATGTGATAATTTGGTAATGAGATTCGCGCATTTATACAGCACACATTTATAAAGCACTGCCCTAAAAACCATAATCTTATTGAGTCTCCATTTGAGATATGGTGTAATCACATACATAACAGCAATAAAACCAAAAGAGAAAAAAGAATCAAATTTATTTCAGAAGACAACATGCTCATGTATTTCTGGGTTATTTTAGTGAGCTTATTAGCAATAACAAAGATACTGTAATTACACTACTTATAAATAGGACGGATGTAACTAACATATGAGTTGCTTAAATATTGTGCAGTAATGGCACATTATCTAAGAATGATAATATAGGCAGTTTCCACTTGAGCCATTGAATAATCACTTAGTAATAAAGCTCGAAGAGAAAAAAAATTAAAGTTATTTTATTTATTTATTTTTTGAGACAATCTCACTCTGTTGCCCGGGCTAGAGTGCCGTGGCGTCAGCCTCGCTCACAGCAACCTCAAACTCCTGGGCTCAAGCGATCCTCCTGCCTCAGCCTCCCGAGTAGCTGGGACTACAGGCACGTGCCACCATGCCCGGCTAAGTTTTTTCTACATATTTTTAGTTGTACAGCTAATTTCTTTCTATTTTTAGTAAAAATGGGGTCTCACTCTTGCTCAGGCTGGTTTTGAACTCATAACCTCGAGCGATCCTCTTGCCTCAGCTTCCCAATCAAAGTTATTTTGTCAGGAAGAGAAAAAAGTGCCTTGCTGTGGGTCCAGACCTTCAGAAGGGGCTCACTGGAAGGTGGGGTTACTTGGAGGTGACTCATTTCTGCCGTCAGGCTGTGTGGACAGCGCCGGGTGTAGACACATTTCTCTGCTCCTCCGTGGAGGAGGTTCAGGGCAGGGCACCTCGGTGGGGAAGACTCCCAGGCAGTATCTTCCTCCCTTTCTGGAACCAGGGCAAGGACAGAGTCCCCTTCCCAGGAGCTGCCCCTGGGACCCTCGAGACCCTCTGATGTCTGACAAGGGGACGGGGAAAGGGTGGAGCTGGGACAGGACACCCTGCTCCCATGGGGGTGTTGGATGGAGGTGGCCCCAGGGCACCCTGCTCCCATGGGGGTGTTGGATGGAGGTGGCCCCAGGGCACCCTGTTCCCATGGGGGTGTTGGATCAAGGCGGCCCCAGGGCACCCTGCTCCCATGGGGGTGTTGGATCAAGGCGGCCCCAGGGCACCCTGCTCCCATGGGGGTGTTGGATCAAGGCGGCCCCAGGGCACCCTGCTCCCATGGGGGTGTTGGATCAAGGTGGCCCCAGGGCACCCTGCTCCCATGGGGGTGTTGGATCAAGGTGGCCCCAGGGCACCCTGTTCCCATGGGGGTGTTGGATGGAGGTGCCCCAGGGCACCCTGCTCCCATGGGGGTGTTGGATCAAGGTGGCCCCAGGGCACCCTGTTCCCATGGGGGTGTTGGATGGAGGTGGCCCCAGAGCACCCTGTTCCCATGGGGGTGTTGGATCAAGGTGGCCCCAGGGCACCCTGCTCCCATGGGGGTGTTGGATCAAGGTGGCCCCAGGGCACCCTATTCCCATGGGGGTGTTGGATCATGGCGGCCTCAGGGCACCCTGTTCCCATGGGGGTGTTGGATGGAGGTGGCCCCAGGGCACCCTGTTCCCATGGGGGTGTTGGATCAAGGTGGCCCCAGGGCACCCTGCTCCCATGGGGGGGTTGGATAGAGGTGGCCCCAGGGCACCCTGTTCCCATGGGGGTGTTGGATCGAGGTGGCCCCAGGGCACCCTGCTCCCATGGGGATGTTGGATGGAGGTGGCCCCAGGGCACCCTGTTCCCATGGGGGTGTTGGATCAAGGTGGCCCCAGGGCACCCTGCTCCCATGGGGATGTTGGATGGAGGTGGCCCCAGGGCACCCTGTTCCCATGGGGGTGTTGCATCAAGGCAGCCCCAGGGCACCCTGTTCCCATGGGGGTGTTGGATCAAGGTGGCCCCAGGGCACCTTGCTCCCATGGGGGTGTTGGATCAAGGTGGCCCCAGGGCACCCCATGCTTAGGGGAGGGTTGGATGGAGCTGACTGAGCCACAGGCAGCGCCAGGAGCACAGGGGGCTCGGCTCCGACTCCGGCACAACCAGTGGGGCACCTGGCAGAGGCTCTCACTACGGGGCCTGATCCTGGCGGGGCGTCTGTCCCCCCCAGGGACCCTGGACCCCCACCGGCCACGGCCTGGTGCCTTCGCTGGCCCGGTCACTCTGGAGGGCGTCTGCCCGATGGCCCCCAGCAGCAGCAGGGACACAGGACATCTCGGAAGCCCCTCCTCCCCCTCGGTGCCCAGTCCCGGTGCTTGCTCTTTCCCTGAGCTGCACGGGTGGCTCAGCCGGAAAGCCCAGCGCATTATCCCGAGCTTGTCCCACTCGGAAAACGAGCCGCCTTCCGGGACAGCCAGGGCCTCTTCCCAGAGTTTCTGGAAGAACTTCTCCGTGTGTCTTACGGGCGTCCAGCCTGGCCACGTGCTTGGTTAGGTTCTCCTCCACCTTTGCAGGGAAAACTCTAAACCAGGTATTGGCTGGACTCTCTTTTCCTTGATGCAGGTCGGGGGACGTGAGGTTTCCAGGGAGCTGTGTCCGCCCTTCTGACGGGGGATTTCAGATTTCAGCAAAGCGGTGGGAATCACGGGGACATCTCGTGTGATCTTTCAGGGCGTCGGTTTCATCTTCTGCAGCTAATTCTTTCTTCAAAAGCTCTAAAATGGGTATTCAACTCAGCCACGTCACCTGTGTCTTGGAACCCTTCTGATTCACTGTCCCTGTGGTCTCTGTGCCCATGAACTGGTTCCGTCCAGTCCCGAGCCCCCGGCCCCATCCACGCGGTCCCCATGCGGTCATCTTCCATAGGTGTCCACTCGGGGCCTCTCCCTCGCTTCCGAGGTTTCCGACGTCCTCCCTGGAGCAGAACGAGCTCGCTCCCTCTCACGCCCTCTCCCAGCCCTCTCGGAATCGGCCCGGGCTTCCGTGAAGGGGTTTCCTGCCACAGCGCCCCGCGGAGCTGCCTGGACCTGCTCTGCCCTGCTCAGCTGCGGGATTCCGACCAGCAGGTCGGGCAGGATCTCTGCATGGTGTCGGCCATCGGCGCCAGTCGTTCCAGATGTCCGGAACCGTCTCCTGCTCTTCCTTTTGGGAGAGCATCCCTGCTACGCCCAGGGGACAGGCTGCCCTGTCTGGCTTCCTGCTGGTGGCCTCAGTTTCACATTTCTGGCAGCGTGTGGCCTGCAAGCCTGGGCAGACCTCAGTGACAGACGGGCTGAGAGTGACCGTCAGTAGCGCCACCTCCCAAGGCGGTCGGCGTCCTGGGGTCCCCTGGTAGCTCCTCAGCCACCTGGCACCGCCTCCCCGGGACCGAGTGACGAGGACCATCAGGACACAAGGGGGCTTCCCACGGGGTGGCCGAGCTGCAGGTGTCAGAGACGGGAGGCTGTGGACAGACGTCGGGCCGATGTCACATGGGTGACGTTGCTCGTACATCAGTTCAGGTCTCTTATCTTTACTGAGTCTCCATGTGCTTGTTTTTACTAATTATTGCAAGAAAGTGTCAAATCTCTGACTAAAGTGTGCATTGGTCTGTTTTCCCTTCAGTTTTATCAGTTCTCAGCTGCTGTTTTGTGCATTTGAAGCTCTATTAGTCATATCCATATTTACCACTTTTCTCTCCTGTTCATGGTTTAATCCTTTTATGAGATTACGGTCGTGACATAGTCCTCTTTTTCTATGGCATTATTTAGTGCTCTAAAAATCTTCTTTGTGTGATAGCAACGTAGTCATTCGGCTTTCTTTGAAATGTTATTTACTTGGTATATCTTTCCCATCCTTCCACTTGTGTTGGAACATATTTGGGTATTTTTTAAATTCAATTTGGTAATCTCTGTTTTTTATTTTTATTTTATTTTTTTAAATTAAAGAACAATTTTTACTCCTTTTATAGGTGACAAGAGTATTGTAGTGTTATTAGTAGTGAATAATTCTACAATATATAAATAGTTCACTTTATAAAAATATTTTAGGTGATAGAGCCAGATCAGGATGGAAATTCAAACACTTAAAACAACTGAACTTCCCATCAGAAGTGAGTGGCCAAACTAGCCAGACGGGGACAATCTGATAATAAAACCTTTTTGACACTTGAGAAAAGTATCGGCCGGGCGCGGTGGCTCACGCCTGTAATCCTAGCACTCGGGGAGGCCGAGGCGGGCAGATTGCTCAAGGTCAGGAGTTCGAAATCTCTATTTTTTAAATAGAGTGTTTAGAGCATTTACAGTTAATGTGATTAGCAGCATGATTGGTCTACAATCTACCATCTTGCCATTTATTTTTTGTCTTTTCCCTTTTCCCTCTTTTTTGCCTTCATTTGAATTAATTTTTTTTTTACTTAAATCATTAGGGTTTAAATAAAATCTGTATTTGAATTATCACAGTCTACCATCAGACAGGGTTACCCACTTTTACGTGTACTGTGAGAACATTATAGAATATACTTCCATCTCCCCCTTCCCTTCTGTGCTACCATTGTTCTTCATTTTGCTTCTACAGATCTTATAAACCCCACACTATATTGTTATTAGTTTTGCTTTAAATTGTCAATTATATTTTAAAGAAAAATTTTAAAGGAGTTTTTTTTTTTTACATTTCCCAATTAGTCACCATTTTTGGTGCTCTTTATTGCTTTGTGTAGATTCAGATTACCAGCTGGACAATATTTTCTGTTTTCTGCTGTGACAAATGACCACAAGCTTAGTGACTTTAAGAGACCCAACAAATGTATCGTCTTACAGTCATGTAGGTCGGAAACCTAACGTGAACCTCACCGGGGTGAGATCAAAGTGTTGGCAGAATGCGCTTCTTTTTGGAAGTTCTAGGGGGGATCTGTTTCCTTCACTTCTCCAGCTTCTAGAAGTGCCCTGTGTCCCTCGGCTCACGGCGCCCTTCCTGCATTTTCAGAACCGGCGACTTTAGGCTAAGTCTTGCTCCCAATTCCAAATCCCTGGTTGGCTCTTCCAGTCGTGAGGGCTCCGGCGATTGCACTGGGCCCCCCGAGTGGTCCAGGGGAGTCTCCTGTCTTAAGGACGTCTGTGGGCAACCTCAGGTCCATCTGCAAACTTTGTTCCTCTCCACCACGCCCACTGGCATATTCACAGGCGTGGAGAATCGGGACACTAGCATCTCTGGGGCGGCATCACTCTGAGCATCACAGTCAGTCTTTCCAGAGGTTTGTCGTGCTTTTTGTCTTTCCAAACAAACATCTTTTTGATTGATTGATTTTTCTGTATTGTTTTTCTGTTTTCAATTTTATTGAATTCAGCTCTTCGTTGTTTTGTTCCTTCTTGTTAGGGTTTATTTTGCGTTCTCTCTCCCTCTCTCTTTAGGCCCTTAATGAAGGAGGTAGATCATTAATTCCAGTGCATGCATTTAGTGCTATACATTTCCCTCCCAGCACGGCTTTAGCCTGTCACACAGGTTTTGATGTGTTGTGTTTTCAGCTTCATTCAGTTCAACGTACTTTAAAATACTTTTACTTGAGACTCCTTTTGGGACCCATGGATTATTTTGGAGTGTGTTGTTTAGTTTACAGTTGTTTGGAGAGTTTCCTGGTTGTTGTTGTTGTTATTGATCTGTGGTTTGATTTTATTGTGGTCAGAGAACATACTCTGCATGACCAATTCTTTAAAATTTGGTGAGACTTGTTTCGTGGTGTTGTATATCTTGCTATGTGGTCCTTGGACACTTGAAAAGCACATGTCTTCTGCCGTGGTTGAGTGGAGTGTCCTGTGAGTATTAATAATATCTCATTGGCTAATGGTGTTGTGAGTTCTTCCATATTCTTACTGAATTTTTGTCTAATTTTTCTATCGATAGTTGAGAGAGAGGTTTTAAAGTCCCAGCTCTACTTGAGAGTTGTCTATTTCTTGTTTCACTTCTATCAGTTTTTGTTTCATGTATTTTACAGTTGTTTTTGTGCATACACATTTAGAATTACTATGTTTTATTGTTGAATTAACCTTTTACCATAATGTAATGTCCCTCTCTGTCTCTGGAAGTTTCTTTGTTCTGAAGTCCATGTTACCTAGTATTTACGTGGTAACTCCTACTTACCTTTGATTCAAGTTTGGATAACACATATTTTCCAATAGTTTACTTTCAAACTTTCTATCTCATTATATTAAAGTGAATTTTTATAATCAGCTTATAGTTGGATCTTGGCTTTTGATCCGCTCTTCCAGTCTCTGTCTTTTAATTGGCATATTGAGACTATGTGCATGGAATGAAATCACTGGCATGTGAAGGCTATGGTTTCATTTTAATATTTGTTTTCTGTCCTGTTTTTTGTTTCTCTGTTTTTTTTTCTTATATATTTCTTATACATTTTTTCTTATCTATTTCTATAGATTACTTGAACATTTTTAGCATTCCATTTTGATTTATCTATAGTGTTTTTGAGTGTATAATTTTTATTGATTTTTAGAGGCTGCTTTAGGTGTTATATATACAAACTCGTCACAGTCTACTTGTGTCATTATTTCAAGTAAAATATAGAAACCTCACCTTTTATGACTTCTCTTCAGCCTCCCCCATTTATAATATAGTTGTATTAAATATTCTCTCTGTATGCATTTAGAACCATATCAGGGAATTGTAACTTTTGCTTGAATTGCCAACATATTATAATGTAGAAAACTCAAGAAGAAGAGGAAAGTGTGTTTTATTTAACCACCCCCTTTTTTTTTTTTTACTTATCTATTGTTTCTTCACTCCTGATATCCTGAAATTTCTCCTTTACCTTTTTATTCCTGTTTAGAAAATTTTGTTTAGTCATTCTGTTAGGGCACTTCTGCTGGCCATAAATTCTCTTGTTTTTTCTTTGTCTGAGAATGTCTCGATTTCCCTGAAGGTTATTTTTACCAAATACAGGACTCTGGGTTGATGGTTCCTTTCTTTCAGTATATAAACATGCTTTGCCACTTTTTTCCTGGCCTCTGTAGTTTCTGATGATGAATTCACCTACACTTGACTTGCTTCCTTTCTGCCTGAAGCTTTCAAAAGCGTTTCCTTGCCTCTAGTTTTGACAAGTTTGACTATGATGTGTCTGTGTGGATTATTTTGGGTTTATTCTCTTTGAGATTAGTTCAGCCTTTTGAATCTGTGGGTTTATATCTTTTGCTAAATTTGGGAAATGTTTGGCCATTATTTCTTCAAGTATTTTTTTTTTTTTTTGTCCCATCGTCTTTCTCCTCTTTCTGGGATTCAGATGACACAATGGTGGATGTTTTGCTATAGTCTCGCAGGTTCCTGAGGCACTGTTAATTGTTATGGTCCACTTTTACTCTGTTGCTCAGATTAGCTGATTACTGTTGTCCTGTCTTCTAGTTCATTTATTTTTCTTGTTTCCTCCATTTTTTCTGTCAGGCCCATCCAACCGAATTCTGTACAATTTTGGTTGTTACATTTTAAAGTTCTAGAATTTCCATTGGGTTATTCTTTGTATCTTGTATTTTGTTGCTGGACTTTCTATTTTATTAAGTCAAACTATCTATTTTTTTAAAAATTTATTTCCAGCCTATTTATAATTGCTTGTGGAAATATGTTCATGATGGTTGCTTTGAAATCTTCGTCAGGTAGTTCAGACATTCTGTCTTAGTGTTAGCATATTTTGATTTTTCTTCATTCAGCTTGAGGTTTCCCTGGGTTTGGGCATGACAAGTGATTTTTAGTTGACATCCCCACATTTTATGCATTCTGCTAAAGCAACATTGGATCCTATTCAATCTTCAGTTATGCCCTACTTCCTGTGACATGTCTCTTGCAGGGGAAATGGGGAGATGCCTCATTGCTGCCAGGTGGGGGTCAAAGCCCAGTTTCCCTACTTGGCCTTTGTTGGCACCAGAGGTCAGGGAGGCTCCTTGTTCATGCTGGTGGGGAAGGGAGTTTCTGATGTGACCTCTATGTGCCAGTGGTAGTGTTTGGTGTGTAGAAATTTACTTTATAAATGATACATCAGTTAGAGTATTTGTGCCTGCAAGTAACAGAAAGTCCAATGACATGATTTGAATCATCAGGTTATTTATTATGATGTTGGCAAGAATTCCAAGGTTGGGTGGTCTCAGGAATCGTCCGTGAGCTCAGTGGTGCCATCAGGGATCAGCCGTGAAAGCTTCTCACCCTCACTTCTACGCCATACCTGTCCAGGAGCCACATCTCCATCCCACAGCAAAACAAAGGCAAGAGCAGCACCAGGGAACTCTGCTCTTGCTCCTGTGCTTCGTATTAGGAGGGAAAAGCCTTTTGCAGAAGTCTCTCTGCAGTCTTCTGCTCACATCTTATCCGGCATAGGGATAAGATGCCCAACCTTGCTGCAAGGAGGGCTGGGAGGATGAGTATCTGGGAAAGAAGATTAGGATTTCCAAGATCAGCTGAGAAGCAGAGTTTGTCACCAGAAATTAGCAGAAGAATGTGCTTTCCCTAAGAATATAGGATCTTCACCTGCCTCCTGACCCAGCAGGGCCTTGGCAGGAGGGAAGAATAAACAGGTTGGGTAAAACTCCTGGGAGATGGAAAACCATCTGCCCAGAAGAACTGTCAGCAATGCACACATTTTCCATTTGGAGTAATTTATGTGCCAAGTATCTCTTCTCCAAAATCAAAACCTACATACATGCCTCACTACCCTCCTAGTTAACCCCTCCCCCTGGGTGCCTGAGCACACCGTGTGTGCACCAGACAACCGTGCTTGCTCTGCTGGGGGCTTATGGACACCTCCAGTGGCTCCACGTGGGTCCAGGTGGGTCACCATGTGGACGTGTGTCCGACCCCAGCCAACAGTGATTCACATTCTAAGACTTGGAACAGCCCAGCCTGGATGAGGCACCCGGGGCTTGGGTGCAGGGACAGACACGGAAAGGCCCTGCTTCCCGCAGGTCAGTCTGGGGCACGCCACCCCTACAGGTCAGCCTGGGGCGCACTGCCCCAGGGGTCAGTCTGGGGCATGCCATCCCCGCAGATTTGCAGGAGCCAGTCCTGACGAGGAGACCGGAGAGCTGGGCCACCACTTCACTCCTCATTTGTCTCCCTACTGAGACTGACAAGGTCACAACCAGCACCTGTTTTCTCCAGCTACGTCCAGATGTCTCCCCACTCAGGACTCCGGAGAAGCCACACAGGCGCCCTCGCCACTCTCGCTGCTGGTGCCAAAGGAGGATCGTCAGCTGAGCTGGGGGACGATGTGCGAGGAAGAGGAAACAGATGGGAGACGAAAGGATACAGAGTCCAAGAGCAGCGCCAGGGAGATGTGCAGGGAGGAGGCGCTGGGACCCATGGCTGCCCCGTCTGGGGAAGGGAGATGAAGAAACAGACCACTCGGGAGAGGCCAGAGACCCGTCCACCCTTCCTCCTGTCCACCCTTCCTCCCGTCCACCCAGCTCTGCACACAAACTAATTTCCCATGTCGAAGTGCAGAAGTTTCAAGGGCCCAGGAAGAGATGAAAGAGGAGAGCTCAGGGACAGGGACAACAGCACAATTTTACTGTAAGTCGAGGTATAATTATAAGTGATATGGGAACATAAGAAAGGTACTGCTATTTGAAGGGACAGGACCATTTTGCCCATATTTTGTAGAGGAACACAGCACTTGGCCTGTGTCCGGTGGAACAGCCCCATCAAGGCTCCTGGAGTTATAACCTCCACCCCCAGAGGCAATGTCCCTAGAGGAGATGTCCCCTGGAGGTGATGTCCCCCTGGAGGTGATGTCCCCTGGATGTGATGTCCCCTGGATGTGATGTCCCCTGGATGTGATGTCCCCTGGAGGTGATGTCCCTAGAGGTGATGTCTACCTGGAGGAGATGTCCCCTGGAGGTGATGTCTCTGGAGGAGATGTCCCTGGAGATGTCCCCTGGAGGTGATGTCTCCCTGGAGGTGATGTCCCCCTGGAGGTGATGTCCCCCTGGAGGTGATGTCCCTGGAGGTGATGTCTTCTTGGAGGTGATGTCCCCTGGAGGTGATGTCCCTGGAGGTGATGTCCCTGGAGGTGATGTCCCTGGAGGTGATGGCCCCCTGGAGGTGATGGCCCCTGGAGGTGATGGCCCCCTGGAGGTGATGTCCCCTGGAGTTGATGTCCCCTGGAGGTGATGTCCCTGGAGGTGATGTCCCTGGAGGTGATGTCCCCTGGAGGTGATGTCCCCTGGAGGTGATGTCCCTGGAGGTGATGGCCCCCTGGAGGTGACGACCCCCACATGTGATGCCTCCTTGAGATGGTGCCTTTGACCAGCTACTGAGTAAGCCTGGGGCTGCAGCCCTCCGTGGGGCCACAGGCTCCGTGGAAGAGCAGCTTCTGGTCGGGCGTTAGCACTACTGGAGTCACTGCCCAGGCAGCCAGGTCCTCTCTCTGGTCGCCTGTCCTCCTCTGGAACATGGTGGCTGGGTGCTTGCAGGTGACCCTGGCTACTCTTTCCAGCAGGCGCTCCGCCCACTCCCTGCAGTGCAGACCTCCTGGCTGACATCCCTGTCTGGACCCTGCCCACCCACACAGCCCTCCCCAGGCAGGGAGTCTCACCTGTTCAAGGCCACTGAGCCTCTTGTGGGGCCCCCAGCTGAGTCCACCCTGGGGCACCTCCTTACCTGGAGCTAAGCCCCTCCTGCCCAGGCCTGAGCATGGGCTCCGCTTCTCTCGCCGGTGGTCTTGGGTCTTTGGAGGCCATGGGACCTGGAGCAGAGAGGACCCAAGTGAGACCTCTCAGCCCTCACGCAGCCACTAGACTAAATAAACACCTTATATAACATCAGCGCAGTACTTGGATGGAGAAGCTAAGGAAGCTGGACATTCCTTCCCTTTTCCTCTAAACCGCAGGGTCAAACAGGAAAGCTAGAGCTGATCAGAGTGTCGGGGACACCCTGGCCTCACAGATGCAGGAAACCCAGCCACCAGGGCTGGGACCAGCCAGAGCCTCCTGGGTTCCTGAAGCCACAGGGTGGGCACTCTGGAGCTCCAGGCCCGAGTCCAGGTCCCACCCCTGCTGGCAGACAGGGCAGTCGTGGGAGGAGCCCACTGCTCTCGCACCAGGATGGAACGTCCCCCGTGATCCTTAGCAGCCCTGGAGGCCCGTGCTTTCCCCACGTTATAGACCACGCGGGCTTGAACTGTGCCCCCAAATCTGTATGTCGAAGTCCTAACCCCCAGCTCCTGTGAACGTGACCTTTTTTGGAAATGGGATCTTTGCAGATGATCAAGTTGACGACCTAAACAACAGACTGAGAGATGCTCTAAAAGAAAATGGTATTTATTCAGGAGTGGCCACATTCAGGAAGGGAAGTAGACAAGGGTTTTAAAGGGAAGATGAGGACGATTACGTAATTGTTTGAAGCAATTATCCTTGGATGCGGGGATCAATAACAGGGAGGTGTCATTAGTCTGACATGGGACAGGCAGTGACTGGGTAGACGTGCTTGCCAAGTATTTTTCTGCGTGAGGTTGCAGTGGTCTGTGTGCTGGGCTGTGGTTTTTGCGGTCGTTTGTGACCATTCTTGTTATCAGGTACACAAGCTTCACCGCCTTGCCTGGCTCCATTTGTCAGGGCTCCACACAGCGATGCGTCTTGAAGCTGACAACTTTTACAACGGTAGGACGAGGTCATTAGGGTGGTCCGAAATCCCATACGACTGGCGTCCGTATAAAATGAAAAGTGTGGACGCAGATGCACTCCCCCAGGGAGATGCCGCGTGAAGGTGGAAACAGAATGTGGGGAGAGGCTTCTACGAGCCGGGGAAATGCCAACGATGGCAGGGAAACCCCCAGAACTGGAGAGGAGCCTGTAGCAGATTGCCCCCCACAGCTCCGGAAGGAACCCACCCGGCCGACACCCTGATCTCGGACGTCCAGCCTCCAGAACCGTGAGACATAACTGTTGTGTCAGACGCCTGGAGTGTGGACCTCTGTCACGTGAACCCAGGACTCTGACACACACGCCTGGCAGCACAGGGCCACGGTTCGACCCGGGCGGCAGAGTGCAGGGGACAGGCAGCTGCCACCCACCCCAACCCTCCAGGCCTGTCTCCTGAGTGAGCTCTAGACCCCACGGACACGGCCCCGGGCGGGGTGGGGGGCTCCTGAGAGCCGGACCTGGGCCTCTCACCTGTGTCTGCAGCATCTTTGTGAAACGGTAACTCTTAGAGCTGGAGACACCGGGTGCTCTCACGGCCCCTTTGCCCAGGCAGGTCAGCGATCGCACGCGCACGGCCGGTTGCTATGGACGCTGCTGAGCCTGCCCAGGAGCGAGCGAAGCTGGGGCTCCGCTCAGGTGTGCGGGGGTTGGAGCAGCCGGGCCACGCTGGCTCGCGGGGCTTGGGTACCCGAAGGAGAGCGGAGGGAGCGCCTCCCCGTACCTAGATGGGCACGTGGTGGAGCTGACTCTGCAACAAGCTCTCTGGGGTCTGGGTTGAAGGCGTTGTTCACTGTACTCTCCAGATGCTCTGCGGAGAGATGCGCAGGGACAGACATGGCCCTGGACCGCAGTGGGCGAGCGCAGAGGCCACGCCCAGCACCACGGGCACCCCTGCAAGATGCCTGGAGGCCCCAACACGGGCGCATGCGCACCCCGGGAGGTCCTAACACTGACGCACATGCGCACCCCGGGAGGTCCTAACACTGACGCACACGCACCCTGGGAGGCCCTAACACGGGCACATGCGCACCCCGGGATGCCCCAACATGGGCGCACGCGCACCCTGGAGGCCCCCGCTGGCAGGCGGTCGCAGGGCGAGGCGGAGCGTGGCCCCGTGTGGACTGTGTCAGACCCCAGGGCAGCGGGGACGGCAGCAGATGCATTCTGTGGACAGCGCGGAGCGTGCGGCCTGTCTGCTCGGCCAGGTTCCTTCCCGCAGGCGAGGGGAGCGGCCGGCTGTGGCCCCACAGTGGGAAACGCCACTGCTGCGGCACCAGCACAGTTTGTCCCCAGCCCCAGGACTCAGTGTGGGCCCAGGTTGCAAAGAAGACGTTGGCAATCCCCGTTGCCAGCCAGACCCTGTTGGGAGCAGGGGGCACGTCGTCATGGACAGCGGTGAGATTATCCCAGATCAAAGCGCAGTGTGAGCAGAGACCTCGCGTCTTTAAGGAACAGCCAGCCGGACCAGACTGGCAGCCGCGACGCCCGCTCTGGAAGGACACTCAGGCCGCGGCCCCGAGGGGGTGGCAGGGCCAGTGCCCCCCAGCCCGTCCTGCTGCAGCGGGGCCCCACAGGGCACGGGTCACACACCTGGCTGCTGTCCCTTAGGCGGGGGCTCAGGAAATCGGGAGGCCGTTCGCGAAGTGTGTTGAGGTGACCCCCCAAGACAGCTGAGACTTGCGAGCAGCGTCCTTCCCTGACTCCCTGGAGAGGCGGCGCGCGGCGGCAGCAAAGTGAAGCCAAGATCTCCGCGGCCTGTGTCCGGTGCGGCCACTGCGCCTCACTCACAGCTGAGACAGAGCCACGGCCCGAAGCGCGTCCCTGGGAAGCCTGGCCAAGGACAGAGGAACCCAGCGCGGGGGACACGCAGGACAGAAAGGTCGGCCGGGGTCAGGAAGAGGCAGGATTCTATGCTCAGGTCACCTTGCAGGCATCTAAGCCTCCGTTCCAGGCTTTGAAAGGATGGCGGGGAGAAGCAGAGGCGCAGCAGCCCTCGGGGGTGCCCAAGAGCAAGTCCTGCCCTGCCAGCCCCGCCCCGCGCAGAGGGGAGCCAAGTGCTGGCGGGCAGGTGGGCAACTTCCATGTCTTAAAATGAAATTTCAGTGCATACGTGGACATTTTTCGTGACTCCCCCGTGGTGTTTCTGAGCAGCCAGGACCCATCCCCGACTGGCCGTGTCCCCGTCACGGAGCCGTCAGGATCCGGCAGAACGGTGGCCGGGGGTGCCCAGGCGGCGAGTGCACTCACTGAGAACCCAGCGAGCCCCCCTGTCTGGGGTGAAGGTTCCCCGGGGAACTCGGGGAGGCCCCGGCTACGCCAAAGGGACTGGCAGGGAATGAGGGGTTCCGTTGGGGGACCAGGCCCAGGCTGCGCCCCCTCCCCCACCTTCCCCCAGCCCTGAAGGGCCCCGAGGAACGTGTCACACTTGCCATCAGCCCGGGGCAGCAATCCGAGCCCTGACCGTGGCTTCCTTGGGCCACTGACCTCTGACACCCCCGGCTCAGCCCCCTGCTGCCTTTCCAGGCACTGGGCGCTAGAAAGATTTTACGTTGTCAGAATACCAGCAAGAAAATAGGACATGGCCTGGAGCACAGGGACACGCAAAACCATGGTGTGAGGAGCGTGAGGCTCGGATGGCAGTCCTGGCCGTCCTTGGAATCTGTCGGTTTAGACACGGGCGGGAATGTGCGTTCTGTGTCGTGGGAGGGACACAGCGGGGGTCTGCTCTGAGTCCCTGGGTTCTCTACGAGAGAGACTTCTGTGGTTTTCTATAGGACTGGGGGATTTTAGGGCTGGCTTTACAGACACACTTACCCGCGGAGTGAGATACGCTGGAATTAGCCGTGGGCGTTTTGGTGATGAGAGTCGGGCATGGCCTGGGCAGCTGGGGCGGAAGGTGACCCGGACTCGATAAGACGTCAGTGTCCCTGGGAACAGCGGGGGGCTGAGCCCTGACCGGCCGGGTCGCCACAGGACGGGGCCTGAGACCCCTGTGCTCAGAGCAAGGAGTGGGGGTCCCCAGACCCCAGCAGAGGACGGAAGAGGAGGGTTGGGGAAAGCACAGAGGCATGTGCAGAAAGACAGTTTTTAAGGAGCCGTGGATGGGGAGCTGCTCTGCAGAACTTTGGCCCCAGACGGTTCGAGCTCTCTGCAGGTGGGCACGCCCACCAGGGCCCGTGTCCTGCCGTCCGGCCTGCTGTTCCTCCCCTGCGTGCTACGTATGTCAGTCTCTCTGCTCCCTGCGTTTCAGGACGTGATTCAGGTGCCGCCTTACCCGAGAGCCTTTCCCGACAGACCTCACAGCCCCTACCCTCTCCCACCCCAGTTCCATGTTCCCCACTGACCTGCGACACAGCCTGGCATGGGAATATTTGCTTCTTTTCTTGCCGTCTCTCCTCCTGCCCTGGGCCAGAGCTACACACTGGGTGCCTCAGATGACAGGCACCTGTTGTCTCAGTCTGGAGGCCGAAGCCCGAGGTCGGGTGTCAGCGGGGCTGGTTCCTTCTGAGCTGCCAGGCTTTGCTCCCTACCGTTGGTGCCCGTGCCCTGCGGCAGCACCACCCGTTCTCTGCCTCCACCTCTCCCGTCTGCCTGTGTGCAAATGTCCCTTTCCAAGGACCCCAGGACTCCTCCCTCCAGTGAGACCCCATCTTAACCAGCAGTACTGGCGGCGGCCCTGTCTCCAAATAAGGTCACATCCCAGGACGGGAGGACAGGACCTCAACACGAAATTCCACTCTTGGCAGCTGGACATTGACGTTGGGCTTTGTCACACTGTGACAGTGAGTTTCGGGACACGGCCTTGCTCTGTTCTGAGGCTGCTCACACCCAAGTGTGCAAGATGTCCCACCTGTGGGTCTCCCTCCCACGTCCCAGGAGCTCCGGGACCTGGCCCACCACCTTCCCACCCGAGTCTGGACACCACTCCCGATCGTTCGGGAGCCCCGTGGGCCACAGGCTCAGCGTTTTAGCCCCAGGTCCCTCGACCTGCTCAAAGCCACTGGCTCATCGTTGCTCAACCAGACCTGCTGTGACCAGGACCAGTGCCTGGGCACCCCCAGGACGGCTCCATCTCTGTAGGGTTGGTCTCCACCGTCTGTCCCTGTCCCCAAGCTCCCAGCTCCCTCACCCTTTGCCCTGTGACACCAGCTCCATGACCTCAGTAAGAGGTCGACTCCCGAAGTCTTCAGGCTCTGGTCACAGGTAACAGTGGCCCGATCTCAGTACCCCTGGGCTCCCCGACCCAGCAACACCCAGTGCCGACGGCTTAGGCACAGCTGAGGGCTCCAGGGACGCAGTCAGGTTTCTCTACCTTCCCTCGTCTCTCCAGCCCAGTTGGGATCGGGTTGTTCTCCACACGGGCACCTCCACCTGCCCGGCGTTTCGTTTTTGTTTCCAAGGTGAGTGCTACAGACCCCTGTGGCTGGGGACGCAGAAGGAAGAAAGTCCTCTTTCTCGCAGGGTCCGAATAGTAAACCCCACGGAGGGGCTCTGACGGGCGCAGGTGGACAGTGGCCGGGGATGTGGCGCGGTGACACCCCCCCAGCGCAGGGGCAAGGCTGGGCCCCCGATGATGGGGCCGCACCGTTGTGACCACTGACGTTTTTGTCCTTAGGGATTTTTCGAGTCCAAGTTCATGAGCCATCGTGTTAATCAGTGTTGTACCAACAGCCATTGGCGTTTGTCAGGGAAGCGTTTTCTGAAAGTAACTTCATCTATCCAGTTGCCTCCGGATCCATTTCTGCACGGCGCAGTTCACCGACTTGTTTCCATTTTCATTTTCCAGTGATGGCTTGACTCATGCTCTTGTGGGGGTTTTGTTTTTGACTCACGTCTAGTTTCAATAAGTCAATCTTTGCTCTAATGAGGTTTTTTCTTTTTTGTACGTGTGTTGACGTTATTTTCACAAAGCCAAATTTCTTGAATAATTCACACAGATCTAAATTTCGTTAAGAATTTATTACTCTTCTGTCAATATAGATCATAAATTTAACATGTATATTTTTACATACCATCAGTTTCGTTTTCTATTGATAATCTCTAATTTTTCCTAGTTCAATTTTAATGACTTTCAATAACAATGACATTTCATTCAATTTTTTATCTATAACAACTTCTGCTATGTGCAGCTTCAGTTTTTATTGGTTTCCTTTTGTGTTATCTCTGCTGCAATATTAATTTTGGATTGAAAAGAAATCGATAGTTTGTATTTCCTTGCTCATCCTGAGAAAATGGCGTGTAAGTACTCTTGGTTGTGATGACGCTTGTCCCCGGCTGCTCTGCTTTGGGCTGACCCAGTTGTCCCCTAAGTGTGTAACAACCCCAAGGGCTCCCGAGCAACCGTCTGTTCCTCCACAAAAGGCGGAGTCCTCCCCAGAGCCGACACACCTTACAGGTACAGGTGGCAAGGTCACAGGTGACGAGGTTGCACACTCCCCTACGCGCCAGGGCCGTGGGGAGGGGGCGGAGAGCCGGTGTTGATCCTGCAGGAAGGGCCAAGAGAAATGACGCCGGGGAACGAAGTGACAGGCCACGCGGTCTCGCCACCCACCTCCCAAGAGCTCCGGTCGTCGCTGCGGGCTTTGCGCCTCCCGGCCATGGCCACCTCCTCACCTGCCGGTTCACGGCGCACCCAGCCTGCCCGCCCCCAGGCAAGGCTCTCGGGCAGGTGCTCGGCTGCCACCACTGGGGTAGGGCGCTCGGGGTAGGCGGGGCCCAGGGTGCTGCAGCCCTGTGCTGCCGGGCCCCCGTCCGGTCTTGAGTCCTCAATGGAGACAAGTCTCCTTCCCTGCACGCCGAGCTGACGCCCTGGCGCCCCGCTCCTCTGCGCACACAGAAGCTGCCCCCAAGATCCCCGCTCACCCTCCTGGGACCCCTAAGCCCCGCCGGCATCCACACTCCACCCTGTCCCCTGCGCCCTGGTTATTGGGGACCGTCCTCCACGCTTTTCCCTTCCTCCTCTGTCGTCTCCGGGCTTCCTGTGTGAGGGGTGCGGCCCCCTAAGGTGCTCCCTGGTCCTGCCCCCCAGGGACATGGCCGGGCTCTTTCCAAACGCCCCTCGCTCCCCCCCCCCGGGCTCCCCCCTCCAGGGGCTCACAGGGAGAGAGGGGCCAGCCCTTCCCAGGCCCCAGGGCAACGCCTCACGATCCTCAGGCGGCCACACGGAGGGCCAGCGCCTGCCCCGGAAGGGCGTGGGCACCAGCAGGAGCCCAGGCTGCCCTGGGAGCAGCCGAGGTCCAGGCGGGGCCCTGGGGCAGGAGGACGGGAGGTGAGGTGCTCCCACCCCTCCGGCCGTGCCTGGTTGTCGGTGCTCTCTGCGGGAGGCTGCCAGCTGCTTGCTGCGTGCCCGTCTGCAGTCGACACGGCTCGTGCCGGCTTCTTCAGCCACGGGGAGTGAACGCAGGAAAGCCGGTGGCCAGGGGCTCCTGGGCGGGGCCTGGCGGGAGGGCTGCGGCGGGAGGCAGGCCCGGGGAATTTAGGGTCCAGGTCAGCAGCTGGGGACGACGCCACAAGGGACCGGGGCAGTTGGCATCTTGGTGCCTCCGTTCCGTCACCAGCACGGCTGCAGGACGAGGAAATGGGACACCCTCTGCAGCGTTACCCCAGGACACGGACACGCGTGTGCCTGGGAACACGGGAAACACCACAGGAGGGAAAGGAAAGGCCCAGGACAAGCCCGCACGCCTCCTGTGCCAGTCCTGGGTCTCGAGGCCGAGTGCGTCCAGCTGCTGCCTCCCGGCACGGGACCACCATGCGGGCTCAGACATCCCTGCAGCTGCTGAGTCCGGGGGTCACGTGCTGACCGCGGGGGTCACGTGCTGACCTCGGGGGTCCAGTGCTGACCGTGGGGGTCACAGGCACCTCGGGGTTAACTACCTTCGTTTTCCCAGGCCAGGCCTGGGGGTGGGTCTGGGACCAGGCTGGGGACCCCGGGCCCCTCTGTCCTCTCTGCTCCCAGACGAAGCTGCCCCTTCTCCCTGTCCCGCCCCGCCACCGCCCCACCCAGACTGGATCCCAAGCCAGGGAGCACCGCATCATACCCAGTTAGCGTGATCGAGGGCCCACTGACACGGGGCTCTAGAAATCAGCTGTCCTGATGGGCAGTGGCCTGGCCACTGGGGGACCTTCAGAAACAAGGGGAAGCTCCGGGAGCACAGACATCCCGTGTGTGGCCAGGCCAGGCCAGGCCACACACCTGTGACCCCGCATCCCCGAGCCTGTTCTCCCGTGTGGACGGCGGGCCTCACGCGCGGGGGCTTTAGCGTGTGTGTGGAGGTCTGCGCCGGCGTGTGCTCTCACGCTGGATTTCACATTAGATTTTTTTTTGTTTGTTTAATTCTTATTATAACTGAAAGTGGAAAATAACACACCTCTGGAATGGCATTAGCTGAACCTTCCACCGCAATAAATCTGCGCGCCGATGGTTTGTTTTCGTGCTGTTTGGTTGTTATGGCGACGGGTTGCATTAACTCATACGTGAGTTTGTTTTGAGAGTTTAAACGCCGGTTTGCCAAATGTTCTCTTTCTGCTGCGGCGGCTTAAGCTTTTCCAGTTCTCACTGATGAGACTTGACGTGGGTTCTGTGTCCTCCCAGCCCTGGAAACGGCCAGAACCTTCGACAAACACTGATCGAAAAGCCCGAGAAGAGGTGTCTGCAAACACACGTGAGGGCACCAGGGCCCTAGAGATGCTATGGGGGAATAACCAGCCCGCTGTAATCCTATAATTTGGACACAGACCCGGGAGGAGGACTTCCACGGAGACTTGAGGGTGGCCACCTCCTCCCGGCCACCTGGGTCACCTCCCTGTTCGGCTCTGTTCAGAGTTTCCTGAATTTCATGAAGAGCGCAGAGCAGATGCTTTGTAAAAACCGCCTGTTCTCCCGTGGTGCGCAGCGGCTCTGCGCCATTCACATCCGTGTGTAAACACACGGATGTGCAGACAAGGACCCTGCAGCTCCGGGCGCTCGCTTGCCCGAGCCTGTGTAGGATGTAGTGTTCCCGGGCAGAGGGGGTGGCCCTCTGGTTCTTTTCCCTGTCCACCCGGCGACAGCGAGGGCCTTGCCCGTAGCTCACCTGTGGAAGGCGTTTACCTGCCCAGCCTGAGACCGGGGTCTGGGCCTCCACCGCAGCCCCCCGGCGGGACTGAGCTCCCCCCCATCAGCGGTCCCACGGGGGAGAGTGGAACCTGCTTCCAGGTGACTCGAGAGCTTATCCTGACTCTCTTGCCAGGAAGAAGGAAGAAGGTGCTAGAAGCCCCGGGGTGCCGGGCTCAAGAGTCCTTCCCGGCTCAGCCCTGTCTTCGGCCAGCTGCAGGTTCCCAGGTGAGGTGGGACAGAGGATGGTGTCGGTACAGGTGTCGGCACAGCCGGGCTGCGGCCGGGTCTCACGGTCAAGGCCCTCTCTGACTTGGGACACGCAGGTGAGGAGCTTGACAACGACTCCCACCCCTTTACTCCCCTCGTGGCTGTACCACTGTCCCACGCCAATGACCACACTGTGGACGGCGAACTCCACTGGCAGAACGCCAGCCGGCCTTGCTTCTGAGGCTTTTCCAGCGTGTTCCATCTGGGAGATGGTGGGGGCCATGGGCAGAACGGGGTCGAGCAGAACGCAGGTGCCTCCTCCGAGCCGCTTCCCGGCGGTCCCGCTCCAGGGTGGAGGGCCGTGGAGCGGGTCGTCCGGGCATTTCACTTCCGATGTGCAGCGCGCCCGGTGGGCGTGTGGCCGGTCGCAGGACCAGCAGCCCCGCTGTGGGGGGGCCCTGGCCTCGGGGAGCAGGTGCGTTTTCGCCCGGCCCTTTGCCGAGCCTGCTCCGGGCGGGTGGGGGCGGCAGTCCACAGGGCGGGGGCGTCATCGCCGGCGCAGAGAACACAGGGAGGGGCCGCACACCGGATCTGCTGAGCAGTTCGCCTCTCGGGCGTGCCCCACCTGCGGCTTGTCCTGGCACAGTTGCTCGAAGAGGTGCCGAGACCGGAAGCCGGAACACCGCGTCGGCTCGCAAGCTGTCCGGCTACAGAGTCGAGGGAAGCATCTGACCCGCAGGGACAAGTTTCAACGACGTCTATTTTCTAAACACTTTCCCGGTCCTTGACTGCTTGACCTCAGCTCTCTGGGGTCAAAGGCGCAGAGCCCTTGCTTTGTTCTCTAGGTGAGGAGGTGGAAGCTCCCACAGACCCCACCCTTTTAACCCTTTCCCGTGTCCGCGAGTGCGTGTCTGGGGGTGGGTGGCAGGGAGAGGGCTGGGGCTCGGGGAGCAGCTCTGCAGCCCGGACTCTGACTCCAGGCCTGCGTAGGGTTTGCATCCTGGCCCTGCTCCCCGCAGGCTTGGGGGCATCTCGGCCGACCTCCATGTCTGGCACAAGCCCCCCTGGTCGGGACGCCGTGGTGAGACCTGGAGACCCGGCGGACCCTGCAGGCCTGTCCTCCTTGGCGAAGGCACGAGCTGCTCGCGTCTCCCCCCGACTTCCGAGGTGCTGGGAAGCTGCTGAGACGGAGACTTATTCTCTTGATGAGAAAAGGAAACGAAACGAGGGCTCTGAGGACGTGCTGCTCGCCTCAGCGGGGGTGGGGGGGGTGGGCGCAGGAGTTAATTGCTCACTCAGGAAACTTAAAGAGTGAAAAGAGGTCAGGTGCGGTGGCTCACACCTGTAATCTTAGCACTCTGGGAGGTCGAGGCGGGCGGATTGCTCCAGGTCAGGAGTTCGAAACCAGCCTGAGCAAGAGCAAGACCCCATCTCTGCTATAAATAGAAAAAGATTAATTGGCCAACTAATATATATAGAAAAAATTAGCCAGGCATGGTGGTGCATGCCTGTAGTCTCAGCTACTCGGGAGGCTGAGGCAGGAGGATTGCTTGAGCCCAGGAGTTTGAGGTTGCTGTGAGCTAGGCTGACGCCACGGCACTCGCTCTAGCCTGGGCAGCAAAGCGAGACTCTGTCTCAAAAAAGACAAAAAAAAGAGTGAAAAGAGAAGAAACGAGGCCGAGCGGTGGCTGACCCGGAGACAGGAGTCCTGGCAATGCTCTTTTATTCTTGCACATTTTAAACTCTGTGCTGTGTAGGATTTGAAGCATGCACAAAAACGAGCGGAATGTGGCCCCGTGTTTTCTCGTTCCGACGCCAGCTTCGGGCTGCCCCGTGGACAGTCTTCGTTTTGCTCCAAACTCCCTCATGCCTCCTCCTTCCTCCCTGTTCTTTAGAAGCAAACCGAGACGTCGCAAAACATCTCACGTAAATGCTTCTGCACGTATTTCCGAAAGACCGGGGCTCATATTTTTCAAGCAAGATAACGGTTTTGAGGTCAGGACAAGAGAATGTGTAATGTCAAATGTCAAGTCACCGTTCAAGCTTTCCCTGTCTTGTAAAAACGTCCCCGTCACCCTTTTTATATTCCCTTCTCTGGGGTGGGAATCCGAGCAGGGCCGACGCTGGATGGGCGGGTGCTGTCCTGGTCTCTTTCTCCCTGCAGACTCCCTTTCACGTGATTTCCTGCACATCCCGCCCTGCGGTGCATTGTCACACTTCTCACCGAGGAGGACGGCAGAGAGAGGGTCCCTGGGGCCAGTGTCGCTCTCCGGGGTTCCCCATAAATGTGGCTCCTGATGACTCCTTTCAAAATGGGGACACACAAGAGCAGTTTGGGGCGTGCGTCCTGTTCTTCCTTTGTTCCTGCTTAGAGCTTGTATTTCACCTCTCTCCTACGCTCTGCAGAAAGGGTTGGGATGCAGGCAGTCCCCACCTTTCCAGAAGGACTTCGGAAGATGAAGGACCCAGTGCAAAGGAGGGGGCGGCGGCCGGGGAGGTGTGTGGAGACGTCACCAGCAGGGAGGAGTCGAGCGAACCCGGAACCGGGGCTGCGTCAGGAACCGGGTCGACCTCGACCACCGTCGCCGCTGCTTTCTGTCTGACAAAACTAAACGCTGCCACCTGAAGCTGCCTAGAAGTTGCCGGAAAGCACCGCAGCTTCTGCGTGACAATCCGGACGCTCCGAGGGAAAGGCGGGCAGTGAGCCGTGTGCCCCACCTCCCGCCCCGCGCAGCCCGCGGGCTCCTCCCGGGGGGCCGGCGAATGTCCTCCGCCCGCGGCCTGTGACCACGACAGTCTGGGAAGAAAGGAAAGAAAGACGTGAAGTGTGTTTTTATCACTCAGCTGTGCCACAAAGGGCGTGACACGCCACACACGCCAGCAGGACAGCTGGCGGACACGGCGGGAGCAGGAGACGTCCGGGCCCGAGAAAACGCGAGGCACCGTCCACTCCCACGGCTGCCCGCGGGCAGAGCGCACGGCGCAGGCCGGGAGGGGTTCTGGGCGGGGAGGCCCGGAAACCCGGGGTGCGGGAGCTCTGTCTGTCTGCGCGGGGACGCAGGTGCCGTGAGACCCAACACGCCACGCACGCACTCACCGCTGGGCACGTTTCCGTGCGGAGGTTCGGCTTCGATCAGAGGATTTATTTAGACAGATGAAAGAGGCCAGGGCTGTTTGGGGTCGTGGCTATGTAATTGCAGATGTTGCAGGAAGCTCCTATCACAACCGCGGTCTAGAGAAAAGACGCTGTGTTTCCACCCAGACGCCACGCTGGGGCAGGCGGCGGTGTCCGCAACCGGAATGCAGCTGGCCAGAGCCTGGTGTGGGGCACAGGGGGCCAGGGTGCTCGCCTTGGTGGCCCCCACCGGGCCTGGGTGGGTGTGGGGCAGCCGCAGACCCCAACTCCCTTCATGGCGGCCTGGCCGGCACGCGCTCCCAGCTGGGGTGGGGGTAGGCGAGAACGGCCCCTCCTTGTCCTTGAGGAGCCAGATGGTGACAGCGGGACACGGTCCACATGCTGGGCTGGACTCCGGCCACGGCAGCGCCCTGGGCACATGGCCTCACCCCCTCATGTGTGTGCTCGGGGCTGCCGGGTGGGCTGATGGCGCTTTTCCCAGATTCGCTGACTCAGTGGGTCCTAGAAGCCCACTGGGGGCCTGGGCTCCTACAGGAAGGGGGTGCCGGGCTGGGCACACGCGGTCTCTGCTCCCGGACTCGCCTCCCAGATACGTCCCCCCGTCCCCCCACAAAGGAGCATGGGGACAGAGAGAGGCCAGGATGCCCACGAGCAGGGCTGCAACGCTGCGGACAGGGGCGGCTCCCTCCCCCCAGCATCCCGGGCCCCACCCCCCTCCCCCTGCAAGGAGAGGCCGGACCATTGCTGCAGGGACACCCAGGGGAGCAGCAAGGAATCTGGTGGCACCAGGGCCGTGTCCTGGGGACCCCAGTGAGCCCCTCAGCCTCCACTTAAGGGGGCTGGATGCCTGGCCCCCATTCCCGCTCTACGTGCTTGATGCCCGGCAGCCGCCCGGTCCCACGTCCCCGCCTCCCCACCCCGTGGGGGCCCCGCTGCTCGTAAGTTCTGTCCCCGTCCACACAAGGGCAGCAGCCACAGTGGCGAGGACAGGCAGACCCTGCGTGGCCGTGTGCGTCGCGGAGCTCCGGAAATTGCTAGAACAGGGGTGCGGGCCCTGGCCGGGTTCATGGCCCGGGTCGCGTTCCCGAGAAGCTGCTGCAACCGTGACAGCCTCCCCGGTAAAGGCGCTCCCGGGCGGAGGGGGGGGGGTGGCGGTTTTAACGGCGCCGTTTAGGAAAGAGCTTTAATTAGGCGGCGTCCCCTCGCCCGCAGTGCTCTGCCGGGTCCCGTCCTTTGGACTAAGCGGCTAACGGTGAAAATCGCCTCTCGCTGCTCTCCGTGATGGTTTTGCTCCTGGGGCGCAAGCTGCCGCGGCGGCCGATGGAGTTGCGGCGATGACGGGCCTGCGCCCCGAGTCGGCCGCTTCTCTTCGCCAGGACCGTCCCGTTTCAGAAAGCAGCCCGGCTCGAGTCGTGTCAGACCCACGTGGACACGCGGCTCGGTGTTTTCTAGGGTTGGAGGAGGGGTGCACGGGGAGAACGTGGCTCTGGTTCAGGCGAGGAAACTGAGGCACAGAGGAATCACTTGCTCGGGACGCGTGGCATTTTAGTCCAGTTCCTCCGGCTCCGTGGAACCTCTCGTGGGCTGGGAGGAAACGCGTTTGCGGGGAGCGCGGCCTCGGGCATGACTCGGCTCCCAGGCCGCCTCCATTGCCAAACCTTTTGACGGGTCGATGCTCCACCCACCCCGGGAGCCCATGAGGGTGCTGGAATCCCACAAGCTGGGGCTGCGCGGCGGAGAGTACTCACCGAGGAGAAGCCACGGAATTAAGGGTGAGCTGGACCACAGTCCGAGAGGATCCCGTGCTGCTTTCCTTCCCTTCCTTTCCTTTCCTTCCCTTCCTTTCCTTTCCTTCCCTTCCCTTCCTTTCCTTTCCTTCCCTGCTGGCGGCCCGAGCTGCCGTGGCCATAGTTCTTGGCAAGAATGCGTGTCTGAGCGTGGGCGGGCAGAGGCCTGGGGTCTCGCCTGGGGGGAGCGGCGCCCGGCAGACCCCCACAGTCCGTGAGCCCGAGACGGCCCTGGTCCAACTTCCGTGACCTCTCCGAGTTTTATGTGTCTCCTACCGGGGTGTGGCGGATGTCACCACGCTGGGGCCACAGCCAGCCCTCGGCTCAGCCCAGGAACGTGGAGGGTGCCGGGCTGCTCACTGTGCGTGGCAGACCCTGCCGGACACGTCTCCAAGTCCACTTCCTCTCCCCCTCTGATGGTCTTTCATCCCAGCGCCCTCCTCCTGCTTCCAGCCCACCCGAGGTCTGGCTGGACCAGCTGATTCCTTGCTTCTGCCCCAACAAGCTGGCTGTGACCTCCCTGATCATGGGTGGGGACCTGCAGAGAGAGCTCATCCCTCCCTTCCAGGCTTCCCGGGACTCGGCCGGGAGAGACTTTGCAGGTCCCCATTGTGCCCCATCATGTCCCCGACCAGAGACAGAGGCTCTGAGTGCCCACAGAGCCCTGCTGCCCGCAGAGACATGAGGGCAGGTCCCCTGGCGCTGCCCCACCCGGCTCTGGGCAGGGTATGAGGGTGCAGGCCTGGAATCGGGCCCTGTCGTGGCCTGTTTACAGGACGGAGGATGAACATGGAACACAAAACACAAACGCAGAACACAAAGAAAAACAGAGACACACATACAAATGGTTGACTCGAGTAATAATACACCAGGTCAGTTTTATTTTTATACTCTAAAAAATTAAAGTTAATTCCTGTACGTAACCACCCAGGCATTGCAGCAATGGCCATATATTCCGGAATAGCCTTAGGGAAGCAGATGTCCCCTGACTCAGAATCTCCAGGTGGTTGCTCTAGGTGCCAGGCATAGGTCACGGACCGAGATTAGCAAGGATGGGCAAGGTGAGCCACAGGGGGCATTTCTCATCCCCAGCTTTTCTTAGGGTGACCCCCTAAGATCTTTGGCTGAACCCCTGTGGCTGTGCCTGGCTTAGGTTGCCCCTCCTTTGAGGGGTCTTACCCGTCATTGACTAACCAGCCATCTTATGGGGTGTTTATCATGTGGCCTCCAGATCCCCAATGTCGTGAGCGGAGCAGCTCTTGCTTACTTGCAACTCAGGTCCTTTGTTATGCCTCTAGGCAGCACCTTGTTTTTGTTATGCCTCAAGGCAACAGGGGCCTTGTCTGGAACATATTACTTTTAAATGCTCTGGGCAGAACACGTACATTACTCACTAACTTTAATTCTTAAACTAGGAAAATATGTGTCAGTCCCCTACAAGGGCCCAGCCTCCCAGTCCCAGACCTGCCTTTCCCTGTTGAGCCCCAGGGCGGGGTCCTGCAGGTGCAATTTGACATCATCTATTAGTCCTAAAGTTCAGAACTGCAGAAATTCCAGAAATACGACAACAGCTTTCTCTCTTAGAAGAGAATCAACTTGCACAAGAAAGAACTCTGGGCGCGCTAGTGAGCTGGTACCTCAGGACGGAGCTGGGGACGTGGGGGCAGGTGGCCCCAGGAGGACTTTCGGTCTTGGGGCCCCCAGAGCGGGAAGTTCCGCCTTTCTGGGCTTGGGCATCTGCAAGGCGGGCCTCGTAGCACTGCCCGGGATCCTTGAGGTCCGATCCGGGACACCCGCGGGGCGTGAGGGCTGCGGCGGCCGAGCCCTCGCGATGAGCCAGGACCGTGCTCACGCCGTGCATGCATGTTCCCTTCAACATTGACGTCCCCGTGCCCTAGGGACACCCGGGACCTGGGGCGTGTGTTCCTGGCCGTGGGCCACTCAGCCCCGGGTGGTCTCGGGCTTCACCTGGGAACCCTGTGGGATTAGTTCAGGCCACTGTCAAGACACGTGGCACTGACAACATGTAAACTGAGGCACGGCAACTAAGATGAAGTAGCTTGATGTCGGGGGAGCCTCAGCTTGGCTAAAGTGTTAGCTCTTATCTGATAGACTTACGCCCTGAGGTCACTTTCAGCAGCAGTTGCTCTGTGGGTGCAGAACAAGGACACCCTCACCCGCAGAGCAGTGGCTGCTCTCGAGGACGCTGGGTAGTACAAGGTGCTTCCTTCCTCCTCGGCCCTGAAGCTGCTCCTCGGGAGGGACACGGAAAGGAGGGGGCGTAAGAGGGTGTTTGTGCTGAGACGATCCATCCATCACTTTAATTAAAAGTCAAAATTCAACTGAAAACATCTCCCTAACGTCCTGTCGGTTGGAGCTGGAGACGCGAGCTGTTGGGCGTTGCAATCTGACATTTGCCGCCAGACAGTCTGCAAAGGGTAAAGGCAGGAAAAGCCCTGAACCCAGTAAACTGCTGCTTAATATTCCAGGCGGGCCGTGAGCAACCTTTCCAGACAACCGGGCCGGTGCTGGTGACGAGGGGAGCTTTGATGGGGCGCCGCTGCCTTCCACTCCCTGCTCTGCGTGCACGGCCCAGGAGCCGGGTCCAGTGACGGGGCAGCGTCTCCCGTCACTGACGAACAAGACCACGCACGTCACCACGTCGCTTTCTCTCTGTAGCCCTGCCACCTCGGTGCCACCTTGTCACCTGCCTGGCCACACTGACCTGGGAGCTGTGGCACCTTATCACCTGTCTGGCCACAATGACCTGGGGGCTGTGGCATCTTGTCACCTACCTGGCCACACTGACCTCGGGGCTGTGGCACCTTGTCACCTGCCTGGCCACGCTGACCTGGGGGCTGTGGCATCTTCTCACCTACCTGGCCACAATGACCTAGGGGCTGTGGCACCTGGTCACCTGCCTGGCTACGCTGACCTGGGGGCTGTGGCACCTGGTCACCTGCCTGGCTATGCTGACCTGGGGGCTGTGGCACCTGGTCACCTACCTGGCCACACTGACCTCGGGGCTGTGGCACCTTGTCACCTGCCTGGCCACGCTGACCTGGGGGCTGTGGCATCTTCTCACCTACCTGGCCACAATGACCTGGGGGCTGTGGCACCTGGTCACCTGCCTGGCCACAATGACCTGGGGGCTGTGGCACCTGGTCACCTGCCTGGCCACAATGACCTGGGGGCTGTGGCACCTGGTCACCTGCCTGGCCATGCTGACCTGGGGGCTGTGGAACCTTGTCACCTGCCTGGCCACGCTGACCTGGGGGCTGTGGCACCTGGTCACCTGCCTGGCCACGCTGATCTGGGGGCTGTGGCACCTGGTCACCTGCCTGGCCACGCTGACCTGGGGGCTGTGGAACCTTGTCACCTGCCTGGCCACGCTGACCTGGGGGCTGTGGCACCTTGTCACCTGCCTGGCCACGCTGACCTGGGGGTTGTGGCACCTGGTCACCTGCCTGGCCACGCTGACCTGGGGGCTGTGGCACCTGGTCACCTGCCTGGCCACGCTGACCTGAGGGCTGTGGCACCTGGTCACCTGCCTGGCCACGCTGACCTGGGGGCTGACAGGCAGAAGCTGCTCCCTGAGGGGTATCCCCAACCAGGATCATCCAGCCCCTGCTACTTCCGGGCACACCTGCACAGTCACCCCAGATTCCTCCCACCTGCTCCCCCGTGAGGACCACGGTGCCCTCTCCCGGGACGCACCGTGCCTCATCCTGGCTTGCACCATCCCAGGAGCCCAGGGACGCCGAGCACAGGGACCACTGTTCACACGGGCACAGTTCCGAGAGGACAGAGGATGATGCTAGAAATGATGAAAACACATAACTTTTGAAATATTTATTCATTTACCAACACATTGATAGCATCGCATGGCTGAATCCATAAAATAGTTCTATGGATAAATTTCAAAAATAAAATTTTGCTTAAAAAATAACTCATGTCTGCGTTCGTTAAAGCAAAATAAACTTCGTTGCATTGGCTGTCCGAATACCAAATAAATAACGGAAGCAGATTATTCTTGCTGTGTATTCATGTACCATATTTCAGTGTGTTGCTCAGCCATTTCTCTTTTCATGAAATTCATCTTTTGTCTTTCTTATCTCTTCATAAAATTACCATCTTCTTCAAATGTTTGTTTTGTCATTAATAAATGTGAAATTATAGATACCATCCCATTGGCTCTTGTCCGCTGACCGTGGCACGTTTGAGAAAATATTCTCTCTAATGATGCTGAAGTATCACATAAGTTCAGCATCATTTCAGCTAAATGGAGAATAACCTTAATTCTATTTTTCACATATAGATGTGTAAATATTTCAGTCCAAATGTTTCCATAGATACTATCTTTATGCCTCCATTCAGAGTACATTTCTGTGGTGAAGATAAGATAAAACTTGTCAAAATAAATTGTATCTATTTATGGTTCTTTTGAATCTTTCACCATATTTAGATCCTGCAAAATCGTAAGACTTCTGAATTTAATTCCATTCTGGTACAGACTGTAAATTTATCCAATTAAAAATAGGTGCTCCCTCAAAAGGTTTTCCCCACAAATTGAGATATACCAGAGCAAAGCCAGAACATTTCAACGTTAAATCTTGTACGTGAACACAATGCGGCTTTCGTTTAATGTGTCCAGTTCCTCCTTAGATTTTGTTGCATTTACATTTAATGCAATTACTGGTAAAGTCTCACTACTTGTTTTCCGTTTGCCCCACCCGTTTTGCCTCCCTCCTTTTTTATTAATCAAGTGCTTTTTGAGTTATTCCATTTCACTGGACGTTTAAATATACATTTTTGTATTTTTCTTTTAGAGGTTGCCTACAGTTGCAGTATGCATCCTTGGCAGGTCACATCCGCCTCGAAGTGGCACTGTCACCAAATGCAAAGCTACGCAGACCTGGTGGTGGCCGGGGAGGTGCCTTGGGGGGGGGGTCAAGAGAACCGGCTGCAAGGACCGCAGGTAGATGACAGGCTCCTGCTGCTGCCCTGCAGGTCTGAAAGGCGTCACAGCGTCACGTGGCGGCCACGGCCCCTGCCCAGCCTGCTCCCTACCCATGAGGGAGCACAGTGAGGGAGCACGGAGAGTGCAGAGCCAGCTCCCTCCTTCGACAGGTGACTCTGCCTGGGGTCCCCCGCCGCCTGCCCAAGGCTGGCCAGGGCCCTCTCTGAGCTGCGCCACCATCTGAGGCTCTTTCCACCCATCCTTCCTCCCCTCCTCTCCTCTCCCTCAGGCGTCAGACCAGCATCTCGGGCGGCGTGAGCTTCTACGCACCTGCCCTGGGTCCTCCCCCTCCCCGTCCCCAGTAGATCTTCAAGTCTCATGTGGCTTTGGAGTCTGCTTCTTGCTGCCAGAACTGACAATAAAAAAAACTCCCATAGGCATATATATGCCTCCACGTGCCCCATCCGGCTCTGCTGCGTGTTTTGCAAGCCCGACACACGCAGTTGCTGTCGTTGCCGGCAGTTCACGTTCCCTCATCCTTACGTGGAGATGTTGCATTTCCTCTTTCTCCAGCTCTTTATTCCTCTCGGTTCTGACTTCCGATGGGAGCCGTTTCGGTCTAAGGAAATTCCTTTAAAGGAAGGGGAGGTCCCTTAGAACTTCCGACGGCAATTAATTCTCTCCGCTTCTGTTTGTCTGAAAATGTTACTGTTGCCTTCGTCCTTGAACAAATTTTCTGGATATAGATTTCTAGGCTGGCGGGACCCCCCACCCCTTTATTTGACAGTATGGTCCCTGCCGCCCGACATCCCCGGGACCACGGAGTGTCACTCCCCGTCTCGAGTGGTCTGTTCCCTCCTCGCTTTTCTCCCTGTTTCTCTGTTCGTCTTGGATATTTCTACTGACGTATCTTCCAGGCTGCCAGCTCCATTCTCAGCGGAGTCCAGGCTAATTTTTAAATCCGTTGAATGACTTTCTCGTTTTAGATACTGTGTTTTTCAGTTCCAGAATGTCCGTTTGACTTTTTTTCTTTTATAGATGTCCATTCTCTGTTGAAGTTCTCCATCTTCCATTTTGTATATACTTCTCTTCTACTTAACGTGCTAATCACAGTTATTTTAGAGACTTTATTTGCTCGCTCTGATATCTGAATTAGCAGTGAGTCTGATTTTCTTGTCTGTGGGTAAAAAATTATAGAGGAAGGCATCATTTGCCTCCAAAGGGTTTAAGGTTTGCAGCGTGCGTCCCTGTATTTCAAGGGTTATACCCCTTCCGGGTTCTGTTTGATATAGTTTCTCTCGAGATTTCAAATTAATTAATTAAAAACCTATTTTTTTCTTTTAATATTGTTATTGGCAGGAGAATCAGAGCCATAGAAGTTACTTCATCGTGGCTGACATGAAACTCTGTCCCCCTTTCTTTCAGATAGTTATGTTTTAAGGCCTTCCTGTTTGGGGCTTTGCTTTCAATAATCGTACTTGCTTCGATCTTCAAAAGCTGAGGTCTTTCTTTGACACTCCCATTAGTCAACACTAAGCAAAGATTTCAAAATGGTTTTTGTAACGTGCCATTAGTAGCATTTTAGGGCATTTATGTTGATTTGCAGAACTCAAATATCACTGAAGTTAAATTCATGGTAGGTGACAAAGAAAGAGAAAATGTGTTGCCATGGTATGTGTTTTTATTCAACATCAACTTAATCACAAAAAATTACAGTTCAGTTTCTGTCTGTGTATGTGTGCGTGATGGCTAATTCTGTGTGTGTGTGTGTGCGTGTGTATGTGTGAGTGATGGTTAATTCTGTGTGTGTGTGTGCGTGTGTATGTGTGCGTGATGGCTAATTCTGTGTGTATGTGTGCGTGATGGCTAATTGTGTGTGTGTGTGCGTGTGTATGTGTGCGTGATGGCTAATTCTGTGTGTGTGTGTGTGCGTGTGTATGTGTGCGTGATGGCTAATTCTGTGTGTGTGTGCGTGTGTATGTGTGCGTGACGGCTAATTCTGTGTGTGTGTGTGTGCGTGTGTATGTGTGCGTGATGGCTAATTCTGTGTGTGTGTGTGCGTGTGTATGTGTGCGTGATGGCTAATTCTGTGTGTGTGTGTGCGTGTGTATGTGTGCGTGATGGCTAATTCTGTGTGTGTGTGTGCGTGTGTATGTGTGCGTGATGGTTACTTCTGTGTGTGTGTGTGCGTGTGTATGTGTGCGTGATGGTTACTTCTGTGTGTATGTGTGTGCGTGTGTATGTGTGCGTGATGGTTACTTCTGTGTGTATGTGTGTGTATGTGATGGTTACTTCTGTGTGTGTGTGTGTATGTTGGTGTGTGTGTGTGTCTATGTGTGAGTGAGATGGTTGATTCCGTGTATGTGCGCATGTGTGTGGGATGGCTGATTCTGTGTGTGTGTGTGTATGTGTGCATGATGGTTACTTCTGTGTGTATGTGTGTGTATGTGATGGTTACTTCTGTGTGTGTGTGTGTGTATGTTGGTGTGTGTGTCTATGTGTGAGTGAGATGGCTGATTCTGTGTATGTGCCCGTGTGTGAGATGGCTGATTCTGTGTGTGTGTGTGCGTGTGCATGTGTGAGTGTGTGAGATGGTTGATTCTGTGTGTGTGTGTGTGCGTGTGTGCGTGTGTGATGGTTAATTCCACCAACCAACGTGAGCGGGTCCAGACCGAGCACTGTCTCTGATGAGGCTGTGAGCGTGTTCGAGGTGAGCTCAGCGTTGGCATCGGCGGACGGGGTCAGGCAGAGCCCTCCCCGGCGTGGCTGGTGCCCCAGGCTGTGGAGGGCCCGAGTAGAACAAAGGGAGCAGTAGGGAGGAACGAGCCCGTTTTTCCTGCCTTTCTGCTCTATCCGGGCCATCCCAGCGCGTCTCCTCTGCCCTGGACGGGGACCTGCCGTCACCCTGGTGCTCAGGCCTCTTTCCAGAGTGGATTATGGCACCAGTGTCCTGGGGCCGCGGCTTGCAGACACAGGCTGTAAGATCTGCAGCCGCCGTGATCAGGAGAGCAGACCCTCGTAGTAAATGCCTCCCTCTCTCTACATACGTGTGTGTATGTAAATGTGTACACACACAGAGTTATACATATGCAAATATAATTGTTAGAGTTTGATGGCCGCGACCTCCCTGTGGGCTGGCAGACCATCACGACTTGTTTGACCGAATTATGAATGGCATGTGTGCCATAACCAGCTCCAGGTCTCTGTCCTGCTGTGCCTCGAGTGTGCTTCCCCAAGTCCCTGTGCTGTCAGCGGAGACGCAGGCCTTGGCACAGCAGTGTTGGGAGGAGAGACCTTCCTTCCAGCGGTGGTTGGGTCACAGGGGCTCTGCCCTGGCGGAGGGATAACGCTGTCTTCGCCAGAATGGGGTCCTGATAAAAGGGTGGGTTCGACCCCTTCCTTCCTCTCTCTCACACATGCCCTGTGGCCTTTCCGATTTCCACCGAGTGGGGACACAGCTGGAAGGCCCTTGCCGGATGCGGCCCCTTGACCTCGGACATCCCGGTCTCCAGAACTGTGAGGAACCGGTCGCCATGCTCTGGAAATCGCCCACTCTCAGGAGTTCTGTTGCAGCAGCACGAAAGGACCGGGACATGTCCTTAGGCCGTTTACTTTAGCAAGAACATCAGCACGGCGCTGGGCTCCACCAAACGTTGCATGCGTGTTATCGCCGCAAAGCAACTAACTTTATTTCAACGTTGAATTTTTTTGACTGAACGGCGTTCACGGTAATATCAGATGTTTCGCTCCCAAAAGGATAAATCTCTCAAGGTTTGACTTTGATTCTGTGAATTAAAGTTTAAAAGCTGGACTCCTTTATCGGGATTAGCGCCACGGGCTTGCTGTTCGCAGCATCCGACGGCACTGATCAAGTGGCTGGGAAGTGGCCGGGGGCTGCGGGTCCTCCCTCTGCTGACGGGTCTCACGCGAGCCCCTCTCGCCTCGCCGCTCCCGTGTGGAAGCCTCGAATTTGGAATGAGCGCAATTAATTTAGAAGAAGAATGAACCGATCTAAATAAAAAGTCACGCTCCGCAGAGTGTATGTAAATGCACCTTCTGTGTCTGCATGTGTTGCATTGTGATTTTTGGTCGCAGTTTTTTATGAATAACAACCAATGCTGCTGGTACATTTTCGTCGGATTTGTGTTCTGGTCTTCGTAAATTCAGGACTGTCACCACGGACGGCCCCAAGGCGGTCGGTGCCTGCCAACAACCGTTATCACATGGTCGACGTGTTCATCCTCAGCCCCATTGAGAGATAAAAGCCCTGGAACTTTCCACGTTTTGAAGCCTGTTCTGCAGGAAGGACCCATGGCAAGTGTTCAGAGTATCAGCAGATAATAGATCAGACTGTGGAGATGAGCTCAGTTGGGAAACGGCAAAGCCAGCGACGCCGGAGGCTCTGGACTTCTCCCCGCGGCAGAACCGCTGGCCTTCCTTCCCTGCGTGTGCGTCAGCGTCCCAGAGCGTGTCCGGACAAATCCCCACGAACGGGGGCGCCCGGAACAGCGGGAGTGTGTTCCCTACCCCAGAGTGCGAAGCCAGAGGGCCGAGGTTGACCTGTCGCAGGGCTGGTCCCCTTGGAGGGTCCCAGGAAGCGTCCGTGGCCGGCCTGCGTGCAGTGGCCTTGGTGCTCCGTGGCTTGTGGACGTGCCACTCTCCCCTCCGCCTTTGTCTTCACGTGGATCTCTTCTCTGTGCGCTTCTCTTTGTGTTTGCAAATGCCCCTCCCCTTTCTCTTATGCAGACGCCAGCGTTTGGATTCGGGGCCCAACCTACTGCGGTATGACCCGTCTCGACCTCATTGTAACTGCACAGACCCTGTTTCCAACTGCGGTCAGAGTCACGGGCGTGAGGGGTCAGGATTCCGACACATATTCTTTTTTTTTTTTTTTTTTTTAGACAGAGTCTCACTCTGTTGCCCAGGCTAGAGTGCCGTGGCGTCAGCCTGGCTCACAGCAACCTCAGACGCCTGGGCTCAAGCGATCCTCCTACCTCAGCCTCCCGAGTAGCTGGGACTACAGGCGTGTGCCACCATGCCCGGCTAATTTTTTTCTATATATATTTTTAGTTGTCTAATTAATTTCTTTCTGTTTTTAGTAGAGACGGAGGCTTGCTTTTGCTCAGGCTGGTTTCAAACTCCTGACCTTGAGCAATCCACCCACCTCAGCCTCCCAGAGTGCTAGGTCAACAGGCGCGAACCACCGCACCTGGCCTGAACATATATTGTTGGAGGACACAATTCAGCTCAGCACAACGTGTCTCCTGTTTACTTGTTGTCCCCTGTGTTTCCCCCCAGGGGCAGCCTAGTGGCGCCACATCTCACGGTCCTTGGCAAGGGCCTCGGGTCACCGCAGCCGCCTGCCTCGCCGTGTGCCGGCGGAGCCCCGAGGACCATCCCGCTCCAGCCCAACGCCACACTGCTTTCCGACGTAAGAGCTCCTGCCGTCCCGAAAGGGGTGTCGCTGGCCGTGATGCAAAGCCTGGGGCTGGAGAGGCGCTGTCCACAGGTTTTCTCCAGACCTAGCCCCTGCTGCGGGGCTCCCTGCCCTGCGCGTGCGTCTCCCGCCCCAGCCTGCCTCCTAGGAGGCCTGGCCACGGACTTGGCCGGCCCGACCCCGCAGGGACCCAGAAAACATGACGAGGGAAGGGTCAGAGGGGGAGCATGGCCACGGCCGGCACGCTTGCGTCCCCCACGTCCATGTGCTGAGCCCTGGTCCCCGTGGGTGTCAGGAGGCCGGGCCTGTGGGCGGTGGTCGGCGTAGGGCTGGTGGCCTCCTCCCCTCCCTAGATGAGAAGGACAAGGCTCACGAGGACGGACCCGCCAGAAAACAACGGCCAGGCCCTGCTGAGACCAACCACACCCGGATCTTCACCCGGATCAGAAGGTTTCCGTTCCCAGAGTCCGCGGGTACCACCTCCCCCCCTCCCGGAGTCCCCGGGTACCGCCTCCCCACCTCCCGGGGTCCGCGGGTACCGCCTCCCCCCCTCCCGGGGTCCGCGGGTACCGCCTCCCCTCCCATGTCTCAATAACAGACAAAGGCCACAGTGGAAAACCCTCAGCTCTTCCCGCCAAAGTCGCCTGCCCACCTCGAATGGCATCGAAGCCCTCACCCCCTTCAAACGGGCGCGACTTCCCTGGCCCCCTCTCTCGGGACCCCTGAACCTCGCCCGGGAACGCTCGATAACGCCACCTTGCTTGGCCCTACTCTGTCTTTTCCTCTCGCCTCCGAAAACCGTACACTCGGGTCATCGGGAGGAACCCTGGTGAATGCGAGCACTGTCCTTATGAGAGAGGCCCCCAGGGCTCCCGCGACCCTCGCACCACGTGGGACACGTGAGCACACACTGAGGACACCCCGTCTTGGACCAAGAAGGGGCTCAGCAAGCACGAGTCTGCGGCACCTTGAACTTGGACTTCCGGCCCCAGAGCTGTGAGAGGTACGCGGCTGTGGTCAATGAGGCGCCCAGCGTTCCACTCTGTCATGGCAGCCTGAGGGGGTGAGCCTCCCGTCCCACTGCCTCCCGTCCCACGGCCTCCCGTCCCACGGCCTCCCGTCCCACGGCCTCCAGTCCCACAGGCTCCAGTCCCACGGCCTCCATTCCCACAGCCTCCATTCCCACAGCCTCCAGTCCCAGAGCCTCCCGTCCCACAGTCTCCAGTCCCACAGCCTCCAGTCCCAGAGCCTCCCATCCCACAGCCTCCAGTCCCACAGCCTCCCGTCCCACGGCCTCCCGTCCCACAGCCTCCCGTCCCACAGCCTCCAGTCCCAGAGCCTCCCATCCCACAGCCTCCCGTCCCACGGCCTCCCATCCCACAGCCTACCGTCCCAGCAGAGCCAGGGGATGAAGAGGGGCTGGGGCGTGGCGGGCCTGGCGGGTCTGGGCGGGAGCTGCCGCGTCCCAGCACAAAGCCCCGCCAGCCCTCGCGTCTGCCCCGCAAGGCGGCTCCGTCTCCGAGCCCGCCAGGCCGCTCGCTGCAGCATCAGCGCGCCGGGGCTCCTGGCGCATCCCGGCCCGCAGGCGTTCCCAGGTGCTGCCCGGGCCCGGGACCGTCTCTGGCGCGTTCGTGAGTGCCTGTGCCGGGGTGCGGGGCCACTGGGAGCGCGGCATGCGTCTGCCCAGTGGCATCTCCTCGCCGCCTGGTGAGCCCGTCTGCAGAACCCAAGTGGTGCCAGGGTCCCGGGTGCGGTCTCCCGGACACACCTGTCGAGACAGCCTCCGGAGCTCAGATCACGGGCGGGAGACGCGTGGTGTCGGCCTCACCGCTCAGCGCTCACTGTTGGGGAGCTGAGGGGTGGGCGGGAGACCCGGGACCACGAGCCGCCTGGCCGCGCTCCGTCCCAGGCCTGCGTGGACGCAGAGGAACGGCAGGTGCGAGGGCGGAGCCATGGAACCTAACACGGCACCTGGGGGTGGGAGAGGCCGGAGCACACGGCCACCACCTGGGCTCCCGCAGAGAGGCGGGAAGATGGCCAGGGCGGGGCTGACCCAGGGACCCCCACCGGGGCCTGCGGAGCTTGCGACGTCACCCAGAGCAGCGGGGGTCCCCTTGGAGGCCATGGCGCTTCCTAAGCCATCCTCCCGAGACCCCAGTCCCTTTGCACAGAGCAGCAGGGGAGGGGACAGAGCTGCGAGGGGCACTTTCCCCAGCAGGGCAGGGGGGGACTTGTGCAGACGGACCAGTGAGGCCAGGCCTAGCAGGGCCGTCCCCGTGGCGGGAGACAAAGCCGCCGTGCTGCCTGGGCACGTGAGCGCGCTGGGAAGAAACTCGCACCCCCACCACGCACCTGTCGTGAGTGCGCAGTGACAAGAGGTGTTGGGATAAAAGTAATTGGTTTTCATTCATTTTGAAACCTCCCTCCCCGCAGACAGTATCTGCGGTGGCTCTGTCTTGGCCTCACGTTACACTTGCCGTTTCCTGTGCCGATGGCCAGCGTGGTGCTGACCCGGCGGCACTCCCTGGGCCCCGGGGGAGACGGTGCAGGCCCTGCCATGCCCGCAGGTCTCAGGTGGGGCTGTCTGCCCTGAGCCCCAGCGCCGGCCGGTGGCACGGGCCGTTTCTACTGCACGCAGCTTGTCCCTGAGTCCAGATTCTGTCTTCTCTCGGGATTGCCAAAAAAAGTGTCACCTACAGCATCTGCCCTTCTTTTCTTCCGAGTGCACTGGCTGCCCCCCCGCAGATGCACCTGGGGAGCAGATGGGCGCAAAGGTGGGCTTTCTGGGGGGCCCACTCGGCCAGGGCAGGGCGGCATGGGAGGAAGGACGGTGGGGACGGCAGGACAGCGCGGGGCTGGCCTCCACAGGGCAATGACCCAGGGAAATGAACGCTCGCCCCCAGTCCTGCAGCCCTCGGCACCTCTAAGAACGAACTTTTACTCCCTCTTTTTTTCTTTTTTTTTCCTTTTGAGACAGAATCTCACTCTCTTGCCTGGGCTAGAGTGAGTGCTGTGGCGTCAGCCTAGCTCATAGCAACCTCCAACTCCTGGGCTCAGGTGATCCTCCTGCCTCAGCCTCTCGAGTAGCTGGGACTACAGGCATGTGCCACCATGCCTGCCTAATTTTTTTCTATAATTTTTTTTAGTTGTCCAGCTAATTTTTTTCTATTTTTTCAGTAGAGATGGGGTCTCGCTCTTGCTCAGGCTGGTCTCAGACTCCTGAGCTCAAACGATCCTCCCGCCTCGGCCTCCCAGAGTGCTGGGGTGACAGGCGTGAGCCACCGCACCCGGCCTGTTCCCTCTTTGAATTACGAAGTTGCTGTTTGCTGAACTGGCCATGGTGGCACTGACGTCACCGCTCCAACACCGCCGAGGCAGACTTGACCCTCCGCTGCCCGTGCTGTTAACAGCCGGCCTGTCCCACACTGGGCTCTGGAGGGGGCGGGGTCCCTGCGCACCACGCCGGGCTCTGGCTGAGCAGGGGTGGGTCCGGTGCAGCCCTGCGCGCGCACGGCTCCCGGACTGGCCCAGAGACAGGCACCCGGCACCAGCACGTGCCGCAGTGGCCGGTCCCGGGCAGCCGACCTCCGCGCCAGCTCACGCACCTGCCGTCCCCGAGACCGTCCCCCGCAGAGGCCGCAGCTGGGCGTCCTCGCCTGCCAGGCGGCGAGCAGGCCGGGGAGGGCTGCCCGGCTGCCCTTTAACAGTGGAGTGGTCCAACTGAGACACATCCGTGTCGGGAACCGCCGCCCAGCCGTGAAAAGAACGTCACTCGGCGCCGCGGCGAGCTGGCCGGGCCTGGGTGGCGCCGGGAGGGAGGCCCGCGTGGGAGGCCGGCGCTGCAGGACTCCCTCCCTCCGCGGCCCTTGCAAACTCCCTGCGGGGCCGGGGGCGGGGCCGGCGGTTCCAGGGCCGGGTGGGGACGGCGTGACCGCACAGGGGCGTGGGGAGTGCAGGGTGCCGGGCGCTCTGCGTCCTGCCGTGGTGGTGGCCACCGCACCTCCGTGTCGCAGAACTGCGAGCGCACACGCACACACGCGGCCCCTGGGGAGCGGGTCCCCCTTCCCTGGGGGGTTCACGGCGGGACCCCAATGCCGGGGTGCGGCGGAGACACCCAGCTCCGGCCCAGAGAGTCGGGGAAGGCCGCGGAGGTAGCTCATCGCGGCTACCCGCCGGGTGTGCGGAGCTTCTATTTTTAGAACACAGGTTGTCATGGCAACGGGATGTGTTTCTTGTTAAATATAGCAGCCGTGTCAGTCTCGCGTGTCCTTCGGGCAGGAGCGCGTTTGTGCGGGAGAGCGCGCGGGGCGCCGTGTGCGAGCGAGGCGCGCAGAGTCGGCCGTCCACGGGGCACGAGGCAGCACGCGTGGCGGGCGGTCGGCGACTTCTCGCTGTGGAGCGGGCGCGCGTGTGACCGCGACTGCAGGCCTCCTGCGCGAGCCGGCGCCGGGTCTCTCCTTGCGCCGCGTCCTGCAGCGAAGCGTCTGGGGCCGCAGCGGGGTGTGAAGTTCCGGCTTGGGGCTGTTGATTTCTCTAAACCGGATTTTTTTTTCATCCGCAACGTGGAGATGACGGCGCTTGTTTAAGGGGCGTCGCCGTGAGCACGGGAACAACGCGTGTCCCGCTCTCAGCGCGCGCCGGGGCCTCCGCTGGCTGCTTCATTCGGCGGCGGCGGCGGGCGCCCGCGAGGGGCCGCGGTGCGCGGGTGCAGGGGGACGGCGGGGACACGGCCCGCTACATACGTGTGCACCTGCCTATGTGCGGCACGGGAGCCAGAAGGGACAGGGAGAGGCCGCGCGCAGGTCGCGGGCTGCTGTACGCGGAGGACAGTCCTCTGGGGAAGGGCCCGGGGGGCCACACGGCCAGGGACGGGGAGGAGCCAGGCCGGGCGGAGCCCCTCGCGAGCGCGCGCGGGCAGACGCTCTCCGCCCACCGCCTCCGCGCGCCGGGACGCAGCCACAGCCGGCGCGGGTCCCTGGGGAGTCCGAGAAGGAAAGCAGCGGTGCTGGTCATCAGCGGGGTGAGGTCACCGGCGATGGGTGCCTCGGTCGCTCCCAACGCAGGCGCGCCGGGCTGCGCGTGGAGGCCGTGCAGGGAGGACGGGGCGGCTCCCCGCGGGGCTCTGAGGACGTGGCCGTCTCAGCCACCATTAGGTCCCCGGTGCAGCCAGCAGATCCACGCTGCGGATGGCAGAGCCGCAGGGGAGGTGGGCCCCCCCAGACCAAGGCAGGAGGGGCTGGAGGGCCGCGGGCTGGACCGAGAGGACGGCTTCCTGGGCCTCCGGGCGGGTTCAGGCCTCGTCCCGTCCCTGTGAGCCGAGCGGCCGGCGCAGGGGCGGCCGCGCTCCCTGGCAGGGCGGGGCCGAGGGCTTTGGAGGGACCCCCCCACATGCAGGGGCGCTGTCGTCCCAGCTCCACTTCCTCCCGTGTAGGGCGGGCCTGAGCACGGCTTCCTTGGTGCGTGCTCCCCTGGTGCGTTCCTGAGAACTGAGCATCGAGCACTGGGGCGGGCGCTGGAAACTTCCGGAAAGTGGGGACAAAATGGTGACCACGCCCCAGGTTGTCGCAGGGGCACATGGGTCAGGAGGGGGTGGCCCCACCATGAGGGCCACGTTAAACGGCAGTGACGATAATGCAGGACCCCAAAGAGCAGCCGGCCTCCCCGCCCCTCCCTGCTGTAGCGGCACAGGTACTGCCGGCCCACCTGGCTCCTGTCCACCTGGCTGCAGCTGGGAAGTCTGGCCGAGGCTGCCCACTCTGGGGGCTGAGTCTCACCTTGACCGTGACCTCCCAGAAGCCCAGGAGGGGCTGCCCCGTGCCCAGGCTCCTCAGCCACCCGAGGCGGGGACCATGGCTCTGGCACTGCCCGGCAGCGCTGACCGCCCCGTGCCCAGACAGCCGCCCTGCCTCCCAGGTCCCTCACCACGACAACAGCTGCCGCCGGGCCCATTTCTCCCTTTCGCAGCCCCCACCTGCCCTTGCCCAGAAAGCAGGTGCAGAGATGCCCCGGCCGTCCACGCCTCCCGCTGTGCGCCGGCTGCCGGACTCGGTTATAAACACCCCCGCGGCGTTTGCTATCCCCTCCCTCGGTTGCGCGCACGGTCTTTACGTTACTTCTTCCGCCATCATCACGCAGCACGTTTCTTCCCCCTTTGAAACCTCTTCACCCACGAGTCGCCCCAAGCATGGTGGCTTCCGCCAGACCGTCCCCTGCAGTGCAACCACCCCTGCCCTCAGAGACCCCTCCCCACCCCAGATACACCTGACACCCCGGCCGCGTGGGGCTGGCCGTCCCCTCCTCTCCGGCCCGTGTCCTGTAGGGTGACGTCCACTGCCAGGGGCTGCAGGCGCCACGTACTGTAGCCACACGTCTGCCCGTCGGGCAGGGGCTCCTTCTCAGGCCTCGCGACCCCCCCTCCCCATGGTTCCTGCACCTCTGCTCGGGGGGCCAGCAGGTGCAGCCCCTGCACCACAGCCACGTGCTCGGGTCATGGCCGGTTATGTGGCCCTTCGATGTCACCTGCAGCCCGGGGTCGGTGCCTGGCCGAGGCTGCCCCCCGCAGCCCGAGAGCCCATGATCCCGGGGCTTCGGCTGTCCTGGACGTGCCGAGGCTGAGCAGCTGGGAGGGAGGGGGCGTGGGGGAGGCTCCCTGGGCCCAGCCATGCCGGCTGCCCGGGTCCTGGCCCGCAGAGCCGAGTCGGGCCAGCCACCTCCTGGTGTCCGTAGATTTCAGCCAGTTTCTGTTTCCCACCGTCCACGTACACTGCCCGGGCTGAGGCGGTGATGCCGGCTTTTGTCAGCTTTCTCAGAAATGCCTGTCTCTGCGGGCACAGTTAAGGCTGTCGCCTGGTTACTGAGACAGAGAGACCAGGCGTAGCACAAGGGTAAACCGAGGGCACAGCAACCTCCGGTTACCAACTGAGAGGCTGAGCTGAGTGAGCAGAGGTGAGGCCAGTGACGCAGCGGTTTCCGCTTCTGACCGCCCCCCACCCGCCTCTGCTTCCCTGCAGCCCCCTGAGCCCCTAGACCCCCTGGCCAGGCCTGGGTGGGGCGGGAGAGCCCCAGGCGGCCAACCCCACTTGCTGGCGCCCCAGCCTGCCCTTCCCCTTGACAACAGCATGGGTGTCCGTGTGGGGCAGCAGCTGACCTTGAACATTTTGCACCATTTCACGGGTTTGGACACATGGCAGGGGCGGCTGTGGTCCTCGAGCCCGTCCTTGCTGGTTGCTCAAGTTGTACCTGAGGCTCCGGCAAGTGAGGAAACCCTGCCCCCGCTCTCGGAGTGACCCCGGCCCCGTGCCCACACCTCCAGTCTGCCCACGCCTGACCCCTCTTCGGCCCCAGAGTGCCGGCCAGGCCCGTGGCCGCGTGGAGGACGGGGTGCCCAGTCAAAGTGGCCGGGCCGGTGCAGACGTGGGCCTGGCGCGGGCCGACCGAGCGTGCTTGCGGAGGTACCTGGGGCAGTGCCCGGCACAGGTGAGACTCACATGTGGGATGTTGTTCTCGTGACTATGGCGGTCCAAGCCCGGCCGTGAGTCAGCCGGCCCCCGGGGGGGGGATTACCGTGAATGATGCCGTGTGCGCAGTGAGCTTCGGCACGGGTGAAGTGTCTGCGCTAGTCCTCCCCCCGGGCCCCAGGCGTGTGACCTGGGAACAGTCGAGTCACCTCGTCCCCTCCGAACTGTCCTAGCAGGGCAGGGGGCAGGGAGGGCGGGGGCTGGCCGGGGGCAGCGGCTTTGGGACGGGCCTGGACTGGGGCTCCCGGTGGCCGGACTCACGGCTCTGCTTCCCGTGGGCCCCACTGGTGTCGAAGGATGCCCGCGTCCATGCGGAGAGTCCTCTGGGTGTGCCCTGGGCCGGTGACACCCACACCCCTGGACCTTCCTGCCCTGTGACAAGCCCCGCGGCACGAGGCTCGCGCCCCGTCTGCTCCTGCGGCCCGGCCGGCAGCCTTGCCCGAGTCCCTGAGCGGTGGTGCCGCCACGCCCGCTGCCGTCAGACACACGCCATGTTTGTGTGTTTATATCTGTGCAGGGATGCAGATATTGGAATATAAACAAACACGATCGCATTACGTTTATATACGATCATTGCTTCCCAGAGAAATCACGGTCATAGTCTCCCAGTCTGTCTCCGTGAGTACATAGATACTTAGCTATACACACACATGCATGTATAATACATGCATATTTTATATGTCCATAGTCACATATAAATCATATGTGCTTACGTCTGTATTTGCTTGTCATATTGATATCATAGTTATATAAAACTACACAGTTATTGGCACAGTGATAAACAAGTATGTCTGCGGACCAAATCCCCTATAAAGTTGAAATTTAATACAGGGCAGGAATGGGTGCATGGAAACAGGAAGGGGGTAGCCATGGGAACACCCGCCCCACGCCCGCTGTGCCCGGTGCACCTGCGTGGAGACGGGCCTCTGCTCGGCGCCCTGCGCCCGTACAGGCTGAAGGACGTGGCAACCGTCATCGTCACCAGTAATCAGGGCCCCTGGGACTGCCCTGGCTTTAAAGCTGGATGTCCCCATCCTAGGGCCCACCCTCAGTCCCGGGCAGACCGGGATGGTTGGTGACCCGTCATCCGTGGCCTGGGCGTGGGCCTTCCCGGCCCTGCTGTCCGGATCCGGGCACCAGCACCCAGGGAAGGCGCCCAGCACCCGGCCACGCCCAGGGGCAGGCCACTCGCTGCCGCCCCGCGTCCCCCAGGGGCAGCGCCTGGTGCCTGCCCGGCTCCCTGGGGAGACGGCTACGTCTGCGCACGACAAACCGAGGCCCAGGCGAGCACATAGCCTGCGCCAGGAAGGAGACACGACCCAGGCCTTCCTGCAGAGGCCAGCAGCCCGGCCCCGGCCCCGTGAGCTGGGAGGAGCACGCGGGAGGGGCCGGTTCCCGGCGGGCTCCCCAGGACGCGGGGCTCATCTCGGCGGGACGCGGTGGAAGGGACAGAGCCAGGCACCCCGGGCCCCGGGCGGGCTCTGCCCAGCTCCACGCGTGTGTGGCTGCGTGTTGGTGTTGAGCCATCTGTGGGCATGTCACTCGACCTGCGTGTGCCCCGGCTCTTCCGCCTGTGACGTCGATGAAACTGATTCTATAAAAGTGGAGGAAGTCGAGGTTCGAACGCAGGCAGTTTGAGGTGTGTGTGTGTGAGTGTGAGTGCATGTGCATGTGCCTGTGTGTGTGCGTGTGTGAGTGCGTGTGCATGTGTGTGTGTCAGTGCATGTGCCTGTGTGTGGGTGTGTGAGTGCGTGTGCATGTGTGTGAGTGCATGTGTATGTGAGTGTGTGCATGCGCACGCGTGTGAGTGCGTGTGCATGTGTGTGTGTGTGTGTGCGTGCAAGTGTGTGCGTGTGCGCGAGTGCTGAGTGCTGCCGCTGTCACTCCGGGTCAGTTTCAGAACATCTTCATTTCCAAGGACCCACTTCCCTCAGTTGCCAAAGCCTGTGCTGCTCCGTGGAACCCCGCTTTGAGAAGCTGTCGCATCTGCCCACCGGGCCCCGGAGCAGCCCGCGGGCTCCCTGCCCCCGCCGCAGTGCCCGTGAGTCCCCCGGCGTCCACTCCCCTCCCTGCCCACACACCTCGGCTAGAGAACCAGAACTCTGGCCTTCCAGAAAATTCCCTAAGCGTGCCTCGCGCACCCTCCAGCCAGCCGTGATCACGGCCATGCGAGTGTTTTCTGGACCGCCGCTGTGAGCCTCGTGCCAGGTCACTTCTGGCGGTCATTCCTGCTTGACAACCACGGATCGGGGAGAGACTCCGAGAAACCCCCAGGAGGGGCTCTGAGCCGGGTCTGTGTCCCCGCCACATGCAGCCTCCCCTGCTCTGAGATGTCGAGATGGACGTGTTCGCCGCACTCTTCTCCCCACGGGACGCTGCCCCGTGACCTGGCCGGCCGGTGACTCTGGGGCCCGGCTCCCTGCAGCACGGTGACCTCTCCCGCGCAGAGACCGGGCTTTGCTCACTGACGTGGCTCAAGCTCCTGGGCCCGGTCCACAGTGGGAGACGCGCAGACATGGGCGTGCAGCGAGCAAAGGACACGCCTCTGTGCTCCCGCCGCAGGGAGCTCGCGGGATGCCGAGAGGGCGCCACAGGCAGGGGTGGTCTGCTCAGGACCATTTCTTCGCAGTTAGCGGCGGGAGTTTCCGGGTACGCAGGGGAGGTGAGAGCGCTTTGCAGGGGCCGCCCGCGGACCCGCCGCCTGGACGCGCCCCGTCACGTCTGCCCCGCATGCTCAGCGCCGCTGGCCTCGCCCCGGCTCTCGCGTCCTGCAGAGCAGGTGCCGGGCACCAGGCCCACGCTCCCCACTCGCTTGCGCACGGCCATCCATGACCGAGTTCCACACTGGGGCGTGGGAATCCCGCAGGTCTGCTCCCAGCACGGTGACGGCTCCTTTCTCTCTGCCATTCCCACCGGGGGGCTGTCGGCTTCGCCGATCTTTTCCAAGAACCCACTGTCGCCTTGCTCTCCGAGTTCGGCCGTTGCGTGTTGACTTCATCACCTCCCGCCAGCCTGGCCGAGCCTCCTCTCCCTTTCGTGGCTGCTCCGCCGTGGAGCCGGGTGGCCGACTCACACGGCCCGTGTTTTCTGGCGTGGCCAGGTGCGGCTGTGACTGTCCCCGTGAGCGGTCACCGCCCTCCCTGCTCCTGCGAGTGCGCCGTTTGCAGAGTTTCGGCAGAGCCGCGCGCCGTGCAGCCCCGGGCCCCGGGAAGACGCCGGCCGTGCCCGGGAGCACTCCCAGCCCTCCCTGTGCAGCTGCAAACACCGGTCTGCTGTCTGCACTGTCAGTCACGCCTGCCCGTTCTAGAGCGTCACAGAACTAGGGCCGTGGCGTGCCACGTGTGCTGTGACGGAAGCCGGAGTCCAGTTCACCGTGGCGTGCGTGAGAGCCGCCCGTGGTCTGCCACGGGTGTCAGGGATTTGCCCCCTCCGGTGGCCGAGCGGCATTAACCCTCCGCTGCCCGCACCCCGCAGGGCGGCTGGCTGTCCTCCGCCGTGGAAGGATGCCGGGACCGTGTCCCGTGCTTGACTTTACAAATGCAGCTTCCAGAACATTCTCACCCAGGTCTCCTGGTGGAAAGCTCGGGTTCTAAGTTAGATGAACATTTAGCTTTAGAGGGGTCGCTTTTCTGACAGGTGCCACCTGAGATCTCTTTGCAACGGCTGTTTGGAAACCACCCGGTCCTGTTGCTCTTCAGCCGGCTTGACGCCGGCCCCCGCGGTCCTGCTCGCTCTGAGAGTCGGCAAACGCCTCCCGCACGCAGGAGGGGACGCAGGGGGGCTTGTCCCTGCGTTCAGGGATCCTGGCGGGTGGGGGACCTGGCCCAGGCCCTGACGCGGCCCGGGACTGGCGATGCCGCCGCGCGGTTCTCCGAGCAGCTGAGGTGCCGTCCGAAAGCCGCCTCCGGAGCACGCTCGGTTCTTTGTTTGGGGAGACAACGTTCACGGGCCTCTTGCTAACGCGAAGCGAAAGCAAATACGGGGTCGCACGTCGGAAATCCTCGCAGCGGGGGGCACAGCCGCTCCGCGTAGCGAGGGGAACGCGGCTTCCGCAGGGAGGGCCGGTCTCTGTGGGCTGTGTTTCTTTAGGAGAGTCTCCTAAATGTGGATTTCACCTGCACCGTGTCTGGCAATGGCTGCGTGTTCTCCAACGATGTGAGGGTGTGTGTGTATGAACACGCTTGCATTCATGTGTATGAGTATGTAAGCATATGAATGTGTGGGCACATGTGTGTGAACATGCATGTTCATGTGAATACGCGATCGTATGAGTGTGTGGACATATGTGTTCATGCATGTGAGCATGTAAGCATATGAATGTGTGGGCATGTGTGTATTTGTGTGTGAATATATGAGCATATGAGTGTGTATGAGCATGTGTGTGAACATGTGTGTATTTTTGTGTGTGAATATGTGACCATATGACTGTGCAAGCACATGTGTGAACATGTGTGTGAGTGTGTGAGTGTGCGAGCATATGAATGTGTGTGAGCGTGTGTGTGAATGCGTGTGTATTTGTGCATGTGAGTATGTAAGCACATGAATGTGTGTGAGTGGAGCGTGTGTGCGTCTGTGTGGGGCCGTGTGTGCAGCTGCACCCAGCCCCCGCCCTGCCTGCGTGGAAGCTCTGCCCCCCACCCCTGCGGCCACTGCTCGAACAAGCACGCACACGCGCGTGCACACGCACTCACACGCGCTCACAGTCACAGAGGAGCCAGGCCTCCACTTTCTTGTGACTTTGCTCACAGCAGTTTGAGCAGCTGGAGCTGCAGGGTCAGTTCGTCCCGTTATCGGGTCCAGGGCCGCAGCTCTGCCCTCGGGGTGGACGGTTTCCCCAGGACCTGGGCAAGCCGAGGTGAGCGTCCCTGCAGGGGGCAGCTCCTCGTCTGAGAGGCCTGTTGTGGGGCTCAGTTTGGGAGCCAGGTCACACCTCCGTTCCTACCCCAGGGGAGGGGACTCACAAGAATCTACTGGAAGAGCTCCTGCTCAGAATCACAGCAGCTTAGGGATCCAGGCAGGTGACCTCATGCAGGACCCAGGCAGGTGACCTCATGCAGGACCCAGGCAGGTGACCACATGCAGGACCCAGGCAGGTGACCTCATGTAGGACCCAGGCAGGTGACCACATGTAGGACCCAGCAGGTGACCTCATGTAGGAGCCAGGTAGGTGACCCCAGGCAGGTGGCCCATCCAGGGCCCAGGCAGGTGACCTCATGCAAAACCCAAGCAGGTGACCCCAGGCAGGTGGCCCCACTGGACCCTGGCAAGAAATCCCATCCAGGACCTGGGCAGCGGTCCATGCAGTCATCCCCACCAGGTGCAACCAGGGAAATTCCAGGCCACTGTCCCCGTGACTGGTGTCAGAAAAGGCCCCCAGGCTTGGGGAGCCCCTGCTGCACAAGGTGGGGGACTGTGGCCTGATTCCCGCCACCCCGGGGCTGCCTCCCCTGCTCGGGTCCGTCTGACCTGGCAACACGACGGCTCCACAGGGCAGACCTGCCCCTCCCTGCTCAGGCCCCACTGCCCACGGCCCAGGCCGGCCCACCCACCTGTTCCCGGACTCCAGGCACTTCCGGCACACAAGCGCCCCCCCCTCGCAGGGCGTCCCGCAGCGCCCCCTGGACCCCGGGGAACCGCAGGTGCGTTTTCTCAGGCGCCTGCACCTGGATGCACTGGCTGCAGCTGCAGGGGCTGCTGACTGCCATGAACTCCGGGCCTCCTGGCGTCTCCACCTGCTCGGCCTCTCCTGGCCGGGAGCCAGGCCGGTGCCCACGCAGCTGGCGGGAGGGGCAGGAACAGAAGCGCCGGGCTCCGGAGCAGAACCTCCCAGATGGAGCCGTTCCCAGGGATGTTGGGAAACCGAGGCCGGGCTCTGCCGGGGCTGCTCCCTGCATTCCACGGGGGCCGGGCAGCAGCACGTCCAGGCTGGGAGGACGTGTCACGACCTCCTGCGTAGACCGCCCGCAGACCGCCTGGAGACTGCCCGCTGGTGGGCTGGGAGACGCCAATAGCGCAGCCGCGGTGGCTCCGTCGGCCAAGCCCTGCGGGCGAACACCTGCAGACGCCGCCCGACAGCTGGGGACTCCCTGCCGGCCCGGCCCGGCCCCGGGATCCGGCCACAAGCCTCTCGCAGCCCACGGAGCCCGTGGCAGCGTGGCCGCCCTCATCGGGCTTGAGCTGGGCTGGGGGGAGTCCCGGGGAGGTTCCCGGACAAGAGCAGACCCGCCGCCTCCCCGCTGCCCCACGCGGGAATGTCGGGAGGCTCGGTGTGCAGGGCGCAGCCCCGGCGTGGGGAGCAGGGCGAGCGGGAGCTGAGCAAGGGACCCCGGCAGCCCGGGGAGCCCACGACGCTGCCGCGATTGGACACAGCAGTGGCTCATGCGCCCCAGTCTGGGGCGCCCAGCGTGAGCACGCTCACACACACACACTCACACGCACACCTGCACACATGCATACACACACATGCTCACATGCTTACACACACTCACATGTACACACGCTCACATGCTCACATATGCACATGCTTACACACATGCTCACACGCACACTCATACACACACGCTCACATGCACACACGTACATATGCTCACACACACATGCTCACACATGTACACACACTTACACACATGCTCACATGCTGACACACATGCTCACATGCATACACTCACACATATGTATACATGCTTACACACATGCTCACACGCACACACACATGCTCACATGCATATGCATTTATACGCACACATGCTCACACACACCTGCACAGGCTTACACACATGCTCACACGCACACACACTCACAAGCACACACGTACACACGCTCACAGATACACATGCTCACACGCTCACATTCTCACATGCAAACACACTTATACACATTCTCACATGCACACACATGCATACATGCTTACACACATGCACAAATGCTCACACACGCACACATGTACACACGCTGACACACATGCTCACACACACGCTCACACACTCACACACATGCTCACACGCTTACATGCTCGATGCACACACGCACACACACTTATACACACGCACACACACTCACCCGCACCTACAGTCGTACATGTGGGGCCCTGTGACCAGGGCGGGCAGTCCGAGAGCTGGGCGGTGGCCCTCGGTGTTGCGGGCAGGACAGCTGGGATGAGCAGTAAAGGGTGGCTTGGAGCTGGCGACCTGGAGCCCAGCGCTGTGCTGGCCACAGGCGGCCCCGGGCTGGGGGTGGACACGCCACTGCAGCCCCTGAGTCCCAGGGCCGCCAGCGTCTGGGCCAGGGTGCCCAGCTGCTTCCTGGTCCCGGCTGGTTCTCTGCCGCCTTCTACCTCCCGGGGCGCAGCCTGCACAGGTGCGGCAGAGGACGGGCGTTCCTCAAGCGTGCACATGGCAGGTGGCAAGGTGTGCCTCAGTGGGGGGGCAGGCAGCCCTGGCACCCTGTGATGCACCTCCCCGGGGGGTGCTGCCCCAGGGCCCTGACCTGCAGCTGGGTCCCCGAAATCGCAGCTCTGGGCCGAGGTCCTGGGACCAGCGGTGGCTCACTGGGCACACGGGTCCCCGGCCTGGAGAGCAGACCCATGGCTTGGAAGCGTCCGTGTGTCCCCGCCTTTCCCTGCTGTGCGTTAGAAATGTGGGGCACAGTCTGTCCGCCATGTCACGTGTCTGCGTGTCCTCCGCTCCCCGGCCCTGCTGTCTGCCCGGGCACTCTGCCAGCCCCAGCGCAGGCGGCTGTGCCTCACCGACGCCCGAGCGCCCCTTCCTGATCCCCCGTGGAGCAGGAAGGGGAGGGACAGCCGCCTCCCCGGGCACTGGCCCTCCTGGGTGCCACCCCCAAGGCCCCTGACATCTGGTTACAGTCAAGGGAGGCACCGTGTCACCTGGGCTGCACCCATACGGGACGAGGGCCGTCCTGTATGTGCAGCTGCTGCAGGCTGGTGGGTCACCTCCTAGCCTCGGTGCCACCTGGTCAGGCCCATCCCAGAGCTGAGTGGCCACCTGGCTACTGACCCCCTGCAGGGCCACAGCCAACGCCTGACACCAGGCTGCCCGGGCCACCACCCTCAGGGGGGAGGGGTGCCGAGCACGTGAATCACCTGCACCTCAAGGCTCTGAACATAGAAGGAGGCGGGGGCTTCCTCCCTCGGCTATTGTGGGGGACAAGCGGGTGGCAGGAAGGGCCGTCCCCAGCCCCTGGCGGGAGGGCAGGGACCCCACCGGCCAGGGTCCAGCTTTGGGGGCTGGGAGCCCAAGCCCTACTGCAGCCCCAGCGGCCATGCTGTGTGACCGTGGGAGGAGCCTGCTTCCCGAGACCCCACTGCGCACGACATGCTGCAGGGCTGTCGTCACCTGCAGGGACCGGTGTCGTGGGTGGGTTTTGTCGGGCTCAGTCCACGCTGTGTGACCATCCTGCCAACCGGTCCCCGAGCAGGGGCATGACCTGGCGCAGGGCAGCTTCACTCGCCCGGTGGCGATTCCCAGAAAGGACCGCGGGGGATTCCGACTGCCCGCACTCGGCACCTCACGGAGTCTCCTGGCGTCTGGGGATGGAGCACTGCGCCCCAGCGGTGACCCTGCGGTGCCTGGCAGTGTCCCCTGCAGCACTCCTCCCATCACCGTCACCAACAGGTGTGCCGGAGACTCAGAGCCGACTGGCCACCGCACTGGGTCCCTGGGATGGTGACAGGGACCCTCCACAGCGAGCAATCTAATGCTACTGGGAAGAAAAATCCTGAGCAAATCACACATCAAGAATTCCTTTCCTGGAGTTTTTCAACCATTGTTCTGCTCTTTCCTTGTCTCCGTGTAAAGGGAAAAAATGACGACACCCCCACATGGGCTGAGGACACATTTTAAATCAACACCATGAGTCAGACACCTGTCTGCTCTGCCCTGGGGCAGAAGGAAGCCCCTGCCTGGGCAGGCATCTGCCTCCCCTTACCTGCGCCTCCCCCTGCCTACGCCTCCCCCTCCCTACTCCTCCCCCTGCCTGCGCCTCCCCCTGCCTGTGCCTCCCCCTACCTGTGCCTCCCCCTGCCTGCGCCTCCCCCTGCCTGTGCCTCCCCTACCTGCGCCTCCCCCTGCCTGCGCCTCCCCCTACCTGCGCCTCCCCCTGCCTGCGCCTCCCCCTGCCTGCGCCTCCCCCTCCCTGCTCCTCCCCTGCCTGAGCCTCCCCCTGCCTGCGCCTCCTGTGCCTTTGCCTCCCCCTACCTGTGCCTCCCCCTGCTTCCGCTTCCCCCTACCTGCGCCTCCCCCTGCCTGTGCCTCCCCCTGCCCATGCCTCCTCGTGCCTCTGCCTCCTTCGACCTGCACCTCCTCTTGCCTGCACCTCCCCCTACCTGTGCTTCCCCTTGCCTATACCTCCTCTTGCCTGCGCCTCCTCCTGCCTCCGCCTCCTCCTGCCTGTGCCTCCCCCTGCCTGAGCCTCCCTGTGCCTCCGCCTCCTTCTGTCTGAACCTCCTCCTGCCTGTGCCTCTTCTGGCCTCTGTCTCCCTCGCCTGCACCTCCTCCTGCCTCCCCATGCTTCCGCCCCCCACCCCGCCTGTGCCTCTGCATCTCACCAGTGATCTTCAGTCCCTCTAAGGTGGCTCAGAGGCCCAAAGGGGTCCAGGCCGCTCCCCGCACTGGGGAAGGGGTGCCAGCCCAGACACCCTGCACTGTCGTGGGGTCACTGCAGCCACGTCCCCCAGCTCCCGCCCACTGAGGTGGCCTCATATGGAGAGGGTCTGCCCGGGGTCAGAGGGTCATGCTCCTCTTCTGGAACCCCGGCCAGGAGCGAGGCCGGGGCAGGGTCCACTCTGCACAGGGTGTCTGGACAGGCTGGCACCTTTCCCTTTGGGAGGCACTGCCTCCGGGGAGGCTGGGTGGGTCACCTTGGTTCTCAGCTGGAGTCTAGCTCTGGAACCTTGTTACAGTGCTCCTAACGGGTACGGGAAGGGGAGAGTCGTTGCACCCACCGAGTGTGGCTGCCTCGGAGGCGGCGGCCTGGGAGCGGCAAGCGCTGGCGGCTCCGTGTTCGTCTCTGACTCTGTAGACCTGCCCGGGCCGAGCCTCACAGGGTGGATTCCATGGCCCTGGACCGAGCGCCAGGAGCTCTGCAGGGGTTGCTTTGCTCGTGCTTATTTCTCCCGACGCAGTCAGTGAGTGCACCCCGGGTCACTGCGTGCTGGGCTGCGCCCCATGCCCAAGCTACCCCCTGCCCGCTGCGCCACCCTGTCCCCAGGACACCCCGTGAGGACGCAGAGGACCGCGGCCGCCCAGCCGGCTGCTCTGTGCAGCCCCCACCCAAGCCCCGGCTTCTCCACCCCAAGGTCACCACCACGTCCACCCTCCGCTCCCCCCGCCGAGCACGCCCACCGGCTTCGCTTCGCCCGAGCCGGGAGCCGGGGCCCCGCCGTGCCTGCCGCAGGCCGGGTCGGGACCAGGGAAGGAAAGTCGCTCCGTGTGGCGAGCTCCCGGGCACACACGCATGCGTGCCCACATTCTTTCCTTCCCACCTTTCCTTCCCAGTTTCAGATCTTGGCTGTGTCTTCAAACTAGAGCGTGCAGCCCGTTGAGTGATGGTTCTGCTTGGGTATTTTTTTCCTGGAAACTCTTCAGGGATCTGTCTTTAACCTGGGAGCATCTCAAGTCTTGGAAATGTGCTTCAGGGCTGGGGAGACCTGGGCCCTGCCGCTCACCGCCAGTCCCCGAACCTGGCCGCACCCTCCCCCACGCCTGCTGCTGCCGTGTGCGGAAAACAGAACATACGTCACCCAGGACACCCGCGGGGCAGCTCCCCTGCTCGGCCCCACACGCCTGCCCGCGGTCTCCTTGGCAGCCGTCCCCGCAAGGTGTCCCAGCCCGATCCCATGATGCCACCCGGTGTCCCTCCCTGGGTGTTCACTTCAGGCTGTGCCTTGGGGACGTCCTCGCAGAGCCCGTGGGTGGCTGGATCATCTGCAGCCGAGGGCCGGCCAGGCCTGGCTGGCGGGAACCCAGTACGGACGCCGCCTCCGCGGTGCCCTCACCTGCGCCCAGGTGCCTCGGGCTGGGCAGCGCCTCCCCCGAGTCCTCGGGGTCCTGCCGTGGCCGTCAGAGCGGTGCCGTGTGCAAACATGCTCAGGCAACGTCACGGCGTGTCTGGGTGTCGGTTGCTGTGAACAAAGCCATTGTGGCTGTTATTGGCCAATGTTGACTGAGGGTGGCGGGGAGTCCAGGAGGTCTGAGCCCAGAGCCCGCCCTTACCCCGGGCCCTGACCGTTCCCCGCCCAGGTGGGACTCCGGGGGTGTTGAACTCTGCACGGTGAGGCCAGAGCCTGGTGCAAGGAGCCGTGGCTGGACCTGAGGACTTGGGCTGTGCGTGTGTCTCTCCTCCTCCCAGAGTGCGGCCCTGGGCCCAGGGAGGTCACGTCTGCGCCTTCCCGTGAGGACTGTGTTGTGTCCATGCACCGCTGAGCCCCTGCCGGCCAGCAGACGGCAGGCCCGCTCCTGCAGCACCCAGAGCCATGCGCGAGCCGAGCAGCGTGGAGCGGGCCGGGTGTGCAGCGTGGCCCCCAGACGCAGGCCTGGCCCTGGAGAGAACAACTCCAGAGCATCCCTGGGCTGGCCCGGGGCAAGGCAGAGCTGCTCCGTGTGATGCATCCAAGTTCTCCTTTTAAAGCAATTGTTAAATCCATCTGAAAGTCAAATGAGGTCCCTAAATCAAAACCAGAATTAACGAGCGGGAACGAGGCCCTGCAATTCGATCTGGACGCATCTGCAGGGAGGGACGGAGGCTCCCGGCATCTGGTTAGGTTCAGCCTCCCCAAGGCGCCGCTGGCCGGAGCCGAAACCTCCCATGCACTGGGTCTGGGCACTGGACGTGACACACGCAGCTCAGGACAATAACGACACCCGCCGGCCGCTGTCAGCTTCTTGCGTACGAGACTGTGGCGCCGTAAAGGAGACCAGCCACTGGGCCGTTGGTCGGGCTGGGTCTGTGGGTCTCTGCAGCGCCCGTGCTGGGAGGTCCTGAGGGTGCTGGGCCTCCTTCAGGGAGCTGTCCCCCGGGGGCGTCCAGCGAGATGCTTTTGTACCGAGACCGGCGCTTGCTGCTCCCTGACACCCTGGACGTAGATCCCAACAGGGCCAGGTGGCACCTGAGGATGGGGACACCAAGGTGCCCAGGGACCCTGTAGCTCGCATCCCCACGTCCTAAAGGAATGACGCAGGACAGATTGTCACTTGCCCCCAGTGGCCCTGCGAGCAGCGGCCGTTCCCTCTCAGCGTTGGTGTCTGTGCTGGTCTCGCTTTGGGGAGAAATGTCTCCAGTCTAAGATCCCCCCACTCCCCAACGTTTCCTCAGCCAGCCACAGGCGTGCACGCACGCACACTCCCACCCCCACCGCAGGGCGGAAGAACAGCATCCAGACTCAGCCTGCCTGGTGCTGGCACCGGCGTGGTGACTCAGTCCCCCCTGGAGAGGTGGCAGGGCCAGCAGACACCACCCTCTGTCTGGCAATGTGGCAGGGAACCGGCTCCGGACGTGAGCAAGCACGTCCTCTGCGCCCCAGGCTTCTTGCTGACGTTTTATACTAAACCCTTGCAAAGAGCCGGCACAGCAGGGTCATGGCCCTGCGTCTAGAGAAGCAGAAGGGCCACCTGGAGGGCCCTCCTTGGGCGCCGGCCCTGCTGTTGGCTCCTGGACCTGCTCCTAGGCTGGGGCAGCGGGCGCAGGGTCTCAGCGGGAGGATGGCGGGAGCCTGTTCCCGGGACCCCTCTGGCGAGCAGAGGGCTGGCACCACCGAGGCGGGCTCTTCCCAGCTCCGGGATGCCACAGCAGCCCCGGGGCCCCCAGCCCCTTCCTGTGGGACTGTCGGGCTCCTGACCGTAGGCTGTGACCGCAACAGCCTGTGCACCTGTGGGCTGACAGTTAAATCTTTATTTTTTCCCTTCTTAAAATTTTTTTCCAGTATATTATGGGGGCACAAATGTTAAGATTACGTATATTGCCCCTGCCCCCCTCGAGTCAGAGCTTCGAGCGTGTCCATCCTACAGATGGTGGGCATCGCGCTCATTATGTATTTATATACCCATCCCCTCCTCCCCCCTCGCACCTGCCCGACACCTGATGAATGTTATTCCTATGTGTCCACTTAGATGTTGATCAATTTGCTGGTGAGTACATGTGGTGCTTGTTTTTCCATTCTTGGGATACTTCATTTGCTAGAATGGGTTCCAGCTGGTGCTGTATCACCATTGTTTCGACTGCAAACTGGTTCAGCCTCTGTGGAAAGCAATTTGGAGATTCCTTAAAGCGATACAAGTAGATCTACCATGTGATCCAGCAATCCCACTACTGGGCATCTACACAAAAGAACTAAAGTCACTCTATGAAAAAGACACCTGCACTCGAATGTTTACAGCAGCATAATACACAATCGCAAAGATGTGGAAATAGCCCGAGTGCCCGTCAATTCATGAGTGGATTAATAAAATGCGGTATATGTATAGCATGGAGTGCTATCCAGCTATAGATCTTTATTTTTAAGTGAAACCGCGCTGCAGAGGGTCCTGGCGGAGCAAGGTTTGCCGGCATCTCCGAATGTCTGACGGAACAGACATTCGTTTTGGTCGATCTGCCCTTCCTCGTGTTGGTTGTGCTGTGATACGCAGGAATGTTTGTGTTTATGCGGTCGGACATACGAGTTGTTCTCCTATTATTTTCTCAGTATTTGTGTTTAGGAAGGCCTCCCGCAGGGGCTTAGACACCAACCGTAGTCACGTCTGGTTAATCACGCTGCCCGTGCACGGCGAGGGCTGGGACGCACCTGGCGGCCATCCTGGGCCGGCCGTGAAGGAGACACCTAGGTTTGGGTCGGCCTGTGGTCACGACAGCCTCACTCGGGCATTCTGTCCTGTCTGTGGAACTGCCCTGACCACTCCCTGCCCGCCTGCTCTTCACACCCCGTGCCGGTCCCTTCGGGGAGTCCTTGGTGCCGCCACCTGTGACCACAGGCCCCGCCCTGAGTTCTGTGTCCAGGGTCCCCCCTAGTCTGAGTTCTGGATCCAGGGCCACCCAGTCTGAGTTCTGGGTGCAGGGTCCCCCACCCTGAGTTCTGGGTGCAGGGTCCCCCACCCTGAGTTCTGGGTGCAGGGTCCCCCACTCTGAGTTCTGGGTGCAGGGTCCCCCACTCTGAGTTCTGGGTGCAGGGTCCCCCAGTCTGGCTTCTGTGTCCAGGGTCCCACAGTCTGAGTTCTGGGTGCAGGGTCCCCCGACTCTGAGTTCTGGGTCCAGGGTTCCCCAGTCTTAGTTCTGGGTGCGAGGGTCCCCCACTCTAAGTTCTTGGTGCAGGGTCCTCCACTCTGAGTTCTGGGCCCAGGGTCCCCCACTCTGAGTTCTGGGTCCAGGGTTCCCCAGTCTGAGTTCTGGGTGCAGGATCCCCCACTCTGAGTTCTGGGCCCAGGGTCCCCCACTCTGAGTTCTGGTTCCAGGGTTCCCCAGTCTGAGTTCTGGGTCCAGGGTCCCCCACTCTAAGTTCTGGGTGCAGGGTCCCCCACTCTGAGTTTGGGGTCCAAGGTCCCCCACTCTGAGTTCTGGACCCAGGGTTCTCAGTCTGAGTTCTGGGTAATATGTCCTGTTTTCTGCCAAAGTGGTAGAATGTGGCCCACGGGCTGGTCTGGGCCACAGACCCTCCGTTGCTGGTCTGCAATGAGTTAAGTACAAAAACATGCAAGTTTTAGAAACTTTGTGTGGCAATTTGACTCTGCTGGGCCATTTCTGCTGAATGTGTGGGAGTGCCGGTCCTCGCAGACTGGGGGCAGAGACGGCCCTTTCCGAGCAGAGCTGGAGAAGGGAGGTCCCTGTCGCGACGCTGTTTTCTGTTGGCCGCACCTGGCACAGACGTCGGTGCTGCCGTGACTCTGTTTCTGTCTGATTCGTCCTTGTTCATTTACTTCCTGCCTGACTTTGAGATGGATGGGGAAGGAGTTAATAAGAAGACAACCTGCTGTGTTACCGCCTCATCTTTCCCGCCTTGTTTCAAAAACCTTTAATGTATTTGAACATTCAGCCTAGATTTTTCTCCCATTCAGTTTTTGGGTTTTTTTTTTTTTGCTTTTTTTTTTTTTTTCCTCAGAGATGAGGTATCACAGTGAGATCATCACAGCTCACTGGAGCCTCCAACTCCTGGGCTCAAGCATCCTCCTGTCTCAGCCTCCTGAATAGCTGGGGCTGCAGGCGTGAGCCACCACACCTGGCTTCCAATTTCTAATTTCTATAATACTTTTAACTTATTGATTCCCTTTGCTAAAGCAATAACAAAAAAGAAAATATTCCTAATAGCAAAGGGCAAAGGACATAAATAAATGGCATTAAACATATCAAAACAATTTTAGCATCATTAAAAGTTAAATATCAAGGCAGGAGCATCACTTGAGCCCAGGAGTCTGAAGTTGCCGTGAGCAAGGTTGATGCCACAGCACTGTAGCCCGGGCAACAGAGTGAGACTCTGTCTCAGAAAAATAGGAAAATAAATACAAGGTAACACACACCAAAACGGATGATACTTTTTTTATCTGTCCTGCTGATACAAGTAATTGGAAGGGCATTGCTCACTGCTGCCATGGAACAGGAATTCTCGTTCCATCTCCTGGAAGCTGACTCAGCAGTGCAGGAAAACCTGGCGCCACAGCCCAAGGGCAGGAACCAGGTGCGAATGTCCTCATCTGGCATTTCTGTTTCAGGAATACGTGTCAGGAAAACAACCAAAGGAAGAGACACAATGTTAGTACAGTGAAGTCCTTGGGGTCTGGGGTATGATGGCAAAACCGAATCATCCTGACGATTACAGCCAAATCTGCAAAGAGCCTCAACGTCCTACAACAACGAGGTAGTTAAATCTCGGTGCACCAATTCCAGGATCTAGCGTGTAGCCAGTAAACGTCATGTACTGCGTCAAGCTATGTGGCGCTCAGTACCGTGTTTCCCCGGAAATAAGACCTACCCATAAAATAAGCCCTAGCAGGATTTCTAAGCATGTGTGCAATAGAAGCCCCACCCCGAAAATAAGCCCTAGTGACGGGCGTGGCTACCCAGTGCGTCTGCACAACCCGTGCGTATCGTCGCGGAGCGGGAGAGAACACGAGCAGCCCTTCTCATCCGCCCCGTGAGAGCTCTAGTGCTCGACAGGAGAGATCAGGGCCAGTGGTTCTAAAGGAAATAGACTCTAAGAAATTCAGGATGGAATTCGGGGTTTGGAGAGTTATGACGATGTTCCAGAAGAAGACAACTTCACTATATTTGAATAAATGTAGATTGTTGTACCGTACTTAAAAAAAATAACACATCCCCTGAAAATAAGCCCTTAGGGTGTCTTCTCAAGGAAAAATACATATAAGACCCTGTCTTACTTTCGGGGGGAAACATGGTAACACTTAGTAAATAACACAGTGGTGAATTTCTGGACACACACACACATGCACACGAACCCACACACACGCACATGCACTTGCACGTACACACACGCACACCCTCGCACACACACACGCACACCACAACAGACACAAATACGGAAGAGCAGAAAACAGCACTTTCTTAATTTTTGCTCACTGGGACTATTTTCTGACTCCCATGTTTCATTCCTATTCACTTGCTGATAGAAATGCAAATTCGACCATCGAACCCCAGTTTTCCTGGGGTTTGTCTCTAAGAACCCTCCCTCCTCTGTCATCCCCTGTCATGTGCCTGGGTTTGCAGGTGTGGTGTCATGCGTGACATCCGGATAACGTCCGCGTGGGTGCAGTGGAGATGCCTGCTGCTGCCCCGCTCTGCCCGCTGGGCCAGAAACGGTGACACTGCGGTAGCCATGAACACACGTGACGCCCGGATCCGGTTTCTGATACCGTCCTCCAGTGACGGAGCCAGCGCCCCTCCGAGAAGCGTCTGGGGCGGGGGCTGCACAGGACGAGCCTGGAGAAGTTTGCAGTGCCAGAAGGTGAGAACACGCTCGAAATAAATGACAAAAACACACAACGTGGTGAAGGCACGCCCGAGGGACAGAGGGCCCACCGAAAGCTCCCGATGGCCACGGATGGGACGCCGTGAGACACAGCGTGGACACGGCAGCATCGGATATAGCCCAGGGTATGGATGAATGTTCCTGCGTCCGGACTGACAGAAGAAACGGTTACAGAACCACGTGGTCGGGGAAGAATTCCAGACATTCCGTGCGGATCCTTTCCCCCCAGCGCTTCCGTGTGGGCTGGGCACGGAGACGTCCCCTCCCGGCTCCGGTGCGGACACGCGGGAAACAGAGCGACTGACTGTCAGTGGGCAAATCCGACAAGTCCCGCCCCAGCCGGTGGCCAGGGGCAGCTCAGCGGTGACCGTCCTGCTGACCGTGTGCCCCCCGGACGGGACGGGACGGGACTGGCCCCCGACCGCCGGCTCTCCCTCCAAACACGCGTGATCCTACGGGTGAGAAAAAAACATCAGACACACTCAGGCCGAAGGAAATCTTGTAACATTCCTAAACAATCCTCATGGAAACTTTAACGGCTACCAAAAACAAATGAGGTCTGAGAAATCGTCACAGCCAAGAAGAGGCTAAAGAGGGACGTGACGACCAGAATCCTGGGTGGGGTCTCGAGAGAGAACTAGGACATTGGGGGAAACTGAGGCACTGCGAAACCAGCATGGGCTTGGTCACTGACAGTCTATGACGCTGATCGGTCAGCGAGGCAGGTGTGCCGCGCCGGGGAGGCGTGAGTGGCAGAGGGCCGGGCCGGGTCTGCGCGGCTTCTCTGCGCTGTGCCGTCTCCACGACTTTCCTCGGAATCTAACAGGGTTCTGGAACGAGAAGTTCACTTTTTAAGCAAACTAGCTACAAATGGCTACTCCCCAGCAGAAGGGTGTTGGTGCTTTTCGGAAGCAGGAACGAGACCTGCGAGTGAAGAGTGGCTGGCACAGGGCGAAGGCACTAGGTGTCACCGTGGGGGGCGGGGTCAGGAGAGAGGGGCGTGGGGACAGCTGGGGGGAGGCCTTGGGCCAGGGGGTGGGGCCCGGCTTCCCCTTTGGGTCCCTTCTCCTGCGGTTCCTCCCTGTCGGTCCCTCAGCCACGCCTTCCTTCTCCCCACCCTCCTTCCTGTCCCCCGTTCTCTCTCCCAGCCCCTCCGGCCCCTGCGGCCTGGACCGAGGCTGCACCCCTGGGGGAAGGTGGGGACAGTTTGCAGTGGGAGTGACGGCCACCACCTGCCGCAGGACTCTCGTGACTAATCACTACTCAGTGAGCGGAAGTTTTCCCCTAGAAAAAGAAAAAGGAAGGAGTGATGAATTAGATTGAGCAGTAACTAATAGAAGTTGCTAATTGGATCGATGATGTATTTATTATGTGCCTAGGTACTTAGATTACCATATCGTGGGTTCTCTTGTAAAACAAAATGAAGCTATTAGTAAAGGATGAGTTACTTTATTTTATTTTATGATAATGAGCAGTAACTTTTAGGAGAAAGGCATAATGATTCGGGTTATATGTTCATACGTTCCTCAAAAATCGCTAACATAGGGTGCCAGCTCGAGAGTGGCGTGATACATAGAAAACCCTAAGGAATCCACCAAAGACTAATAGAACTAATATCACAGCAAGGCTTCGGGATACAAGATCAATACACAAAAATTAATTGTATTTCTATGCACTAAGCGGTGAACAGTCTGAAAACGGAATTAACAAAACAAATCCATTTACGATAGCATCAGAAAGAATGTGTACTCAGGAATACATTTATCAGAGAAATACAAAACTTATATTCTGATATACGTTGTAATATTCAAATTATGAAACGCTGCTGAAAAACTAAAAGAAGACTTAAATGAACGGGAAGGCGTCGCGTGTTCATGGGCCAGAAAAGTTAATACTGGCAGAATGGCGGTGACGGGCAGTTCTACCCGGCAGCTCCTCTAGGCTGCAGTCCCCGAATATTCAGCGGAACGCTGGCCCACGTGCCACATCGAAGGCTTCTTGCAGACGTGATTGAAGTCCATAATCAGTGACTTTAATCAGAGAGAGTGCAGACAACCTGGGTTGGGCTCTTCCAATCTGTTGAAAGACTCACAGCAAAACTGAGCTTTCTCCGAAGAAGAAGGGCAGCTGCCTGTGCCCAGCAGCTCTGGGCTGTCGTCCCTGCCGCCTTCCCTGCAGATCTCGGACACACACGCTACCCAGCCCCCACGACTGCAGAGCTACCGCGTTACCCGAAAATAAGCCCTACCCACAAAATAAGCCCTAGCCGGATTTCTAGGCATTGGCACAATAGAAGCCCTACCCCAAAAATAAGCCCTAGTGATGGGCGTGGCTACGCAGCGCATCTGCACAACCCGTGCATGTCGTCAGGGAGCGGTAAGAAGACGAGCAGCCCTTCTCATCTGCCCCGTGAGAGCTCTAGTGCTCCACATGAGAGACTGGGGCCAGTGGTTCTAAAGGAAACAGAGTCGCAAGACATTCAGGATGGGATTCAGGGTTTGGACAGTGATGACGATGTTCCAGAGGAAGACGACTTCACTATATTTGAATAAATGTAGATGGTTGCACCTTACTTGAAAAAAATAACACATCCCCTGAAAATAAGCCATAGGGTATCTTCTTGAAGACAAATAAATATAAAGCCCTGTCTTATTTTCGGGGAAACATGGTACTTCCTTGCAAGAAGCCTCAGGGCGCAACCCCCTGTGACTTGTTTCCCTGGTGGGCTCTCACTGACACCGTGGCCATGTCCCCCGAGCGACCTACAGGTCCAGCGCCGTCCTTACCAAAATCTCCGCTGGGCCTTTCGTGGAATTTGGCGGAAATTAAAAACCGATGTGGAAATTCAAGGGGCGCAGAGTAGCCAAACCAACGGTGGGAACGGTAGAAGACCAAGTTGGAGGACTCACACTTCCTGACTCCAGAACCCGCCGCGTGGGGGCAGGAGCCCAGCAGGTGTAGGGCCGTGGAGCAGAGCTGAGAGTCCAGGAACAACGAACTGACTTTCAAAAAAAGCGCTAAGGTAATTCAATAAAGAACGAGTGGGCTTTTCAGCAAGAGGTTCCAGAACAGGTGGATATTCACATGCAAAAGAGCGAAAGCCCCTATTTTATGGGACATTAGAAGAAACTAACTCAAAGTGGATCAAAGATGTATCTGAAGCCTGGTGTCTAAGACTCCCTCCTCCTCCTCCCAGAAGTCCCCTCTGGCTCCGTCTGGTCTGCCCCCTAGTTTTGGGGCCCACCCGGGTGCTCCCGCCTCGAAGCCTGTCCACCCGGCGTCCAACCCCAGCTGGGTGGAGACAGGCTCAGAGGTGGGGTTGGACGCAGACCGGGCGGCGCCGAGTCCCTGGATTCCACGCCTCACCGGCCAGAACCTGCTCTTGGCAGCCCTGGGGTGGGGCGGGGGCAGAGAGAGCCTCTTGGAGAAACGGGATCCCAAGTGGGATGTTCCCGCAGAGTGAGGGCTGGACGGCTGGAACCACCCTGCCTCAACTCAGCCACGCCTTGTGGGGGGAGAGGGAGGGAGAGACGGGACAGGCAGGGGAGGCCGTGGGGTTCTGGCCTCCTATTTGGGGTCCTCTGACCCCGTGTCTCCCCCACCCCCGGCGTGTGCCTTCTGGGGGGGGAATCCTGGTGCTGGAGTCGGGGCTAAGGCTGTTCCGACCTAGCGGATCTGCAACGCCACGGCAACAGGGCCCCTCTCCCAGCTGTCCCCGAGGAGACGAGCCTGCAGAGGCGGTGACCTGGGGCCAACGGCTGGAGCAGGTGGAGAAGGGACGCCTGCCAGGCGTCGCCTCACGGGTTTCGCTCCTCCCCTTCGGAGCCAGCGAGGCCTTGCAAGGCTTTGTCCGGGGAACTGCGAGCAGACGCAGACCTGTCGTCGCTGTGTCACTGAGCTTTCAGACGAGCTGCGTGTCCCCCGCCCCGCCCGGCCCGGCCTCAGGGACACGGAGAGCACACGCCGCCCGCGCTTTCCCAGGGCGTTTGTCTCATCACAGAGAAGGTCCAACCGTTGCCATTTTTCATTGAAGAGAAGGGTCACGCTGAGCGGCTCTCCCACCCTGCACCGCCCACCTGGTTGTCCAGTCCCGGGGCTGAGGGCGGGTCATTGTCTCCTAATTAACAAAAAAGAAAAGGGACTTGTGCATCTGCCATGGATTCAAATTCCGCCGTGTGACGCCCATGGGGGAAAAGGGTGCACTGACAAAAGCTCCGTGCCCCAGCCCTGTGCAGCCACCCTGGGGCCTGGGCCTGGCCCCCTCCCCGAGAGGCAGCCCCCCTCGCACCCATGGACCTCCCCTCTCAGAGCAGCTCGGAGTTGGTGGGGGGTTCGGCCAGCCCAGCGGGGCAGTGGGTCCCCTGGGCTCGCACCCTGGGAGGCGGGCAGGAGCCTGGGCAGCATCCCTGTGGGGGGCTGGGCCCCTCGCTGTGCACGCAGACCACACAGACGTGTGTCGGCCTCACAGCCCCTCCGTGGGGCCCGGCTGCAGCCCCGGGAGCCGCCTCTGTCTCCCCAGCCCGTCGGGAGCCTCTCCAGGCCTGCACCTGGCCCGTCCCCGCCCGCTGCACTCAGCCCACTGGGACCCCAGCCCACCACCCCAGGTAAGCTCCGCTCCGGCCTCCACCCCCTGTGCCGCAGCTGCAGCTCCACCCTCAGGTCCCACCTGGACACACCTGTGGGCTGACGGTTGCTGCCCTGGACACAGAGCCGGGAGGGCGGGGCGTCCGGGCAGAGAAGGGAGCCTCCGTCTTCAGCTGCTCAGAGCCGAGAGACGGGAGCAGGAGGGCCGGGCTCCCAGGCGCGGGTGCAGGTGGCCCGGAGAGGGGCCATGCAGGCGGCGGGTGAGCTCCACCAGGCACCTGGGCTCTGCCGGAGCGACTTGGAGACAAGGAGGGCGGTGCCGGGCTTCACGGTCCCCACCTGAGAGGGGCCTCCATGCACGAATCCGAAAGTCCTAGGAGCCCCCGTGTGCGGCAGGACCCCCGAGTCGCTCGGACCCCCGTGCAGGGCTCTTCGCTCCTGAGCAGCGCAGGGCAGGGGCCGCAGCCCGCCAGGCAATGGGGGACGGCAGTGGCTCTTGGGCACCCCCGTGCTCGCTGCTGGGGTGCAGCTGGAAAGAGAGATTTTGCTCAGATGGGGAACTTGGGGTACCAAACGGTCCAGGTGAAAAGAGGCAAATGCAGCGAACACACTGAGCCAGCGTGAGGGCAGCTCAGCTACTTGGCGATCGATCGTGTGACCCGGGGCACATCATTCCACCTCTCTGGGCCCGGTTCCCAGAGGGGAGTCTTCGGGTGGGGGCCAATGGGGGCAATTAGGGCAGGTGTCTCACAGGACAGCGGGGGGGGGGGGGAAGCACCAACATGGAAGACGCCTGAACCCCGAGTCCCCCAAGGCCCCCCATGTCCTCTCCTGCCTGTGGGCACGTGGAACAGGTGCCGCTGGCTCTACTAAGCACTTGGGCTCCAGCTGGCGCTCGCCCGCTGGGCCCAGCCGTCTCCTGCCCCCACCCCTCCTCGAAACTGCCCCAGCCGTGCAGACAGACCCACAGGGAAGACCCTGCCCTTATTTCCAGCCACGGGGGTGAGCCCTGCCCACGCCGGGGCGCCTGGAGCTTGGCGCCAGATTTAGCCTCCGCCTAACCGACGGCGGCCCACCCTCTCCTGCCCTCTGTGTTCCTGAGTCAGTCTTGGTTGGCAGCCTGGGCATCCTGAGGCCACACCTGTGCCTGCAAATGTCACGAGGGCAAAACGAGGACCACCCGTGTGACCTGTTTGGCAGGTGCTGGGACTCGGGTGTGAACACCCAGGTCTGCACAAAGGGGTGATGAGCACCAGAAACGGCAGCTTTGCAGCCAACTGTAAAATACATCTCTTCTTGTTTTTTAAACTCTTTAAAAGATATTTGGCCACTTAATGTGAAAACAATAAAAGTGCATTACAGGGGTCAAGGCATCGGTAGAAGTAAATTTAACAGTTACAGCAAATATAAATGGTCTAAACACTTGAAATGCAAGGCGCAAACTGTCAGGCCGGATAAAAGGACATGACACAGCTACAAGCTGTCTGTAAGGAATGCACTTTACATGCAAAGACACAGACCAAAAGTAAACGGATCTGAGAAGATAGGCCATGTGAGCTCTACTCATGAGAAAGCAGGGACATCAACATCAGACAAGGTTGACTTCAGGACAGGGAACATTACCAGGAGCACAGAGAAACGTTTTACGATGATAAAAGGGCCAACTCATCAGGAGGATATAACAAACCTAAATACACGAATCAAAAACTGGCAGGACTGAAAGGTCACGTAAACAAACCCACAAAGACAGCTGGCGCTGCCAGTGCCCCTTGCTCCCGAGGACGGGCCGAGGGGCAGAGCCAGCGAGATGCAGGAGCTGGAGCAGCCGTCAAACAACTTGTCCCCCTGTATTTGCTGAGCTCTCCCCCCACCGGGAAAAGTTCTCCAGGTACGGGAAACCTGCCATGGGATAGGGGTAGCACTGCAGGTCACCGGAGAAAGAACTCAGTAAATGGTGCTGGGAAAGTGTTATCCACATGGAGGAAATAAAATAAAATTAGATTCCTGCTCACATGATACCCGAAGATAAGGTCTGGATTACATTTAACTGTGGAAAGCACATCTTTAAAACTTTCATTTACAAAAAAAAATAGATATTTTTTGACTTTGAAGTAGGGACGGATTTACTAAGGGAGTCGCAGAAAACACAGACCATAAAGGACAAGAATGGAACATGTGATCGTATCAACAGTACAAATCGCACATTAACGGACGAGATCACAAATTCACAAAAACATCCACACGTGGGAGACGTCTGTGCCACACCAAAGGATCAAAGGAGTAAAGTCAAGAATTCCTACAAAAATATTAAATAATAAGGGATAGAAAAATTGTAAGAGATTTGAAAAGGCTGTTTATGGAAGAAGAATCGCAGTGGGTGAATAAACTTAAAAGCGGGACCAATCTCACTGATAATCAGAGAAATGCTCCTCACCCGGCAGTGAGGCCCTGTTGCACACACTCTCGTGAGCAACAAAACTGTGGCACTCTCAATATTCCGAGTGCTTCAAGGATATAGAGAAAAGAAAAATTGTAGAAAACTGTTTGTGGCTAACAATATTGCATTTAGTTTAGGAATACGTACATGTTTGAATAAAAGCAGTCAGAAACTCAGGGTGGGGATCACACTCAGTTCACGATGGTGCTATCTCTCGGGGGCGGGTGGGTGAGGGACAGGTCGGGGAGGGGTGCAGCGGCGGCTTCAACTACAGGCTCTGCTCGTCGGGTCTCAAGCCGAGTGTGGGTTCCTGGGTGCCCGTCTCATCCCAGGTGGGCTATCCTCGGGACCAGAAGAGTTTGGGGTTTCTTGGGGACTTTGGAAGGTCTGCACATACATTATGAGATATCTTGGAGATGGGACCCCAGTCTAAACACAAAGTTCATTTATGTTTGATATGTACCTTATACACAGAGCCTGAAGGTAACTTTGTGTGACGTTTTTAACTATTTTGTACATGAAACAAAGTCTTTGTTAAGTACTTATGTGTGCAATGTTCTATGTACGGCACCGTATTGGAGCTCAAAAAGTTTAGAATTTTGGAGCATTTCAGATTTTGGGTTTTCATATGTCTACAAATTTGCATAAATATTAGTTATTTCGAATGCATTTGAAACTCTGTTCAGATAAGTACATGGATCAGGCAGCTATAGTTAACGTGACAGATCCCTGATTTTTAACCTCTATCATTTGACGCAACAGATTTGTCGGTCAGCTTACCAAGCTTCCCTTAAATATGTATCGTGTTAAAGAAAACTATATTCTATAGAAGAAAAAAAGAGAGAAATTAGGATGATTCCATGATCCTCTGGCCAAAGCGGCATTTTCCAAAGTGTGGTCCAGGCCCCTGGGGTCCCTGAGCCCTTCTCAGGAGCTGGTGAGGGCAAAGCCATCGTCACGGCACTAAGATGCCGCTTTTCTCGTTCACGGTCACGGCGTTTGCATTCACGGTTCCAGAACAACAGTCGGGGAGACGGCGGGTGCGGACCACGCCGCACATGGTCACGCGTGCCGCTCTGCCGGGACACGCGGGGGAGATAAGGAAGACACAGTAGTGTCACGTGAGAGTGTTCTCAGTGAAGTAGCAAAGGTATTTATTTCACTGCATTTATTTATTTATTTATTTATTTATTTATTTATTTATTTATTTTGAGACAGAGTCTCACTTGTTGCCCAGGCTAGAGTGAGTGCCGTGGCGTCAGCCTAGCTCACAGCAACCTCAGACTCCTGGGCTCAAGTGATCCTCCTGCCTCAGCCTCCCGAGTAGCTGGGACTACAGGCATGCGCCACCATGCCCGGCTAATTTTTTCTATATATATTAGTTGGCCAATTAATTTCTTTCTATTTATGGTAGAGACAGGGTCTCGTTCTTGCTCAGGCTGGTTTGGAACTCCTGACCTCGAGCGATCCGCCCGCCTCGGCCTCCCAGAGTGCTGGGATTACAGGCGTGAGCCACCGCGCCCGGCCCTATTTTACTAAATTTAAATGCTCAAGGTGCACGTCTTTTGAACATTCTCACAAACCGGAGCAAGCGCCCCTACCGCAAACTGAAGTGCGGTGGTTGCCTTGCGGAAAAGCACCCTGTGACGAGTTCGGAGCGAAACCAGCCACTTTTTCCATCGAGCATCATTCTTACCTAAGAGAGCGGCTCATACACACGACCCAGACTTTACCGTGTGGCAGGTATTTTCTTGAAACTGGATAAAGTGAACCAGCCATGTTAAAGAAAACCATTGACAGCATTTGTTGACGATGATAAGACACAAACTTTCAAGTAGAAATTAGAATTTTGGAAAGTGCACGTTCACCACCCAAATCTTCTTCGCTTCCCGCTACCTAAAGTATCTCCGGATGAGATGGGCAGTGACGTTAGCGAATGTGATTTTTTTTTTTTTTTGGCTGTTGAATAATGAAATGCGTCTACATTTGAAAGTCTGTATAACTTAGTCATTATTTTCCAAATGACCAAGACAGGATGCTATACAATCTTGTTAAAGATTCGTGCAAAGGTAACAGTAGCCTCGTGCATTTTGATGTAACAAAGAAGAAAAAGTTCACTATTAGGGCTTCATAGTCCACATTGTAACTAGTCTTCAAGAAACTGCCAATTGTTGTGTCTAGCACGAGAGTGCCATTTCATTCATTTCCTGTGGATATCCCATTTTCCCAGCACCATTATTGACGACACTGTCCTTTCCCCATATGTACTATTGGCAACCTGTTGAATGTCAGTTGACCACATATTGTGGATTTATTTCTGTGTTCTTAAACATAGCTCCGGAATCCATAAAACTCCCCAGTCAACAGAATGAAAGGGAAACCTAAAGAATGCAGAAAGTATGTGCAAACCATGTATCTGAAAAGGTTTATTTCCAAAAAATTTATATAGGTCCTCCTATATAAATAGGTCCTATATATATAGGTCCTCCTGACTCCTGCAAGTCAATAGCAAAAACACTAACAACTCAATTTAAAAATAGGCAAAGAACTTGAATAAACATTCCCAAAGAAGATACACGAATAGCCAGCAGGTATATAATAGGATGCCCAATGTCACTAATCATCAGGGAAATGCAAATCAAAACCAACCTCATACCTGTCAGGATGACCATTATCCAAAAAAAAAAAAAAAAAAAACACAAGTTGGTGAGGACGTGGAGGAATTGGAGCCCACGTACACTGTCCGTCAGTATGCAAAACGGTGCGGCTGCTATGGAGAATAGTGCGGAATTTCCTCAAAAAAAAATAAAAATTTTTAGAACTAAAAGTTTTTAATTTTTAGAATTAAAAGTTTTTAGAACTACCATATGATCCAGCAATCTCTCTTCTGGTATTTATCCAAAAGATTTGAAATAAGGACTCAAGGAAATTAGCACTCCTATGTCTTTGTCAGCATTGTTCACAACGACCAAGGTGCGGAAACAGCCTAAATGTCTCTCACCAGATGAATGGTAAAGAAAAGGCGTCACAAACGCACAAAACACAACACAATAGAAAGGAAGGAAACCCTGCAATACGCAGCAACATATGGACGAACCTCTAGGACACTCTGCTGCGTGGAATGGGCCAGCCACGGAAGGACAGATGCTGCATGATGCCCCGTGTGTGTGGTTCGGGAGAGGTGGGGAGAGGTGGGGAGAGGTGGGGAGAGGTGGGGAGAGGTGAGGAGAGGTGAGGAGAGGTGGGAGAGGTGGGGAGAGGTGGGAGAGGTGGGAGAGGTGGGGAGAGGTGGGAGAGGTGGGAGAGGTGGGAGAGGTGGGAGAGGTGGGGAGAGGTGGGAGAGGTGGGAGAGGTGGGAGAGGTGGGGAGAGGTGGGAGAGGTGGGGAGAGGTGGGAGAGGTGGGGAGAGGTGGGAGAGGTGGGGAGAGGTGGGGAGAGGTGGGAGAGGTGGGGAGAGGTGGGGAGAGGTGGGAGAGGTGGGGAGAGGTGGGAGAGGTGGGGAGAGGTGGGGAGAGGTGGGGAGAGGTGGGGAGAGGTGGGGAGAGGTGGGGAGAGGTGGGAGAGGTGGGGAGAGGTGGGAGAGGTGGGGAGAGGTGGGAGAGGTGGGGAGAGGTGGGGAGAGGTGGGGAGAGGTGGGAGAGGTGGGGAGAGGTGGGGAGAGGTGGGGAGAGGTGGGAGAGGTGGGGAGAGGTGGGAGAGGTGGGGAGAGGTGGGGAGAGGTGGGAGAGGTGGGGAGAGGTGGGAGAGGTGGGGAGAGGTGGGAGAGGTGGGAGAGGTGGGGAGAGGTGGGGAGAGGTGGGAGAGGTGGGGAGAGGTGGGAGAGGTGGGGAGAGGTGGGGAGAGGTGGGGAGAGGTGGGGAGAGGTGGGAGAGGTGGGGAGAGGTGGGGAGAGGTGGGGAGAGGTGGGGAGAGGTGGGAGAGGTGGGGAGAGGTGGGAGAGGTGGGGAGAGGTGGGGAGAGGTGGGAGAGGTGGGGAGAGGTGGGAGAGGTGGGGAGAGGTGGGAGAGGTGGGGAGAGGTGGGAGAGGTGGGAGAGGTGGGGAGAGGTGGGAGAGGTGGGAGAGGTGGGAGAGGTGGGGAGAGGTGGGGAGAGGTGGGGAGTTGCTACTCAAGAGACAGAAATCTTTAGTTGCCCAAGATAAAGGTGTGCTAGAGATCTGCTGCACACTGCTGTGTCTACAAAAAAACAGTATTTTATTGTGCTCTTAAAAATCTGTTAAGAAAGAAGACAGATTGTAAATTAAATGTCCTTATCACAATAACAATAAAACAGAAATAAAATAAAATAAAATAGACTACCAATCGGACAGTCTGATATACTGTCAAAGAAGAACATCCACAATTATATGAAAAAAAAACTATCAAAACAGCTTTATTCCAACAAACCTGCCTGTCAGATATTCTTCATGTATGGAAACAACACGCTGGACCGCAGATTGTACGGTAGAAGCAGGTGTGAGAGCCCAGCTCCCAGCCGTGGGGTCGGGCTTCGAGGAGACTTGTAAAATTGTGCAGCAATGCCACTCATCATTTTGACTACAATTTTAAAATGGAAAACACAGTTGTTTTTCATAAGCATGTTACCTACATTACCATGCGGTGTTTATCATTGCTATCTTTAATGCATAAATGCTTGGTTCACTTAGTAGTGAATAATTTTTATACGGTAAATAGTGACGGACAGAACCCATCGAACTAAAGCTTTTTGGGGTCCCCAGTAATTTTTAACAGTGTAACGGGGCCCTGAGGCCACGCGGCTGCCAAACTGTGGGATGAAGGGTTCTTACCACGGGGCGTCTCGCCGTTGCAAACGCGAGGCCTCGCAGACAAAAGCCCCTGAAAACACAGCAGGGGACGCGTGTTTTCCGGAAACACGCCTGCACGGGGTTCCGGACCCGAGTGAGCGGGTGCAGAAGTGCACGCTTCATCCCGCGGAGCAAAGTTGCTCAGACGGTAAGTGCGGGAGCGGGCGTGGTAAACAGCTACGGTCTTATTTCTGGCAGAGCAAAAACCATACTAGGCATTCTTTTTATTTAAAGCATGTAGGTCGGAAATACTGGCCGCAGCTAAACCTGTCATCGAGAAGCACTGAGCAGGAGGGAAGAGGAGTCTCGGTTTTCTTGGTCCACGCGGCAGACGGGGGGACCGGGGCCCCCAAGACCTCAGGGCACTGGAAGGAGGGTGCAGGTGGGACCCGGGATGGAAGGTCTGGCCGAAATGAGCCCCTACAGGGACACCTGAGACGGTGTGCTGGGGTGGGGGAGGGGAAGGACAATACCTGGTGGCCTTGAACCTCGGCCTGGCACTCGGCCACCGCAGGGGCTCCAGCGGCCTTCCCTGCATCTGCCACTCCCACCAGCATCTTGTCTCCGTGGAGGAGGGGAGCAGGCGCCCGGGCGGCGGTGACAGTTGAGGCGTGTTCGTAGCGTGGACGGAAGGGCGGTGCTCGGGCTGGGGGTGGGGCAGGGACACCGAGGCCTGGAGCCGAGAGCAGCTGCGTGTGAGCATCGGGGGAGGGGACTGCAGGTGAGGGGACGCGTCAGCGGGGGCGGGGGGAGGGAGGTGCGTGCAAGCTGGTGGCCAGGGGACCCTGAGATGGCAGGATGCACGTCCAGGCCAAACAACAGGTGGCTGGTGAGCAAAGGGGGCCGGTGAGACTCCGCACCCCAGGCACAGGGACGGCTGGAGTCAGAGACGGACAGGAGGCTTGGGCAGGACATGGGGACAGGAGAAGGCCTACGTCCTGCTGGGAGGGGGCAGGGTGAGGTGGCCACCTAGGAAGCTATCTATCTGGCGGTTCTCGTAAGGGCTACCCGCGGGGGGCTGTGTCCTGGCACTTCCACCCCTGTCAGAGAGGACAGCGAGCTCACACAGAGACCGGGGCAAGGATGCTCGCCGTGGGTTCATACAGCGAATGGGCCCCCCGGCTCAGCCCCAGCCCAGGACCCGCCTTGTCTCTTGTCAAATTGTTTTCTTAAAAGCAGCATTGAATTTTTCTGCTAAAGAAAAATAATCTAGAAAATGATGGGTCTGGGAAAACATCATGCTGCAATTTTTTACAACTACTAATAAAAGAGATTTGGTGAAGACGCATGATATACACTCGTGGCAGGGGCAAGGGAGAGTGTGCCACGTCTCAATGCATTGTAGAAATTTATGAACATTAATAGTTGTTAAAAATTGTAGCGTGACGTTTTCCTTGTCGTTTACACACCCTTGGACTGCCTGCAATGCCGGTCTTCCGACTGTCCGAGTGTATCCACTTTGCCAGCACCCCGCCCCCCTCATGGGAGCCCCTCTTCCGGGTAGCCGTCCCCGGGCCGGGGGACGTCCCCGCAGAGCCGCGGGGACTCGTTCCTGCGGGAGACCACGGGAGCGGCCCAGGCTGAGGCCGGGTTTCAGGTCAATTTTTCAACTCGAGATTCCCAGAGTGCACGGGTATCATGAAGTCAGGCACCCAGAAAACTTGGGAGGCTCTGCGTTCCCCTTCATGGGAGACTGGTTTTCCCTTCAGAGGCCACGGCCAGCCTGGGGCTCCCGTCCCAGACACGGCTGAACCCGGACCACGCGCTCGGGGCCAAGCCCGCGTTCGCCAGGCTGCTCAGGCCCGGGTCTGTGGCTCGGGTATTTCCTTTCCTTTCCTTTGAACTCAGCTGTACCCTTAAACACACACACACACACACACACACGCACACGCACACACATGCCCTACCCACGACGCCTTAATATTTTTGGTGGAACAAGTCCCCACATCAGCTCTGCGCATCATGTTGCAAGAAATGCGTGTGATGCTTATAATCAGGAAAACGTGTTTTCCTTTACACGCATAACCGCTTCATGCCTCGTGTTCCTCGATGCCAGAGATCTGAGATCTCCGAAGCACAGCCTCCCCGGGAGACGAGACTCCCCACGAAACCCCGTAACGCTGCGAGGGCTCAAACGGACGAGCGAGGACTCGTTCTGCGAGCTGTGCAACCGCACCGGAGCGTCGGCCGCTGTCGGCTATTCCCAGACACAGAGGTTTGCCGTCCGGGCGCACATGGTGCAAGGAGAACAGAAATGACCGGTCCCCGCCATCCCCCGCCCGGGGGTCCCGCAGCTGCGGCTGGTGCGCTCGCTCCTGTGAGTGCTCCGGGGACCACACGCCTCACACGCCTGCAGCCTGCATGGGCGGGGCGAGGGGACCAGCATGTGACCAGGCACGGGGCCAGGCGCGGGTGGGAGGAAGCAGCTCCCGTGAGCCCCCGAGCCCTCGGGCTTGGTCCCCTTCCGAAACGACACGCCCCCCGTGTGACTTTCATGATCTTCAGGAAAAGACCCATCGGCCTCACCTCCCCAGCTCTGCCCGGCACCCACGGGGCCTGCGCTCCTCGTTCTGCTCAACAGACACCAGCAACGCTCCTTTCCTGCTGCTTCAGAGTCCGGAGAGTTCCCTGGGGGCCGTGCAACCTCCACCCCTCCCCCCAGTGCACACAGATCCCCTGGCCTGGCCCCCGGATCGGCGTCCGGCCTACCGTGCGCGCGGCGTGGTTCTGTGACCAGCCTCCCCACGCGCAGGCTCTTCTCCATTTGGGGAATTTCCTTTTAGAAGGATTTCCCGGAAACGTCCCCGCGAGGCCAAACGGAGCAGACGATTTTGTGATTCTGGTGACGCGCTGCCAGGTGCTTTTCCAAGCGGCCATCTCCTGAGCGGCCGGGTGTCCGTGTGTCTGTCTCCCAGCCACCCGGCATAGCAGACGCAGTGGCGGGAACGTTCGCGCCGGCGAGCCTGGGTACGGGGCTGTGGAAACTCTCTGGTCACTCTTGCGACTTCTCTGCGGGTTCGAGTCTGTGCCCAGGATGAGAGTCGTAGCCCCTAAAAGCTGGGATGAGATGCACAGGGAGGGGCTCCCACCTCACCACCCTGCGACTAGCAGCCACGTCCCCGGGTGGCAGAGACCAAGCTGGGCCGGCCGCCCGCCCCTCGCTCCTGGGCGGCTCTCGTCCCTGGCGGGCGTGTAGCACCCGAGAGCTCACCAGGACTCCGGCTCCTGGCGCCATCGGCACCTCGCCAGGCTCCCACGGAAGACGGCGGACCACGGAAGCTCCACACCCCTCTGTCAGGAGCTCAGCGCACTCTGCTCTGCGGCGACCTCCGCTCCGAGCCTCCGACCCCTCCCGCCTCCCCCCAGCACCGGCTCAGAAGTCTTCTCCGGGAGGAGCTCTGTCCTGTGCCCTCCGTGTGTGGCGAACTTCCCACTATCATGCTCAGCGGGAGGCCTCACGCTCCCAATGTCCCTTCCTGCCTCCCCGCCATCCTGGGAGGGTCTCTGGTGGGAAACACGCTTTGTTCATCTTCATGGCCCCAGTCCCCCCCACAGTGCTCGGCGCACAGTAGGTGCTCACCCGACGTTCACGGACCCAGCAGGTCCTCCAGCCTGCCGGGCTTCCCCGCGCCAGGGTGGGTCCCCTTGCAGTAAAAGGAAACGGAAGAAAGGTCCGTCTGCGTCACTGCAGACACGTGCAGACTGGGAAAGGACAGCAAGCCGGGCACAGCTGCTTGTGATGCAATCGTGGATCCGTGTCTCTCCGTGAGAAAGCGGAGCGTCCCACGGAAACACGCACGGCCCCGCGCAGTCCCACGGCCGCGCCCGCGCCAGGCAGCCGACTTCTCAGACGTGCCCCCCGGACCTGTCGCCGGGGGTCGGTTCCGATGGGTCGGTCCAGAGGAGTAATTCGCCCGGATGCAGAGTTCGACGGTGGGAAAGCGCCGTGGGCGTTTTCAGTGATGCGTACGCGTGCATTCGTTTGGTGACCACAAAAAAAGATGACTGTTAAGTTTCCCGTTTCAGAAAAACTCGGGGCGAAGTCAGTTCAGTCCGGCAGCCTCTGCCAGGAGGCTCCTCTGCCCGGGTCACCCGCCTGCGCGTCCCTGTCCTTGTCAGAGTGGGGGCCGCTTCCAAGCCCCGGGGACTTATTTTCCCGTAGAACTGGCCACGTGGTTCTACGGGGACCGTGGCACTCGTGGTCAGCACCGTCTCGCCCCTGCGGTGAGGAATAAATCATGGAACGTGGGGAGGCCAGACCCCGTTCCATCTTCCTCCTGAGGGAGGGACCCTGGGTCTGCTGTGATTCCACCGGCTGCACCGGCCCCCACGCCTCCAGGGAATGGCAGAGGAGGAAGCGGGGACCAGCGGTCATTCCAGAAGCTTCCATAGGCTTGCTCTCCAGGAACAGGCTGCGGTGCACAGTCATGGGAGGAGGGTGGACCTGCCCAAGACGACCCGTGAGGACGGGAATCGGCTGAGGCAGGTGGTGAGGACCTGCCGAGGGCTCACGCGCTGGCGTGCGGCTCAGCGGGAGTAGCTCAGACAGCCGAGAGGGTCTACGGCAGCGCCGGACACGCGGGCTGTGCGGGAGGAACCCGTGCCAGTACCGGTCGCAACGAGCAAGAAGTAGTAATCGCCTACGTGGAAGAATATTTAAAGCTTTCAAGTTTTTTTTTCCCCCATTTGAAGGGTGTGCACGGGGTCAGACACACTTTTCAGTTGGGGAAAGGAGAGGGGAGCGGTTTGTTTGGGGAGACACGGATAATACGTGGTAGAGTTGGGCTTTCCATGCAGTTCTGGCTCATGATACGATGGCGAATTATCAGGGGTTCCTGCACCGAGCTCGGTCTCAGCAATGTACAGAAAACAGAGGGAGTTTAGTGGATCTTAAAAAATAATAAATAATAAAAAATCCCTACTTTGAGAGCCTCTGGATACTTGGGACCCTAGGGTAGGGAGTGTAGGGAGAAATTATCACCCAAAGTAGAAAAGGCAGAGACCCCAGAGGTAGGACGTGGGGCGGGGGATTTTCCAAAGGTGTGCTCCTTCCTCCTCCCGGGGACACCGGGCAACCGTCTGTCCCCAAGCTCCGTGAGGTCATTAGCTCTTGAGCAGTTCATAGTAGATATCAGCAGACTGTGGCTCCCAACTCAGGTAGGAAGAAATAGATAAATTATAAAAATTATAACTGTAAAGACACTGATCAGCTGTGGCAGTCGAGGAACCAGACAGAGTTAAGATTCCAGAGCAGGGGAAACTTTCCTGCGTGAGCTGCAAGCACTAACCATTTTCCTGTCTCCCGGGCGAGGGGCATGTTCCGAGTCTGGGCAAAGGCTGAGGCTCAGGCTGTTCCTGGGCAGGGGGGTATAAGTCAGTGGGTAATTTTAAAACAATGTGAGTTGGCATAAGAGGTTAGAATCTGGAAGAGCTCAAAACAAATAGCTGTTTTCCCCTGTAGGTATCTTGCCAGGTGCTAGGACGATGCGAGAGTGATGGGGTCGCCAGGCTAGACAGGTGGGGTCTCCCCCTGCCCCATCTCCCATCGCCATGGTGACCCACCACGGGGCATCGTCTTCAGACGTGGGAAACAGATGAACAGCTCCTAATGCTGCAACCTGGGCTCGAATCAGCTCGATTCCTAATTGGCTCGAGATGATTAACCCCTAATCCAATCTTTCCCCCACCCTAAAAAATAAAGAAGAGGGGGGAGGGGAAATCCTCAGAAGGACACAAATAGCTTCAGTCTCCACTGTTTCTTTGCACGCAGTGATTTTCTATAACCAAAACTCACGTCATCAATACAACGCAGGAAACTGACATGATTGATAAAAAGCGGTCGATAAAAGTGGATCTATACATGATCCATATGCTGGAATTAGCACACAAGGACTCGCAATTAGTCATTACAAATGTGTCGAAGCCAGTGGCTGCAAAAGAAAGAGAATTTCCAAAAATGTTTGGAGTCCATAAAAAGACTCAAATACACATTCTAATTTAAAAATATATTATCTGAAATTAAAACTCGTTAAATAAACAGCAAGCCGGGCACAGGAGAAAACTGGACTAGTGGGCAGAAAAACCGAAGCTCAGAGAGAAAGGAAAGGCTAGAAACAGACATGTGAATGGCAGCCCAGGGGACTCATATGCCTTTATCTGGAGTCACAGAAGAAGACAATGAGCATAAAGCAGAGGTGATATCTGAGAAGATCATGGCTGAGATGTTCCAAAACTGATGGCAGACTTCAATCCCTGGATTTCATAAGCTCCGTGAAGCCCGCTTCACGCTGTGCTGCAGGAAAGCAGCCCTCCCGGTGCCAGCTGGAGTGGTCGGGGAAACGAAGGGCTCCTCTGTGCACTTTCCAGCACTCACTTCTGCACCGTCCTGCAGAGCTCAAGCACGGGCCCCTCACGCTGAGGAGACGGCTCGTAAATAAGACCATTGTCCAGGAGGAGACGCACCGTGAAGTAGCAGAGGCTCCTCACTGAGAGATGAGCCCCACCTCCAGCCCACAACTCCCCAGAAGCAGAGCAAGACCTTGCATGGTTTTATCCCCTCCTCTCAGATACCCCTCTTCAGCAAGGATAGGGAGTATCTCGGGGGTACAGCATCTCAGCTGAAGTAATGAGGCTTGTTAAGAATACAGCTGCCACAAAGAGAAAGACGACAACATAAGAACTTCACACCAGATGAAACAGAATAAATGGGACAGACAGAACAAGAGTTTAAAATAAGCCTGTTTAATTTTCTCTAGGAAATAAGACGGAGGAGTATTGGAAAGATAAAAAAAAGAACAAGAAGTTATATTTTTAAAAATGGAGATAGTTGATCCACACACACAGCACACACACACCGGGGTTAAGTGGCAGAATGAGTTTAGCTGGAGATTAATAATCAAAAAGATCTCTCTTAGGAATTCCCAAAAAGAAATAAAAAGGATATTAAAAGGATTTTAAAAGGTGGAAAATGAAGAGACATGGAAAACTAAAATAGGTCTGTCCATCTATACGTCAGAGACCCAGAAGGGGGAAAACAGTAAGAGAAGGGAGAACATATTTCAATCTTCATTGACCAAGAATTTTCCAGATTTGACGAAGATGCATGATATACACTCTTGGCAGGGGCAAGGGAGAGTGTGCCATGTCTCAATACATTATAGAAATTTATGAACATTAAAGGAGATGAAATTATAAAACTTTCAAAGAAGGAAAAAAGTCAGTAATTTTCAAAGGAGTACAAAGCAGACTGAAATATTCATCAACTACAATATTGGATGTAGGAAGATAGTACAATGAGAGTGTCCATGTTGAAAGAAAACAAACTTTAAGCTTGGAATTTTATATCCAGCTAAACTGTCTTTTATATGCATTGGCCAAATAAGAGTATTTTCAGAAATATAGGGCCTCATAATTTTTATTACATGAAGATTCTTGTAAAAACATTTTAAAAGACAGTCCTACAGCAAGAAAAGAAAGGAAACTTAGAAATACAAGAAAGTATGAGTGGCTCAATAACTTACTAAAGCAAGTACTAAAATAAGACAAAACAAATGTATATATAATAATCTACAGACAAAATTCTAGGTGATATCCACATGGTATAGGAGAAAGTTTGGAATAAGAAAGAATCCAAAGAAAAGTGAGAGTAGACTATGTCACTTGTCATATTCACATGGAAGAGATAAATACTGATAAATTTTAAAGATTTATAAGGAGAATAAGCATAAGTATAGATCTGAAGAAGTTAGGAATGATCACCAAGAGAATCAAAATAAAATATATTAAGTTAAAAGCAGCAAAAAAAAAGTATCTGTTCAATGGAAGTTAGAAAAAGGAAGCAAAAAATGTAAACAGAATATGATAATAAAATTGTGAAATAATATGGATTAAAAAATTCTGAATACAGCATTAATACAATGAATGTGAATAGATTATACTGATCACTAATAAAAAGACAAAGACTCTCACAACAGACATTTTTAAAGATAGAGTAAATTAATATCTCCATGAGACAAGGAAGAAAGACAAAAATAAAAGAATTGAAATGTGTAACAGCCAAAATCATAATATAAGATTGAAAAATATGTCCAGATGAAACCCATGCCAAGAATCAAAGAGGGATGTTATAAACCCACCACAAATTGTAAGAAAATACAATGATCATGATCATATATGCGCACCAAATACTGTGGTGCCAAAATATATAGGCAACAACTGATAAAAAACTATGGAGAGAAATATAGTTTTAAGAAAACACAATTGTAGCTGGAGGCATTAGCATGCACAGCCCAGAAGCTGAAAAACCAAGGGGTGTGTAGGTCGTAGACACATCCGAAAGAACAACAGGCATGTCCTGGCTTTTAGGGACATGCGGCTGTGAGTAGATCAGCTCCTTCCCCTTATCCCCATGGGATGGAAGCCGTCTAGGTTTTTGCTTCCTGCAGAGGAGCTCTTATTGACTATCCGTACCTCTCCCTGCCCTAAATCCTACCACGAGTTAAGAGCTAATCAATGAGGAACTGACTTCTGCAGAAGATTCAAAGACATTTATCTCTGAGGAGGTTCTCAGGCGTGGGGTAGGGGGAGACGGCTTCAGTCCCCGAGAAGGTCTGTGCAGGGTCTTTGCGGGACGGGTGGCCCCACCCCTGCTATGCCCTGGGTTGCACGGATGGAGACTTGAGCCTGGCCGTCCCGTGAGGCCGGAGGGAGGCTGTGCGTGCAGACGTGGAGGCGTGGAGACGTGGAGATGTTCCCTCTGGACCTCTGGCTCAGAGCTGTGGCCGTGCAGCGTCTTCCTGCCGGCAGAGGGGGCCGCCCGCGCCAGCTGAGCCAGTCGGGTGGGGCAGGGGCAGCCTGGGGGGCTGAGATGCCAACGGTGTCTGTCCCGTCTGCAGTGACACAGGCCCGGAGCAGGCAGGGCGGCGGGACCCAGACACCGGACTCATCCGCGTCCTCGACCCTGGCAGTCGCTCTGCATTTAGCCGAGCGGCATTCCCTGAGCACGTGAGACGTGGCTCCGTCCACGGGCTCCACGTTGCCGGGTCCGGCAGGCGCGATCTTGTCCTCGAGCAACCACACAGCCGAGTAAGGGACACGGATGTGCAGACATGCGTCAGACCCAACGGTGGGGAAGAGTGCAGGTGTCGGAGAGACTCAGAGTCAAGTCTTGGATCCGACGCTCGTTATTTGTGGATTTAGGCAAAATCACTGTTCTCACTGATCTCAGCTTTCCCGCCCATATGCGGGCTTTCTTTGTTTTCTTTGCTGCTTTGTTGCTCACGAAGTCAACCAAAGCTTCCTGGCTGGAGTGGCCACGTGGGGGAGACCCCAAGAGAGCCTTGTAGGACCGTGGGTTGGAGCAGCAGGACTCGGGAGGGAGTGAGGCCGTGGGATGGGACGGGCCGAGGGAGGAAACTGCCCTGCCGACAGTGGGCGGGAGGGGAGAGGCCCTGCGGCAGGTGCAGCTTGGAGTGAGCTGTGGAAGGGAGCGTGCCCTGCCGCACGGGCGGGGAGCCCAGGCTGTGCACTGCAGCGGTGACAGTGGCCCGGGCCGTCACAGGACAGCCGTGGGGGATGGGGCTGAGCAGCGCTCGGGAGGCTGGGGCTTGGCCACGGCGGGGAGGAGGCCGGGTGGGCTCAGGCAGAGAGAGACGTGACCCAGTGCCCAGAAGGGGATGCAGGCGGCCGTTCTGGGCACAGGACAGAAAACTGGGCAAGACGAGATGCTCGGGGCGCCGTGAGAGTGACCGCACTGACCACTCCCTAAAGTGATGACTCCATGGAAGGGGGGACACCCCACCGTGTGCCCAGCCAGAAAGGCCCAGGTTGGGGGACCCCGGCCCAGCCCTGCACCGCGAGAGAGCGTAGCCGTCGCATGCACAGAGACGCAGGGGAGCCACACGGTGAGAGGCCTGCGGTTGGCAAGCGCGCGGCTGGCACGCGTGGACGCTGAGTGCGCGTGACATTTCACCACGAAAGTGCCCCTGGAGCCATTTGCACGGTTTTGAGTTTTCACCACTCAGAAATAGACGAGAGTGACTGCCCAACAGTTGCTGTAGATATGCTCTCGCCGGCACTGGATCTTATTGCTAAAAACGACTGGCCCCCCGTGCTGGGAATAGTCGCCGTCCACGTTACACGCCTTTTAAAGTTGCCGTGCTGTGACCTTCCTGCACACGATAAATAAAATTGATTCTGTTTATTTTTCATGAAGAGCTAAGTTAATTCGTTAGGCAAATAATGGGATGAATATTTTATGCATGATTGTCCTGTGCTCTTTTTTTTTTTTATTTTTTTGCATTTGTACTGTTTTCCTTAGTGTTTTCTTTTTTTTTTATTTCAGCATATTATGGGGGTACAGATTTTAAGGTTTCAATAAATGCCCTTTCCCCCTCCCCCCACAAGTCTGAGTCTCCAGCATGACCATCCCCCAGACGGTGCACATCTCACTCATTATGTATGTATACACCCACCCCCCGCCCCCCTGCCCAATACCCTATTACTGCAGTACCTATGTGTCCACTTAGGTGCTGCTCAGTTAATACCAGTTTGCTGGTGAGTATATGCGGTTCTTGTTTTTCCATTCTTGGGATACTTCACTTAGTAGTATGGGTTCCAGCTCTAACCAGGAAAATATGAGATGTGCTATATCACCATTGTTTCTTAGAGCTGAATAGTACTCCATGGTATACATATACCACATTTTATTAATCCATTCTTGGATTGATGGGCACTTGGGCTGCTTCCCCAAACTGATCTACAGATTCAATGCAATACCTATTAAAATCCCATCAGCATTCTTCACAGATATAGAAAAAAATAATTTTACACTTCGTATGGAACCAAAGAAGACCCCGAATATCAAAAGCAATTCTAGGCAACAAAAACAAAATGGGAGGCATTAATATGCCAGATAGCAAACTATACTGCAAAGCTGTAGTAATTAAAACAATCTGGTATTGTCCTGCGTTCTTGCTAAGTGGCTGCCCCGTCCCAGCTGGGGCCTGGGTGGGAGCGGGTAGCCTCGCCTGGGGGTGACGCCTGCGCATGTGGAGGGTCTCGGACAGATGGGCCGGGGTGGGGGGCTCACAGGGGTGCCCCCAGAGTCTCCTGGAAGGGTCTCTGCCATGCTCAGAGTCTCCGTGTGGGACCAGGAGGAGCTGCCAGCCTGGGTGTGCTTCAGCGTGAGCCGTGGGCTGGCCTGCGGGACCAGAGATGCCACCCGAGGTCACTCGGCCCACAGTCTGTGCTTTGGCCACACCCTGGGTGAGGTTGGAAGGGAGGGAGCCTGCAAGGGCTTCCCAGAACCTCAGCCACCCAAGCTGGGCAGGGGTGAGGGGCAGGCAGCCGGGCCCTGTGGACAGAGACTGCTGGGACCCCCCTGAGCCTTGAGCCCCACCGCCTCGAGCAGCCCAGGGGTGGCCAGCACAGCCAGAGGCACAGTGGGCGGAAGGCCCAGGCAGTGGGGCTGGGAGCAGAGTCCGGGATTCTTACGACCCTCCCCCTCTGGGGGGAGTCCCAGCAGACCTGCAGCGTCAGGAGCCCTGCCCCCAAGCCCAGAAATGGTTCCGGAGCAGTGCATGGGCAGGAGGCTGCGGCCCCACCCAGGCTGTGGGGCGGAGGGAACCGGCAGCCCCTCCTGTGCCTCGGACCGGAGCCAGGAGCTCTGAGCCTGGGCCATGGTCGGGGACAGGCAGCCTGGGCATGAGGTCCTGCGTCTCAACTCCTGCCTCATCCACTTAGTGATACCTGCTCTGGCCACACCTGCCCCAGGACCAGGCAGAGCTCCTGGAGTTGCAGGCCAGGGGAGGGCTGGGCACACACTGGGCCCCGCGAGCAGCTGTTCTCTGGCTCCCGAGAGCCCGCTGCCCGCCGCCCCTCTCCCCTGCTGCCCCTGCCGCGCCACTGCCCGGGGTCTCCTGCAGCTCTGATGGCCTGGCTTGCCCTGGCGCGGCATCTCGCTTACTCAGAGAAGCTCCCAGGGCCCCCCACGCCTCACCCCTGCACCAGCTCTCATTGCTGGCCCTGGAGACCTGCTCTCTACCCGCCTCCTCCCTGCCCTGCTCCAGCGCTGGCATCCTTGGCAGGGTGGCAGACGTTAGGGGACAGCGGGGGACAGAGGCGTGCAGCACATTCGTTCTTCCGGCTCCTCCCACGGCATCCTCTCTGTGAGGCCCACTCGGCCCCTGATGAAGCCCTTCGCTGCACTCCACGTCCACGGCCACGGCCCTCTTCTGCGGGGCCCCTGGCGTCCCCTGGGCCCAGCTGAGGTCACCTTCCAGCCCCGTTTCCTCCCAGAGCTGCCCAGGTACCCCCACGGCCGCCACAGAGACCCGAAGGGAGGAGCCTCCCAGCCCAGCCCCTGCCGCCACCTGGCGTGGCAGGGCCCTCCCATCGACACACGCACACGGCACACGGTCCCCAGACAGCCCTCCTTCCCCCACCTGCAAAGTTGCAAGTGGAGAAGAAACTTGAATCCTCCTGCCTCCCAGGGCCCCTCAAGCAGAGACCCTTCTAGAAGCCGGTGCCCACACCGGAGCTCAGACACACTTCCGTGGGCGCTGCCTCTCCCCAGGGTCTGGGGACCGCCCACGGTGTGGGTGTGGAGGTGTGCACATGTGTGTGCATGCGTGTGTGCACACCTGTGTGTGTAGAAGTGTGTGCATGTGTGTATGCATGTGTTTGAGCATGTGTGTACGCCTATGTGTGTAGAAGTGTGTGCATGTATGTATGCATGTGTTTGAGCATGTATGCATACTTGTGTGTGGGTGTGTATGTGTGTAAGCTTGTATGTGATTGTATTCATGTATTTCAGTGTGTGTGCACACCTGTGCGTATAGAAGTGTGCATCTGTGTATGTGTATGTGAGCATGTGTGCATGCCTGTGTGTGTAGAAGTATGTGCATGTGTATACACATGTGTTTGAGCATGTATGCACACCTGTGTGTGGGTGTGGAGGTGTGTGTATGTGCGTATGCGTGTATGTAATTGTATGCATGTATTTCAGCGTGTGTGCACACCTGTGCATGTAGAAAGGTGTGCATCTGTGTATGCATGTGTTTGAGCATGTGTGCATGCCTGTGTGTATAGAAATGTGTGCATGCGTGTGTTTGAGTGGGCATGCACACCTGTGTGAGTGTGGAGGTGTGTGCATGCGTAAATGCGTGTATGTGACTTTATGTGTGTGTTTGAGCATGTGTGCATGCCTGTGTGTATAGAAATGTGTGCATGCGTGTGTTTGAGTGGGTATGCACACCTGTGTGAGTGTGGAGGTGTGTGCATGCGTAAATGCGTGTATGTGACTTTATGTGTGTGTTTGAGCATGTGTGCATGCCTGTGTGTATAGAAATGTGTGCATGCGTGTGTTTGAGTGGGTATGCACACCTGTGTGAGTGTGGAGGTGTGTGCATGCGTAAATGCGTGTATGTGACTTTATGTGTGTGTTTGAGCATGTGTGCATGCCTGTGTGTATAGAAATGTGTGCATGCATGTGTTTGAGTGGGTATGCACACCTGTGTGTGGGTGTGGAGGTGTGTGCATGTGTAAATGCATGTATGTGACTGTATGCGTGTGTTTGAGTGTGTGTGCAGACTGCAGACATGGAGCTTTGTCCTGTCTAGCCCTCACCGCACACGGCGTTGGCAGGAAGGGGCTGCCTCCGCCAGGGCGTGTGCAGCGCATCGCTTGGGATGCAGGGTGGCGGGAGCGCGCGAACACCCGCCCTTATCGTTGCCCGTGGGAACCGCCTCGATCCCACCACTTCTCTGGAGCCGCGCCCTGCACAGGTTTGGTGAGAAGCGACTTCAACCCGATGTCCACCCAGGTGCTGGAAAGGCTCAGGCTTGTGGGCCCTTCCCGGCCGTCCATGTGGTCATTAACCCTGCAGTGGCGGGACTGCGCGTCCAGCCAGGGTGCAGGCGGGGAGCAGGGATGGAGGCCGAGGGGGGCTGAGGGCAGAGGACCCTTCTGAGCAGCTCCCCCCTTGCCAGCCCTGCAGGGGTCACCAGATGTCCCAACATTGGGGACAGCCCCGCTGTCCTCCTGGAAATGCACACAGAGCACACTGGGCCCCAGAGAGGAGGTGAAACACGAGCCTGATTTGTGCAGAAAGGTTGACGGCCAGGAGACGGGGGTGGCAGAAGAGGGTTTGGATCCCAACACTGGTCCGCAGTGAAAGTGTTTGTTTCTCTTTAAGAAGGAAGTCTGAGCAGTCATTGGCGGTGCTGTTTTTGGAAAGAACAAGCTATTTTCGCTGTACTCAAAAGGAAACAGAAATCCTCTCTCTTCCGAACTCTAAGAGCCACGGTTCTGTTTCCGTGGACCTCCGTGGACTCCGTGTCTCCAGCCGTTCCGCTCCCGGCGAAGCCCGAGCCCTTCCCTGGAAGGGTACGAGGCGGGAAGGAGCCCCCCCAGGACCGGGCCGGCGCCCCGCTCCCAGCGCCCCCAGTATCAGTCTCTTCTGCAGCGGCTAGACCATGGCAGCGAGAACTGCGGGACGGTGGAGGCGGGTGGCCCTGCGCGCTGTCCCGGCCTCCAGGCTGAGGCCGAGCGCGGGCGACTTCTGCAAATGCCGTTTCAAGAGCTGGTGAATCTCGACAAGCTAAAGAGTGACAGTCTCGCCACGTCCCAGCTCTCTCCCGCCCACGTTGGCCTCGTGTCGGTCCCGGTTCCTGCAACAGCTCATCTGCCCCAGGAGGTGACAGAGGGAGGGAGCAAGTTGCAAACACGCAGGAGCCCGACCGGCTGTGCGGTTTGGGGACATGCGGCTGGAAAACAGATCTTTCCGGGCGGTGAGTGAGCGGCCGGCCGACCTGAGGGCTGGAGGGCGCTGTGTTGTCAGACTGGCTTGTTCGCCCAGGGGCTCCTCACCTCCACCTGCCACCTGCCTGCCACCTGCGGCTCACAGGTGGGCGCCTCCAGAGTGGGCCATGGGCCCCACCTTCAGCAGGCGGAGGGGGTGTGTGTGGGCGCAGGCGGGGAGTTGGGGGGCCGGGCGCAGCCTGCTCCTGCCCCTTTGGGGACTGGCCGGGTGTGCGAGGGTATGGGTGGTGCAGAGGCTGGGCTGGGAGGAGCCGGTCCCCGCACGTCTGGGCAGAGGCCTGGGCAGCAGAAGGCGGCCCGGAGGACGCTGACCTCCAAGCAGCCCGGAGCCAAACCTCACCTGGACTGCCGCCGGAGCTCTTCCTTCAGAGAAAGATGTCCCCCAAGCAAGTCCCAGAACGAGGAGAGGGAAAGACAGGAGGGGGTGTGCCGAGGGGCAGGGCGGCGCAGGGAGGAGGAGCCGCAGCGGGTGCCGGCGCTGTCGGGCCACCTCGCCGAGGGTACTGCGTGCTCCACCTCTGCGAACCTTGTCGCGCCTGAGGGTGTCCTCTCCAGCCGGCCCTGGCTGTCTCCCACGTCACCCCGGCCCCCCGGGGTTTCCCACACGCCATGAACCTGCACACGCATGGGCAGCCCTGGCTGGCTGCGGAAGGGAAGAGGGAAGACGGGGGCTCCTCCTGCTCTGTTGGTGCCCGGGCTCCACCGCGGCCTCCCACGGCACCACCGCCTCCCGGTCCCTTAGGCCTGGGTGACAGTGTCTCCCTGCTGATGCCAAGCTCTGGTGGCCTCACGGTGGGAGCCATGGGCCTGCCTTGCTCAGATCTCCCGGGCGGGGAGCAGAGCTGATCGACGGCCCGGCTGCACCCCCTGGATCCGCCACTACACATGTGACCAGGCCACGCCTCCCTGGACCCTGTCCGTGGGACACTGCCTCCCACGGACAGGAGACTCTGGCTTGGGGACCCCACGCCCCAGCCAGGTTGCCTCAGAACAATGCCGCAGCCACACACTCCTCCTCCCCTGTGTCACAGCGTCAGGCCTGCGCAGTGTCTTGGAGGGCCTCCCTGCCCCCACCGGTCTTCAGGGCACTTCCCCAGCAGATCTGTGGCCCGTTAGCTCCCGCCCTGACATCCACTTCCTGGAGGACTGCGGCTGACTCGCTGTTCCCTGTTCGGCCTCTCAGGATCCCAACACCTGCTCAACAAATACCCTGTATTAAATCCCTCTGTTTGAAACACCTGGGAAGTTTTCTATTTTCCTACCTGAAGCCTGGTTGCTGGTCACAGAGGACAAGAATGGCTGCCCACGTGGCCACTGTAGATCACAACCAAAGCAGCTATGTATCGACAGTTCCCTAAGTCCCAGTCACTAAGTGTCTTCCATATGCTAACTCATTTAATTCTCACAGGAATTCTAAGAGGGTGGTATTATGATCGTCTGCATTTTACAGATGAGCAAGACACAGCACAGAGAAGGAAGTTCACTTGCCCCAAGTCACACGGTAAGGAGCAGAAGCAGGTGTGGTTCTGCATGGCGCCCTGCACCCGCCCCCCCCACCAGAACCTCTCCCAAACACGTAGGAAACTTACGCTCATGCTTCCTGCTGCGCGGTCAAGGATACCCAGTGGGCCCGGTGGCCCTGCCGTCTGCCCAGCCTGCACCCCCAAGTCCTCCCGAATACTCCCAGAGTGGCTGGCACAGCAGTGACACTCGTAACCTGGGGACGGGACAGCTCCACTGCGATGCTTCAGTCCTGGCCACTCTTACTTCATCACAGCGCTGTGGCCACACTCCCATCCGGCTCCCCAGCAGGGGGGCAGGGAGTCTCCAGCCTGGGCTGGGACAAGACCACACCATGGTGCTGTTCCCTGCAGCCCAAGGAGGCACTCTGTCCTTGCCCTGCCTAAGGGGCTTGGGCCCCCAGACCCCCGGGGACACCAGCCCTCCCTTCCCGTGCCATTCCCTGCTCTGTCCTCCCCCTGCTACCCTGGGGGCTACGCGTCTAGCTGGAACTGGAGACAACCACCATCTCTGGCCCTCCTGGCCCCTTCTCCAGCCCTTCTCCTCCTCCTGGGACCCTCCTTCACGAGAGGCTATGGAAAGAGCTCATCCATCCGCTCATTCATTCCTTTCTTAATACTGGGGCCAAGCCCACAGGTAGGTCCTGAGAGTAGAACTGTGGGCAGGACTGACTGAGAACTCGGAGTCTGGTGGCAGAGACGGGGTGGCGGACACTCTTGGCATAGGCGCCCCTCCCCCACAGGTCACCGGGGAGTGCCGTCACGCCAGCCCTTCCTGCGTCTCTGCCTGGGTCGTCCTCTGGCCCAGAGTGACGAGTGCCCGCGAATCCTAATCCCTCTGGGAGACAATTTCCATGTGGGTCCTACACAGTCCTTCAGAAAGTCCCCAGAGGGGCAGTCACGGTCGCCCGCAGAAAAATCTCTCTCACTCATGCATTTTGCCTGTTCTTTGTTTCCTGTCTCGGTTCCCCGATCCCCCACCCCCCATAAACCGCCTGCACCCGAGTCTTGTCTCGGGACTTGCCTTCAGGGAAACCCAAACCGGGACGACAGACAAGTTCCAAGTCAGCGATGTTACAACGTTATGGCGAGACTGGGGCGTTAGAGCCCAAAACATGGCCCCAAGCCCAGGGAAACTGAGTTTTAAAGGGGTCGATTGGCTCTCCGCCCGCCCCACTTCCCTGTCCTTATGCACAAAGTGAAACAGGCGCTGGCAGGGGGATGACTCGCCCCGGCCCAGGGCGGGGGCCGGCCCTGCACTTCTGAGAGATTCTGCTACACTCAGGGCACAGCGAGCCCATCTGCAAGCCAGGATCCGGCCCCCAAGCCCGGCTTTGTTCACAGACGCTCCCTGAGAACCGGGAAGGGAGGGAGGAGACATTCCTGACCTCTGCTATTCTCTCATTTAAAAATGCTCTCGAAAGATACACTGTATCGTAAGGTGTCTGGAATCAGATTGCAATTTCATCTCGCTATATACAGAGACTGCGCCGCCCGGAGCCCTGAGATTTATTTGGGTTGCATTGACCGTTGTTCTTCTTTGATAGCAGGAAAACTGGAAACCCGCACGGTGAGTCCAACGGTGAGGATCGGAGTACCTGGGAGTCAGCACCTCTCACCTGGGGATTTCACTCTGGCACCGAGCCTGCGGTCAGGAGTAAGCGGGAGGCTTGGCTCCAGGAGAGGGAGCTCCGCTTACCGGGTGAGCAAGTGGGGGGTCTGCAGTAGGGTGAGTGTCTGCCAGTCACCAGGACACAGCGGTGGTGTTTATGTCACTTCTCATCTTCAGCAAACACAGTTTTGACTCTGCCCTCTCTGAGCACCTGGGAAGCATTAGCAGAGCATCACAAATGCATTGTCACAAGGACATTGGGAGGGAAGATGGGATTCAGATGCTGTTAGACATTTGTCTCCTACAGGGGACAATTCTGAGACGCAGGTGGCTTTCATCCCTGGCCTTCGAGCCCAGCCCCATGCAGGTCAGGCTGTTTCCTCGGCAGGTGTGCCAGGACCCGGTCCTGGGAGGGGCGGGTTTGCCTGATCTGCTGCACTTGGCCTTCCAGGGCCAAACACTGGGCACTGTGAAGATGAGCTCCCACACAAGCCGGTTAGGAGGATAAATGAGGGGAAAGAGGGGTCTGGACACAGCCCAGCACCTGCCCCGCACCGGGCGCTGAGCTAAGCGCCGTGGAGAAGACAGCCAGCCCCACGCGGCGGCTGCCCTGGAAGTTCCTCCAGCCCCACAAAGACCAGGACTCATCGGTGCGGGGCAGACGGCGGTCAGCACGTCCCGACGGGCGCTCGGAGCCGTGGGCACCCCAGCAGGCAGGTCAGAAGGACTCCAAGGACGGAGTTCCAGCGGAGCCTGAGGGTCACAGACTCACAGAGGACGGGCTTCTTCCTCTACTTTAGCAGACAAAAGAAAAAGCCCGGACGGGCCGGTGTGACCCGCCAGAACACTGAAGACACTTGGCTGCAACCTTCTTATTTTGTAGACACCACAAAGGGAATAATGCTGCTGTTTAAAAAAAAGACTGAATATTCCCCTAGGCTCTTTGCTACACAGGGCCCCCCTAAAGTGATCGAGGACCCTTACGTCAATAACGGCGAATTAAAATTTTTGACTCCTGTATCCCTAACTCGATGCCATTTTAATACAAAGCATAAAGCCACAGACCTAAAATATGGTGATTATTAAAAGTTCCATGGCTCATCCCTGACACTCTTAGCTGATTTTATTTTGGGCAATTGCGTCAATTGAGCTTAACATCTTCCTGTTCTATACTTGTCCGATGCCTTCTGCTTCACAGAGCGCTGTGTCACACATGCCTGGCTTGACTTCAGGCCCACGGCAGCCGCGGGTAACGAATCCCGGGCAGCGAGCAGCGGAGTGGCCGGCCCAGCCATCCTCTAAATGCACATGTGGACCCAGCCCCAGTCCCCGTCCCCTCTGGCCCAACTCGGGACGTCCCGGCCACATGCAGCGTCTCCTCCTGCTGCTCTCGGGGCATCCAACAGACGCACACGTCATGTGGAAGGAATTTCTGTGGACACGGAACACGCAGCAGACGTGTCCCCACCCCGGAGACGTTGGCAGTCTACAGGAGAGACAAGACGCAGATGTGAATATTTAAATAACCGAGACAAGATTAATGACGATCCAGCCAAGGATTAGGCGGTGCCAAGTCAGCACTGCGTCATTGCCAGGTGACTCATCCAGGTGATCTTTCCTGCACACCCAGGTGGAGGGTTCCCCAAGGCTGCTGGGAGAGCCGACCTTGAACCTGGGAGAGCCGACCTTGAGGCACCTGCGGGTGGCTGGTGACAGGGGGAGGCGGCTCGGCAGGAGGCTGCAGCTCGGGCGGGAGGCTGCGGCTCAGCGGGAGCGCAGGACGGCGGGAGGCGCGGGCGCCTGGCCGGCAGTGGGCAGCAGAGAGGCCGGCGCTAGATGCCGGAGCGAGTGGGGAGCAATCGGGCAGGTCCTCGTGTCTCAGAGTGGCCTGGGCGTGACTCTGCCCTGTCCCAGAGTGGGGCCGGGAGGCCCTGACACGTACCGAGTGTTGCCAGGCGGTGTTCTAAGGGGCGGCACCCCCCAGAACGGCACTGGAGCCCCGAGTGGGTGGGGGCGGGCGGAGGACCAGGTGAGGGAGGCCCCAAGGGTAAGGTCTCCGTGGGACCCGGGCCTGGGCCAGCGTGGGCGGCTGTGTGAAGGGAAGGGGCGTCAGTGAGTTAAACATGGTGACAAGACCCTCAGCGTGAGCGAGCCACTGCCGGTGACCGAGGGCTGAGGTGAGGGCAGAGGCAGGGACTCCGCCCGCCGGGAGAAACCAGACAGAAACGGAGATGGGGAGGCCTGATTGGGTGGTAGTCGGGTGGGTGACAAGGGGTGCAGAGTTAGAGAGGAAGACAGAGGGACACGTGGTGTGGCTCACCAGAGTCCAGGCCCGAGGTGCAGAGAAATGAACAGGTGGGCTCCTGAGAAATGAACAGGTGGGCTCCTGAGAAATGAACAGGTGGGCTCCTGAGAAATGAACAGGTGGGCTCCTGAGAAATGAACAGGTGGGCTCCTGGGAAATGAACAGGTGGGCTCCTGGGAAATGAACAGGTGGGCTCCTGAGAAATGAACAGGTGGGCTCCTGAGAAATGAACAGGTGGGCTCCTGGGAAATGAACAGGTGGGCTCCTGAGAAATGAACAGGTGGGCTCCTGGGAAATGAACAGGTGGGCTCCTGAGAAATGAACAGATGGGCTCTCGAGAGGCCCAGAGGGGAGCAGAGGAGATGAGGAGAGGGGAGCAGAGGGAGAGGAAGAGAGGAGACAGGGGAGAGGGGAGGGGAGGCGAGGGCCAGTGCGGACCCCACGGAGCAGCAGTGCACGCGCTGAGCAGGAGGAGCAGCCGGTGGCAGCAGCCAAGGTGAAGGGCACGTGGCCTCCAGGGCAGACTCAGGCTGGACCGACACAGACAAAGGCAAGAGTTCAAGGAAGCCCCCCGCTTGCTGACGGTGCCCAGGTGGGGAGCAGGGAAGCCAGTGGCAATGAGAAGAAATAGCCAGGTGTGGCGAAAGGTGGGGGGTCATTGGTCAGCCCAAAGAGAGTGGTTTCCATAAAGATTTTTTTTTAAATGGGAAAGAAGGGTCCAGATGCATGAGGTTAAGGAGAGAGGGAGATGGTGGGGCGGAGGGCCTGAAACCTCAGCCGTGAGCGGAAGGTGAGAGAGGGTGGTGGGGGCAGGGGGCACAGGTGGGGGCAGGGGGCACAGGTGGGGGCAGGAAGCACAGGTGGGGGCAGGGGGCACAGGTGGGGGCAGGATGCACAGGTGGGGGCAGGGGGCACAGGTGGGGGCAGGGGGCACAGGTGGGGGCAGGATGCACAGGTGGGGGCAGGGGGCACAGGTGGGGGCAGGGGGCACAGGTGGGGGCAGGGGGCACAGGTGGGGGCAGGATGCACAGGTGGGGGCATGTGGGGTTCACGCGGTGGCAGCAGGTGACCTGCTGGCAGAGGAGGGGCAGCACGGAGTTAGATGGCCCCTCAGAGTGGTTCTGCTTCAGTCCAAACCGCTGGACCTTTATACACCTGCGTCCACTTGACACTGGACATGGTCACCCACGAAGGCAATGGCTGACACACACCCAAACGAGGACTGTGCTAGGATAATAAAAACATTTTGGATAAAATATTCTCCCTGATACCAAAGAAAATTTAAAACACAATGTCTTTGAAACGAAGACTGCAAGAAGAAATACAAAGAATGGTAGGCTACAAGAGACAAAATAATAATAATGATGATAATAAGCTGCTATGGTTCAGACAAAGAAATAGAAGAGAAAGTTTAAAATGTAGAGAAATAAGGCCAGATGCGGTGGCTCACGCTTGTAATCCCAGCCCTTTGGGAGCCTGAGGCAGGAGGATTGCTTGAGGCCAGGAGTTTGAGACCAGCCTGGGCAACATAATGAGACTCAGTTTCTACGAAAAATAAAAATAAAAAATTAGCTGGGCATGGTGGTGTGCGCCGATAATCACCTGTAGTCCCAGCTACTTGGGAGGCTGAGGCAGGAGGATCGCTTGAGCCCAGGACTGTAGGCTATGAATGGGTCACTGCACTCCAGACTGGGGAACATAGAAGTCAGGAAAAGATGACTAGATGCTGCTAAAACATCAGGAGTGTGTGAGAGAGGGCAGAATGCAGTGGGAAAAGACCTAAAATGATTAAAGAGAAAACAATAGATCTGGAAGGCAGGCAAAAAAGACACAACGTACTCATACTTGATAGTCCCAAAGAAGAAGAGAATAAATAGAACCGAAAGAATTAAAGAAGCAAAGATAGAATGAAATAAAGCCAAAATAAAAGAAAACTTGAATCTGCACATTGAGGGGGAACATTATATACCAAGAAAAATTTATACAGAACAAAAATATTCAGGTGGAACGTCTGAGTTTCAGGAACAAAGAATCCTAAGAGCATCCAGGGAAGAAAAAAGTAATTAAATTAAATTAAATTAAATTAAATTAAATTGACACCAAAGGATGAATGAACAATCCTCAGATTTTCTCTGTGTCTACAGAGTATCCTCCCAGTCAAATCATTGTTCACATGTGAAAACACCACACGGATATTTTCTGACACCCAAGGCCTTCGAGGACAGCTCCCCTGAGCTCAGTTTGATTAAACAACTTCATGAAATCCAGGCCAGAAGGAGATGAAAAGAGACACTGAATGCTGAGGGTATATAAAAGTAAAGGCAGAAGTGTGGCTAAACTTCCACAAAACTTTATCCACTGAGTAGATTTAATTTTATAACTTTGCCAATGAAGAATTTATAATATAACAAAAGGAAAAACAGGAGATAGAAGAGGAAATAAATACTATTGAAACTATCTCATAGAGACTTAATCTGATATATCAAGTGCAGTTTGAGCATCCCTAATGGGAAATCCAAAATGCTCCCAAATCGGAGACTTTTTGAGCACTGAGATGATGCCGTAAGTGAAAAGTTCCACATCTGACCTCCTCTGAGGGGTTGCAGCTGAAATGCAGGGGCACGGCACAGCTCATTCACATGCCCGGGGAAAAAAGACCCTCTCAGCCCACTCCAGCTGCAGTATGTCTGTCCTGCACACACTAGATTCCCCAAGGCAAGCACACCCAAAAAGGGTGACAGAATGTCACATGTGCAGACTGGAGGTGCCAGTTGCAGGTCCTTACGATGCCCCACATGGGACCAAGACCTACAGGGTTTTGGTCTCTGGGATTTTTTGCTTATTCTCTGCTCTGTGGTGTAAAGATCTTGTTGAAAATGTCAAAAAGAACTGCAAATACCCCTGCAGGCAACAAGCGATAAGAAAAAGAGGAAGCATTATGCTCACCTGTAGCACAGAAAGTCAAGCTCTTGGAGAGGCTGAACAGCAGGTACGTGGGGAGCATCTTTCGGAAGAGTGTGGTGTTGGAAGGACCGCCATGCGACCTGCAGGAACAGCAGGATACGCTGCTGAAACTCTATGCTCCAAGCAATGAACAGAAGTTAACTTAAAAGAAAAGAAAAGCAATGCATAAAACTAAAGACGAAGGTCTCAATTGTGCGTTCAAAGAGTGGCTCTGTCAGCCTGCCACTTCATGGTGAGCTGCTTATGAAACAGGATGAGATCGAGAACCGAAATTAAAGGAGGCTGTTCAACAGTCACATTCAACAGTCTGGTTGCAGGAAATTGAAGAAAAGATACAGCATTAAATTCTCAAAGATTTGTGGTTATAAGGCACCTGCTGATCGTGAAGCAGCAGAGAAATTCATCAAAGAGTCTGCCAAGGCCATCGCTGATGAAAATCTGAAGCCAGAACAGGTCTATGATGCATCACCAGAGCATGGCTGCTTTGACGCGACTGCCCCAGAAAGACACTGACTGCAGCTGAGGGGGCGGCCCCTCCCTCCAGGGGCTGGGGTTGCCAAGGACGACGTAACTGCGCGATTTGCTAACGCAGCAGGCAGACAAGCGCAGACTTGCCGTGACGGCCAAAAGCGTGCATCCTCGCTGTTTGCCGGGAGAAAGCTTCTGACCAGTCCATTATTACGCTTTGAGAGAGGCATGGGTCACCGGGGACACATTTTCTGACTGGTTTCGTGAACTTTTGTACCAGCTGCTTGTGGGCTTGCGCTTACTCCAGGAAGCCGGACGGAAGGACGACTGCAAGGTTTTGTTATTCCTTGACAGCTACTCTGAAATTCAACTGAAATTCTCATCAAAAATGATGTTCATGCCATGCACTCTTTCCCAAAGGTGAGTTCATGAATCTAGCCAGGCGACCGGGTGTCCTTAGATCGATGAAGAGTAAATATAAAAACAATTTGTGGAACAGTGTGCTAGCAGCCGTGAACACAGGTGAGGATGTGCAGGGTTTCCAAACAGGAGCTTAGCGTGAAAGGCTGCCGTGTGCGCCGTTGCCAATGCTTGGAACAGCACACGGTCACTAAAGACGCAGGTCCCCGTGCCCGGACAACCTCTGGGCTGAGACTGTGTTCGGTGATTGTGATAAACAAGGTAGGGACTTTAAAAGAGCTCATATGTCAAGTGAAGAAAAACGATGTTTGACCCCCTCACCTATGCAAGAAGTTTCCGTCAGGGTCTGCCAGTGAGCTGGAGGAGGTGGATGCAGAGAAGTTATTAACATCTGTAATGAGGCTCCAGGTGTTCAATCGTTGATCGCTGGTGAAAGGGCCCACCTGGCCCTGAACCAGGGTGATCGGGATAATAGTGACAAGGAACACTGTCACCCTGTTTACACTGCAGAGAAAGCGCCTGCAGACGGCACCGTGGAAACGCACGGCGGGGCTGTTGAAGGGCGGGAGCAGCGTGCGTTCCCAACGGAACGAGAGATCTCGGCCGTCTATGAGACCAGAGACTTCTGAGACAAAAGCACTGCTCAGGAGGCAGGTGACTCTGGAGGGAGCAAGTGAAAAGCCACCAGCAGCCCTGGAGGACCCCCTTCCCAGTCCCTCAACTGCCTCGGATGTTTTCTCTCGCCCGAGGAGTATAACGCAGTGCCGGGCAACCCTTCCATCAACACAGGGAGTCGCAGGTGGAGACTGGAAACCTGCCACCGTCCGCCGTGGCTGCTGCCCCACACCTGGGCACAGGTGATCTGCTGAGTTACCCCAAACACATCGCCTCTTCAGTGTATTCATCACGCGCCGTATTTTTTACTGTTCAGTTCTTATGTGCAAATAAACACAAGAAAAATGATTGTTTATTGGTAACATGAATTCAGGGTCGAGAGTGACATTGATGTCAAACAGGCACAGGGTGTCCGTGTGGGTGGCTGATACAGTGACACCTTTGCTTCCTGATGGCTCGATATATTCGGACTTCATTTCCTGCATAAAATTATTGTTATGAAAGTGATTGTATGGAATTATGTTCAGGCTATGTGTATAAAGTATGTATGACAACTAAATAAATTTTAGGTTCAGACTTGGGTCCCCTCCCCAAGACAACTCATGATGTATGTGCAAACAAAAGAACCCGGGTGCCGGTCAATCCATGAGTGAATTAATAAAATTTGGTATGTGTATACAATGGAATACTACTCAATTACAGAAAATGATGGTGATCTAGCACCTCTGATATTTTCCTGGGTAGAGCTTGAGCCCATCCTCCGAAGTGAGGTATCACAAGAACGGAAGAATAGGCTCCACATGTACTCGCCATCAAACTGGCACTAACTGACCAACACTAAGTGCTCACGCGGTAGTAATATTCACCGGGGGGTGGGGGGCTGGGGTGGGTAAACTCACAACTAATGGACTCAGTCAGCATTGTATGGGGGAAAGGGGACACCTCAAATCATGGCTGGGATGTGGCAAAGTCATAACATGGAACCAAAATGTTTGTACCCCCATAATACCCTGAAATAAAAAAAAATATGAATTCTCAAACAGTCCTGGTCCCATGCATTTTGGAGAAGGGATATGCACCATGTGCTAGAAATTTTGGTATTTTATATAACTGTATAAAGATAATCGCAAGAAATTTAAAATATAGTATGATATGAATTGGAAGGACAAAGAGAAGGAGGCGAGATAGGATAAAGCGTAAGAGAGGAAGTTTTTTGGAATTGGGAGAGGTTAGATGCAAACCTCACGTCTTGGTTAAGCAGCAGCGGCTTTGCCATAAACAATAAGCTGTTAGAAATAACACCCATACGCATACACACTCAAGTGACAGATCACATAGCTTGTGGCAAACAGATAACCTTTAAAAAGAGTAAATAAGATGGCAGAAGTAGAAAAATACTTGTCACATCGACACACATTAATGAGTAAAACTCAAAAGTTCCTGGGGTTAAAGTCTTAAGACTTATCAACATGCCACATACGGCACAAGAGAAGGGTCCAAACAACTCAGAAAGATGGGAGGGGAAGGAGGACAGGAAAGGCAACCAGGTGAGAAAGCCACAAAGCTAAACGAAGAGAACAACCTCCTAGGAGGATCCAATTCTTTCCTGTGACAAGCAATATAACGTCAAAATGTTTAAAGCAAAAACTGCAAGAAAAATGGGCATGAATATATCCATGCTTGAAGCAAAAAAATCTTTCTAATGCTACCTAATCTGTCCCGGTCAGAAAAACCAACATCCAAATACTTTCTATAAAGTCATCACAGTGGTCTTGCACACGGTGACAAAATGCACGGGAAAACCTCAGACCAATCTCGTTCTGAAGTGTTAACGATAGAAACAGAAACTAGTGAAACAGCACAAAGCGTGAGGCACCAGCAGCCACCGGGGGTCACTGAAGAACGAAGGACTGGTCGCTACAAGGAACTGTGACATTATTTGCCAAATAAACAGGTCACTGGATAAAAGCCACATGGTTAGCTCCTTAGATTTTTTTTTTTTTTTTTTTTTTTTTTTTAAGAAGGAACTTTTTTTTTTTTTTTTTTTTTTTGAGACAGAGTCTCGCTTTGTTGCCCAGGCTAGAGTGAGTGCCGTGGCATCAGCCTAGCTCACAGCAACCTCAAACTCCTGGGCTCAAGCAATCCTTCTGCCTCAGCCTCCCAAGTAGCTGGGACTACAGGCATGCGCCACCATGCCCAGCTAATTTTTTGTATGTATATATATTAGCTGGCAAGTTAATTTCTTTCTATTTATAGTAGAGACGGGGTCTCGCTCTTGCTCAGGCTGGTTTCGAACTCCTGACCTCGAGCAATCCACCCGCCTCGGCCTCCCAGAGAGCTAGGATTACAGGCGTGAGCCACCGCGCCCGGCCTAGATTTTTTTTTTTAATGGGTCATGTTATCTTGAGATAATTGTAGGTTCTAATGCAGTTGCAAGAAATAGCACAGAGACCCCATGCAGCCTTTACTCAGTTTCCCCCATGGCAACATCCGGCAAAATGATGACATAATGTCACAGTCAGGGTACCGGCGCTGGTGCAGCCCCGGCAACGGCACACCCAGCACAAGTGTCTCGTGCTACTCTTTTCAACCGCGGCCACTTCCATCCATCCCCATCCTGACCCCGGAAATCCCCAACCTGAACTGTTCCTATAAATGTGTCATTTGTTTTTTTAGTCCTCTTCGAGACTCTTCTGGCCCCTGGATTATCTACAAGTGTCTCGTTTAAACCTACGCAGTTAGGGAGGTTGCGGTTGTCTTTCTGTATCCGTATCTACTTTGATCCCATCGTGGCCAGAGAACGTATAATTCCTTCAAACTGGTGGAAGCTTGTTTTATGGCTAAGGTATGCCCTGTCTTGCTTGATGCTCCGTGGACACCTGGAGAATGCCGTGTTCTGTTGCTGCGTGGAGTGTTCTCCCCGCGCCACTGAGCTCTCCTCGGCTGGTCCTGTTGCTCGGTTTTCCATCTTCCCTGGTTTTCCGTCCGATCGCTCTTTGAGCTGCTGAGAGTGACACACTGGAAAGTCCGACTGTAATTGTTTGCAGTGTATCCATTAAGCTCTAACAGTCTTTGCTTCATGTGTTGCGAGGCTCTGTGTCTGGTGCATACACATTCAGGATTTTTATGTCTTCCCAGTGGATCAATTCTTATATCATTATGGGATGTCTCTCTTTGTCTCTAGTAATTTTCTTTGATATAAAGTCTCCTTTATTTGATATTAATAGAGCTACTCCTGCTTTTAAAAAATTAATGCTGGTATGATGTACCTTTTCCCATCCTTGCTTGGCATGTGTTAATGCTAGTTTGAGTTTATCCCATTTATGCTTTGCTAAGCTTATGAATCGGTAAGTTTACATTTTTTGTGAAAGTTGGAATCTTCCACCTACCACGCTTTGAAATGCTTTCTGTCCAGCTCTCTCCTATTCCCTGAGATCCAGTGACACAAACGTCAGCTCCTTTGCGATCGCCACACTGATCTCCAAGACGCTGATCTTCCTTGCGGCTGTTACCCTGCCTTCCCTCTGCTGTTCAGATCGGGTTAGGCTAGTCAGTCTGTTCTCGGGCTCATCGACTCTGTTCTCCGGCCTCACTCCGCCCGGGGGCCCAGCCAGCCAGGTTTTATTTCGGTTATTGCACCTGTAGTTCTGTCATTTCCCTTGGTTCTTTTTCATGACTTCTATTTCTTTGCTGCATTTAAAAAAAAAATTTGTTTCAAGAGAATTTGTAATTATTTGTTGAAGCATGTTTATGATTTCAGCCTTAAAATCGTTTTTGAGTAACTCTAGTATCAATCAGATTCACGGCCCTGTCGGCGTACGTTGATTTTTCTCCTTCAAGTTGTTGTCTTCCTGGTTCTGGATGTGACAGGTGACTTTCTGTTGTTTTCCAGGCATCTTGAATATTGCGTGATGAGCCTCTGGGCCCTCGCTGCTGTTCCTTTGCAGCAGGCAGTGTCCTGTGGGGCAGGGGCCGGGGGCTGCGCTCAGCTGCATGCTGGGTCCCAGCAGCAGCAAGCGTGGGGCTCTGACTCCCACGGCTGGGTGGCAGACACGTGGGGTGGACCTTTGGTGCCCTTCGGCCCTGCCGACACTTTCCGGACTCTCATTGCCCTGATGCCTCTGGGTGGGGTGACAATGAGCTCCACACTGAGCCCAGCTGCCACCAGGGAGGGGACAGGGGCCGACTCACACTGCCTTGCTGCTGCAGGGCAGGGCAGAAGCTCCCATGACACTGGGGCAGGGGATCAGGCACAGCAGTGACAGCTGGGTCCCCCTGCCGCCTCCCATCACCTCTCTGCTGCCCAATAGCCCTTGCTGACCCCAGGAGTCCCAACCTGCACTGCCTGCTCCGTCTTCATTCTGGGGGGTGGGGGTGGGGGCTCAGCTGGCTCCTGGACCCGCAGACACTGCCCTGCATAGGGGGGAGCTGGGGTACTGCCTGCTCTGCAGGCAGGGGATGGAGGAGCAGCTCCCGGCCGGCCCCGCCAGCAGCCCAGCAGGGAGGCTGGGAAGTGCCCCGCTCTCCCCAGACAGAGATGCAGGTCAGCTCGCCCTGCCCGGCCCTGACACCAGCGGCCACGAACAGAGCAGCTGCCTGCCTCCCAGAGGTGGGCTGGACTGGGGTGGCTTTGGAGGGGACACCACTCCCCACTCAGCATGGCTGGAACCAGGCAGGGCAGCACACAGTCTCTCGGCTGGTGTCGGGCTGGGGCAGGACAGGCATTGCCAAAAGGTTTCCCACCGTTTATCAGGCTGCTCTTTCCTGGGTCTTTTGCTGGGGGAACGAGTGCTTCTTCCTTGGAGCGCTTTTTTGGTCCATGCCTGTTTTCAGCCCAAGGCTGGAGGAGAAGGGAACCCGGGCCCTCGCCACTGTACGAGCCCGAGTCCTGAGGTCCCCGCAAACCCACCTTCTTCCTCCCGCTCTTCAGAGCCTGCCTGTGCCTGTGTCTTGTGTGTGGCTGGAGATTTTTAGTTGTACGAAGGCGCACCTGGGAGAAACGCGGCCACCTGGTCGGGGCGGAACAGGAAGTCTCTGCTCCCAGATGTTGAAATCCCTGCTATGAAACTCAGTACTCCTCCTGGCTTCAGACTCTCGGTAGCAGGGGCACTGACAAAGGAAGGGCTGGATCATTTCTTAGGAGGATCAAAAGGCTTACCACACACACACATGCATGCACACACACGCACATGCATGCACACGCAGGCACACGCACACACATGCACACGCACGCACACGCACCCTGCTTGGCCCGCACAGGGAGACCTTCGCAGCCACTCTAGATGACCCTCTTCTCCCCTGCGGCCCGTGCAGCCTCCCTCAGCCTTGCTGCGTGCTGTCCGAGGCCCCCCCACAATGCAGGGGCTCCCTGTCCCCTGTGGAACAAAGTCCCCAAAGGTCCTGTGACTGGAGAAGGCACTTTCTCTGCAGGTGGGGTGCGTGGGGGGCAGCCACGCAGCAGGCTGTCGGGACGCGGGCCCAGGGCAGCCCAAGGTGCACCCCAGACTCTCGGCCGCCGAGCGTGCCTAACCCCGTGAACACCGTCACGCGGGAGCCTGCAGGGAAGGGCGCAGGCTGGGGCACCAGTTGGCTTCCGGCAGGTCCCCAAGTTTGCAGTCCAGGCCCCCCCTAGCTGGGACCAGGTCCCCGAATCTCAGCACCTCACGCTCCTCACTGCTGTGTGCGTTTCCCGACCCACGGGCTGCTAGGAGAGTAGAAGAAGATAAGGAGGTCGAAGTGAACCACACACATAATGAACTTAAAAACAGGAAATTAAAGACTTCAGGAGACTACGTTCAGGGGAGTGTCCCGTAGTGGGCTCGGGAGGCACAACGAGGCCTGTAACTGGGGAGGAGAGGGTGCATTTTCTCCAGAGCATGCTCAGGGCCGAAGTCACGGTTGTGTCGCCTGGTCAGGATAGTTTTGATGGACACGCCACACAGGGAACCCGAGAGCGGACGATGCCCCGAGGTCCCAGGCTCCGTGTGGCATCGAGCCGGTGAGACTCAGCCCTGCTCTTGCCCGTCAGGAGGCCAAGGCCCCAGGGGCCGCAGGGACCCGGCCGAGGTCACACAGCACAGAGGTCACACTCGAACCCGGAGCCTGGGGTTCCCACGTGCTGGGCTGGGTTTGCACCTGCTGGCAGGTGGAAAGTCTTTCCTCAGGGGCCTGGGTGGGGGTGGGGCCTGGCATGGCAGGGGACCCTCCCTTGTGTCGATGAGGACGGGGGGGAAGGGCTCCCACCCCTCGGCTCCCCTGGTGCCGCGCACTGCGTGTTCCGTGGCGCAGGCGGGCAGCGTGACCTGCCCGAGTCTCCTGCCCACATTTGCGGGCACCCGAGGGGCTAGGCCGGCACGCCAGGCGGGTGAACAACTGTCCGTTTAACTGCCCTCTGCTCGGCGTGCGAAGTTTCTGTTTCCCTCGGGCTGAGACGTGGGAGCCGCAGCCTGTCCCGCCCAGCGCCCGGCGCTTTCCCGGGGCCTGGGCCTCGGCCCTTGACGGCGAGCATCTGCTTCTTTGTTTAACGCCCTGGGTTCTGGCTCTGCCTCTTCTGTCTCCTCGTTGCGCCTTGCAATCATTTCGATTACAGCTCTTGCACCAGCTTTTCGCAGAAGCTGGTCTCTAACGTTTGCAGGCAGTTCCGTCACTTCCTCCACTGCTTAAAAGTGCAGTGGCCTCGCTCGGTTGCCGGCGGCTGGTCCCGGTCTTCTCCTGAGCGTGTGACTTCCAGGAGGAGGGCGTGGGAGCCTGGGAACCACAGAGGACAGAGCCTCACCCGTCCGTTTGTGGGTCTCGCCCCGGGGCTCGCTGGCACCACCCACAGAGAAGACAGGAATCCATCTGCACCAGAGAGCCAGAGGGAGTGAGCGCCCTTGACCTTGGTCGACCTTGACCCTGGGCGCAGAGCCCCAGCTCCACTGCCTCCCGCTGCACCTCCGAGTTGCCCCATGGAGCCATTCTCGGCTCCGCTGTCATCACTGAACAGGGCGGTTCTCACGCTCAGCCTCGGGCCCGCCGGGCTGCAGGCGTGAGAGGCAGAGCCTCGCCAGAGCCGAGTGAGTCCGCGCTTGTCCAGCGACGTCCTGCGTACCCAGCGCTGCCGGCCTCTCCGCAGCCCCGCGGGGAGCAGCGCTCTGCGCTCGTGGCCCGGACCGGAAAGTGGAGGCTCGGAGCACGGAAGTAGCTTGGCGACGTTCTACTGCGGGAAGTGGACGGGCCATGTGTGTCTGAGCCGGTGTCTGAGTTCAGAGGACATGACCGCCAGGACCAGCTGCGTAAGAGCACGTGCGCCCCACCTGGACCGGGCGGGAGCGTGCACGGGGCTGGGGACAGCGCGCTCCTGCTGCTGGTTCCCAGCGGTCTGCACGGCTCCGACACGGCAACGCAGGAAAGCTCTGCTGCAGCAGGACAGAGCACACGGATGCAGCCCGTGCTGGGTCGGGGCTGCCGCCAGCCAAAGGCTCAGCTGGGGCTGCAGAAGCCACTTCCGGGTCGCACACGCAGTCGGCAGGGGGTCCGGGCCCCTGCTCTGTGGACTTGCTGGCAGTCGGCGTCCCCAGCCTGAGGGCTCCAGGAAGGGGATGGAGAATCCGAGGTGTGTCTGTCTGTGTCCCCGCCAGTCCGGTCACAGAGGTGACGTCCACGCGCCCTCGGCCAGCAGACCGACCCTGCTGCGTGCGGCGCGGCTGCCGGGCCGGGCGGGCCGAGGCTTCCTGCTGAGCGTGGGCGGCTGGTGGCTGGAGCTGCAGGCACTGGTGGCAATAGCCAGGCAGCACACGCATGCCATCACTTCCCACCACTGTGCACGTGGCACACGCAGCTCCGGCTCCCTCCCTCCTGCCGGAGGGGAGGGCGTCTTCAGCACCCCGCTCCCGTGGGGGGGGACAGCCCCAGGGGGGCAGAGGAGCTGGACTTGAACCCAGAGCCGCGGATGCTCAAGAGCCTTAGGGATCACACTCACCCCACCAGCCCTGCAGGCCGGCCGCACACGGAAGGGAGCCGGGACCCCGTTGCACACTCCAGGGGCGTAAGCCTTGTGGGGGAAGCTGAGCGGGGGCTCTGAGAGGTGACGGCGCTCCGACCTGCCCATCCCCGTGGCTCGGTGCCAGGTCTGGGAATGCCACGTCCACCCCGGGTGGCCCCTGGCCAGGAGCAGGGCGGAAACACCGAGCAGGGTCCCCACCCCTGAGGGAAGAGGAGGATTTCAACTCCCGCCCAGCCCCGGGAGCCAGTGGTTGGGGTGGCCGAGTCCTCAGCGGGGGGACCTGGGACGGCTGCCACCCACCACGCCTGGAATCACAGAGCCACCGGCGTCGGGCCCTTGGGTCACCCAACCCTGCACCTGGCAGAGAGGACGCGGCAGGGCGGTTAGGGTGCCTGCCCAGGGCCACTCGTAGATCCCTACAGCCCCGGACACAGGCGCTGGTGTCACCTGCCTTCTCCGGGTGTGGAAACCCGGTCGCCTGAGCACCTGCAGGGGGTCGGGGACGTCTGTGCAGGGTGGCGCTGACCGTCTTGTGACTGCTGTGTGTTCCCTGTCTTGGGTTCTGTTTTGCACCGACTGTCGTCTTTAGCAAAGTACAGTTTGAAAAAAATTCAGCCTGTTTTCACTGAGCTAACAGGACAAAGGAGGCCAGGAAGAGAGGGTCAGGGAAGCAGGGCCCCCAACGAGGCACAGGGGACTCTGGGGAGGGGGGCTCAGCCGGAGGGGCTGGGGACGGGGTCTCCTCTCACCCAGGGGTGCGTGGTGGGGGCAGCCGGGCGGGTCCTTAGGTGTCTGCCCCGTGGTTGGGGGTGGGCTAGAAAGAAGGACAAAGATGCTCCCAACTCAGTCCCCAAAGATTGGAGGCCAAGAGAGGACCTGGGAGAGGGAAGCCCCGGGGGTTCCTGGGAGGGAGGGGACACCCAGTCTGCACAGAGGAAAATAATGGAAACTCCTTTTGCTTTTATTTCACTCCCCTGATTTCTTTCTCTATATGTTCTATAAATTACACCACGGATTACACACATGTGGTTGGTATTACACAATTTGTCATTTAAAAATAGAACTGGGGTTATTCCAAAAATAGTTTTTGCAGGAATGCAAAAGTTTGAAGTAGGACCAACTTAGGCCAGAAATACGCTCTCATGGTCTGACTGTTAAAGGCACTCTGGAAATTGGATTTAGGAAAAAGAAAAGCAGCTGGGAAGCTTTAGCAACAGGGTGCTATTGTTTGAACGCCATGGGCTCTGGGCCAGCCCGGTGCGAGTCTTCCCACCTGGTCGCCACTGGTGGATCGGGAGAGGGGACACAATTATCCTCTTTGGCAGCAGGAAAAGGCTCAGGGCGGGACTTCATCGGGGAGCAGGGGCTGGGTCCCTGGTCAGTGGGACCGCCAGGGGCCTTCAGTGCCCCGAGCAAGGGACATGCAGGGAGACCACCAAGGAACACCACTGTCATCGTGTGCCCCCCCAAGACCAACGCCTGGAGCCAACAGGGGTTGAAGGCCCCACCTTTAGCCCCCCAAGGAGTTCAGGAAGGGCTCGCCCGGGGTCAGGGCTGACTTATGCAGGCCGGGTGTGGACAGGGGCTGCTGGGAGGATGCCAGGGTGGGATGGGGTGGGGGTGGCTGGTGGCTGTGGGGCCCTCATGTGTCTAGATGTCTTTGTAGTCAGCACTTTGTTGTCAGGGCCTGTCTTCCTCCAGGGTGTGCTGTGAATTGCAGACGGGAGGAGTGGGGGAGGAAGGTTCTACTGCCAGGGCCACTGGGACCTGGGGTGGCCAGATCTAACAAAACAATAGCACAGGACACCGGTCAAGTGTCAGTTTCAGATAAACAGCAGAGATTGGGTGCACAAGACACATTTACAGCAAAAACCTATTTGCAGCTTCACTGAAATTAACACTTACCTGGATCTACTGTATCTTATCTGGCACCTGTGGAGCGGCAGGTGGGGAGAGGGTGTCCCTGGAGCCACCTGCCGGTGCCACCGTGCCCAGGGATGCCCTCGCCAGCTCCAGACCGCAAGCCCGCCTTCCGGTGACGAGCACAGTGGCTTTGTCACGGGCCGGAACCCGCTCTGCCCGGTCCAGGCCTGTTGGCGTTGCCCACGGAGAGAGAGCTAGCGGGTCCCAGGGTGGCCGCGATCGGTGACTGACAGGTACGGGCCATAAAGGCCCGGCTCCCTGCCAGGGACAGCTCCGCCCCCTAGGACTTCTCTCCCTGCCCGCAGGCCCCTGGGGGTGCTGCCCCTCCCCAGATCACTGCCCACGTCCCTGCCAGAGTCTCTGCGCCTCCAGACGTCCCCCCTCCTCCTCCTCTTCCTGGAGACGCCAGCCCGGACAAACACGGGCCGGGCGCGGCCACGGAGTCAGCAACCGAAAATCCCGGCAGGCACCCGGGCGCCGGAGGGCGGGAGGGCCACGGCTGCGGCTGAGCAGGTAGGCGGCGACCACACCCGCTACGTGTCCAGGTCTGTGTCCCCAGCATTCATGGGCCAAAATCCTCCCCCCGGGGGACCGTGTTGGGCGGTGGGGCCTCTGGGGGAGGGGAGGCCATGAGAGGAGGCTCAGGAATGGGTTGTCGCCCTGACCAGGGAGGCCACGGGAGGCCAAGGCGTTCCTTGCATCTGCGGTGGGAGGACGCAGAGTCGACGCCACCTCTGAGAAACAGGGCCTCCCCAGACACCGCCTCCACCCCCGCCGCCTGGACCTGGGACTTCCCGCCTCCAGAACCGTGAGGAACACATGTCCGTGTGTACAAGACTCGGAGATGTGGCATGTTGTCGTAGCGGGCAGGGCACCCCGCCCCTGCGCGGGGAGCAGGAGGACATGCTCCCAGAGTGTCACGGAAGAGCCACAGTGCAGGGGGGCGGTGTGGGCGCCACGGGGCTGGCCCTGCCCAAGTCTCTTCACGGTGACCCTCGGGCCGGGTCATTTTCACGTTCGGACGCCTCCCGGGCCCCAGCTCAGAGGCCGCCCCTCCCCCTCCCGCCCCGAAGCCCGGTCTGGGCCACCGCCGCCAGCTGAGAGTGGTGTTATTATGGGATAGCCCCTCTGTTCCTGTGTTGAAACGAACGCCCCACAGACCTGACGCCTTAGGGGCTGTCAGCAGCAAGGGATGCACAGAACCTGCCCCAGAACCGGGTTTGGCCACGCCGGGCCTGCCCCGCGGCTCTCGGGCCTGCTGGCGGGTGCGGGGAGCAGCCCCCGAGAGGGGAGACGTGATGAGGCCCCGAGACGGGGCCGTGAGCTGAGGGACGGGAGCCCACCACAGGCCCAGCTGGGGTTGGCGGCAAGCCACCAAAACCGTCACAACTCTAGTAACAAAACTCGGAAAGGCAAACGACTCTTCTCCAGGGGTCAGTCTCAGGAAACCACGAGAAAACTGTGGAGAAGGAAGCAGCGGCGGGACGGCCCTCCCTCCCTGGGTGTCAAGAGCCCTCTGCAACTTGACGCATGCCAGCCTTGCAGAGCGTGTCGTCGCTGGGCTCACGGGACAGTCACGCTTCTCTCCCTCTCCGCGGCAGGTCCCCTTGAAGCCAGCGTTCCCACTCAGGAGCTCCGAGCTGCAAATCTAATCCAGACTCCGCAAAATAAAATAATTCCAGCCTGCATTCGGCCGGCCCATTATCTCGCACGGTGTGTGATGGCTGCTTTATTAAACAACAGCAGAGAAAAGCAAGTTCCAAATGGGCCCGTGCGTTTGTTTGGGAGTTGGCAAAACAATGCGAAATTCAATCACGCACAACAATGGGCCGCGTCCGGCGCTGACGCAAGATGCTCAGCTGCCGCGGGGATGACGCTTGCTCGTTCGCAGGACGGAGTCCACGTGTGGGCGCGGAAGACACAGAGCGACTTTCTCCAGGGACTGGCAAGGGCCCCCCGCTTTGGGGCTGGGCGTCCAGAGATCTTTGACGCCGTGTGTGCTGGCCCCAAGGCCATCCCTGGGTCCACGGGCTCCATGGGAGGCTGCAGTGGGGACCTGTCTCCTCCAGGGCAGAGGGCAGAGGGCAGAGGGCAGAGGGCAGAGGGAAACCTGGGACAAGAGCCCGAGGATACCAGAAGCGGGGCGGCTGGTCGGTTCACCACCGTCCTGAGAGAGGAGCTTGGCAGCAGGCTCCTTTTTTTTTTTTTTTTTTTTTTTTTTGAGACAGAGTCTCGCTTTGTTGCCCAGGCTAGAGTGAGTGCCGTGGCGTCAGCCCAGCTCACAGCAACCTCAAACTCCTGGGCTCAAGCAATCCTCCTGCCTCAGCCTCCTGAGTAGCTGGGACTACAGGCATGCGCCACCATGCCCGGCTAATTTTTTCTATATATATTAGTTGGCCAATTAATTTCTTTCTATTTATAGTAGAGACAGGGTCTCGCTCTTGCTCAGGCTGGTTTTGAACTCCTGACCTTGAGCAATCCACCCGCCTTGGCCTCCCAGAGTGCTAGGATTACAGGCGTGAGCCACCGCGCCCGGCCTTGGCAGCAAGCTCCTGGGGCTTGGTCCCCCAGAACGCCATGCAGAGGCCCACGCAGACGAGGGCCCCCTTCCTTTCACGGGACACGGCAGTGGCTTTCTGGTCCTGCCCCACCGCCCAGGTGGCCGGGAGGTGCTGTTTTGCCTTTGTGTGTGCTCGGCACTGAATTAATGGGCACGCTATGTTTACGAGACAGGGTATTTGCAACCTAAAATCAGCCTCACCAAGCCTGCACCAGGTCACATCTGCTTGCTGGCCTCACCAGAATCTAGGCAGACACGACCCTCCGTGCTTCCCGTGCAGCTTAACTTGAGAAATGCGATCTATGTGCAACTCCCAGAGCTGCGCTTCCTCGCGTCGGGGGGGGGGGGGGCACAGCAGCAGCCGGAGCGGTCGGCGCCGTCCACACGCGTGTGGCCCTGGCTGGTCAGAGGCAGCGAGTGACCTGCAGACGGATTCCAGGCGCCCCAGGTGAGAAACGCAAGCAGGAGGGGCCAGGGGCCGGCCTGGCAGGAGCCGTGGAGTGACTTTCCTCGGTTTCCCCAGTTCGAGAGCGATGCAGAAAGAGAATGAAAAGCAGAACAGCCCTGGCCCTTGGTGGCCGTCCCCACGGCCCCCAGGACCAGGTGAGCTAAACGGAGAAGCCATGCAAAAAAGCCTTTTGTTTTTATTTTTCAGTAACGTAAGTGTTGTGCAAAGAAATAGTGTCACGTCTTCTCGGCTGAACTGTCATAACCCTGCTTTGCTGAGAACAACTGTCCTCGGCCGGGTTTCTAAGCCGACGGTGCCGGGGACCAGCTCCGGACGTCCCAGTGCCTCACGGGTCTTTGGTTCCAGCCCCAGCCAAGCTCTGCCTTTTGTCCACAAGAGCAGCTTGTGGTTCTGGCCAACAGAACCTGCCCCTCCTAGGGAGCCCCTGCCCCGCCCCCGCGTCCCCACCTCCCCCCGCGTCCACCCGGGACCTTCAGGTCACATCAAGGTCGAGTGCCCTCCCGGGCTGCGTGTGCAGCGGAGAACAGAGGCTTTGGCGACCGGCCACCATCGGAGCCCGGCCAGCCTCTCACTGCTCCTCCGGGAGGCGGTGGGACCCGCACGGGCCTCCTGGGCTGTCGGGGGTTCGGGAGCCTCAGGGGAAAAAGGCGGCCCCTCCCTGCGGAGTCTCCTCCCCGTGGAGGGGGACAAACGGGCCCCTCCTGGGCTCCCGGGCATGGCCTGGCCCTCCATCCGCGTGGGCGGCCTGTTCCCAACCTCCCCTCTCTAGCTGGGCGCTCAGGGCGCCAGGCTCCGGCCAGCAGGGCGGCGGGGCCGCCTCCTCGCCCCAGCCCCAAAGTCCCGGCTGCGTCCCCACCGGCCTGCTGTGGCCCCAACCCGCTCCGCCTCTCGGCCCGGAGGGAGCTGGGCCTCGATGAGAGACTGATCAGGCCCGCCAGCGTCAGCCCAGTTTGCTCCCTTAAAATGCCGGAAACACTCAGTTATTCGTTAGAAACCTCAGTCGGGTCCCACCGACTTGTGTCAAGAAGCCAGGCCCAGCTACCGCTGCAAAGACGACAGGCCACTCGGACAGCTCCGAGAGCTTCCGCCCACCTCCGCCGTCTTCCCGCGTCAGGGGTGGATGGATGGCGCGAGGAGGCGGGCACGGAGGGACGGGGCCTCGCTGCGGCAGGCACCGAGCAGAGGGCACGAGTCCGCAGGCCGGCCGGCCGGCCGGCGTCACCAAGCGAAAGACATCTGAGACTCTCCAGCAGGGAAACGCCGCCTGGGCCCTGGGCCGTGCTCCTGCCGGCCCCACCCCTGTGTGTGTCTCCGTGGCGACCACGGCAGGAAGGTGCCACCGTCTGTCTCGGGGCCCAGGCGGCAGCGGAGCGTGGGGACCTCCTGCCTGGGCAGGGGTGGGGGCAGACGTCCCGGCGCAGGCTGCGGTCCTGCTGCTGCTGACCGTCCACACGGCGTGGCCAGACGTTCCTGCCAAGGTCCCGGCAAAGCGGGGCTCCGTGACCACCCTCTGTCACCTCGAGCCTTCGTCCTCTTCCTCTTCCTCCTCGCTCCGTCCGACCCACCGTGATTAGAGTGTCCGGAAGCCCCTGCCGCGTCAGATTTCCGGCCAGACCCTGCTTGGGCCAGTTGTAGGAGACCCTGAGAATAAAGCCAGATGGCGCGGGTGGTCCCCGCCCTCGGGACTTGTCCCTTCTCACGCACAGCCCCAGCTGGACTCCTCATCAGTCGTGACTCCTGGCCGGCAGCATTGATTACTGGTGACCCGCCCGGCACGGCGAGACCCTGCAAGGTCCCGAAGGTGTGAATGAGACAGCAGCAGACTGGCCGCGGCAGACTGGCCGCACGTGGCTCCCAGACGGGGCTGGGGACGCCCACCTGTGGCACCCACGGCTCACCTGTGTGGCTCTGCGCGACGCCCTGGTCCTGTGAGCAGGCTGCCGGCGAGGAGGCACCTGCCCCGGGTAGGTGACCGGAAGATCCCTTCCCACCGTGACCTGCCGTCATGCTATTTCCCACGCGGGTCCCTGGCTCTGCTCCTGCCAGACATGCTGCCGGGGACTCTGCAGCTGAGACCCCGCGCCTGGCGCCGGTTCTTGCGGCATTTCCATCTCCAGACATCCTCGTCTTGCCACTGATTATTTTTTCTTTTTTTTTCTTTTTTTTGAGACACAGTCTCACTGTGTTGCCCAGGCTAGAGTGCCGTGGCCTCAGCCTAGCTCACAGCAACCTCGGACTCCTGGGCTCAAGCAATCCTCCTGCCTCAGCCTCCCAAGTAGCTGGGACTACAGGCATGTTCCACCATGCCCAGCTAATTTTTTCTGTATATATTTAGTTGTCCAGCTAATTTCTTTCAATTTTTTTAGTAGAGATGGGGTCTCGCTCTTGCTCAGGCTGGTCTGAAACTCTTGGCCTCAAATGAGGCCAATCCCAGAGTGCTGGGGGCATAGGCATGAGCCACCGCACCCGGCCTTTCCACTGATTTTTGTCCTCAGAGTGGTGAAGCTTCATCTTGGTTCTGTGGTCAATTTATCTTCCCCACATACATAATTGATGTTTCTTCCACGACTTCTCAGAGCTCTCAAACCACCGCCCAGGCATCGCCCCACTTCTCAACAGTTTTAAATTTTTTATTAACTATAAATAAGGAAATAAATGCTCAAATGTATGGCAGTTTATGCAGCCTGTATTTTAACGTGTTCAAAATAAACGGCCGGTGCACATTCGATGTATCAGCATGCTGAGGCCGATTTTGAAGAGAGCAGGTGAGAAAATTCTAGAAAACACATATTTTTCATAAATAATCATCGTCTCTCCGTCACCCTCCAGCGTTAACATTCCCAAATCAGTTTGTGCTGTTTGTATTTTAATAGTCGAATAGTTATTAGTAGTTATCCATTCATGGCCAGGAGTGATCATGCGAACAAACACCATCTGCTGAAATTTGGGGAGAGAAAGAAAGAAGCGGGCTGGGAGGAAAGGAGAGAAAGAGAGAGAAGAGGAAGAGCAGAGTAAGGAGGAGGAGGAGCGAGAGGAAGGAAGGACGGAAGGGAAGGGGGAAGAAGAGGGGAGGGAGAGGGAGGAGGAAGTCGTGGCGGGAACTCTCCTGCAGACCTGAACCAGGCGACACCTGTTCACAGGCCCTGGAGCGTCTCTCCCGGCCTCCCCGCGCTCCTCTGAGGCCGAGTGACTCACAGCTCCGTGACCTGGACGCCCACTCCCCGAGGGTGACCTCCAGCCCGGAGAATCCCCTCGTCCACCTCCCGACCCCGCTCCCACCGGCTCCGAAACCGGGACTCCCGGCCTCCCTGCAGCCGGCGGTCTGAGGACTGGCCTCCTCCTCCAGTCCTCGCCCCTCTGTCCCTCCGTCATCCCTCCCAGGTTGCACTGCTTGGCCGGGCCCTGGACTCCCCGCCCCTCGGCCCCCCTACCTCTTGCCTGGGCCCCCAGCCTGCTGGGTGGGACCCTCCCTTGCGTCCTTCTGCACCTGGGCAGCTGTGCACTTGGAGTCACAGGTGTTATGATGCGACGCTGCCCCTGGCACCCGGCCCCCAGCCGTCTAGCCACCCCCAGTTCCCCACAGCTGTAGTGGGTGGCACCCCCACCCCGCGCACCTCCCCCCTGCGTCGGTGCGAGAGGCTCCTCCCTGCCTGCTGGGGTGGCAGCGCCCTCGTGCAAGGGAGCCGGGAAGTGCCGGGGCTCCCTATGTCTCGGGGTGTCCCTGGATCTCACAGGACAGTCAGTGCACACACGCCGGCTCCCGTCCTCCAGAGACGGCAGCTCTGAGACGCAGGGCGGCCCAGTGGGTGCAGCCCGGGCCCCCCACGGCGGGATGCCCTCCCCAGCACACTGCCCGCCCCTGGGTCCTGGGGTCGGCGTCTGTTCTGTGGGTGACACCAAGACAGGCAGCGCCCTTAGGGACTCAGGTGTGCCTCTCGGGTCTCCCTGCGCAGGGATGGGGTGCAAAGGCAGTGTGGGCTGGCAGCTTCCCCCAACCCTGCTGGGCCCTCAGAGGGCCGTGCACTTCCTTACAAGAACTGAGTGCAGCGGGGTGTCGGGCCGGGGCAGACTCCCCGGGGCAGACTCCCCTGCGCGGCGCCCCCCCCCCCAGCTGCAGTCAGGCTGTCCCACCTGCACCCTGCCCTCCCACACAGGTGGCGCACCTGCTCCCCCACCTGGTCTTCTCGGGTGTGGGTCCCAGATGATCCCTTCTTGGAGGGGGAGGGCTCGTGCCGGTGTGGTGTGGCGGGTGAGGCCCTCCAGCGGCCTGCATGCTGCCCACGACTGAGGCCCCGCCAGGTGTGGGCTGAGGATGAGGAAGGCACGCACTGGGAGGAAGCACTGGAAACTCCCAGCAGGGAGACCTGCCGCCGGTCACCGCCAAGCCTGGCTCGGTGGAGCCTCACTCAGCAGGTGCAGGTCGTCTCATGTGGTCACGTCACACGCACAGGATGCTCTGCGGTTGGCACGTGCAGCGCGGCCGTGAATAGCCGTGAACAGCACGCAGTCTTTTTTTTAATCTCAGCATATTGTGGGGGTACAAATGTTAAGGTTATGTACATTGCCCTTGCCCCCTTCAAGTCAGAGTTTCAAGCGTGTCCATCCCCCAGGTGGTGTGCATCGCACTCATTATGCTTGTGTATGCCCGTCCCCTCCCCCCACCTGCCCGACACCTGATGAAAGTTATTTCCGTGTGTCCACTTAGGTGCCGATCCATTAATACCAATATGCTGGTGAGTACATGTGGTGCTGGTTTTTCCATTCTTGGGATCCTTCACTTAGTAGGATGGGTTCCAGCTCTATCCAGGAAAATACAAGAGGTGCTGCATCACTGTTGTTTCTTAAAGCTGAGTAGTACTCCATGGTATACATATACCACATTTTATTAATCCACTCCCAAATTGATGGGTACTTGGGGTACTTGGGTTGTTTCCACAGCTTTGCAATTGTGAATTGTGCTGCTATAAACATTCGAGTGCAGGCATCTTTTTTATAGAGTGACTTTTGCTCTTTTGTGTAGATGCCCAGTAGTGGAATTGCTGAATCAAATGGTAGATCTACTTTTTTTTACCTTTTTTTTTTTTTTTTTTTTTTTTGAGACAGATTCTCACTTTGTTGCCCGGGCTAGAGTGAGTGCTGTGGTGTCAGCCTAGCTCACAGCAACCTCAAACTCCTGGGCTCAAGCGATCCTCCTGCCTCAGCCTCCCAAGTAGCTGGGACCACAGGCCTGCGCCACCATGCCCGGCTAATTTTTTCTATATATATTAGTTGGCCAATTAATTTCTTTCTATTTATAGTAGAGACAGGTCTCGCTCTTGCTCAGGCTGGTCTCGAACTCCAGAGCTCAAATGATCCACCCGCCTCAGCCTCCCAGAGTGCTGGGATTACAGGCGTGAGCCTCCGCGCCCGGCCTAGGTCTACTCTTTAAAATAATTTTTTATTGTGTTAAAACATACATGACATGAAATGTACCGTCTCGTCCACTTCAGTGTGCAGCTCAGTGGCGTTGAGCACGTTCATGTTGTCGTGCAACCACTGCCACCACCCATTGCCAGACTTGTCATCTGCCCAAGTGAGACCCCGCCCCTGTCAAACGCTAACCTCCGTCCCCTCCGCCCCGGCCCCGGCCCTGGCCCCACTGCTCTACGTCCCGTCTCTACGCGTTTGTGTCATCCAGGGACCTCGTGCACGTGACACAGCATCATATTTCTGTGTCTGGCTTATTTCACTCACCACGATCTCCTTGGAGTCTCCTCCTTTATGGCCGAGTAATATTCCTTTCCAGGTACAGACTGCATGTTTTTATCCCTCCATCTGCAGGTGGCCTCCCTGAGTTGCTTCCACGTTTCAGCCGTTGAGAATCTTGCTGCTGTGAACACAGAGGTGCACAGACATCTCTTCAGCTTCCTGCTTTCAGTTCTTCCGGGCACATGCCCAGAGGTGGAGTTGCTGCGACTCACGGCAATTCTACGTTCAATTTTTTGCAGGAACCCCACACTGCTTCCCACGGCCGCTGACACTCCCACCAGCAGGGCAGAAGGTCCCGGCTTCGTTACTCCTGATAGTAGCCACCCTAAGGGCAGGAGGCGGTACCTCAATGTGGTTTGGGTCTGCGCTTCCCGGATGATCAGTGGCGTGGTGCGTCTTTCCTCGTGCCTCTAGACCACCTCCTGTACCTTCTCTGGCGAAGTCTCTATTCGGGAAGGTGTGATATTTTAAGGTTAGTTTTTCAACTGGGACCTAAAAACGTGCAAACAGCTGAGAAAACGCAAAGCATGTATTTATTGTTCCCATTTGTTGCTTTTGCAATTGTTTTTCAATGGAGCCTTTCTAAAAAATCTATGCTTTGACGTTGTCGGCTTAATGAGGGAAGTAAAAACGGCGTTGTTATTTTTAACCCTACGATAGCGATTGCGCGATCGGTTTCACGGGACATCGTGTCAAGGAAGGAGACGCCATTGTAAGACGCAGCAGAAGCAACTTTTGCAGCCGTAATTGAGGACGGGGAAGTGCTGAAACCACATTACATTACTGGTGGAAATGTAGCAGTAGCTAAAGAACCAGTGAGACTGTCTGCACATCAATGGCGTTTGCATACGAAAGAAACATAAAGAAATGCAAAACCAAAACTTCCTCTTTGGAAGAATAAGTATTACATTAAAAGACTGACAGCAGATGTTCGGCATTGTACATACAGACCTTTGAGTTTCCTATCAAGCAGCATCTTGCATTGCTAGAACCAAATGTAAGATCGCCAAGAGGCTCTTAGAGACGTTTGCAGGAAAACGCAGAGAGAATCCCTGACAAGGGAGGCGGCTCCAGTTACCACTTTCCCCGAAGCTCAATATATTCGGAACCGGCTGGTGATGTAGGAGAGCAATGCCTAGAACAAATACAGCTAGCAAGGTAATTGCCGGTGGACCTGGACCAGAAGGCAGGCATTGCTTACACGGCCTTTCTTTGCTCACGCGCGAGATCCGGACCTGATACAACGGAAGGAATTTTTTCAGCTTTGTTGCCAACAGACACCACCGGCCCTGCGCTGTATACAGCTAGGAAGGACTGCACTGTCAACAAATACAGTTTGAAGTGCGTCCTTAATTTAAAGAGCTTACACCATAATGTAAATCAACACACTGCTTCCTTCATCAAGAAAGTCTCACTTTTGGGGGGAAAAGAAGCCAGCTGTGCTCAGTGGCTTAGAGAATTACGCTGCTAATCAGGCTGCGTGTAGAAATTACGTGTTTTGTGTAGCTGGGCATGGCGCGGCTCTATCACAACATGTGCTATTCTGAGGCTACTGTGTTAATGTTGAGCTTAATCTCTTAGTGAGCACAGAAAGCTGATTAAGAGCAACTGCTGGGATGTGCTCAAGTGTGACGGTTAACCAAAGTAAGGTCTCCGTCTAGATTGTTGCACATACAGACTGATCTCTTAATGCTTCTTAATGTCTGGTCCCAGTGATTTAAAGATTTGTGCAGCCAAACTTGATTATTTGTATGACACCCTTGGAATGTTCTCCCTGCAAAGAAAGAATGCAACATGGTTTCTAAGGGCAACGAAGATTTAAGGGCAGAGGAAAAACTTAAACGCTTAGAAGAACAGTTTCTATGATTTTTACGGCAAGTTCCACTACTTAACAACAACTGTCAGTGAAGTAGGAGTTGATCCTGATATTTCACACCCATGAAAAAAAGTTACCTTCTAACAACTTAGAAGTTTGATAGAACTTTTAAAGTTTTACTCCTTGACAAAAGAGATCTGTGCATAGGAAATTCATGGGTCCAGAGTCCATTTCTTTTGTGGAAAGGGTGCTGCACAAATTCAACAACAAGTTTGCAGAATAAATTTTGAAACTTGCCAGTGATGAAGGACTGGATATGGATTTTGAAAATTCAGCATCACTTACTTCGTTTTGGATACAAGCTTAAGATGAATATCCCATTCTTGCTCCCACACTCCTAACAGCAGATACAGGACACGAGCTCCCGCGTGGCCCTGCAGCCAGCAGGCCCGTGTCCGCCTGCACTGTGGGTACAGAAGGGCACTGGGGGTGTAGGCAGGGCACTGGGGGTGCAGGCGAGGCACTAGGGGTATGGGCAGGGCACTCAGGGTACAGAAGGTCACTGGGGGTACAGAGGGCACTGGGGGTGCAGATGCTGTCGGGGCCATGGCCGAGCAGCAGAAAAAAGGCTGGAAAAGGCAGCAGCAGAGGGGAGGGGCGTCTCCTCCCTGTCGTCCTGGGAACACGCTGGGAAGCCAGGTGACAAGGCAGATTCCAGAACATCACCCTCTCCTCCTGGGTCTGTGGTTTCTCAGGCCCAGCTCAGGGCTGGCCCCTGCCCCACACCAGCCAGACGCGGACCCCTGACCCCTCCAGGTCTGTCTTTACGGCCCCTCCTCTGCCTGACCTGGTTCCACCATGGCCACAGGCTCTGGCTGGGACTCTCTCAGGCCACACTGCCCGGCAAGCCCACCCACTGTCGCTGTCCAGATCCATACCCAGCAGTGCTTCCCCGAGCTCCAGACCCCCCCAGAGAGCCCCCGTCCACTCCAGCGCACCGTGAGGCCCCTGCAGACCCCCTGGCAACCCCCTGTCTGGGTCAGGGCCACATCCACGCAATCCGGGCCCCAACACCTGCCTCGCTGTCCCGTTGGCTGGGACAGGTGTTCAGACACATCCTACGTCCATGGCTGGGGACGCAGCAGTGGTCCAGCCGGCCGAAGCCCTGCCTTGCGCACACTGGCCAGGACCCTGCCCCTACGTCCCCACCCGCCTCCTCCCCTCCCCCTCTGCCCCCACAGGCTCCCTGCTGGTCCGCGGCTGACCGTCCGCCCCTGGGCTGTTACGTGAGAAAGAGGGTCCTGGCTGCTCTGGGACGGCGCTATTTCCCCAGAAGTTCCGGCTGCTGCCCGAGGACAGACATGCGTCCTGAAACCCGTGCCTTTGGGGGCAGGCATGCAGGAACTGGCCGGGGAAGGTGGCTGGAGCCCACGGAGACGTGGAGAGCCCCGCAGGCGGGAAGGAACCACCCAGCAGGGCTGTCGTCCAGCTGGACCGGGCAGGTGCCAGCGGGCAGCAGAGACTGTCACAAGAGGAGTCAGCTGCCCCCTGGGAGGGGTCAGGCTGCCATCGGCTCAAGTCACCCGGGAGGGCTGCACAGAGGCCAGCTGGAGCCACCCCTCCCCTCCGACGTCCCAGTCACCGGGACAACCACGCAGAGGACTCCAAGTGTCCTCCCGTGGCACAAGTGCCATCACCCTGCACAGCCCAGCCACCAGGTCCCAGTAAGAGGACGAGACTGTCCCTGAGTGCACAGGGCGTCCTCGGCCCCCGGGGGGCTGTGTCGGATGCTGGGGTGAGGAGGAGGCCTCACCCCTGGCTTAGCTCTCTCGGACAGAGGCTGGGGTGACGGGCGTGCCCGGACGTCCAACGCGGGCGAAACGTTTCCGGGAAATCGCAGTTGGGATGTTTGTGAGCACGTGAGACCCTTATTTTGCAAGAGCTTGGGAAAATTTTCCCTTGTTAGGCTTTTGCAATGTGCCCCGTTGGGCACTCGAAGCTCTTAAAGAGAAAAATCAAATGCATCTAGCTCAGAAAGGCAGCTTTGTATGTGTGAGGGAATTTAATTAACTAAGTTTATAAATAAAATTGAGAATTTGATTAGTTCAACTCGGATTAAGATAACAATAGTCAACTTCTTGAACGCGACGGCGTTTCGCATGTAACATTTGCTACATTTATAGACATCGAGCTATTTCTGGAAAGGCAGATTTCTGGATCCGTAACGTTATGGCACCGAAGGTTCACTGAGGTATCCGAGCCGTTGCTGACGGCTTTTCTCGGGCAGGAACCCGCCACAGGCCTCAGGAGCTCCCCGTGACGAGAGGACACGGACTGTTCTGCGTCCTGGACTCGTCCGGCCAGTGCCTCTGTGACATTCCAGAAAACAAGCGATTAAACTCGAAACGCCAACGAATCCATGGCATGGGCATTCTTCTCTCCCAGGTAGAATTTTCACAAGATTCCCCACAGGCTACAGGGAAAGACAGAAGCCACCAAAGGCGTCATGCATGGTTCCATGACACAGGCTCCCTCCTGCCCAGTTCTGTCCCTGTCCTCCGCATGCATCACCATCTGACAACGCCAGCTAGCCTGGGGGTCCCTGGACACTCTGCCATCTTCCCTCTGCCCGTGCATTTTCACCCACTTGTCTGCCTGCTAAGTTGTCCCTCCACCTCCACCCCGGAGTCGCCTCCTCCAGGAAGGCCTCCTGGACCATTCTGGGAAGACAGAGCACCCTCCTCAGTCCTCACCTGGCTTCCTGCAAACACAAGTTTGTGATTCCCTGCTTCCTTCCGCTGTGAGTTCTGAGGAGCCAGGGCGTGCACTGATGTGGGAGGAGGGCCTGGTTTGGGGTTCCGAGTTTTACCCCAGTGCTGCTGCCCTGGCACAGCCCGTCTGCTCATGCCCCACCTCGGGGCTGCGGCTGGGTGGCCTGTGCCCCGGCACACCGAGCGATCGAGTCCCAGGAAAGGACAGAGGCGGCGAGGATGAGCAGGGAGGGTAGGGGTCCCGGGTGGAGGGGCTGGCCACACCTGCACTTTCCCGGGCTGGAGAGGGCGTCCGGCTAGCGGGGCGGGCAGGACAGCTGCTTGCTCCTGGGCCTGGGAGGGGCCGGGGCTCCGGTGAACGGTGAACGGGGCAGCAGGCGACGCCCACAGTCCTGCCCCGCTGACCTGCATGCTCTGGAAGCTTCTACGCCCCCGGACAACGTGCTTGCTCAGAATCCAGAGAACCCCGCAGGGAGGAGGAACAAGGGACATGGACATTTGGAGAATGTCCTATTCCGAGGGGGGTTGTGCTCTCAGGGGAAGCCACCGCCCTCGACACGCTCCGGAACCCACCTGGCTCTGCGATTTACCCTGACGCCGGAGGGGCCTGCCTCGGCCTGGGGCGGGCACCCCCCGCTCCCCACAGCGATCTGTGTGGGGACGCACAGTGTCCCCGGGGACTGACAGGACCGGTGAGGAGGTGGTGTCCCCTCCGTGGGAGTCGTGGGTGGGGCTGAGAGTGGAGCTGCTGGGGTAGCAGAGCGGCCGTGGCAGGGGTCAGGCGTGGCCACGCAGGGATGACCCCGTGAGATGCAGCGGGCAGAGCTGGAGAACACAGACATGCACACGCGTGCACACACGCGCCCTCCCTCCACTCGGGCTCGCACCTCCTTCTGACGCTCGCAAACCCGGGGTCCCCCCGTGTTCCCCCGGGACGGGCCTCGCCCAGCCCCGCAGCCCAGGGAGGAGCCGGGCGGCTTTGTGGGGCTCCGCAGTGAAACTGCCTGGGCCCATCCCCAGCCTTTCTGGCTCTCCCCGGGCTCGCAAAGGCGCCCAAGTCCCTGGACGTCGGCAACACTGCCGTCTGGATGCAGGAGGAGGGTCTGCGCTGTCTATCACTCGGGCTACCCGCCGGGGTCCGCGCCGTCTGGGACGTGCCCACCGGGTCTGCCGGGGCCTCGGCCCGTCGGCCACGCCCTGGGCTGGGCGCCCTGCAAGGCCTGGCAGACGCCTGCCTTCGGCCAGGCTTGTCCCCAGGCGGGCAGGTTGTGCCTGCAGACTGCGCTTCGCGGACTCCCCTGGTCTCGCCCGCTGTCCCGATGGAGATGGACCCGCTTACAAAATGCCGCCCGGTTGTGGGAGTGGGCGGGACATGGAGGCCCCACCTCCTGGGCCCGGCGTCTTGGGAGTCCTGGCGGCTGCCCCGGGCTGGTGTGGCTGGTCGGGGCCTTCAGGCCCGCCAGGGCCGCCTTAGTCATACCAGTGTGCTTGGAAAGATCTAGAACAAAGGTCAGCTGCCAACTCCCTGTAACCCAAACTGCTGCTGACCCTTCAGCGCCCAAGAGGGCCAGAGGGTCCCTCACACACACGCGGCCGGTGAGAATTAAATTAGCAAGATGTTGTTTCCAGAAGGCAATTTGATAATGAGAATTAAGAACCTTGAACATGCGTGTGCTGTTCAACCTCAGGAAAGAGCCTGAAATGCAAACCGAGCATATTCAAAGAGATGCTTAACACATAGGGCTTGTAGCTGGGAAAACCTGCAACTAGCAGTCCCTTCGTCTCGGGAGTTGTTAAATAACTAATGTGTCCCCGACAGGAACTCACAGACCCCTTCTAAACAATAATAGAAGGCGGTTTTTCATAATGCGTAGGGGGATAAAACCTATCGTGTTAAGAAAAGAAACCAAAAGTCACGATCCCAATTGCATTTGCTCCACAGACTCCACTGCGGCAAGAAAAGGACACATGACACTTTAGACGGGCAGGGAAGGAACAGATCAGACCGGCCCAGACCAGCCCAGACCAGCCCAGACCAGCCCTGACCAGTCCAGACCAGCCCTGACCAGCCCAGACCAGCCCTGACCAGCCCTGACCAGCCTTCATATCCACAGGTGCCCCCTCCCCTACCCCCATGGGACCAGGACGGCCCTGCCCCACGCACACCCCAGAGCTGGGCGAGGCAGGATTCCGGTTACAGACCCTTCCGGCAGCTTCCCGGGGTGTCCAGTTCTGCCCTTCCCTGGGCTTGTGCGAGGTCACCCCGAGGAGGGCGCCTTAGAAGCTCGACTCAGACGTTGGGATACTGTGCTCACTCCTCCAGGGGATCCAGCCGCCCAGCGTACCCCACCTTTAGATGAGAACACGGAGGCCGAGGACAGGTGAGTGGCCTTCCAGGGGAAGCAGAAGGTTCTGGAGCCCGTCCCAGGGAGGGCGGCACAGACACAGCGCCCTGCGCCCGGCAGGCCCCTTCCTGCGGGAGATCTGGGGACTCGGCCCCCCAAATGCCCTGCGGCCACGCACGCCTGGCTCGGGCTGAAGTTCCAGTGTCTCCAGACATGCACCAGGCCGGAGAACCCCAAACCCCCAGCTTCGGGGTGCTGGCCGTGCCCTGTTTCTCACAGGAATGCTGTTCCACGGTGTTCAGTCTGTAAGAGTTGAGCAAACTGTACACTTATGATATGTGTATTATTCTGCATTAAATTACATTTCAATAAAAAGTTTTTTTAAAAACTACATTCCAGGGCAATTTTCCCAAGAAAGGCTTCCCAGCAGCTGCTTTTGAGCTACTCAGCTCCTTTCTCTGAGCGTCAGGCAGCGAGAGCCTTGGTCCTCATTAAAATCAGAAACATCATATTTAAAGAGTGATTTCCCTTTAAAATGATTTATAAACAGTGGAGTGCTGTATCGCTCTTACGAAGCATGTGACAGCTCTTCACAAACCGGTATGAGCAAACCTGAGCAGGGCGCTGTGAAGGTGTAGACCAGGCATCCTCAAATTACGGCCTGCGGGCCACAGGCGGCCCGCCGAGGACATTTATCCTGCACGCCGGGTGTTTTTGCCGCCGCTGCCTGTCCTGCTTAGCAGCCGACTGGTCCCGGGCCCACCGTGTGCATGTGTGCAATGTGCTCCGCGCTCTCCAACGGCCCTCCAGCGGTCTGGGGGACAGTGAACCGGCCCCTGTTTACAAAGTTCGAGGACCCCTGGTGTAGAGTCAGGTATGGGATAGGGGGCGTGTGTGTCACGCAAAAAGAAAAGGAAGAGAAAATACGTGCGTTCTCAATCGCACCTGCATAGACACGTCAGGAAGGAGTGCAAGGTGCTGAGACACCTGAGTCGTCTAAGCCAGGTGGGCTGGGGGCTGAGGCCCCTTTCCTCCGGGCCCCCTTTTATGTCTTGAGTTTTGTTCCAGGTGAATTGCTACTGTTAAAAATGAATTTAGGCCGAGGGTGGTGGCTCCCGCCTGTAATCCCAGCTCCCTGGGAGGCTGAGGCAGGTGGATTGCTCGAGGTCAGGAGTTCGAGACCAGCCTGAGCAAGAGCGAGACCCCATCTCTACTAAAAATAGAAAAGAAATTAGCGAGACAACTAAAAATATATAGAAAAAATTAGCCGGGCATGGTGGCACATGCCTGTAGTCCCAGCTACTAGGGAGGCTGAGGCAGGAGGATTGCTCGAGCCCGGGAGTTTGAGGCTGCTGTGAGCTAGGCTGATGCCATGGCAATCTAGCCCGGGGAACAGAGTGAGACTCTGTCTCAATAAAAAAAAACAAACAGTTTGGTTCCTAAGGGGTCGGGGCTTCTAGGCAGGAGGCTGTGTGCTGGAGGCTCCTCATCCCCCCACCCACGTCCTTTCCACGGAATTTCCTGACCTCAAGGAAAAACTAGAAAACGGTTCCTGCGAGATCCACTTACAATATCGGACGACAGACATCCTGCCCTTGAGCAGTCGGAGGCTGCTCTCCTGTAGCTGGAAGGAATATCTACATAAAAATTGTTTTCCACGTTAAAACTGTGCAGGAATGCACAGGCTCGGTGCACGTGCCAAGCGAGAGTCCCCAAATGACCCACAATCAAGGCTCTTTTTCCTAATTAAAAAAACCCCGCATATCTAAGCTGTGAAGAACGCTATGGCAGGCCTTCAAACACTGGAACGCGGAATTCTATGGTCCAGCTATTCCACTGCTGGGCATGTGCCCCAAAGGATTGAAGGCAGGGTCTCGAACAGGGGTTCGCACAACTGTGCTCATGGCAGCGCCGATCACAACAGCCACGTGGAGGAAATAGCACGCGTGTCCACCCACGCATGAATGGATGAACAAGAGGCGGTCCTTCCACTCAGTGGAATGTTACTCAGCCTCGAAAAGGAAGGAAATTCTGACACCTGCTACAACATGGATGAACCTTGAAGACATCGTACTGAGTGACATAGGTCAGGCACAAAAGGACAAAATACTACACGATTCCACCTAGATGGGTCTATAAAGGAGTCAGATCCATAGAGACAGAAAGTAGGAAGGGGGGTGCCAGGGGCTGAAGGGAGCCGTCAGTGTTTCCTGGGGACACAGTTGCAGTTTGGGAGGATGAGAACGTTGCGGAGGTGGACGGTGGTGATGGTTGCATAGCAACGTGAGTGTGTTTAATACCATGAACGAGGCTGGGCGCGGTGGCTCATGCCTGTAATCCCAGCACTCTGGGAGGCCGAGGCAGGCGGATTGCTCTAGGTCAAGAGTTCAAAACCAGCCTGAGCAAGAGCGAGACCCCGTCTCTACTATAAATAGAAAGAAATTAATTGGCCAACTAATATATATAGAAAAAATTAGCCGGGCATGGTGGCGCATGCCTGTAGTCCCAGCTACTTGGGAGGCTGAGGCAGGAGGATCGCTTGAGCCCAGGAGTTTGAGGTTGCTGTGAGCTAGGCTGACGCCACGGCACTCTAGCCTGGGCAACGGAGAGAGACTGTCTCAAAATTTTTTTAAAAAAATACCATGAGCTGTACATTTAAAAATGGTTAAGATGGTAAATGTTTGTGTTATGTGTATTTTGCTACAATGTGTTTTAAAAGCCTGTTTGATGGCGACATCTCATCTGGCCATTTGAAAGCACCTGGGGGTCGACATTGTCTTTCCAACGGACAACTGGAGCTCAGCGTGAGCCAGGTGTTTCCGGAGCTGGCCACACACCTGCCTGCAGCCTCGACCGCCCTGCAGCCTGTTGGCCCCTACCATCCCAATCTCATTCACAGCCTGAGACACAGGCTTCGTGCGTTAACCCCGCCACTGTCCCAGGCCACGGGCGCAGACGGCGAGCTAATACAGCCACTCAATTTTCTGAAGACTCAGTTAGCAATTAAGCCAGGCGTGCTCGGGAGCAGCTATTAAATTCTAAAGAGAATTGCCATTTAAACTCCAACTCTTCCGAGCAGCAAAGGGGTAACAGCCAGGAATTTTCTCTTGAATTTCAGAGAGGAAATTGTAGAAATTGAGGTCAAGGGCCCTCTGGGAGTCTTTCGATGCATCCGTGACCTTGACGTGGCATGGCAAGCAGCCGGCGCACACGGCTGTCTCACGGGCGTGCGTTCCGAGGAGCAGACGCACCGGGGCAGAGGAATTCCTGGCGCATTGGTGATGGGTCATTGAAAGCACCGATTGTTCTAGGCAGATGGTTCTAGAAATACCGTCCATCTGCTGTAGGGAAAGTGAGCACCAGCAGGAACCGTCCCACCCCAGCGTCACCTCTGCAGGCACCCAGTGACACCCGGGGCGCACGCAGGGCTCGCACCAGGCACCGGAGCGCGGCGTGCAAACATGGCCGGGACCTGCCTCCCATATTCCAGCTTCCGGTCCAGAGACCCTCACGGGCTGACGCACAGGTGAGACCTGCGGGAATGTGGTTGTCCCCAGACGTTTCTCTGTCCAGGAGGAGGACGGGGCCATTTCCAGCCCAGGTGTGGACAGTCAACTCCAAGTGGGGCTCCTCGTCTGCCCAAGGGTGCTGGGAAGGCGACCTCCAATCTCTCAACGGCCCGCGGATGCCCGTGAGAGCGGGTGGTGGTGACCGGTCGAGGCTCTGAGCCGGCCCCCTAACCCCTGGGAGTCCCACCGACCGAGCCCCTCCACCACCCCCCAACCAGGGCGCGGTTTCTGCACACACTCAAACGCCAGGTGGGTTTAACCGGGGAGGTGCTTTAGAAATGTAAGTGATTGCTGCGTGGGTCTGGGGTGGGTGCTGCCTGGGAACTGTTTAGCACAAGCTTGCCGACCGCCCCGTTCGGAGCCAGGAAAGTTGGGCCCAACAAATCAAATGTGTGTCCCTAGACCCCACGGAGAGAATCGCTCCTGCTGATGGAAACTCTGGTTGTACGAGGAAAGACTTAAAGCCCCATCAGGAGAAAATTTAAAAAGTCCTAAAAATTGGAAGTGCCAAAACCAGAAAGGAATAGAACGCCCCTGTCAAGAACGGCCGACAGGCCTTGGATCGCGTCCTGGAGAAAGAGCGTTGTGCTGCCCACGTGCTCACCCTGTTCTCGTGGAGCAAGCCCGGCCCGGGTCGGAAGCCACTGGAAGGTGGGTTTCCACACCTGGCGTGAAGGAAACGCAAGGTCCGAACCGTCTGCAAACGGGACGGGCTGCCTCGGCTCCTCCTGCTCCTCCTGCCTCGTACGTTCGACAGCTTCTCCCGGCCATGCAAGTGTAACCGCCTTTCAGTTCAGCTTCCGCACCCGGACAGCCACGCCTAGGCGGCGCAGGTCCTGCTCGCTCCCTCCAGTCTCCATGTCACCCCACCTGGCGTCAGCCCCACGGCTCTGCAGAGAGGCCCCCGACACCTGGGGCGCCCAAGCCGCTGGGTCCAGAGCTGTCCCAGCCCTCATCTTCCACCCGGCACCTGCCCTTCCCCCTGGTTGGGCCCTCCCTCATCTTCCACCCGGCACCTGCCCTTCCCCCTGGTTGGGCCCTCCCTCATCTTCCACCCGGCACCTGCCCTTCCCCCTGGTTGGGCCCTCCCTCATCTTCCACCCGGCACCTGCCCTTCCCCCTGGTTGGGCCCTCCCTCATCTTCCACCCGGCACCTGCCCTTCCCCCTGGTTGGGCCCTCCCTCATCTTCCACCCAGCACCTGCCCTTCCCCCTGGTCCGGGCCCTCCCTCATCTTCCACCCGGCACCTGCCCTTCCCCCTGGTCCGGGCCCTCCCTCATCTTCCACCCGGCACCTGCCCTTCCCCCTGGTCCGGGCCCTCCCTCATCTTCCACCCAGCACCTGCCCTTCCCCCTGGTTGGGCCCTCCCTCATCTTTCACCCGGCACCTGCCCTTCCCCGTGGTTGGGCCCTCCCTTCTCCTGCAGGGCTGCGCCCACACCTAGGTCCCCGCCGCACTCGGGCCTGTCCTCCCTCTCCCCGGCAAAGCTCTCCCTCCTGCCCCCGGCCACCGGTGGGGCAGCTCCCACGGGTCAGCCCCGGGCCTCCCGCTGTCCTCACCCCGTGTTCTCTCGCCGGGCAAGCACACGGCTTCCACTGCCACCTACATGCGTGTGCCTCGGGGATCGCACACTTGGTCCAGATTCCTCCCGTGAACCTTGGACCCGACCGCCCAGCAGCCTGCTGGATGTCACACTTGACGCGTCCTGAGCTCCATCCCCTAATCCCGGCCCCACACACCTCCTCCCTGCCCCCTCCCAGCCGTGGCCCTCTTCCAACACTCATGAACACAGATCACCCTGCCATGCGTAACATGCACAAATTCTGTACAAGTCTACTGTGTGTCTGTAACTTCACACGTGCTCTACGAGGCAGACATTATGATAGAAAATCTAGACATAAAAAACTGTGGCCCTGAAATGTAAGATTCTTGCCCGGGGCTGCACAGCAGGTGCAAGAGCCAGAGGGCAGCCACGGGCTCACAGAGTTGGTGGCTCGCTGCTGCGTGGCTCGGTGACACTGACCACGGCCCCCGCACCAGAGCCTCAGGCGGTGGTGCCTATTATGCGAGGCCAGTGCAGGTGGATTCAGGCCCCGCCGACCTCGACAGGTGGCCCCGCTGGTGAGCCAAAGCACACGGTCGGTTCCTCCCTCGGCACTGGCAGGAGAGGAGCCGCGTGGCGCCGGCCTCCGTGAGTCCATCTCTGTGTGTCTGAACCCGGTGCCGGCACAGGCCTCCTCCACCGAGAAGGCGCCGCGTGGCCACACTGTGTCTGGGAGGATGTGAGGGACAGTGAGGGACGGCAGGGGACGGCCATTGTGCTGCCCGGCTGCCCGTCTCGGTCCCGGGACGGCGGAGCTGCTCCTTTAAGTCCCCGGGAGAGCCTAGTCCATTTGGGTGCAGCAATCTCCTCGAGACATGTTGAAATGAATTTCCATGTTGGTAGAGCCATGAATTATTGAAAAGCACTCAGCAATTTCTGTGCTCCATTTACACGAATCAATGAACAGAGGGCGACGGGCAAGCTTCGCTTTGCCGGTTTACGGTTCATGAAGGCGGGCAACAGCATCGAACACCTACGGAGGACTGTGCAGTCCCAGCTTCAGTGAGTAAAAAGAATGGCCTTTGAAAGGAAAGACCCAGAACCTACGGAAGCGGAGACTAGGGCAGCAGGTAGACAGGGTCTTCAACCGCTTCGGCACGGCGCTCACGGGCCGCGAACCCTTGCCCACAGCCGCACTCGCAGTCCGCACGGCGGTCCGTGCTGCGCTTTGACGACGCGGCCGTCTTGCTCTCATGTGATGAGAAAGCTTGAGAGCACTGAAAGCTTGTTTTACTTTCCAGGCAGCTTTGCTTGTCATGTAAGTCAGAATAGGTAACATAGACATATATGTTTTCATTACGTTATGTTTAAATGTTCACAATTTTATTTTGATAAATGAAAAATTAGAATTAATTCTAATAAAAGCTGTAAAAGTAAAAGCTTTTGCCTGTTGACTTTAGTCGACATTTGGTCGTGTCATGGCTGTCGGCTAAAGTCAACGCTCGGCTGTGAGCATTCATCTGCGCCTGTCGACTATAGTCGACGCTCGTACCGACGGGGTTAAGTTTTCTCGCTGGAGATCTTCGAGTGTGTGCGGAGTGAGGGAGACGGAAGTTGAGCCTGTGTGGGCCCAGCACTCAGCTCCGGCACTCGCTGCTCTTGCTGTATGTAACTGCTTCACTTCCTACAGCCGTGACATGCTAAGACAAACAAACCGAAGACCTGAATAAATGCAAACGTTATGCAAACATACATGAGTGGTAAATCTGAATGTTATAGATCTGACAATAATTCCTAAATAAGATCTACTGCAATAATAACAAAAACTCCAAGGGGATTTTCTTACCTTGTCAAAATAGTTCTAGAATTTAGGCAGAAAAAGTGAAACACATTAAAGCTACAAAAAAAAAAAAAAAGCATTTGAAAAGGAGAGTAGGTTTTATATATTATTAAACCATAAAGCCATAAAAATGACCATTGGATAAAAATAGACCTTTTTGTTATGATCTTGGTGTAGGGAAGGCCTTTCTTAGTCCAATATCAAAACCGGAAACCATTAGGAAGAATGTGAACTTGTTTGGTCTCATGAGAATGAAAAACTTATATACTAAATAAATCTAAAAGGATTTAGGCCGGGTGTGGTGGCTAAAGATAACTCTTATAATTCGTAAGTGAATTTGGTAAACTTGCTGGATATAAAGTCGGTATGCAAAAATCAACTGTATTTCTATGTGAGTTACATGCAAATAGAAAAAGAAACTTACAGAAGACAGCATTTATAATAGCATTAAAAACATCAAATACCTGGGAGTGAACCTAACAAAAGATGTACAAAAACCTCTACCCAGAAATCGACAAACTATTATTGGGAGAAAATAAAGAGGTTCTAAATAAAGATGGACCTAACAAAGCGAGTGCAGAACCTTCTCCCAGGAACCGACAAAACGTTACCGGAGAGAAATCTTTGAAGTTCTCAGTAGATGAGAAGCTTTGCTTTGTTGAGGATGGCTCTCCCCCAGGTCATCCGTAGATTCACTGCAGCCCCGATCAAAACTCCCAGCAGATGATTTTTGCAAAAATTGACAAGACGACTCAAAAACGCAGAGGTCCCACGTCAACCTTGATAAACCAAGAACACGGATGTCAAAGCTGTCGTGACAGGGCAAGGGTGACGCTGGCACAGGCGTGGACGGACTGGCCCGTGGTGAGCAGTGAGTGGGGTCCAGAGACAGACACACGCGTGTGCAGTCAGGGCTGTGGGGAAAGCATTTGTTTTTCAGTAACTGCGGCTGAGTCCGCATCTCCGCAGATATTTGGAAGCCTTCTGTGGTTTTTGAGCGTGTTGTCTTCTTAAAAAGCAGTGCAGGCCTGGCGTGGTGGCTCACGCCTGTAATCCTAGCACTCTGGGAGGCCAAGGCAGGCGGATTGCTAGAGGTCAGGAGTTGGAAACCAGCCTGAGCAAGAGCGAGACCCCATCTCTACCATAAATAGAAAGAAATTAATTGGCCAACTAATATATATAGAAAAAAATGGCCGGGCATGGTGGCGCATGCCTGTAGTCCCAGCTACCCGGGAGGCTCAGGCAGGAGGATCGCTTGAGCCCAGGAGATTGAGGTTGCTGTGAGCTAGGCTGATGCCACGGCACTCACTCTAGCCTGGGCAACAAAGTGAGACTCTGTCTCAAAAAAAAAAAAACAAAAAAAAACAAACAAGCAGTGCAATCTTCCGACTCGCCAACGGAGCATGAGAACTCCTAATCACCCCCAACTAAGCGTCGTCTAAAAAAGCTTTGCTAACTTGACAAACGGCAAATGCAACCTTGTTCAGGGTGTGTGCGGCTGAGCGGAGTTTCCACGTCTTTGTCGTACCCGTGGCTTCCCGCAGGCTCACATCTGCTGCCCGCCTTTCTACCGGAACGTTCACAGTTTCCCCTTCACGATTTGTTATATATTCCGTAATGACTGTATGTATGGAGGGTTTATTCTTTTATCTTGTGCTTTTTGATAACGTCGTCCCAGCTTTTCCTCTGACTTCCGACATCGATGACAGTCTCGGTGGCCGGAGCCCTGAGGCAGACCCCTGGCGAGAGCCCCGCCGTCCGCCCTGGCCGGAACTGAGCAGCGGTCCTTGCGGGCTGGAAAGGGCTGGGCTTCTCTGCTGACTCATGGATGGAAGGGTATAAAACCCGGCTCCCTGCCCTGCCCAGGGTCCCTCTGCAGCCACCTGCTCCCGGCCGCTCTGTGGGCTCGGGGGGACGTGATTGAGACTGTGGGGGGTCCCCTCTCCCCCTGCCCACCCCTGCTCCTGGCTCTTCCTGGCTCCCGTGTGGACCCCCCAGCCCCCCAAACCCCCTCTGCCTGCCCCCCCACACACCCAGAGGCCTCTATCCGAGAGCCTACCCGCCACAGAGCAAAGATGACTTTCTGTTGCCAAATCCACTAATATTTGGGGTTTTGCATCTGTTGAGCCCTTAGAAAGTTTTTCTGTACTTCCAAGATTATGTGAATGTTAAATACTCAGACTCAGAGCATCAACCCGCTTGGAATATATGTGGTATAAAGATGTAGAAATAGAGACTCCAACTTTGCTTTACCCCCAAAGGCTTAGGCGGATGCCACAGTGCCACTTACTGCACGATCCATCCTTGCGCCGCTGATTTGAAACATCACCTTAATAGCGTACTGAATTATTAAGGATGCTTGGGTTTGTTTCTGGCCTTCCTAATCTATTAATTGGAGCCAGTCCTGGGCCAGGCCACGCTGTTTTAATTTTGTAGCTGTAGACTTCAGCTTCTGACAGTGCAAGACTCGTTCTTCTTCCTTTTTAATAAGAATATTAATATTTATTATGCTGTGTGCAACCACCGAAAGGCACGTTGCCCCCTGCTATTTTGTTTTTGATATTTTTGCAGCCCTCCCTGAGCTCACCACCCATCCCTGCTTTCATCTCAGCCTCCCCATTTAACCATCCTCTGTGTCTACTCTGTAATGAAGATTTTTGTAAATACAGTTTTATTGGCACGCAGCCACGCCCGCCTACTTAACTGTCACCTACGCTGCTTTTGTGCTGCGACAGCAAAGCTAGGGCCGGGCGCGGTGGCTCACGCCTGTAATCCCAGCACCCTGGGAGGCCAAAGTGGGTGGATGGCTCAAGGTCAGGAGTTCGAAACCCTGTTTCTACTAAAAAAATAGAAAGAAATTAATTGGCCAACTAAAAATATATAGAAAAAATTAGCTGGGCGTGGTGGTGCATGCCTGTAGTCCCAGCTACTCGGGAGGCTGAGGCAGGAGGATTGCTTGAGCCCAGGAGTTTGAGGTTGCTGTGAGCTAGGCTGACGCCACGGCACTCACTCTAGCCTGGGCAACAAAGTGAGACTGTCTCAAAAAAAAAAAAAAAACAAACGGCAAAGCTGGGCCCAGAGGCCGCCGACAGTCCCTGGAGGAGTCACTGTCCCTCCCCAGGGGAGGCAGGCACACAGCCTGGCAGTTTGGCTTTAGTCCTGTCCACGAAGGTCCTTGCTGCCCTGTTAAGTGAGGGTCCCCAGCAGCAGAGCAGGAGACAGGGGGACCTGGGTGACGACGTGGGTTGGGGGGCGTCCAGCCCCAGCCCGGCCCCAGGGCAGCTCTGCGCTGTGAGTTCACCTCCATGCGTCCTGCCCAGGGGACAGGGGCCCGGCTTGCTGAGTCCCCGCTGGGTCACCCGCTGGCAGCCGGCTCCTCGGGTGGGACGTGGTGAGTGGCATCCCGGCGTGGCCGTGCAGCCGGGGCCGGCTCTGGAGAAGGGGGGTTGTTGGATGGCGTCCCAGCACCGTGCCGGTGGGCACACGGGGATCTGCACACGGAACGCACGGCAGCCGCCACGCCGGTGGCCCACGGAGGCTCCGGCGGCCAGGAAGCCACCGAGATCGCTGGGAAGTGGACTTTCTTTCCCTGATTTCGCCGGAGTCCCCGTGGGCAGGAGCCAGGCTTAGGCTGCCCACCTGGCGCCCGCGGGTGTGGTGTGGGCCTCCCCACCCCGCCTGCCCCCAGCACCCCGGCCCGGGGCCACCCTGGGGAAAGGCGGAGTCCCAGCCCCATGGCGATGACACAGGAAAGGCCTCCCTGGGAGCAGGGGGCGACTCTGGGCGGGAGGGAGGCGGGCTCCGCCCAACCCCGGCCCAGCTCGGAGCCCTGTCACCAAGGCCACCGGGCGCCAAGGCGGGGAAGCCAGGGGGTGGGGGCGGGGCCGCTGCTCGGGGAGCTCCTGGGAGGCGATTCGTGGGCAGGAACATCCCAGCCTGGCCACGGGCAGCCGGTGGCCCCTGAGCGGGCCATCTCCGTGGAGGGGGGCGGACATGGCAAGGAGAGCAGCGCAGGGGTGTGGGCCGGGCGGTCTCCTCTGGAAGATACCAGAACCCGTCCGCTGCGGTGGGACGGCTGGTGAAAGGGGGTGCGGGGATGTCAGCCAAGGCCGCGTCGTGGGGGGTGGGCTCGGCTGTGTGGGGAGCGTGGACCCCCCTTCCGTGGACTGGCAGGGAAGACCACAGCAGGTCACAGATCCGGGAGAGGAGGCTTCAGAGGACTTCCGGAAGCTTCCATTTCATTAAAAAGAGAGGTGAATCGTCTGAAACTGAGGGGCGGGGGGGGGCGGACGACAGGCGGGAGCGTTAGCCACACCAGGGACAGCGAGGAGGGGCTTCCCCTGACGGGGGCCCGTAGGGGTGTGGCAGGAGGAGGAAAGGGGCAGCCAGGGCCGAGACTGTGTCCTGGGCCCACAGCCACGGCTGGAGACAGGCGGCGGCCAGGAAAGAGGGTGTCGCAGGGAAGGACAGCGGGAGAGGCCGTGGGCTCCTGGAGGGCAGCCCAGCCACGCAGAGGCTCTCTGTCCACCTCCTCCCTGCGTCCACGTGGTGTGAGACCCCGGCCTCCGGTCCTCGGACTCCACGCCAGCTCACGCGGGTGCCTCTGTAGGAAGGAGTCGGGGGAGCTGAGGACCAAATATGTCCTGTCACCACCAGTAACTGAGTCCCGGAGGAGGGCACGATGGGATCCGCCCACGTGGCCCGTGGCTTCGCCCACGCTGCTCCCACAGGCACCCGTTCCCCGGGCGGCCTCGGAGCCCGTGGCCAGTCCTGACACCCTCGGAGCCCACCCGAGGCCACAGAGGCTGCGCCACGGCAACAAGACCAAACTCGCAGCCCCACGGGGAGTCCCCGCTGAGCATCGCACCCCCAGCCACGATCCCGCGAGGACCGCCGCGCCGGTCACTCCTGACTGTCCCAGCAACCGGCGCGCTCCAGCTCACGCCAGGCTCAGGGTCGGACGGGACGGCCTGGCCCGGCCCCGAGCCCGCCCGGCGGCAGGAAGCCGCCAGCCACCGCCAGCTCGGTGCTGATTCGTAATGGTGTGCTTAATTGAAATTTCAAGGTTCATTACGGAATGTGGATTAATTAAATTGAGAGGGAAGATAATGAAAAACATTCCCAGAAGACACAGGGAAGAGCAGGCCTGCTGCCGGGGGAGGGGGACACAACGCCTGCTGGGGCGCTCCCAGCCCTCCCGGACGGCGGGCGAGGTCTTTCTGCTGGGTCCTCTGAGAGTGGGCGGTGGCAGAGCCCACCTTGGGGTGGAGAGGACTCTGGCTCTCCCTGTGACTTGGGGCTCGTGGCACCTGCTCTGGTCCGGCCTGCAGCACATTCCACGGCACCCGGTAAAGCCATGCCAGGACCTGGGAGCCGGCCAAGCTCCCCGAGTTCCTCCCTGAGCTTCCCCTGCCCAGGACTCTGGGAGGGAGGGAGGGAGGGAGGGGGAAACGGGAGCGTCCGGGCTCACCTGGGCACGGGGCCTCCCGGCTGAGCAGCGGCAGGTGCAGCAGATGGCAGGAAGCTCTGCCTGGTGCAGGAGCACTGGGGCTTCCCAGCGTCTCCCGGGAACAACAAAGTCCCTTTAACTCTTGGCTGAGCCCGTCGGAGCATGAAGGACCTTGCTGTGTCATAAAAGCCTCAACACTGAGCCCCGAGTTCCAGCCTCGAGGATCGCGAGCCCACGCGTGCGCGCTCTTGGCCTTGAGAACCACAGCACCAGACCCGCGAGCCTGCCGCGCCCGGGCCAGGCCCGGCGGAACCGTCCGCAAGCGCAGCTGGGCCCGTGGCACAGACGAGCAGAGTGGGGGACAACGCCGCACACGGCACAAGTGCACCTCCTGAGCAGAACGAGGGAAAAGTCCAGAGCTCGGAGGATGCGCTGGGGGTGCCGCTCGTGCAAAGCTGGTGACACGGTAAACAGCAAGACAGCAGACGGCCTGGAGGAGGAGCAGGCGGGGCGGACGCCGGGAAGGGCAGGGAGCCGTCCTTTCACTGGTGGGAACACCTGCCGTCAGTGCGCCTTCCCGTCACATGTCAGACACAGGTATCTGGGTTTTTTGTTTGTTTTTTGTGTTTTTTTTTTAGACAGAGTCTCGCTTTGTTGCCCAGGCTAGAGTGAGTGCCGTGGCGTCAGCCTAGCTCACAGCAACCTCAAACTCCTGAGCTCAAGCCATCCTCCTGCCTCAGCCTCCCGAGTAGCTGGGACTACAGGGACGTGCCACCATGCCCAGCTGATTTTTTCTATATATATTTTAGTTGGCCAATTAATTTCTTTCTATTTATAGTAGAGACGGGCTCTCGCTCTTGCTCAGGCTGGTTTCGAACTCCTGACCTCGAGCAATCCGCCCGCCTCCGCCTCCCAGAGTGCTGGGATTACAGGCGTGAGCCACCGTGCCCGGCCACAAGTGTCTGTTTTTAAAGATTGCTGAGAACTGCGTCCACTAAGCTGTCCTGCAGACGGCACATTCTCTTGCCTGTTTCCCTACTCATCCTGCTCGGTTTATCCAAAACAAGGAGGTTTAATGTGCCCTAACATAAATGCATTTCTATTGTGTGTGGGCACAGGTGCTTTTAAAATTGTGTTCAGAGTCAGAGCAAGGTGGCTTCACTGTGGTCCTGGGCTGGGGCCAAATGGGATTCCCAAACCCAGGTCCCCAACGGCACGTTTGGGGACCTCGTTTGCTCCTTGGCACCCGAGTGCAGACTTCCTTTCCTAAAGTTGCACCTTGGGCACAGGTGGCTGTGGCAGGGCCCCCCCCGGCCCCTAGGGCGAGGATTTCGCACAAGTGCCTCGGAGCAGCAATGAAAACTGCCAACTGGCACGGCCCGGGAGAGCCGATGGCCAGGCCAGGAGTATTCCTTAATTCTCGACTCCCAGCCTGTGGTGCTGCCCAAATCGGTTTCAGGCTTCCAATTGTCTCTGAATTTTCCTTCATGCTCCTAAATCAGCAGGACTTGCCAGGAGGCATAAAGGAGATTAAAACTCTTCTCCTGCGCAGAGACTGCTCACACCAGGCAAACTCGTGCACCAGAGTGGACCACAGTCGCCTCCGGGGAACACCGTTACTTTCTACAGATTTCAACAGCTTAGGCAGGTTTTGTTTTTTTTTTCTTTCCTTTAATATCTGCATTGTATTTACTGGAGTCTTTAAAAAGTACAGAAATGTTGAAAACTCTGGTCTCAGCTCCTAGGATTTCACCAATTTCCTCTCGATCCAATGCTCTTGGCCCAAATCACCCGCAAGGCGCAGGCATGGCCGGCCCCTTGCTCACGCGGTGAGGCTGGGGCACCCAGAACCCGGACATGCCGCAGGGCCGGGGGGCGGAGTCCAGAAACCGCGCAGTGGACGCCTCTCTCGGACCGGAGGAGGAACAGGAGGCCCAGAAGGGCTTCCAGACTCTCCCTGGGTCAGCGAGGCCGTGAGCAAAACGTATCGGTCGTCAATGCTCAGCACAGACCGCCGTGCGGACTGCGAGCGCCGGCTGTGGGCGAGGTGTCGAGGCCGGTCAGCGCCGTGCCGAAGTGGCTAACACCCTGGCCGTCCTCAGAACAAGGGTCGTGCCAGCTTGTCCTCTGGTCTCCTCAGCGGGTCCCACTGCCCGTCGTTCCGAGCCCCGTTCCCTGCGTGCTGCCGTCTCAGGACAAACAGAAACTGCGTGTTCATCGCTGGGCTCGTCGCTGGAAAGCCGTGAAAGAGGTTGCCCAGGAAAGAGGACGGCATTCGGAGCAGAGGTTCTGAGCAGCAAGGAGAAGCGGCCGCCACAGAGTGGGAACACGGAAGAGTCCAACCAAACCCCGGCGTGAAAACTGCAACCCAAGTGATAAACCCTAATCGTGTGCAGAGATAAACATGCAGCGTCAGGAGCACTGTTGGTGACAGGAATGTTCTCCGTGTCCTAGGCTGTTTGGGAGGGGAAGAGATCTCTCAGGTCAGGTGCTGCGTGCTGTGTGTGTGTCCAGATTCTCGGGGTTCCCACCAGAGGGACAAAAATAGATCGTGGCCGTGCATAATTCTGAAACATAAAGGAGGGAACATGGATTTTAAAAATACGTAGTGAATTCAAAATAACGCAGGAAAAGACATGGAAAATTCAGAACAAAAAGAAATCACAAATGAGATGGTAAAAATAATGTAAGATGTATTGGCAATCACAAAAAACATAAATGGATGAAATTCGACAGTAAACAAAACCGTCACATTGAATTTTTTTTCATTTTCATCCTGCTGTATGCTGTTAAAGACGTTTAAAACCTATGTAAGTAAAAAGTTGTAAAAGAGCTATGTCAAACATATAAATGTATACTCGTATATAATCATATATACATATTTATTAATATTTTAGCCTTCAATTTTATTTTTCCATTTTTTTATATATTTGAAGGCTAAAATATTATGAGAAATAAACGAAGGCACTATGGAGATGGCAAAAGTTTAGTTAACCAGGAAGACATAAAAATTCTAAACAAAATGGACCTAATTATAGGACCACAAAAAATGTAAGACTGGGACTAGTAGATTTCCAATGAAAAAAACCCACAATGAATCTACCACGATAGTAAATTTTAACACACTACTGTCAGTAATTGAAAAGGTGCGGATGGAATGTGCTCAGTCCGTTGACCCCACTCTTCCCGACGCTGCCACCCGCTCCCTCCCAGTCTGTGAAACAGGACCAAGGACTCCCAAGGTGACTCTGGGGCAGGGGAGAGAGGGGTATCTGGGGCCTGGGGGGGTGGGGTCCTGGGAGCCCCCAAGCCGGCAGCCAGCCCTGCCTCTTCTGAGCGTGCCCCATGTGTCCAGGCTCTGCACAAGTTCTCACCGGGGACTTGGGTGCACACATGCACACACACACACAAACCCCACATGCACACACCACATGCACACACACATAGACACCCCCACACATGAACATACCACATGCACCCCCACAAACACGTGTGCACACACCACATGCACACACACCACACATACACGTGTGCACACACCACGTGCACACACACACATACATGTGCACACACACTGTGTGCACACGGTGCTCACGCGGTGCTAGTGCTGAGTAAAAGCAGACACTGCTGTCACAGGCTTCAGGCAGAGGCTCCCTGCGGCTCCTGTGACCCCGGACTCACCGGTCCTCTGAGGCCATCTTCCAGGCAGCAAGCCACGGCGCCGCGTGAGATGCGAGGAGAGGCCGCGGCGGTTCGCAAAGGCCGACAAGACATGCGTAATTCAGGGAGCGCCCTCCGGGGGCCTCCGAGGGAAGAGCCCCGTGAGCGCGGGAGTCGGCTTTGCACGGTGCGGGGAGGAGCCATTAACCTGACCCTCGACCTCCGCGCACTTGGTGCCCGCCCAGGGCCTCGGCTGCGCCCGGCCACACAGGCGGCGACGCGGGTGGCGGGAAAGGCTGCATGGAGAGCCGGGTCCACGCTGGGGGCCCGGCCGCTGCCGCCTCTGAAGACTCAGCGCCCAGCCGTTGCCTGGCAACGGCAGATGTTTCCTGCCTGGCGGGGGACCGGGAATTGGATGGGGCGCTTGGCTTCTTCTGGGCAATCAAACCCGCTTGAAAGTTGCCGGTGTTGCCTGGTTACAGGGACAGCCCCGGCCGCGGACACCCCCAGGCTGCACGCCAGGGAACGCTGGGCGTCCCTGGGTGGGTCTGCGGGGAGTCAGGCGTGAGACAGGAGCAGTGTGCAGGGACAGCCAAGGGCCCCAGGGCCCCAGCCCGGCTTCCAGCCAGCGCTGAGCGCTTGGGCACTCGGTCTCCCCGTCTGCCAGCGAGGAGGGTGACAGCGCCCGGGTCCCACCCCCGTGGGCTTGGCGTGTCGGATGGGGCCATGCTGAGCTCTAACGTGCTGTGGGGCCTAAGACAGCTGCTCACGGCGTCTCTGTGCCTCGCACGGCCCTTCACGAGAGCCACCTCCAGGAGGGGCCCTGGCCTGCAGGCCACGCAAGGACGATTTTTATAAAGGGGTTACGCTCTACGTTTTCCCTGCAACTGGCTTCATCCCATTAACCACACGCGGGCGTCTCTGCAGCTCGGTGCATGCAGACAGCATGACGTCCGACAGCTCTGTGGCGCTGTGAGGCGCAGGCGTGCTCCGATTTGTTTTTATTCTTTGTAACTCGAGTACGTGCCGGGTGTGCTTCTCTTCTGCAGTGGCTCGCTTACCCGCTCTGCACAGCCTTTCTGCAGGCGGGGATTTTCCTTCATCATGTCTTTGACTTCTGTTTCTGTTCTCTTAATATGAACAGATGACAGCTATTGACGGGTTCTGCCTGCCGGGAACTGTTCTCAGCTCCTTACCTGCTGTCATTTTATTTACTCCTCACAGCAGTCCCAGAAAGCAGGTATTGCGATGCCCTTGAGGCACAGAGGGGTTAAGTAACTAGTCTGAGGTCACACAGCAGTGGAACCCACCCTCTCAGCCGTGGGCAACACGAGGCAGCCGTGTCCCGAGGTGCAGCGATGCACGCCACACTGCCCGCGTTCTCTGCCTGCCGCTGCACGTGCTGCCCCTCTGCACCCCGTGACCGCTCCTTGGGAGAGCAGCTTCTCCAGCGTGTGACTCCCCTGCACCGAGCCGCCTCCCGCTGCTGCCTGGGAGCTGCTCCAAGTCCACGTGGCCGTCACGGCTGCGCCTGTGGCCCGGCCCTGCGGAAGCTGCTCCTCTCCGCCCCACGGCAGTGAGCGCTCTGGACAGAGCCCACACGCACACACACACAGCACATGCACACACACACAATACATGCACACACCCCAACACATGCACACACACAACACATACACACAGAACACATGCACACACACAGCACATGCACACACACAATACATGCACACACCCCAACACATGCACACACACAACACATACACACAGAACACATGCACACACACAGCACATGCACACACACAATACATGCACACACCCCAACACATGCACACACACAACACATACACACACAACACACACACACACAACACATGTACACACACAGCACATGCACACACACAATACATGCACATACCCCAACACATGCACACATACAACACATACACACAACACATACACACACAACACATGCACACACACAACACATGCACACACACAGCACATGCACACACACAATACATGCACCTACCCCAACACATGCACACATACAACACATACACACACAACACATGCACACACACAGCACATGCACACACACAATACATGCACACACACAACACATACACACACATCACATGCACACACACAGCACATGCACACACACAATACATGCACATACCCCAACACATGCACACATACAACACATACACACAACACATACACACACAACACATGCACACACACAGCACATGCACATACACAATACATGCGCATACCCTAACACATGCACACATACAACACATACACACAACACATGCACACACACAGCACATGCACATACACAACACATGCACACATACCACATGCACACACACAACACATGCACACACACCATATGTACACACATACCACATGCACATGGACAAATAACACATGCACACATACCCCCATATGAATACACACACCACATACACACATACCACATGCACACACACACCTCACATACACACACCCCATATCCACACCACACATGCACACACCACATCCACACACACATACACACCACACATACACACATACCACATGCATACACACCACACATACACCATGCATACACACATACCACATGCACACACAACACATGCACACACACAACACATGGACACAAATGCACATGCACCACATACATATACACGTACACAGCACATACACACACCATATGCACACACATACACCACATGTACACACACCATATGCACATACCACATGCGCACACACAATATGCACACGTACAACACATGTACACACCTCCCGCATACACACACACACACACCAGAGCAAAGAGCTCTGGCCGTGTCAGAAGTGACAGGCCCAGGGGCTGCCGCGCACGGACTGCGGCGCCGGGTCAGCCTCAGAGTGGCCCGAGGGTCGGCTGGACCCCAGGAGCGCAGCAGTCCTGCGCCTCCCCCGCGGGGAGCACCTGCGCGTCCTGCAGCCACACACGCAACACAGAGAGGACCCAGGACAGCCTGTGTCTCAGGAACATTCCAGAAGGCCTCCGTGGAGATCCAGAGGTAGAGACTCCGAAGTCATGGCTGCCAAAGGAAACCAGGCACGAATTTGGGGGTGTGGGGGGGAAGGATTACAAAGAGGGCTGGAGACGAGGAAGCTTTTGGGGGCGGCATGCGTGTTCACAGCCGTGATTGTGGTGAAAACACGTGTGTGTGAAAACTCATCAAACCGTTCACGTTAATGCTGGTAAAAAAGAGAAACAGCACGGCAGGAGGCCACGGGTGCAGCGCGGAGCGGGCGAGCAGGGCTGGCCTTCACCGCGATGAAGGCGGTGACGCGGGGTGGGGGGGGCGGGAGTGGCCGTGAGGTGCGTGGATGGAAGGGGGGGGCACAGGGAGAGCAAGGATCAGGGCATGCCAGGGACACGCACACGGCTGTGCAGGCTCCCGTGCACGGTCCTTCTCACACAGGCCTGACCCGGCACGTGGAGGCCTCGTGGAGCTTGGCCGGTGGCTCCGGGGCTGCCCAGGGCAGTCGCAGGACTGAGCCCGGGCCGAAGGTGCTACGTGGGGTTCCAGAAGGTCCCTGAAGGTGCTGGCCGGCTGGCCGGTGCCCCCCACTCCCCTTTCTCCTCCCTGCACCCCCAGAGCGCGACCCTGAGGGTGGAAGCCGCCCGGAACAGAGGAGGCAGAAAGACATGGCTGGGCTCCCCGACCACGCAGAGCTCCAGACCGGCCTTGCGTGCCACGCCTGGGGCCTGGGGTTTCTGCTTCCCTGGCGACCCCGCGCTAAGGGTTTGCCGAGCGCGGACTGGGAGGGCGGGACACGGCTCGGAAGGAAGGCGAGTGAGTACACAGGTGCCCAGGTGGCTGGTGGACAGGGACGCGGGGTGGCAGGTGCGTGGGCTCAGGCCACAGTCCGGGATTCCCAGCTTGGTGGGTCAGGCCCAGGGCAGCCCCCCTCTCGCCAGCAGCAGAGGTGGAGTCTGGGGTCTCCTGGCCCCTCCAGGCCTCGGTTCTCTCTCCGGAAGTCCGGGGCGTGGCACCAGATGATCACAGTGTCCAGACTTCAAGCACAGGTGGCCTCATGGCTGACCCAGGCTGGCTCTCCCGTGTGTTCGTGGCTATCTTCAGAAGCCACCGCGGGCCAGGGTGCATGATCAGGGCCTGGCGGGAAAGGGACTTGGAGGCCAGGGTGTCCCTGCAGCCTAGGCTCGATGGGCCCCGACTGCGTCCTCAGCCCCTCGCACCTCGGGAGGAGGCCTCAGGTCTGCCTGGATTATTCCAGATGGGCCGGGACCTTCCTGCAGCCCCGCTGCAGCCCACGGGGCCATTTCCCGCCTCTGGTGCCCTCTCCGCCGTGGGCCCGGGGTGCGGGCCCGGACTGTGCTCCACGTCCAGACCCTCGGGGCTGCGGGGCTGGCCAAGAGCTAGGAGTCTGGAAGGCGGGGCAGCCCCCGCCCAGCCCACCTCCCATGGCACGGCCAGCCCCGCGAGCACAGCAGCCGGTCGTGCGTGACCCGCCTGCACCTGCACCTGGGCCCCTCCCGAAAGGGGGTGAGGACCGAGGCCGACAGAGGAGAAAGTCACCGTCAGCCAGGACACAGCTGGTCGGACAGCGACAACAAGAGTTATTATCGCTGCTTGTTTGGGAAGTCGGAGGGACGGCCGAGCGTGGGAAGGAAAGGCAGGGCCGGCACCAACAACACAAACGAGCAACCAGAAAACTTCTGGAGAAAACCACGACGACGCAGACCAGCGTCTGACGTGAGAACGCGCCGGGTGTGATCGGCACAGGTCAGACACGGCAGAGGGAAGAGCAGCGGGCGTGAACCGTGTTGACGGGGACGTCCCAAACAGAACAGGGGGGAGCCTCAGTGGGCCGAGGGATGACATTAACCCCGCGTCCGGGACACGCTACAGGGAACCTCCGCCCTCCACACGCCCACCTGCTGACCCTCAGGAGGAAGGCGGGCCGGCCCCGGGACAGCAGAAGGGGAAGGGAGGCTCGGGAAAGGGAGGCTCGGAGACCTCGGTGTGGATCCCGCCCGAGCAAGGAGGACGAGATCAAGCCGCCGTGCAGGCTGCCTTGCCACCCCCGCTCTCGAGCTGAGTCCCGCGGCACACATGCACACACACGCACAACACGCGTACACACGGACACATGCACACATGGTGTGCACACATGTGAATGTGCACATGCCCGCAAGTGGGTACATTCACACATGCATGCATCTGTGTGCACAAGTGCATACAGGTCACAGGCACCCACACGTGTGCGAATGCACATGTGAACTCACCCGTGCACTGACACACACATCTGCACATGCATGCACACACATGTGCCCTCCGACACTTCTGTGTGGGGTGCGGAAGGACCCAGGTGGGAGTGGGAGGTGGTGCACCTGGTGACTGACTGCCTCTCAGAGACCTGCGGGTGCTAAAGGTCGCACCGACCCCTGGGAGGAACGCCCCGCCACGCAGACGCCACGGCCTGCAGCCGGTGAGCTCACGGGGCCCACGAGCGAGATGGACGAAGGTGGCACTTGGCTGGCCGAGTTGGCAGATAACGACTGGGTTTGGGGTCCTGCGGTGGTGAGGCCCCTGCCCAGCTCAGCCCGGGAGAGGGCGGGAAGGGCCCCAATCCTGCAGGAGGGGCTGGGCCGTGGCGCCCTCGGGGCAACCAGGAATGTCCCCGGGAGCAGACGGGAGGAGCCGTGCAGAGGCGGCGGGTCCCACAGGCCGGGGTGGGCCTGAGGGCTCCGCTATTCCGTTTTTAAAAGAGAGGCGCACTTTTACCCACTCTCGTCCCAGGAAGAGAGGCTTCTCTGCTGGAGACAGGACTGAACTCCGTGCCCTGGGACAGAAAGGAGAATTCTTCTCAAATGTCGTTGCAGGAGAAACACACAGATAGAGAAAGAAATGAGTCGCTAATTAAATCCACTTTAAATTTAGTATAAGACTAAACGGAAACTTATGGAATCTGCAACTTGGCACGAGGCAAATTTTTTTTTTTTTCCTGAAAAATGCTAATTTAGAAGTGACGGACTTATTTAGCCGGGATTGATAGTGCTATTCTGAATCGAGTGCTCTCGGGGAGATTCCGAATGAAGCCGGGGTGCGAGTTTTTATTTCTGGAGAATGTCGGCCTCTCCCCAAAGCAAGGAAGCAGGCAGGGAAGGCTCCGGGGCGAGATCGCTGAGCACGCCCCTCACCCGAGCCCACAGCCGGAAATAAGTCACAAGGACAAAGCAGGACAGGGACAGGTGGGCTGGCAGGTGGCAGGGGCACCTTCTGTTCTGGATGCCGAGATGGCCCCGGTAAGGGTGGCCTGGGAGACGGGAAGGAGGTAGTCCTGGGCATGCTGGCTCTGAGTCTTCTCTCCGAAGGGGTTTGGCAGGAGGGCCGGGCTCGTGCTTGTACCCCGGAGCGCCACCCTCTGCAGCCCCATCCGGCTCCGAGCAGGAGCCCAGCCCCGGCCTCGCTGTGCAACTCCCTTCCCTTCCTCCCATCGCTGGCCTGTCTGTCTCTGCGCACGGGCTCCGGCCCGAGGGAGCATGCGGCCTGTGGGTCCCTATGGGTGCCTGTGTGTGCACCCATGTTTTCATGATCACCGCATCATGCATGTTTGTGTGCACATACCTCCATGTGAACACATGCATACTTTCGTGTGTTTTCAATCAGATCTTTTATCAGATGCATAAAGGTAAAAGCCAAACCATATGCATTTGTATTTTTCGAAAACTTCGAATCTAAAATTCAAAATGATTTATTACAATTACTGGCAAAATACAACCTACACTAAATATTGAAATTTTAAATCAAAATTATGTCAAGAAAGCTGGCTTTTTAATTTAATTTTTTTGGAAATGAAGTCACTGTTTGGAGCTGACAATTCGTTTCACAAGAGTCACTTCTACTCCACGCTCCTACGAGGGGGCGGGCTCCGTTAATCAACCGTCTCTCCCCACAGCGCTTGGGCCACCACGTCCCCGGAGCCCTCGGGAATGTTTCCAGCCAACGTCAGCAGCCGCCGACTGCACAGCTGGACACGGCTCCTGTGCGCTCCAGGACACGGGCAGACATGGGGGAGCCTTCCTCTGTGGCCCAGCCCCGAGCACTTTCACGCTTTGGGCATGCGACACGGAGTCCATGGAAAGCCAATGACCCAGGGCGGGGCCGGTGCCCGGGTCGCAGAGTGAGCGCCTGCAATGTGGGAGGGGTGCGCATATGTGTGTGGGTGCACATGTGTGTGCCTGGGTGCATGTAGATGAGCATACACATGTATGGGGTGCACCTGTGTCTTACATGGGTGTGCACATGTGGGCGTGCCTAGGTGCACGTGGGGGGCACACACGTGTGAAGGTGTTCATGTGTGTGAGCATGTGTACATGGAGGGTGGATGTGTGTGTGTGTGGAAGGGTACACATATGTGCACATGTGTGGGCACTTTGCTCACGCTCCCCTCTGTCACGTGAAGGTGTGAGCTGCACAGGGCTTTCCTGCCCAGGGCCCGCCCTGGCACTGGGGTCCACACTGAGCCCGGAAGCCCAGGGCAGCTGACAGGCAGACGCGGCTCCACCCCCTGGCTCCGCCCTGGGGAGGGGACCAGACCCGGTCCCGCCCACCCGCCCTCCGGGCTGCAGCCTGTCTGGACCCCAGCTCCCTCCCGCTTCCTGGCAATGTCAGCCTTGGGGGCTGCTGTGTTTTTGGCTTGGCTTTGTGTTTTAGCTTTTGGTAGCAGTTATTAACATTCTCCATTTCCTCAAAACTCACAGCTGTTGCCAGGGTGACGGGTCAGCCGTCGCTCCCCGCAGCTGGGGCGCCCGCTCAGCACCTGCCGGGGAGGGCGCTGGCTTGAAGTCTGGAGAAAATGGCCACATCACCCAGGGCTGCGATGTCACTCCGTGGCAAGTGGGAATTAGGCGCGAGGCGGGGCTGCCTGGGAGCCCGAGTGGCATGTTTCCTGTCCCTGTGTCCCGTGGGGCAGGACAGGAAACCGAGCCAGACCCTGGAGAGACCCGCGCACAGGCCCGCCGGGCCGCCTAGGTCCAGGGCTGTGGCTGGGCTGCGGGGCAGGGACCCCAGCAGCGGGGGGTCAGGCTGCCCGGACACCCCAGCTGGCACCACACTGTCTCCATGGCAACTGCCCTACTGTGCGCTGGGACCCGCATTCGCCTGGGCCAGCGGCCTGACTGCTCCTTCCGGCTCAGCACCTGGCCTCTCTCCTGCCTCCGAGCCACGGCCAGGCCCGGGGGGTCAGTGCCTCCCCCCCCCCCCCCCGCCCCCTCCCGTGCCCAATCCTCAGAACTGAGCAGGGCTGGGAGTCTACAGGCAAGTAACGAGGTGGGGACATTGCCAGGTTCCAGAGAGCCCCTGCGCTCTTGGAGCAACGGGGACGTGAGCAGTGGGTGCTTGGGGACACCACCCTGAGCCCTGCGGCCCCCAGTGCAGCCGGGGGGCGGGGCCGAGCCCTGTCCCCTCTTCCTGAGAGGGACCTCGACTGCCGCTGTCTGGCTTGGGAAGTGCCCCCGGGAGGCAGGCGTGAGGAAGGGGTCAGTGACACGGGGAAGGAGGAAGCCCAGTGCGCTGGGGCAACAGAAGCGAAGGGCACAGGGCTCCATTCTGCCCCGTCCGTGAAGCGCACGGCACCTCCAGAGATGCCTCTGTCTGGAGGCAGCTACCAGAGCTTCCTGCAGTGGCTGCGGGGCTGATGGCCTTGGCCGTAACTCCCAGACTTCCAGGCCGCGTGCGTGGGCCGGCCCGGTGGGCCCCACAGCTGCCCGGAAGTCCGAGCTCACAGAGGATCTGCTGCAGCTGCTGCTGGACTCAAAAGTGGCCAAGGGCACGAAGGTGGCGGCCACCACCTTCCAAAACAGCCTCTCGGCCCACCCTCACCCCACAGGTCTGCTCCTGGGCCTTCGGGCGCCTGCGTGGCTCTGACTGGGGCTCTTGCCCCTCCCAGGGCCCCAGCTCTGGGGCCTGCAGGTGCTGCCAGGTGTCCACCTGGGCACACGGGAGACAGACGGGTGGGGCTGGGGCCTTGTCCCCAACGTCCCAGTGTGCTTACCCCACGTGCAGGGGCAGAGATGACACCGAGGCACAGAGCCCGCCTGGCGCTAGTCCCTGGGGAACAAAGTGGAGGCTTAGAGCAGCAGGTCTCAGCGCCAGACGTCTGGGTCAGGTGGGGGCAGGGCTGGCCTTCCAGCGGCTGGGAGGGGTCCATTCCCGGCCTCGCTCCGGTTCCTGGTGCTGTCGGTGTCCCGGGGCTCCTCAGCTCACAGGAGAGTCACCCCAACCTCCGCCTCGGCCCCCAGCTCTTCCTTCTCTCTGTCTCTTTTCCTGCCTCTTCTCTCGTCCAGGTCCGAGCCAACCTGGCATTGGGTTTGGGCCCCACTCGATAATCCAGGGTGATCTCATGCAGAGATCCTTAACTCGATTCCATTTGCAAAGACCCTTTTCCAAAAAGGTCACACTCTCAAGTTCAAGGGGGACGTGTCTTTTGGGGGGCACCACTCAACCCCTGAGAGCCGGGTTAAGCTGCAGAACCTCGCAGGGCGGGAGGGGCGGGAGCTGGAACTAAGGGGCCGAGACAATGTGGACTGGGGGGGGCTTCCCTGGGAGCAGCCCCCACCCCTGGAAAAAGGCCCGCCCTTCACAGTGCACGTTCTCTCGGGCTGAGACCCAGGAGCCCCAGCGGGTCCACACACACACGCAGAGCTGGGTGGCCTTGTTCCAGGAAGGCATCCGGCAGGTGGACTGAGCAAAGTGCGAGGAGCAGGGAGCCAGCAGGGAAGGGAAACTGAGGCCCAGAGTATGGAGGGCGCCCAGGGCTGAGCACTGTAAGCTGGGCAGGAGCAGGCCCAGCCCACGCAGAGGAGGAGGATGCTGAGGCTCCGTAGCCTTCCTCCCTCCACCTGGGGTGGGGTTAGGGGGGTCCGTCCAGGACCCCGACAGTAACGCAGTCCTGAGCTGGGTCGCTGCACATGGCCAGGAGGGCCCGGGGGGCAGAGCTCAGCCCGTGGCCGTCACAGACTGCAGTGCGGGCAGTGGGACAGGCCTGATGTCGACGCTGAGACAGACACGTTCCCATGGGCAGGAGTTGCGGGAGCATGGGAATGACGCGGCAGAAAGCGTGTTGGGCGTCGTTGGTTCACAGCGCCCATGGACACAGAGCCGGTGCTTTGGGGGCACTGTTAAAGGAATTTAGACCTTTTTGCCACTTGGGGAAAAGCAAAACTCATGCACAATTTACGCTTTCAACTCCCGCATCCAGAATGAATGGCCGCACATGTCGTGGCCCGTTTGCAGGACGGAGGATGAACACAAAACACAAACACAGAACACAAAGAAAATGCAGACACACGTACAAACGGTTGACTCTAGTAATAATACACCGGGTCAGTTTTATTTTTATACTCTAAAAGATTGAAGTTAGTTCCTTGTAGGTAACCACCCAGGCGTGGCAGCAATGGCCATAAATTCCGGAATAGCCTTAGGGAAGCAGATGTCCCCTGACTCAGAATTTCAAGGTGGTTGCTCTAGGCACCAGGCATAGATCATGGACTGAGATTAGCAGAGATGGGCAAGGTGAGCCACAGGGGGCATTTCTCATCCCCAGATTCTCTTAGAGTGACCCCCTAAGATCTTTGGCTGAACCCCAGCAACTGTGCATGGCTTAGGTCGCCCCCCCCTTGAGGGGTCTTACCCGTCATTGACTAACCAGCCATCTTATGGGGGTGTTTATCGTGTGGCTTCCAGACCCCCAATGCCATGGGGCGGGGCTGCTCTTGCTACTCGCAGCTCAGGTCCTTTGTTATGCCTCTAGGCAACACCTTTGTTTATCACAGGGAGCCTGTCCGGAACAGATTACTTTCAAACGCTCTGGGCAGAACACGTACATTACTCACTAACTTTAATTCTTAAACTAGGAAAATATATGTCAGTCCCCTACACACAGAGGAAACATCACAATAGCAAATTTGGGCCCCGTCTGAGCCACTACTTAGCCAATTGCTGTGGCTCGTTTACAGGACAGAGGATGAACACAGAACACAAAAAGACACACAGACACACACAAAGATGGTTACAAGACTGCAGTGCAGAACACACCAGTGGTTTTATTTTTATACCCCCAAAATCAAAGTTAGTTCCTTATACATGCCCACCCACGCGTGGCAGCGATAGCCATAAATTCCAGAATACGTAGCCTAAGGACACAGATGTCTCCTGACTCAGGTTTCCAGGCAGTTGCTTGAGGTGCCAGGCATAGATCACAGACCGAGATTAGCAAGGTTGGGCAAGGCCGCCACAGGGGGCATTTTTCGCCCCCATTTCCTCTTAGGCCCATCCCCTGCGGCTGTGCCTGGCTTAGGTCGCCCCTCCCTTGAGGGGTCTTACCTGTCATTGACTCACCAGCCATCTTATAGGATTAAGCAGCAAACAAAAGAACAATGTGATTTATCGTGTGGCCTCCAGGCCTCCATTTATTGTGGGGCTGGGCAGCTCTTGCCTCAGTGCAGAAACTCGGGTCTATCGTTATGCCTCTAGGCAGCAACCGTGTTTGTCACAAGGGCCTTGCCCAGAACACATTACTTTCAAAAGCTCTGGGCAGAGCGTTTGAAAATACATTACTCTCTAAATTTAATTCTTAAACTAGGAAAATATATGCCAGTCCCCTATAGCCAATCTTTTTGTTATTTGAAGAAAATGAAACTGTGCCTCAGTAGGTTTGAACGAAAGACCGGCCTGTGCCGTGGCTCCTGGGTGACAGGTGGTGGCTGGGAAAGGTGCTTTAGTCCCGGCCCCACCCCGCAGGTGGGGTGAGGGGGGCCAGGTCCTGCCACCTGAGGCCCAGGGAGGACATGGGCCTGGCTGGGCCTGGGCGGCCCCCTGAGGAACCCCAGGTGGCCCCCGCATCTGCCAGCCCTTCTGGGGACGGAGGAGCTGGCTGGGCTCCCTGCGGGAACAGCACCCCCAAGCCGAACGCTCCTATGCGGGGTGACTCGCCGTCATTCCGCTGCCTAGCACCCTGGGGACACTGAAGGCTGGGGGGCAGGAGGACAGCCCCAGGCTTCTTCCATAGGGCACCCGTCCCCTTCTGAGATTGTGACATGGGGTTCCCGGTGGGAGCCACCTGCCCCCACTATCAGTCTACCACAGGTGGCAGGGCCACAGGATCAGACCACACGATCAGGCCACACGATCAGATCTCAGGATCAGGCCACAGGATCAGATCACATGATCAGGCCACAGGATCAGACCACATGATCAGACCACACGATCAGGCCACAGGATCAGGCCACAGGATCAGATCACAGGATCAGACCACAGGATCAGATCACAGGATCAGAACACAGGATCAGATCACAGGATCAGACCACAGGATCAGGCCACACGATCAGGCCACACGATCAGGCCACACGATCAGGCCACACGATCAGGCCACAGGATCAGGCCACACGATCAGGCCACATGATCAGGCCACACAATCAGGCCACGGTATCAGGCCACGCTGTCTCAGTCCCATTGAGGTAGTGGCTGCAGTCAAGAAGCAACACAGGAGGGTTCTGGAACGAGCTCCAGCCCCTCTGCAGCTGCCGACTCAGGTCAGACCGCGATGGGGCCGGCGGTCCCCCCGCCACTGCCAGCTGGCCCTGCACACCCAGCCACCTCAGGGACCAAACCGCTCCTGCAATGCTGTCTGCCTGGCTCTGCCCACGTCCCCGTGGCAGGCACATGCAACAGCCATTAGCAGCGGGCTGGTCCTGCGCCTGGGGGCCGATAGTGAGGCTGGACACCCTGGGATGAGTGGTGGGACCTCTGTAAGCCTCAGTGTTCTCATCTGTAAAGTGGGGACCACAATTACGAACAACAGGAATGGCTAGCAGCCAAGTCCCAGCCCGACGCAGCTCATTTGCATACACTGCCCCACCTGCCTATCCACCATGACAACGGTGCCCACTTACAGTTCACAGTCCTCAGACATCAGAAGCAGAAGGAGCCAGCCTCCTGTGCAGTGGGAGCGCCCAGGTGACCACGGGACCTGCCGAGAGCAGCCCTGTCCCACGCCGGCCATCCCAGGCTCTCAGAGGCCCAGACGGGGTGAGCGCTGATGCACCCCAGCCTCGGTTCCTACTTTGCCGCTGCACGAACGCTCTCATTCGACCCCCAGCCCCTCCCTCCCCTTTAACCAGGGAGCCGTGGAAGCTCCGGGTGGGGACAGCAGCTCCTTGTCCCTCCCCGACACCCCCACCCCCTTCCCTGCCATGGAGCTGGGCAGCCTGGCCGTGTGCTCCATAGCAGGGCTCCTGCCACCTCCCCACAGCCCTTCACGGGTCACCCCTGTCCTCGTCAGTCACACCACGTGGTGCCCTGGGAACAAGCCCAACAGCCCTCGTGCGCAGGAGGGCGGCTGTGTGTTCCCCGGTCCCCCCCCCCTCCGGGCCGGATGGCAGCAGCCCCTCCGAGACACCCCCACCGCCCAATGGACGGCGGACAGAGTCCAAGTCCTCGGCACCCCTGGGCACGCGCCCCCTCCCTGGAGAAGCAGGAAGGGGAAGACAGAAGAAAAACCACCTCTCCAACATGCCTGTTCCCCACCAAGCACCGGGATGCAGGTAAGAGCCCCGCCGGCACTGGGCGGAGGCCAGAGCCTCCCTCGGATCCGCAATAGACAGACCCTGCGAGACGTCCCAGGAGGAGGAGGATGGGCATAGCCTGACAAGGCACCTTGATGACACAGCGTGACCTCTGCACTCTGGCCGGGTGGGCTCCGAGACACTGAGAGGGTCCCCAGCGGGGAGGGCAGAGCAAGCTAGTGCTGGCTCTGCAGACATCTGACCCGCTAAGCTCCCGGCAGACGCGGTGGCTAGAGGTGGGCAGCCCAGGGACAGGGCCTCGGGGACGGACAAACCGGCAGGTGTCTCCTCCCGCTCCCGACGGGGGGTTCTGGGGTCCAGCCCTCGGGCAGTGTCCCCACAGGACATGGGGGGCAACTGCAGTCCCCAAGCCCTGTCTAGACATTGCTGTCCGTGCTGGGGAGGACAGGACGGTGCGTGGAGCAGGTGAGGCATGAAGCCACCCATGCCCAGGACCGCCCCTCTCTCCAGCTCAGGAGTAGACTCCTCCTCTCTCGCTGTCTCTTTCTGTCTCACACACACGTGTGCACACACACGTCCTCTTGGGTCACTGGTAACAGGATGGCTGGCTTCACCTGGGAGAAATACGGGCTTATCTTCTAATGCTGCGTCCAGCCCTCACGTTTCCAAGAGCAGAGCCCACAGCGGCTGCGGCGGCAGCTCCCACCAGCTTGCGAGAGCCGGCGGGTTCATGGCGGTCTCTCCACAGGCCACGCTGAGCCCACGTGGGCGCTGGAAACCAGCCACAGTGGGGACATCCACACCACAGAGGTGGCACGGCGTGGACACCCGGGGCTTGCTTCTTTTGGAGAGCTGGTTGTTAACCCCCAGCAGCACACCACCGGCCTACCCCCCCCAGCTGTCCCTCACGCCACCTGGGGTCTTCCGCACAGGGGGCTTCTCGTGACTCGATGCCACGCCTTTCTTCGGCTTCCCCTAAAGCTGTTCTGAGAAGCCAGGGTGGAATCGGAGGTTTTTAGGGGGCAAAGAACAAAAACAGGAAAACACACTTGTTAAGGCAGAAAATTTAATTTTTCTTGCAGAGTTGGTAAATCTCTGCCCTAAAAGTGAGGTTCCTGCGGCCTAAAGTGCTTGCGTTTTGCGGCCACTTCCTGGCCTGCTCGGAGGCCTCCCTCCCGGGTATCCCTGTTCCTGGTGACCGCCAGGCCCTGCGGTTTCCGTGTGTAGTGGCTTTGAAACAACAAAAGCTTCGTTTTAAAATGTTAAAGGCAGAGGCGCATTTTAAAGGGATGACCCGGTTTATAACTATCAAACTCACTCTCCTGTCTGTGCAATTGTGGGGTAAACGTTTAAAACACCGCTCAGATGGCCGCCTCCTGGGGAGGAGCTTCTGCGTGCCCGGGCTCGTGTGTGGGAATACCCTCAGATCTGTGCGTCCGGCGTGCGAACCACGCCTGCTCACACGGAGTAACCGTGCACATGCTGCCCGCAGAGCACCCACCGCCCGGCGAGTCTCGATTCCGAGCAGTGACCCCCAAGAGCGGTGCATGTCACCACCTCGGAGAGGCGTCGGGAGACATCCCGTGGGCGAGGTCCAGGGATGAAATGCCAGGAGCAAGTTGGATCCACCCGGGAGACAGCGCAGGCTGGCCGTCGGCTTTTCCGGGTGAGTCAGACTTGGGCAGTCCTCTGAGCACCGCAGAACGTGGGCCAGCAAGGGGCCTCAGCCTCGGAGACACAGACAATCCTCAGAATGTTGGGGCTCTTGCATCTTAAGGGAATTTTTGTTTTCTTAATCAAAGAAATCCGAGACGTGGGGCCATGGGGTGGCGGGGCGCAGGGAGGTGGGCAGGCTCGCATGGCGGGCCAGCTCTCTGGCACGGTGGCCTCTCTGGGACGTGGTCTGCCACCACCTGGGCACCTGTGGGCACCATCCCAGCATGGCACATGTGAGTCTGCCCTCCTGCCTCCCTCCCTGACCTGGATGCAGCCCAGGGACCAGCAGTGCTGGACACAGACAGGGCCCGGCACCCCCAGACCACAGCCCACCACCTGCCCGCAGCTGGCCCCACCTCCACCCAGCTCCAGGTCTGGGTGTGAGGATGGGGCCCAGCCTGGCACTCTGTGGAGCCCCCACCCGGCACACTCGCCCTGGTCCTGCCCTCCCAGTGGACACTGGACACCTGTCCCTTCCTCCTCTGGGGCTCCCACTGATGGCCCCTGGGCTTGCTGCATGAACGCCGACCCGGCCATTTCCCCATCCACCCCACCCCGGCACCACCCTCTCTCCCTGGGGCCAGGCCTCTGTGCATCCTGCAGCCAACGTCACCTGTCTGATCTGGTCCTGCCCGGGATTGGACAGGGACAACCGGGGGTTCATTCATCCTCCACACAGACCTTGTTCCAGTGGGGGGACCACAGCGTGAGCAGGGCAGACCAGGCCCTGCCCTCAAGAGCAAGGACCCCTGGGAGGGGTCCTTCCCATGAGGGAGAAAGACCAGCAGGTAGGGGTGGCCTGTACTTCTTGCAGACACTGTCCTTGCCCCTCCCCCTCCTCGTGCCCCGAATCAGAGTTAGCCAGTGAGTGCAGATGAGAGAGAACCTCGTGTGTACTTTGCATTCGCCTTTATGGGGGTCACATGCAGGACGGCAGGGCCCCCGAGCAGGAAGCTGGCCTCCCGTGGCCAAGCGATTGCGTGTGATTAGGCAAGAGCTGTTTCTACACTTGCAGAACCAAGGGACGGACGGGCCACCACCTCGCAAGGAGGAGAACAGGCAGGACTGGTGAGGCCCCCGTTGGCTCTCGTGCGTCACTCTCATCTCCCCTTGGGGATGCGCCCAGCCTGCTGGCAAGGGTTTGCAGAGCCCTCTCCAGGCCAGGCATGCTACTGAGTGGGTGCCACCAACGTCCAGGCCCCCAGGCTGGAGAGACGGTTGCCCCCCAGGGCCCGGGGACCTCAAGAGGCATGCCAGGGGCCCGGGGCACACAGCAGACCGCGGAGGGCCGCCGTGGGCTGGGCGTGGGCAAGGCACCCCGCAGGTGTGGGCGAGCAGGCTGACTGAGCGGGAGCCCGCGGCAGGAGGCAGGACAGTCTTCCCCACGAGCCCAGCTGGGATGCACCCCTAGGGAGGTGGCCAGGCCTTCCCCAGCCCACCTGCGCATGGCTCAGACCAACCTGGACTCTGGGAGCCGGCCGCCACCAAGCCTCTTGGCATTGGTCACCTCCTCGGGTCCTCACCTCCGCCGGTAGCTCGGATTTGCCCCGTCAGTCCATCAGTGGATTAATAAGATATGGTGTATGTATACAATGGAATACTACTCAATTACAGAAAACGACGGTGATCTGGCATCTCTCATATTTTCCTGGATGGAGCTTGAGCCCATCCTGCGAAGTGAGGTATCACAAGAATGGAAGAATAGGCTCCACATGTACCCGCCATCAAACTGGCACTGGCTGATCGACACTAAGGTGCTCACACGGTAGTAATATTCTTGGGGGGATAGGGGGTTGCGGGTGGGTAAACTCACAACTAATGAACCTGGTGAGCGTCTTAGGTGGGAAAGGGCAAGTCTCGAACCATGGTTGGGATGTAGCAAGGTCATAACATGTAACCAAAATGTTTGTACCGCCATAATATCCAGAAATAAAATAAACAAGCTGTTGATTGGGATTTGTGTGACTTATTCATTCAGGTGCTCCCTGGCGTAGCTGCCACCAAAGCCAGTGAGCGTACCATCATGGGGTGTGCCGTCAGCAACACAGTGGGCGGCACAGCAGCCAGGGTGGCCCTGCTGTGCCAGTCCGGCCGTGGCATCCAAGTGTCCCCCAGAAGGAAGACACAGCAGGCCGGGCCTGCGTGATTGGGGGGTGGGGCAGGGGCACAGGCAGCCGCCCGGGGGGATGAGGCTAATGCAGCTGCTCCCACGGGGCCAGGCACCGCCAGACCACCAGGACCTGGAGACCCTCCCTCTCTCTCCCTCCCTGTCTCTCCCACTCCCATCATCCCCTCTCTCTCTCTCTCTCATTCTCTCTCCGTTAAAACACTAACCTCTCACCCCAACCCCCGAGGAGCAACCTCAGAAGCAGCAGTCCATGTCCGGGAGAACATTGTCCCCAACCCGTCCCTGGTCTGAGCTCACTGAAAGGTGCAAACAGAACCAGAGGCCAGTGTGGACGCCCTCTCGCACCTGCCCCCCCCCCCCCCCAGCCAGAGTCACAGCCGCGGCAAGGAAGAGGACGGGGAGCTGCAACATGTTGAGAGCTGGTCCTGCTTACACGCGGAACCCACGCGGTCCCCACCTCAGCCCTGCAAAGTGAGTATTAATAGAAGTTCCTTCTTGGAGAAGTTGAGTAATTTGCCCAGGGCCGCCCAGCCACCAAGAGAACAGAGGAAGGGGGACCCGCGTCCGTGCAGAGTCACGCTTGAGGTGCCGCTGCGTGCTGTCTCCCGCAAGCCCCGGCGGGCAGGAGTGCTCCGGCCACCACCCTGGGCCTGTCCCCACCGCGGAGCCCCAGGTCCCTGCCCTGCACCACCCCTGCCCGACACCACGGGGCGGCAGGTCTCCGTTCCCGTGTGCCTGACGCCTGGAGAGGGAAGTTACAAGTGGCTTCTCGTCAGCGTGACGGGCGTGGGGTTTTCTTGGGGGCAGTGACAGTGTTCTGGAACTCAATAGACATGGCGGTTGCGCAACACTGACAGTGTGCCACATGCTGTTGAAATAGATGCTTTAAAATGGTTCGATTTTTGTTACGTGAATTTCATCTCGATTTAAAAAAAATGTTTTGAGTGGCTTCAAGTCAGATGATAAAGGACCTCAGAGGGAGTTTAGCAGAAATGCCAGCCAGCAGCCCCTGCTCCCTTCCCTCCGTGCTCCCCAGCTGGCTTAACCTTGAGCCTGTGGGCGAGTGACCGCAACTGTCCCCACTGACGGGGGGAGACGGGGTCCGCCGTCCTCACGGGCAGGCCTTGGCCCTCCGTCCTGCACGGGGGCCCAGAGCGCAGGACTCAGCCCAAGGCAGAGCTAAGAGAGGACGGCAGGGACCTTGCCAAGCCGTCCTCTGGGCGTGAGAAGATGTGTCACCTATAAACAGTCCCCACGGCACAGGCCTTGGTTATTGTCACGGCAGCACGTGACACGAGGGAGCAGTGGCGTCAGCATCTCCCGAGCTTGCCTTAAATTCAACCTCCTCCTCTTCCTCCCCCCTCGTCCTGACTGCCCCACCCCATGACTACACCTGTCCTCAGGTGTCACCCAAACCGGAGCCCAAGAAGTGTCTGGGACAGAGAGCCTTGGAGCGGTGACGTACCCCTGACAGTCTCCTTTGTGACCTGTGGCCGGGGCTCTCGGGGTCTGTCCTCGAAGCCAGATCCCAGGGCCCTGGGGAGGGAGGAAAGGTTTCCAGGGGCTTCTAGACGACGGAAGAGCAAAGATTAAATCTGAAAATTCCTCTCGGTGAAGATTCTGAGCTGAAGAAATGACTCATGACGAACAGCAGAACCTTCAAGTTAGACAGATGGGGGAAAAGTCTCCGAAATGTGCTTTTCTGCCCAATTTAGAATAATTGTGATCCACCACATTAGGGCACCGGGTTTTCGGCATCGAGTGCAAACGCTCAGGGTGAGGAGGGGAGGATTTCTGGCAAATTAAGACAAAGCTGAAAAGGCCAATTTGCTGGCGTGTGGCCAGCATTTGTCACCCTCCCCGCAGCTCCGTGTGGCTGCGTCCAGGGCCTGACAGTCAACGACTGGTCGCTCACAGACCAAACCCCAAAGCCCCGAGAGGAGATTGAACAGGAGGCCTCAGGGACGGCACGGACCCCTCCCCTCCGCCACCCTCGGCCACCTGCACCAAGCCTTCCGCAGGGCGCGGCCTTGCCTGCCTCATGTCTGCCACGAAATGGGGCCCAAGCCACTCTCCGCCCGGACAGAGGATGCAACCCATGTTGCAAGCTCCCAGCCGGCTGCTGCTGTCACGGAGTCTCGTCTCGCCGAAGACGTGAGGGAGGAGGATCTCACAGCTGGGACACAATGGGCATGTCCCCAGCCCAGACAACATCATGCTACTAACGGGAAAACCGAGTCCCTCCCCAGCAGGAGGACAGGAGACCAGGCAGGCTGGCCGGGTAACAGGAGCCAGGCTCCCTCCCCACGCTCTGCTGCTGGGCTGCTCGGGGAGAAGCCCAGGTAGAGCCAGGTGGCCCTGGCCCAGACCGCCACTCTTCCCGTTTATTTGTGCCGATCCCCACGAAATTCCACACAGTCAAATCGGAAATGAAGGCCAAGGAGGAACGCCACTGCTCATCTTTCCCCCCGAGCTCCGAGTCCTCACGGCTACAGACTCCAGACCCTTCACCCTAAACCCAAGGAGCGGGCGTGGCGTGGTGGCCAGCGGGGTGTCGGAGGCCCAGGGCCGCTGCCCGGAACGCTCTTGCCCGAAGCTCCTGAGTCGGGAGACTCAGGGAGGAGAGAGGACAGCCACACGGAGGCCCCGCTCCTGGCGCCATCTCTCCTGGAATTCCCTGATCCCATGTGTCCCCGGGCACTCCCGTGACACAGCCAGAGTGGGAGGTCCCGCCCCTGTGCCCACTGTGCGGCCAGCAGGACCTGCCTCCTCTGCTTTCCTTCCTCCCTTCCACCGACAGCTCTCCTGGGGTCCCGCCACGGGGTCCCCGGCCCTCACGCCCTCTGACACCCATCCATGTAGTCCAGTTTCCCCTCCGGAGGGGGACGGTTTTGCAGCATGAACGGGAGCAAGGTGTCGGCCTCACCGAGCCTGTTTTCTTCCTTCCTTGCTCTTCCTCACCTGCAATCTCACCCAGGTCGTCCTCGGAACCCAGTGTGGGGCCTCCCGCGTCACGGGTGTTCCGCAAAGGCGTGCCGAACTGACCGCCGTAGGCGCATCTACAATTCATGTTGAGTTCAACAACGTAGGCTGCCCTTTAAATTTGCATTTGCATGGACCAACCGTCAGTAGCCAAAGGACCCGCCCCACTGCCTCTGTGGCTAGAGCTCAGGAGGACCCACCCCGGGCCAGGCAGACCAGCCCCACAGAGGGAGTCCCTGCAGGTCCCCCCGTGGTTGACACGTGTGTTGTCACATGAGAAAGTACAGTCTGGGGAAATGGGATGGGGCCAAGTCGGAAGAGCTGGGGCCTGGCCTGGGCTCCAGCACCTTCTTTCTCAGAGCCTTTGGGCACTCCCGGCCCTCTCCCAGCCTCACTCTGCTCCTCCGTCACAAAGAACTCGAGAGGGTGGTCTGCCACCCCCAAGGGTCCCGCGGAGACACTGGTGCCACAGCCACCACACGGAGGGAGATGTGCACAGCCAGCCGCGGCCTGTGGAAGGCTCAGAGCTCACCGGCTGGTTGACCTTCACCATGCATTTGGGACGTGGGGGCAGCTGGTGGTGTCCCCAAGGAGTGGAGCTGGGGGAGGCACTGGGGACAGGTGCAGGCACGGGGGGAGACGACGGCGTCCATGTCAAGGGGTTTCGTGCGGAGGCAGGTCTGGGAGGCGCCCGTGACGTCAGTGTGCAGCAGGCCCTCGGGGTTCTGCAGGGATGCGGGGGGACGAGGCTCCAGCCAGCCCCTGGTTTCCAGGCAACACTGCCCCTGGGACAGTAATGGCCCCTGACTCACCCCGGCTCTCCCGGGTGCTTTGCTCGCTGCTCGCTGTGACGTGCTCACCGTGGCGACCTCTGGGGCCACCGGGCCCTGTGGAGCCGCCGCAGCAAGTGACGTGGACGCAGGGTTGGGAAGGCACGTGACAAGCCGTAAGGCCGGGACGTGGGTGCGAGAAGGGCAGTCCGGTGTGGCTTGGGCCCCCTGGAGTGGCCCTTGTCACCTGTGCGGCGACCTCTGGCCACACCTGATCAAATCAGAACACCTGGCTAAAAGGCATCCCCATGAAGTATGGTGCTCAGACAGGTGCCTTTGCCCCACCTGCAAACGCCAGTGGGGTAGATAGAGCTGGGCCTCCATGGAGGGAAGAGCCAGGCTCGTGATAGGCAGGCCCGGTCCTTCACCTGTGACACCGGTTACCAAGGTGAGACTATGTTGATTGGTTGGCTTTTAGAAGGGCAGGGCTCTGACCAATAGGCTGGCTTTCAGAAGGGTGGGACTGTCACTGATTGGCTGGCTTTCAGGAAAGCAGGGTTGTCTATTGGCTGGCTTTTGAAGGGCAGGGCTATTGTTGATTGGCTGGCTTTCAGAAGGCTGGGGCTGACCCTGAGTGGCTGGCTTTCATTAAAGCAGGGTTGTCTATTGGCTGGCTTTTGATGGGGGCTTCATTAATTGGCTGGCTTTCAGAAGGGCAGGGCTATTATTGATTGGCTGGCTTTCAGAAGGGCAGGACTATTGTTGATTGGCTGGCTTTCAGAAGGGCAGGGCTATTGTTGATTGGTTGGCTTTCAGAAGGGCAGGGCTATTGTTGATTGTTGATTGGCTGGCTTTCAGAAGGGCAGGGCTATTGTTGATTGGCTGGCTTTCAGAAGGGCAAGACTATTGTTGATTGGTTGGCTTTCAGAAGGGCAGGGCTATTGTTGATTGTTGATTGGCTGGCTTTCAGAAGAGCAGGGCTATTGTTGATTGGCTGGCTTTCAGAAGGCTGGGGCTGCCCCTGAGTGGCTGCCTTTCAGAAGGGTGGGGACGTCGCCGCTTGGCCAGCTTTTAGAAAAGAGAGGCTGCCACTATTGGCTGGCCTTCAGAAGCGTGTGTGGTGGTGGAAAGCTGTCAATCAACGGGATGGGTCTAGCTAAGGCTCTGGTTCATTTTTCACTGTGGTTAAAGAACCCTCGGCCTCTTCCAGGACTGTGCTTGCCCAGGATCCTGCGGGCACGTTGCGAGCTGGCCGCCCCGGCCGCCAGCCTCTCCACCTGCAGCTCCCGAGGCCCACGTGGGCCTGGCCCTTGCCTGGCCGGGCTGAGTGCGACCAAGGAGCCAGCACTTCCCTGACGGGCGCATAGCCCCGGGCGGCCACACACGGCCCTGCAGAGAGCGCAGCCTGGCTCAGCGCTGGCGGCCTCCCCGGGACTCCGGGGCCTCTCTCCATGGGTCTGGGCAAGGTGGTGAGGGCGACTCTCTCTGCCCCGACTGTCACGGGGTCCGCTGAGCACGGACGTGCACGGGCGCAGTCGGGAACCCAGGGCAGGCGCGGCCACCCAGGCCCCTGCCAGCGGGCGACAGCCACGCAGAGGGGGCAGACGGGTGGCTCTGTCCTGGGGACCACGGCTGCGCTCAGCGAGCCCCGCCCGATCCCGTCCACTCACCAAAGCGCGGGCCTGGGAGAGTTCCTTTCCTTCTCTCCTTTTGCCGACGGGCAGCTCTGAGGCCACCGAGCGAGCGATCAAGCCCCGTGCAGAGTGGGGCTCTCCTCCAGCAAAGAGGGGCCTGCTTCCGACGGCCCCCCCTGCACCCCAAGTCGGTGTTGGCGTCCTAGAACAATTAAGGCTGGTCACGTTTTGTACCTGACATGGAGTGACATCTTTTGAATCTCCGCATATTGCTGTTTTCACGAAGCCACATGTAACACTTCAGAGTGCCAAATGCTTTTTTAAAAAATAGACCTGGCTCCGAAAGAGTGCTGCAGAATAGCACTCACGGAATATGGCTTTGATGAAAACACAGAATGTTAACCGCCGCCCCTCGGAGAAAAAGGAGTTGCAAGAATCCTTTGGAAAGAGGCGTTCTGCAGAGAGACATTTGTTCTAGGCACATGCTTCCAGGGTGAGAGCGCTTGGAGAGCCGTCATTCACGTGCGTTCTGGCTCTTTAAAGCCTCCAGCTCGGCTCCCCACGCTGAGAGAAATAGAGATCGGACCTCGCTTTCTGCGAAGTGGAGGTGTCCCCTGCCTCTTCTGTGTTGCCCAGGTGTGGTCGGGACCAGGGACACAGAGGAGGCAGCAGGGACCTGGGAAGGGGAAGGCACGCTCTGGGCAGACCCCCCTCGCTCCCCGCCGGCCCTGTACTGCCCCGCTGTTCCCTCCGCTGCAGCCTCCGCCAACCTCTTGCCTCTTGTCCTCTGCCGCGCCCACCCAGGCCTGGGGTTCACGGGGCTGGTCTGGCACACACACCGCGGTTTCCAGCCTCGGTCGGTGCGTCTGCTGCCCAGCCAGGAATCTTAGGCACTCCTCGTCCATCCCACCTGGGTCTCGCCCGTCCCCTCTGAGACGGTTTCACCACCCCCAGGCTGCCCTCCCTCGCTGCCACCCGGGACTACACTGAAATGCTCAGAACACCGGGCAGGAGCGCCCACCATGCGTGAACGCCCACGCAACACGAGTGCCCTCGGCCCCACCCCCCTCCCTCCCGCCCCTCCCCGGGACAGAGCCCGCACCCTCCACATACCGCCACCTGCTCCGTCAAGCACGTCCCCTCTCTCCTGAAATCTCCAGGTTCTCTTCTTTAAGGCTGATTTCCCTTATCCTGTATATGCCGTCCGTTCTCTCCCATCTCAAAAAACAACTACAGAGATAGCAAGAGGTTAGTAGTTGCCAGGGGCTCGGGGCAAGGACGGGGGTGAGCAGGTGGAGCCCAGGGCGTGGGGTGGAGGAACCGTTGTGCGTGACCCCGTGAGGGTGGGAACAGACGCCGCGTGCACTTGCCGAAAGCCACAGACCCGCACCAAGCCTGGACCCCCAAGTGCACTGTGGATTCAGTTAGCAATTATGTATCCACATTCGTCCATCAGTTGTGACAAATACACCACATTCCAGCGCAAGGTAACAGTAAGGGAAACCTCTCGAGGGCAGGGGGCGGGGTAACATGGGAACTCTCTGTGCGGTTTTCCTGTAAACCTAAAAACGCTCCAAAAAATGGCCTATTAAAAAAGCAAAACCCAGACAAGACTTTCCCCTGAGTGAGTCTCGTGTAGACAGCGTGGTGAGCACAGGTGGGAGCCGGCCCCACCTGGGAAACTGAGGCCACACGCTTCGTGCTGTCTCTCTTCCAGACAGGCGCGGGGACTTCCGTGCTGACCGAGAAGAAAGAGGCCGGTTCGAACCCAGCTCTCCGCTGAAAGGGGAGCGTGGCTCCCCGAATTAGGGCAGGTCGGAGCCCCAGGGCCACCCGTGAAGACCCTCGCAGAGGCAGGGCCGGTCCCCCGAGGACGAACCACGATGGGCCGTTTCCTCACGCTGGGGAGGGACGGGGGAGAAAGGGTTTGTGCGAAGAGAAGCTACAGGGCGGGAGAAGCAGCCGGCAGAAAGGAGCCGCGGGGGGCAGGAAGACGAGGCGGCGTGAGCGCGGCGTGTTCCGCAGCGGGAAGCTCCCGGGCGAGGCCGCCTCATCCGCAGAGCGCAGAGAGCAGGGCTGCGGCCCGGCGCCCGCCACGGGCCGGGCTGAGAAACTGAAAACAGAAATCCCAAGCCACGCTCACTCAGGGAAATCAAAACGCAAGTTCTGCTAGTGAGAAACACCAGAGGTTTAGGAATGAACCCGGCAAGAAGGACTCGGAACCCGCAGGCTGGGCCGCGGCGGGGAGAGAACTTGTGAAGGCGGCTCGTTCCCGGCCCGGGAGGGGGCGGCTCAGTGCCGACACGGCTCCTCCCCCAGGACTGACGTGCGGTCGGTGCCACTCCAGCGCCGGTTCTGGTCCCGTGGTTGGAGAGAACGTAACAAAATAATTCTGAATTTTGTCTGAAAAAAAAATAAACAGATGAGATTGGCCCAAGAATAATCAAACTCGGGCGGGAGGGACGGAGAAGAGTGCGGAGAGATGGGAGGAAGGCGTCAGACACTAAACGCTGCGGTGTCCCGTGTAGTCTGGACAGCACCCTGTCCGCTCGACTGAGGCACCGGGCCTGTCCCTGTCCCTCCGCCCCCTCCCGGCCTCCTCCTCCTCCTCCTCCTCCCCCACGGCGGCCTCCAGCTCTGCCCCCTGGTCCAGGGAAGGGGAAGGGGGGGCGGCAGGGAGCCCTTTGAGGGATGACTTGCCCCCCACAGCGATACCCCAGGACCCGTGAGTGCAACCCTGTTTGGAGAAAAGGGTGTTTACCGATGTAACGAGGGGTCTCGATGTGACCCCGTCCTGGATTGCCCCAGGAGCCCTGAGTGCAGGGACAGGTGTCTGCACAAGGGAGCAAGAGAGGACCCAGGCAGGCGAGGGGACGGAGGCAGACGTCGGAGCAGTGGCTGCTGCACAGGCCAGGAGCCCCTGTGGCCGCCCGCCGGGAGCCGGCCCAGAGGGAAGGACCCTGCCCTAGCCCTGGTGGGGAGCGCGGTCCTGCCGACAGGCTCGCCCTGGACTTGTGGCCTCAGAGCTGCTACCCCAAGCTGCCGGATTTGTGTGCGTTTGTCGCGCAGACTAAGGCAGCTGCGTCCGGCGTCCGGGGCAGGCAGGGGCCACAGCTGGCTCTAGGTGTCTGCCCGACAGGCGCTCTCTGTCTCTCCGGCCCTCAGGTGTCCCGTGGCACCTGCAGCGTCTCTCTGCTGGGCAAGTTCGCCCACCAGGGGAAGGAGCCAGGGCGCCTCCTCCTCTCACGCACACGCCGCAGGGCTGGGGCGCAGGGCATCAGGCATTCTCCGCCCCACGGCGCCCGGGCTCACGCCAGCTCTGCTCCCACATCCCCCGGGGCCCGTGTATCCCCTTAGATTCCTCAAGAGGTACCACTCAGACCCCAAGAGAGCAGGGGACATGTGTCAGCCCCAAGGCTGCCCCCCAAGTCCTCTCCCCATCCCCCGCCCTGTCCTGTGAGGGGTTGAAGGACCACCCCCAACCGGTTCTTGGCCACCCACTTTTGGCGAGTGCTTCGATGGCAGCTCTTGCTTCAGGACTCCACATCTGCCGCCGTGACGACCTACCGCTTACGGGAGACTTCGCCGTCTCGCTCTCCGCCGCCCCCGTCTCTCCTCCACATCCTGCCTGTTTTCCTGTCCTCCTAGGCAAAGTGTGCGGGGCAGTGACAAGGGACAGAGGGGCGGGGCAGGCCGGGAGAGGGACATGGGGCGGCGTGGCCGTGGGTCCCGGGGGGCAGGCCGTGAGCGCGGTCCAGACCAGCATGGCCTCAGGGCTGCGTGCTTGTCGGGGTGGGGGCAGGGACGCGAAGTGTGCGCTCATCTTTGCAAGATCTCAGGGGAAAAAACACATAATCTTTTAATTAAAATTTTACTGAATTTTAACTTGAATTTCCCCATCTGCTTCCTTAATTATGCCTAACCCTAAACCTAACTCTAAGCCATCTGTGTTCCTATCTCATTATATTGGGGTTATGCGTGTATTTGTCCAATTCTGCAGGAGACGGCGAGTCCCTCGGAGGGAGGGGCTGAGTCCGGGCCGTTCTGGATCCTCAGGACCAGACAGGCGCCCGTCGCACGCCGGGCCTCGGGGAGAGTTTGCGGGACACGTGGGACGTCAGCGGGCAGCCAGTTGTGTGGACGCAGGGCAAGCAGACAGGTGCAAAAGTGGGTGGGCCTCCCCCACCCTCCCCGCCCGGCCATCCCTGGTGTCCCCAGCGTTCTGCTGTGACTCTGAAAGTGAGATCAAAGCAGGAAGAGCAGGGAGGGACAGGGCCCCTCGCACACGGGTATTTGTGGGTTTTGCGAGCATTTACTTGAACACTGGTCTTTTCTTCCCGAGTCGTGGGGTCTGCCCTACTCATTGGCCTCTAACCACACTCCGAGCTTCGGGCCTTCGCTCTGCGGCCCCGCGGGCTGGGGAGGAGCTGGGAGGCGCCGCACGTTTGCACACGGGAGGGACGCGCTCGGCTGGGGCAGCAGCGGGGGCTGCGGTGCCCGCTCCCCGCCCAGGACTCAGCCCGGCTCTTCTCTGGGGCGGGTCGCGGGAGCTTCTGCCCTGCAGGGTGGCTTTGGAGCCCGTGCAGAAATGCTGGACGTGCTGGGCACACAGCAAGCGCTTCATAAATGCTCCCACTGTGAGCGTCGCCGGTGTCATGCTGCCACACCGGCTCACGCGGCAAAGGAGGCAGCTGAACCCAGCCGGCTGCCTCGGTCTCCCCGGCTGGTGCCACCCTTGGCAGCTTCTGTCCGGGCAGGACGCAGGCGGTGCCGGCCCTCAGCGCTCGCCCCGTGCTGGGCGTCACCCGCCCGCCGTCCGCGTGCTCCTCCGTCCAGCCCAGCGGGCGCCGGGGGGCCGACCGCGACCTCCCGCCCGTCTCTCTGCGGAGCCCCCCAGGAGCCCACCTGAACCACAGGCATGCACACAGGCGGGGGAAGGGGAGCCCCCGTGCCAGCTGCACGCCTGGGTGCCAAGGCCAAGGGAGGGACGGCGGGAGAGACCGCACCGCACGCACACGCCCGTGGGCCGCACGCACGCGGCTCCCGGGGAACACGGATCCCAACTGAGAGCAGGGCTGCGTTGCTTGTGATTCCGGAGAGACGTTTTCCCCGGTCGTGGGGACGTGGCTCGATGCCGGGCAGGGTCGGAGGCTCCTGGAAGGCTTATTTATGTCGTGTATGTCACACGATGCACCTGGAGCCACTAACCTGTGGGAGGAGGAGGAGGAGGAAGAGGCAGAGGCGCCACACCTGGCCCGGCGGGGCACCGGCGAACAGCAGGCCTGGGGCTTGTCCTGCTCCCGCCTGGGCGGCTTCCAGGGCCGCGCCCAGATGGCCCCTCAGATGGGAGAGAATCTGCTCCTGTGTGCGCACACGGGTGAGCACACGTGTGTGTGTGTGCGTGTGCACCACGTGCAGAGCAGGTGGGCCCCCAGGAGGCTGCCGCCCCACGAGCCCCCACTTCGTGGATGGATGGGTGGAGAGAAGTCAAGGCACCTCCTGCAGCGCGGGTCCCAGGCCGGGCGCCGGAGCCTGTCGGGCGAGGCCCCGCACGGCGCAGGGTGGGGCCGCAGGGCCTGCGCCCATGTCACTGGGCTCTCACACAGGAAGGCCCAGCTGGCGAGCACCCACCTGGGCTGTCTCCACGCCCAGTCCCCGAGCCACGCGGTGTCCCTCTCGGCCACACCCACTGCGAAGTGGCCAAGCCCTTGGACATCACACCCAGCATCCTGCGTGCAACCATCGGGGCCCTCACGTGGGCAGCGGCTCCTGGGTCCCGCGCCATGCCGTGTCCATGTGAGGCCTGGGTGCATGGACCAGCGTGACTCTAAAGTGCCATGTCGGGCCTGTGGGCCGGGCCGAGGCTTCCTCACACACCGCTCCACAAGCACGCACCTGCTGATTTGGAAAACTCACGCAGGGCTGTGGGGAGGGGGACAAGAAATGATCATTTTATTTTTTGGGGGGGGACAGAGCCTCACTTTGTTGCCCGGACTAGAGTGCAGTGGCGTCAGCCTATCTCACAGCAACCTCAGACTCCCGGGCTCAAGGGATCCTCCTGCCTCAGCCTCCCGAGTAGCTGGGACTACAGGCATGTGCCACCATGCCCGGCTAACTTTTTCTATTAGTTGGTCAATTAATTTCTTTCTATTTTTAGTAGAGACGGGGTCTCGCTGTTGCTCAGGCTGGTTTCGAACTCCTGACCTTGAGGGATCCTCCTGCCTTGGCCTCCCAGAGTGCTAGGATTACAGGCGTGAGCCACCGTGTCTGGCTGAAATGATCATTTTAAATCACAGCTCTCCATCAATCATAAAGAACATCTTAACAGCTAAGGTAAGAATGACAACGTCCCACAAGGAAGAACAGAGCTGCGAAATCAACCTACTTCCGTTTCGTCTATCTCACTTCCTCGTCCCCTCCTGTCGGCATCTTGGCCCTGCTCGCTTAGAGGGCTCACTACGGACAGCATCCGAGAGGCTCCAGCCTGAGGCCAGGGGTCAGAGTGGGTGGGGCCTGGCCAGTGGACAGAGGGCAGCCAGGGACAGGCAGGGACCAGGTGGCCTACCCTTGAGGCAGGAGCTCCCCAGCGGCCGTGGCAAGAGCCGGGGCAAGAGCAGGGCTGCTGGGCTCTGTGGTGCACAGTGGGGGGACTCCGTGCACCCTGACGGCGTCTGCACCTGGTCCCTCCCACGCGGCCCCGGTCAGCCCTCAGTGGGCACCATGCAGCAGCAGCCCCGGGAGCCTGGCGTGGAACAGGCGCCAAAGCCCCGAGGCCGAGAACCCCACTGGCCCCGAGCCTTCTCTGTCCCACGTTGCTCCTGAAAAAAATGAAAGTAATGTCAGGCTTTGGCCGGAGAAAAGCTCACTCACCACGGAGGAAGAGAGACTGTCGCCGTTCTCGGTAGGAGGTGTGTTTACTGCTTTGCATGAAGGTATTTCTAAACACAGGTAATTATAGAAACCATTACCCTGTGAACCAGCACGGGAAGCCGTAGGGTGGGTGAAGCATCCGTAAATAATCACCTTGCGCAAGTTCTCTGAAATAACATTTCCTGTTCATCTTACACCTTTCTGCGGAAAATAAACCTGCTGCGCGCTCATTTGGAAAGCAGGTTGCAGCCCCGATTCCTTCGTCAGGGGAGTAAACAGAAAGACCTGCCCGGGTCTCACCCGGCGGGCACGGAGGAGAAGCCACCGGCCGCTCGAGGTCCTGGCACCCCTGGAGCCGGTCCCAACGCCGTCCTGGAGCCAGCCGCAGGGGCCACCTCTGCTGGGGTCCCTTGTCCCCGGCAGGGACCACAGCGCAGCCGGTTCCCGGTCAGTTTTCCTCCTGAAGTGGCACGGTGGCCTCTGCTGTTCTCTGCACGATGCTGCTCATGTCTCGGAGGATTCTAGCACCACAAGCAGCCAGCGGCGCCTACAGGGCCTCCCAGCCCTTCTCCTCTCCGTCCACCACCGACTCGGGGCCCCCGGCTGGGACAGGGACCCCCGCAGGCCTGTCACTCGGGGTCAGGCAGAGGTGGGTCGGCAGGCTGTGGTCCTGCCCACGGCACCCCCTCCTCCAGCCCCCACCCAACTTTAGAAAGTAGATACCGTGTTTCCCTGAAAATAAGACCTACCCATAAAATAGGCCCCAGCAGGATTTCTAAGCATGTGCGCAACAGAAGCCCCACCCCGAAAATAAGCCCTAGTGACGGGCGTGGCATCGCAGCCCGTCTGCACAACCCATGCATGTCGTCACGGAGTGGGAAAGAAGAGGAGCAGCCCTGCTCATCTGCCCATCGTGACAGCTGCTGTCCCAGAGGTGACCGGAAAGGTGCGGGCAGCCCCACCAACAAGGGCGGCTCCCCCTGGCAGGTCCCTGGCAGGTGCGACCGTGCGCACCCGGCTTCCTCCCTGGGCGTCGTGGGCCTGATGCCCTGCTGCTCAGCAGGTGCGAGCCCCGCTCCCACACTTATTTCCAGGTAAATGAGGGTTGCTTTTTTGCAACTTCCAATGCACTGATTTTTCCTTCCCTTTTCAGGAGAAACGTTTTCTTTGATCCAGAACTTTTTTTTGGCTTATCCATACTTCCGTGGGGTTTACTGGCTGCGATCCGACGATCGTTTACAGGTAAAGTCGCCATCGCGCCTGACGCGTGTTGTCGCACAGGAGGGGCGGGGCTGGCTGTGTCTGTCGCCGCCACAGCCCGGCTGTCAGAGGGTCTAAGGCAACGCCAGGGTGAAGTCCCGGCGTTCTTGTTCGCTCCACCACCCTGGAAGCCGTCGGGTGGACCAGGCAAGACCCTCCTGGGAGGAGGCTCTCAGGGCGAGTTTCTCTGGGTGTGGCGGCTGTGCGCTGAAGTCGGCGGCCTTGGCCTTCCACGCCCAGGCCCAGAGCCCCGGCGGGCAGCCCCTACCAAAGATGACCATCAGACCAGGGCGCCTGCGGCCGCACCTGCAGCAAAGGGGCCCCTCCAGCTGCACAAAAGGGAACGCGAGCACCTTAGGGAACAGCCGTCGGACACACGGCACCTTCCGGATGTCAGTCCAGACCCTCGTGGGCCACGCAAGGCAGCGCTTACACCCCGGATGCCTGTGTAAGAACAGCTGCTCGTGGACGCACGACAGGTCCCAAAGAACGCAGGGAGGGGCCTTGCCGCCTTCTTCTGACCCCGGTTTCCTCCGCACAGGCTCATCCCGGACACCAGGCTCCCCAGGGCTGATGTGGCACCTGCACTCGCCCCAGCACCCCAGCCAGCCCTTCACCGCAGGGTCTGCTCACGGAGAGGCACAGGTGCACGAGGACTGCCAGGACAAGGACCCGTGCCCCTGGGACCGGGTCTGAGCGGCGCTCACGAGCTATTTTTGAATGCAGAACGGTGTGTCTAATGACAGAAACTGTCAGGGAACAAATTTACTTAAAGTGCTCCATATACTCACCATGGTTACAGCTTTGCACAAACACTGAGTATTTATATCAATAGGATAAAGTTCACATCATCACCGAAATGTGCATTTTACCAAGACAAATCCACGGAAAACACAGGTTTATGAGATGGGTCCGCAGAAGTCCTTTTCCCAGGAGTGTGGTGAGCTCGCTGATCCAAAATATATTCATAATTGGTCTGAAGCAGCTCCCCACCCCCCGACAGGCCTCGGTTTCCCGTTCAGAAGTAAAAGGTGCCCCTAAATCAGACGTCACGGGGACGGTTCCTACAAAAATTTCAACCTCGTCACTCGCCGGGGCTCTGGGGTTGCGGAAGATGATTCTAGACAGAGAGTTCCCACCCGGACCCCTGGCTCGGCCGGGCAAACTGCCATGTGGGGATTGGGGGTAAAATCCTTCTTTCCCCCTGGCTGTCCAACCTCCATCTCCTGAGGGGCCGCCAGGATTCCCAAGTTACCGTTTCAATTGCAGAACTGCTTTTCAAACAGCAGTTTTTGGAAATGCAACTGCAGACCGACATTGCCACTCCTCCCCCCCCCCCCCAGAGACACCTCACTCCTGCTACGCTTTCCTCCATAGCAGGTGACTCCTCCAGAGAGCCCTGTCCACTCATTCCCGTCCTTCCACAGACATGTGCCCAGGTCCAGGCCTGGAAAACGGAGTGGCCCCTGAGCCTCCCTTCCCTCTGCGGAATCTTCCCTCGTGTGGGGGACAAGTCGGAGCCAGGAGGGGCCCCCAGCGCCAGGGGACTGCCCACGCTGTGGACCAGCCCTGGCTGGGCTGGCAGGAGCAGGTGCCCAGAGCCCCGGGCAAAGCCGCCTGCAGGGGCAGAGGAGAGAGACCACTCCCAGAGCAGCAGGGACACAACGGCGGGAGAACGGGGGGCCGGGGACCCACCCAGAGGCATCGGAGGTCCAACGGGGGAGGATGTGATCTGGGCTTTAAGGGAATTCTATGGAAACCGGCACGGAGGTTCCTCCAAACACTAAACATGGGATTGCCATTTGGTCCTGCAAGCTCACTTCTGGGTCTGCGCCCTCAAGAGTAGAGGCAGGGACTCGGCCTCCCAGAGTGCCGGGATCACAGGCGTGAGCCACCACGCCCGGCCCAGACTCGTGGTTTCAATCCTGGTTCCTTACCTCTTCTCTGGTCCTGAAGACGTGAAGGAACCGCATGAACCAGCGGGGACGGCGGCCACAGACCGGGAGTGCCGCCTCGCCACCCCAGCAGCTCCCGAGAATGCTCGCCGGACACGCACACTTGCGTCCTTGGCAATCTCAGGCCGCGGCGGTCGCGTCTCGCCCGCATCTGCGAGGTCCGAAGGCAGTCACGGTGCAGCCTCCCTGTGCCTGGGACGACGGGGGCAACCAGGGCCAACGACGCTGATGACGTGGCACTTGCTGAGCGACCACCCCGCCGCTGACCGTGATCGCCGCGTAACTAAGCGGTCGCCGGTCACCCGTAAACGCGGCTCGCGCTGGATGCGTCCGGGGCTGAAACGGCCCCACAGACTCATTTTCGTTTCAAAGCATTGGACGGAAAGCAGCCGGTTGGCGGACACTGAGAACACAAGGTTGGAGAATGTGGGGTCCCCCGGGAAGGAGAAGGACGCCGGTCCCAACCTCAGCAGCTCAGACGCGGGACAGAGAGAGGAGCCGCAAGAAAACCGGAGGGAGGACGTGGGCGCCGGCAGCCCTGCGGAAGCACCTTGGAAACCGTAGCACCGGCCAAGGGCCTGGGGCGCGTCGTTATAGGTTAGTGGGCCCTGTGGGCTCCGGTTTAAAGAGAATTCATGCCAGACCGCCCAGCACGTGCCGCAGGGGTCCCTCACCCCCCAGGGACAAGGTCTCGAGCCCGGCCGTTCGAAACGTCTGTGCTGAAAACTCTCGGGTCTTCGGGATGACGGAGGAGGGGGGAAGTTCCTTCTCACGTCCCACATCCGTGAGCGCCTGGACAGCAGGCCCCTGACGTGGGGGCTATTTTGTGTCAACTTGGCCGGGCCGAGGGACGTGCAGACGCCGGGGAAAGAGTCACCGTTTCCCGCTGTCCGAGGGCGTTTCGGGAAGAGACGGGCATTCGAGCGGGCGGGGGGGGGGCGGGGGAGACGGGAAAAGACGGCCCCTCGCCAAAGCGGGCGGTGCCAGCCACCTGCCCGACTGCCGGACGAAGGCAGAGGCGGAGGGGGCCTGCCAGCTGTGCCGAGCTGGGGTGTCATCTGCTGCCCTGGGGCAGCGGCAGTCCTGGTGCTCGGCCCCCCAGACCCCGAGCCCCCCGACTCCATGCCCCTCCGCTCCCCTGGGCCTGCAGCTCACAGACAGCCGCACACGCTGGGACTTCCTGGCCCCGTGCTTGTGTAATCTCCCTCCCTCTCTCCCCTTTCTGTCTCTCCATATACACATCCTGCTGGCTGTTTCTCTAGAGAACCCCAACGAATGCCCCTAAAGACTCGGCACCAGGAGCAGACACACCCCGCTCTGCCGCTCGGACATGCCGGGTCGGACGGAGCCCGGAACTGTGTCACTCTCGAGCTCAGGAAGGTGAGGACCGCGGTGGAGGTTCCCTGATCAGTCACAGGTCAGCCGGGAGCTGGTGCCCGAGGTCTCCAGGAGTCCTGGGGGTGGGACAGTCCTCCCCACATGGGGTCAGGTCACCGGGGCTAGGTGGGGGAGGCAGGAGTGGCCCTGGGGCACGGCAGGACAAGAACAGGACCTGCCTCCTAGACAGACGGAGCGTCATGCTGCCCACGTTGTCCAGGCCCGAGCTCCTCCTGGCCCCACTCCAGGCCCCTGCCACGCAGAGCCCCCAGGCACGTGGCTGAGGGGGAGGGACCGAGGGGCCCCCAGAGGGCAGTGGGGCCAGCTGAGGGCTCCAGTCTCTCCAGCTGTCTCCATCCCGGAGCCCCAGCCCTTCCGCTCTGGGGTGAGCTGCACTCCCCGGAAACCAAGGGGTCTCGGGGGGCCTCCATCCTGGCCGGGACCTCAGACCACGAAGCGCCTGGACCAGCCCTGCCCGCTTCCCCCTCGGCCTGGAGCCTCCGGCTCTCCTGAGGTTAAAGGGCACTATTGAGACCACTCGGGCCAAACCCCTCATTTTGCAAACGGCAAACCCAATCTGAACAGGAGCGGGAGCCCAGGCCCCCCACCCGGAGCAGAGACCCTGACGCCAGCTGCTGCCCCTCCAACGCCCACGTGCTCCTGGTGGGCCAGGTGCTGCCAGTCCCCCACCGAGGGCACGCCCTCTTGCCCCTGCACCTGGGGCCCGCCGTCCACACTCGAGTGGCCCCCTGGGAACCAGCCCCACCACGAGCCACGCCGATAGCCACGAGCCACGCCGATAGCCACACTCGGCAGCCGGTGTGAAAGAGCCCGTTTCGGAAGATGACCTATTTTTAGCTGGATCTTCTGCCGGCTGCTAAATATCTGTTTAAATACATGAATTAACACATCTGTCAACAGCGCTTAGAGTGGGAGTAAAACACGCGCTGGCTGGCTCACGGGGGAAGGTAATTTAAAACAAAAACATGCAGCATAATGAGCAGCCTGGAGCTGGCAGCCCCGGGCGCGGACCCCGCGGGCGGCCCTTGTTCTCGGCTCCGGGGGTCCGTGCCCATGGCAACCCCGGAAGGGCCACCACAAGCGGCACTGTAGCAGGGCTGGCCGGGCACACAGGGCCTGAGCCACCCCCCAGACAGGACAAAGGGGTGCCAGGGAGAGCTCCGGGGGGCATCGGGAAGTGACAGGCCCCCCGGGCACCTGAATGAGGAGAGAGAGACACAGCCCACCGCCTTCAGGAGCCGCCTCTCCGTGACCCGAGCCCCGTGGGCTCCGGCTGCAGCTGCCGGGAGCCACGCAGGAGAGGGGGCGGGGAGGTTCATCCCACCAGGGTGCGCCCAGACCCAGGCGCGGGGACGGCGGAGGGCCACCTCTCCTGGGATCCCGGAGGAGCCCGCAGAGGGACCCAGGGACGAGGACGGCCCTCGGGGCGCACGCTGGGCGTCCCTCCTCCCCCGCCCACCCAGCGGCCTGAGCAGCGGCCCCGTGCCCTGGCTTCCCGAAAGGACAGAGCCGCTCTCAGGAGAGTTTTTCCCGCTCCAGGACGCGAACGATTTGGGGCACTGAGGCAGAAAACTGGAGTTCTTGGGCAGCCACTTCCTTATCACGCGACACTGAGCAAGGTGCTCCCCTCGCCGTGCCTCAGTTTCCTCCCAGGCCCAGCGAGCCTCGCAGGGTGGTCCTGCCCCCACCGCTGTTGCCTGGACCAGGAGCGGGTGGAGCAGAGCCGGCTCGCAGCGGGCAAGACTGGGAGGGTGACCTTCCTCCGAGGGCCCCGGGAAGCCGTGGACACTCCTTGCCTCGAGTCCCCCCAACGTGTGGCGAGGCTGGGACGGTTGCACGGGGACCCCGGCCCTGGTGGGAGAGAGGAACCCGGAAAACGAAATGAAATTGTTCCCTCTGTTCACACCAGACGAGGACTCTGTTTCTGGGGTTCTCTGGGATGGGACCAGGCAGGCGGGCCGCGGAGTGACCTGGGCCAGCACCCAGCACTCCCTGGGCTCTGCCAGGGTCTCGGGGCGTCCACAGGTGTTGAGATGGGGGACCCCGGGAGGCTTCTGGGCTTCCCAAGGACTTTGCACTGCAGGGCTGGCGGTCCTCCCTTACTCCCTGATCAAAGGACGGCGGTCAGGACAGCCCCCCAAAACTGTCATCACATCTCGGTCCCTCCAGCCTCGCCCCTGCATGCTCTGGACTCCGCTCCCCTCCCTGGAGGTGGCGGCTGGAGGCAGGAGGGGAGTCAGTAGGTCGTGGGACGGGGCTTGGCCGCGGACAGACGGTCCCAGAGGGGAGAGGGAGGGGGCCGGTTCCAGGACACGTCCCCGAGACCTTCCTGGCAGCCTGGGATGGGCGCTGTGGGCCCAGCCCCCGCCTGCACCTGCCCTCTCCCTCCCCCACCTCCCGCGAGGGCAGCGGGGAGGCCGATCCAGACTCCTGCTCCCGAAATCCAGAAGGAGGGCCGGGAGACCCACGACGGCACGAGCAGGCCAGGGGTCCCCCTCGGGTCCGCGGGACGGCGGGAAGCGAGGGGCCTGCCTGTCGGGGCCGCCTCGCCCAGCCACGGCGCCCCCAGGAGGGCCGTCTGCGCAGTGGGGAGTCCACAGTGGGGTCCCCCAAAGTCTTCCTGCAACACAGGTATGGCAGGGAGGGAGGCCGGGGAGCCCCAAGAGTGACGGGATCCCTCAGCGACTTCGCCGGGACGCCGGAGGATGCTCCTGGGATGACTGGGTCGCCGGCAGTGGAGCCACCTGATCCGAGAGCCGGAATCGTGGCCCTTCCTCAGGCCGTGAACAGCCCGAAGAGAGGAAGGGCTCGCTTTGCTCCGTGGTCAACTTGGCAGGCACAGACGCAGTGCTTCTCGTCGCCTCCTCTGTGCTAAGATTAAAAGCAGCGAGCGCACTCAGGGAGTGGGAACGGATCGATGCCCGCCGTCCCTCCCCAGGCTTGCTGGGGTGACAGTCTCCTGCAGGGGGGGCAGGAGCGGCTCTCTGATAAACAGCGCTAGAACCAGTCACCACGCACTCGGGAAAAACAGGAAATCACATCCTTAACTCACACCATATCCAAAGATTCAATCCCAGCTCAGCTGTAGGTAAAGTGACCATCTGTCCCCGTGTAGCCAGGCTCGAGGGGTTCCCAGGACTCCGAGCTTTTGGGATGGTCCCAGGAAAACCAGAGCAAACTGGTTTCAATAGGTCTAAACTGGAAAGGCAAAACTACAATGTTTTAAAATTATATCAACATGAGAACGTCTTCTAAAACTCTGGACAGAACAAGATTCTTAACCCAAATACAAAGAAGCATCATCTCTAGAGGAAAAGATGCATAAACTCAGCTACATTAAAATCCGTAATCTACGGTCACCAAAAACACACCCTTCAGGGTAAACGGGTCACCACCACCCAGGAGAAGTTTGTGGCATGCGCACCCCAAGTGACGAGGTTCCAGATTCTATAAAGAAGCCCTAACACCCATATGTAAGACAACAACCAGCCAAATGGAAAAAGAGACAAAGGCCTATAACAAGCACTTCAAAATAGAAAAAACCCAAATGGCCAAGAAACAGTATTGGCCGGGCGCTGTGGCTCACGCCTGTAATCCCAGCACTCTGAGAGGCCAAGGCGGGAGGATTGTTTGAGCTCAGGAGTTCGAGACCAGCCTGAGCAAGAGCGAGACCCCTTCTCTACTAAAAAAATAGAAAAAAATTACCCAGACAACTAAACAAATTTATAGAAAAAAATTAGCCGGGCATGGTGGCGCATGCCTGCAGTCCCAGCTACTCGGGAGGCTGAGGCAGGAGGATCGCCTAAGCCCAGGAGTCCGAGGTTGCTGTGAGCTAGGCTGACGCCACGGCACTCTAGCCCAGGCAACAGAGTGAGACTCCGTGTCCAAAAAAAAAAGAAGAAGAAGCAGTATTCAACCTAATCTTCATGGAAAACAGAAGAGATGAATAAATCGCGGCGAGTTCCATACACTGGAATGTCTGTATGGGTGCAAAAAGAACAACAGCCACACAGAACGAAGCCCAGAAATACGGTTTCGAACAAAAGAAGCGGAGTGCGCGAGCACACCTACAGTAAGCATGGTTCCGTGGATTGGAAGTTCAAACCTCTCCCAGGATGGGTCGGGAGACACCTGCTTTCCGAGAAGACAGAGGGACCGGGTCCTCACAGCCACGACAGCAGCCCTCCCCCCCCCCCCCCCCCCCCCGCATCAGAACCAAACGACGAAATGAACGCCGGGGCCTTAACAGACCGCGAAACTGGGTGCGGGGAGATGGTGAGTTTGCACCTTCCTTTCCGCACCCTTTCTGCAGAGTCCCCCGCCGACCGCCTGTCCTGTGCCCCGTACACAGCAGGCGCTCCATAACGTTTTGCTGGTGGAAGGAAAAGCCATGCGGCCTCTTCCTGACGGTCAGATCTACCCCGGGCATCAGCCCCAGCAAGGGAGAGTTGCGGCCGCACTTGCGAGCAGACTTGCCGGTTGTACACCGGGCTTTTCTCTACTTAGTTATCTAACGGGGAAGTCCCACAATCTTAGCACAGTCTTAAAAAAAAAAAAAAAAAGCCCTCTGTTGCCAAGAGGTTTTCGAACGCTACTATTTCCGTAGGGCCGATATAAAATGCCGCGTCTCCTCTCCCCGCTGACTCTGCAGAAGCGCTCGGCTCACGCGCACCCCGTTTCCAGAGCCCGGCCGCCATCTGGGCCCCGCACAGATGTGCTGGCAGGACAAGAACCCTCCCAGCGCAAGTTTTTGTTCATTGTATTAAAACAAAGGCAGCCCTGTTAATTTCGGTTCCATTCAGCACCCGGTTTGAGGGTGGGGGGGGTGGTTGCAGAGAATCAATATTTGCTAAGAGGAGAAGAACAAATCAGTAGGGGGAAAACAATTATTTGCCGGCTTTTCAGAGAATATTACAAATAATGACGGTTCAAAACCGTAAAAACCGTTCAAAGAATTGCCTGACACGAGCCCTTTAATCTGCGGTTCAGTTTACCCTCTGGTTCATTCTCTCTATGGAGAACTTGAATCCGTGGAAATTTCTGTAGGAATACAAACTAATTGCTATGCAAACACCGAGCCGCTCCAGCGCAGAGAGCTCTCAGCTGGAGGAGACCACGCGGCAGCCTGGCTCACGGCGACGCGCTCGGGCTGGCGAGAGGGCGAGGGGCGCTTGCCACACGCAACAGGGGTGGCGCGGAGGTGCCCTCGCCGGGAAGCCCCACAGGCTGCACGGTCCCACCAACCCGGCGTTCTGGAAGACGGACCGATCCCAGCAGACACTGCCAAGCTCCGCCCGGAAGAATGCATCTTTCCCTAATATTCCTTCCTTATGACGTCCTGAAAGGGTGAGCATCGGCGGGGGGCAAGATGAGATGCGAATCGGACGCAATCGCTCATAAACGGATCGTCATTCGGCAGAAGTCGTCTTCTTCTCGGAACAGAGGGATCGCTAAGCCCAGACGGGAGCCACCTTCTCATCCTGAGCACTCGGACTGGGTTCTCGGGCCAGAGGCCTGCCTGCTGCACACCGGCCGTGCCCTGCAAGGACACGGGGCTCGAGGGCTCCCAAGACAAGAAGCCAGGAGGCTCCCCACGCGGGGAATACAATCTGAAATGAGGCCGGGCGCAGTGGCTCACGCCTGTCATCCTAGCACTCTGGGAGGCCGAGGCAGGCGGATTGTTCAAGGTCAGGAGTTCGAAACCAGCCTGAGCAAGAGCGAGACCCCGTCTCTACTATAAAAAAATAGAAAGAAATTAATTGGCCAAGTAACATATATATATATATATTAGCCGGGCATGGTGGCGCGTGCCTGTAGTCCCAGCTACTCGGGAGGCTGAGGCAGGAGGATCGCTTGAGCCCAGGAGTTTGAGGTCGCTCTGAGCTAGGCTGACGCCATGGCACTCACTCTAGCCTGGGCAACAGAGTGAGACTCTGTCTCAAAAAGAATCTGAAATGATCTAGAAGGATCTCTCTCCGGTCCCGGCCACTGGGCCCCCGTCTTACAGATCCCTGGTGTCCGACGAGAATGTCACGCACATCCTTTGCCTGAAGTGGTTTGCCGCATACGCCCAAGGATGAAGCAAGGAGTGACGGCCACTGACTCCATCTGATAGATGGGGAAACCGAGGCAGCGCCCCCCCCCGCCCCAAACCGCTTTCTGTCACAGCACAGCAAGCAGATCCAACCCCCCTGGAATCTACTTAGACATCGTCCGGGGCAGCTGGGCGTGGCTTCGCCCCAGTCTTCACCCGGGTGGTTCTTCCTCATGACGGATGACCGGTCCTCTCTCTCCGGGCGGGGTTCTCCTCAGCCCACACAGCTTGCGGTGGAGCCAGGACGGGCCCGGCCACCTTCCTGCGAAGCTCAGTCTCCGGCTTCCACGGTGGAAGGTCACACTCCCAGTACACGCCGAGGAGGAGCGGGGAGCGTGCCAGCCGGTGCCTCCTGCCCTGCAAGGCACGGCGCAGCGCGGCCGTCCTGGGAGGGCTGCCAGGCGGGCGGGAGCTGGGAGGGACAGACACACACGTGCGGCCGGTGCCCGGCAGTGGGCTGCAGCCGCTCCAGCCCCGGCAGGGCACAGGCGCAGCTTGCCGAGTGCGGCGCGGAGCCCAGCCTGGCGTCAAACCCACTGTGTGTGGGGCCGATGCTGCCATCAAGCCCGCGGCCATGCGGGGAGGAAGGATGCTGCACTGCTGTCCTTGGCCAGCTCCGTGCACCCACGACTGGACTCAGGAAACAGCGAGGGTGGCGGTGGCCAGGGCGGGGCGGGGTGGGCGGTGCGTGCAGACAATGCATCCTCACACGCACGAGGGCCGGTTCTGCAAGACCGGGCACTCCTCGGGCTGTGAAGGATGGCGAGGAACAGGGCAGTGGGAAGGCCGCAGCCGGGCATGGGGTGTGGACAGGAGCAATGGCGGCAGGGCCCAGGGAGTGAGGCCAAGGACGGTGGCAACGGGACCCCAGGGGAGCAAAGAAACGTCTCCAATGACTCGAACTTCCCAGCCGGGGCTGTGTGCAAGGCCGAGAGCTGGACCGCCACTCCCAAAAGTGTCCCTTTGAAAAGAGATTTCTGCTTTAACCGAGGGAGGGAACAAACTGGCTCCACGGCCCCTTCCCTGCCAGATGCCACGACTGCACCTGCGGTCACTGATTTGTCCGAGAGTCAGGGGGAGAGAAGCCGCGTCCCTCCCTGCGCACACCCGGCACCGAGGCAAGACGCGCTCCCGGCAGGGGTGTGCCGGGTCTGCCCGCCCTGCTCCCGGGGGAGCCCCTCGCCCGTGGGCTCCTGAGAGGCTCCGAGGAGGAGACAGGCGTAGGGCTCCGAGGACGTCACCTCCTGGGCTCCTGTCCTGCCGTCAGATGCCGTCCCACTGCTGTCCCAGAGTCGGCTCCGGGCCCCGCCCACCGAGTGTGCGTCTTCCCCTCTCCGCCTCCCGTGGTGTCACGTCTGCGGCTCGGCGTCTGCCGCGCGGGAGCGTGGACACCAGAGAAATCGGCAGGTGCTGCAAATCACGCTCCCTCCCCGCAGAGGGCGAGCTGTCGGGCGCTCACCCAGCACCGTCAGCTCCAGGGCGACGGCTTGGTGCCCCAGGCTTTGCAGCCTGGCTGCTCTGCGTCTCGGGAACAGCCCGTCGGGGGCTCTCTCTGCCACGCTCTGGGGCTCCTCGCCGGCAGCAGCCCCCTTGAGCAGCCGTGCCCGCCTCCTCCCCTCGGAGCCCCTCCGTCTTGTGCTACTACCGTGTTTCCCCGAAAATAAGGCAGGGTCTTGTATTTACTTTTCCTCGAGAAGACACCCTAGGGCTTATTCTCAGGGGATGTGTTATTTCTTTTAAGTACGGTACAACAATCTGCATTTACTCAAATAGAGTTAAATCGTCCTCTTCTGGAACATCATCCTCACTCTCCAAAGCCCAAATTCCATCCTGAATGTCTTGTGACTCTATTTCCTTTAGAACCACTGGCCCCGATCTCTCCTGTCGAGCACTAGAGCTCTCACGGGGCAGACGGGAAGGGCTGCTCGTGTTCTTTCCCGCTCCACGACGACACGCATGGGTTGGGCAGATGAGCTGCGTGGCCACGCCCATCACTAGGGCTTATTTTTGGGGTGGGGCTTCTATTGTGCAAGTGCTTAGAAATCCTGCTAGGGCTTATTTTATGGGTAGGTCTTATTTTCGGGGAAGCACGGTGTCTGTCTGTCGGCTCACGCCGCCTCACTACGCAGTGCTTAGCCTCCCCCGAGTGCCTGCGGCCTGCCGGCACAGAGCGGAGCACTGTGTATCTTCGGCTGGCTTCCCGTCCCCTGCTCTCGGGGCAGGTGCTCTCCCAGCACCATCCGCGCTGTGGCAGGGAGCCCAAGGCCTGCAGACTCTCGGTGAGCCCCGTGGAAGGGAGGAGACTCGGATAAACAGAAATAACGTCACTCAGAACTTGGCCTCGTGGGGCGGGGCTGGGGTGCTGGGTAGAACACACCGCACGATCTTCAGTTGCAGATTTACTCCCTGGTGGCTTGTGCGTATCTCGTGCCCGGATCGGACTGTGCACTCCCCCAGGACAAGAGGGAGAAGCAGCCCATGGTCACGACTTGCTGAAGGAAATCGGCAGGAAGGGTGGTTTTTACACGGGTATTAGTTAAAACGGTCACGGACGCACACGAAAGGTAGCGGAACCCCATTTGCACACTCAGAGAATTCTCCTAGCCGCTTTCCCTGTTAGCACGGAGCCGTCTCTTTGTATCCGAGCTGCAATCTGACTCGCAGAAATGAGTGACGCTGGCATTTCCAGAAACCTCCGAGAGTCTCTGTTTCCTGGTGGGTCAAATGGACGGGGCCGGCTCAGCCTCCCTCCCCCCGGCGCCTGGGACGGGAGGAGAAAACGCATCGCGATCCCTCAGAAAGTGGGTTATTCGGAGGAACTGGCTGGAGCTACAGCGACACACCTTGTGCAATCGTAATGGTTTACAGTTTAGAAAACGCAGGCAGTGGGACCTTCCAGAGGCTCCCAACCGAAATGCAGTGATCCAAGGGCTTCTTTGGCTTTCAGGTTGTGACGGATACTCGTTCAGGGCCGAGATGATGATCTTCCGGTTTCCAGCACAGGAAACCGCGGCTCTCCGCCGGCCCCACGGTGCGTGCAGAAGCAAAGGAGCCGTCCCTGCCCGCACGGGGTTGGGCCAGTGACCTCCGCGGCTGGCTGCCGGTGGGAATTCTCCAGACGTTTGGGAACATGCAGGGGCAAAGTGCTGTCAGAGGAGCCCGGGGTCACGGAATGACCCACGCACGGCAGGACGTGGCAGTCGCCGCACCTCTCGCTTCCTGTCGCGGGTGCAGCCTGGTCTCACCCAGGGAAAGGGGCGGACGCCGACCCCTCCCCGGCTCCAGGGCTGCCACTGCGGACGTCTCGGACGAGACCAGGTCTCCACTGACGGAGACAGAGCCCCCGTGCCCAGGCCGGGAGGACTGACCCCTGAGACTGTTGTTACAGATGCAAGGAGACTTTTCCTCTTGAGCCTTTAAAAACAGGTTGTCATCCGCTTCCCCCACACACACACACACACACCGGGGAGAGGCGATCGATCCAAGGAGAGCCCGCTTCTGATTCCAACAAGAAGTTTGTAGACGTCTTCTGTGTGTTCGTGCCTTGTCACCCAACCAAACCAAGCCCAGGTCAGCGCCTGGCTCTCGGGGGGTCTGACGTGGCCCTATCGTGCTGTCTGCTGGGGGCGCGGCCCAGGGGGGCCGGGCCGGCCGGTTCCCAGCAGCCGGAGCCAGCGGGGGAGGGAAAGCCCCGCCCTCGTGGCGCTGGACAGCTGGCCGGGGGGACTGCGGACCTCACGTGGCCAGCAGGGGCGTCGCCTGTGCCAGGACTCAGCTCCCGAGCGAGTGCAGCTGGGCAGAGCCGGGAGGGAGCCGGGGGGAGACTGGCTGTGCTGCCCGCCGGCCTGTCGGGTCACAGCTGCACCCCGGTCCTGGGCACTCGCCGAGGACCAGCCCCACCGCGCGGCTGGCCCTCCAGTGTCCATCTCGCTCCATCCTGCAGCTCGGCGGGCGGCCGTGTGAAAACTGCAGTAGCGACAGCACTGCGCGGAGCAGTCGGTCCTGCGGCTTATTTCAGACAAAAGACGGGCCGCGCCCGGGTCCAGCCCAAGGGGCCGAGGAAGGGGGCAGAGGGCTTCGGTTCTCTGAACTGACTCTCACTCGCCCTTCCCTTTGCCCTTTTACAAAAGCCGGGCCCGTGGGGGGCAAGGAGAGGGAAGATCCGGGGATTCGGAGCCGCTTTTGCTGTGCAGCTCGGTGATTTTCCAGAACAGCTGCCCCGGGAGCTGGGTGACGTCCCCAGGAACGTGCTGTTCCTGCGCTTTGCTCTGCGGCAGCCAGCGGCGCTGCCCGCCAGCTCCCCGGGAGGCAGCCTGGGAGGGCGCAGGGGAAGCCAGGGATTCGAGCCCAGACAGGGCAGCTGGCGCTCCACTCGGGGACTGGACGGCCCTGGGCGAGCCCTGCCCTCCTCCCACCCTGAGCCGGGAGCGCGACCCAGGCAGGATGGGCGCTGCCTGCCCCCCGGAGGGCCCAGGGGGTCAGGCGAATGGGCGAAGATGTAGTTTTTGGGGTGAGAGCTCTCCAGGCACCCGAGTCCTGCCCTGGGATTACCTGGTGGAAGCACCCAGCACTCAGGCACCAAGGGAACAGGGCTCAGATCCGTGGTGTGGCTGCTCCCCGACCTCCCCAAGCCTCCACCGCCTCCACCCATGAAGGGATGCAGTGCCCCCCCCCCAGCTGGACCTGCCTGGTGGGGCCTGTCACCACCGCTCCAGCTGCCGCCTGCAGGACAGCCCCGCCGCGCCCTCCGACCTCTCCTACCACCCCTTCCCTGCCCCCGTCCTGTGTCCCTCCCCTTCTCTGATGGACTCTCTTCTTCAGGGCTGGCAAACTCCTCCTGGCAGGTCCCCCCACAGGGTCCCAGAGGCGGGGGGCCACGGCGCCAGGGCTGCTAGAGGTGCCACCTGGGTACAGTGCAAGGTGCGCCCCGCCTCCCCCAGCCGTAACCTCAGGGCGGGGACCTCCCTCCAGGGGGGCGGCAAGGACACGGGGACAAGCCCTCGGGCCCCACCCGCCCTGCCCAGGGCGTCCTGAAGCCGAGGTCCTCCCACGCCATCCGCCCCGAATCATCACCCGCACACCGAACCTCCGCCAGCGAGATGGGAGGGCGCAGCGGTTTTGCGCTCACGAGGCACGGGTCTCATAGAGGCTCCGGATTGGGAGGCTCAGCGTTCCGCCCGCCCGTGCAGCTGCAGGCGGGACGCCCGGGACGCTGTCACCGAGGCGTCTGGGAGATGGCGTGCGCTCGGCGAGAGGACTCTTCCCTCCCCGTTCCTTCTCGCCTGGCTCCTTCTCGCTCTCTGAGAGGCACAGTCATTAAAGAAGATCCCTAAGGAAATGAAACGCAGAACACTGTGCTGAGATATCACAGAAGTTCTGACTTTCAATACCCAATTCCCCAGAAAATTTTGAATTAAGCCAGTTAGTTCCACATTTACAGAAACACTGGAAATTTTCTGGGGAAATTATTCAGAACGAAACGAGTGGCTGATGCCGTCTCTCTGTCTGCTCTCAGTCTGCCCAGAGCTGCTCTCACCGATGACATTTTTATGAATGGAAGACGCTGAGCCTCCCGGTGGCTGCGGGATCTCGGCGGGCAAGGCCCCCGCCCCGGCCGGAGGGGACTGGGTTGGGGTTTTGCGCCCCGCTGTGAGATTTCCGTGGCATACGGCGTGCTCGGGCATTGTTTACAAGGCAGACGAGGCTCTGCGTCATAACCAATGACCTCACAGAGCCCGCCGTCTTTCATTAATTTCCAGAATCGCGGACGCCCGCCCGACCTCAGAACAAAAGGGCGTCGACGAGTATTGCTAGCTCAGTAATTCCAGAAGAGAGGAAGTTTCAGCTATGTACGTAAATCTGAAAACAGTCCAAGATAATGCGACCCCTTAGTCCGGCTACATATTGTAGTTCCGTGGAAGCACAGTCGCCGGAGCGAGCTGCGCGATCCCATCGCAGGCGGCGCGACGAGGCGCCGCGGCTGCCCCGCCGGTTCTGTGCGTTTTACGGCTCTTCCAAAAGAATCGCCTCTGTCCTACAGGAAGAAGGTGCTCGCTGGAACCGAGACATTTTTTCTGTAAGGCTTAGTCCTACAAACCTAAGAAGATACGACCTAACGATGCTCTGTCCTTGTATTGGTGTTTACGTACGTAAAGCATATTTTTAAATTTCCCAATTAGCATATAGTAAACTGGCCCATGGACTTGAACCACGGCCGTCGGCTACAGCAGGGGAACGCGCACGGCCGAGCGTCGCCTTCAGTCTAGAATCTTGAATTGACTTTTCTAATTTTTCATTTATCGAAATAAAATTGTGAACATTTAAAAATAACGTAATGAAAGCATATACGTATATGTTACCTATTCTGATTTGCATGACGAGTACAGCTGCCTGTAAAGTAAGACAAGCTGTCAGTGCTCTCAAGCTTTCCTCATCACACGAGAGCAAGACGGACTTGTCGTCAACGCACAGCACAGACTGCCGTGCGGACTGTGAGCGCGGCTGCGGGCAAGGGGTCGCAGCAGCGGTTAACGCACACAGCAGGAAGCCCTGGTGCAGTTTAGAGACCATTTCCCCCAGCCGTTGGTCAAACGCGGATATGTCAAACACAGTCAAAACTGCCATCTTACCTCCTACTGCATAGTAAGAGACTCAGTCTTCATAATATTCTAAAGACAGCGGAGAAAGCAAAGGGAAATGGAGAAAAGCTGAAACTATTGTATTTTCACATAGAATTCTGGATCTTTAAAAATAAATACAAAAGCACACGAGAGGCGGTGAGACCAGAGTTCCTTTGGTTATCATTGCGCTCGTCAACTCCCCCCAAATCCCCCTTACCAACTCCGCGGGTTCATCGGTACCACGAAGTCTGTCCATGTGCTCCTTCCATTAGGTGTCCTCCTTTGGAATAAATGAAAGCAAATTGGGAAAAAAATAATACGCGATTTTGAAGGAGTCACGGTGAGTGACTTTCACGCACCACGATGCAGGCAATCACTGGGAGTCTTCACGGCCTGTGGACAGGCACGCCGAGTTCGAGAGAGGAAGGGAACAGGGGCAGATGGTGAGGTCACGGCCACCTTCACGCACCATGACCTTCTCCTTCTGGGAGCAATTCCAGGAGGCTCTTCATTTTATCAGACTCCTTAAAGTCACTTCCGGGGCCGTGGGGCCGGGCCGGCAGTGGGCATGCTGAGGCTGGGGGAGGCTCGGTTGTGCAGCCAGAGCGGTTTCTAGGCAGGGCTCACCTGTAGGCGACTTTCTGGCGGGGGTGGGTCATCACAGGAGGGATGGCAGCTGCATGCAAGACCAGGTGGAAACTCACAAGCCCCCACATGCCGGCCAGGGGAGGGGCGGTGCAGCCCGGCAGGGGTGGCCGTGGAGAGAGGGGACACTGATGTGCACCAGCTCACAGGGGACAGTCACCCCTCAGCGCCAGTCAGCGCGGGGAGGAGACCTTGGCCCCTTCTCCCAGATATTTTCTTGCTTTCTTTTTTATTTTATTTTTTCCAGCATATTATGGGGGTGCAAATGTTAAGGTTACGTATATTTCCCTTGCCCTCCCCTTCCCCCCTCGAGTCAGAGCTTCAAGCGTGTCCATCCCCCAGGTGGTGCACATCTCACTCGTTATGTTTGTATGTACCCACCCCTTTCCCCCAGCCTGCCCGACACCTGAGAAATGTTACTCCTACATGTGCACTTAGGTGCTGATCAGGTAACACCAATTTGCTGGTGAGTACATGTGGCGCTGGTTTTTCCATTCTTGGGATCTTTCACTTGGTAGAATGGGCTCCAGCTCTATCCAGGAAAATATAAGAGGTGCTGTATCACCGTCGTTTCTTACAGCTGAGTAGTACTCCATGGTGTACATGTACCACATTTTATTAATCCACTCATGTATTGACGGGCACTTCTCTCCCAAATATTTTCAAGGAAATCCAGGAATCTAAGCATCTATGTGGAATCTCACACATTTTAAATGTTTACCCAAATTTTAAAAAGATAAACGATGCTTTAAAGTTTCTATTATAGAACTCCAATTTTCAGTTTTGAAGACAGAGAGGAAACTTATTCTGCAGGAGGCAAAAAAAAAAAAAAAAAAAAAAAGAGGAATTTATTTGCTCCTGGGTCAAGAGCAACTGGAAGGAGCAAGTGAAACATACGCTGCGAGTTGCACAAAGTGAGTTTCTGTTCCTGCCCTCCCACCTCCACTTCCAGCAGATCTCGTTCGCCCATTCCAAACCTCCTTCTCACTCACCCACCTCGATTATAGAGAATGGAAATTATTAATGCAGTTTCTGAGCTTCCCCTGAAGATAATGTTCGCCATGACACCTGAAAAGTGCCTGCTATCCTGGATAAAAAGATAAAGCCTTACTAGAACACAGCTCTTGACCTCCATGTCCTTCCCCTTTCTTCTTTCCTGAATTGTGGATGAGAGGTCTGGAGATGCAGCAGCCCTGTTGTGACCACGAGGACAAAAGCCACATAATAATGGTGCGATAGGAAAGTAGAGAGAGTGTGGGTCCTTAAAGACACACTTGAGTAGCTTCACTATCTCTAGGCTGGTTAGCTCCAAATTTCTTAAGTAAGAGAGACAAATGCTATGTCTGATCCTGGGCAGAGCCTGAGGCGAGGATTAACTGCTGGCACTGAGTCTGAGTTTGAAGAGTAAGGAAAATTGGCCACAGGCTGTGCAAGGATGAGAAGTAACAGTTATGCATTTCCACAATGCCCACTACTTCACGAACGGACGCACTGAGGTTGTTTGGCAGGTGTGTGCAGCTGGACATGTGAGAGGTGTTTGGCCAGGCTGTCGGGAAAAATGTCTTGGAACAGTCTGTGAAAGGGAAGAAGAAAAAGGCCTTTATCTTCCCAACACCTTCCCTTCTCGCGTTTCTGATTAGTCAATCCCCCACCAGGTGTGAACTCCACCTGCCCTCAGGTTTCATCCTCAGACCTTGGGCAGGTGTTCTGGGTGCGATGGGGCGTGGGGTGTGAGGGAGACTCCAGGTGCAGCCGCCCACTCCGGCTGCACGGCAACCGTCAGAGGGGTGCCTGGCTGCTGTCCCTGGGCAAGGAAATAGTTGGTCCAGGTAACAGAACAAAAGTCCAAGGGCCCAGAGGCTGCAGGGCCCAGGGGCTCGGGGAGGTGGGTGCGGCATTTCTGACACGCCCCATGGGCGTGGCGTGAACCCAACAGTTATCATTGCGGCCGAACTCTTTCAACTGAGGAGTTGATGTGCTCTTTGGGGAGCGTGCGTGTGCGCACGAGAGATTTCTTACAAAGACAAAGGTATTAATCTTAATTTTTAAAATGTTACTTTGTCTTTGAATGGTATTGTTTTTTGTTTTTTTTGTTTTTGTTTTTGTTTTGTTTTGTTTTGTTTTTTGCTTTATTGCTTTTAAAACGTCCTTTATTTAGGAACATATTGGTGAGGGTAGATTGTATGCACATATTCATGTGTTTCCTGGTAAATAAATTAAAACACTTTCTCTTGGTAAAGACGTCAACATTACAGTAAAAAACTACATTCGCCCTTGGCCATTACCCTCAGTGACCATCACTCCCCCTAAAGATAAACAAAATCATGGATTTCATGTGAAATCTTTTATTAATGTACCTTTTATGTAAGTACCTTTCCTAGGTACTTACATAAAAGTTTTGCATACATAGATTTTTTTTTTCTTCTGAGTCCTGTTCCATGTACCTATTTAAGTCAAGGAAAGCAATTTAAAAAATTAAATAAAATATAAGCATAAGAGAGAAAATATTTGCAAATCACATATCCAACACAGGATTCGTGTCCAGAATATATAAAGAACATTGAAAACTCAACAGTGAGAGAACAAAGAATCCAATTTAAAAATGAGCAAAAGGCGTGAGCAGGCACTTTAGGAAAGATTTCAGCATCACTAGGCATTAGCAATATGCAAACTAAAACCCTAGTGAGACAGCACTACACACCTATTGGAATGGCTAAAATAAAAAATGGAATAAATGCATATTACGAACATCAGTAACTAACTACAGAAAGAAACCCGACGCAGCACCGAGTACTGACAAGGACGCACGTGGACACGCTGTGGTGGGAATGCAAAATGATGCGCCAACTCTGGAAACACCTTGGCGTCCCTTACAAATTTGAGTATCCACTCACCACATGACCCAGAAGTCTCCCTGCCTTTATCCCAGAGAAATCAAAATCTGTGTTCACACAAAAAACCTGCACATGGATGTTTACAGCAGCTCTGACAATGATTGCCAAAACGGAAACCACCCAGGTGAGAACGATTTTGAAAGTTGTTCCTGCCCAGATGGTCTTTGCTGATGTAGAAGAACAGGGGGTTAAGGGATTAGGCGGCACATTTAACAGCCTTGACGGGCTTAGGAGACAGAGATTGAAGTCTGGAGCCTGCCTAGTAAACAACCCCACATTTTAGGTAGAAAACCCAAAGAGCTGAACCCTAGGAGCCATCATGTGGTAATAAGTTCTTAACAACAAGCTCTCCAAGACACAAAGCCCTTTGTTTGCAACACCTGCTAATTTACGTGGTGTAAATACCCCTACAGAGGCCAAGCTCGTGCTGCCAATATGACATCACGGATCACAGATCAGGGAGGAAATGTGCACAATAGCTCTAATTGGCTCCCACACACCCCTTCCTAGAAGTTAGGGTGAGCTGGAAGAAGCCAGCTCTGAATCACCGGCAGTGTGCACATAATCTCTCAACCCGTGAAACTGGGTTAAAGGGATCCTAGATTGTCAGTGACTCATAGCAAACTCACAGCTGACTCACGAATAAATAAAACTCCTCTGAAAGAAGAAAACCTATGACAGTTCTCAATCTTTTCCTGAAAAATTTTTAAAAAATAAAAATAAAAACATTCTCCACTTCATAAGTAAAGATAACCAGGCAGACAAGTAAACAAGACCACATGAACGAGAACCAGCACAAACAACAGACTAAAGAAACCACTCCAGGTATTCAGAGAGTGCAATGACCAGGAAAGAAGCCAGACCACAAGAAAAACATACTGTATGATTGATTGACTCCATTTACATAAAGGTCAAAAATGGCAAAACAAAATTACAGTGTTTGGAGATGCATATTTAGGTCGAAAAATATAAAGAAAGAAAGTGAGTACAATAAAGGTTGAGATTATGGCTGATCGAAGAGGTGGGAAGGGGCACCCAGAGGGGGTTCTGTCTCTTGTCCTGGGTGGTAGTGACTCTGATACTCAATGCATAGAAAGTCACTAAACTGTACATGTATATTTTATACATTTTTCTCATTATATTGTAATTTCACAGGAAAAAGTTAAAAATAACACATCGCGTCCAAGTAGTCTTTATCCCAGTAATCCAGATATGAATCAACATTTGAGAAATATGTCAGTGTAATTCTCTGCATTCATAGTTTAATGGAGAAAAGAATTTCAATATTTGCCAAATAAAAGGGCTTTGATGAATTAAAAACACATGTGCATAAGCGGAAACAAAAGTCATAGGAAACTAAGAATAAAAGAAAACATTCTTTACTTGCTAAAGAGTATCTGCTTGATTAAACACATATCTATAGCAATGACCATACTTGATGTTGAAGTTGCAGAAACATTTTAAAGGGAAAAAATCATTTTCCTCACCATCATGCAACATTTTACTAGAAGTTTCAGCCAATACAATGTTTTCTTTTTTTAAAGGAACACAAAGAATAAAATTCAAACGGAAGAGAAAAACATTATTCTTTGCAAATATATAACTACCGTGTTTTCCTGAAAATAAGATAGGGTCTTATATTTGTTTTTCCTCAAGAAGACACCCTAGGGCTTGTTTTCAGGGGATGTGTTATATTTTTTTAAGTACGGTACAACAATCTACATTTATTCAAATAGAGTTAAGTCGTCTTCTTCTGGAACATCATCCTCACTCTCCAAACCCCAAATTCCATCCTGAATGTCTTGCGACTCTATTTCCTTTAGAACCATTGGCCCTGATCTCTCGTGTGGAGCACTAGAGCTCTCACGGGGCAGGTGGGAAGAGCTGCTCGTGTTCTTTCCCGCTCCGCGACGACACGCATGGGTTGGGCAGATGCGCTGTGTGGCCACGCCCGTCACTAGGGCTTATTTTTGGGGTGGGGCTTCTATTGCACAAATGCTTAGAAATCCTGCTAGGGCTTATTTTATGGGTAGGGCTTATTTTCAGGAGAACATGGTAGGCACATGGAAAACCTAAGGAAGTCAGGCAGTTCTGCCCAGACACTCACGCTCAGGGCTGCATGGGTGCGTTGCATGGGTGACCACGCATGCCCTGGAGTTGTCCCGCACAGCCTGGGTGACTAGGCGTCCCCTGGAGTTGTCCCGCACAGCCTGGGTGACTAGGCGTTCCCTGGAGTTGTCCCCCACAGCATGGGTGACTAGGCGTCCCCTGGAGTTGTCCCGCACAGCATGGGTGACTAGGCATCCCCTGGAGTTGTCCCGCACAGCCTGGGTGACTAGGCATCCCCTGGAGTTGTCCCGCACAGCATGGGTGACTAGGCATCCCCTGGAGTTGTCCCGCACAGCCTGGGTGACTAGGCGTCCCCTGGAGTTGTCCCGCACAGCCTGGGTGACTAGGCGTTCCCTGGAGTTGTCCCCCACAGCATGGGTGACTAGGCGTCCCCTGGAGTTGTCCCGCACAGCCTGGGTGACTAGGCATCCCCTGGAGTTGTCCCGCACAGCATGGGTGACTAGACGTCCCCTGGAGTTGTCCCGCACAGCCTGGGTGACCAGGCGTCCCCTGGAGTTGTCCCGCACAGCATGGGTGACTAGGCATCCCCTGGAGTTGTCCCGCACAGCCTGGGTGACTAGGCGTCCCCTCGAGTTGTCCCGCACAGCCTGGGTGACTAGGCGTCCCCTGGAGTTGTCCCGCACAGCCTGGGTGACTAGGCGTCCCCTGGAGTTGTCCCGCACAGCCTGGGTGACTAGGCATCCCCTGGAGTTGTCCCACACAGCCTGGGTGACTAGGCATCCCCTGGAGTTGTCCCGCACAGCCTGGGTGACCAGGCGTCCCCTGGAGTTGTCCCGCACAGCCTGGGTGACTAGGCGTCCCCTGGAGTTGTCCCACACAGCCTGGGTGACTAGGCGTCCCCTGGAGTTGTCCCGCACAGCCTGGGTGACTAGGCATCCCCTGGAGTTGTCCCGCACAGCCTGGGTGACTAGGCATCCCCTGGAGTTGTCCCGCACAGCCTGGGTGAGGAGGCATCCCCTGGAGTTGTCCCGCACAGCCTGGGTGACTAGGCGTCCCCTGGAGTTGTCCCGCACAGCATGGGTGACTAGGTGTCCCCTGGAGTTGTCCCGCACAGCCTGGGTGACTAGGCATCCCCTGGAGTTGTCCCGCACAGCATGGGTGACCAGGCATCCCCTGGAGTTGTCCCGCACAGCCTGGGTGACTAGGCATCCCCTGGAGTTGTCCCGCACAGCATGGGTGACCAGGCATCCCCTGGAGTTGTCCCGCACAGCCTGGGTGACTAGGCGTCCCCTGGAGTTGTCCCGCACAGCCTGGGTGACTAGGCATCCCCTGGAGTTGTCCCACACAGCCTGGGTGACTAGGCATCCCCTGGAGTTGTCCCGCACAGCCTGGGTGACCAGGCGTCCCCTGGAGTTGTCCCGCACAGCCTGGGTGACTAGGCGTCCCCTGGAGTTGTCCCACACAGCCTGGGTGACTAGGCGTCCCCTGGAGTTGTCCCGCACAGCCTGGGTGACTAGGCATCCCCTGGAGTTGTCCCGCACAGCCTGGGTGACTAGGCATCCCCTGGAGTTGTCCCGCACAGCCTGGGTGAGGAGGCATCCCCTGGAGTTGTCCCGCACAGCCTGGGTGACTAGGCGTCCCCTGGAGTTGTCCCGCACAGCCTGGGTGAGGAGGCATCCCCTGGAGTTGTCCCGCACAGCATGGGTGACTAGACGTCCCCTGGAGTTGTCCCGCACAGCCTGGGTGACTAGGCATCCCCTGGAGTTGTCCCGCACAGCCTGGGTGACTAGACGTCCCCTGGAGTTGTCCCGCACAGCCTGGGTGACTAGGCGTCCCCTGGAGTTGTCCCGCACAGCATGGGTGACTAGGCATCCCCTGGAGTTATCCCGCACAGCATGGGTGACCAGGCGTCCCCTGGAGTTATCCCGCACAGCCTGGGTGAGGAGGCATCCCCTGGAGTTGTCCCGCACAGCCTGGGTGAGGAGGCATCCCCTGGAGTTGTCCCGCACAGCCTGGGTGAGGAGGCATCCCCTGGAGTTGTCCCGCACAGCCTGGGTGAGGAGGCATCCCCTGGAGTTGTCCCGCACAGCCTGGGTGAGGAGGCATCCCCTGGAGTTGTCCCGCACAGCCTGGGTGAGGAGGCATCCCCTGGAGTTGTCCCGCACAGCATGGGTGACTAGGCGTCCCCTGGAGTTGTCCCGCACAGCCTGGGTGACTAGGCGTCCCCTGGAGTTGTCCCGCACAGCCTGGGTGAGGAGGCATCCCCTGGAGTTGTCCCACACAGCCTGGGTGACTAGGCGTCCCCCGGAGTTGTCCCGCACAGCCTGGGTGACTAGGCGTCCCCTGGAGTTGTCCCGCACAGCATGGGTGACTAGGTGTCCCCTCGAGTTGTCCCACACAGCATGGGTGACTAGGCGTCCCCTGGAGTTGTCCCGCACAGCATGGGTGACTAGGCGTCCCCTGGAGTTGTCCCACACAGCCTGGGTGACTAGACGTCCCCTGGAGTTGTCCCGCACAGCATGGGTGACGAGGCGTCCCCTGGAGTTGTCCCGCACAGCATGGGTGACTAGGCGTCCCCTGGAGGTGTCCCGCACAGCCTGGGTGACTAGGCGTCCCCTGGAGTTGTCCCGCACAGCATGGGTGACCAGGCGTCCCCTGGAGTTGTCCCGCACAGCCTGGGTGACCAGGCGTCCCCTGGAGTTGTCCCGCACAGCCTGGGTGACTAGGCATCCCCTGGAGTTGTCCCGCACAGCATGGGTGACTAGGCGTCCCCTGGAGTTGTCCCGCACAGCATAGGTGACTAGGCGTCCCCTGGAGTTGTCCCGCACAGCCTGGGTGACTAGACGTCCCCTGGAGTTGTCCCGCACAGCATGGGTGACGAGGCGTCCCCTGGAGTTGTCCCGCACAGCATGGGTGACTAGGCGTCCCCTGGAGTTGTCCCGCACAGCCTGGGTGACCAGGCATCCCCTGGAGTTGTCCCGCACAGCCTGGGTGACTAGGCGTCCCCTGGAGTTGTCCCGCACAGCCTGGGTGACCAGGCATCCCCTGGAGTTGTCCCGCACAGCATGGGTGACTAGGCGTCCCCTGGAGTTGTCCCGCACAGCATGGGTGACTAGGCGTCCCCTGGAGTTGTCCCGCACAGCATGGGTGACTAGGCATCCCCTGGAGTTGTCCCGCACAGCATGGGTGACGAGGCGTCCCCTGGAGTTGTCCCGCACAGCCTGGGTGACCAGGCGTCCCCTGGAGTTGTCCCGCACAGCCTGGGTGACCAGGCGTCCCCTGGAGTTGTCCCGCACAGCATGGGTGACCAGGCGTCCCCTGGAGTTGTCCCGCACAGCCTGGGTGACTAGGCATCCCCTGGAGTTGTCCCGCACAGCATGGGTGACGAGGCGTCCCCTGGAGTTGTCCCGCACAGCCTGGGTGACCAGGCATCCCCTGGAGTTGTCCCGCACAGCCTGGGTGACCAGGCGTCCCCTGGAGTTGTCCCGCACAGCCTGGGTGACTAGGCATCCCCTGGAGTTGTCCCGCACAGCATGGGTGACTAGGCATCCCCTGGAGTTGTCCCGCACAGCATGGGTGACTAGGCGTCCCCTGGAGTTGTCCCGCACAGCATGGGTGACTAGGCGTCCCCTGGAGTTGTCCCGAACAGCATGGGTGACCAGGCGTCCCCTGGAGTTGTCCCGCACAGCATGGGTGACTAGGCGTCCCCTGGAGTTGTCCCGCACAGCATGGGTGACCAGGCGTCCCCTGGAGTTGTCCCGAACAGCATGGGTGACGAGGCGTCCCCTGGAGTTGTCCCGCACAGCATGGGTGACTAGGCATCCCCTGGAGTTGTCCCGCACAGCATGGGTGACTAGGCGTCCCCTGGAGTTGTCCCGCACAGCCTGGGTGACTAGGCATCCCCTGGAGTTGTCCCGCACAGTATGGGTGACTAGGCGTCCCCTGGAGTTGTCCCGCACAGCCTGGGTGACTAGGCATCCCCTGGAGTTGTCCCGCACAGCATGGGTGACGAGGCGTCCCCTGGAGTTGTCCCGCACAGCCTGGGTGACTAGGCATCCCCTGGAGTTGTCCCGCACAGCATGGGTGACGAGGCGTCCCCTGGAGTTGTCCCGCACAGCATGGGTGACTAGGCATCCCCTGGAGTTGTCCCGCACAGCCTGGGTGACTAGGCGTCCCCTGGAGTTGTCCTGCACAGCCTGGGTGACTAGGCGTCCCCTGGAGTTGTCCCGCACAGCATGGGTGACCAGGCATCCCCTGGAGTTGTCCCGCACAGCATGGGTGACCACGCATCCCCTGGAGTTGTCCCGCACAGCATGGGTGACCAGGCATCCCCTGGAGTTGTCCCGCACAGCATGGGTGACCAGGCATCCCCTGGAGTTGTCCCGCACAGCATGGGTGACGAGGCATCCCCCGGAGTTGTCCCGCACAGCATGGGTGACCAGGCGTCCCCTGGAGTTGTCCCGCACAGCCTGGGTGACCAGGCGTCCCCTGGAGTTGTCCCGCACAGCCTGGGTGACCAGGCGTCCCCTGGAGTTGTCCCGCACAGCCTGGGTGACCAGGCGTCCCCTGGAGTTGTCCCGCACAGCCTGGGTGACCAGGCGTCCCCTGGAGTTGTCCCGCACAGCCTGGGTGACCACACATCCCCTGGAGTTGTCCCGCACAGCATGGGTGACTAGGCGTCCCCTGGAGTTGTCCCGCACAGCCTGGGTGACTAGGCATCCCCTGGAGTTGTCCCGCACAGCCTGGGTGACCAGGCGTCCCCTGGAGTTGTCCCGCACAGCCTGGGTGACCACACATCCCCTGGAGTTGTCCCGCACAGCATGGGTGACTAGGCGTCCCCTGGAGTTGTCCCGCACAGCCTGGGTGACTAGGCGTCCCCTGGAGTTGTCCCGCACAGCCTGGGTGACTAGGCATCCCCTGGAGTTGTCCCGCACAGCATGGGTGACTAGGCATCCCCTGGAGTTGTCCCGCACAGCCTGGGTGACCACACATCCCCTGGAGTTGTCCCGCACAGCATGGGTGACCAGGCGTCCCCTGGAGTTGTCCCGCACAGCATGGGTGACCAGGCGTCCCCTGGAGTTGTCCCGCACAGCCTGGGTGACCAGGCATCCCCTGGAGTTGTCCCGCCGTGCATGGGTGACTAGGCATCCCCTGGAGTTGTCCCGCACAGCCTGGGTGACCAGGCGTCCCCTGGAGTTGTCCCGCACAGCATGGGTGACTAGGCGTCCCCTGGAGTTGTCCCGCACAGCCTGGGTGACCACACATCCCCTGGAGTTGTCCCGCACAGCATGGGTGACTAGGCGTCCCCTGGAGTTGTCCCGCACAGCCTGGGTGACTAGGCGTCCCCTGGAGTTGTCCCGCACAGCCTGGGTGACTAGGCATCCCCTGGAGTTGTCCCGCACAGCATGGGTGACTAGGCATCCCCTGGAGTTGTCCCGCACAGCCTGGGTGACCAGGCGTCCCCTGGAGTTGTCCCGCACAGCATGGGTGACCAGGCGTCCCCTGGAGTTGTCCCGCACAGCATGGGTGACCAGGCGTCCCCTGGAGTTGTCCCGCACAGCCTGGGTGACCAGGCATCCCCTGGAGTTGTCCCGCCGTGCATGGGTGACTAGGCATCCCCTGGAGTTGTCCCGCACAGCCTGGGTGACCAGGCGTCCCCTGGAGTTGTCCCGCACAGCCTGGGTGACTAGGCGTCCCCTGGAGTTGTCCCGCACAGCATGGGTGACCAGGCGTCCCCTGGAGTTGTCCCGCACAGCATGGGTGACCAGGCGTCCCCTGGAGTTGTCCCGCACAGCCTGGGTGACCAGGCATCCCCTGGAGTTGTCCCGCCGTGCATGGGTGACTAGGCATCCCCTGGAGTTGTCCCGCACAGCCTGGGTGACCAGGCGTCCCCTGGAGTTGTCCCGCACAGCCTGGGTGACCAGGCATCCCCTGGAGTTGTCCCGCACAGCCTGGGTGACTAGACGTCCCCTGGAGTTGTCCCGCACAGCATGGGTGACTAGGCGTCCCCTGGAGTTGTCCCGCACAGCCTGGGTGACCAGGCGTCCCCTGGAGTTGTCCCGCACAGCCTGGGTGACCAGGCGTCCCCTGGAGTTGTCCCGCACAGCATGGGTGACCAGGCGTCCCCTGGAGTTGTCCCGCACAGCATGGGTGACCAGGCGTCCCCTGGAGTTGTCCCGCACAGCATGGGTGACCAGGCGTCCCCTGGAGTTGTCCCGCACAGCATGGGTGACCAGGCGTCCCCTGGAGTTGTCCCGCACAGCATGGGTGACCAGGCGTCCCCCGGAGTTGTCCCGCACAGCCTGGGTGACCAGGCGTCCCCCGGAGTTGTCCCGCACAGCCTGGGTGACCAGGCGTCCCCCGGAGTTGTCCCGCACAGCCTGGGTGACCAGGCGTCCCCCGGAGTTGTCCCGCACAGCCTGGGTGACCAGGCGTCCCCCGGAGTTGTCCCGCACAGCCTGGGTGACCAGGCGTCCCCTGGAGTTGTCCCGCACAGCCTGGGTGACCAGGCGTCCCCCGGAGTTGTCCCGCACAGCATGGGTGACGAGGCGTCCCCTGGAGTTGCCCCGCACAGCCTGGGTGACTAGGCGTCCCCTGGAGTTGTCCCGCACAGCATGGGTGACTAGGCGTCCCCTGGAGTTGTCCCGCACAGCCTGGGTGACTAGGCGTCCCCTGGAGTTGTCCCGCACAGCATGGGTGACTAGGCGTTCCCTGGAGTTGTCCCGCACAGCCTGGGTGACTAGGCGTCCCCTGGAGTTGTCCCGCACAGCCTGGGTGACTAGGCGTCCCCTGGAGTTGCCCCGCACAGCAGCCCTGACCAGCAAGCAAACTCCCAGAACTAATAAGAATTCAGCAAGGAGACAGGAGAGCACATTGCCACAGTGAATATTTGTGTCCGTCCAAAGTTCATATGCTGAAGCCTAATCCCGGTGCGTTGGTATTTGGAGGTGGGGCCTGTGGAAGGTGCCTAAGTTATGGGGGCAGAGTGGTCACACAGGAGATTAGTGTCCTTACAAAAGGTGCCCCAGAGAGCTGCCTGGCTCCTCCCACCCTGTGAGGACGCAGTGGGAAGACGGTCCCCACCCGATACCGAATCTGCCGATGCCTTGATCTTGGACTCCCCGAACTCTAAGCTGTGAGAAATACATTTCTGTTGTTTACGAGCCACCCGATTAATGACGTTTCTTTTGCTGTAGCAGCCCCTGGGGACTAGACATCAGATCAACCCACACTGCACTCAACGGCTTCCTGCCCAGCACCGAGAACCAACCCGAAAACGCAACAGGAAAGCAGCCCCCCGCTCCATATCAACAAAACCCGCAAAACACCTAAGAACAAGTCCAGTGCGGTGTGTGCTTTCCTGTCCAGACTGGAAGACTGCGCTGAAGGTTTTTTTTTTTTTTTTATCAGGCCTTTAGAAAATAGAGAAAAGTATCACGATTACTAGCAGGAGGACTCCACAGACATCGACTCTCCCCTGAATTGATCTATAAGGTTATTTTTGTTTGGTTTTTTTTTTTTTTTTTGAGACAGCGTCTCACTCTGTTGCCCAGGCTAGAGTGACTGCCGTGGCGTCAGCCTAGCTCACAGCAACCTCCAACTCCTGGGCTCAAGCGATCCTCCTGCCTCAGCCTCCCGAGTAGCTGGGACTACAGGCATGCGCCACCATGCCCGGCTAATTTTTTCTATGTATATTAGTTGGCCAATTAATTTATTTCTATTTATAGTAGAGACAGAGTCTCACTCTTGCTCAGGCTGGTTTCGAACTCCTGACCTCGAACAATCCGCCCTCCTCGGCCTCCCAGAGTGCTAGGATTACAGGCGTGGGCCACCACACCTGGCCTGATCTACAAGTCCAACAACATCCTAACCACAATCCCAACAAGGTTTCACGTGGACCCTGACAGACTATTCCTAAAATTCGCAATCAAGCGCCAAGCTCATGAATGGTTAGGGTGATTTGAAAAGAGGACGTTAGGGCAGGGGTCCCCACACTTTTTGGCACCAGGGACCGGTTTCATGGAAGGCAATTTTTCCACAGACGGGGCAGGGGAGATGGGTTTGGGACGCTTCAAGTGCAGGATATTTATCACGCCCTTTATTTCTATTATTACATTGCAATGTATAATGAAATCATACAACTCACCATAATGCAGACTCAGTGGGAGCCCTGAGCTCGTCCTCCTGCAGCTAGACGGTCCCGTCTGGGGGTGACGGGAGACGGTGGCTGACCTGCCAGGAGGCGGCGCTCGGGCCGTGATGGGAGCCATGGGGAGCGCCCGAAAACGCAGACAGAGATTCGCTCACCTGCCCACGGCTCACCTCCCGCTGTGCGGCCCGGTCCTAACAGGCCTGGGACTGTACGGGTCCTCAGCCCCTGGGGGGCCGGCGGTCCCAGCTTCAGGGAGTGCTTGCCAGACAGCCATCGGCATGCCCTGCAGCGCCGTCATACGTGAAGCGGCGTAGATTCAGCCAGGGCTCACGCGTCTGTCCTGACCCTGTTCCTGAGGACGGCTGGGCCGGTGCCACGCCCCCGCTCCGGGGTGGGCGTGGAAGGGGACAAGACACCGGGGTCAGGGACAGGCCCTGCGGGGACCCTGAGATCAAGGCCGCAGGCAGGCGAAACGTTCGCAGAGGGCCTGGGGCGTCCTCAGAGTGTGGGACCTGGGGGCAGGAGAGTGGGGCTCTTCAGGGACGTTACCTTCGCCACGCACGGGGCGGGCGGCTCCCCGCTGACTCAGGGTCACATGACAGGCGTCCGCGGTCACAGAGAATGTCGGACGTGGGGCAGCGAGAGACAGAGGAGGGGCTGACAAGCCTGTGACCTGTGCTCTCCGTCGTAAGAATGGCTCTGGAATTTCCTTTGAAGACACTTATTTGGTTCCAACCTTTGCATCCTTTATTACGGCACAACATACTCTAGAGCGACCGTTTACCCCGCTGTCGAGAGTCTATTTCTGGGGCATTAACTACTTTTACACTGTGGGGCAGCGGTCACCACCATCCACGCCCAGAGCTTCCTCACCTTCCCAAACGGAGACCCTTCCCCACTGGAGGCTGACTCCCCGGCCGGCCGCCCAGCCCTGGCCCCCGTCTTCCCGCTCCTGTCCCTGTGAGCCTGGCAGCCCCTCGCGGGAGTGGAAGACTCGTCCTTCCGTGTCCGGCTCCCCACTGGGCCCCGTGTTTTCAAGCTTCATCCGTGTCTCAGCAGGCGTCAGCATTCCCTTCCTTTTAAAGGCTAAATAATATTCCACCCTGCGGACAGACGGCATTCCGTTTTTGCGTTCCGTTCTCGAGGGACACCGGGTGGTTCCCGCCGCTTGGCTCTCGTAGATAACGTGCGGTGAACACGGGTGTGGACGTCTCCGTGCGCGGCTCTCCGCGCGGCTCTTCCGGGTACGTCCCCAGCCGTGGGGCTGCTGGATCATATGGCAGCATATGTTACCATATGGCAACATATGGATCATATGGCCAATGTTTGGGGGAACGTCTCAATTTTTAAGTGCATTGTTGATCCACCAAATGTGTTCGTTCTATCGAAAGCACGCATGGCTTGCGGTTTAAAAAGAGTCCCAAAGCTCGGGAACGATCTGGGAAAGGAGCGTGTTTGTTTTGTTTTTTTTTTTTTTCAGATACAAATAAACAAAATGCTCGGGACCTCCCAGGGCTCATCACCGAGTAGACCTTTCGAGGTGCGTGAGGAGGCTGCCGGGGACGCCCTGCGTGGACAGAATGACGGAGGGGGCACGGCCCCCGTCCAGCCCCACGCTGCGTGCAGACGGCTTTTGGGCTTTGTCCAGCCAGCGTCCCACCCTGTGGCCCGAGGAGCTGCGCGGTCTCAGGGCTGACCCCGGCCGTGTGGGGGCACCCAGGCCCGGCCGTGAGCAGCAGACGTCGGGCGGCCCCACGGCCTGCGTCCCCGCTGCTGGGCAGGGCAGGGGACGCCTCGGCCGTCCTCCCTGCTGGTGGCTCCTCCGGGCAGAGGAGGGCTTTGCAGCCGCTTTCCGCCGAACCCACCCACCCGCCGTGCGTGAAGAGTTAAGGGAAGTTTTTAAAATTAAATCTGAAACCACAGGATATATACAAGAGGGTGATGATTATGCCTGGGAGTTTTTATCAGCCGCAGCTGTTCCATTATGTTTGTTTACTTTGGGGAAGAAACGGCCCTTTGAAATCCATGACCAAAATAAACACGCGGGCAGCTGTGGCTCGCGCGGCGAGGAGCCGGCCGGGCGCCGCGTGCGGCCTCCGTGTCCGGGCGCATAAATAGCCCGGCGCTTTCGTCCCCACGGCTCCCACCGAACAGAGATCTCTGACAAACGGGCCTCATCGGAATCTAGGAATGAGGGAATTTTGTGGAATGTTGCAATTCAGGCAAAAGCAAACACATTTTTTTATGTCAGCATATTGTGGGGGTACAAATGTTAAGGTTATGTATATTGCCCTTGCCCCTCTGCCCCCTCGAGTCAGAGCTTCCAGCGTGTCCATCCCCCAGTTGGTGGGCATCGCACTCATTATGTATGTATATACCTGTCCCCTGCCACCCAACGGACACCGATAGATGTCATTCCTATGTGTCCACTTAGGTGCTGATCCGTTAATACCAGTTTGCTGGTGAGTACATGTGGTGCTTGTTTTTCCATTCTTGGGATCCTTCACTTAGTAGGATGGGCTCCAGCTCTATCCAGGAAAATATAAGATGTGCTATATCACCATTGTTTCTTATAGCTGGATAGTACTCCATGGTGTACATGTACCACATTTTATTAATCCACTCATGTACTGACGGGCACTTGGGTTGTTTCCACATCTTTGCACTTGTGAATTGTGCTGCTATAAACACTCGAGTGCAGGTGTCTTTTTTGTAGAGTGTCATTTGTTCTTTTGGGTAGGTGCCCAGTAGTGGAATTGCTGGATCAAATGGTAGATCTACTTGTATTGCTTTGAGGCATCTCCATATTGCTTTCCACAGAGGTTGAACTAGTTTGCAGTCCCACCAGCAAAAGCCAAACATTAAAAAAAAAAAAAAAATGATAAATGTGGAATTAAATGCAGTGTCCAGAGAAGCCACCCTGCCAGTGTTGCCCACTCATACTATCGGTGATCGATATGTACGAATACTCACGGCGTGTTCGCCGTGGGCCAGACTTCCTGCCCGGTGCTCAGCACAGTGAGGAAAATGAAAGTCAGCATTCCTTTCTCGTGGGAAAACCACAGTCAACAAGAAGGCAAGTAATATCATTCTACAGAATGACTAAAAACAATAGACAGGTTCAATCACAATTAACTTATTTAAATTATCAGCCCTGAGCAACCACATGTGCACACCTGCACTTTACTTGACTCAGGGTAAATGAATCTTACACTTTTACAAACCCCGAATCATCTCTGACCAAAAAGCAACAGAGGAAAACAAAAGCAAAAGAAGTCATAAAGGACCCGGTTTCCTCAAACACAGGTGTAAGTGTGGCTGTTTGATCAATTCACATATTCCTCTCCTTTTGATGAGACCTTTCTAGAATGTCGGGACGTTTTCAGATATGAAAAGTCGTCATTTCAGGGAAAACAATCAAATCTGAAATGTCGGCATCGGCGTCCTAATCTGAGACAATGAAATTACGGTTTCTGAGAGTGTTTCCCTTTTTGCTGTGATTGAAACCACTCTACGAAGAAGGAACTGCTGATGAAAACAAGTGGCGTTAAAACATGTTTCCAGGGTAGGGGGTTCTCCGTGGCACCACGGTTCTCTGAGGTCGTGACCCAGGGGAAAAAAAAAGGGATTTGCGTTTGCTTTTCATCCCCTGCAACGCGGAACGCGTCCGAGGTCGGATGAGGAAGAGAGGCTGTGCAGGGACTGCCCGTGCGCTGTTAGCTCCCAGACACCTGTGCCATCCTGCTGGCGGAGGGAGGATGGGAGGCAGAGCCGGGGTCACAAATCCAAGCGGCGAGCTGGATGGGAGCCCGAGGGTGCACCGTGCAACCCAGAGCGCCTCCTGCGGAGCCCTGCCGTCTCCCAGAGGTGCTGGGGACCAGCAGTCACAGACACACCCGAGTGCTAGTGTCCCTCTCCGTACGAGCCTGTCGTTGGGAGCACAGCGCCGCGTCTCTTGGAAATGCCGGTCCTTGGTGCCCAGGGCTGGATCTGCGCCTGTTTCCATCGGAGACACAGACTTGTGCATTGACGAATGTTTAGACAATATGTTTTTTTTTAATACTAGATAAAAACGTGGCTGAAGTCAGCAGGGCTTAACGTCCATCGTGGTCCCATACCTCGGAGCATTTTGTTTGAATTTCAAGTTCTACTTCCCATCAGTTGGGGATGCTTTAGGATGCAGGGAACAGATTGCCAAACCCCAGCAGTTTGAATTCCTTTGGGTTTCTTCCCTCACATACAAGGAAGCCTGGAGTGGGACAGCCCAAGACTGCAACATCCCCTCGCTGGCTCCGCCCAGGGACCCAGGCCCCCCTCCCTTTTCCTCTCCAGTATCTCAGCAGGTGAGCCGTCACCCGCATGCCTGACGCCTCCTGGTTACAGCAGGCTGCTGCACCTCCAGAAATCACACCCACGTTCCAGTTTAAAAAAAAATAGGGGAGAGCAAAGGGAACAGGGGACAAGGCATCCAAGTTGATCCCTTGTATCCAGAAAGCAAAGTCCTCCCTGGTAACCAAACTCACCGACTTCCATGCACATCTCGTCGTCAGAATCGGGACTCCTGGCTGCCCCCAGACCGAGTCGTGGCCAAGACAGGTGAGATTACGGACGGTGAGTGGACGGACTGTGACGTGAGCCTCAGGCTGAGCGGGAATTGCCTGTCCCCGAGGCCTAGAGACCGCCGCCCAGATCTGGACAAACGGGTGCTCGTTCTGTGGACAAAGAAAGGGGACGAGGCTATCAGGGCCGAGGGTTGGGGACAGCAGTGTCTGCCTCTGTTTCCCCATTTCCCCATCGGCCACCCGCGGCGGCTTTGTTCTCTGGGAGCAGCCCTGCCTCGGTGTCCACAAGGGGGATGAGGGGAATGACTCTTGCGTAAGATGCAGAAATTGTATGAAAACTTAATTAACTTTACAGAAAAGTAGGAAATCATATTAACCAGGATTCTACTTCAGGAGGGAGCCGTATCTGCTGGGAGAGGACTCGGGGTAGAAAATGGGACTGGGCCCGGGCGGGGGCTCCCCTGGCAAGGGGCGGCTCTCTCTGGAGATGGAGGGAGATAACGGGAGGGATGGGAGGCCTCCTGGGGGGCCCAGGCCCTCCTCACGTGCTGGGCCCCCGCGCACGTGCTGCGACCCCACGCAGCCGGCAGAGCTGGTCCCGAGCCCGGCACCCGCGCCCTGCACGCCCAGAGGTGGAGGAGAAGTCGGCAGGTGGTGGAACCTTCCGGTCACCCCGCAGCCCCCCACAGTCTCCCCAGACCTTCCCCAATGAGACTCGGCGCAGGGAAGGCCCGAGCAGGGGCTGGTGAGGGGGCTGGGAAGCAAAAGGCTGGAAACCGTCCGGATGGTTCTGGATTTCAGGTCACGGGCTCAGGGTTTAAATCAGGTGTGACCAGTTCCCTGACGGACAGGGGCCTCCGCTGGCCCCTAGGCTGTGCCGGCCAGCACGATGCCAAGGACAGAGGACGTGGCCAAGTCCTGTGGCCCACTGGGGTCTTGCCGGGACGGCTGGCGCTGTGGGCGGAGCTCGGGGACTCGACTGCCCCAGGGGGCCGGGCTGGGCGACAGGAACCGGAACGGAGTCTCCAAGGCTCGGGCTTCGTGCTCCGTTCATGGCTGTAAACTTATTTCTAAAAGGTGTCACAGGTCCCACAAACTGAGCCTCCGATTCTACGCTGTCTGTCAAGTCCCTTGAAATCCAAAGAGAAAACGTGTCCACACCCCCGGCACCGGGACAGGCTGTCGGAAGCTACAGGTCGGCTCATGCCACGCGGGCACGCCAGGTGGGGGTGGGTGTCGGCTTGCTGCGGTGTCCCGTGGGGCAGCGGTGCCAGCGTGGCTGTCTCCCAGGACTAGAGCTTCTGCACCCGGACTCCAGCAAACTGTCGCCCCGCTCGGGCTGCTGGGGCTCCCCAGCGCTCGGCAGACGCGCTCACGCAATTGCTGCTCCGCTCTCTTCCCTGCAGACCGCCGTGGTCACTCGGGACAACCGAGCGGGCGTCCAGAGAACGCCGTGTCTCCTCCTCTGGATGCGTGTTCCGGAACGTTACGCTGCCACCATGGCTGGCTGCCTACAGGAAAAGCAGCCGAGCTCCGAGAGACCAGGGTGATGAGATCAGGCCCCCGTTTTCCGACACCGTGGCTTCCGGGCAGCCTCCCCCTAGCACGGACACGGCTGTCCTGCATGGGCCACGGTGGGGACGTGGCCCGTGGCGGCTTCTCCTCCTGCACCTTTCCTTGCTCTCTCTCCTCCGCCTCTCTCTGTTTCTTTCTGTTTCTCTCTGTCCTCGGTCCCTCTCTCCGTCTCTGTTTCCACCCCCCCTCCGTGGCGGAAAGGTTGTCGTGGGAGCACAGCGGCTCACGTGTGCCTGGCAGTGCCTTCGTGGTGGGCCTGCGGCAAGCTCTTCCGAGTGCCGACACCTCCCAGTGAAGGGAGCTCCGGTCTGGCACAAACCCCGGGCGGCAGGTGCGTGTGGATAGAAACGCGTGTGCGTGCCCGTGTGCACAGCCGGTAGTTTGATAACGTCCTCGTGTTAACGAGCGTACGAATCTCAGTGTTCTTAGAACCATCTTTCTCTGTGCTTCCCCTGAAATTACCTGTTTCATATAAACGCTTGCCCTCTCTAGACTTATCTTTATCTCAGAAATAATGTTTCTCAGTCTCGCTCACTATGTTTTAAAGCACCAAGAAGAAGTCCTTTCCCACTGGCTGGTTTGGCCCCCAGCCCCCGGCCCCTCCGCTCCCCCATCCTCTCCCTGGGCCTGGGCTTGGTGCAGGGGGCCGGGCAGCTGCAGGTCTTGCTGTCTGTGCATGTGACGGGCCTTGGGACCCTCAGTCTGCACCTGGGGACCCTTTCATGTCCCAGCAGGAGCTCGAAGGGTGGGCGTGAGGCTCTCCTGTTCCCTGATGCAACTGAGCCCCCTCACCAGGGCCCCAGGGCCTGGATGGACTCCAGGTGAGGAGCCCCCTCGCTGACCCCGAGGGGTGCTGCAGCTCTGAGCTGCTCTGGCCCCTGTCCTGAGCTCTCTAGGAGCAGCCCCTGGAGACACCAGCTCGGGCAGGGAAGAAGTCTGCCCTCGGGAGCTCCCTTGCCACCAGGCCAGGGCACCATGAAAGCACAGGTGACCTGTCCTCAGGTGAGATCAGCAGGGGCCAGGGAGGTCCTCTGGAGGAACCAGAGAGGGGCCAGGTGGGGCAGGGGCGTGGCCTGGTGTGAAAGGCCCCCCGGACCTGGTGTGAAGGGCCCTCTGGCTTGGTGTGAAGGGCCTCCCCCCCCCCGCCCTGGTGTGAAGGGTCCCCGCCCTGGTGTGAAGGGCCCCCCCACCCTGGTGTGAAGGGCCCCCCCACCCTGGTGTGAAGGGCCCCCCCACCCTGGTGTGAAGGGCCCCCTGCCCTGGTGTGAAGGGTCCCTGCACTGGTGTGAAGGGCCTCCCTCCCACCCTGGTGTGAAGGGCCCCCCCCCCCCCCCGCCCTGGTGTGAAGGGCCCCCGCCCTGGTGTGAAGGGTCTCCCCACCCTGGTGTGAAGGGCCCCCCTGCCCTGGTGTGAAGGGCCCCCCCACCCTGGTGTGAAGGGTCCCCCCACCCTGGTGTGAAGGGTCCCCCCACCCTGGTGTGAAGGGCCCCCCCCCGCCCTGGTGTGAAGGGCCCCCGCCCTGGTGTGAAGGGCCCCCCCACCCTGGTGTGAAGGGCCCCCCTGCCCTGGTGTGAAGGGCCCCCCCACCCTGGTGTGAAGGGTCCCCCCACCCTGGTGTGAAGGGTCCCCCCACCCTGGTGTGAAGGGCCCCCCCCCCGCCCTGGTGTGAAGGGCCCCCGCCCTGGTGTGAAGGGTCTCCCCACCCTGGTGTGAAGGGCCCCCTGCCCTGGTGTGAAGGGCCCCCCCACCCTGGTGTGAAGGGCCCCCCCGCCCTGGTGTGAAGGGCCCCCCCACCCTGGTGTGAAGGGTCCCCCCACCCTGGTGTGAAGGGCCCCCCCGGCCTGGTGTGAAGGGCCCCTCTGCCCTGGTGTGAAGGGCCCCCCCACCCTGGTGTGAAGGGCTCCCCCCCACCCTGGTGTGAAGGGTCCCCCACCCTGGTGTGAAGGGTCCCCCCACCCTGGTGTAAAGGGCCCCCCGCCCTGGTGTGAAGGGTCCCCCCACCCTGGTGTGAAGGGCCCCCTGCCCTGGTGTGAAGGGCCCCCCCACCCTGGTGTGAAGGGTCCCCCCACCCTGGTGTGAAGGGCCCCCCCGGCCTGGTGTGAAGGGCCCCTCTGCCCTGGTGTGAAGGGCCCCCCCACCCTGGTGTGAAGGGCTCCCCCCCACCCTGGTGTGAAGGGTCCCCCACCCTGGTGTGAAGGGTCCCCCCACCCTGGTGTAAAGGGCCCCCTGCCCTGGTGTGAAGGGTCCCCCCACCCTGGTGTGAAGGGCCCCCTTGCCCTGGTGTGAAGGGCACTCCCCCCGCCCTGGTGTGAAGGGCCCCCCCCCCGCCCTGGTGTGAAGGGCCCCCCCCTGGTGTGAAGGGCCCCCCCCTGGTGTGAAGGGCCCCCCCCCGTCCTGGTGTGAAGGGCTCCCCCCTGGTGTGAAGGGCCCCCCCCCCCGCCCTGGTGTGAAGGGCCCCCCCCTGGTGTGAAGAGCCCCCCCGCCCCGCCCTGGTGTGAAGGGCTCCCCCCGCCTTGGTGTGAAGGGCCCCCCCCGCCCTGGTGTGAAGGGCCCCCCCACCCCTGCCCTGGTGTGAAGGGCTCCCCCCCGCCCTGGTGTGAAGGGCTCCCCGGCCAGTCCTGGGGCCTGGGTTCGGCAGGAGGGGGAAGGAGTCAGAAGGTCCCGATACCACTCGAATGCAGAACCCGCCTTCCAGCTTTCCCGCAGGGTGTGCGCGCCGTCTGTGTCTGGGCCGTAGACCCGGGGCTCCAATGGCCCGCAGTCGTCTCCCAGGGTTCTGGGGGCTGGAAGTCCCAGATCCAGGCGCCACCACGCTCGGTGTCTAGGGACCTACGCTCTGGCTCATCGATGGCACCTGCTCGCCGTGTCCTCACGGGGTCGAGAGAATCACGGAGGCCCCTTTTTTAGAGACGACGTCTCACTCCGTCCCAGGCTGGAGGGCAGTGGTGCCACCCAACTCACTGAGGGTCCCTTGCGTAAAGGCATGGGTCCCATTCTGGAGGGGGCCACCCGCATGACCCGGTCACGCCCAAGGCCCCTCCCCCAACACCCGACCTTGGGGTGGGTCCTGTGGGGCCACGAAGACTCAGTGCATTGCACGTTTGTGTGTACACGTGTGTCACAGGTACGTCCCGTGTGTACTCGTCAGTACACATGTGTGAGCCCCTTCACGCATCGGTGTGTTTTCCTCTGTCTTCCCTCTCGTGTCACGTTCTGCCTTTGCATGCTCCAGGGTGACATCCTCTCAGAACCCCGGGAGCATCTACCGCGGACCCTGTTCTTCCCGGTTTGCTTTGGCTGCCCCGACTGCTCACGCTCCTGCTTTCGGAGACTGACACGCAAAGGCCGACACAGCAGCTGCGTCGTCGTGGGCAGCGCCACATTTCCCCACCGAGTTCATCTACGTGTATGTTCTCCACTCATACCAGAGTGCACTTTGCCAAAACTAGTATTCTTATAAAAATAGTTTGGCAAATCGCACTTCTAGTTTCCCAATTGTATTTTGAGTTCACCAGAAAACCTCTTGTGCAAAAAAAAGACAAACAAAAAAAAACTTTGATATCAAAAAGAATCTCTGGTAAACCAAAGAGTCCATTGTTAACACAAAAATTCATCTCTGACTTTGCTAAGAGGCCACATTCCCGCACGCGCTTGGGGCAGGGGCAGGGTCCGTCCGTCCCATGGGGCCGTGACTTCTACCACGTGCGGCCACGGAGGCAGCTGGTGCCTGGGGGAGGCCCCGCCGTGGGCAGACAGAAGAGCTGCCCCGGCCCTGCCACTCACCAGCTGTGTGGCTTGGGGAAGCTGCTCAGGGTCTCTGGGTACTCAGTTTTCCTCTTGGAAACAGGAGTGACTACTTGGGGAGCAGTTTGGGGCTGCGGCCAAGGGTCAGCGTGGCCCATGTGAGAACGCCAGGCGTGGAGCGAGGCCAACAGGTAGAAGCCCACGTGCACGCAGACCCCCCTCTGACTCCTCCTACTCCGCGCAACCCGCGCAGGGTGGAGGGCGAGGGCCGTACTGGCGCGACACAGAGCATCTGCGCAGAGACGCTCCAAATTATCAACCTCGGGCGGACGCTCCCCTTGGCGAAGGCCAGCAGTGCCCTCTGCCCCTACCATCAAGGCCGGCTTTCACCAGGAGGCACTGTGAGGTCGAGACAGACGCCAAACCAGTAGCCCCACCCCAGGACGTCACGAAACTGGGCGTGGGTGCCCGGGGACGTGGCCTCCAAGGGACAGCGAGTCAGAAGTGCTGCCTGGGATGGGAGTCCGCAACCCCAAATCCCTCCAGGGTCACCTGCTGCCAGGTCGCCTGGGAGCAAGGGTGGCCAGTGCCTTTCTGGAGCTGGGATTCCGGTTCCGTTTGACCCGGATGCTGCCCTGGGATGCCGGGGCCCGACGCCGGCCACGGTATCAGCCCTGCACTCCCCGCATCCGCCTGGTCCCCAAATGCATGTCTGTCCTGAGCCCGGGGTTCAGCCTCGCCTACCCCCTAAAGCCCAGCTCTGGTCCGAATCTTTTTTTTTTTTTTTTTTTTGAGACAGAGTCTCGCTTTGTTGCCCAGGCTAGAGTGAGTGCCGTGGCGTCAGCCTAGCTCACAGCAACCTCAAACTCCTGGGCTCAAGCAATCCTCCTGCCTCAGCCTCCCGAGTAGCTGGGACTACAGGCATGCGCCACCATGCCCGGCTAATTTTTTCTATATATATTAGTTGGTCAATTAATTTCTTTCTATTTATAGTAGAGACGGGGGTCTCGCTATTATTGCTCAGGCTGGTTTCGAACTCCTGACCTCGAGCGATCTGCCCGCCTCGGCCTCCCAGAGTGCCAGGATGACAGGCGTGAGCCACCGCGCCCGGCCTGGTCCGGAATCTTTTTCAGAGTTTTCCTTGGCACTTCGCAGAAACCCAAAGAGTCGCCCTCGTTTCCTGGTCACCCAGCACAACCGTCTGCCATGTTGGCCGCCCTCAGACCTCTCCAGGAGCTTTAAAAATCCTTCTCCAGGCCCAGCCCCAGAGCTGCGCTGTGTGTATGAGCCGCTGGGGGCTGCTGGTCGGCGGGGAAGGGGACAGGAACGAGGCCCGCCCTTTACTGCACCCGTCCAGCCGCCTTTGCTCAAGAGAGGGATTCTCAGCAAGCGCTGGGAGGAAATAAGGGAATATTCCGAGGGAAGTTCAGGGCAAACGGTTTCTTCTGGCTGGGGAGTAGAGGAGGCTTCCTGGAAGGGGAGGAGTTTGAACTGGTCTTTCAGCGGAGGGATGTGGGGAGGTGTGTTTATGCACCTTGCTCCCAGACAATCTCCCAGCTCCTGGGGTTATGGGTGCACAAGGTCTGTGTGGCTTTTTTCTCTTATTATCTTGAGCAGGTGTCCTCAAACCACGGCCCGCGGGCCACAGGCGGGCGTTTTTGCCCGTTTGTTTTCTTACTTCAAAATAAGATACGTGCAGTGTGCGTAGGAATTTGTTCATAGTTTCTTTTAAACTATAGCCCGGCCCTCCAACGGTCTGAGGGACAGTGGACTGGCCCCCTGTTTAAAAAGTTTGAGGACCCCAGATCTTGAGTAGTTTGAGTTTGGAAAAGGCTGGAATATGTTCTTATTGAATGAAGAGAGATCTTAAAAACCTTCACCCGGGAGACTGCGGGGCAGCCCAGCCGTAGTTACTAAGCTCTGCGGAGGGCTGGAGCACCCCGGCGTCTAGTGGGGGACTTACCAGGACTGCCAGCAAGCAGAAGCCACCCGCTTCCGGAAGGGCAAGGCGGGTGCTAGCAGAGGTCTCCCCGCCCGACCGACGGAATGCTCCCGGCGCCCAGGTGTGTGCGGGCAGCGGCGGGCCCAGCGTCAGTCGTGGGCCTGGTCCCGAGTCACACCGACTCAGCGCTTGCTCCCAAGGGATCTACTTGTGTTTTGCGCCCCATCCCGGATCCAACTGCCGGGCGCCCTGGCGTTCTCGGGGGGCCGGGCCTGAGTCTGCATTTGCCGTGGGGCACCCTGCCTCACCTGCCGCTCTATCCGCCTGCGCTGACATGAACGGCGGCCGTGCCTTCCCGTCCCTCCTCCCCGTGCGCAGATACACCCTTGCAGAGCGCCATGACGACGGTGGGCTTGCAGTCACAAGCAGTAATCGGCCATCCAACCCCTTGTGAACCTGTTTCCAGAATGACAGAATTAGAAAAACCGGGGTTCATGCTGGAGCTGGGGGTCTTTGTCTTCCCGCTGCCCCCGTGTCTGGAGAGGGCTCAGTCCCGGCTGTGCCCTGGGGGGACGGATCGTCACCCTGGGGGACACGCATCCCGCCGGCCCTCAAGGGCAAGGGACAAAAACACGCCGTCTTTCAGGGCGAGCGCGAGAATTTAGAGGCAACACGCAGCCATTCTCGGAGTCTTCAATAAAGATACACAACCCGAACAAAAAGGTAAGTCTTACACTCAGCCTCTGAAAGCCTGTGAAATTTATTTTTTGCAGGCTTTTACAGTCCGTGGCCTTCCTATTCAATCTTGAATAATAGCACCGAATTGAGCTGTAAAAAGCTTCCGAAGTTTGAAGCCTTTTGACAAGTTAATTTAGCAGTATGGTAAAAAGTTTTTCCCCAAGACAGAATAAAGCCATCATATCATGAATGTAGCAGTCATCTGAGGAAAGAAAACACCATTAGGGTTAGGAACGATGTGCTTTATGGAGATGGTTTGCGGTTTCGGGTAATCTGCTATCAATATTTCAGGAGCAAGATGCTCCCTCATCAGTCAGCGGGGAGTCAATATCTCCGCTCAGAGCCCGCACCCGGGGGCCACGTCGCGCGTGTCTTTTATTGGAAAAGATAACGTTCTCTATGTAGTTTTCCTTCCTACAGTTCTTTAGATTCTAATTTTGGGGTGCGGGTGTGTGTGTGTGTGTGTGTGTGTGTGTGTGTGTGTGTGTGTGTGTTAGAAAGGCGTCTTTTTCTTCCTAGGGAAAAACAAGGAAAGGAAGGAGCAATGTTATCTGCAGCTCCACGGCTCCCTCCCCTCCCGCCCCATTCAGAGAGAAATGGAATGAGCTCAGCTACTTTCTTTAAACAAGATGAAAGCCAGCGGAGGGCTGTTTTTCTTTTTGTTTGCTGTTGTTTGTTTGTAAAAAATGAAAGTGACTCAGAGCGCCTGGCTCCTCTCTCGCTGGGGTGGGGGTGGGGGGTCGGAAAAGGGACAGAAGTGCCGTGTCCTCCCCCCACCCGGCACCTCGGAGGTGACTGCTGAGAATCTCTGGGAAGGGAAAAATCCGCCTATAAATAGGGAGGGAATGGTAAAGATCCGGCTTTGTCACGATGGGGAAAAACGCCAAGAAAAATTAATTATATTTAACAAAGAAATGCTTCAGATGCCATTTGGTCTTGTGCCCTGAATATAAATCTCCAAATGTTTCTCACTTGAATATTTTAGTGGGGAAAAATAAAATTAAAATTAAAAAAGCAGATGCCCTATCACTGTGTTTACAGAGGAGTTGGGCGGGCTGCTCCGGAGCTCTCCCGGGAGCCGGGCGAGTCCAGCGGCGCTCGGGCCTCGCTCCCTCCAGTCCTGGGCGGGAGGTGCGGCGCGGAGGAACCGTCCCGGCGCCGAAGACTCGAAGTCTCGTGGAGCAAGGAGGGAACGGTTTTTAAATAGTTCTTATCTTTGGTACGGCGAACTAGAGAGCGGTTTTCGTTTTAATGAAGGAAATGTCATTTAATTAGTCCCATGCTACTCAGCCGTTCCAGGGAGGAGTGAGCAGGGCCTGGAGAAAGGATTCCGGCACCGGCTGCAAGCACGCACGCTGGACCAGCGGCCCTGGGGCCAGACCGCAGCCCGGGCCTCCACCCGCGTTCCTCGAGTGACCCACCGGCGGCGGCGGCAGTGGCAGGTGCCTACCGCACGCTGGGCAGCGTGCTGGGCGCGAGGGCCGGGGAGTGAGCGTGACACAGACACAGGCGTGCCCGGACGTGCCCGCGGGCGGGTCCTGTCGTGCTTCTCCAGGTCCCTGTGTCTTTGTCTGCTCAGGGGACGACCCAGAGCCCCAGTCTCTCTGTGGCCCCGAGTCGCCGTGGGCTCAGCTCAGTGCCTTCGCACGTGGTCCCTGCTCTGACGCGCACATTACAGCCGTGTGGGGCTTCCAACCAGCCTACACCACCAGCCGGGGCAATGTCTGACATGGTCCCTGTTCAAGTAGAGTCAGAGAATAATCAGGAATATTTCCACTTAGAAGTGAAATCCTCCTAAAACACCATGTCTCATGGTGAGTTCCTCCCTTCTAAACAAAAGTAATTCAAAGCATCACGGTCATGTGAAAAATAAAGTTAACTAGCTGCCCATACTTACGTGATTATTTGAATTATGGTTTGGTGTTCTGGGATTTCTCTGGTGTCTTAGAAGCCACTTGCTAGTGAAAATGTGATTTTATTTTCAAATAGAAATAACTGACTTCAGTAGATTCCATAGAATTCCATTCTTAAGACTGGCACAATGAAATTTTACGAGTTTCAGTTGTGCAACTGCTAATGCTTCTAAGTATGATTGAGAAATAACGTGCTTTTTATGGTCCTTTCTGGATCACAGAAATAACGCCCATTAGACACGTATGTGTTGAGGACTGTGAGCCGTGTGAGGTGGGACAATTATACCAGTGGGCAAGAGCTGACGCTCAGGGCTTCTTGCTCAGCGTGGAAGACAGGCATTGGGTAAGGAGCTGCCAAGAGCTTAAATGTAATAAAATCTTAAAAGGGAAAGATCTGTTCTATGAATTGTCCTCCATAATTTTATTACGTACATATGTATTTTATTTTGTGTACCACTGTGAAACAGTTCAAGCTTACGGAAAACTAGAAAGAACAATTAATGATCACACACGTCTTCATGGATGTTGTTGTATGTATCCATAATAGTTTATTCTTTTTTCACTGTTGTGTAGTATTCCGCCACATGGATGTACCCCTGTTCATTCGTGAAATCGTTGAAAGACCTGGAGCTGTTTCCAGTGTGTGGCCGTTATGAACACAGCTGCTATAAACGTCTGTGCATAGGTTTTTGCGTGAGCACACGTTTCCATTTCTCTAAGGTAAATACGGAGGAACAGATTACTGCCACGTATGGCGGTTGTATGTTTACCATCGGAAAAAACCTGCAACAAAGCAAAAGCCCTGTTTTCCGGAGCAGCTGTGCCATTGCACATTCCCGCCAGCCACACGTGAGACGCCCAACCTTTCTGTGTGCTCGTGTGCACGCGGCGCCTCAGCTCATGGTGGTTTTAATTTTCATTTTCCGAATGGCTAATGATGCTGAACAATGATGTCAAACTTGTTAATATTTTCCTTAACGGTTTATGCTTTCTGTGCCCTGTATAAGAAATCCTTCCACGGACCATTAAAACCATCTCTACTACACTTCCCTCTAAAACTCTAAAGTTTCACTGTTTATGTACAGATTGTTTTTCTGCCAAGTTTATGTGTTTGGTGTGAGATAGTAACTTCACTTTACCATATTCAATGTGGAGACCAGTTGTCCAAGCATCCGTGACCTGTGGTCCCTCTCCCCTGCTCTGTAACGCCCCTCTGTCACGGGTCAAGTTTCCACGCACACGTGCGTGTGTCCCCGTCCGGATTCCACGCTGTTCAGTTGCTGTGTTTGTCTAATCTCTGTGCCAATACATGGAGTGCAATTCCTGAAGCTTAGAATAGAGCTTGACATTTGTCAAAAACACCTCCCCCCACCACCATGTTATCTAACAGAACCGCCTTGCCGATTCCGAGCTCTTAGCTATTTAATGATTTTCAGAAGGAACTCGCCAACAACTGCACGCTGAAGTTCCGAAACGCCTCGGAGAGATTCATCACCCTTTTGACAATCGTCAGTCCTTCCATGCTCGGGCATGGCATTCATTTAATTCATTCTCGATGGAATCCAAGATACCATCGAGTAAAAGATGCACCACTATTTTTCCTGCTAGGAGGAAAGAAACAGTGCTGCCGATTGATCTGTGACACAAAGTTAAGGCACAATCAACTTTAAGACATATCTGATTTCTAAGGTATTAAAAATATGGAAAAGATGCATGTTTCAGAATTGAAGAAATTTGGTGTTTACCTCCAATTATTTGGGCCCCTTATAAATATCTTCCAATAAAGTTTTGTAATTGTTTCCCAAAATATCTTATATGACTTTCTTAGATCCATCCTTAGGCATCATGAAGTTTCTGCATTATAAATGGTAACTTCTGTAAAACTCTGAGTATTTCTGGCTGGTGTGTAGGAAAACAATGAATGTTGATAGATGGATCTTATGTCCAGCAATCTTGCTGAGATTTCCTGTTAGTCTAATAGTTTGCCTGTAGATTCCTGTAAAATTATCTTTTGTCATTGATGTCTGGGCCTGTCACATTTTGATGAAAGAACACAGTCTGTATGACATCAATTCTTTGGGGCTGTTGAGATTTAATTGTGGCCTAGTGTGAAATCATGGTCAGTGTTTATAAATGTTTCACAAATGCCTGAAAAGAATGTGCTTCCTTCCTAACTTAGGAGTGCAGGACTCTTTGGGCCTCTCAACATTCATATAAGCTTGTTAATTTTATTATTCTAATCTTGCATATCAGTTATTGACAGAGTAGTATTCTCCAGTATTGTGAGCTCATATATTTCTCCTTGGAACTTTTAAAATTTTTTGCTTTGTATTTTTTGAGGCTAAATTACTAAATGCAAAAAGTTTAAATTGGTGAGTCTTCCTGGTGAATTGTCCCTCTTACCGTTAGGCAGTGGCCACCTTCATCTTTAAAAATGCCTTTTTTCCTTAGAGTCAGTTTTGACTGATATTATAGCAACAGAAACTTCTTTTGAGTAGGGTTGGCTCAGAACATCGTGTTCTGCCCTCAGACTGTCTGCTTTTCAGCATTCTCAGGTTCAGTGTCGTCACTCGCAAACATCTTTAAACCCCACCTGACGCTATCTATGCCTTCCACTGGCGAATTTGGTCCATTTACATTCATTGTGAAAACAGACACATCTGCACTCATTTCCCAGTTTTGTTTCTGGTTTTCTGTTTGCCCTACTCTTTCTGTGCTTCTCTCATTCTTCTTCCCTATTTTCCATGGATTCACTGATCCTCCCCTCGTGAGCTCCCCACTTTCCCTCCTTTCTTTTGTTCCACACCCTCTGTGCTTTGGAGGTTGTGTGTTCTACTTCGGGTCATTTAGTGTTTCCTTTAAAAGCTTTAGCAAGCACTTTTTGCCTACCAAAATATAAAGTTGAAGCTCCCAACAATACTAGGAATGTAAAGAGCTGAAACTGCAATGCCCCCGGTGCTCACATGTGCCATTGGCTACTGTACAGGAGACGCCACCGTTATTGTATGTCACATCCCGGGGACAGTAGCTCGTGCCTGCTTAGACCCGCACACGGCTTCTGTGCTCAGCACCTTCTTGCAGCTCGTTCGCTGTCTTGCCCAGGGCAGGGGTTGGGAGGGCAGGGGGGCAGTTTCAAGGGCTTCCATGTGGTCCCCCCCAACAACTGTCACCCCGCAGGTGAGGCCTCTGCCATGTGCTAAGTGCAGCCAGCTCAAGCTCAAACTAACATTCACACGTCGGAAGAATTTTGCACTTCCAACACGGGAAACGTGTTCTTTGCAGGCATAGACGGAACCGGGACCATTTACTAGGCCAAGTAACAAACATCGACACGTACCCGTGACCAGTGCTGTACACATTCAGGGGCTGGAGAAGTGACAGGAGGGTCTGCGGACGCTTAGATGGTCCATGGCACAGACCAGGGTTGTAGGAAGACCTCTGGGTCGGCCCACGGTTCCCGGGGAGGGTGGCAGGGCTTGCGAGTACCATGGGATATCCCTCCCGAGGCTACGTTACCGCAGCGGAGACAAAATGCACCTCTCCCTGCGCAGGGTTTCGAGCTGGGCCTGAGAGTTCGGTTGGCACAAGGCAGACTAACAGGGGAAGCCAATGGGTCTATTTAATACAAGCTTTGTGGACCGTGGGAGGCCTCGTAAGGAACGGCCGGGGCACCCTGGGGAAGGGCCGGAGCAGAGCCACCCATCGAGGGGCTGCACGTCTCCAGAGACCCTTGTGGTAGGACTCTTGTCTGGGCATAGACTCCAGTCTGGGCATCGGGGCAGGAGCCGCGATTTTCACGTGACAGCTGACGGCAGCCTCTGCCCCCCAGCACCGGCACATGTGGACGAGGGATGGAGGAGGCACCTCCCTGGTGCCAGGACGCCCCGGGCTGTCGGGCGGCAGCTCCGCCCCCGACACCTGGGGATGGAGACCCTGGCCTGCCACCTGCTATGGGAATTGCATGCCCCTCGCCACAGACAGCAGGTGGCCACCGCCTGTCCCCTGCTGTTCAGGAACCACCCCAGGGACACTGAGGGACCCAGTTCCACCAAGGCTCTGCAGTCCTGCCCCATCCTTCCCAACGACGCCCACACCTCCTGGAAGAGCGCTCACCTTGCCCCCTGAGTGCAGGGGGAGTCCCAGGTCCCCCCGGAGCCTGGTGTGATAAATGCCCCCATGCGCCCTCTCGCAGGCCCCCTGACCTGTCCTTGGTGCCCCGCAAGGCAGGCCTGGCAGCGCCTCCTCCACCACGGGCCATTGCCTCCGGGCTTCCAGGGCGTTCCGGCCTCTCCCCATGTCCTCACCAGAATCTTAAACCCGGAGCCACAGGACGACCCCCGGGGCGACGGCTTCCCTCCAGGTCCCTGCTGCTCCCGCTAGCACCCTTGGGTCCCAGCCCCCATCCTGGGCCTACAGCGTCCGGCAGCTCCTGCAGGTCTCTGCTCAGGAATCCCCCCTGCCTGGCCAGGCACGGAGCACACAATGGGGGGGTCTGAGACCCCCAGCTTCCCAAGCATCCCGGCACCGCGCACTCTCTGGTCTGGCTGGGCGGGAGGACGCTTGAGCTGGCCCTGAGCACGTGGGAGGGTGCAGAGTTCAAGGTGCTCAAGCGCATCTTCTGGAATATTCCCCCTCTACGTCTGGGACTTGCTCCTTCCCCACCATGCTCTTCATCTCAGCACCAGAAACGTGCTGGGGTGTGAAGTCCGCCCCCACGGTCACTCTGCTGCCCTTGCGACCCGAGTGGGGCCTGAGTTTTGGCTCAGTCTGCCGTCCTACCACAGAAGCGGGGTCTCTGTCGGTGCTGCCTTTGGCATGACACCCCAAGTTGTCCATCACCATAGAGCTGTCTGATGTCACCTTTCTGGGCTTCTGTGGGGGTGAAGAACCTCACGGCAAGGCCGCCATCCTCGCAGCCACCATGGCCCCCGGTCTTCCAAGCGAGGGAGCTCCGCACACCCGGAGCTCGCCTCTTCCCTGGACCCAGTGCCCTCGATGCAAGTCTGGGTAACTTTGACGCCAGCACACACCGGGGCTGCCACCGCCCCACACACCTCCAGCAACAGTGGCCTGCAGGTCAGCTTCCTAGGCTCCGTTCTGGTACCTTGTCTTAGGTCGGGTTCCTGCCTGGAGCGTCCCCAAGACAGGGAGTTTAGCTGGGACGGGCCCCTGGGGCATGTGCTAGGGCAGAGGGGAGGTGAGGTGAGGGGGCAGGAAGGCAGCCAACATGGAAGCAGTGATGTGCAGATCACCACTCGGGATGCCCGGGGCTCCTCCCGGTGGGGCCCCTGGAATGTGCCCAGAGCCACCGCGGAGTGTCCCGCCAAGGAGGGGTGAGGAGCCCGGTGTTTGCCTGCAACTCCTCTCGGTTGCCAGCTGAAAGCTCCTCCTGGGGCATCACGCCCAGCTTCCTGGCTGCCCTGCGGGTGGGTCAAGTCCACCCCACCCCCCTGACAGAGCGGGGTGCGGGTGGGCGCCTGGCCTGCTCACCCCCTCCCAGGTATGTCCTCCCTTCTTTCAGTGAGGGTCTTCCAGGGGTCAGTTCTCAGCGTTTGCCTGGAATGTCCTGGTTTTACCTTCATCCTGGAGTGAAGTGTAGCCGGCACAGAATTCTGGGCCAAGCAGCGTTTCTCTCTGCTCTTGGGAGACGTGGCTTGGGCTGCTACGGTCGCTATGGAGAAGTCTGTAGTCCGCCCAGGTGTCCTCCTGTAGGGCCGTCAGTCACCCTTTACGGCTGCAGTTAGGAGGCTTCTTTCTTGTCCACATTGTGCAATGTCACCACAAATGTCCAGTGCAGCGCTGTGTTATGTGTCGCCCTCAGGACTTGCAGGACTTCCTGAAGCCAAGGCTCCCCTTCCCCAGTAGTTCTAGAGCTTCTCAGCCAGTACCTTGCCCTTCCTCATCTGATCCTTCTAGAAAGGTGCATTTCCAATCAGATACCCGAGCAGCTGAGCTCAAGGTGGGGCTTCTTGTCAAATGATCGGCTGAGGGTGACGTGCAGGAGAAACCAGTGTGTGAGGGTAGGGGGGGGTGGGTTGTGATGCAGGTGCAGCCTGACCCCTGGTTGGGAGGGAGCTCGGGTGACCACACCCCGGGGCCAACCTTTCCCACCCGGGGCAGTCAGATGTGGGCCTGGGAGGGGTGAGAGGCGACCTCCCAACTGCTGTTCTTGGCCGAAGGTGAGGTGACTCCTTTCCACCAAGGACAGCTCTCTGGAGGAGGAGGACACTGTGAGCCCACCTGATCCGCAGGCCCCAGTCCCAGCACCTGGGGACCAGGTGCACCTGCACACCTGCCGGGCTAAGGAGGTCTGCCCAGCGCGCCGTGTGGCTGCCGTTCTCCTAGCAAACAGACGCTGCTTCCATCTCTGGTCTGCATAATTTCCTTGGATCTGCGTTCTAGATTGCTAATAAGGTTTTTAAAGATGCTTTTTATCTTCCCCACTGAATTTTTAATTTTAATGGCTACACGCTTCACATCTAGATGTTTTCTTTTGTTCTTTTAAAAAGTCTACTGTTCTTTTTCTTAGTGTCTTATTCTTTTGTTAAATAGAATGTACCAATGTATCCAATGTAACTTCCTCAACTTCTTTAGTAATTTCTGACATAGTTATTCTTAAACTTGCTTATATTATCTCAATGTCTGTTATATGCCGGGTGGAGGGTATATCCTGCTCTTTGCTTATCTCCTGACTCTTGCTCATGGTGAATTATTTCTTTGGGGTTTTATATAAAATTTTATAGTTTTATATAAAACCTCGGGGTTTTATAATTTTTGGTTTCGAGCTCATTTTGAGCGAGGCTCTGCCTGTGGGAGTCCTGTGTGACCTAGGCCCGGGGTGCTGCCCTCGCTAGAGCATTTTGTTCTTGGCATAAGTCCCAAGAGTATGCCATGTCTGGACCACATTTTATGTTATTTTTTGGGTCTGTGAGTTTCCGGATTGTACCAGGTAGCCTGGAGTCAAACTCCACTGCGAGCAGCCCTGCTACAAATACTCAGCGAGCCTTTCTCCCCCCAGAGCCAAGGCAGCCATGAGGCTCTCCTTGCTGTCTCCCTGTTCCAGTGGCAGATTTTTTTTTCTTTTTCTTTTTTTTTTAGTCTGTCCTTTCCCTAAGGATGTGGAATTCCAACTCCCTAGTTGGACATTCAAACCCCAGCTGCTGGGTGAGAGAGGCCAGGAAAGAAGTTTTCCTAACACACACATCGATTTCTATTCGATTCCATTTCTGATCTTTAATCCCTTCCTCATTTTGGGCTGCTGGAAATTTCTCTTACTTTCTTGTACACCTCGCCATGTGATTTTTAAAAATGCTATCTTTTAGTGAAAACTCCCAGGTCTTCTGTAATGAGAATGTTTTCAGATAAGCCGGCCTGCCGCCCTGCCAAGATCCTGAACGCTGCTCTCTCCCCTGCCGCTCAAATCTTAAACCGCCAGTGACAACCCCCTTCCTCGGCTCGTGTGTGTGCGGCTGCTCAGCCCCGACGCTGAGCTCGCTGGCTAACACGTCGTGCCGAGGGGCGTGGGTCCTCAGTGTCTCCATCCCGCCTGGACCCCACGGCGGATCACGCCCACCACCACGGCCAGCACCCTCGGGGGCTCGTTCCTCTGTCCTTTACCCCTGCCACCAATGGCGTGCCCATCCAACCACACAGGTTCCTCGCAGCTGGGCTTCCGCGTGACACCAGAAAAGATGACACTCACGCCACAGTTGACTGTGGCCAGGCCCCCACGCCACTCGGCTGTCCTTTCCTGTAGCCGGCTCAGCTCCTCTCAACCCCTGCAAAGCCATTCCCAGCAGCGCCTGGCGCGCAGCAAGCACGTGGGACATCAGTCCTCATCGCCCCGTCCTCACCCCGGCGTCCCAGCGGGTAAGCACATCTGCTGTAAAGCCGAGGCTGCCGTCCTCTGCTTCCTGCCCCACACCTGCAGCCAGGTGTCCCTCGGGACTCACCCTCTCCCGCCTCTTGCCCTTCCCAGTTGCCTCCTGTGCCAGGGCTCTTCTGCTTGGGCTTTTCGGAACCTCCCCGCGGCCTGAGTGAGAGGGGCCGTGGCCCCGGGGAGCTCTCCTCTCGGGGGAGGATGTTTGGCCCCTGCAGAGGTGAGGGGTCTGCAGGGCTGCAGGTGGTGCTCCTCTGGGGCCCAGGCTGCAGGTGGCAGGGCCAGGCTCCCACATCCAAATGCCCTGAGGCGTCTTCTCGGGTTCATCCCAAAGGCAGAGGGTGCCACTGGGCTGCCCACCCTCGGGTCTGGGACCCAGGCGTGGCTGTTTGTGGGTGTGGGTACGGCGTGGATCAGAGGGCTGGGTGTGGACGTGAAGCTCCTCGAGGTGCGAGGTGGGGCGGGTGGCAGGAAGAGAAGGGGACGCCCCGAGGGCTGGGGCTCCGCTCTGGACAGATCTAACCTCCAGAAAGTCACGGTGGGATGTGCGTAGAAGGAGGAGGACAGGGCATGTTCTTTTGACGAGTGTGGTGGCCTATCTGCTCTTTTGTCATGTCTGGACGTGAAGTGCATGAGCCCCAGGCCCCACGTGTTGGAGGAGTGTGGTGCTCCCCTGGCACCCCACACTCTCCCTTGGGACCATCTAGTGGCCCCTCCGGACTCCCCCTCCCCGGCCAGGCAAGTGCCAGAGTCTCCGCACTACGAAGAAAATACAGTTCAGACCCCATGATGGTTTTGCCTTATGATTTTCCGACTTTGTGATGGTACAAAACTATTGCACTTCTGATATAATGTACTGTATTCGATAAATCATGTGAGAAATTCAACTAGTTATTACAAAGTAGGCTTTGCGTTGGATGATTTTTCCCAACTGCATGCTAACGTACGTGTTCGGAGCAGGCTAGGCTAAGCTCCGACGCGTGACAGCTGAGGCGTAGAAGCACATGGTGTGTGACCCGCCAGCCGGGTCACCGTGCAAGTGCAGGAGCATCTCTGAACCTGTGTCCCGGGGCTTCCCATACAGACCCCGGCGCTCTTCCTCACGCCATGCGTTGCCTGGGTGACCGTGTAAGTCACCCGGCCTAGACCTCGAGCATGCCACGGGAAACGATTTCTGGAACTGCGGGCGGAGCTGTGCCCTGGCTGGTCCCCACTCCACTTCCGCTCTCCTGGGGTTCCCAGACACTGCCACAGTCAGCCCTCAAAGGCCCTGCAGGTGCGACCGGGCGGCTCCTCGCCTCGGCCCGGGGAGCCTTCTGTCTCCTGTCCCAGAGCCTCTCCGACGCTGGGACTCTCTCGGAAGTCATTCATCCCCCCCCCCCTACCTTGGGAACTGTGGGGACGGGAGCCCTGTGGGGCAGCCCTCAACCGCTGGGGGACGGGAGCTGATGGACAAACGCTCCCTCTGCCCGCAGATGGACGGCATGGCCGGCCGTAACGCAGCCGGGTATTGGTTCTCCCTCCTTCCTCCTCCCTTGTCACCAGCCCTCACCTCCCCGGGGTCACACTCCCAAACAACTGCTTGCACCTATGCCCTTGCATCAGGCTCTGCTTTCAGGGACCTGGGCTAAGCCATTTTGCAATTAAATCCTCAAAAAGCAATCAGGCGCAACATTCTCACATCTTCCACTCACTCACTCATGACTTCCCCGAATGGCCTCGTGCAGAGGCCTCCTTCCAGGTCCTCTGGCCTCCAGCCTCCCGGCTCTCCTGGCCTCCCCTCCTCCTGCCACTTCCCACGTCTTCCTGGTGCTGAGCTCCTATTCTCCACGTGTCCTATCCTCCCCACCAGGCCTCCCCTCCTCCTGTGGCTTCAGCTATTCCCCATATACCGATGACCCCAAAATTTTATCTCAAAAAACATGACAAATAAAGCAAATAGACAGCCACCTTTGATAGCTCTTGCTTGGATCTGAGGTCACCCCTACATAATACCAGTGGCCCAGATCTGATCGAGAGGAGCTGGTCTCTCACTAGCTTCAGTGGCCTGGTTGAGCCACCCCGTCTGGTGTGGGTTTGGGGAGAAAGCCGGGAAGGGCAGAGGGACAGCTGAAGTGGTGACTGAGGCCAGAGGAGCGAGACGACCTTGGCCTGCCCTTCTCATCCCCGTCCGACCCCACCGTCACAGCCTCCGGTGAGACCCGCCGCTCTCACCCCACCTGCCCTGCAGCCCACAGGCGTGACCAGCCTGGCCGACTCTCTCAGCTGCTCACCTCGCAGGCTCCTAGTCAACGTCAAGTCCTTTTCGAGTATTTTTTTTTAAGTATTATTAAAAAGTATACATGTTCACTGAAAAATTTTAAAAACCGAAGTGAGCAAAAAGAAAGCAATGATCTCTCATTTTTGAAATAGAAGATGCTCTGGGAACATTCTGATGCACATCTTTTCTCATCTTTTTTGTGTCTATGGATGGTTTCATTTGTAAAAATTACATCACACTGTAATGATGTTTTGTAGTCTTTCTTCTCCTTGAAACTATAAGACGAATTTCCTTCCATGATATAAAATCCCCTATTTTTGGAAAAAAAAAATACACACACACACACACACATATTTTTCATTCCAACCATTGTTCCTGTGAACCTTTTAGCTAAATGCTTATCAACATTCATATTTATTTATTTGAATGAAGTTCTAGAATTGTAATCACTAGGTAAAAGAATACGCAAAATTTTAAGGGTGTAGTTAAGTACCTGTCTAAAAGTTTCTATGGTTTTTGTCTAAAACACTATATTAGTGTTTATTTCTTCCCATTTGCTTTTATCAAGTAGATAAAGCCTTTCGCTTCTCCCGTTATTAGAGGAGAGAACATTCCGTCGTGTTTACTGAACATTTCTTCTGTATTTGCTTTTCCTTGTCCTGCTTGCCTGCAAAGACACTCAGCCTTCAAGAGACATGATGCAAACGCCCCACTCACTTGTCTTTGAATTTTATCCATGTTCTGAGGTACTGACAGGACTCCCCTCCCCTCCAAACTGGGGCAGCCACGGCCTCCTGTACTGTTTTCTTTTGAGGTAAGCTCTGTCTGCCTGTAAAGGCGCAGTTCTTAAATTTCAGTTTCAATGTGTTTACCCCTGTGCAGGGTGCACCCCAGTCAAGTTGTGCATCATCTCTGCTACCCTAGAAGGTCCTCACGCCCTTGCCAGGCGTCCCTCTGCCCACCCCACTGCTCAGAGAGAACTGCTCTTCTGGTGTCTACCCCATAGATTATTTGGCCGGTTCCTGAATCTCCTGCTAATGGAGTCTTGTGGGGCCCACTCTTTCATACCCGACATCCCTTACGATGTTGTCCATACTTATCTGTCTATAACAGCTCACTCTTTTTCATTGCTGAGTAATAGTCCCTTGTACTCCATAATTGGGATTTGTCCATTTTCCTGCTGATTGTACCCCAAATTTTAACTGGAATATTAAGTTACCAATATTTCCCTTTATGATGGTACTTTTTATTTCATAACTCTTTAGAAATGTCCAGTTTTTCCTTAGTACTTTTTTTAACATTTAAATTCTTTATTTCACTTACTAAACTTTATTCTTTTTTTCCCAAATGATTAGTGGTATCTTACCACATTGTTTTCTTACGATTTGAAAAGCTACTTTTATTATATTTTAAATTCCCACAGGAGTGACATTAAAAATAGCCAGCAATTGGTAAGGCACAGGTGCTTACCAGCCGGGAAGGCTGCCCACCAAGAACAGCTGGACGCACTGCGCACACACTGGCTGGGTATTAGCCTGGACTTCTTTTGCTTGGGGCTGTTTCTTTACTTTGTATCATTTTCCATCAGTCTGGGCTAGCATCACGTTTTTATGACAGAGCCCAGATAATATATGTTTTCTGGGAGCAGTTCCTGCCTCATTCCTCTTCTTTTTGACTGTTCTCAAATCTTATTCTTCCAGATGAACTATTCAACGATGTCCTTAATTTGCAAGAAGTTCTATTGGGACTTAATGCTGCATTTACATATTTAAAATGTTCTTTTAGTAATACAATCGGGAATACCTAATATCTTATGTGTTTTCTAACGCACATAAACTGTCTAGTACAACGCCTACCACATGTTAAATGCTCGATAAATATTACTAATTGAAAAGTTCACAGCATACCTGAAAGTGACTGCTTTTGTGTGTTTGTGATTGGCAACCCTGCTCAACTGCTAATTCTTGGTTTTACTTGTGTCTTTGGGGCTGTCTTCGTTACTGATCTAAAGACTGGTTTCTCTTTTTAACACCGGAGAACACTCGGATTCACTCCGAGTTTGGGCCTCCGGCTGAGGACACCCCGGCCCTCAGGCTTGTCTCCTCCAGAAAAGGCAGGTGGGGTCCCCGCGCCCGTCCCCCGGGCATTCGCCGCCGTCTCGCTCTCCGGCAGGGACTTTCAGAGCCGCAGGTGACGCCTACCTGGCACACAGCAACGGGGCCACTCAAGCCTTTGAACGGGCATCTGCCTTCTAAGTTAATTCCCAGGATCATATCCATCCCAGAACTCTTTCACGGGGCTGTTCGCTCAGGCACGTCTCTCATTTTGCACCTGTAAAATTAACTGCAGCAGACTCGTATGCAGATTTTTAGTGTTTTCCCCTGACTGTCGCACGTTTTTACACAGTCCGGCCAAGCAATTTTGAGCCGTGGGTTTTATCTTCTGACTGCCAGCTATCGACCTTGCCTCCTTTGGCAGGAGAATTTGGAAGCGCCCCCCCGTGCACCGGCAGCCAGGTGGGCGGCACTCCGCCCGGGGCGATTTCCTCAGCCGCCTCCCGCTTCAAATCCCGCGGGCCACCGCTCCTTCGCTTCCAGGTCCAGCTCTCCCGGGGTCGGATTCCTCACAGGCGCCAACAGGTCACAATCGTTACTTCTGGAGGTATTTAAGATAAATCGCACGTTTTCACCTCACGAACTGCGTTTTTAGGCAAGAGCGGCTGCTGGAGAGCACCCGCCCCTCAGAGGGCCGGAGCGCGGGCTCCGCTGACGGGCGTCTGGGCCGGGCCCAGGCCGTTCCCCGGCGCCGGCATCGCCCCGCATCGCCGTCCCCGCTCGGACGCGGGACCCGGAAGCCCCGCGGCCCCGCCGGAGCCAGCCGCGCCCACCCACGAGACGACCGGGACCCCCGCCCCGAAGACCCCGCGCTTCTCCCACACGCGCGGCTGCGGCTGCGACCACCGCGCGAAGGCGCCGTTCCCGTCACCCCACGCCCGCCGGCCCGCACTCCGGAGCGCAGCCACGGGCACGGCCACCGCAGCCCGAGCCCCCAGCCCCAGGCCGCGTTCCCGCCGCGGGGCAGGGCGAGGCCGGCGCGCCTGCGCACTCGCTCTCCCAGCCGCCCCTGCGTCCCTGGACGCACGCAGCACCACGTGACCTGCTGCCAGTACCCAAGATGGAGGCCGCGACGAGGCCTGGCCGGTTCCCCACCTCAGCCCGCGCCCCATTGTGTTCCCTCCAAGCGCGACTCAAGCGCGCAGGCACGCGGTGCTGACCGCTGGGAAGCTATGCGGGCTGCCCAGTGGGGCTGGTCCCGGCCGGACCTGTGTTTACAGCCATCACCCGCCCCAGCTTCCTGCGCTTTCTCAACCGCGAAGCGCCCAGCGGCTGGCGCCTGGGGCGTTCTCTGGTACGCCCCGCCCTCTGAAATTGGCAGCTGCGGCAGCCAATGGGGTCCAGGACGTGTGCGGGAAGGCAGGCGGAGGTGGAGCATCTCTGCTGCTCACAGGGCGTCTGGCACGGCCATTGGCCACCGCTGGGAGAGGGGCGGGCACAGACGGGGCAGAGCGCAGGCCCCAGCGGACCAATGGAAGGACGGCCGGGCGCCCAAGGAGGGCGGGCGGGAGGCGGGGCCGAGCCGTAATTGACGAGCTCTTCACTAGAAACCAGGCGGGAGGGCGGGGCCCGCGAGGGGAGGTGACGCAAGGCCGCCGCGGCCAATGGCCGGCAGGCCGCCGGCGGGAGGGCGGGGCCCGGGCGCCTGACGGGCGTCGGGAGCGGCCTATCGCCGCCCGGCTCTGCGCTGGAGGGGGGAGAAGCATCATGGTTCAACGTGGGTCAATTTTTTGTGAATGAGGAGGGGAGGTTGTGGGGCCGCCGCCGCGGAGCACCGTCCCCGCCGCCGCCCGAGCCCGAGCCCGCGCGCCCGCCCGCGCCGCCGCCGCGCCGCCTGGCAGCCTGGGCCCGGGCCGCGGCCGCGTCCCGCGTCGCCGCCGAGCCGAGCCGAGCCGAGCCGAGCGCCGGCGGGTGGCGGCGCAGGCTGAGGAGATGCGGCGCGGAGCGCCCGAGCAGGGCTAGAGCGGCCGCCGCCGCCGCCGCCGCGGTAAGCGCAGCCCCGGCCCGGCCCGGCCCGCGGGCCATTGTCCGCCCGCCCCCGCGCGCCGCGGCCCGGCCGGCAGGTGGACGCCGCGCGGTCCACACCCGCGCGGCCGCGGGCCCGGGGGCGGCGGGGGCGGGCGTCCGGGCGCGACCGCGGGTCCGGGCCGGCCCGCGCCTTCTGGACCTTTCGGCGCCGCCGGCCGCGCCTGCGGGGCGGGGGCGGGGCGGGGGCGCGCGGCGGGCAGGTGGGTCCGCGCGGGCGCGCGGGCGGGCGGGGGCCCGGGCCGTTTATGTAACTTTGTCCGCGGCTGTGAGTTTGCAGAAACGTCCCCGCCGCGGGCGCGGGTCCGGCGGGCGGGGGGCGCGGGCCGGGCTCGGCGGGCGGGGGGCGCGGGCCCGCGCCGGTGCCGGGTGTTTACGTTGCGCGCGGAGTTGTGGGCGCCGCTGCGGCAGGAGCCCGGGCGTGCCGAGGGAGGCCGGGGGGCGCCCCGCGTGCTCGCTCCGCGCGCGTCGGAAATGTGCGGCAACTCGCGGCGGCGGGCGGCAGCGCCTTCTTTATTGCATGTTGCGAATTGACCTGCTGTGACACAGTTCTCAAATAAAGCGTTGCAGAAATTAAACTTAAGTTATTTTAGCACTAATGACTTTCTCAACTGAGCCCCGATTGCACGGCTGCGGAGACCCACCTAATTGCTCGCCGCGCAGCTCCTGCCCCGGGAGGGAGCGCGGGGCCTGCGCGGGCACTTCCCTCGCGCCTGTCCCCGCTCGGGCTCCTGCCATTCCCGCAGACCGCCCCAGCGCCGGGGCCTGGGAGCAAACCGCCGGCAGCCTCGGCCCACCGGCGACCGGGATGCTGGCGGGCTTGCACCTTGACCCGCTTTCACTTTTCCTCTTGTAACGTGACCTCGGTTGCCTGGAGTTCTAATTGCCTCTGATGCTTCCGAGCATTATTTTAGGGACTGTCCAGTGGAAGCTGCTGTGCGGTTTCAGAATCAGCCAGGGGAGGTGGCGGAGGGAGGGAGAGGGAATTCAGACAACTCGGCTGCTCGTACACAGACATGCACTACAGCAGTTACAAAGCAACAAAAGTTATTGCAGAATTTTGTGGTAACTATGGCAACACAATTACTCTATTATAATTGGAAATGCAAAATGCCACCCAGTTAGAAGTTTCATCAGGATGGAGTTCGGGATATCAAAAATATGCGAGATTTAATTTTTTTTTTTTTCAGGTAGCTCCTGAGACTTCTAAAATCTGTGTTCAGTTTTCTATTTTTAAGACTGATCGAGCTTTTCCCAGATAGTCTACTCCCAGGGATCCGTGGCATCTTTCTCCAGAACTCACATTTGTGTGGGAGGGAGGTATTTTCATGCCTCAAAAACACACACCCCAACACGTTGTAAGAGTTCTATAGCTTCCCATGCTCTGGGCTTTTATTTTAAAGATCAAATACCTTCCTAAAGAGAGCGGTAATCAATTAGAAGAGGAGCAGGCTTTCCTTGCAGGCAGATGTAACACTGCCCTCTCTAGGGTTAGTTCTTCCTGCTGCCAGGGGAGGTGGCAACAGGAAGGCCCCCGGGGAGCCCTGGGCGGGGGTGGGGCGCAGCGAAGATGACTGGACTGTACACACAGGCCGGGAGGCCTGGGGACCAAGGACAGATGTGGCCTGGGCAGCCCTGTGCCAGAGAGAATGTTTTGTGGTCAGCAGCTTCACAGCCATGCAGAATAAAAATGCCCAAATGCCATGTTCCCAGAGGCCTCGGGGGCTGTTACCGTAGCGAGGTGGGTAGAGGAGGCTGGCACGCCGGCCGTGTGTGGCTCGGGCAGCCCATCTGGACGCTCCGAGGCCAGAAACCTGCCTTAGGTGGGCGCCCGATGATGTTTACCAGGAGGACTCTAGTGCTGGAAGTTTCCACACGTTGTGGGGTTGCTGCAGTTTAATTTCATTATAACTCCTTCCTTTCAACTACTGCATATTTATGCCCAGTAATCGACGTCCATTTTCCAGCTTCATTGTGAGGTTTCAATGCAGCATGAATGGCTTTGAATTCCGATCCTTTGATGTTGGGGGTGGCACCAAAGAAAAGGCGACTCTGTGCTGCCTTAATTGCCGGAGCAGAAGGAACATTTCGTCACTCCTGCAGGATCCGTCCACGCCGCTTTCTATGGAACACGGCTGGGCTTTCACGGCCCGGGAGCTGCCATGAGCGAGACGTGAATGCCGGGCTTCGGGAGCGAGGGAGACGCAGGGATGAGCGAGAAGTGCCGCTGCCGGCAGGCTGTGGCTGGGCGTTGGGTCCGCTGGTTAGAATGGGCGGCAGTAGCTGGGGACTGGGGAGGTGCGGGGGCCAGCCTCTGTGTCAGCTTCGGGCTGTGAAGCTGGGACTGAGCCCCCACCCCACTGTGTGCAGCCCCCAGTCTGTCCTGGGATGGGGGCTCCGAAAAGGTGGATTTCGGAGGGGCGTTTGTTTTGCTCTTGGGTGGTCGGCACACAGCGTGGCGTGCAGGGGTCTCTGGGTTTTGGCCTTGCCGTTAGAGGAAGACACAGCACTTGCCAGTCGGTGCAGGTCAGGTGAGGATGCTCTGGCAGAAGCGGTGCTGCTTTTGAACAGACCTCAGCTCCTGTTTACAGGGCCTTTCTTCTGGGAACAAGTGTCACGGGACTAAGGTCAGTTTGGTTCTCTTTCTGAGGTCGGCTTTCTTCTCCTGGGCTCGAGTGAGTGGGAGGGTGGGAACTGTTCAAGGTGGGACGTGGACGGTGGCCTCTGTGGCACACACCTGCTCGCTTCCCGGAAGGAAGGCCCAGGGTCCCACACAGATCGCCTCCACTGCGACCCTCTGTGTGGCTGGGAAATAGAACGTCTTTCCTGGAACCGGGAGATCCTACCACTAGTAGTTGCCCACGCCAGCCAGCGGCTAAGCGGCACTGAGCACCTGCGCTGGCCACGCAGGCCTCCCACGGCCCTTTGAGGTGGGTGCTGCCTGCCCGGGAGGCACCTGGGATAGGGATGAGAGTGGAGCGTCTCGTCCCCCGGCTGTGTCAGTCCCGGGGCTGTTCCTCTCTCTTCCACGCTGGCACTTCTGGGTCAGCGATGATCTTGAAGTTCATCTCATCGAGGTGCTTGGGAGCGCACAGCCTCTTTGAGAAGGCAGCGGTTGGGCCGGCTCTCGGGCCCAGTGCTGTTGGACTTTCCCGTGTTGTGTTAGCTGTCCCTGGAGCTGTCGCAGTTAACCCGTGTTTTGCAGGGTCTAGGAAGTCATTGTGGCTGCCTCGCGTTACGTGTGTGGCACTGTAGAACCAGGGACGTCTTAGCAGCCATTGTGGCTGGTGGTTGTCACATCCCATCCTGTGCTCGGTTCTTCTCCTGGGAAGCCCCAGGCTGCCAGGGACAAGCGGAGGGGGTGGGAGGCAGCTGGTGCCTCGACCCCTCTCGCCAGAGCTTGGCCTTGCTCTTTAGCCTGTGTGTTACCTTGGAAGATTTTACTGGAAGAAAGCATTTGAGGACCAAAAATGTTGAACAACTGCTGAGTTAATCTATTCTTCGTATAACACGAAGTCAGAAACCTTAAGAGAAAATATTGACAGATTTAACAGTATAAGAATTAAAAAAGAACTTTTTTGGCAAAATAAGCAAGGTTAAGAGACAGTGAGAGAAAAAATATACAGCATATTATGCCTGTGTGAGCTTAATAGTCAATATGTAAAGAGCTTTTACAAACCAATAAGAAAAGGATGAGCATTTCTGTTGCAAGATGAGCAAAGGACATAAATATGTAAATCACCATGGCTGATAATAAAAGACTTAGCTGTACTAATAAATTCAGCTTAAGGGAGATTCCATTTATGCCCACCATATTAGTGAGTTTGATAATACCCATTGCTGCTGCTGCTAATTCCTATCTTACAGGGATTTTGCAAAATTTAACACTTTGCCACAATAGAAAAAAATGTTTTCATTTGGGGCCATGGTGTTTTATTACAAAAATAGAATAAAAACTTTGAAAACAAAACAGTCCTTTCTAATTTAATGGAAAAAAAATTTTTTTAATTGTTTTCAGTGTGTGAGTTATATGCAACTTGAAACATAGTTCTCTCGGCTCCCAAGGTGAAGACTTACATATGCTTCACGTGGCCCCTGGCTCAAAATTAGTGTGAGTTAAATAGAACTCACATGGCAGTTAATGTGTTAAGTAAGTTAATACATGGAAGTTGCTTAGACTACGGCTTGGCACACAGAAAGCACTATATATAAGTGTTGACTGTTGTTTGTTGTTTGCTCTGTGAAGAGACCAGCGTGTGGTATTATATGAAATATAATAATTTAAGTACTGAATTGATCAGAAAAGTTTTATGTGTCAAATCTTAAATGGTCCTTCCTCTTGTCTCAGCAATTATGCATTTCGAGGTTTGCTCTAAGGAAAGACTATAGTAAATGTGCGGATGTCCAGATATGTACAGGCTGTTAGGATGACATTATTGGCACGAGCAGTACTTGTTAAATACTCACTGGTGCTTGTGTGCCGTGGCCTCAGCGGTGCCACCAGGCAGAGTGTGCCGGGCAGGAGAGCAAAGTGGGTCCAGAGCGGCCCCCAGCCGATGCCTTCTGGCTTTGAGTACACAGGTCTCTAGAGCGATGACAGTGGCCTCGGGGTGTCAGGGAAACAGAATGTACGGGACTTTCGTTGTCCTTTTATACATGTTGGTATTGTATGAATTTTTGCAATAAGCATCTATTACTATTTTAAAGTAATAATTAAAAAAAAATCAGTATTTCCATTGGGAAAAAAAAATTTTTCCAGTGTTTGGGAAGTTGGCAATGTGCTTTGTTTCTCTGACTTGCTGGTAAGCTCTCCGAGGTGGGGACCGGCCCTCTGGGTCTGGGCCTGCTCTGGTCCAGTCCATCTGCAAACAGTGTCCTGAGCAGTCTCTACCGAAAGCAGATTTGTACCTTCCGTTCGCTTGCTGGAAACGCTGTCATGACTTCCCCTTGTTCTTATGCTCCTGAGGCCTTAGGGACCCGGGGAGGCCTTCCTGCCCCTGGCCTCCGTTTTGCCAGCCTCACCTGATAGCACTTGCCGCCTTTGCTGGGCTTCAGCGGCTCCTGCTGTGCCTCCCAGCTCTCAGCCCCCTTTGGCCCCAGGGCCTTTGCACACACTGTTCCCTTTTCTTGGAACAACCTCCCTCTTCCCCAACCCCTCAATTCGTGCTCATCTTCTCCGTTCTTGGTCCCCTGTTAAACTCAGCCTAGCATTCTTTGTGTGCCTTTCTAGTGGAATCCAGTTGTGCAATTTCACTAGCTCATTGAGACATTAGCTGTTGAGTGTCACCTCTTTTACTAGCTGAGGGCGTCGTGGGGTCAAGGAGCCCTGAGAGCCTGGTGCCTGCTTTGTACCCAGTGCTTGGCCGGGTGTAGACGCTCCATGAAAGAATGGATGAGTAGCTGAATGGATGGTGCAGTGTAGGCGCCGGGTGGGATGACCCTGGGTGGGAGAGACCTGGCAGGGACCCGCCGCTGGACCCCGGCACCGCCGTGGGGATCCTGCCTCGCTCTGTAATCGCCTGTTTCCTGACCACACCCCTTCCCCAATCTGGGAACGTCGAGGTCCTGATTTTGAAGATTACATGCTTTTAAGGAGATGCCATAAATGCAGGAAAGTGGATTCTGCGGTGCAGCAAGGAGTGAGCGGGAGAAAGGCCCGAACCCAGCTGTCAGGTGGCAAACGGGCGGTTGTGGCGGGGCCGGGCGAGTGTGCACGGCCGGGGCGAGTGTGTGAGGCTCCCCACCCCCTACCCCCCTGTTTGTTTAAATTGGAATTAATGATGTTATTAATCTCTTCTCATTTGACCTCATAATTTTAACGTTATGCCTTCATGTTACCGTAACAGTTTGGAATCTGCCCTGTTTAAGAACGTGAATGTTAGGCTTTGTTAGTTTACTGCTGTTTATGAAGTGTTCCGTGCGTGTGAGTCAAGTGCTTTTGTTGGATTGATGTTTAAGCTTGAAACAATAAATCGGTTCTTATGACCTGGAAGCCTGAACCGGCGTTCCAAGTGGGAGTGTTGTTCAAACGGCGATGGCATCGCGTTTTCCCTTGGGAACGGCCCGTCGTCTGGCTTATGTGTTGCTATTTGCTGGAGCGGTTCTTTTTTACACTGAGGAAGAGGTTTCTGCGCCTCCCTCCCTCTGGCCTCTCTTTGGTGGTGAGGTGGGGGGTCCTTGGGGACCGTGTTTCCTAAATGTTTCTAACTGATCAGTTGTTATTTTGCAAATGCTAATTCTGCGCCCAAGCCCAGATGCTAAGTGTCCATGACATGGGACTCAGTTAAACACCTTCTCTGTGCCAGACGCAGTGACAGGCCCCTCAGCCCCAGGCTTAACCAGGAGGACCCGGCCTCTGCAGGTGCTGGTGGGGACAGAGGAGGAGGAGGATACCCACAAACACAGGTGCAGCGGGCTGCCATCCAGCGACACAGGCCTGTGGGAGTCAGGGAGCACTGGCGGGGCAGCGGTGGGCAGCAGCCAGGCCCAGATGAAGGGGAGGAAGAGGAGGCAGGCGGGGGAGGGGACTGGGGATGGGTGTGGTCCTTTCTAGCCAGAGCTGGCCAGTAGGGTAGAAAGGCTACCGTGGCCAGATGGTGGCCCGGCTCTGAGGCCTGCAGGACTAGAGTGCGTGAGCCGGGATGGGCTGGACTGCGCAGCCTTCTTGCATCTAATCAAGGTTTTGAGTTCGCTTCCTGTGCTTTCTGTTGGGTGTGCTGGTGCCTTGCTCCAGCCGGGGGATGCACTGATCTCTCTTGCCCTGCTGTGGTCCAGGCGGCCTGTTCTGGCACATCCCACTGGCCCCGCTGGCCCCTGTGGCGCGGCCAGGCCTCCCCGGTGCATGCTTGGATTGCGGCGTTGTCACGGAGGGCCCTCATGAGGGGCAAGGACAGCTCCAAAACCAAGGGCGAGGAAGTGGCTCCCTCCCAGGTGGTCCCCGCCCCCGCTGGCTCTGAGCCTGGGCGAGTCCTTTCCTCCCTCCTGCCGTTGCTGGTGGGCTTGTCCTCATGCCCAGGTCTGGGACTCCTTAGAGTCCCTGCTCAGGCCTGCAGCTCACTGGGAGCTGCACAGAACTGTCCTGGAAGGGACCCGAGCCAGCCTCTCCCGGGAGCCCAGCAGCGAGGCCCAGCCCCTGCGCGGCGCCTTCGCAGGGGCCTTGTTTGGGTGGCGCAGCAGGAAGACGCGCCCCTGCAGGTCAGCACGGTGTGGCCCGCCCGGGGCACCTGAGTCCAGGTGGTCCCTGAGGCCCGGGGCTCTTTGAGTTGCCTGTTGAGGTCATGCCCACCCTAGGGCATCAGGCTCCAGCCACGTAAGAAAATTCTAGTGAGTCTGAGCCCCGCTCCAGCTCTGGGGGCCACGGAGTCATCCGCCAGGGCCTGTGGGCCACGTCAGTGGATGTTGCCGGCATAACCCTGCTCACAGGGTGGGGGAGCTCTGCCTGTTTGGACCTTTAGACCTTTAAAAGGAGCCATAAAGAAAACGGCTGGGAAGTGCTTGGTGGACCCAAGCCCTCTCCACTGTAAAATTATGTCAGATTCTGCACCGAAAGGACCATAATAGGTGGTCACAGTCCCTGGTCTTTGGAAGCCACTAGTTTGCCAACACGAGGGCCCCGTGTTGTAGTTCCGTGCATTGGCTCTCCAGGCTAGAGGACACTTCAGAGAAACGTCACCGGGGCACTTGAGCTCTTACTTCAGGCTCATTGCAGCGCCTTCTCCGAGCGTGTCCTCTTCCTTTGCCTTTTGTCATCGGCATGTTTTGCAGTGGCCGAAGCGTGGGCCCGGCCGTCGGCTGGAGCAGCAGCTGCCTGCAAAGCCCCCCTCTCACTCCCGCCGTGAGCCCAGTGGCAGTGTGGCCGGCAGTGGCCACCGCCTCTTACGGTGGCAGCGCCCCTGGCGGGATCGGGCCCTGGGAGAGGGGCATCCCGCCCACCTCCCGAAGCTGTGGGGAGAGTTGACCTTTAGGTATTTGGAGCCAACAAACAGCAACGTCAAATGCTTCCCCCACATCCTTCCCAGAAGAAGAGTGTCTTTCTGGCAAAATGGGCAGCGTCTTGGCGGAGTTATTATTTAAGAGTTCGTTAGGTTAAGTGGCAGAGCTGAGAGCGGGCGGCTGCGGTTGGGCTCTTCTCTCTCGCGGGCGGTCCCGTGGGGGGTGTGGGGCAAGGGGTCCGACTGGTGGCCGTGCCGAGAACTCTCCCCATGGCGCGGTTTGCCCACGGTGGATGAGAGTGGTTCCGCAGGTGTGGACGGCTCTGTGTTCCGTGGCTCTGGGGTTGAGGGTAAATGTGGGTTTAGAGCAAGACCTGGGTCAAAACCCCAGGTGACTTGAGTGTCCTCGTCTGTAGGACGAAGGCAGGAGGGGAGGCTGAACAGAGCGTCTCTGTCCAGCGAAGGCTCGACGCTCCTCCTCCTCCTCTTCCTCCTGTCCCCGCCCCGCTGCGCACTGCTCGCGGCTGTCCTGGCGGACGGGTCCCTGGCAGGCATGGGAAGCAGGCGTGTTCTCTGCGAGGGCACAGCCGCGGCACTTCCTGCGGCCCCTGCACCGGCCCAGGGCAGCTCTGCGTCTGCCGCAGTGTGTGGGGGGTGTCTCTGAGGACCCCGGTCCCTTTTGAGAGCAAGTTCCTGTCTGTCTGCGGCCTCGCAGAGACGGCTGAAGCTCGCGTGTTCTCGAATGCTCCGCGGCTCGCTGCTCCGCGCCACACCGAGCACGGGCGGCCGCCGCGACCAGCATCTGGAGGGCCAGTGTCCCCACCCAGCAGAGCGGGCCTGGCCCATGGTGCCTGTGCGTCCGGCCGCGTCTGGGTTGCACCTTGGCCTTGCCACGGTGCGATTTGTACCAAGGTCAGTAGCACCGAGGTACCTGGTCCCAAGGATGGGAAGTGGACAGGTGGATGTTTCGTGCTAGGACGTGGCTGCCCGTGTGCTTCTCCTGTGCCCTGCAAAAGGGAGCTGTCTGGGACAGCGCAGTTACAGGTTGCAAACCAGATTCAGAAGTGCAGGTTTGCCCCTGTCTCCTCCTCGGGTCCTTTCTCTCCCTCCTTCCCCGCTTCCGATCTGCACGAGCAGGGAGCCTGGGGGACAGTGCCAGTCAGAAGGCTGCTGGGGATGGCAGCAGTGGCTCGAGGGCAGCTGTGTGGCTGGGAGCCCAGGTCCCAGGGGTCTGCAGGCTCGTGGCAGTGTTGGTGGTGTGGCGGGGGTCCTGCTTCCATGGAGGTCAGGGAAGGACGGGAGGCGGGGCAGGGCTGGGGCTCTGTGGTGCCCCTGTGGGCACAGCGCTCCACGCTGGAGCCTAGGGCAGGGGTGCGGGCATGTTGACCGTGTTACGGGACCCAGCAGGCTCTGGTGTGTGGAGGAGCTCGGAGACGGGGACCAGACGGTGCTCCTGGGATGGAGGTGGCTCTTGCTGTGGAGAGGGAGGTATTCCTTGTAACTTTCCATCAGAGAGGGTCTTCCCCCAGACAGGGTCTCTCCCCCAGACAGGGTCTCTCCCCCAGACAGGGTCTCTCCACCAGAGAGGGTCTCTACCAGAGAGGGTCTCTCCACCAGAGAGGGTCTCTCCCCCAGACAGGGTCTCTCCACCAGAGAGGGTCTCTCCCCCAGACAGGGTCTCTCCCCCAGACAGGGTCTCTCCCCCAGACAGGGTCTCTCCCCCAGACAGGGTCTCTCCACCAGACAGGGTCTCTCCACCAGACAGGGTCTCTCCACCAGAGAGGGTCTCTCCACCAGAGAGGGGTCTCTCCACCAGACAGGGTCTCTCCACCAGACAGGGTCTCTCCACCAGAGAGGGGTCTCTCCACCAGAGAGGGTCTCTCCACCAGACAGGGTCTCTCCACCAGACAGGGGTCTCTCCACCAGAGAGGGTCTCTCTACCAGAGAGGGTCTCTCCACCAGACAGGGGTCTCTCCACCAGACAGGGGTCTCTCCACCAGAGAGGGTCTCTCTACCAGACAGGGTCTCTCCACCAGAGAGGGGTCTCCACCAGACAGGGGTCTCTCCCCCAGACAGGGTCTCTCCACCAGAGAGGGTCTCTCCGAGGCAGGTGCAGAGGACACGGTGGCCTCAGGGGACTGACTGGCTCAATTTTCTGTAAAGTGCAGGTGCTTGATCCAGCTCCTCAATGGTGCCACCCAGGGCTTGTCACCTGCCCATGGCTCCCGCTGTGGATGCTCTGTCCCCACAGGGGCACCGCAGAGTCCCAGGCTCCCCTTCCTGCCTCCCGGACCCCCACAGAGCCTGCCCTGTGCTGGGAGAGCCAGCTTCGTGGGCTGCGGGGCCTGCCAGCTGCTCCCGGGGCCGCACACCTGCAGATTCACACCCAGCGGGAGAGAGAGCACCTTTGTCCCCGCAAAGTCTCGGATTCACTCTGCTGGGCCTGGCTGCAGTTACGTGTCACCGCGACCAGGGTACAGAGCCCCTCGAGTGGCTCAGCCTGGGTGCTGGGCTGGCCTCCCCGGTGTGGAAGTCCTGGTGTCAGGGAGGAGGGGAACCCGGGCAGTGGCGGGAAGCTTCGCAGTTCCAGAGTGGTCCGGGTGCGAGCCGCGCGTGCAGACTCAGGTGGGAAGGGGCGCGCGGGGCCCAGCAGAGGCTGCAGGGGAGGGCCTTGACCAGGACCCCCTGGCGGTGGCGGCCAGAGCGCCCCAGCCTCTCATGTCTCTTCCTCTTCCTGAGCAAACGCTAGCCCCTGGAAGTCAGGGGCACGTGGCCAGCGTGGCCACTTGAAAGGTGGACAGAGGTAGTTGGGGCTCACCAGGCAGCTCCCTCGGCTCCCGCCGCCGCTGGCTGACCGGCTGGGGGAGCGTGGGCCCTTGGATAGGGATGAGGGGTAGAAGGCCGCGTGGCGGAGTCCCCGCTGGCTGCAGCCCAGGGACATGGAGGTGCAGGGCTGGGGCTCTGACAGTGCAGGATGGTGGAAGACGCACAAGGGCCAGGGCTGCCCAGGGGACGCCTAGAGGGCAGTGCTGCCGGCTGCCTGGTCCCACTGTGCCCGGGGCAGCTCCCAGCTCACCCCGAGGCCCACTGCTGGGCATCTGGGTGCTCTGGAGGAGGGTGGAGCGCGTGTTTGTGGGCTCTCCTGCCCCTTGCAAGGGGGGCAGATGCTGAAGGTGTCCTGAGAGGTCGGAGAGCCAACGTGGCCCAGGCCCGGACAGTTCCGGAAGCCCGCTGATCACACTGCCCTGCCTTGGGTGAGGGGTGCATGGGGAGGAATGTGCTTTGGGATCAGACAGAATGTGCTCTGGGCTCCAGCGTGTGGAGGGCCACGGCGGTCGTCTTCCCAGCCTCGTTGCCCCAGTCTGCCCGTCCACACGGTGGACACGAGGATCCCACCTGATTGGTGTTAGATCAGGAAACGCACAGAGGCCGATGGCCCTGCAGCAGCCCCCCCCCCAGCCGCATCCTGCTGTTTCCATAGTGGGCGTCTGCGTGTGCTGGGCGCCGTGCCGCCATCCCACGCGACCTGTCTGTCCTCCGCAGCCCTGTGGCTCAGGCGCCTTCCTGCCATCAGGAGGCTGAGGAAGCTGGAGCCCCGGCGGGGTGAGCAGCTCGGGGGCAGGTCATGGGTCTGCACTGGCAGCTGATTCTGAGCCGGCCCCTTCGCCCTCCAGGCAGCACTTGGCACGCACAGAACTGTCCCCCCAGGTGGAGGGCGCAGGCTCGTCTGGGGCGCACTGCTGAGTTGGAAACGCAGAGTGAGGAGGGGCTCAGCTTGGCCTTGCGTCCTGGCGCAACCACGTTTGAGCTGCTCCCAGGACAATCACCAAACCCTCCGAGCCTCGGGTTTCTGTCCTGCACAGTCAGAGTGGCGGTATCCCTGCCCTGGCCGAGTCTTTCTGGGGGCCGGGTGTAACGTCCCCGACAGCTGGGGGCGCAGGCCTGGCGCAGGTGTGTGCTCGAGGACGGGCAGCAGCTCTTGCAGCTCTTACAGTCGCAGAGTGCTGTGCCTGGTTGTGTCTCCAGGTGTGGGAGGTGTCCCAGCCAGGGGACAGGCAGACACCCCCAGACTTGCACACCCGGCAGGCAGGAGGTTTCCCTGGGGTGGGGGGCTTTCACTGAAGCGGGAGGTGGGAGGCTCTCTTGGAAGCTGGCGCCGTGCTCCTGGCAGGCGGGACACACGTGGACGGTCTGAGGGCCGGCAGCCTGCTGGTGACACTGAGGCTGACGGTGGCTCCTGCTGGCCTGGGGGGCAGGGGGATGGTGCGGCCCCTCGCTAGCCCCGACCGTGGCCACGCTGGTCCTTGTGGGCCTGGCAGCTGCGTCACTAGGTGGCCTCATCCAGGCCGTTCGTCAGCAGTCCCCACCCCGCCCCTGTCTGCAGCTCCCACGCAAGTCCCTGAAGTGCGGCCCTGGCAGTTGCCCCCCATGCACGTGTGGACAAGCACACGCGTGCACAGACACGCGCACATACGTGTGCACACACTGGAGCGGGGTGCAGAGTGAACAGGGCGCATCTGACGGCGGTTGGGGAACGGAAGCCTCGCTCAGGGAGCGCAGTTCTCACCCAGGTCCTCCTCTCTCCACAGAGGCACCATGCTTTAACCCTTAGAAGTTGCACTGTCCCCAGCTGGAGTCCGAGGTGCTCAGGGCAGCCGTTGCACCGGCGGATGTCCTCATTGTCGTCTCCCCAAGGGCCCGGGGCTCGGGGGCCAGGACGGGCGCGGCCGCCCTTCCCGTGGCCCCGGGACCTGGTTCTGGCTCTTCTAGGTGCTGACTGCTTTTCCCTTAGGAAAGTCAAGCCCTCACACCTACAGCTGGTGCTTGCAGACTTCCCTTGAGGCCCCAGTGCCTTAGTTTCCCCAAGTCGTGCCGTTGAGTGCCAGGCGCAGACATGGTCTGGAGGCTGGTCCCGAGTAACCGGTGACACTCCGAGGAAGCCTGCGCCTGGAGGGCTCGAGCCTGTTGGTCCCTGCGGTCACCCGGGCCGTGCACCCTCCCCTGGGTGCCCACGGGACTCACCCTTGGTGGATGCTCCTCTGGGGAAGGTGGCTTTGAACCCCGGTCATGTGGTTCCTCCCGTGGCCAGGACACCCTGTCACCTGCCTCTGGTGTCCGCACCCTGCGGGTGGCCGTGCTGTGCTCGAGGAGTCACACGCTCCTTTGCACAGGCAGTGGGCCCGCCTGGGCTCGGGGCGTCAGAGGGAGCAGGCGGCCTCTCTGGGCGCAGGTTTCCGCACTCTCTCTCGCTGCCTCCCAGCTCCGGCCACCAGAGCTTCCCCGCTGCTGGGCCGGGCGGGGTGGTGGGCTGGGAGTCCCATTTTCTGCAGTCCTTGGGGGTGGCTAGGTGTGGCCTGGGGTCTCCACCTGTGATTCCCCCGCCGAGGGCGGTGTGACAGTGTCACCTCTGCAGGTGACGATGGGAACATGCTCGGGAGGCCTCAGACAGGGGAAGCTGAGGGCGTGGGTCCCCCGGCCTGGAGCGGGTTTCCTCCCACGGCCGGCGGGCCTGAGGCCTCCAGCCACATGGGCGCCCTGGAGACTGGCCATGAAGCAACAGTGCCCGGGCTCAGGAGGGAGACTGTACACTGGGAGGGATGGGAAGGGGCCCTTTCTCGGAAGCTCGGCCCCCTCCCGTCCGTGTGCACGAGGAGGTGGCCACCTTCCCCACTCCCGCTGCTGGCTGTCTGGCACCTTGCACCCGTGTACCCACCCAGCGCTGGGCTGGAGCACAGAGAGGACCCCCAAGCCCCTTGGGGCCATTTTGGTTGTGCTTCCTGGTCCTTGTTCTGTGGGCTGATATATTCGGAAGTTTCGTTTAAGCTGTTGTGTTGTTAAAATGTTACCTTCGTATGTGTTTTAATAGGGATGGGTGTTCTAGAGGCGAAAGTGGGGAGGGAGCCCAGGAGTACACAGCGCTGCACCTTCGGCAGCAGTTGGTTGAAATAAACCAGGCCCTTCCTTACAGTCTAACGCCCATTCCTCTCCATGTAAGACAGTTTCCTGTTTTGTTTTGTTTTGTTTTGTTTTGTTTTGTTTTGTTTTGAGACAGGGTCTCACTCTGTCGCCCTGGCTAGAGTGCAGTGGTGTCAGCCTAGCTCACTGCAACCTCCAACTCCTGGGCTCAATTGATCCTCCTGCCTCGGCCTCCCAGAGTGCTAGGATTACAGGTGTGAGCCACCGCGCCTGGACCGACAGTTTCATTTTCATCAAATGTTTCCCTGAGAGAGATCCACCAAACATACTATTTTGCATATGACTTTAGGGAGTCCTGGATCTTTCTAGCCCCGATCACGAATGCCCGATACAGAGGAGGTGGGACGTGGGCAGCCCCTGACGCCAGCCCCTCTGGGTGGGCTACCTTTGCAGAGCAGGTCGCAGATGCCCACGGGCTGCTCCCTCTTCTGCCCTGGGCTGTTCCTGGCGAAGTGACAGTGTGCTCTCTCCCATCACTCAGGTCAGCCACTGTCTTGGGAGCACTCAGGTGACCGTGCGTTTGCATGTCCCTGGGGCTCTCCCTGCCGGTTTTTCCGAGCTTTCCTGGGAGACTGGAGCTCTGTCCGAGTGGCCCACCTGTCGTTGGCCCAGGCTGTCCTGGCGTCCTCTAGGGTCCCATGGACTAGCTTGACCAGCCTGCGTTCTCACTTCCACTTTCTACCCTCCGTTCTCATTTCTGTCATCTCTGCGGCCAGCCCCCTGCCCCTTGCCTGGCTAGGTTACTTGAAACAGAGGAAGACGTTCACTTACGAGTGAACGGTCAGGAACTGGCCCAGCACCTGGGGTTGGGAAAAGCGACTTTCTTTGTTGCCTCACTGTGGGCTGCCCACTTGCCATGGATTTCTCTGGTTCTCTGGGGAGCCAGGCTGGGAGGCACTTGCTCAGGCAAAGTGGTTCAGCCGGCCCCTGCCCCGCCCTGCCCTACCCCACCCCACCCCACCCCTGCCAAGGCCTCTGCCCTAGCTGCCTGCCCTGGTTGGTCCCTGCTTTCCTGTTCCTGCCCAAGCCCCTGTCCCCATCCCAGCCTGGCCCTTTCCCACCCTCACGTTGTCAGATCTGTTCTGCAAGCCGGGCTCAATCTCCCGAAAGCCGGCGCGAGATCCTTCTTTCCGATTCCTAACTCACAGACACCGAAGTTTGCCCGCAAGTTGTCAAACCTCCGAGTGGAAGTGGGTGACTGACCGGGGTCTGCTTCATGGCTGTGCCCGTCGTGGGAAGACGGGGGGCTGGGAGTGGTGCTGGGGCCTCCCAGCTGTGCAGGGGCCTCGACGGCCTGCAGGGTGGTGGGGGCTTCCTCCCGCTCCTGTGCCCCCAGGCCACGGGAGACGGGAGACCCGGGCTGTGGGAGCAAGTGAGGGAACTGGGCAGTTACCTACAGTGAGTGACAGATGCTAGCCCGCACGCACCTGCGACAGGGATACGTTATGTGGCAGAATTGGCATTTCACCTGTGTTTTTAGGTAAAGTACAAGCTGTCAGAGAAAGCGCCACTCGGGGTTAGCCTGGCCTCCCCTGGGGGAGCCCTCAGCCCCTTCTCCCCTTCGTGGGGGGCTCTTGTAGGAGTTAGGGAGACCCTGGGCCTGGGCCCACGTAGAGGGGCGAGCACAGGGCTCCAGGGCTGCCCCGGTCCCTGCGGCGTGGTGTCCCTGCGGCGTGGTGTCCCTGCGGCGTGGTGTCCCTGCGGTGTGGTGTCCAGGCCCCGCTGGGCGGTCCTGCTCATTGCACGATGAGAAGGTGTGTGATGGAAGTTGTGGCTCCTGTTGCCTGAGAGGGTTTTATTAGAGCACTTCCGGTATCATTCATATTAAGGGAGCTAAATTGGAAGGATAGATCAGCAATACAAATAAGCAGTTACTGTAATTGGGAAAAATACTAATGATTTAATTTGCATACATGGCAGAAGCATTTTTTTTTATGACTGCCTTGATAATAAAAGACAGAGTATCACCCATGCAAGCAAATAAAGAAATCCATTAATTCTCCTATTCATTCTTTTAAAAAAATGGCATTCCCGGCGTTTGCAGTAATAGTTTAATAATTAGGGTGCCTGATTTTAATCCGTTACGTGGGCGCCTGCCCTGCCTAGCATGGGAGTCGGCTCCCGTCGGTGCGGTGCTAGCTGGGATTGATCGCCGTGGGGGCTCGGGCATCGGGGCCCTGGGTGAGACACGCCGGCCACCTGGCGGGGCTGGCTGTGGCAGGGCGTGTCGATCTGCCTGGCTTTGGGGGCAGAGTGGCCGGGCAGCCTCGTGCTGTGTGAGCCAGCCACTCCTGCCCGGCCTGGGCGGTGTGTGTGTGTCGGACGGAGCGGGGGTGACCGAGTGTTTGAGAGGTGCTCTCCCCAGGTGACTGTGCTCCCCCGGGGGACATTCCCTCCGTGTCCAGAGATGGTTCTGGCTGTCACACTGGGGCCTGGTGCTGGCGTTTAGTGGGCCGAAGCCAGGTTTGCTGCTGAACACTCCGCAGTGCCCAGGACAGCCCCACCACGAAGGTTGCTCGTCTCACGAGGTCCCAGTGCCCGGGGAGCCCTGCTGTCCTGAGCCCAGACACTGGCGCTTCTCGTAGCATCAGCAGCGATTGCCACTGTGTCTGGCCAAGATGGGTTTGGTTCCCCTGTACAGTCCTGCGACTTAAATAGTAATTTTGAAACCACTTGGGGACAAGTTGCATGCATCACTTACCAGTTTGGTGGTGAGGAAATGAAGTCAGCTTTCATTTGTGTTTTTTGCATGTGAGTCAAAGGTTCCTTTACCCTCTCCCTGTCCTTTCTTTTCATTCCTCTATCTCCTCAGATTTGAAAAACGGGTCTCGATTCCCCAGAACTTACATTTTCCTGGCTGGCGCGTGTTCAGCCTGCAGATGCAGTTAGAGATAACAAAGAGGCATGTTTGTGTTGTAGTGACTACATAAAAAGAAAGGATATTGCTGAATAGTAAATTGCATTTTTAGAATATGCTAGAACCGAGTGCTGGGAGTCATTTGTCTTCCACTACAGCTCTGTTGCCGCCACGGCGTGTTGTCATTGTAGTGACTGAGAGGCGGGCGGGAGGCAGTGCCGTGCAGCGGTGTTGGCTGTTCCCTCCATCACAGCGGGCGCGCACCACGTGTTCAGGTGACAGCCCAGTTACCACGGACGTACCTTGCGCGCCCCCGTGTGTGTGTCGTGCGTGGGGCGCTGTTGCTTTAGTTGCCGCCAGTCATCCGTCAGCTGTTGGGACGCGGGCCTGTGTCTGCTCGTCACGTCCGGGGGTGCCGCCGGCCGGTGACCTCAGGCCGGCAGGAGGTGGCCGCCGTGCGCTGGAGTTTCCGCAAGTGTGCCCCTTCACGTGGGGCTGTGGGCGGCGTGGCTCTGTGGAGTCGGGGACAGGGAGGGAAAGGACCACGTGAACAAGCACTTGGGGCAGTTGATTAGATTTATGTGTGTGTGACTGGCTTTTAAATTCTTAAAAACATTTTAGTTGTAAGAAACATAAAATTTGCAGTCTTAACCAGTTTTGAAGTGTGTACTTCAGTAGTGTTAGGTGTATTCATGTGGCTGTGTAACCGATCTCTGGAACTTTTTCATCTTGCAAAAGTGAAACTGTGTACTCATTAAACAACTATTCTGTTGGAGCTTTAAAAGGCAGGTGGTTCTTAGAAAACTCGAGATTACTGTCAATGCCGTGGCGAACACAAACGTTTGCCAGTTGTAAAGGGAAGGATGAAAAGAGACAGATGTTTATAGATACAGTAACTATGTACATACATATGTAAAATGTGTGTCTATTATATATTAATACATAATATACAGTAAATGTATGTTTGCAACATATGCATGTATACATGTGTACATAATATGTATAATTTAAGATATAACACATATTAGATATTGTATTAGTTATATAGTAAATTAAATACATACACGAGTACATACGTGTGCACCCATGTACATGCTTGATTACCAGAAACCTCAGGAGAACACGGCTGCAGGGCTCACGCAAGCCCGTGCATCCGCAGTGTCCTCCTCCTCTGCATGGTGGGCTGGACCCCGCACCCGACTCGTGTTCTCTTTCCCTGAATGCATTGCGCCTGCGCTGCACCCCCACTCTGAGTCCCAGCCCCCCTTTCCCGTGGATGCCCCAGCCCAGTGAGTGTGGGTGGGTACCCCGGCCCACGGCAGGCTGGTCGCGCCCTCCTCGTGCTGGCCCGGAGCCCACTGTCCCCAGCCTTGTCCCTGTGTGGTGGTCACCGCGCACAGGTCCTGGGCTCCTGGGTGTCGTTCTGCCCATCCTCCCTGAGAACCGGCTGAGGCGCCGGGATCTGGGATTCCTGGCAGAGGGAATGAGCGGAGGGGGGCGTGGAGGAAGGGAGCTAACCCCAGCCCGGGGCTGAGGGCAGGCGAGGCGGACAGGCCTGGAACCTGTGCAGTGGACGCTGGGCCTGGCTCAGGACAAGGGCACCTTCTGGCCCTCTGGCAGCTTGGGCTCCTGCTTTGGGCCGGAGGGCGCTGGCCTGGTGGCTGGGCTGTGCTGGCCGGGGCCGAGTCCGGCTGGCGACTCCACCAGGTCCTGAGCTCTCGGTGCTGGCCGGTAACCGCCAGCGTGTCCAGCGTCACATGCGTCTGTTATTCTTTCTCCTGGCCCCGGCCCGGCCGTGCCTCTCTGGCGCCCCCACACCTTGGTGGGGCCCGGCACTTTCTGGGCCCCTTCCCACCACTGGCACGTGGCTCTCCCCGGGGCACTGCTCATCTGGTCCCTGTGCCCTCTGGCTGTGTCCTCCTGCCTTTGTCCTTCAGAGGAGCCGGCTTGGGCCTCCTCGCCCACCTCCCGCATCTGCCATCCCTGGAGTCTTGGGGTGAGGCGTGCCCCTTCCCTTCCTTCTCTATCCCAGGGAAGCCCGGGGCCGCATGGCTTCCTCATCCCTTCCCGCCCGGCCCGGTGGCCGTGGGAGACTCGGACCTGTGCCCTGTGCCGTGTGCTGGAGTGTGAGTGAGCCTGGGTAGGGTCCTCTTCCCTTTGAAATGGGAGAGAAGACAGGTGGTTTGGGGGAGCCCGGCGGAACCTGGAAGTCTGCAGAGACGCCTGCTTGTTTCCCGCTTGTGTCTGTAGGACAGATTTACCTGAGGGAAATGGTCCGACTTTGCCAGGGCTCAAAGGAGAGGGCACGTGACAAGCCCCAAGGGAACGAGGGAAGACCCCAAGAGATGGTGGGGTCATTGGTCCGGGGTCATGGCTGGGAGCCCTTTGTGGCTCCTGAGAGCTAGGGGAGCCCAGGAGACCTGCAGGGGTGAGGACGGGGACCCCGTCGATGCGGCCCGTCTACACAGTGGTCACACGCGCTGCCCTGGGTGGTGGTCACCTTGCTCGCTCAGTGTGCCCCCTGGACGCCGGCTCATAGCAGCTGTGGCCGCTCCGGCCTTGGTGCCGACTCCTCGTCCTCCAGGGCCACGCCGTTGCTCTTCCAGGCTGTCTGGTCGGATCCCGACTCCCAGTCCTCTCTGTCCCCGAGTCTGCTGTAGTGTCCTCCCGCCCTCCTCGCCCTGGACGTCGCGTGTCCGGAAGGCACGTCTGAGCACAGGGCTGCCTCTCCGTGGGCGACCCCGGGTCCGGGAGCGGCCACACGCAGCCTGCCGGGTCCCTCCTTCCCCGGGCGCTGGCCGAGTGGAGGGCTGGGGTCCGCTCCTGGAGTCTCCCTGACGCCTGGCCGGCTCCTCAGTCTTTCTGAAAATCTGGGCCGAAACCCAGGCGTTTCGATGTCCGTGGAACTTCTCTTGCGGACAGAAGTAGAAGCCCTGGGGACGCCGTGACAGCTAAGCAGGTGCGGCATCCCCACGGACACGGCCTCAGGGCCCGGGCCGTGCACAGAGTCCACTTCCCGCCGCCCGCGGTGGCGCGTGGGGGTTTACGCGCAACGGTGTGGAGGGACAGGCCGCGTGAGTGGGTAGCACGCACCCCCCCCCCCGTGTGCTGCCCACTCGCGTGGACCGGCTCCCCACGCGGAGTTGCGATAAGCTCCGTAGGGAAGAGACAGGCCTGAGCCCCACACTTCCCAGGAAAGCCAGCGCAGGAGGCGGCTCCGAGGGGCGGGGCATGGTGAGGGCGGGGCGCCGGGGGCGGGGCATGGTGGGGGCGGGGCATGGTGAGGGCGGGGCGAAGCCCTCGGTGGGTCTCGCCCCTGGAGGGCCCCTCGTGGCCTCAGGCAGCGTGGCCGGGGAGAGGTGGCTTTCGCATGTGTTTGTGGGGTGTTGCTCTGGTGATGGCAGCTGCTTTTGCGCTTGGAAGCGTGTCCTGGGACCCCCCCCCCCTTACAGGCTCGAGGGAGAGGACGGGCGGGTGGGGCACCCGGGGTGCAGGGCCCCAAAGGCCGCCTGGAGAGGCCTGTCCTCTGGGACCCAGGATCCACCTACTGCTGGCCGCGGGCTGTGCTCTGGGTCACAGGGTGCATGACCCTCTGCCTGGGACAGGGGTGGCCTTAGGGTGCCCCCGACACAGACTGTCAGGGAGGCGGACCACTGTCACAGCAGCCTGGCGCAGGGAAGCCCCTGGCGGTGGCCACCCCCATGCACGGCTGGTCCTCGTTGCCCCCTGTGGGGGCTGCAGGCCCCGCCGTGGCTGGCGTCCTCATGGCGTTAGTGGGACATCTGTCGGACTCTGTGACTCCTCTCTCCCCGCTGGCTCCTCGCTGTGCTGGTCAAACCTGCTCTGTGGCCGCCCTCGTGGGTGACACGGGTGGGGCACCCAGCCCGGCCCATGGCGTGGGGCGGGAGCCACGAGGAGCTGCACGTGGACGGCTGGCGCGCTGCGGTGGGCAGGTCCGCTCTGCCCGCCTGTCCCGGCCGGCCTGAGCCAGGTCTCCTGGGCTGTGGCCCCACGTGCACGTGTCCATGTGTGCTCGCAAGCGGGTGGGCGTGCCAGTGAGTGTGTCGGTGTGTGAGTGTCTGTGTGCGAGGGCGGGCGTGCCTGTGAGTGTCGGCGTGTGAGTGTGTGTGTGTCTGTGAGCACCAGTGAGTGTGAGTCTGCATGGGTGTGCGAGACTGGGGCTGCGTGTGAGCGTGTCTGTGTGCCTGAGCGTGTTGGGCCCTGACGCCCACCTGGCCTGTCTGAACGGGGCGTGGTGTGGGCGGAGCGGGTGTCTGCGCAGACAGGTGGCCGAGCGGGCCCTGCCCGTGGCTCAGCCTAGTGGGGACCCACCCGTCCCTGGGGACCCCGCAGCGGCTTCGCCGGCGGCTGCATGTGGCCGGAGGTTAGAGCAGTTGTCCTTCGTGGCAGCTGTCGTCAGAGACGAGGCCCGTGTTGGCACTCCCCCTGCGTCTCTAACGATTTGGCTAGCTGTCTCAGCGTGACGTCACTCGAGGTTAGCTGTGGAGAGCAGATGGAAGCCGGGTCCAGGGGCGGCCCAGCTCCTCAGTGCGGCTCTCCAGGCACCGTGAGGCTGCGAGAGCTCCAGCCTTTTCGCCAGGAGCCCGGCCGGCATGCAGTAAGAGTCCTGCTCTCTGGGAGCCGGCAGTGCCGGATCAGCGCTGCGTCATCTACTCCACCTCACAGACCCTGGGGCGTTGTCCTCAGTGCAGTGTTCTGACTTGTGGCTTCACTGTCTGGACGGCTGCGGGTGGTCCAGGGCGAGGTGTCACGCTTGCATTTGGACACCTGTCTGTACCTGGGAGCGCCGTGGGAAAGGGCAGGCGCCGCTCCCCTGACATGCCGCCCGCCCACAGGGACACGGAGGAGGCAGCGACCTCGCACTCCCGCAGGCCTTTCTCTGGGACAGGCTTTTCCTTCTGAAGTCTGTCGCCAGCCGTGCTGCAGCGTGTCTGTGTTTTAACCACTTGGGCACGGCGCTCACCGGCCGCAAACCCTCGCCCACAGCCGCACTTGCAGTCCGCACGGCGGTCTGTGCTGCGCATTGACGACCGGGTCCGTGTTGCTCTTGTGTGGGGAGGAAAGCTTGAGAGCACTGACAGCTTGTTTTACTTCACAGGGAGCTGTACTCGTCATGTAAATCAGAATAGGTAACATATACATATATGTGCTCATTACGTTATTTTTCATTGTTCACAATTTTATTTTGATAAATGAAGAATTAGAAAAGTCATATCACGGCTGTCGGCTAAAGTCGCTGTGCGTGTTCACCTGTGGCTGTCGGCTACAGTCGACGCTGGTCCCGAAGTGGTTAAGAGAAAGAAAGGGACAGAGACGCCGGGTGTGGGGTCCTGGGAGTCTCTGCCCGGCAGGTGGGAACAGGAAGTTCATGCTGCGGGGCAGGTGGCGCTCTCCGTACCAGGCGGCGCGTGTCACCTGTGTCCGTTCCCTTCCCGCGCCTGCCGTCCCCTCCTCGTCTGAGTCCTTAGTTGACAAGTGGAGTTTTATGCGAGGCTGCCTACGGTTCTGCGCTTCCTCCCGGGGAGAAAGCAGCCCCAGCCCGCCGAGAGTGACCTGGGACGTGCTGTCCAGTGTGGCTTCCGAGGTGCCGTGTGTTCCGTGTGTGCTGCGTGCTGGTTCCGTGAGACGGCACCGCCTGCATGGCATGTGCAGGAACGGAAGCAGGGCTTGACCGTTTCTTGGCTATCTGCAGCAGTTTTTATTTACTTTTAAATAGAAATGGCTTTGCTTTTTACTTTAAAATCAAACTGCTCCTTGCAAACAATTGCAACGGTAAGCTTAGAAAGTAGAGATTTGAAGGAACCCCCGAGTTCCACCCACACCCCCGGAACACCCTGTCAGCCGCGGGGATGCAGCTCGCAGACACGGCAGCCCGCGTGGCTGTGCTGGGGGGCCCCATGGCTCCTGGGCTGCCCAGCCCCCGGCCATCTGCGGAGGCCACCAGCCAGTGTGAGCTCCACGTACATACATGTGTTCATGGGGACCCACGGTTCAGACCTGGTGGGAGGGCAGAGTCCCGTCCCGGTGCCGGTCCTGCTGTTAGATGGCCCAGGGGCTCTTGGCCCTCTGGGTCCCCTGCTGGGTCCACGTGCCCGTCACGGTGCTTGCTGCCCTCCCGTCCCACCTCCTCCCCCCCACGTCCTTGGACTCGGCATTTTCCCCCCGAATGCCGCTGTCTTCCTCCCTGCCTGTTGGCGTCTGTCCAGGCCGCCCCCCCCTCTCCTAGAGGCCTTGCCACCAGGGAAGGCCGTCTCGGGCCTTTCCCCAAACAGCTTCTCGCAGGCCTGTCCTGGCAGGCAGAGAGGGTTCATGCACACGCCTTGCGTAGCCTGCCGGCAAGCCCCTCTGCGGCCTTCTGGCAGCTTCCCTGCGGTCACCGGTCACCGGGGAGCGGGCGTGGCGGTCACCCCTCAGCAGGCCCGGCCCTCTGACATCCGAGTGTACCTGGCCCACGCCGGCCTGCGGGACCGTCCGCGGGTGCCGATTCCGCAGGTGGAGCCGGCTGCCCGTGCCGACGGTGGTGGTTCGGAGCAGAGCTGGGGGAGGACTTGAAACGACGAGCATTCCCGCCTTGGACGGTGGCCCCGGACCCAGAGCACGTTTGCCACTCTGATGCGGGAGGGGCCAGTCCAGCAGCTGCGGGCTCCGCTGTGGCGACCTCAGGGCCACCTGCCCGGTCCCCACCTCGCCTGGCACCTGCGGCTTGAGGCAGGAGAGGAGGGGACGGTGGAGATGACCAGCGGGATGTCGGTGTCTGGAGGGGACAGCCTGCGCCCCTCCTCGTGCCGGGGGCCCTGCCCTGCACCCCCACCCCCCTCGCCGCCCCTGTTACAGAGAAGGAAGTGGGCGGGCCGCTGGGGCGGGTCAGTTTCCAGTTTTCAAGCTTGTGTTTGCGTGACTCTGTCAATCCCGGGGTCTCTCCAAGGAGCCGTCCCGCTGATTTGGCGAGGCCACCTCGGTGTGAAGCGCAACAGAGTGAGGGCCGTGCTGCGGGGTGCGCAGGGCTCCGCCGGCCCCCAGCTCGGTTCAGCGTCTCTTGTTCACCCGCGTCACTGTTCCTCGAGTTCTTCACGGCCGGGTTCCTTCATCTCTGCTGGCGTCCCGGCCCTCACACGTGACATCCAGGGACGTCACCGACGTTCGGGAAGCGTGTGGGCATACACCCGCAGGGCAGTGGTCCTCACACTCCCTGGGCTCAGGGTCCCCTCACACTGCTAAAAACCAGGCGGGCCCCAGCGAGCTGTTGGTTAAATGACACAGATCTGTAGGCTGACGGTCCCGCATCCAAAATGCGTGGGGCCGGAAGTGTTGTGGACTTCGGATTTTTTCGGATTTTGGAATATTTGCAGCCGTCTGCCTGGGATTCCCCGGCCTTTTGCCGACTCAGGCAGGTTCACGGCAGTTTGATGCTAAACGACCCGTGGAGCCCCGTGTTTTTCACCGTAAGTCACATCCCTGGCCTCCTGCCTGCCTGTCTGCCTCTCCTTCTCTAAAACTCTTCTGTTTCACAGCTGACGGGAGCCGGTATTGTTTTATCTGGGTGCTTCCTCCGTTTGGACCCTTACTCTGAGAGTTTGTTTTGCCGAGAGGTTTATGCACGCCTCCTGGTTTGTAAGGGTCCCGGGCCCGAGTGTGGCCGTTTGTGGCCTCTCGCTCTGGTGCAGAGGAGCAATAGACGGACGCAGCCCCTGCTAGAGGGACCGCGGGGCTGGCTCTGGTTTCTTCTGCGCAGAGAGCTGGTGCTGTGCTGCTGCTGCCACAGGCAGAGGGCTGTCCCCGGGAGCGCGTGTGCGTGTCTGTGTGTCCCCCAGCGCCGCACACCGGGCCCTGGCCTGTGCATGTATGTGTGTGTGCCTGTCCTCCTGCGCCCGGCCTTGCTGCCACTGCCCCTCCCCGCTCCTCCCCACGTCCTGCCTTCTGGACTTCCCAGAACGGGTGGAAGAAGTCGAGCCTTGGGCTCAGTCCCAGCCGTCTGCCCGGCCGAGCCGACTTCGGTGTTACCCAGAGAAGCCTGCGGATTCCGTGAAATGCCTCGTGTTTTATTCCTGTTGGAACACAGATAGGGAAATGGAATTCTGTTGCTTTCAAGTACAGAGTCCCTTATGAAACTAAAATACAAATCTGTCCCAGCAAATCACGGGGAAGAGGCATTCGGAGTCCTGCGCGGCGTGGCCGCGCATCGTAGATGCGTCCTCCAGCCCGGCGTCGCCGGGACGTTTGCCGAGGAAAACGGCGCTCGCCGAAAGCTCGCCGTGTGCACAGGGGTCAGAAAACCCACGCAGCCCCAGTTTACTAAAGATTAAAATTTATTTACCTTTTAATTAATTAAATTCAAGTTAAATCATTTAATGGGATACTCAACTTTAAAACCATTTCACTGTATTTTCCCATCTGACAAAGCCGACTCGGGGCCGCCTCAGGAATTCCGTGTTTTTCCCCCAGGCGAAGCCGGCACCAGTGTCCGCGTCCTCGCGGCTGCCGAACAGCTACGTTTCAGGAGGGCCGCGCGGGGTGTCCGCGCGTGCTGGCCTGGGGAGACGGGCGCGAGAACCGCGGGATGTTGGCCCGCTGACCGGGAAATCCAGGCAGCCCTGCAGGGCGGACGCTTCCAGGAAGTGGGTGCTACCTGCTTTGGGTCTTGGAGCAAGATGGGCTTTGCGTCGCTGGCCCTCACCGCCCGGCTTTTGTCGGAGTGTCACCCACAAAGGGGATCAGTCGCACAGCGTGCAGCGCCCGGACGGTGGAGTGCCGCAGGTACAGAGACGGATGTCCCAGCGCTCCACACATGCCCCTCCACCGCCCCCCGCGCTCCCGGGGCCCTCCTGACCTCTGCACGCAGATCGGATGCACCTGTTCTCCAGTTGCGCGTCCATGGAGTCCCTTGGTATTTCCCGCTGTGCGTGGCTTCTTCCCAGCATCACGTGTGTGCGATTTACCGCCAGCAGGTGCAGCTCCTCCCTGCTTGCAGCCGTGCAGTGTTGGGTGGCGGGGCTCCACCACTGTCCCCCGCCTGCAGGTGCGGCTCCTCCCTGCTTGCGGCCGTGCAGTGTTGGGTGGCGGGGCTCTGCCACTGTCCCCTTCCTGCAGGTGCGGCTCCTCCCTGCTTGCAGCCGTGCAGTGTTGGGTGGCGGGGCTCCACCACTGTCCCCCACCTGCAGGTGCGGCTCATCCCTGCTTGTGGCCGTGCAGTGTTGGGTGGCGGGGCTTCGCCACTGTCCCCCGCCTGCAGGTGCGGCTCCTCCCTGCTTGTGGCCGTGCAGTGTTGGGTGGCGGGGCTCCACCACTGTCCCCCGCCTGCAGGTGCGGCTCGTCCCTCCTTGCGGCCATGCAGTGTTGGGTGGCGGGGCTCCACCACTGTCCCCCGCCTGCAGGTGCGGCTCGTCCCTCCTTGCGGCCGTGCAGTGTTGGGTGGCGGGGCTCTGCCACTGTCCCTTGCCTGCAGGTGCGGCTCGTCCCTGCTTGCGGCCATGCAGTGTTGGGTGGCGGGGCTCCGCCACTGTCCCCCGCCTGATGACAATGGCGGGGGGAGGGGGGTGGATTTCTGACCGTCACAGAGAAGGCCACTGTGTCCCTCTTGTAGGTGACTTTGGTGAGCAGATGTCTGCCTTTCTGCCCTGTAAGTGCCTGTGGCGGCGGGGCGGGGGGCGACATTGCCGGGACGCAGTATTTTTCTGGCTTTAGCACGTGTGACCAAGGGGTTTTCCATAGAGCTTGTGTCACTCCCACTCCCATGGCTCCAGGTGACACTTCCAGTATCCCACGTCCTCGCCAACACTTGATACTCTGCATTTAAATTTTAGCCATTCTGGTGGGTGTGTAGTGTCCCATTGTGGTTTTAATTTGCATTTCCTGTGGTCACAGGTGCTAAGGCCTATTTATGTGTTGACCCACCGCTTGGAACTTTGTTTTGAGAAGGGCCTGTTCATATCTTTCACACTTTTTTTTTTATGTGGGTTGTCTGCCTTTTTCTTAACGATTTGTGAGAATTACTTATGTCTTGGCGGGTGTCTGTGTGGCGGACTCCCTTCTGCTCTGTGAGCTGCCTCTGCTGCGTCTTTCGAAAAACCGAAGTTCTTAATTTTAGTGCAGTACATTTTATCATTTTCCTCCATTTTACGGTCAGTGCTTTTTTTTTTTTCACTTCTATTTAGCTTGCCTTTGCCTGCCTGAAGATGTTTCCCTTTGTCGTGTGTGGACGAGGCTTTGTTGCTTTGCTGTCAACTAAGTTCAGGTCTGTGGTCCGGCTCATGCTGATTCCCACAAGGGCACGCGGTGAGGGTCAGGGTCATTTCTTTGAGCACAGCCCAGCAGTCGGCCAAGCTCCGTCTGTTGGAGAACACCCCTTGTCCGTGCTGATTCGGTGGGGAAACTGCTGTATTCAGGTGACTGACTGTGTTTGTGTTGGTCTCATTCTAACATGTTCTGCTCCAGGGTTTACTTGCCCCGTCTTACACCTCCGTTACGTAGGTGTATAATAAATCTTGATATTTGGCAGCGTAAGTGCCCCGGGCTTATTTTTCTTTAGTATTGCTGTTCTAGGTTCTTCGTGCTTCCGTGTAAGATGTAAAATCAACTTGTCAATTTTCAAAAAAATTTCTCCTGGGATTTTGATTGAGATTGCGTTGACTACCAATTAATTTGGGGGAACATTGACATCTTAACCATATTGGGTCCTCCCATCGATGTATATAGTACATTCCTCCATTTTTGAGATCTTTAGTCTTATGATGTTTTATAGTTTTCTCCAGAAAGTTCCTATACGTCTTTTCATAGGTTTAGTCCTGGATATTTGCTGATACTGCATGCTATCATAAATGGTGTTTTTTTTCCCAAAGCTTATTTTCTGTTTGTTTATTGCTAATATATAGAAATACAATAGATTTTGATTTTGGTACGTTGACCATATATATCCAGTGATCTTATTAAATTCACCTAGGAATTTTAACAATTATTGAATGGGGTGACATTTTCCTTTCCAATCTTTTTGCCTTTTTTTTTTCTTGCCTTATTGCCCTGGCTAGGATCTCAAGTGCAGTGTTGAATGGCATTGGTGAGGGTGGGCATCCTGATCTGACTCCTTGCTCAGGGAATAACGCTCTGGTACCTGCCGCAGGTGATTCACACCTGTTACTCTGTCCTGGGGAGCTGGGACTGCTCCCCCCTGTGTGATCCTGGCTCTTTTGTATTTGTTCTGCAGCCTGCTGCCCCTCCACCTGGGCCCGCGGGGAGTCGTGCAGGCTCTGGGCCCTTGGTCACTCTGGGGGTGTGATGCGTGGGGGTTGAGATGAGGGGCAAAACATACCCTCCTTGCTCTGCCACATGTCTTTGTGTTAGCTTAATAAGACTTTAAAAAGAATGTTCTCTTAAGGATGTATAGCTTCTAAGACTTTTGCTCTTAGGAAGGTTTATGGCTTATTCCATGAAATTAAGTCAACTAAAACCTCAACATTTCCAAGCTGCAGGAAGGAAGAGCCATGGGTAACCCTAGATTCAGAATGTTTGGTGAAGGAAATGTTAGCCCACACGTAAGCCATGGTGTGACGCATTTAGTTTCATTCATTCTGTATGGAGCAGAAATAAAAATAAAGAAACAGACATCTCTGTGTAAACACATGCCCCGTGTCAGAGATGCCTGGTGAGTGGTGCCCAGGCCCAGGTTTCTAAGGCGCTTGGGGACCAGTCCCAGAGCCCTCTTGCTCACCCGAGCGTGGACGCGTAGTATAGGAGGCGAGCCAGGAAGAATACAGTCATGAAAGCAGTGGAGTTTGAATGTCGGGTGTCCGCCATTGCCTGTTACTTAGGAGAAGCACATTCCTTAGCTGGAGAAGGGCAGGTACACGTTTCAAATGTTCTTCGTGAATAGGTTTCAGAAACCTTAAACTATAATTCTTGAGGTCTTAGTACCGTGTGCTTTCCGTGCGTTTTCTTAGAAAGGCGATAATCTTAAGTTATCTAATCCGGTTATTAAAGTGTCATTAGACATTTACATCAAGATAAAAGAAACTGTATTATGCCTGTATTTTATTTTATTAAACCATTAAGTTCCTGGTATGTTTTTATCTCGTGAATGTCGCAGGGGGTTGTTCAGAGACCCAACCCTAAAGGGACGCCGATGGGACAGGGGGACTGAGACAGAGCCGCTTTCTTTGTGTGGGGTTTCAGTTCTCAGCTGCGAAACTGTTTGCTCTTAACTCTTTGGTTAATTTGCTCTTCTCTGTCTCACAGTCTTCGTGAAGGCAGGTGAGTTCTTAATTTTCCGTCTAGATAGTCTGAGGGCCTGAAGGGTTCTAGGAGTTATATGTGACTTCAGTTTTCCCATCACGGCCGTCTGTAGGTTCTCTGAGGCACTGGGGATCCTGAGGCTTAAAGTCCCACAAACTTTTGAATTTCTGGGTTCTTCGAGATGAGATCCTTAACACTTCTTTCCTGTAACCTCCGAAAGGCAGAGAACTGTTTCTTTTGCAGTTTGCTTTCGACCTGAGCTCGTCTGTGGTGGTTTCCGAGGCGGATGTAGGAAAACTTTTTAAGAGTCAATTCCCTGCATGTTTTTGTTGGGTGCCCACCGTGCACTGCATGCTCGGGACGGAGCCGGGGGCTGCGTTCCAGCCGGGGTGGAGGGGCTCACGGACAGTGACAAAGTAAACTGCCGTACTGTGTCATCCTACAGTGAAATGTCAGAAGAAGAAAAGAGCTCTGAAGGACCAGAAAGCGGGTTGCAGGAAGGAGTGTGGTGCCGGCGTGATGAGGTGCAGTCTGGGCCGGTACCAGGGGTGGGGGAAGAGCCCTGGGGCAGGTGAGCGTGGAGTCCCCAGAGGGAGGCTGGGCAGCCCCAGGCCTCCCTGCGCCGGTTCCTCGGAGCTTGCTGGAACTTCGGCTCCCCACACGCCTTCGGCCTGGGAGGCTCCTCCTGCAGCACGGCAGGGCGCCCGTTCACTGCCCCCAGCACTTTCACGGGGAGCAGCAGTCCCCGAGGTAGCAAGAGACGGGTCCAGCTCGCTGCGGTGGCGCTGGGCCTGTGGGGCTCAGATCTCCCAACTCCTGACCGGTGCTCTCTCCCAGGCCTGGGTGCAGGGTGTGCAGAGGAAGATGTGTCCCCGCTTGTGCTCGTGAGACTGGCGGCCAGCACGGGGGCAGCCGTTGGTCGGACGAGCCAGCAGTGTGGCTCTGCAAACCAATCTGGAGCCACACAGTGCAGGGTCCTGCAGCAGGAAGTTGGGACGCTGGGAAAACTGTCACAGCCCGTCTCTGGCTCCTGGAGAGCCACGTTTTTAGCCCAGCCAAACATAATGGCTGGGGACCGAGTCTCTCCAGCTCCAGGCCTGGGGTCTCCGGGTTCCCGGGTGCTGTCTCTGGGAAGCGTCTCCCTTCCTGGTCCTCTGTCCTCTTCGGGCAGTGGAGCCTCCTCTCCCCTTTGGGGAACAGCCCCTTTCCCGTAGCACGCACTTTGGTGGGGCTGGCAGTCTAGGCGTCCTGCCCCGCACAGGCCACAGGACGTGGTCTCCTTGGACTATGAACTTGGACGAAGTGTTCTCAAGGGCTGTCCCTGCTCCCTGCCTGTGGATCCCACAGCTGATTTTCCAGCTGTTTCCTCCCGGGGCGGCTCGCTTGCCTGGATGACCCAGAGTCCGTTTCTGTTGCTCGCGACCACGAACCCCAGCAGGTGCGCCGTGGGCCGGGCCTGCCTGCGCTCCAGAGCCCGAGCTCTCACTCGCTTGGTCCAAGTGCTGTGTGTTCCGGTGTGCTTCTGGAAAGAGCGGTTCACAGACCGCCGGCCTTGCGGTCCTGCCAGTCAGGTTCTGGAATTGATTCTTTGGCTCTCTCGTTTCTGGTTGTTTTCTACCTTCTCACAGTCTTCTGCTTCTCTGACTCCCAGCCCCCACCGGCTTGGGGCTGCCGCGCCTGCCGTGAGCGGCCTTGGCCAGGGGCAGCAGGGACGGCTGCTTCCAGCCAAGAGGGAGCCCCAGAGTCTGCGAGCGTGACCAAGAGGAAGGGAATCCAGGGTGGGGCCTGGGAGAGGCCGGGATGGCAGCACCAACCTGGGCCCGGAGTGGGCGGGCGGGGCTCGGGCCACCAGGAGTGCTGGGGACGTGCTGTTGCCTCTCTGGGCACGGAGGACCGAGCATTCCAGAAAGCCCTCTGGCTCGTAACAGAGCTAGAGTCTGATTACGTCATGTCAGAGGTGTTCCTCTCTCGCTTGGCAATGCATTTGAAAGTAAGAAAAAAACGCACGTAGTAATAGGGTTGCGTAGCTGTGCCCATTTTACAAAATGGATGTGTATAAAAGATACAGATGGAGCAAGAAGGGCAGGATGCCCCCCACTGAATGCCGTGGCCCCGTCATACCGTTCTTGTACTTTGTGTGTGTTCGGAGTTCTCGTAATACGAAATCTTTTGTTTTAAGCAAGAGAAACTTACATAAAAAATCTGCAGAATCATAGATTTAAATTCCAGATATCAACATGAACACATTTTTTCCACTTAAGATGTTTGTATTTCTTTTCTCGTATCCAAAAAAATTAACAGTCAAAACCAAGCAGGATGTGGGGGACCCAAAATGGAACATGGAGACCCCCCCCCCCAGTGAGTCCAGCTCTGTTACAGACGCGTAATCCGCTGTGTGGGTGTGGACACCCAGCCTCACCTGAGTGACTTAGGGGGTGGCGTCTTGGCAGGGTGGTGTCAGGCTGAGGACAAAACCAGGCGGACATAGATGCCGTGGTCTTGTCGTGAACGTGCTTCTCACGTGTAGGAGTTAGCAGTTCTGAAACTACTTTCTGTGTACAATGTACGTGAACAAAGAAGTAAATATATTGTAGATCATAGGAACCAGGCTTCTCACTGTTGGAGAAATAAGGAACGGGGCCGGGTGCGCCTGTAATCCTAGCACTCTGGGAGGCCAAGGTGGGAGGATTGCTGTAGGTCAGGAGTTCGAGACCAGCCTGAGCAAGAGCGAGATCCTATTTCTACTAAAAATAGAAAGAAATTAGCTGGACAACTAAAAATATACAGAAAAAATTAGCCGGGCATGGTGGGCGCATGCCTATAGTCCCAGCTACTCAGGAGGCTGAGGCAGGAGGATCGCCTGAGCCCAGGACTTTGAGGTTGCTGTGAGCCAGGCTGACGCCACGGCACTCTAGCCCTGGTAGCACAGTGAGACTCTGTCTCAAAAGAAAAAATAAGGAACGGGGTGGGGGTGACTAAAATAAGCCTCGTGGTGCTGGAGTCTGAGCTGTCAGTGATAAACTCACGATTCTCACACCGCGAACCCAGACCCAAACGGGGATCTGTGAGCGAGCTGGTCCCGCAGGGAGGGCCTGCGCGGCGATGCCCAGCGACGGGAGCACGTCTGACGCCCGGGTCCCGGTCCGAGCACAGCCCTACGGAAGGAGGTGGGGTTCCTTGGAGAAGCGATCTCGTGACTCATTCCGGGCTGTGACAGGGACATCTTGTAGAATCAGAAAGTAATCAAGTGCTCTAAACAAACAAACAAACAAAAAAAAACAAAGAAAAAATAGAAGAAAGATGCCTAGGACGGAGGCTTGTCAGAAAACCACAGGATCTGACCTAAAGGAGCACCCAGTGGCCGAAGCCGTAGCAGCAGACCAAATGGTGGCAGTACTGGATTGACAGCACAGAGGATGATATAGGCATCCGAGAGTCCATACGAACGCAAATAAATAATAGATTAAACAGAAAGGTGGAGCAGAGGGAGCTCATCCTTGGGGTGGAGTTCTGGTTAATAGATGCAGAAGAAAGGAGGGAGGTTGCCACGACCGTTAGGCAAGCCTCACCACGCCGGCGTCGCGGACTCGGTGGGCCCGGGACCGGGGTGACGGGCACAGACCGGCCTCTTCCTTCCTGCGCAAGTGAGCCGTGGGCGTCTGGGTCTTGCAAGGCATTTGCTTGTTCCGTCTAAGTTGTCAAATTTATTGGCATCATCTGTTCATAATGTTCCGTGTTGTCCTTTTAGTATTTGTATGGTCTGCGGTTGATTCTGTCACTGTCGGTACCGTTCACTTGTGTCTGCTCTGCTTCTCTTGATCCACCTGGCTGCAGGTTTACTAATTCTGCTGTCTCAGAGAATTTCAGTTTCATTGATCTTTCTCTTTTCTGCTTCATTGATTTCTGCTCTTTGTTATCATCTTTTTTTCCCTTCTTTTTCTGCTTATGTTGGGGTTAATTTGTTCTTTTTCTAGTTTCTTAAAGTGAAACCCCAGGTCACTGAATCGAGGCCTTTTCTAATGTAGGCATTAAACAGTGCCGTAAATTTCCTCCTAAGCACTGCAGATTTTGGTATGCTTTTATGCTCATTCATTGCAAAATACTTTTTCAATTTCTGTTCTTCTTTGGCCCACGAAGCGTGTTATTTAGTTTGTGAATGCTTGGGGTTTTTCAAATATATTTCTGTCATTGATTTCTAATCTAATTTGAGTTTAGTCAGAGAACATAGTTTGTGTGACTTGACTTGAGTCCTTCCAGATTTGCTGAGATTTGTTTTATGGCCCCAAAGATGCTCCATCCGGGTCAATGCTGTGTGCGTGTCGACGAGGAACGCGGGGAATGTGTGTTCTGCTGCTGTTCGCGGAGTGTCTGTAGATGCCCTTTTGGTCACGCTGGGGGGTGTTCCAGCCTTCCCTGTTCTCACTCACTTTCTGTCTGCTTGTTCCAACAGTTACTTAAGAGCAGGGTGTCGCAAGTTCCAACTGTGATTGTAGATCTGTCCACTTCTCCTGACATTTGTGTTACCTTCTGCGCCAGGTGTGAAGCCGCGCCGCCGAACGCGTGAGTGTCTCGGACACGCGCCATCCTGGTCAGCCGACCCCTCCGTCGTGGCGGACCGGCCCTCGGTGGTCTGGGGATATTTGTTCTTCAGAATTTGCTTCGTCTCACACTAATGTAACCATTACAGCTCTCTTCTGATTAGTGTTTGCACGACATGCCTTTTTCCATCTTTACATTTAATCAATGTATTTATTTTAAGCACAACTTAAAATGGGTCCCGTGTCGGGACCACCCAGTTGGGCCTGGCGCTTGGGGGAGGTTGAGTTTTGTGTGGTCGGACGGGCGACCCCTCTCTCCAGACCGTTTTAGTCCTGTCTTGCGGGTTCCTCTGTGTGCTCTGGCGAGGTTGTGTCTTGCTTTTGTCCAGGCTGGCGACCTCTGCCCTTTAATTGGGGCGCTCAGACAGCTTGATGTGTTAGGTTTAGGGGTCCCTGATTCTGTGACTCAGAAGCCCCAGTCCTTCCTTTTGTCCTCTTCATCAAACTGTCAGCACCTCCTTTCCTAAGTTAAAATTCTGCGTTTACTGGGCTTGTTGTTTATTAGAAACATAATGTGTGTTCTTTTAGAACTCTGGTAGTGTTTTTCTTAGAGTTATTGTTGATTTTTGGAGTGCCCTGGTTATGAAATCGCGTAGTTTGGAATAGTCTGCCCCAACTTTATTTTGTTATAAGCCCTGGCGTTTTTAGTGTACAGTTTTGCAGAGAGTGAGGGTTTTCTAGACTGTGTTCACTGTGCTGTAGTGGGAGCTCAGTGCGCCGCTTGACCTGCAGTTGGGAGGGGAGCGCGTCGGTCTCTGCCGGGCAGCGCCGCGTTGGTTGGGAGCCTGCTGGACACGGCGCTTGGCCGGGAACCGGCGTGTCGCTGGCCAGGCCGCAGCTCTGAGCAGCGTCTTCAATCAGGATTACCGCGAACACGGAGCGGGCAGGAGTGAGCGCACGCAGCCTCTTGGCAAACTTCAGGTCTGGACTCCAGCCGTGCTTACTGGAACATCAATAAACAGATAAATAAACCTTGGGACGTGTCAAAAAAGGTGTCCCAGAATGTGGGGAAGAGGGAAAGACCCTGAAACGCAGGAGAATGTACCTCTGAAAAACGACTCCCAATCCAAATCAGAGCAAATGCTTTTCGGAAGGCGTGGGCCGGAGGAGACCAGCTGCACACGGAGGGGCAGCGGGCGTGAGGAGGGGCCGGGCCATGCGCACGGGGCAACGGGTGAGCTGTGAACCACGGGGGTTGAGAGCAGAGAGTTTCAGGCTTAATTGAAATCTGTATCAGAAGCCCTAAAGAATGGAACGGGCATTGTGGGAAACATGGGCCGTGGTGGGGAGAGCAGGACGGACGGCAGGGGTGTCCGTGGACAGAGGCCAGGGCCCCAGAGGGAGTCCGGCCACGCAGCCTCGGCACCACCCAAGAAGCCAGGACAGGCCTAGCAAAAATTACAGTCAGAGACGTAATTGAAGAGCGTTTTCCTGCGTAGAAAGAAGACCTGTGCGGATTGAAAGGGTCATGTTTGGAGCAAAATAAATACAGAGACTCCTACTTACACATCTCTGACAACATTTTTGAATGTCAAGAACAAAGAAAAAAAAAATGCTAGCAGGACCAGGCAGAAGAAAATGACGCCAACAACATCAAAACTTCGCCTTCAGGGTTTCACCCAGAGAGGAGCTACGGTGAGGTTGGACCTGGGATTCTCTACAGTGCCGAGTGGGGATGGCGCAACATCTAAAGATTTTGAGGGGGGAAGGTTTGCGACCTAAGCGTGGTGTTTGGGTGAAGGGTGCAGAGCCGCTGAGATTTGCAAGGGTTTGCAAAATATGCCGTCTGTATTCCCTTCAAGAAATGATACTTCTTTCTGATCAAGAGATGAATAAAGATTCTGAACCTGAAGATAAATAAGTCGCTGTGCTTTCTAAGGAAATGACCAAATACAGAACATTTGTCATGAGGATATTAATCACAGAGTTGTAAATAGTAACATAAAATGGAAACCACCTAAGTATCCGGCCGCAGGGGGTGATGCTTTATTTACGTGATGAAATCGGTTCAGGTTCTTCAGTTATAAGCAACTGGGAAAAAATAAAGTTCTAGTCTAATCGAGAGAAGGAATTTGTGACGCTGTTGAAAAGATGAACACAGAAGCCTCCAAAAGCACTGGGCCAGGATGGGTCAGGGAGCCTCCGTGGCGTGAGTGCCCCACGGCGGGCCCGGAACCTTCCTCCTGACGTGGTGGGGGTCGGGGTGGGCAGCTGTCACACCTGGAGTAGGAAACAGCCCTTCCAAGTGATGCTTGCCAGGTGCTAACGACACTGGAAAATACCTGGCTGCAGCGTCACAAGAGAATGGGACGGACAGCTGCGTGGCCGGCAGTTTGCTCCGGCAAAGGCGGCAGAAACAGCCGCAGGGAAACACATCAGAGTGCGACTAAGAGCCCACCTCCGTGTGACTGCGTTCCACACGCTCTCCTGTGATGAGCATGCGTCCCTTTTATAATCAGAAAATTAAAAAACAAAAAACACCTGAGAAGGCAGCAATCATGAAGACGGAAACGTGGGGAACTATTAAGGCATGACGTTAAGTAAGGAAAGCTGAGTTTAAGGTCTGTGACTGTGCAGAGGCTGTGACTACGAATGCCCGTGCACGTGGGCTGGGACAGGTGTGCAGAAACGTCACGATGTGTGGTGGGCCTGGGCTGAGAGTGATTTTTCTTTTAAAACGTTTTCTGCTTATTTCCCAAGATAATGTAATTTAGAAAATGTTTATATTAGGACATAGTCTGTGGTTTATTCTCCAAAACCCGGCGATGAGGAAACTTCTGGGGGGGTGGGGATGGTGCCTGTAGATGAGAGATTTTCAGCCAGGGGGGTGGGTTTTGGCCCCAGGGGACAGTGGTCACTCTCTGGAGACATTCGCAGTCACAAGGGGGGTGGGGGGGCATGCTACTGGCATCTAGTGGGCGGGGCCGGGGATGCTGCTAAATACCGTATAATGTGCGGGGCAGCCCCCCCAAGCCTGCAACTGAATTTCCATCCCATTGTCAGCAGTGCTGAGTTTGGGAAACCCGGCTCTCCGGAGACGTTTCTATACATACACGTGATTTACTATCAAAAATCCTGACTGGTTCGTATTTGCATTTGTAGAAATGATTCCATGTGGATTGTTTCATCAAGCCCTGGGTCATGGCTTGCCCAGTTCGGTATTGCTCTCCAGATAAAACCTTCCACATCGTAACTACGCCTCTTCTCTGTTTCTGACCACGCAGGTTCATCCTGGGAAGCCGGTTGAAGACTCCGCCTGCCCTTTGGATTACTTGGTTCCCAAGACCTTGCCAGTGACGCCCGGATTGGCGCGGTTGTGGCCCAGCCTGCCCCGAGGCCGTCCTTGTATGAGTTGCCGGGAGCTCGGGGCTCTTTGGAGCTGCTGTCTGCGTGGGGATTTTGAGCCACTTGGAGCTGCTTCGGGGCGCAGAGGCTGCTCGCGATGAGCTCCCAAAGCCATCCAGGTGAGGCCCTGCGCTCGGGCAGCAGCGGGCTCGCTTAACGGAACGCGGTTCTCCCGACGGCAGCGCCAGCTCTGGAGCTTAGACGTTTGCTTTCCTCACGCAGCATGGTGGTTTATTCTTCGTCTCGGTGAAGGAAGACATGGCAAAGCCCCTGAGGATTCGGGGTACAGCCTTCCGCCCCGGTTTGCAGGCCGACGGCAGTGGCACCCACGTTTCTTGGGTGGCGGGGGAACAGAATGGCTCTTTAGCAAGGGCGATGTGTCAAGGCGCACGTGGGGTTTGGAGAGTTCATTTCTTACCCACCGTCCTTGTTCCGTGTCGTGGGGGTGGGTCGAGGGTGGGAGCCCCTGAGACTGTTCCCTCGTCTGACTCTGGGAAGAGGCGTGTGTTCCCACTCGCTGGCCAGGGCCACGGTAGTAGCCCCCGGTGTTGCAGTAATTTTTAATTAGGTGTCCTGCTGAGCATTTGACAAGCATTTAGTCTTCACAACAGCCCCAGCTGATCTCAGACCTGGAGGGAAGGAGTGACTTGTCTGGGGTCTTGGAGCTGGTGAGTGGTGGCTGAATGGGGCGGGACCCAGCCTGTCCTGCTCCGAGCTTCAGCAGTGTTGTCACGGGCACGTGCCTCTAGGGCGTTGCACTCTGTGTCCTTGGAAAGTCACCGTGCACACGCTGCAGTAAACCTGGAGAGTCCTGCCCCGTCCTGCCTAGCAGGCGTGGGCCTCCTGCAGGACCCCCCACACGGGGCCTGGCCTCCTGCCGCTGGCAGTGCACGGTGGCCTCGAGGGGCACTTAGACTCCAGCCTCCGTCCCGCATCCACGAGAGAGGGAAGGTGGTGGCCCCGGGACAGATGCTAGGACGGCTGCGCGAGGCACCCAAGTCTCTGCGGGTCTTGGCGCTGGCCTGGCGCCTTGAGCTGAGGCTGGGGCTGGGGTCTGGGTCCCTCCCTCGGGCCTTGCACGGAACCTTCACGCACCTTCCCTCGGGCAGGGCCGGCTCTGTCTGAGAGCTCCCCAGGGCACAAGTCCAGGTTGCATTTAGATAGGAAGGTTTTATTGACTTAAATTATTTGTTTATTGATTGACATAAAGGAATGGTTTATGGTCACTGTAAGATAAAGTTAAGCACTTTGGAGGGAAGAGCATAGAGCAGGCGTTGAATGTGCCCACTCTCTGCCCCTGCTCGGGGCGGGCTGCTTCCTCGGTGGGCGTGCATCTGTTTCCTGCGTGTAAACGTGCAGCGTCATGCGTGTGAACGTTTCAGTAGGGTGCAGTTCTACCTGTGGGGTTCTGTGTTTTCTGTGTGTCTGTTTTAATGAGTTCTGAGCATCTCTTGATGTCAGCTTATGTATGAATCTAACTTATTCTTTTTGATAGCTGAATAAACGGACGGTTATGTGGCTGCAGCACTATTCATAGCTGCTCTGAATTGGCATCAGACAGTTATCATACGTGTGTCTGTCTGCTGCTGGAAGTCTGTCCACTGGACGGGTCCAGGAAGTGGACCCTGGGCCATGAGCGTGTGCACTCGGACACCTTTAGGCTTCCTGCCAGGTTGCTCCCGGGCCTCGTCTCGACTGGCCTTGCTAATGACAGTGAGCCAGGGAGCATGTCTTGCTTCATTCACACTGTCCCAGCTCGGGGAGGCTCTGTTTTATTGTCGTCAGTGTGCTCGGGGGAGACCGTTGTCTGAACTCACGTTACTGTTTACCTTGAGGTGCACATTTTCGAACGACCTGGTGTAGACATCATCAAATTTTGTACCCAGGCATTTGAAGAGAAAATATGCTCTCCTTGTTATTTTTGGTCTAAAGAAGTCTGTATGTGTATATCAGTACTGCATTTAAAGTTCTCTCATTCATATATTTTATATTTTTATATATAAGAGTATATGTTTTCTTTGCATGTTTTATGTATGTATGAACCCAGTTGAGTTATTTAAATCAATATGCTTCACCCATTTTTTTTTTGTCTGCTCGGTTTCTTGGAAAAGTGAATTTTCCTGTTTTGATTATAGGTTTGTGATATTCTTTTTACCTTATTAACTATTTTTTGCTTTATATATTTTAGTATTTTTTTTCAGTGCTTAAAAACTAATGACTTCTTTTGGTAGATGAGGATTCTCATCAAGATACACGGTCTATTTGGCCAGGCACGGTGGTTCACGCCCGCAATCCCAGCACATTGGGAGGCTAAGGTGTGACTGTCACTTGAAGCCAGGAGTTTGAGACCAACCTGTCCAACATAGTGAGACCCCATCTCCATACAAAAATAAAAATGAAAAATTAGCTGGGCGTGCTGTGCTTCTGTCGTCCCAGGCACTGGGGAGGCTGAGGTGGGAGGATCGCATGAGCCCAGGTGTTGGAGGTTGCTGTGAGCTGTGATCGGGCCACTGCACTGCAGCCTGGGTGACAGAGTGAGACCCCGGCTCTAAAATAGATAAATAGTCTGTTTCTCTTGGTTTACTTTTTGGGTAAAGTTCTTTATCCAGAAGTTTCTTTTGTTTGCTTGGTTTCCTTTGGCTGACATACACCGTGTCTCTTCGCCACTTCACCGTGGCATTTCAGACGTCCTCTCTGAGGTTTGTCTCTGAGCCGTGCACAGCAGGGGGCTGGCCCTGTCCTTCCGGGTGGAGACCTTGGCCTGGTGGCGTTGCCGTGACCCCGCGCCTGCCTGGCCGCGTTCTGCCTGTGCCAGGCGCCGTGAGCTCTGTCCCTGGCTGCCACCCCGTTCTCGCGTCAGTGTGTCCGAGGCCGCGGAGACGGGCTGAGCGGGCGAGGGCAGGCTGCGCCTCGGTGTCTGCCGGGTCATGTGCTGGGGTGTGTGCGGGGCCTGCAGCTGCTGCGTGTCCCCACGTCTCTGCAGCCCTCACGCCTCCCTCGGGGGTCTGCACTCCTCGCAGATGCGAGGGCCCCCAGCAGCGTGCAGTCACACGCAGCGCCGGCCCCCAGCCCCGCGGCGGCGGCAGGTGTCTCCCAGCAGCGTCCGAGCCCGTGCCCTCCGTCTGTGGCGCGGCCGTGTGCCTTGTGGGCTCCTCGTGGCCAGCGCTTCCTCGTTAGTTTGATCCCATAACGTTTAGAGTTGCCAAAAAATTCTTCCAGGTCTCTGGTTGGTGGCTGCACCTGTCCGCCCTGCGCGGGGACGCTGCGAGTGCTGTCCCCGTTGTGTCTGTGTGTCATCGTCTGGAGGGTCCGGGGGAGGGGCGCATGGTGAGAGTGGCGCCACTCAGCCGCTGCGTTGCAGGCGGGACGTTTCTGGGCGCAGCCCCGCAAGGCCACGGACGGTGTCGCGGGCCGTGTCACTTTGTCACTTTGACCCGGCAGGCGGCTCCCACTGGCTCCCTGCGCCCCACGGCGCTCCCACGCCGGCCCGTGGAGCGGCGGCCCCCTCACACTCCCGGTGCACTTTGGCTTTGCCCCGACGGCGAAGTGGCCTCGCCTCTGACGTGTGTGGCGTCCCCTCCCTGTTTTCCTTTCGGCCCCGGTGCCGGGCGAGGCGGCGCTGCGCTTTTATTGCTGCTCTCCCGCTCCCGCCAGGGCCAGGCCCCGGCCGCTGACGTCAAAGCCGCTTAACTGTCGGGTTTTATTGCTCCAGTAACTATTTCTGATGATGTGAGCGGCCGGAGGAAAGGCCTGGATTGCCTTGGCTCAGAAGAGCTCTTTGAAGAGAGGCTCGGAAGCGCCGGCCGCCCGCCCCGCCCGCCCCTCGCCTCGCCCGCCCCTCGCCTTGCCAGGGACGTGCCCACGCAGGCCGCCGAGTTTATGAGTGCGCAGAGCCTCTGCCTGGGGCGGGTCCCGGGGTGAGTCCTCGGAGCGTGGGGGGCACCCCGTGTGGGCCTGCGGGCGGGGCCAGCTGCGGCTCCTTTTCCCTCCGTGCCTTGTTTTCCTCCAGCGACTGACGCTGCTCCTCTCGCCTCATGGTTCGAGTGCGCCCGCCCGGGACGCTGGGAACGCGGGCGCTGTTGGGAAGACCAGACGTTGTCCCTGGGCCCCCATGGGGCACCGTCCTGTCCCTCCAGTGCAGTTGACCTTCCTTTCTGGAATGTTCCTGCCTAGAGAAAGTCTCGTGGAGAAACACTCTCCGTCTCGAGGAGCCCGGCGATGGCTTCGCGCGGCTGTGGTCACCCAGATGTTGCCCCCGATAGCACACTGGTGGAGCAGGCCCGGGCCAAGTACCGCCAGCGTCTCCTGTCTCCGCCGGATCTCGGTGAGAGGTGTGGACGCTGTTTAGTCAGAAACAAAATAGCTATTTTGGGGGAAACTTGTCTCATTTAAGATCGCTGTTTTAATTTGGGCCATGCTATGATTTCTTCATGCTCTGTTCGGTCCCCAGTGCCCAGTGCACACGGAAGCAGGTGCAGTCTGTGTGGGCAGTGACTCGTGATTCCCGAGTTCAGGGTGGTCTGCCTCCTTCACTCCGATGGGTGGTGTCGGGCCTGTCGGTCCTGTGGGTCTCGGGCTGGGCCTCGCAGGGCTCGGGGCTTCCCTCAGTGTCGGTACTCTGTTCTCCCTTTGGTCTTAAATCTGTTCAGTTCAACCGTGTGGCCACCAAAATTATTATATTTTAATATAGAAATTATCTCATAAACATTTTTTATGGCATTTAAATCGTGCTCTGCTGTGGTTGAATGTTTCTAGAACATGGCAAAGTTTTACAGGGAGAACGTGAGTTTTGTGGACCTGCAGTTAAACCAAGGGTACGGATGCTAAGCTGCTAGTGGCAGCTGGGTCGCAAGCGCTGGGGGGCAGGAGTGAGAGCTGGGGGGCTGAGAGTCACGCAGGCGAGGGTATCGGGGGCAGGGGTGCAGGCAGCAGGTGCAGCCGGCTGGCGGGGGTCCCGGGAGCGCAGGTGAGGAGGCAGGGCTGCGTTCACGTGCCCGAGGAGACGGGGAGCAGCCGGTGAGGGCCGGGGAAGAACTTCACGGCCCCAGTGAGCAGCGGCCCTGGTGGTGCTGGGTGGGCGGCAGCAAGACCGAGCCCCGAGGACGGGGAGGGTGGGGTGGTTCTGTGTCGGCAGCAGGTATTCTAGACCGCAGAAACACCTGAGTCCTTAAGACCGGGGTTGAGTTGGGCAGTGCCTTTGGTCCCCGCGTGCTGCTGGCTTCTGCCTTTCAGAGAGGGTCGCAGAAGCCCTCGTGTGCCTTGGTGACACCGCGGCACCGCCTGTCTGAAGCGTGCGTCCTCCCGGCCACCCGGCAGGGGCCTTTCGCAGCCCCCAGATTGTCACCAGCCTGGATTCTCCTTGCCATCATTATCCGGGCTCTTAATCAGTCAAGGTTTGTTCTGGAAATCATGGAGACATGAGGACTTATTTTTCAACCTACTTTTTTTTTTTTTTCTTAATCCTTAAATTGTGTTTTGTCTTTTAAAAATCACGAGTCCTCAGTCGTTATGAAGAGCTCGGAAAATTCACTGTCAATGGAGCATTGATGGTTTGTTTTGGCAATTCTCTGAAAATTCTCGTACAGTTTGTGGAACATTTGCATTCGTGTCCTTTTTTCAAAGCCGCCATTGTCGAAATGCAAATTTCCGAGTTCTGAGATGCTGAATGTTGGATGATTAATGATATTGAAATTTAAGAATGAACTCCTGGTATGTATTTGACACGGAGAACGCGGTGCGACAATCATTAGGAGCCATTGAGCGCAGCTTGGCGGTGGAACAGAAGGGCTGTGATGGAGGCGGCGGGGGCAGGTCACACGTGGACAGGTGCGCAGATGCGCGGCCGCCTCCTGGCTCTGGCTGTGCCAGGAGCCGCTCCAGTGGAGGATCCGCTCTCTTTGACCAGAGACGCTTAACACCTGTAATAAAACGTCAAGGTTGACTACTGTTTATTCCACGTCAGCCCTGCCGTGCTTTTAAGAGACCAGAATGAATAGCAGGCTTATTCCGAACCGCACGCCAGTTACGCGTGGTTAGGAACACCAAGCCACACAAAGTCAGCTCGTGCTGTGTGATGACCCCGCGGCGTGCGCTGCAACACCGCCGTTCCCATTTTGTAGACGTGAAAACCAGCGTCCCTGCCGTCAGGTGCTCGGGCCGAGGCTGGGCAGCGAGGCAGAGCCCAGTCCGGTGGCGCTGGGCCGGGTCCTCTGCCCCTCGGGGGGGCAGAACGCCGGGCGCTGTGCGGGAATGGGTCCTGCCCACCTGCGCGGAGCCCTTGGTCCAGACCACATGAAGGGAGGGGCAAGGCGGGGGCCCCCAGAAGGGACACTCGAGCGAGGGGTGGAGGGGGACAGGATCCTGGGCCCCTCTCTGGCCAGGGGGCGTGCTCCGCTCCCTAGCCAGGTGCTCCCCGCAGCGCAGGCTTCGTGCTACGGTTGGTGTAGGCGAGCCTGCGTTTTGCTGTCGGGGGGCTTTGCTTGCCGTGCTTCTTGGTTGCTTTCCTGAACTCTCTCTGAGCAATCTTTGCTGGTCCTTGAAGGAGGTGACCAGGCGGCTGGCCAACCGAGTTAACGTGGGAGATGATGGCGGGAGCTTTCCATTTACTGCCACTCGGTGGCCTTCACTTTGCTCGGTGCAGGAGGACATGGTAAAAAATGGACGCCTTTGGGAAAATTGTGATGATGAGGACAAAAATCGAACGAGGCAAATAGCTGAACTCGTTGGGATCGCATGTGGCTTTGTGTTCCCAAACCGGCTTGCTGGCGTCAGTGCCGTGCTGGGGCGCTGGCCTTTAGGAAGGAGCGACGCATGTGCGAGCAAAGGGAACCTTCCCTCGTTGTTTCCGTGTTTGCTCGGCACAGGCGATTTGGGACGGGAGCGCGTGCCAGGTCTGTAGCAACGACCCCTGGGGAGCCCGGTGGCGGTTTCCCTCCAGGACGACGCTGGGCTCGCCGGCTCTCGGGGGTCTGTCAGGGTCGCCGTCCTGGTGCCCGCAGTGGCCTTGCTCCCGGGGACTCCGGGCACCCTGTCCCCTGGGCCCTGACCGTCGTCCTCTCCTCCGTCTCTGCCCAGTGTCCTCCCGCTGCTCGTGCCTGAGCGAGTGACCCGGCCTTAGGACCGGCCTGCGGATTCGCACTGAGCTGTGGTTTAGAGCCTTTGGGATTTTCCCTCGAAAAGAGCACCCAACGTGACAGCCGTTTTCTAAGGTTCGCTCTTAAACCGTGTACTTTCGAAAGGCAGCAGTGAAGCTTATTTAAAAATGATATTTCTTTAGAAATGAAATACGTAGGTGACCTAAATCTATTTCTTTCTGTTCCATTTGAAATAACATTTGTAAAGAGTTGGGTACCGTTGGCCTAAGCGTTTTGATGTTCATTAAACCGGGGGGATTTATTTTTCCTTCTGCACATTCTCATGAGGTTCGAATTAGCTCTTTGACTCAGCATCCACTGAGATGTGGCGATTGGCCAGTGTTGAGCCATCGTCTTCAGAGCCCTTCACTGAAGGAGGTTTTGTGATTGGTGGCAGTTTTTGTTCTTAGAGTTTAAATTTCTAGGTCAATTTTTAGAAGATTGCTCACATGATCTGATTGTTTAGGTGCTATCTTAGTTCATTCAGGCTGCTGTGACAAAATACTTTAATACTTTAGGTAATTTATACACAGCCGAAATGTGTTGCTCACAGTCCTGGGGGCTGGGAAGTCCGAGATCAAGGCACTAGCCGATCTGGCATCTTGTGGGGACCACTCTCTGCTTCCTCAGTGGCCCTTCTTGCTGCGGCCCACGCCATGGGGGGGGGTACGCTCGCCCGAGCCTCTTTCGGAAGCGCTCCGTTCACGAGGGTGGAGTCCTCAGGACCCGATCACGTTCCAAAGGCCCCACCTCTCAATACCATTGCACTGGCCATCAGGTTCCAGCAGGTGCATTTTGGGGGACTCCAGCATTCAGACCACAGCAGGTGCAGAAGCCAAGAGAACAGCTTGTGCTGTAAGAGCTAAGGCTTCCTTCTGTTTTGATTAATTTTTTGTAGAAATCGGACTTTTTTTTTCACCACGGTGTTTCTCAGTGGCTTATGGGTTCAGCAGGGTTTGTGCGGTGCTGTTGGAGTTTAATAGAGAGCCTAGAGTCTGTTCTCAGCACGCACAGGGGTTCCGGGTGCTGCCTTCGGAACCGTCCTGACCCGTCCCCGCCGGCAGAGCGGGTCTGTGTGGTGGAGGTCCCTGTGTCCACGCCCAGCAGTGCCAGGCAGAACGCGCAGCGCCTCTGGTCTTCCCGCTCATGTGGGCTGAGCCCAAATCAGGGGCCGCAACCGCCTGGTTCTTGCTGCCCCGAGTCCCGATCCGGGTCTGACGCTCAGCACGCAGGCCTGGAAAGCAGAGATGTTCCCTGGGAAGTCCTAGCTGCCAACCAGAGAGATGAGGGATTTTATTTTTTTTAGTGCCCGGTGCTTTGTCAGTGTTGCCAGTCGAGTCCGCGACGGGGACGGTGGTTGTGCCGGTGGGAAGGGGCGGCCGGGACACCCTGAGGATGTCTGGTGGTGCCGCTGCCCCCGGCTACATGGCAGCGAGCCCAGGTTCCTGAGTGGCGGGGCCTGGGGCGTGACTGCCGAGGAGGGAACCAGATCCTCGGCGGCCTTCATCCCTGACGTGGCCCAGGGAGCCACGCGAGGCGCTGGCCCGGGGGAGGAGGCACCGGGATGAGGACTGGGGGGCACAGACGTCCTCCTCGGTGCGGTCCTCGTCCTGGGAGCCTGTGTCTTCGCAGAAAAGGATTCGGTCTAGGAAGGTGGTTCTTTTCTAAGTCTGCACGTGGACGTCAGCGTCCCCGAAGTCTGCTTGTGAGGGCAGGCGCTGGCCGCGTCCACGCAGGTACGATGGCATGCGGAGGCAGAGGCCCTTTGATGGCTGGAAGGGTGCAGGGCCTCTCTGGGCCGCTGCGCTGACAGAGGACCCGGCCTGGAAGCGCCGAAACCCCACCGCGGCCTTCCTCTGCCCAGGTTTCCTTAGGAAATGCACCAATAGGGATTTGGGTGGCAGGCTGGGAGTCCGGGTGGGCCACCCCCTCTGTATAGCCTGAGAGCAGTCGGAATATCTGTCCGCTTTTACGTCTTTCTATGATTTGGTTCCCTTCTGTTGTTCCCCAGTTTCTGGGAACGTTTTGTGAGACACCCTTTCACGTAGTGGCTTGGAAAGGGCAGGAGTGGGCTGTGTCCACACTCGCGCAGTCCCGTGTGCGTGTGGCACAGGTTGCTGCTGTCCAGCTGGCTCGGTGCGGCCGAGCCTCTGGCTGGTTCATGGAAGAGCCGGCGTGTCCTGGGCCAGGAGTGGCAGTGCCAGGCCGGCAGCCAGGGCTGCTGGGGCCGGAGCCCAGATGTGCAGGAGAGAAGGCACCTGGCCGGGGGCACGTCCCACCCTCCTCTGCTTGCCTTGTGTTCGGGTCCCCAGCCTCGAGATGTGTCGCTGGCAGCCACGCTTCCGCTGCAGGTGGAAGTTACAAGGCCTCGTGGCCCTGGCTTGGGCACTGACATGACTTTCTGGGTTCTTGGCTGGAGTTTCCTTGGACTCCAAGGAACGTGCCCCCGGCCGGGTGCCTTCTATCCAGCACATCTGGCCTCCGGCCCCCAGCAATCCCGGCCTGGTCCCTGGAGAGATTGTCTCCCATAAAACCAGTCTCTTGTGCCAAAAAGGTTGGGGACCTCTGTTTACAGGTGTTCCGATTTCTGTGGCAGTTTCGTGGATCCCGTGACGAGTGGATGTGTGGACTGATTCGCGTGGACGTGGCCTCTGCAGCTGCAGTTGGTGCCTTTAACGCCTTCGCCAGGAGGTCGTGGGGCTCTGGGGCCTGGGCGTGTGATTCTCTGGCACGATTTTGCCCTGGAGCTCGGCTGAGGGATATTATTTCAAACTTCAGTTTAAAAGAAGAAAAGAACAGTTTGGGTTTTTCTCCAGTTGTTTGAGTTACCCAAGAGACCATTACTTTAGCATTTCTCGCCAGCGTGCAGGTGTTTGGGCTTCACCTGCAGAGGGGGCAGGGGCGGCTCTGTGCCCCGTGCTGTCTCTGCTGAAATGTCCGGGAGGCCCCCTGGCCCAGCCCGTGGCCTCCTGAGGACCCGCTGCTTCCTGGGTCCGGGCCCCGGCCCTTTGACTGTTGCCTTCTGGCAGCACCTGGCCGTGCAGCCGGTGGGACTGGCAGCCTGGCATGGGTGATCCGTCCCCGGGGCTGCGCTGCAGTTACAGGCAAAGCCCTGACCCTCCCGCCGGGGAAGGGCAGGGCGGCTGGTTCACCTGGGTGGAGGGCGGGTGGCTCAGTGCACTCGAGTGGACACGTCATTCGGAGACAGTGGTTAGAATCCCCTGACAAGAGAGCATCTACAAAGCCAGGTCCTACATTTTCTGGTTTTGTGTAAGCTAAATACCGAGTTTTCACAAGTCATTGTTAAGTACAGGTTCCCTCTTCATTCACAGTTTATTTAGGTACCTTTAAGTCAATTTCACATTCATGGTCTCACTGGAAAGAAAACTCTGCCACTGGCTGGCAAACCGATCCTAAGCTCCTGGTGGAATCTCGGCCTTGGGCAAGAGCTTCGAGGCCCCGGGCCGTGGCGGGCGTGAGGACTGCTCCCGTGGCTTCTGCACTGTGGTCGGTGGCTGAATCTCACTTCCGCCTTGGATGCTTGTGGGATCTCCTGGGTTGCCTGAAGCTCACTCAGGATCTCCCTGGACACTGTGGTCTCTGTCGGCTCCAAAGCGTGTGCATCAAAATGCAGGAGACTCTCCTGGCCACTGCTGCAGATTTGGAGAGCTGCCTTAGAAAAACAATATGAACTTATTTTCTCATTTTGCATATGGTCAGTATTCAGACTTTGACCATCAAATGCCAGTTAGGATTTTAAAAGACCAGCACGAATAAACTTTGAGCTTAAGAATGCAGCTTGTTACATTTAGTGTGTAGGTTAGTTAATAGATGCCGTTTGCTGTCTGCACCGGTGGGGGTGGGGCCAGGGTCAGGGTGAGTCACCGGGTTCAGGGAGCTGCTGCAGAGGTTGGGACAGGCCTCCCATGCAAGGGACTTGAAGCTGCTGATCGAAGGCAGGAAGGCGGGAGGGGAGGCTGCCTCCGCCGGGGGTACAGAGGGAGGCTCGGGCTGGGCAGCTCCGGGTTGCCGGGAGCCATCCTGGGAGGTCTCACTCGATGTGCTTTGGGACTGAGGCCAACAGATCCAGCCGGTGGCTTGGACCTGCCAGCCCAGAGCCAGAGCTGAGTTGTCCCCCTTTCTTTCGCCTTCCTGGTGCCGTCTCTCCCCTTTGGAGCAGCCTCGGCACCTGGCCAGCCCCTGGGGCTGAGCCTCCCCTTCCCCAAGGCAGAGCGTCCTGGCTGTGGGTCCTGGGACGTGGTTCTGCGTGGCCGTGGCTTCCTCGGTTTCCGGACCAGAGGGGCTCGGAGGATCTCTCTCCCACCTTTTTCTTTCCTTTTCTTCTTCCCGAAGAGATAGCGTACAAAAACAAGCCAGCATTCCTTGTTCCCTCGTTGTTTGTAACTTGTCCCGAGCCTGGCGGGGGGCCAGCCTGCCGGGTGTTCCGCCAGGCCGTCTGCAGACCTCAGGGAAGCCGGTTGTCCCGCTGCTCCTGGCGTTCCTGGAAAGCTGTGTTGGGCACAGCCAGGGCCGCCCTGGGCGCATCCCGTCTCCTCCGTCGCCGTGTGTGTGTGTGTGTGTGTGTGTGTGTGTGTGTGTGTGAGCAGAAGTTGGCTCTGGCTGCCTGTGTGGCTGTGCTGTTAATTTATCCTCAGATTTGGAAGCGCATGGGGAGCTCCGAGGAAGGGAAGAGCCACAAAATGTCAGACCCAGCAGCGGCCATCTGACTGGGCTCCAGTCCCCACGCCACGCAGTGAAGACGTTTGACTTCCTCACGTGCCGGATTTAGGCCTCATTTCGCCTGCTTTTGTGAGTTCTGAGCTCTTCCTGTTAGTTAGCAAGAGAAAGTCTGCAGAGATGACCTGCTTTCGGAGGGGTCTTCTGTGAGTGAGCGGCTGTCGGGCACGGGTGGCATGGAGTCCCCGGGCCAGGCAGGCGCCCAGCGCGGGTCTGAGTCTCCTGAGCCGTGGGCACCTTGCCCCCCAGGGGCCGGGGCGCGTCCTGCCCGCAGGGACGGCCGGGTGTCCGCGCGCACCTTGCCGCCGCGTCTCCAGAGACTCACTGTTACCCCGCTCCCCCGGAGCTGTTGTGTGACAGCCGGCTGTTCAGTAGAGCCGGTTGAGCAGAGCTAGGGGTGTGTCAATTCTAGTCGTGAGTGTAAAAACACATTTGTGTGGCGAGAATGCCACTTTGCCCCTGTGGCCTTCCTCCCGTGACCCAGAGCCCAGTGTGACCACCAGGAAAACATCACATTCCAGCAGAGACACGTCCTGCTGTATACGCGTCTTACAGTGTAGCTGTCCACTGTATGCCTGTCCTGCGGTATACTTGTCCTGTAGTTTGCCTGTCCTACTGTATACCTGTCCTGCAGTATACCTGTCCTACTGTATACCTCAGGCTGCCAAGGTCCTCACAAACAGCTTCACAGCCAAGGGGAGTCTAAGCAAACACGACACCTTCCCTGGTGGGCTCCTGGAATGGAAGAAAGGCATTGGTCGACAACCTAAGGAAATCGTAAACTCTCTGTTTTACTTAGAGTGATCTGTCAGTCTCGGTTCCTGAATGGTGGCTAGTGTACCACGGTAGCGCAAGACGCTGAGATCACGGCAGGGAAACGGCAGGGGTTACTGGTAGGATATGTGGGAACTCTCTGTACTATCTGCTCAATTTTTAATCAAGTCTGTTAATAACATTCGAGCTCAAAAAGTGAAGTGAATGTGTAGGTATTCTCTTTTGCTCATTACTTTTATATGAATGTTTGTATACTGTAGGCACTTCAGCATCTAGCTTTTAAATTTTTCCCTTTGGGGACGACTCTAAATTTATACCAAAACAGCTGTTTTATTCTTTTCTTATGGTTGCTACGTGGATGTGATGTCATCGATTTAACAGGTCAGTGTTGGTGGACACTGAGTTTGCTTTTAGTCTTTCCATTGTTGGTATAAACATCGTGGCCCCGAAGAGCTCCTGTTTCCGGACTTTTTTATTAAGTATAACAGAAAAGTGCACAAACCGAAAGTGCTTATTAGCGTGATGGATCCTCAGAAAAGGATCGCACCTGTGACTGTCACGCAGCCCAAGACACGGGCACTCCCGCCCCGACGTGCCCCTGGCAGTCAGCCCTGCCTCCCGGGAGTCACCGCCCTGGCTCAGGTTATCAGGTCAGTGTTTCTCGGTTTTGAGCTCTGTGTGAGCGGAATCTTACATACGCACCCCTCGCCTGCCTTCTTCCCTCAACAGCATGCTCCTGAGAGTCACTGCATCGCTGCTTGTAGGGGCGGGTTCTTTGTTTCCATGGGTGTGCGACCTTTCGTGGTGCCTGCCGCAGGTTATTTATGCCTTCGGAATTGTTTTGTGGAACACCACTGTGACATCTTGTCAGCCCCCATGGGAAGTCACTTCTCGCAGCCAGGTGTGTGTGCCAGACCGTTCCCCCAGCTGAGGGTACCAGTTCATGCTGCGGCCCGTCTCGCGAGGTTCCACCCGCTCCGTCCTCCCCATTGGTGCTACTAAATTCGTTTCCATTTTGACTGCAGTGGTTGAGTTTGTGTTTCCCGATTACTAAACATGTTGAGCACCTTCTCATATGTGTATTGGCCAGCTAGACGTCCTCTTTGGTGGAGAAGTGCCTGTCCAAGTCTTTTGCTCATTTGAGAAATCGGTTTGTCTTTATTTTTCTTGCTAATCTGTAGGAGCTATTTATACAGACTGGATATGAGTCTTTCTTTGGTTATTTCTGTTGCTATTGTCAGTCTGCAGACCGCCTTTTCTCTTTCCTAGTGGTGTTTTTTTTGGCGAACAGATGTTCTTAATTTTAACGTAGTCTGATTTATTGATTGTTTTATTTATGCCTAGGTCGTGGAGATATTCTACATTGTTTCTGAGAAGCTTCATTGTTATATCACTGATTTAGATCTGTGGTTCACTGGGATTTTTTTTTTTTTTAATATGCTATGAAGTAGGGATTGGGGGTTACTTTTTCCTTTTGGATGTTTGGTTGTCCCAACAGTATTTGTTAAAAAGAGTCACCCTTTATTCTCTGCTGTCCAGTCCACTTTGTCATAAGTCAAGCATCTCGTGCAAGCGGGTCTGTTTCTGGACCTTGTTCTGGCACAGGGCCGCGTGCCTGTGTGCCGGACCGCGCGGTCCTAGCTGACCGCAGCTTTGGGGTCAGTTGTATCTAGCAACGTGGGCCTTGCAGCTTTGTGACAGCTGTTCAGAGCATGTCTGGGTTCTTCTTAGCCCTTTGCATTCCCATATATATTTTTCAATTTCAACAGAATATCTGCTGCAATCTCAACTGGAATATTGATTTGCATATGAAATCAGTTTGAGTCTTCTATAAATACGGTGTATCTTTCAATCACATCTTGCGGTTTTCAGTACAGACGTCTTATTTCTTTTGCTAGATTTACTTCTATATTTTTGTGCGTTTTCTTGGGGGGATAATGTTTCAAGTTTCACGTTTTTTTGTGATGATATTTAGAAATATAATTAATTTTCGTATAGTCACCTTGTCTTCAGAAACCTTGAACAATTTGCTTATTATTCTAGTTTATCTGCAGATTCTTTGGGAGTTTTTTAGTGTATACTGTCTGTGGGTAATGGATGTTTCATTCCTTCTTTGCTAATTTTTAAGTCTTTTGCACCTTTTTTACTTGCCTCACCGCCTGGGACCTTTGGTCAAATGTTAAACAGCCCTGGCAGTAGTGGGCATCTAGATCTTGTTTGAATATCAAGGGAAAACAGTTGAGTATTTCATCATTGTGTATAAAATTTGCTATAGGTTTTGCGTAAATAATCTGTGAGATTGACACAGTTTTCTTCTGTTCTTAGTTTGCCAAGAGTTTTTCTCATGAGTAGGTGTTAAAATATTAGGGGGAGAACCATGTGAAATTGTAGATATTTGATCATCTTCAATCTACAAAAATGGTACTTTCATTTGGTTCAGCGTACTGTAGTAGACTTTTTCTGTATCTATTAATCATATGATTTCCTCCCTTTATTTGATTAATGTGATAAATTTTCTTAATTGATGTTTCAATGTTTACCTTGCCTTTCTGTAGCCAACCTTACATCTGTACTAACGATGATAATGCATTATTCTTTTTATGTACTTTGAATTTATTTTGCTTATATTCTGTTTAATTTTTTCATCTAAATGTATGAATGAGATTGCTATGTCATTTTCTTTTGAAATATTTTGTTAGGTTTTGATATCAAGGTTGCAATAGCCTTTTACAGTATGACGAAGTGGTCCTCTGGGACTGGCAAAGCTTTCCCATAACAAGCTGGATGGTAAATACTTCAGGATTTGTAGACCACATATGGTCTTTATTGCATATTCTTCTTCTTTTTCTTTTCTTTTTTTTTTTTTAGAGACTAATTAAAAATGTAAAAACCCATCTTATTTTGCAGGTTGCACAAAATCAGGCTTGTATTTGGCCTGTGGGCCTTAGTTTGCTGAGCACCATTGATTCTCTTGAAGAGTTTATGTAAGGTGGATGTTATTTCTTCTTTAAATGTTTGGAAGAATTCATTTTCAATCTATCTTGGAGTTTTCTTTGTGGGACAACTTGTAAATTACACCCTTAACTAACATAGGACTATTTAGATTTTTATTTTTTCTTGTGTCAGTTTTTGTATGTTTAGTTCCTCTTGGAATTTTTTTCATTTCATCTAAATTTTCAAATGTATTGATGTAAAATAGTTTAAATGCCCTTTCATTATCTTTGTAATGTCTGTAGGCTTTGTAGTGGCATTCCTTTTCTAAGTCCTGATATTGTTCTTTCTCTTTTTTCCTCCATTGGACTTTATTAGTTATATTAGTATTTTTAAAGAACCACGTTTTGTTTTCTTGATTCTGTATTGAATTTTTAAATATATCTGTTCTTATTGCTATTATTTCCTTTTATTCTTTGAATTTAATTTGCTGGGTTTTGTTGTTTTCACTAATTAAGATAAATATTTAGATTATTGAATTTTTTTCAGAGTTTCTTTTTCTGTAATCATGCACTTAAGAAGCTATAAATTTCCACCTATTCATGGCTTTAGCTGGATTGTGCAAGGTTTTTAATGCCATTTTCATTATAATTTGGTTTAAAATATATCTATATTTTAAAAATGTTTTCTTTGCCCCGTGGCTTATTTAGAAATATATTTCATAATTTCAGGGATTTGTGAATTCCCTAGTATTTTGCTTTCATTTTGTTAACTGATTTCTAGTTTAATTTCTGTATGATCATTGAATTTACTATATATAGTTTCAGTTTTTAAAAATGCTTTGAGTTTTGCTTTATTGTTGATTACGTCGTCAGTTTTGTAAATGTTTTATGCATACCTGAAGAGAATAAGTCAACTGTGAAGATCTGTCAGTTCTACAGGTCAGTTTAATCAAGTTTGCTAATGATGGTGTTGGGATTTTCTGTTAAGTACCAATTTTATTATCTGCTTTCCTATCAGTGACTGGGAATGGTCTTTTAAGGTCCCCTGCTGTAATCGTAGATTGGTATTGTTTTCTCTTTTAGTTCTGTCAGTTTTTGCTTTTGCTTTTGCGTATTTCAAAGCTCTTGTAGGCCTATGCAGATTTAGAACTTTTACACTTTCTTGTTAGAATAACCACCTTTTTATTACAGTGAAATGTCCATCTTTCTCCCTTGCTTGCCGTTTCCGTTTCCCTGCGGCCGGCCTGGGGCCGCTGCCCTGCTCCGCGCAGCCCTCAGCGTGCCCACGCAGCCCGGTGGGACGGGCCCGGCCCCTCGCGGCCGCTCAGCTCTGTCCTCCGGGCGGGGCCTGCAGGCAGGTCAGCACGTGCCTCCAGGGGAGACGCGGGCGCAGGAGGTCCTGTTCTCACTTCCCGTCTCTGCCACACTTTGGCCCCGAGAGTTCTGGCCGTGTTGACGGTCCGAAGCCTTCCCATGTGCACACCTGCGCTTTATGTTTTAACCTGTGCTGCCGCTCCGGGCTGGGGAGAGTCTGAGATAACCTCGTTTGCTGTAGCGCAGAGTGGAAGCTGGGGTTCATCTGCCAATGCCGGGTTCGGCGTGTTAGTGCAGAGACGCGCAGTTTCCGAGCGTTCGCCTCTCTCTGTCCGCTCCCGGCGCGGGTTCCCTGATTCTGTCGCACCTGCACATCCACGTCCACGTCCACAAGTGCCGGGAGGAGTCGCGGACTTGCACTCACCGATATCTTGCAGTGGAATAACTGTTGGGCATGTTTTAAACTGGACTGAAATACATCTGCAGCCTCGAGCTGCTCTCACAGCACTTGTATTCAGGTATTTTATGAGGTGATTTATGTCGCACCTTATAAACGGTCTCAAATCTCTGACCTGAATGCAGTGGGCAGAGCCGTCCGGCCCCTGCTGCCCGCCCGCCTTCCCGCCCTGCCTCCCGGCCTCGCGCCTCCTACCTTGTTCTCCCTCCATGAATGAAGAATTCATTCAGGACTTAGCTTGAGAAGTAACCTGTGGGACGTTGCTTTTCTTGCCATCGGTCCCCGTGACTTTGCCGGAAGCGCCCTCCCTCCCCGCCTGTGAGGGCAGCAGCCGCGATTTCCCTCCTGGGCGGCAGGGCGGGGGCTTGACTTGGTTTCTGCCTTGCGTTTGTCGTCTGTTGAGCCAGGGGCTGCAGTACCTGACGCTGAGATCCTCCTGTTGCAGGGGCAGTCGAGTCCAGGGAGGTTGGAAGTGAGCCAGGGGGCAGCAGACTGGTGACCCAGGGTCTTTGACACCTGAGGCTGGCGTGCAGCACGGCTCAGCTGCTCTCACGTAACCGCTCTTTTGGGATGAGGGAAGGCCGAGGGTCAGAGCTGTTTCTGCGCATTAAAAGTTACCTTTTCTGTTTAGTAATCCATGCATTTCACGTGATACGCTCGAGTTACATGTACCAGGCTTAGCGCATCACATTTAAATGTGTCCTTCATTCAATAGAGCTGCTCACTTGAAACCTTGAAAATAAATACGCTTCATTTGCAGAGTGACTTGCGGAGAGCCCAGTGTTACGGAAGCCGCAGCCGCTCTCCTGCGAGAGGCCAGGCTCTGTGGCCAGGAGGCCGCCTCGGCCTTGCCCTGCAGCAGTTGTTGTGTCGGGGCCGCGTCCTCCTCGAGGGGAGGCCGAGAGTGGGAAGGTCAGCTGAGGGGCCACTGCGGCCCGGCACCGCCTGGTGTTCGGGGAGGAGCCCCTTGGAGCGGCCGCTGAGACGGACGGTCACAGGGCAGAGTTCGGGCGTCCCTTGCCCCTGGCCATCTCCCCTCCTCCCCGTCCCCCTCCGCCGTCCTGGATGCCAGGCAGCGATGAGGCCCCTGGAGCCTGGAGCCAGGCAGAATCCGAGGCTGCCACATCCTCCTGGCTCAGCGTCCCCTTTAGGGCGTGGTTGTGGGTCTCCCCTCCCTCCCGCTGGTCCTGCAGAAGGCCCGCGTTGGGCCGCTCCGGCCACTCACAGCGTCCCTCCCGGGCCCTCCTGTCACTCTCCCAGCAGCTGTGCGCAACCTGCCAGCAGCCTGCAGATGGCGGCCACCACACCGGCCCTGCCCGGGACCGCGGCCGCCTCCCGCCGGGCTCCGGCTGCCTCCGCTGAGAAACGAGGCTCCCGAGACTTCACCTTGTAGGGCCTGGTGAGGATCGAGCGAGGCGGGCACGGAGCCAGTGCCCCGTCCTGCCCAGGGCCGTCAGCTGCTGTCCTCAGCACAGGACCCAGAGCCGGCCCTAGCCCCGGGCCGCCCCCAGCGTCTCTGGCGAGTTTCAGTTTAATCAGCCTTGTCACGCTCGTGCCCTTTTTGACAAATATAAATAACCTGTGTCCTTCAGTGTTTGGGATTCCAGGATAACTGGAACATCAGTTCTCAAAGCAAATCAAGCAAGGGTGTTCCTGCACTCGCCAGCTTCCCCTCCCCCACGGGAGCCGCCCGGGGGTCTGGCCTCAATTGTCCCCACGCGATGCCCCCCCACCCCCACGCTGCCGCTGTCCTGGGCACAGGCCGCACAGGAGGGGCAGCGGGAGGGGTGCGTGCAGAGGACAGCCAGGGAGAAGCCGGCCCGCCCCGCCCTCCGGCCCCACGGCAGCGGGGGCTGCGTCCGTCTCGCTGAGATGAAGGGCAGCGTCAGATGTGTATTTTGACTTTAGGTGGTTAGCGACTGCAGACCTTGAAGCCCAGCTCTGGAGAAGGGGTGACAGGGACTAGGGGTCCCCACCATTCCAGTAGGCCCCCACCTTCGAGGTCTGCACAGCCGTGGGGGCTCGGACGCCTCTGAGGCCTTCAGGGGCGGCCTGGGTGGGTGCGTGTGGCCGGCTGCAGGCCCGGCACTGCAGGACGCCCCACCCCGCGGGCCCGCTCTGCCTGTGGCCCGGCCGGGCTGCTGCTCCCAGGCGGCCCGGGGCCTGGAGGAAGGAGCTCAGCTTACACTCCCAGCCTTTTAGGCGGTCCTCGGCCGCCAAGTGGTTTCTTAAAAAGAATTCCTCCTCCCCTGATTAATTTCTGGCATGCGGCGTCGGGGCTCTTGCGTCAGTGAGTCGTCATAAGCCCCCAGTTGTCTGGATCAGGCATAAACACCCGGCCAGCTCCGCCGCTGCTGACGCCCGGCCAGGGCTGGCCTGCGCTCCTGCTCCGCGGCGGCTGGAGGCGGAGGAGGCCAGCGGGCGCCGCGGGTCAGGCGCGTGGCCACCCCTGACAGAGCCCTCTCTCGGGGCGCCGAGCTCGGCCGATCAGACGCACACTGTGCTCACTGCGGGAGGGTGTTGGGCACAGATGCGACTTGTTTCCTGAACGCTTGGTATTTCTTTTTCCTCCCCGCCCCCAACTCCCAGTTCTCATTAGCAGGGTGCTTTACTGGTTGCGTGTGTTCGCTCCCTTCCAGTGGGGGCTCTGCAAGGTTGAGCAAGACCCCGGGAGACAGGCGTGGGCCGTGCATTTGGGGGTGTGGGGAGCCAGAGGTGGCACCGCGCATTCCTGGTCTGGATCTCCGGGACACAGTGCTTTACGGGAGGCTTCCCGGTGCATTCTGTGACGCCCTCCGTGAGCCTTCTGCGCCAGGATTTGAGATCCTCAGAAAGTCCCTGGGCTGCGTGTGTCCCGCTCTTGTGTGTGTGGGACCCTTGTCACCTGGGCACCCTTGCAGAGCTCCGCCTGGTCCTCAGAGAGGCCAGAGACCAGGGGCCGCTGACCCCCAGCCCTCGGTTGAGCAGCCGTCACGCTCAGTCCTGTGTCAGGGCTCCCGCAGGGGGCTGGGGGAGCAGGTCCTTCGTGGGTGATCCAGGCGGTTGGTTGGCAGGTAGGCATGGGCCCTGCTACAGCTGGAGGGTGGGAAAATCGAGGCTTCCAGGCTGTCCTCAAGGGCTCATGCTCCTAACGGGCACGGGAGACGTGGCCTCTGGAAACCAGCAGTGTAGGCGCCGAGGGACGCGGTGGTTTTGCCTCGACCTTCAGAAGAGATGGGGCCTGAGCCCCGGACAGTGGGGCGCCGGCACAGCAGTGGGCGGGCAGCGCCCAGGCCGTCCAGGCCCCACTGGCGGACGCTGGTCAAGAACCGGGAGCAGGCAGGGCCTGGCCGTGCTTGTGAACTCGGCGTGTGTCTCTGGGCCTGCTCTGGTTTCCCAGCGCCTGCGGGGCACAGGTGCACGACGGGGAGAGTGTCAGGCCCTGGTCCCAATCGCATCCCGCGAGCCACGGGCACAGTTGGGCGCAGTTTCCCTCAGAAAGCCCCATGGGTAGAACCGCGGTCCGGGGCCACGTCCAGGTGGCCGGCTGGGCACTACTGTTGGATTTCAGGGTCCTTGGTTTCTGCTTGTTTCCCACCTGTGCACACAAGCTGTGGCGTGGGCCAGGGTTTGCGGGAGGTTCAGGAATGAGAAATCAGTCCAGGTGCCTGCGGGAGACACTGGGGTGTGAAGGTGGGGAGAGACTGCTGGGAGAAGACCTGTGGGCAGAAGAGCCAGCTGTCCCTCCCTGGACGCCGGGCTCTGCAGGCAAGCGGCCTGGGCCCCAGCAGGTCTTCCACCAGACCCCCTAGGTCTGCGCGGGCTGGGCCTCAGCCCCGGGGCTTGGGGAGAAGCGAGTGCATGTTTGTTCCGCCCAGGCGTGTCTGGTTCAGGCCCTGGGCCCCACGCTCGCCCTGTGGGAAAGCGTAGTTTCCCTCCCAGGTGGGACGTGCGGCCGAGCCCTGTGCCCCAGGAAACCAGCTGCGGGTGCAGCGCCAGGACCCGGGCCTCGGCCCGTCTAACCCGCAGGCCCCCGTGGCTTCCTGGGGGCCGCGCCACACAGAGACCCCGAGACGGCAGTTCCCCGAAGGCAGTTAGCCCGCCATCACGGTGGGAGCGTTTGCAGAGGCAGGTGCGGACTGTTTGAGCCATTCCTGAGTGATGTGGTCTCGCTCGTTCCTCACGTCTTGTGCCTCGAACTCCCAGGGCCTGGGAAGGGCGCGTCTGTGGGTTTGTTTGCCCTTCTCCTCAGGACCGCGAACGGGGGTGCCCTCCGCCCGGTCGGGGCCGGCGTGGGAGCCGCTGCGCCCCAGGTGCTGTGGGCGCCGCGCCTGGACCGCAGAGGCGCAGGTGCGCTTGCTGGGATGCCGGGCCCGGCGGCGGAGGGCTCGAGGAGATCGTGCAGGGCTTTAATGACCCTGCCTGCCTTTCTCATTTCCCGAGTCTCGAAGGCTGTTCCATTCGGTTACATAAATCAATTCTTTACATTTTTTAGACGTGGGTACTGTTTTAGTCTGTTTACCAGCAGGTGTATCAATTTCTTTGTTCATCAAAGTTCTTTTTTTTTATTGTGGTAAAATATACATAACATAAAATTTTCCATTTTAACCATTTTTTAAGTGGCAGTAGGTACTTGCACGTTGCTGTACAACCATCACTGCCCACCTCCGGGACTTCCACCTTCCCAGACAAGCTGCCCCAGCAGACAGCTCCCATTCCTCCCCCGGCCCCCACCATTCTCCTTCCTCTGTGAATATGACCACTCTAGGGACCTCATCTGAGTGGAATCATACAGCATTTGTCCTTGCATGCCTGGCTTATTTCACTGGGCATGATGTTTCAGTATTTATCCACGTTGTAGCATGTGTCAGAATTGCTTTTTCTTTTTTTTTTTTCTTGAGACACAGTTTCACTCTGTTGCCCTGGGTAGAGTGCCGTGGCATCAGCCTGGCTCACAGCAACCTCCAACTCCTGGGCTCAAGCGATCCTCCTGCCTCAGCCTTCCGAGTAGCTGGGACTACAAGGCACAAGCCATGATGCCCAGCTAATTTTTCTGTTTTTAATAGAGATGAGGTCTCACTCTTCTTGCTCAGGCTGGTCTCAAACTCCCGAGCTCAGGGATCCTCCCACCTCGGCCTCCCATAATGCTGGGATTACAGGCGTGAGCCACCGCACCTGGCCAATTTTGTTCCTTTTTAAGACTGAAGAATATTCCATCGTGTGTATATATCACATTTTGTGTCTCCATTCATCTGTTGATGGACACCTGGGATGTCTCCACTTTGTGGCTGTTGTGAATAATTCTACAAATGTCGGTGCACACGTAACTGTTTGAATCTCTGCCTTCAGATCTTCAGGGTATGTACTAATACTGAGGACTGGAACTGACAAGTCATATAATTTTACATTTGATTTTTGAGAAACCACCAAACTCTTTTCTCTTCTCCAGTTTTTTGGAGAATGGCCATCCTAGTGGGTGTGAAGTAGTATCTCATTGTGGTTTAGATTTGCATTTACATAATAATTAGTGATGTTGAGCATCTTTTCATGTGCTTATTGGCCATTTGTGTATGTTCTTTGCAGACATGTCCATTCTTTTGCCCATTTTTGAATTGAGTTGTTTGTGTTTTTGTTGTTAAATTGTAAGAGTACTTCACACATTAGGAATGTATGATTTGCAGATTTTTTTCTCCTATTCTGTGGGTTGTCGTTTCATACTCTTGATGCACAAAAGTTTTTAATTTCGATGAAATCCAATTAATCTAATTTTTCTTTTGTTGCTTGGCCTTTGATGCCATATCTAAGAAGCCACCACCAAATAAATCCAAGATCATGAAGATTTCCAGCTACGTTTTCTTCTAAGAGTTTTATGGTTTTAATTCTTACATTTGGACCATTGATGTACTTGGAGTTAATTTTTGCCTATGGTATGAGGTTGGGGTCCAGCTTCATTCCTGCCTGCGGTATCCAGGTGTCCCGGCACCACCTGTGGAAGAGGACGCTGCTCGCTTTTAACCTGCTGCCGGGAGTGAGCGTTGCCGAGGAAAGATCTCGCTACTTTTTCAGGTTTTCTTGGGAAGCGCCGTGAGTTCCCGATGGTTTCCCTTCCCAGGTCAGTGGAGGTTCTGCTTGCTGCATTTGTGTTTCTCCTTCTCTGGCTCATGCCCCTGCGTCAACACCTCCCGACTCCCCCTCCAAGGGACGGAGAGTTTGGGAGCAGCGACAGGGCTTCCTGCAGGCGACAGAGCAGCCTGTGTGCAGCTCAGGTTCCCAGTCGCGCCGACTGCGAGCTCTCGCGTCACCTGAGTGGCTCTCGGGTCACCCTCTCAGCTCGCTGCCCGGGGCCCTGAGCGTGCCGGCCGGTGCGGGCAGCAGGTGGGCTGCTGAGCGGGAAGCCGTAGCGCACACACGCAGCGCCTGGGCTGCTTCCATGGCCCCCGCAGAGCAAACCCACGGTGGCAGGAGGCTTTGCAGGGAGCAGGATTAATTTATCCCAAGGAGTTTAAATAGCGCTCTTCTTGCACTACGTTGAAACTGCCTGGAGACCCAGATTGCCGCTGTTCTTTTGCTTTCCAGTCTTTCAGAGCCTTCCCGCCTGGGGTGGCACGGCGCGGGTCTGTTTCTCTACGCCGGGCTCGCGTCGTGGCCGGGGCAGGGTTGGTTTCCCAGTGGCGTGCCACCGCGCCGGCCGCAGGGCCGTGTTTCCTTCGGCTAACTGTGGTTGCGTTTTTGCCCCCGCACATCCAGTTTGGGTTTCGAATGCGGGATCATCCGACTATTTTGTGTTTGGGAATATTCCTCAGCTACCCAGAGTTTCCTGTTGATACGCTACGGCTAGGTTTTTATTTTTTTAACCACCATCCAATTTCATGCCTTCTCCGGTGCGAGCCCTTGGCATTTCAGGTACATCCGCCCTTGTCTTTGCCTCATAAACATACCCCACGGTGTGCGACCTCATCCAGATGCAGCTTTTGAGGCTGCCGGCCTCCCCGTGTCTTCCTTCCCCGCGGCCGGGAGTCCTGAGATCCGCCTTCCCTCGCCCGTGTCCACACGTGACATACGGCCTCGCAATCCCAGAATGCTCAGAAAGAGATTATTCACCTGTGACACGGAGCCCCTGGCGGTGTCGGGCTGGCCGAGGGCGCGGAGGAGCCGTGTGTGAGGCTCGCGGCCCGTCTCCACCGCCTCCCGAGGCGGGTGCTCAGTGAAGCCCCTGTGTTTCTCTTTGTGTCCGTGTTAAAGGCCCCACCCCCTACTCCTTGATTTCATTGGCCTTCGCTCTTGAGTACGTGGCACCTGGACACAGCCGGGCAGAGCAGCGGCGCCCCGCCCGCCAGCGCTGTCCCGTCACCCCGGCGTCCCCAGCTGCCCCTCGCTCTCCTGGTTTGCCTCCGGACACAGGATCAGACGTGTGCCCTTTTCCTTCTCCGAGGGGCGGAAAGAACGTCCCACGGGCAGCCCCTTCCTGGCCAGCGTGCCCTGGCTGCGGCTCCCAGTCGCGAGGGGGCAGCCCGCCGCGTGTCGGCTTCCGGTGCTGGCGTGGCTTCCGTGTTTGCTCTCAGGGCCCCGCTCCATGTGGGGCTTGCTCCTGTGCGTGCTGCTGTCAGGTGTGGATCCAGGTCTGTCTTTTCCCGGGTGGCCCCGCAGCTGCCCTGGCACCACGTATTGGGAAGTCTCCCGTCGCCCCGGCGACGGAGATGCCGCCTGCGTCTGGCGCTAGAGCTCCCTCCGCACTGGGGTCCGTTTCTGGACGTGCTGTTCCGTCCCCTGCGTCTCCCGACCACGCCGGCGCCATGCTTTCCTGAGTGCGGGGGCCTCGCGGGTGATTAACCGGTGCGTCGGGCTCCGCTTTGAGAACTTTCCTAGCCCTTAGGTATCTGAGCTGTGTCTCCCTCCTTGCTTTCTGGAGGTCTCGTTAGACGTGCGTCAGGTGGCGGTGCCGGCCCGTGTGGCCCCAGGGACCGGCCTCACGAGGGCTGCAAACACGGACGGAGCTTTTCCCGAGGTGGCCCCTCCTGCCGTGTGCCCCCCCCCACGTGTCCTGGAGGCAGTTTTCCAAGGTAGGGGTGGGGGGTGGCGCTCTGGGGCCTGGTCCCCAACAAGCCACGGACCGGTTTCGGTCCTCACCTGGGGCATCGGGGACCTCAGTGTGACTGTCTCTCCCTCTGTCCTTCAGGTCCCCTGACCTCTCCTACTTTCCGCCTTTTTATCTTCCTGTGCTGCGTTCTGGGTTATTTCTTCGATGCTGTTTTCCTGGTCACCAGTTCTCTCTTTGGCTCTGTCTGCTTGATGTGTAGTTTTTATTTCTGCAAGTTCTGTTTGGGTCATTTTCAGATCCGCCCCATCATTTTTGATATGAATAATGGCTGATAACGTATCATCTCGTTGATTCTTTACCCTTCCTTCGGGGGAAAAGCGTGGGCTTTTATCACCCGCCTTTGGAAGATGGGAACTGAAGCACAGAGAGGTTAGGGAGCCTGACCAGGGTTGCACAGCAGGACCAGGTACTCACCAGCTCCGCTGTGACCCTCAGATGACCTTGCTTGTTCCTTCAAGTGTGTCATTCACCTGGGCTTCATGGCCCGCATCTTGATGTCTTCATGGCCCGTCATCGATGTCTTCCCTGGGCTGACTCCTACTCTTGAGTTTTGATTGTGACTTTACATCCTTATATTTTTTTATGGATGTTCTTTTGGGACTGACAGCACGTTCACCCAGAAAGGATTTATGCCGCTTCTGCGGGTGCCTGGGCCGTGCCGCGTGAGAGACACCCGAGGATGTGTGTCACGCCTCGGGGTTGTCCAGACTCTCCCCGGAACCTTCCGAGCCGCTCTGTGGTTAGCTAACAGGGGACTCTTCTTTCTTCGCCGCCCTTTCCAGCCAGCGTCAAGCCCGGGTGGACGCATCCTGCCCCCTCCCGGGGAGATGCCGCTGGTGGCCCTGGCGCACTCGGGTGGCCCTGGAGCACTCGGGTGGCCCTGGCGCACTCGGGTGGCCCGGCGTCCTCAGGGCAGGCGCCGGCTTCCCGCCAGCCCTCGTCTCTGGTCCTGGAGTTCCTGTCCCCCGGGGTCCTGCCCACTGGGGTCCTGACCTTCGCACGACACGGACGTGCTCCGTGTGCCCGTCTCAGGCGCAGAGCCCGTGAGAGCCGGGCGTGCAGGGGCCGAGGGCTGGGCCGGCCACGTTTGCCGAGTGACCTGGAGACCTGCGAGTCGTTCCTGACCGCCAGCGACCTCTCCACGGGTTGAGAGGGTCATGCCTGTTGTGTGCAAGCTCCTGTGGCGCACACACCCTCAGCCGGCGTGGCGGCGTGGGCAGGCGCGGTCACCTTTGGTTTCCGTCCGGATCGTCCTCCTGTCCCGGGGAAGGAAGGCTCTTCCGGGTTTGCCACCGTCTCCTGGGTCTCTCGCAGAGCCTCTTTCTTCTAAAATTAGTCGCTGGCTGATGCGGGGACATTTTCCTAGGCTTATTTTGTCAAGAGCGTATTTAATAAAGAGCGCATTTAAAAACACGGGGCGAGTTCGAGCAGAAGCCAGACTCTGCTGCTCGGAACATCTGTCTGTCGGGGAGGAAGGGACAGACGGCCGGGGACGGATAACGCCGGAGCTTCCTGGTCCTGCCACCTGGGAGCATCCGCGGGGCACACGGACAGGTCAGGCCCAAGCCAAGTCCCCAGCCGTGGGCGCCCCGTGCGGGGCCAGCGCCGTGGGCTGCCGTCCCTCTCCGCACTGGAGTCTCTGCCGCGCTGGCCAGGGGCGGCCGGCCGGCGAGGGGAGCCCAGGAGGCGGCCGGCGCTGCCGTCCTGCAGCGCAGAGCTGGGGACTGTGGAGTGACTCCCGGGCTCTTCCTTTCCCGGGGAAGGCCCGGAGCTGCCCCGTGGGCTCCCCAGTGGATCAAGGACCCAGCCTCGGGCCGGGCTGCGCTCTGCTGTGTCACTGTGCAGAAAGCTGCCAGGTCACTGTTCCATCACTGTCTTCACACCTGTTAAGAAGCCTCAGCATGGGAATTTTGGGAAAAAATGCAGTTTTTTTTTTTTTTCTTTTTTGAGACAGAGTCTCGCTTTGTTGCCCAGGCTAGAGTGAGTGCCGTGGTGTCAGCCTAGCTCACAGCAGCCTCCTACTCCTGGGCTCAAGCGATCCTCCGGCCTCAGCCTCCCGAGTAGCTGGGACTATAGGCATGCGCCACCATGCCCGGCTCATCTTTTCTATATATATTAGTTGGCCAATTAATTTCTTTCTATTTATAGTAGAGACAGGGTCTTGCTCTTGCTCAGGCTGGTTTCGAACTCCTGACCTCGAGCGATCCGCCTGCCTCAGCCTCCCAGAGTGCTAGGATTACAGGCGTGAGCCACCTCGCCCGGTCAAAGAATGCAGTTTTAAGCGAGCTTTTAAACATTTGTTTAGAACAGAACCTTGAAGTTCTGTGAGAAACTGGGCCCCTGTGTGCAGTGTCGGGGGCCAGGCTGACCTCTCCCGTCTCAGGTCACCCGCGTGCTTCCTCCACGCTGCTCCCGTGAAACAGCAACAGGGCTTACGAAATCCTGGGTGTTTGGTGTCACTTGTGTCTTAAATCTGTCATTGGCGGCCTGTTGGTGTGACACTCAGACTTTACGTTTCCCGGACGCTCAGAAAGAGACGCTCGGTGTTAGGTGTTCTGCGGATCAAGACAGCTGGCGCCGGCCGGGAACACTTCATCTGCGGTTCGCTTGGCGCTTGACACACGCCACCCGATATACCGCTCCCCGTCGGGCGGGCGTCTCCAGGCCGAGGCCTGCTCGTGCCAAACATTGCGACACAGCGCGAGACCGGCGTGCCGGCGCCCGGAGTCAGCTGCGGTGCCCGAGCAGGCTGTGGGGCGCAGGCAGAGGACGCCTTCGTGTCCGGGCTGCCAAGACTCGGAAGGGGCCTAGCGGCAGGTCAAGCCATCCCCTGGGGGGGCCGGTGCTGCCAAGCCCTGTCCGGGGCCGCAGATGGCCACCCGCCCTCTGAGACCCTGGGATGCAGCCGGTGTTTGCTCCACCTGGCGGAAGATCTCGGAACCCTGTGCGGGGACGGCAGCAGGCCTTTCATCCCACGCCGGTGGGGTTTTCTGAAGAATGTGGACAGATAGCGCTGGCATCTGCCGCGTAGATGGTTATGGGATGAGTCCTCAGTGCAGCCCAGTGTAGAGCGAGTCTCTGTCGGTGGCCCCTGCCTCCCTGCCTGTGTCTGCTCCCTCACCAAGCTCCTGGCCCGTGAGCGGCAGCCCGCAGGGGCCCACGCTGCAGGCCAGGCACCCCTGGTGCTCACAGGGCCCTGCCTCGGGGCCCAGCTCCTCTCTCGAGTCCCGAAGGGCCCACAGAGGGCGCTGGGTCCTTCCCGCTTCATCTGGGAGCCGCATTCCTGGCCCCTGGGGAAAAGCGCCAGGTCCCAGGCCGGGAGTGGGCGCGCCAGCCTTCGCGGGAGCTTCCTGAACGGGGGCTGGGGCAGAGTCTTGGCCGGTGGCTGACCTGGGGCAGGTGAGTCTGGGAGCTGCCCGGCTCAATGTTGGGCTCCAGGAAGGAGGAAGGAGAGGCTAGACACAGCCCCTGGCCCGCAGGCCCAGACCGTGGTTGGTCCCCAGGCGCCCACCGCCCTGCACCTGCCTCTCTGGGGGGTGGTGCTCTGGTTTCTAGGAGCCCCGGGGGCTTTCCGTCCAGCCCTCTTCACTGCTCACCCAGGTGCAGGTTTGACTTCCAGCCATCCTCAGCCTCGATGGAGCCTGGGCTTTTCCCGAGTTCAGACGGTGAATCCAAACCTGGGAGTGGGCAGGAGTGGGGCGGGGAGGGACCCACGTGGCCCTGTCCTCCCACAGGTGACACTGTACCCAGGGGTTGGGCCCGTCAATCCTGGGGGGAAGGACGGGGCAGAGGGACAGCTGGGAAGGGCCCCAGCGTTGCAGACGGGCAGCCAGGCCTGCTGGCGGGAGAGCAGCGGGTGGTGCGGGGGAGGGAGCAGTAGGTGGGGGAGGGGCTGGTGCCCCCGCCCTTTCCCTCTTTGGAGGCAGGATGCCTTCTCTGTCCTCTGTCACTACCACCAGCCACCTCTAGGGGGTGATTCGAAACCCCCATTCGGGTACAGGCCCGAGTTCGTGGCTGATCCTGATGGTCCGGCTGGCGTGCCCGTGCCCCCCGGGCTCACACCCCGTCTGTGGGGCCCTTGCCCTGCAGGGGCTGGGGGCCTGTTTACTTATTCACCCTTTGTGCGTTCCCTTCTCTGACCGGCTGCCCCCAGACGGGAAGCTGCACGAGGGCAGGGCCAGCAGCAGCGGGTGGGGGCGCTGGCAGGAAGCCGGGGGTGTCATGATCCAGAAGGGCTGCCCGCCTCAGACCTCGGCCACCACGGACACCAGTGGGACGTCTGAAAGGCGGCACCTCTCAGCGAGCAGTTGCTGGAATTGTGGCGCCATGCTGGCTTAATCTCGTGGCTCAAGCAGGCTGAAGCCCGCGTCTATTTTCCCAGACGGCGCTGGCTGTGGTTTCGGGCTCGGCCGGCCCGGAAGGGACAGTGGTGGTCCAGGCCAGCCTGGCGTGGGGTTGCAGCCCCACCCGTGCGGGTCTTAGAGAATGGCGTGTTGGACGTCTGCAGGCCCCTCTGCACCAGCCACCTCAGCCTTGCCTCCCGTTTCCTTTGCTCCCTGTAACTAGATACACCGGCATCAAGACAGCCCCGCCGTCCCCAAGGAGGGCCCAGGTCAGGAAAACGTACTCTAATTAACGGTCGTTTTCAAGTAGCCCCTCCCCAGTTAGCTGAGCGGCCCGGCCACCTGTGCAGGGCACATGGTCCAGTTTTGAGACCCGCTCCGGGGTCTGGTGCCGGCGCCCGCTGCCTGCGTGCCCACTTTCGGGCTGCAGGCTGGTTCTAGGGCCCCAGGCCTCTCTGGCTTTGGGGCCTCACGTGTTCTCATGTCCCACTTGTCTCATGGCTTCCACGCATGGGGCAGAGCTGGGAGCAGCGGCGGCCAGTCTGTCCTGCCAGCGGGGCGGCCCCTGTGCCTGCCTCGGCCGCTCTGCCTGCAGGTGGGGGTCAGGCCACCCCTCAGCCAGGCCCTCCCTCAGCCCCAGCCTCCCGGGCAGACGAGCTGTGCCCATTCCTACTCAGTGTCACCTGCCAGGCAGCCCTCCCCTGCGGACACTCCCCACGCCAGGCTCAGCGAGGAGAGGGAAGTCCCGAATCCATCAAACCCCAGCATTGTCCTTCTTGTGTGTCTCTGCCGCCTGGGGAGCCCTGGACCAGGCTTGGGGGCACCGGGGCGTCCCCCCACGGCTGGGACAGGCCAGACCCCTCAGCCCTGGCATGTCGGTTTGTCTGCTCATCACATGTGCCTTGTGGGTTCTGTGTGTTGGCGGGACGAGGTTTCAGGTTCTCACTTCCGCTTGGGCAGACTGTCCACCCCAGGGGGGAACGGCCGCCCCAGGCCGCTCACCCCACCGGGCTTCCTGTGGTTGGGTGGTTTGATTCCAAGCACGGGTACGCACGGAGCCCCTGGGGCGTTCACTAGCCAGACAGTTAACCCCACCGTGGACTCCGACTTCTTCCGGGCCAAGAGGACGGGCTGCTCAGGACGGCTCTGGAGAAACCCTCTCTGCCCCGCGGGTGGGGGCAGCTTCCAGGGGGACCCTGCAGGGCTGCTGGCCCCCTGCTGTGCCCCAGCAACGGCTGCATGTCCAGGCTGCATGTCCAGGGAGCGTTGTGTTGCCAGCAGGGCTCTCGGCCTCCCAGAGAAGCTAAGGAGGGGGCGGGGCGGGCGGGGCGGTGGGTCTGCTTCCCGGATGAGGCTCTGGCGGCCCCCAGGACACTGGCCAGCCCTGCTCTGCCCTCGGGTGGGGACCCTGTGACTCGACGCCTGTCTTCTCCATGGCTGGCGGGGGTCTCGGCGCTTCCTGACCGGATCTACCGCAGCCTCCTGTGCTGTCTCCTTCCTGCTCGTCTCCCAGGCCAGAGGCTCTTCCCGGGCACAGAGAAACTCAGCGCCAGCCGGGTATAACTCGCACCTTTCTCTAACCTGGGTGTGGGATGAGAGGAAGGACTGGGGAACGGACTCGGTTTAACTGAGTCGAGCGGGGAGGGCGGCGTCCTGCTGCCCGGGGTGTTTGCCGCGAGCGCCGGGCTTAGACTCGGAATGCCGCAGCCCTGCGCCAGGCCTGCGTCGGTGACCCTTGGCGGCCCCAAACATAAACAGTGTTCCGGGGCGTTCTCTGCGAGTCTTGAGCCGAAACTCTTGTTGGCGATCTCCCGTATCATCTGCTCGTTATGTAACGTGACAACACGGGCAGGGAATAGAAACCAGATGTCGGGGCGGAGCGACGGCCCTCCCCAGCGCCCGGGAGAGCAGGGCTTGGGTTTCCTCCCGCTTCAAAGCGCCGGCCGCCCCGGGAGGGACGGCTTCCGAGGGGCTTTCGGAGTCAGGCAGCGTCTCGGCGGGAGGTAAGGCGCCGATTCCGCACGTTCAACTCTTTGGTAAGAAACTTGTGAAGGGCTTTCTGTGTCCTGTTATGTAACTGCACGGCGTCTTTCCGAGTGACCTAGCGGTTTGTCATCTGGAATCTACTTAGGGCGTTTGCACGGAGCCCTGGAGGGGTGGAGGGCGTGTGTGCCACCTCCAGCCGCCCACGGCGCTCGTCCCTGGGGTCTAAGAGCCGAGGGACCAGCCGTCCTCCCGGTGGGGGCTGGCTCGTGGAGCATGAGGCCCCACTGCCACCGGACCGGTCCAGAGTGCGAGGCGAGGCGCTGGCAGGCAGCGGTCCCCGTGCCTCGGGGGCTCCAGGAGTCTGCAGACGTGAGGTGTCCGCGGTGGCCGAGCCCCCACATGGAGGCCTCGTTAACCGTGCTCGGCCTGGACGGGCCACGACGTGGGGCTTTGCCCTTTTGAGATGTGAACAACCAACTTGCGGGGATCACGGGTGTAGGTCCAGACTCGCCGGCAGCAACGCAGAGCTGGCCGCGGTGGCAGTGACGTGTGTCAGTTCGACTAAAACCCAAAAAATACCTTCCTCGCTGCTCTTCCCTGTCGGCTGCTGGTCTTCCAGAGAGGTGTACGGCTTCCTTACTCTGCCAAGACCCTCTAGAGCAGAAAGCTGAGAATCCGAGCCGTGATCCCGCACTGCTGGGCCGTTAGAGCCCCAGGAAGTGTTGACTTCTTAGGAAGGCCTGTGACCAGACGCCAGGCAGGGTGTCCTGCTGTCCCGTGTCCCTGGGGAGCTGCACAGTGGGTGGGAAGTGGTCCCAGCTCCCAGCAGACCTGCCATGGCGTCTCAGGTTTCCGGCTGGGAGATGACGGCTGTGTTCGTGGCAGAGCTTTCCAGGTGCAGCCCCCTGGTTTCTCCAGAGCTGTCCTGAGCAGCCCATCTTCTTGGCCCAGCAGAAGTCAGAGGGTTGGTGGGTCTGCTTCCCGGATAAGGCTCCAGTGGCCTCCGGGACACTGGCCAGCAGTGCTCTGCCCTCGGGTGGGGACCCTGTGACTTGATGTCTGTCTGCTCCGTGGCTGGCGGGGGTCTCGGTACTTCCTGACCGGATCTTTCTGCAGCCTCGTGTGCTGTCACCTTCCTGCTTGTCTCCCAGGCCAAAGACTCTACGATGACCCTCATTGCTCACCCGAGGTGGGGGCTGCGGTGGGTCCCGCCCAGGCAGGGCCACCACACGGGCCACCTCTGGTTCCTCCTGGCTCCCTGTGTGGCCACTGGCTCTCGGGTGGACGAGGACACTCCGTGGGTGTTTGCTGCCGGTGAGGGGCTCGTGGTGGGGTGCTGGCTGGGATGTGCTGTGGTGCCAGCCCCTGAGTCCCGTCTCTCCTGCTTGTTCCAGAAGAGACCGTGAGGAAGATCTGTTGCAGGTGTGTCTGCTCAGACCTCGCATGGCGGTTGGAAAATGGCGAGAATGCGCAGAGCGTCTCCTGCACGCGTTCTCTGGGGCAGGACTTGGCCTTTGATGATCTAGAAAACATGTCAAGGCCGCTATGAGCCGTGCGAGGTCTAGGAAGCAGGAGCACCTTCTAGGTGAGATTGGGGATGTGCAGAGACAGCGTAGGGGACACGTCCGTCTGACCATGTCCCTGCTGGCTGTGGGCTTTGTCGTGGTCTCTGGGCCCTCTGAGGGTGTGGGCACCAGCCCTCCAAGGCCTGCCCGTGGCCTTCAGGGTCACTGGGCTCTGCTGCCGTGCGGGCCTCCAGCCATGTGGCACTTGGGCCCCATCAGAGCCCTTCTCGGTTCCCTCCCGGGGTCCCGGCAGAGTCCCTGCCCGTCAGAGGGCCGCTGTGGGGCACGGAGCCCACCCGGGCCCTGGGCTTGGTGCCGGGGGCTCCTCCTCGGCAGGTTCAGACCCCCCTGGGCGTCCGGGAGCAGAAGGCACAGAGCCAGGGCGTAGCCGCGGAGGGTCCTGGGGACAGCTCGGCCCTTCGTGCTCCGGGCGTGGGCGGGGGAGGGTGAGCTGGGGAGGACAGCGCCGACCACCCCCGCTGCTCCCGGTCGCCTGGGCCCCTCGGGGAGGAGGAGGGGAGGCTCAGGCCCTCTCTGTACACCCCACACGTACCCATGCACCCCAAAACCACCGAAGAGCTGAATAGCTTCTGCCTTCTGAATGTATGTGGAGAGGGAAATGCGAGGAAGAGGGGACGTCAGATCTGCTCGGGCTGCAGCTTCCAGGACAGAGCTGGGGCCGCTACGCCCACACCGCCGTCGGCGCCCGGAGGCAAGGCTGCCTGAGGTCGCGGATCATCAAATAATTGTGTGACTACAGTGATTCTCAGGTGTTAAGCCAGGCAGGGTAGGACACCGCGAATAATTTGGGCGGTGGAGCCTTTGCCCACGGTGCTTCATTAATCTGCAGCTCCGGTGGCTGTGTGTTTCCTGGCTGTGGTCACCCTGTGTTGTCACAGTCGTGGCCTGTGGGACAGGGAGGGCCTCCCTCCCAACAGCGTTTAGGGAACTGGGGTCAGAGTGTGTTTGCTGAAGACGTGTGTGCACAGATGTGATGTGTGTGCCTGAACGTGTTTAGACTCGGAAGACAAGTTTCATCTGCCCGTTAGCCTAGGGACGGCTAGAACGCGGTTAGCGACTGAAGGAAGCTATCTGAACATGGTTGAAAACCACACCCAACTCCTGTTCATTCTACCTACAAATCTGGAAACTTCTGGAACTTTTTAAAGCATTGCTTTTTCAAAACAGTTCATGCAGAAGTAGTGTAGTAATTTTGCATATTTTTTTAATATGCAAAAATGTAACAAAAGGAAAAGGAAAATTGGGAAGCTCTTGCTCTTCCTTTTGGGCCTGGCAGGGTGGCTTCCCCAAGGAAAGGGCCGGAAGCAGGGGCCGTCTGGCCACCCGCGCGTCCATCACACCCTGGAGAGGGTGCTGCCGGCCGCGCAGACACCCCGGTAACGGAGCGGCAGGCCCACAGAGCGCGGCGGGTACCGCTCCGCAAAGCTGTCTGGGCCTAAGGACTAAGGTGCGTCCCTCTGTCGTCCAGGAAAATGTAAAACCAGGCGGGAGTTTTGCCAGATAACCCGGTGCATCGGCCACCAAAGCTCTGCTGTCACCTTCAAAGGCTGCGGGCCGCCCGGTGGATGAACACAGTCGCTGGGCGACTGTCAGCTACTGTCACAGTTAGAAGACAGCACACACACACACACACGCAAATCAGGTGCTGTTCATGACAGCTGCCCCAAGAACAGGCCGGCCCTGGGGGGTTCTGGGCTGTCCTCAGATGTGGGAGGGGCGGGGGACTGGGGGGGCCTCACCACGTGCGCTTGGCTGGGCCCCGCAGCTCGCCACGGAGACCCCGGGCTCCATGGCGTTTGCATCCTCGTGTGTGTGTGTGTGTGTGTGCGCGCGTGTGCGCACGTACATACACACACACATGCTAACCCTGGAAAGCCACCCCGTGGCGTCCTATTCCTGCCTGACAGTGAACGTTCACACCGTGTCATCCTGACCCCTACTGAACAGGCTGGTTGCCCCCGGGGTCCAGGCACCCGGCGCAGGGGCCCAGCTTCATGGAGGGCTCCTGGCCGTGGGGGCTCGGAGCAGGACCCGATAGTGTTCCCGGGGCCTGGCCAGAGGGACGCTGCTGTCCATGAAGTGTGTTCCTTAATCCAGGTCCCTTTTAACACAGCATGTCCTTTGAGGAACAGGAATTGTGGTGGGCTTATTTCCACGCTGCGTGTTTAGGATGCGTTCATGGCTGTGACATTACAGCTCTATCCCCGGGGGCTCTGAGCCCAGCAGGGCCTGGGCTGTTCATCTGCTTTTTCAGATTATTAACAATGAAAGTAGCACACTACCGCCTGGTGTCATTCCATGCCTACGGCGTGCCCAGGGTTTGCACAGTTTATCTCCTTTAATCCTCACAGCGTGCAATAAAAACAGTCGCAACAGGTACGGCTCCTGCGCTCCCCCACCCGCGCTCACGCCGACGCAGGGCCTCCCGGCCCTAGGCTCTCCGTGCATTCTCCTGCTGCTGTGTACGTGGGGAAGCGAGTCGGAGAGGTCGGGCCACTGCTCAGAGGTCAGCCGCTGTGGGGAGCTGGGCTGTACCCAGGGCTCTGGTGTGCAGCCGGGCTGTTTAGAAGGCGTGGCCCAGAGAGGGCAGGGCTCTGGCAGGCCTAGCGGGCAGCGCTGGAGCACGGCAGGTGGGCCGGTCCTAGAGGGCGCTGGGCAGGGGCCGGCACGCCAGGGGAGAGGCCTGGGGGGCAGGTGGGGCCCCGGGAAACCCGGGGTGGGTGTAGGCCAGCGCGGCGCCCTGCAGTCGGGCAGGGGTGCGGTGGCTCAGCTGCCCTCCGAGAACGGGGAACAGGCTCTAGCCGCCCGTGGTGCTGTTTGCAAGGGGGCAGTTGTTGCAGAAAACGGCCTTTGGGGCTGGCTTGCATCTCCTACGTGAGTCCGCGACTCAGCTCGCCTTTTCCCTGAACTCCGCGAGGGTCTCCGGAGCGAGCGGAGCTCAGGGCTGCACGGACGGGGGAACGGGCCGAGGGCAGCGCTGCGGTGTCCGTCCCGTCCTTGGGGTCGGGCTGGAGGTGGCCACGCTGTGGACGTGTCGTGGTCTTGTTAGGAGGAGGAGGAGGAATGTTTCCCTTTACAGTCGACAGCTCTCGATGAGAAGAGTAAGTTTAATTTTAACGAGACGCCGGAGAAAGATAAAAACAGATACGGTGGAGTGGATGAAAAGGCAAGAAAAAAAAATAAACGTCCCACCCTCGGGACTCCCGGGGACCCTGTCCTTCAGGTTCTGAGAGGCCAGGTGGGAATGGCCCAGGGCCGCCTGGCACCCCGGGGGCGGGGTGGGCTGGTTCCCTCTGAACCCCGAGCCGGTTTCCTGGTCCGCACTCGCGGGTGTGACACCTCCCCAGGTAGGTGGCTTCCAGGGCTCCTGATGTGAAGCGCTGGTCTGATGCCGCCGGGCAGCACCCTCCCCCAACCCCGTCCCCTGCTTGGGGCCGTGGGCGTCCCGTTCCCCAGACGCTCAGTGAGGCCGAGGGCTCAACTCGGGAGACTCTGGGGGGAGGAGCGAGATGACCTCCCGCTCTGCAAGGTGAGCGGTCTGCGGATGGCGGACTCCTGACGGTCCCTCCCGCGGGCAGGTCCTTGGAAACACTCCAGGGCCCCCTGCTCCGCCCCGCTCGTCTCACTCAAGGGTGTGCTCCTGTTCATGTGTGTCCTGTCGAAGGTGGCTCAGCCCATAAGTGAATGCCGGTCACTGGCCTGTCAAGCGTGAATGCGAACGGATGTGTGCGGCTGCCCTCCCGTCGAGTGCCCGTGAAAGTGTCACGCGTCCCGGCGCGTGCGCCTCTTCTCGCGTCTGCAGACGGCACCCCGAAGGTGTGCGGGGGTCAGCACACCCGCACGGGGGCGCGCGGGGGTCAGCACGCCCGCACGGGGGCGCGCGGGGGTCAGCACGCCCGCACGGGGGCGCGCGGGGGTCAGCACGCCCGCACGGGGGCGCGCGGGGGTCAGCACGCCCGCACGGGGGCGCGCGGGGGTCAGCACCCCCGTGGGGTCAGCACACCAGCACGGGGGCGCGCGGGGGTCAGCACGCCCGCACGGGGGCGCGCGGGGGTCAGCACCCCCGTGGGGTCAGCACACCAGCACGGGGGCGCGCGGGGGTCAGCACGCCAGCACGGGGGCACGCGGGGGTCAGCACGCCAGCACGGGGGCGCGCGGGGGTCAGCACGCCAGCACGGGGGCGCGCGGGGGTCAGCACGCCAGCACGGGGGCGTGCGGGGGTCAGCACGCCCGTTTGTGACCAGGCCTCGCCAGTATTTTATTCCGAGTGTCGGTAGAGTGCCTTCGTCCCGGTCATTGCACGGGGATGTGCCTTCACCGAAGTGTCCTTGCCTGGCAGTCACTCGTCCCTCTGCTGTCAAAAGAGAAGACTACAAACAGGAATCCTGCCGCACAGGCTGGCCCGAGCGTGATGCGTTTTCCCCCCGCCGTGGACCACTGCAGTGGCGTTGGCTGTTGCAGTCTTGCCGGGGGCGGGCTGCACCGGCTCCAGCTCTCGCGTCCTTGGGCTCAGATGGGGTGTGCACGGGACTGCTTCCTGACTCGGGGACCGTGGAGGAAGCCGTGTTCGTTGCAGGACGCAGTTCGGTCTCTGAGATGTTAATGATTAGATGACGCGGTGCTAACGTGCTCCGTTGTATCAGTGTAAACGCACCGTAGCCTGGCCCTCGCAGGCCAGGCGTGACGACTTCCGCATTGCAGAGTCCTGGATACCTGAGCGTTAGCCGTGATCGCATGGCTTTGTAGAAAGCGGCGGAAGGTTCCTGTCGCTGCTGCTCCCCGGGTGAGGACCGCTGGGGTTCAGAGAGGCGGGGGCTGGAGCAGGGTGGGGAGCGCTCCGCGGAGGGCGGGCGAGCCCAGGGATGTGGTGGCGGCACAGCTGGGGTGCGGGGACCTAGAGTGTCCGCACCGTGTGCACACTCGAACCCCACCCCGGATCTGATCGGAGGCCCGACCGCGGCCGGAGCGCCGACCTTCCTCTCCTGTTCCCCGAGCTCGTGTTCGCCAGACGCTTGGTTGGCAGGATCATTTGGTCTGGCGTTCCTTGTTTACGGTTTAGTCCATTGATTTTTTTTTTTACTGTATGACATGTATTTGCCCATCACGGTTCCTGCAGGCTTCCTGACCCGTGATTCACGGCGTCTGTTCCACTGTGCACTCGGTTCCGTCTTCATCCGGCACCTTCTCACCTCTGCGTCAGCGACGGTGGCCGTGTACAGATGAAGAACCTCACGTGGTGGCCGTGCCGGTGACCGTCTGGCGGCGCCTGTGGCGCGGACGTGCCGCTCCCTGAATTCGCAGGGCGCCCGTCGCCTTTCTGCTCTGAGTCCTGGCTTCGCTCCCGAGTCTTGGCTCTGCGCAGTGCTGGAGCGAGGGGCGCGGTCTTTCCAGGTCCCCATGTCACCTTTGTGGCCTCTGCGGTGGCGCAGCCCGGGGCCAGGCGGGGCGGAGCGGGACAGGTGCCGCTGCGGCGACGTTCGAAGCTGAGACAGGAGGTCGCCGCTGTGCAGGGGACTTGCGTGGTGCTGGCGCCACTCACTTCCCTAGGGACGCGGGGGGCCAGCGGCGGCCACAGATCCCGTGCGCAGCAGCGTTCTCCTGCCCTGCCCTGGGGCCCTGGGTACTCCTGGCATCTACCTGCCTGGGTGAGCCTCTGTCCTGGTTAAGGGGACTGCAGCACCTCCAGGTCCCGGACGGTGTGTGTGCCGTGGCGTCTGTCCGGGCGGGGTGTCAGAGTGGACGTGCGGGAAGGGCATGTGGGGAGGGCGTGCGGCGCGGCCCGGCAGGCCCTGAGCTGGAGTCTGGTCCCGCGAGGCGCAGCCCTGCCCTGTCCCGGTGCTGAGGTTCGGGCTCGGGGGCGTCCCAGTCGCCCTGGTCCCGGGTTCAGAACTTACCCAGGGGGGTGCGGGCGTCCCGAGGTTTCTGGGGAGCCCTGTACCCTGACACAGGTCCCGCGAGGCGCAGCCCTGCCCTGTCCCGGTGCCGAGGTTTGGGCTCGGGGGTGTCCCAGTCGCCTCGTCCCGGGTTCAGAACTTACCCAGGGAGGTGCGGGGGTCCCGAGGTTTCTAGGGAGCCCCCGTACCCCAACACAGGCCCCGCGAGGCGCAGCCCGACCCTTACAGGAAGTGGCCTAAAGCTTGATTCTTTTTTTTCTCTCTTTGACATAAAAATAAACAGACATGAGAGTTTTATTTTGTTCCTGCACCGCGGGGAACATCTCTTGGAAGCCTTCTAGATCACTGTTCATTTCTTTGGCAGCAATAATCAAATATTAAATGTCAAGGGAGATGAGAGCAAATAGTTCCAGGACTGTCTGCGTTACACGGGCCTGGGGTGAGTTCAGTCGTCAGCCCGGGGCCTTCCAGATTTATCCGCGACCAAGGCTCCCCCGGCGGGCGGGGCGGAGGCTGGGCCTCCCAGGCCGCCTTGGACCTCACGCAAGCACGGCCCCAAGTGGGGGTTGGGGGCAGCGCCCACCGCAGCCCTGTCCACGGCACCTTCTGGCTCTGCTGCCTCTGCTTGTCATCAGGCGACTTATTTTCAAGGAAAGAGAGCCAGACGTGACGAGACGAGTTCAGAGTTCTAATAAAACAGTGCAGGTTCTCCTCGCTGCCGGCCGGCGTCGTGACCCTGGCCTGCAGAGGCCCCGAAAGCTCGTTGAGGCCGCTGGAAATGTCACGGGGCGCCCGTTGGGATCAAAGCGTCTGCACTAGCTGCCTGTCCTCGTCTGAAAAACACAGAGAGGGGGACCGGCGAAACAAGGAAGAGCCAGAAAACCGGGTGGGTAGGGAAATCTCCCTCAGGACAAAACGATGCACCCACGCCCAGGGCGCGCATACGGTGGAGCACGCCACCTGTGTTCATGTGTGTGCGTGTGCACATGCGTGTGTGTGTGTCCCGAGAGTGATCGCTTTCTGACTGCACAGCGGCGTGCCGCAGGGCGAGGCTCCCGGATTCCGTGTGCGTGGGCTCCGTGCAGCGCCGCGGGTTTCTGGCTGGGGCCTCGGGCAGCCCGTGCGCCCACCCTCCTGCGCCCCACTTCCTGGTCTGCGTGACGGGTGACGGCCCGCTGGGCTCTCTGGGCCCTGTGGGGACAGAGTGGCTCCGTGGCCGCCCAGGCTCTGGTTCCTGGCTGCTCCTCCAGGGCGGGGAGCCGCGGAGCCCTGCGAGAAGTGGCGGCAAAGGAGTGGGAGTGTGTGCCCAGCGGGGGAGCGCCCCAAGGGTGGGGAGTCGCGGGTGCTCGCCATGCGGTTCTGAAAGATGGCAGCCGCGGAACAGATGCCCACGGCCACCGCCTGCTCTGGCCGTTCACGCAGAAAGCCACCGGTGGTGATGTCCTTGTTGCTGTTGGTTTTGGCGAGGACCTTTGCAAACAGCTGGGTGGGAACAGCGGGAAGTTCCAGCATGCAGCACAGGCGGGAGGGGACAGGCTGGAGAGGACAGGCGGGAGGGGACAGGCGGGAGGGGACAGGCGGGAGGGGACAGGCGGGAGAGGACAGGCTGGAGGGGACAGGCGGGAGGGGACAGGCTGGAGGGGACAGGCGGGAGAGGCCCGAGAGGCGGAGCGCGGGACGCAGGGTGGCGGGCGGCGCTTTCTCCCGGAGCTGGCGAGGACGCAGAGCTCTCTGCTCTGGCCGTGGAGGCAGGGTCTGCTTGCTCCGGGAAATTTGGGAAGAATAAAAACTCGTGAAGCTGGGGGATCTCCGGTCCTCCCTCCTGGGCCTCCTCGCCCCGGCCCCACTGGGAGCGTTTCAGCGCCTCCCGCCGCCCATCCTGTCATCCCCGTTGGTTTTCACGTAACTAGCTTTTTGATGAGTTAGGTGTTGCTTTTTGCTTTTTGCCTGTGCCGGTTTACTGTAATCGTCTTTCCATTTCATCTTAAAGCCCTTGGCAGATGTCCCGCGGCGGTAAGAGCCCAGCGGGCGGGCGCTGCCCTGAACCCTATCCCGGCCGAGTCTTCCCGGCCCCACAGCCTCACCGTTCCTCCCCGGGACAAGAGCCGGAGCTGGGGTTTTGCACCCCTGTCCCAGGCCTGACAGCTTGCCAGCCAAGGGGACCCTCATATGACCCTGAGGGGCATGCCCCCATTTTGCAGATGGGGAAGCTGAGGCCAGGCTGTGGGTGGGGCACCTCCCCCTTCCTTCCCAGGGGTGACGCCTGGGGCACCTGCCAGCCCTGCTCTGGCTCCAGCTCTGGCTCCAGCTCTGCTCGCCTGAGCCTCAGCCTGAGAGACCGTGACCCCTCCACCGCGCCCCACCTACCCACAAACCGGGTCAGACGGGCTCTTCCCTCTTTCTCAGTCCTCAACATTTAATCCATTTCCTAAATACAGTTGGTCCCATCTCCTAAAAGTCTCTCTGAGCCTCTGCCTCATCCCCCCCCCCCCTGTTGCCACCACCATCTCCACCCTAGGAAGACTCCAGACTCCATGGGCTTCCAGAAGAGCCTTTCCAAAATACGCAGGTCTGACAGGTCAGCCCTCGGCTGAAGCCCTTTCGGGGCTGCCGCTGTCCGCGTCCCCACGGGAAATGAGGCCTCCCTCGGCCCCCACCTGCCTCCAGCCCTGGGGTTGCTCACGAGTCCACCTGCTGTACTCAGGACTCAGCAGTGTGGCGGACGTGGCCCCCCCCAAGTCACCCCAGGTCATGGCACATGTAACGGGGCACGTAAATGTGACCTCAGCAACCCTGCGGTGCAGGCAGTTGTCCCTGAAGCTCTCGGTTTGCCGTGAGAGTTAGCTGCAGCGGGGAGTGGAGCTGGGAGGGTGGTGATTTGCATGGCTGCTCTCTAGAAATATCTCGAGCAAATTTGCTTTCTTTTTTCTCTGTGTAAGTGGGTGACTTAAAATCCTCCAGCTCCCATTCGCTGTAGGGCCCTAGCAAGTACTTATCAAATACTCGTTGTTGGCAATGTTTTCCCACTGAAAAGGTTTTCTAGGGAAGGCGGGAGGCCAGCGTTCTTGCCATCGGGGTTTTCATGCTGTCTCCTTAGTTAGGTGTTTTCGGAGCGCCTGAACTCTGCGTGCAGGTGAAGCAGGTTGGCTTCTCCGTACGGGGCATGGACGGACGGAAAAAGCAGGAAACTGTAGCGGGGGCACAGCGGCCTCTTCAGGGGAAGGGGGGGGGCCCTTTCTCTGTACTGTGGCGGGCTGGCTCCGCCTCACGTCTGTCTCCCTTTCCCCTTCCCTTAGTGCCGCCAGGCAGGAAGCACTTGACCTTTGCCCTGTGGTCCTAACCTGCTCCCACCTCCTGCCCAGGCTGGGGTAGGTTTTCTCCCCCTTCCACTGCAGGGGGGAGAGCACTTCCAAAATGGTGTTTTCTGGGACTCCGGGGTTTTGCAAGGTTCACAGTCGCTCGCTGCACAAGCCGGGGTCAGGGGGCAGGCGCTGGCCAGGCCCCTCGGGGGGAAGTGACAGGGACTCGGAAGGCAGCGGCTGTGTGAACGCTCTGGGAAGCCCCAGAGTGGAGGGCCCAGACGGCTCTGTCTGAATGAGCCTCATCCAGTTGTCATTTCGGGGGGATCTGCACCCCGGGGGCTTCTGGTCCCCTCAGGGCGCTCTCAGGGACAGCAGGTGTGAGGACTGACCCAGCCCAGGCCTTTTCCTTGGCTCATTGGTACATCCCAGGGGATGTTCAGTTACATCTTTTTAAAAAAGTAGAACTGTTTCTAATGGAGTTTGCTATGTATCATTTCGATTCAAAAATGATCTCTTCCTGCTAAAGGGCCTGAGCGGGGTTTTGTTCTGAGTGCCCTTGGGCTCTTACCCCCAGCTTTCGGTCCCCCGTCGTTTCTCCTCCGAAGTCCACAGGAAGCACCCTGGTAGCTGCCTGTCCTCCTACCCTGTATCTTCTCCACTGGCCCCACCTCCAGTCTGGCAGTGCTCCTTTGGGGACATCTGGGCGTCCCTGAACCACACCCGCCGTTCAGCCTGGCTCTCGAGTTACTTTGGCGGGGCGCCCAGGCAGGACACTGTGTTTGCCTCTCTGGAACCCAAGAGCCACGGTTTGAATATGGGCCGGTGGGTCTCTGATTCCGAGGTGCGGGTGTCTCGAGGGGTGACTGGGTCACTGCTGGCCCGTCAGATTCACCTGGCTCTGGGCTGGCGATGGACGGAGTGTCACACGTCCAGCAGGCAGCCACGCCGGAAGGGGCTGTGCTCCAGGCCAGAGACCCAAGAGTGCACACCTTGAGAGCTGCCGGGCCAGGCGGGGGCAGCCCCAGGGCCCCCAGGACTGCTGCTGCAGACGCCATGCACCCCCCAGACCCAGGGCTGTGTGGCCTACACTGCAGGGCTTTCCCTGGGGGATACGCCCCTGGCCAGCCCCTTGCCTGCCCTGCCTGGGGAGCAGCAGCTCCCCCCCCCCAGACTTCCTCCCTGGCCTGCCAGGATCAGCTGTGGTGCTGCAGACAAAGGCCTCCCTGGGAGCAGAGAACCCTCCAGAACAAAGGTCCTATTTTCATGCAAATCAGCCGGCCCTCCCAGAGAGCAGACCCAGCAGGATGGGCCCTCTGAGCTTAGGCCCTTTTTCTAGAAGGTGACAGTGGACATTTGGATTCTTCCCTATGATATTTGACACGTGTGGCCCTGGAGGAACAAAACGAAAAGCACCCACACGATCTCTGTGGTGCTGCCCTCCCCCCCGCTGCCAGCCAGGGCTGCAAGTAGAAATTAACCTAAATTAGGAAGATAATTGTTCCTGTGTTAATTGCAGGTTGTCTCTTAGAGCTGTTTTCATTCTGCAGGCCGAGCAGCAGGCTGGCTTGGGCCTACAGCTCGTTGTGGATTGTGCGCACGGGCACCCCTCGGAGCCAGGCCCAGGAGGGGTGGCTGGACTCTGCCTCCCAAGCCGTTCTCTAGCTCCAGGGTCTTTAGGTCACGGTCCCCTTGAAGTCCACTGCTGGCAGCTTGTGTCCTGCAGGCTGCCCAACCCCCGTACCCCAGGTGGCCTCTCCGGGAGGGTGGCAAGCTCCGTGTCCACACAGGCCACGCAGATACCCATGTACTCTCTGTGAGCCTGGCTGGCGTCGCAGCTGCAGTGGCATGTGCTGGCGGGCAGGGCCCGTCCCCGGCCTGCGCTTGGCCTGATGCCCTGCACTGGGCCCCGGCCAGCCTGCGCCTGCTCTGACAGGCGAGGGTGACGTCAGCTGCGCTTCCTCGCCGTGGTTTTCCGTTTCCCACAGCGCCGTAGAGCCACGTGGTGGAAGAGGCGTGGAGTGAGGGCCCAGCAGCGCTGCGTTAATCAGGGTTTTCCTTGGTCAGGAGCGTGGGTTTCTGGGTGACGCTCGGTGAAGCCCGTGGCCACCCCGGTCCCCCGCATGCACCGCCAGGCGGGGGTGGGTCCCCCTTCCTCATGGCCTTTTCCCCTGTCTTCCGTCTGCCTCCTGCCGGGCTCCCGCACTCCACCGGCCACGGCTGGACGCAGCTCTGTAAGGAAACTCTCGCCCGGCCTCCCTGTGCAGCGGCTCGTTCCTGAGTGGACGCAGGAGGTCCCCTCCCTCCCCACCGCGACCCAGAGCACACTCTGGCACCCAGCGGGAGGCGTTGTTTGCGTGTGCGCAGGTCTGCCCTCGTTGGCGGAGCCCGCCCGCCCGCCCGCCTGCTCGTGGTAGCGACGGTGCTCCGGATCCCGTCCCCGCGCACGCCCCAGCGCGGCCCAGGGCTCCCGGCCTCGCTTTGCCGCCGTGCTTCCCGAGTGCGTGTGAGACGGGCTGCTTGTCGGTGCTGCCGTCCCCGGCCACCAGCACTGCTGTCCCCAGTCACCGGCACTGGTGCCCCCATCACTGTCCCCAGTGCTGGTGCCCCTGGTCACTGTCCCTGGTCACCGGCGCTGCTGTCCCTGGTCACTGGTGCTACTGTCCCCAGTCACTGGCGCTACTGTCCCCAGTCACTGGCACTGGGCGTCCCCGGTCACTGGTGCTACTGTCCCTAGTCACTGGTGCTACTGTCCCCAGTCACTGGCGCTGGGTGTCCCCAGTCACTGGCGCTGGGTGTCCCCGGTCACTGGTGCTACTGTCCCCAGTCACTGGCGCTGGGTGTTTCCGGTCACTGGTGCTACTGTCCCCAGTCACTGGCACTGGGTGTTCCCGGTCACTGGTGCTACTGTCCCCAGTCACTGGCGCTGGGTGTCCCCGGTCACTGGTGCTACTGTCCCCAGTCACTGGCACTGGGTGTTCCCGGTCACTGGTGCTACTGTCCCCAGTCACTGGCGCTGGGTGTCCCCGGTCACCAGCACTGCTGTACCCAGTCACTGGTGCTACTGTCCCCAGTCACTGGCGCTGGGTGTCCCCGGTCACCGGTGCTGGGTGTCCCTGGTGCTGGGTGTCCCGGCTCACTGGTGCTGCTATCCCCAGTCACAGGCACTGGGTGTCCCTGTCATCGGCGCTGCTGTCCCCAGTCACCGGCACTGGGTGTTTCCAGTGCTGGGTGTCCTTAGCACTGGGTGTCCCCTGGTCACCGGCGCTGGATGTCCCCAGTCACTGGTGCGGGTGTCCCTGGCAACTGGTGCTGGTGTCCCCACAGTCTGGCCTTATGATATTCCTGTTTCTTATAGGAATTAATTCAGAGGACAGGGAACCCTGTAAGAGTAAGGTCTGATAATAAGGAAAATATTAGCTCGTATTTGGAAAAAAAATAATTACATTTAGTAAAAACTATTGACACATCTTAGGTTTAAATTGAGGACTTGAGTGGATTTTTCCTGCTTAATGTCAAGTGTCTTTTGATAAAGCCATTTAGATGGAATGTAAATTTGTGTTAACTCGATGACTTCTTCATTTGCGGTGATCTGATTAGAAGATGGCACGTCTTTTCTGTGATCGATAGAGCCTGGCTCATTCCATTCTCTCATTCTCTTTGCCTAAATAAAACGTGGCCAGTAAAGACTGCGATGCTTTTCTTCTCAACGTGGGGAGTGGCGACCGTCAGAGCACGAGGTCTGGAGTGACTGCAAGGGCGGCTGTGGAGGGAGGGCTGTGCAGGTCTGAGCACCTGCGTTGCGTGTTGGGCGCTGAGTCACAGCCAGCACGCTTGTGGTGTGGGCAGGATCAGGTGGGGGCAGAGACAGCCGTGCTGGGTCACAGTCCCGGGCCCCCTCCGGGCTGGGGGCCTTGGGTGGGACACGGCTCTGTGGCCCTTGTCAGAGGAGTCGGGTGCTGTGCCCCGTGCAGGGGACCGAGGATTGCCGCCTCTGCCTGGAACTGGCGCTGACACTTCAGCCGGAGCTTTGGTGTCCAGAGGAGGGCTCCTCCTCCCTCTGGTCTTTGTGTTCTTTGTTGGCACAGTGCTTGGCACGCGGGCCGAACTCAGTGAAGGCTTAGTGAAGAAGGAAACAAATATTACTTAAAAATATTTTACTCAGCTTACTTGGCCTGGAAACACACACACCTTATAACACAAGAAAGGTTACGCGCAAACGTAGTTCTTAAATTACACCTGACTAAGCCAAAAACACAAACCTTTCATGTGGTGCTTAGCATTTTTTTTTTTTTTTTGTATTTTATTTAAAAGTAAAATAATACTGAAGAAACCTTCCCTATCTCAAGGCTGTAAATATAACCTTGCATATTTCCTTTTAAAGCGTTTGCAGTTTTGTCTTTCCTGTTTAAACCTTTGGATTCTGTGTATGGTGTGAGGTAGGGATCAGTTTCATTCTCGTCTCCTGTTTTGGTGGCCATGGCGTGTGGCACTTGCACCCTTCACCCAGGACGGCCGCTCTGCCACTCCTGTGTCAGGGTCAGTCTGTTTCGGGGCCCTGGCCCTGCTCAACTGTTGCAGGGACTGTCCCCCTCCCAGGAGCACCAGCACAAACCCCAGTGTCCTAGGGTGGGAGCATCCCAGCTCCTCCTGTGCAGTGACTCCTCCAGGGACAAGGTCCTTTAAAAAGCCAGGGTGGAAACTGAAGTTGCTTTGCATAGGTGGGTGACTTTGGGGGAGAATTCGCACCTTCACGCCATACGTGTTTGCCTGGCTCATCCCCCATTGGTTAGGTACATCTGCAGTGTCTTCCAGCAGATTTCGACAATTTTCTCCATGAAGGTCTTGCACGTATAATGTTAGATTTATTCTTTGGTACATTGTAGTTTTTGTTTTTTTTTTTTTTTTTTGTAGACTATCTTTTTTTAAAAAATAAAGTTTTCTGTTGCTAGTGTTTGGAAATGCAGTTGATTTTTGTACTTCATTTTTATATCTAGTCATGTTAATAAAGTCTTACAGATTTTCTGCAGATTCTTCAGGATTTCTAAGACAAAGGTCTTCGACTGTAGTGATGACGGTTTTGCTTCTCTCTCTCTAATTACTGTATTTATTTTCCTTGTGTTATTGTACTGGCTGGGAATTCCAGTTCAGCTTTGAATAGGAGCAGAGATTCTGGGCGTTCTTCTGTTTTCCTTGACATTGCAGGGAAGGTTTCCAACATTTCCCCAGTGCAGAGTGATGTTTGACATAGGTTAGTGTACATTCCCTTTTTCAAGCGAAGTTCATGGGATGACTGTTATCTGAGTGCTTTTACTGCATCTGCTGTGGTGCTCGTAGGGTGTCCCCTTTAATTTTTTAATGTGATGGGTCACACTTACAGGGTTTTTGCTGTCAGCCACCCCTGGTCGCTTGCAGTAGATTGGGTCCACTTGTTTTGTGATAAATGCTGCCATTTTCATACTTGGCTAGATTAGGTTTGGTGGGCTTTTTTGTTGTTGTTGTTGTTTTGTTTTTCTGGAAGAGTTTGTCTAAGATTAGAATTATTTATTACTTGAAAGTCTACAAAAAATTAACCTCTGAAATTATTTGGGGTTCATATTTCCTTGGTGGTTTGATTTTTTTTAAACTAATGATTTAATATCTTCAACCAGTACTAATAATCTGACTTTCCAATTCATGGTGGTATCAATTTAACAGAAATTTTTAGGACTTTGTCTATTTTATCTAAACTTGCAATTTGATTGTCATTGAGTTTTTCATGATATTTTCTTTTTAAATCTCTGCTGTATTTGTGCTTATTTATTACTCTTTTTCACTTATAGCATGACTTGTCTGTGCTTCTTTTTGATCAATTTTTGTCTTACTAATGTTTTCTAAGAATCAGCTGACTTTGTTGACTCAGTTGCAGGTTTGCTTTCTATTTTTTAAATTCCTGCCCTCTCTTCCTCATGTTTTCTTTGGCTGTGTTCCGTGTTCTTTCTCTAACTTGCGGGGTTGGACGCACAGCTTGTTGGCGCTCAGCCTTCTGCTGTGAGCAGAGCATGTCCCTGGACCGTGGTGGCAGGTGCAGGTTTTGTTTTTGTTTTTGTTTTATTTTTGAGACAGAGTCTGGCTTTGTTGCCCAGGCTAGAGTGAGTGCCATGGCATCAGCCTACCTCACAGCAACCTCAATCTCCTGGGCTCAAGCAATCCTCCTGCCTCAGCCTCCCGAGTAGCTGGGACTACAGGCATGCGCCACCATGCCTGGCTAACATTTGCTATATATTTTTAGTTGGCCAATTAATTTCTTCCTATTTATAGTAGAGACGGGGGTCTCACTCTTGCTCAGGCTAGTTTCGAACTCCTGACCTCGAGCAATCCACCCGCCTCGGCCTCCCAGAAAGCTGGGATGACAGGCGTGAGCCACCGCGCCCGGCCTTAAGCGCAGGTTTTGACACTTAGCATTTCAATGTTCACTAAGTTCATGTTTTCAAGCCGTGCTGATGGAGCACACCTTAGAAATGACGTGGGGAGAACAGCCCTTGACCCCTGGGGTCTTCCTCCCGGAAACTCACAGCCCCAGTCTGGTCATGGCGTGAGCACCAGACAGGACCTGATTAGGGGTCATCCTGCGACATACCCGCCAGTGCTCTCAGAGCCGTCAGAGCCGTCGGAGCAGGGGAGTCTGAGAAGCTGCCGCAGCCGAGGGAGCCTGCGGGGGCCAGACGATACAGGGGCGCTGTGGGGTCTGGGGGTCCTCCCACGCGGGGGACCTCACGGGGTCTGAGCCAGACGTGGCTCCGTCAGAGATGGCGGCTTGGTCCTGGCTCAGGAGCCGTGGCAGACAGACGTGCCGTGGACAGGAGACGCTACTAAGAGCCGAGCTTCTCCGTGTAGCCCTGGTGTGGGCGCCGTCTCCTGCCACCTCCCGCCGTGCATCTCCGGCTTCCCGCGGACCCTCTGGACAGCTCTCGCCCCTCCGTTGGTGGTAAAATATCTCTCTTTTTGTTTATCCAAAACTGTCCTTATTTCACCCACATTCTTGAATAATCATTTTACAAAGTTTCAAGGCGGTGTTTGGACGAATTGTGTTGCTGCGTGTTAACAGCGGATGGTGCGGGACGCCGTGTGTGTCTGCCGTGTGTGCCCGAGTCACATTGTTCTGCGTGTGCTCAGCGTGTTCCCCACGCCAGGCACAACTGCTCCCTGCGCCTGTCGGCAGGCAGGAGGGTCTCTGCGTGCCCTGCCTGGGGGGCGGCCGCCTTCCCCACCCTCACTGAGCTGTTCTGGGTGTCGGAGTTAGGGCTGCTGGGGACGCCGGCGCCCGTGCTAACTGTCGAGCGTGCCGTGCCCTGGCCTCCACGCCACGCTCACCAGGACCCTTGCTGCAGCATGAGCTGGCTTTGAAACAGCTTTGCGTTTGCCAGCGTTCCGGTGGATCTGAGCGTGCAGGAGGTGCGGGGCAGCAGGGCCTCGGGGCGTGTGGCTTCGTTCCTTACCGGCATCTCGGGGCCTCGGGGCGTGTGGCTGCATTCCTTACCGGCATCTCGGGGCCTCGGGGCGTGTGGCTTCGTTCCTTACTGGCATCTCGGGGCCTCGGGGCGTGTGGCTGCATTCCTTACCGGCATCGCGGGGCCGCAGGGCGTGTGGCTGTGTTCCTTATCGGCACCGCAGGGCCTCGGGGTGCGCTGCAGCCCAGGTTGCAGGTGCAGTTACAGATGGGAGAACACCAGACAGAAATTTCCAGATGCCTTTGCTCTTTACCGACATGTTCTCCAGGGCTGATGCCACAAGAACCAGTGTGGCTCAGAGGTGATAAAGGGAAATCTCGTCTCCAGGTGACCGGTTCCATAGCCCACCAGCCTGGGATCCCAGGGCACGTGGGAATGGCGCTTTCGAGCGAGGGCCCGGGGCCCCTCCTCCACGTGGTCCAGGGCGCGAGGCCCTCCTGAGAGGCGGGGTCCTGGCTTTCACTGGGGTCCTGGCTTTCACCGGACTGCAGTTAGTGACTGCGTGAGGATGCAGGAGGAAACTTCAGAAGTGCTGCACTTTGGCATCCTCTGAAACGTCCGCGCCATATCCCCAGGAAGCCGGGGGACCCGGGAGGCCGTGCGGTTCCATGTCTCAGAGAGCGCACTCTCCGCCGGACCTCCTCCCGTCGGGCCGAGGGGCCTGCACAAGGCACCCTACCCATCCCGCCCCTGGCCCAGGCCTGGCCCCGGGCGGCTGGTCCCAGTCCTGTCGTCACCTGCACACACGTGGGGCTCTCGCTGGGGATTTTAGGCTTTTTCTGCGGCTGCTGGTTCTGCTCCTTTTCAGGCTGGCCCCGTCCCGGACTGCTCTCAGCCCTCCCCTCTGCTCGCACCACCTCCCCGACAACTGTAGTCCATGCCGGGTTGTGCGCGCTTATCTGTGACTGACAACTGTAGTCGACACTGGGCTGTGTGCGTTCATCTATGGCTTTTGAGTATAGTCCACGCCAGGCTGTGTGCGTTCCTCTGTGGCTGTCGACTACAGTAGTCTACGCCGGGTGGTGCGTGTTCATCCGTGGCTGTCGACTACAGTCTACGTTGGGCTGTGCGTTCCTCTGTGGCTGTCGACTACAGTCGACACTGGTACCGAAGTGGTTAAAGCAAACCAAACCTTCAGCAAGTTGTGACTGATAACATGGTATGAAATATGTTTTCACACACAAACATGTTTCCTTTTATTTACAAGTTAGACTGTCGGGGATTTTTAGAAACCAAACCAAATGCCTGCAGCGGCCTTGCGGGAAATGCGGGTTGGAGGAGGCCCCTCTTCCTGGGAGACCCCACGGGAGGGTCGCTCGGCCAGTGCGACCGTGGCCTGCCCCCCCACGGACGTTGCCCTGTCTCTGGTCTGTTCTCTTTTCCCGTCTCCGTCTGCTGCGGAGCCGTCTGCAGACCCAGAGTGTGAGGCCAGCGATGGACCACGTTTGTTTCCCAGAAAGCCCGCAGCCCGGGGGGCGCGTGGTTCTAGTTGCCCATTTCCTGCGGCGCTGAGAGGGCCCCGTGCTCCAGTCCCTTCAGGCCAGCAGCGGCCTGGGGTCAGCGTGGCGTGGACAGCAGCCACGTGTTCTGAGCCCGTGGCCTGTGCTGGCGTGGGCCGTGGAGACACTATTCCGGAGCAGACGTTGTCATGCTGGGCTTGGGGCGCGGACCAGGCTGGCGGCCGTGTTGCCCTGTGAGGCAGCCCGAGTGCGCACACCTGGTGAGCTGGTAGAACTGCCCCCGACACCCAGGCCCCTGCCTTGGGGTGCAGATTCTGTCACCCTCACAGATGTGTGCAGGTGTGCGACCCGTGTCAGTGTGGTGGGGACCTAAATACGCCCTTTCCCGCCAGCCCTGCCCATCCCGCAGGGTGTGGCCAGTGCCTGCCTACCAGGGCCTGGGGTTCGGGGCTCCCGGGCTCCTCCTCCGCCTTCCCTCCTGCCTGGGCTGGGGCTGCTCCCGCTCTCCCGACCCCCTCTCACTTGTGCCTTCGGAACAACGGCCTGACTGGGCAGAAACGAGGAAGAAGGTGCCGTTTCCAGGGGCTCCGGAAGCCGAGGGGCTGGATCTGGGGCTCTGTGCTTGGAGCTTGGTTGGCCCCCAAATGCACGGGTGGAGTTTTCTGCATTTTCTTCTTTTCGAATCCTTCAACAAACACCGAGCCCCTGTCGGGCCAGACTCGGGGAAGGGGACAACACTGGGACACCAGGGTGAGCTGCACTGGGCCCGGCTTCTGGGGGCTCCCGAGTAGTTAAGAAAGGGGCTGCAAACTCCAGCGCCATGCAGAGTCCCGGAGCCGTCGGCAGGGCACAGACGAGGCCGGGGGAGGGGGCGCCACAGAGAGCCAGGGGGACCCCACAGGGCTCAGCCTTGAATGGTGTCCTGAGTGCTAGCGGGGCAGGCTTGGGGATTTTGCCACCCCCAAAAGAAACTGCAAGAAGACTGGAGCTGGCCGGCCGGGGGCCTGGCCATCAGTGCCGGTCTCCCCGCTGTCGTTCCTCCCAGCCCCGCCCTCCTCCCCCCGCCTGCTCTGCCGGCTTCTGCAAGCAGCCTTGGAGCAGCGGGCAGTGTCCGGGGAGTGTCTGGGTCTCGCCGCCAGCCAGAGGGACTCAGGTCCCCGTCACTCGTGTGCCCGTTTGGGAAGGCGCTGCTGGCCACGGGGGCACCTTCCCGCCCAGCTGTGGGCCCCCCAGGGCTGCTGCGAAGGCCGTGCAGGTCACACTGGCAGCACTGGGCCTTTCCCGGCCGCCAGCTGGAGCCCAGGTTTGCAGAGGGCGGGCGGCAGACGCACCTCTCGCCGTGGACGGCTGGCTCCGTGTGCTCCGTGTGCCCCCGCATCAGCACTTTTCCAGGCGTCCCGGCGGGGCCCAGGCTCACGCCGCGCCCTGTGCTCTTCGGGCCGCGCAGCTGCTCTGACCGCCTGCTGCCTGTGCCTCTCCTCGCGGCCTCAGACGGGCTAGCTGCTGGCCTGGGGTGGGCGGCTTCCCTGAGTCAGCGTCCTGCGTCATTCTCCCCTCCAGGGAGGTGTGCGCACGGTGCCGTGGTGGCCCCGGCCCACGCCGCCCTGCGCCCCTGGGCCGACCCTGACACACTGGCTGTTTTTTCTGCCTTCAGGCGGCCGCTCCACTGCCTGGGGGGGGGGGCTTCCCAGCACCTGGCGAGCGACTGCCCGGCCTTCCCGGCGGGCTCCAGAGGTGCTGCCCACCCAGGGGCCACGGCGGGGCCGCGTCTCCACCCTGGCTTGGCCCTGGGCCCCGTGAGGGGACTTCGGGCTCCCCTAGGTATCTCCTGGGGACAGCAACGCTGGCTTTCTGCCTGGCCTCTGCACTGTCAGAGGCATGCCTGGCGCCCAGGGGCCGCAGTGGGGGACACTGGCCACTGCCGAGCCCCCCCCCCCCACGGTCTGGGTGCGAGGCTGGAGCTGGAGGAGCAGCGCGCAGGCCTTGCCCCAGGCGTGCCCGCAGCGAATGCACACGCGTGTGCCTGCACGTGCTCACTCACAGGGCCTGGAGGGCAGGGCTGGCAGTCAGCTGCCTCTCTGTGAGGGTCCCCTCCCGGCGGCCCCGCCCCGCCGCCCTTCGGCAGGGTAGGAGCTGGCGGCGGTCTCCTCTTCCTGTGGCATGGCCCCCGGCACCGTGCTCCGAGGCGCCGTGCGTGTGCAGCGTGGGAAAGCGCAGACCGGCAGGGCCTCTGGTACACGGGACGCTTCTCGGTGACTCAGCAGGTCTGGGCTCGCGCCCCTTCTGTGGGAGCCCCGCGCCCGGACAGCCGTGAATCACCCGCTTGCCTCTGCATTTGCGTCAGTCTAACCACATGTGAGGAGGGCACGGCGAGCGGGGCCGGGCCGGCAGCTTGGCACCCAGCGCGGGCACCGTCGCCAGGGACGGCCTCCGAGCCCGGCCTGCCGCGCGCGCCCCGGTGGTCTGGGCAGCCTCGGCCGGTGTGGCTTCTGGCCCGGCCCCTCCACCCCCTGGCTTCCCCCTCCCCTCCTGAAACCGCGCTGGCGACGCGGGAGACGGTGAACTGGTAATTACAGCCCTGCCCGCTGTCGGCCGGTTTCCTGCGCGCAGTCCTGCGGCCAGCGCGCATATTTGCAGCTCTGGGAATGTTTACAATTGGAAGCAGATCCCCCGGTCTTTTCTTCCCGGTCACACAAAATAATTTCAGGGCATGGCTCTTTGAAAAGGTTCCTTGTAAGAAAGACTTAATTAAAAAGGAATGTCACCGTGCCCCCACCCCTTGCCGCGGAGAGGAGCAGCGGAGGCAGGGAGCGTCCCAGAACCGGGAGGGGCTGTGCGGAAGGATGGCGTGGGACCCACCGCGGTCTGTTTCACGGGGCCGAGGCGGGAGGCCCAGCTGGTCCTTCTGAGCCTTCTCCGGAGCGGCGTTCAGGACGAGGTTTGCTCTCGGTCAGTCCCGGCCTGCGTGGGGCTGGGGAGCCCTGCGGTGCAGGGCCGCTGGGAGGGGGGCTCCAGGGCACCCCCAGTTCAGTGGTTTGCCTTGCTGTGTTGGCTTTTTTCCTTTTTTTGGAGCAGGGAAATGAGGTGCTCACTTTCACTGTAAATGTTAATTTCACTGCTGTTGGATCAGCTGTTCCGCAGCGGCCGAGGTCCCCGTTCCCGGCTGGTCACGGCTGTCTCGGGCGTCTCAGACGGGCAGAGCCTGCCCAGCCCTCCGGCACCGCGGTCCCCGGGGAGCCCACATGCCTGCCCTTGAAGTGAGGCGGGGGCGCAGGCGCACAGTGACTCTGTCCCGGTGCCGGGTGGTGACTAGAAGTGTGTTTGGACGCCGCTGCTCCAGGGAACCGTGGAAGCGTGAGTGGCCGTGAGGTTCTCTGTCTTCTGGAGTTCCCCTCTGGACTGGCTGCGAGCGAGCCGCCACGGCTGGGAGCCCAGGTGTGTGTCTGCAACAAGCAGTCAGCAAACGCCGAGACAGCCGCAGAACAACAGAGTGACACCTGCATCCAGGTCTGCCTCTCCCCCGATGGCGGACTTGCTCTTTTGTATGATGGAAGATTTCAAAACAGTTAGAAAGTGAAAGAAGACAGAGAGATGAAGGAGCAGGCTGCTGCCGGCCTCACCGATGCCGGCAGGACCAGGCCCCTCACTGCGGGGACGGAAGCAGTCTCAGCTGTCACACAAGTGTCATAACCTTCAGACCGTTGTCACAGCTTCAATTGATTAATACCTTTATGCCATCACATAATCATTGTTTAAAATCCCCAATTAAAATGTTCAGGCTTCTTGTTTTTTTGGTGTGTGGTGGTTCTCATGTTAAACAAGGCCCACGCATTGTGGGGGCCACTCTGTCACTTACGATTAGTCTATGTGGTAGTTCCCCGCCCCCACCTGCCTCCTCTCTGTCTCTCAGCTGTGAGTGTGTAGGAACTTGGCGGGTGTCCTGCCGTGTGTCCGCTGTGCTGTGTAGCGTGTTCTTCTCCCCTCTCTTGCGGGCTGCTTGGTGGTCCGGGCTGCAGCCGTGGCACTCGGGTTGGGGCAGGCCCTGAGTGTCCCGGTCCCTCCTGGGTGGCTGGCACCTGCCGGCCATCGCTGCCCAGCCTCGGCCGCTGCGCCTCTCATCCCTTTCCGAGTCCAGCATAGACCTCTGTCGTGAGAACGTCACCCTCATCAGCTCCTCGATCCAGGTAGGAGTGGCTTGCTTTATCGGCCAGTTCTAGAGCTGGTTGCTTTATGTCATCTAAAGGTAACCAGTGAGTTTTATCATTTATGCGTCTGTTTATCAGTGTAAGCGAAAACTTGTGGGTTTAGTGTATGTGTTTTAAGCTGTTGCTATTATTTGTATCGATGATCAAGTTTTGGCCCTTGAGTTCCTCTGCCAAGACCCCCGTGGTCTTTGACAGCTTCCCTGCTGTGCTATGACGAGACACCTTGTCACCTTGCATGGTTTCGGTCCCCAGACCAGAATAGTCTCCCATCTCAAGAGCTTTGTCACATATGCCAGGTCCATTTTGCCATCGAGAGTGACTTATTCATAGATTCTGGGGATGAGGACTTGGGCCACTTCGGGGACGTCCACCATCCAGCCTTCCACGTGCCCGGCCCTCAGACGGGCAGCTCTGGTCTCCAACCGTGCTGGTCGCTGTGGGCGGCTCTCTGGCCAGGTCGCCGGGGAGGGCGGAAGCTGCTTCGGGAATGTGGGGGCAGCTGGGGAGACGCCGGTGTGGGTGTCCCTCCCAGGGTCTGGGGACACGGGTGAGCCCCGCCGGCCGCTGCTCCCGAGCCCTGCAGCTGCCAGCCCAGCTCTGCCGAAGCCGGAGGGCACTAGGCTGCACCAACTGTGGCAGCGGAGCTGGAGTGGCTGGGGGTGAGCTCGGCCAGTGCGCCCCGGGGGTGCGTGTGGACGGCAGCTGGCGAGGTTCTGGTGCTGCTCTGACGGCCGGGATGGTCCTGTCACCTGTTTCCCTGGCGGTGAAGCGGCATCTCACTGCAGATTTGATTTGCATTCCCCCGCGACTAACGCCGTTGAGCACCTTCCCATGCTTTCCGTGCTTACGGGTCATCGCGGATCTTCTTTGGAGAAATGTCTATTTGAATCTTTGGCCCGTTTTTTAATTGGGCTGTTTGCCTTTCTGTTGTTGAGTTGTCAAGTTTCTTTACGTATTCTGCATAAAGCTCCTTTGTCAGGTTCGTGATTTGCAGGCGTTCCTTCCGTTCTGTGGATCTCCCTCCTGTTTTCTGGACCGTGTCCTCTGAAACCCAGAAGTTTTCAACTTCGGTGACCTCTGGTTCATTTGCTTTCCTGCTGCTTGTGTCCCCACCAGAGGCACTCGCCGGCCCAGGTTAGAGCGGAGCCGAGACTCTGCCTCCAGGGCTCCTGGCTTTTGGCCCCCGTGGGGGGCGAGCATGAAAGGGCTTCTCGGGTCTGTCGGGGGGGTGGGGGACTGTGTCTATTTCCCCACCGGCTTTTGCAGCGTGTGGCTGCGGCACGTACTTCCCACGGCTGTTTCTAATTGAATGCCCGCGGGAACGTGGCCAAGCAAATTGAAGGTTTCACAGAGCCAGCCGAGTCTCTGTTGATTTCTTTTAAACTGCGCCTTTTTATTGTCCCTGAGCTCGGTTTGTTGGAACCTGGCGTCACGCTGTGGTGATCACTGAGGTCTGAGCTGCCGGCCTTGGTGAAGGCCGCAGCATCGGGGAGTTTCCAGAACTCTGAACTCGAGCTCCGGCACGTTCCGGAAGCTCTGTGATTCACAGGTGGACGTTCCCCCCACTGGTCGGTTAATCACGGGACACGGGGACACCAGGAACGCGGCGTGCGGGGACTCTCGTCCTGAGGAGAGGGGCCTTGTCCTGCGGGGTGGAGGGCGGCTGGCCTTCCTGAGGAGAGGGGCCTTGTCCTGCGGGGTGGAGGGCGGCTGGCCTTCCTGAGGAGAGGGGCCTTGTCCTGCGGGGTGGAGGACGGCTGGCCTCCGGGTCCACGCCTGGACCCCACGCGCCGCCCGCCTGCCGGGCGCGGCCAGCCAGGCTCCGCCGCTGTGAGCTAGGGCCACGGCGGCGTCCACCCGAGAACCCTCGGGAGTCCCGTGGGCAGAGCGGGCTCCTGCCCTCCCAAGCGCGGCCGCCGGGGTCAAGAGGTGTGGGTTCGTGGAGCCGTTGGTTCATCCGGGTTGAGTATTCCTGGCTGTTATTCCAAGTGGGACAGTTTTGGAAACCTAGAATGTTTTAAACACAAAACATACTAAGACCCAACCTATTTACTAGTTTTGAGTTCCTTCAGCTCCAGTTTGTTGAGAAAAGGAAGGGCCGGGTGTCTGTCCGGAACACCCAGGCCTTGAGCCGCAGGTATTTGTGGGATCTGTAGCTAGCAGTTACCCAGGTGGCGACCACCTTTCTCAACGAGCGAGGGTCACTGCGTGTTTCCCTTGCGGGCAGCTGGCCGGCCAGCACGCGGTCTCCGCCGGACCTGGTGTGCCCACAGTCGCGCGTCCTGCTCCGGCCAGAGCCCTGACGCCCCGCCCTGCTCACAGTGGCACACCTGTCGGGCACAGCGGCCGGCCGGGCGTCCTGCTCCTCCCCGTCAGGTGGCTGGCTCCGTGAGTTTAGAACTCCAGACGGTTGCCTTCTGGGCCCGTCATCTATGGCGCAGACGCTCGGTGAAAGCAGAACTTCCTTGTCTGGGGTGGGGAGGGGTTCAGCTCCCAGGAGACTCGAAAGTATTGCAATATCCCTATTTGGGGGGGGTGTAGTTTTTTTTTGGCCCCATGACTATTTAAGGCTCAGTCTCGATTCTCGTTTTAAAGGTCACCCCGTGCCGTGCTCTGTCCCACCAGGCGTTCCTGGTCTCGCACGTGTCAGCTCTGCTGCCCCTTCCGGGTGGACACTTGGGGACAGCCAGTGGGCGCCCGTTGGGGCTGCAGGCTTGTCCCCTGGCGTGCTGAGAGTCACCCTCTGCGTCGTGTTGCCATCGGCGCTTGGTGGGAACTCGGACCCCACCCTTCCTTGGGCACACGAGTGATATATTGCTACACGCACACGCATGCACATGTATGTAGATGTATGACTGTATGTATGAGTGACGAGGGGGTGTTTGGACGGCATCCACCGTCTGGTAAATTGAGTGTTGCTGTGCGAATAAGAGTGTTTCTGCTGGAAATTTTCTGCAGGCGGCAGCTTCAAATGCAGTCACCGTGAGCTCCACCATGGGCGTCACTGCCCCATGCTCCGTGCCCGCCCAGCTCACTCTCCTGCCCGGCTGTTCCTCGTTTCGTTGTATTCTGAGGGGCTGGGATGCAGCCCCGGGGACACCTCCAGTCTCTGCCCTGAGCCCAGGGCTTCCCGGGACCTCCTGTGCCTTTGCCCTGTCTCGCCCCCAAATTCCTCAGGGTCCCAGTGCCCTGGGGTCTCCTGGGGGCCCCTCTTTCTGCACGGCCGCTCGCCTGTGTCACTCAGTTCTTGGTTAGCAAAGGGCAAAAGGGCTAAAAGTTTAGTTCTTACACCTCGGTCGATGCAGCTTCCAGGGGAGGCCTCTTTCCGACAGGAGACTGGGCCGCAGCTCCTCCTCTCCCTCCCAGGGCCCCTGCCTGGCCACCTGCCCAGGTGCTCACAAGCTGGGGGCGTGGCCATCAAGCCAGTCGGGGGAAGCATTTCTCGATTCCTTCCTGTGATAATTCAGAACCCTGGGAGAGAAATTTGTTTGCTTTCGTGATGGATATCTTTACCCTTGGCTTGGCTCGTTTACTCAGCATCTTTTCAGAGTCACGCTTTATCCTGGGGAGCTCTGAACCCGTTCCTAATCTGGTGATCTCTCAGCAGTGCAGAGAGGACCCTGCTCCTTCCCGGACGGCCCCTTTGTCCCCAGGAGACCCTGAGCCTGCAGAGGACCCCTGTCTAAACTTCCTGATTATCTTGATAACTCTTTGGCTTACTTTAGATAAGAGTTAGAGAAAATTCTGATTTACTCATGGAATTCAAGTATCACGTTTGGCATGTGTGTCTTTAAATACTTGACGACATGTGTCTTTAGGAAATCGCCTTCATTCTCGGATAAGAAGGCCTGTCTTTGGAATATGAGGAATGACGGTCCGAGATCTCAGAGGCTGAGAACGACGGCCAGCAGTAGACTGTGTGTTGAAACTGACCACTGGCCTCTAGCAGCCTGTTTCTGGCGGAGGGAGAAGCCGGTGACGCAGGAGGCCGCCTTGGCCCTCGGGGCCGCCTGCCTCCGTCCCTGTCCTTTCAGTCCCCGCGGCTGTGTTGTGGCCGCAGAAAGGTGGGGGCCGTGGGCGCAGGCCTCTTCTGGTGGGGCCCCTGAGGCCTGCCCTGGCCTGGGGGCTCCCGCCTCCCGGGCCCGGCCAGCCGCCCGTGGGGAAGTGTGACGGGGCTGTGGTTTTACGCTTCCTGTCTGTGGCCGGTTTCTTGTGTGTGTGGCTCTCTACAGCCGTGCAGAGCCCTTCCGGGAACAGTTGCAGATTTTCGAGCCTTCACGGCACGCTGAAAAGTTGGGGGCGTCCTCACCGCCTGGCACTGCGTCCTGGAGGCCTGGGTCCCTGCTGGGCTGTGACGAGGGCCCCGGTGTCCCTGGCAGGAGCCGTTGGCCGCTGGTGCGTGTCAGCCTGGATCAGCTTCCGTGTGGGCATCTGTGTAAGGTGATCGTCTGGCGTGACGTGGGCCTAGCGGTGCAGGCAGGCGTGGGGTCTGTCGAGGGGGCTCAGCGCTGAGGCCGTGTGAGGACGGGCGCGGTGGCCAGGCTCTTGCCGGGCTGCGCACTGCCCTGAGCGCGAGGAGACCGGCCCCGCCGTCTCCCGGGCTGCAGATGGGAACCCCGAGAGGTTAAGTGAGGCGCCCAATGCCACACAGCTGGTGCGTGGCCAAGTGAGGTTCCCCCGGCAGTCTGCGGCTGCCGTGCCGACCCTCTCGGCCACGTCCTCTCTGCACATCCAGGAGCAGTCCTGTGCCCGGCCGCTGTGCCCGGCCGCTGTGCCCAGGACGCCCGGGGCAGGGTCCCGAGTGACTCCATTGCCCTGCTTCGTCCTCTGCGTTTAGGACGGGGAGGGGACAGACGGCCCTGACGACCCAGTGCCCTTGGGGGTGGCCACGGCACGTGGCACACGTGGGTGTGTGACAGGGCAGGTGTCCCAGGAGCTGCAGGACCGGCAGGTGCCTTGCCCAGGCCTGGTCATTGCAGGCACCGTCCACACTGGTGACGCAGGGAGAGCCGCGTCCACTCTGCAAGCTCCCTGTCCACTTGGGGCTGCCTGGAGATGGGGACGCGTGGGCAGGGCCTGCAGGTGGGCGGGGCCTGTGACAGGAGGGGAGGAGGGCAGGCGGGAGTGGCGGGAGTTACCCGTGGGCTGGTGGGAGCCGTGCTGATCTCTCAGGCTAGTGCGTTATAATTTCACGGAGGGAGCGAAGCCACATGCCATGGACTTGTGGGCTCCTGCCTGTGGGCTGCCAGTCTGGAGTTGTTGCCGTCTCTCCTCGGCAGCCCTGGGGCCCCTGCAGGATGGGTGCGTGGGTGGCCAGCGTGGGGCTAGGTGACTGCAGATGGGCGAGCCCACCGTGCCGGCGGGCACCCCTGCTGAGGGCACAGCTGGGCTGGAGGCCCACGGGGACCAGGTGGGCCCAGCCAGCGGCTTGTGGTGCAGGGCAGTGAGGTAGTCGAGCCCGGCGTGGGCCCTGGGGACAGGCCCAGCCTGTGGACTCCACCTGCTGGCTCTGCTGCAGGAGGCCAACCCTACCTATCCCGGACTTCTGAGCAGGGCGCTCGGGGGCAGCCTGCGTTCTCGGGCAGGGGCGGGGCTTCCTGGCCGTTGCCGTGAGCAGCTGCCTCTGTGTCTGTGTCCGAGAGGCTCTGGGGCAGGTTCTGTGCAGGGGACGCGCTTGTCACTCCTCAGGTGTGTGTGGAGTCTCATGACCTCGCTCGTCTGCTGGGGCTGCTGGAGGCGACGGAGGGTCACTTCCCTCCTACCCAGGTGCTCTTCGCCCTCCTGGATGGAGCGGGAGGGTCAGTTTCCCCAGGGCCCTGTGAGCCACCCTCCCCTGCACGGCCCTGTGGGCACGCGAGGTGACAGGTGCCCCGGCGTCACAGCTGACCCGCCCAGGCAGCCTCCCGAGCGGGAGGACCAGACGGCCCGTCCGGGCACGTGGGGACCAGCTCCTGTCAGTACGCGGCGTGGACACCAGCGCCCCCGTGGCCCTGGGTGGCTGTCGCCCCTTGTGGGAACGGGGACACGTTTGTTCAGGGCCACCCCGAGTGGGCAGGGTCCCCAGAGCCCGGCGTGTGGGGCATTTTCCTTCTGAACCTCCGCTCTCTGAGCTCCTTGCAGGGCGCTGTGATGATGCCTTCTGCCGCCCGGGGGGTGCCTCGCCCTGTGCACGACTGTGCGTTTGTGCAGGGCCTGGAGGGGGTTCTGGGTGCCGCCGCCTAGGCGAGCAGGAGGGGACATCCAAATGGGCGTCCAAATGGGACGGAGACCGGGGGCAGGTGGCCACCCAGCCATCCTTGCACCTGCCCGCCCAGCGCCCACTCGTGTACCCGGAGCCCAGAGCGGACAGTGGCGTCGCCGGTGGCTTTAGAAGTCCTACCTCTTAGGGTCAGCCCTCGGCTCCTCGGGAGGAGGGATTTACTTTGGAAGCGCAGCCATGGCTGGTCTGGGATTGACTTCTGATGCGGAAGTCTGTCGCTGTGCTTGCTGTGAGATCACAGGTTTGAAAAGGAGTTTTGTGGCTTCCTCGTGACACCTGGAGCATTGTTGGGAGCTGTGATTGTTCCTGAATGTGTGCTTGTCCTGCCTGGGGGTTGGTGCACATGTGTGGGGATCCCTGCTTGTCACCTGGGGGTCAGGGTGACCTGGAGCCGCAGGTCCTTCCCTGAGCAGCGCAAGGGAGGTGAGAGGGCCCCAGGCTGGCTCCGGCTCTGGATTCAGTGGGGGCCTCAGCTGCCTCCCTCCACACCCCGCCAGCCTCGGGGCCCCTTGCCCACACCTGCACCCGCACCTGCACCCTGCAACCGTACCTGCACCCTGCACCCACACCTGCACCCGCACCCGCACCCTGCAACCGCACCTGCACCCCGCACCTACACCTGCACCCACACCGGCACCCGTACCTGCACCCTGCACCCGCACCTGCACCCCGCACCTACACCTGCACCCACACCGGCACCCGTACCTGCACCCTGCAACCGCACCTGCACCCCGCACCTACACCTGCACCCGCACCCGAACCTGCACCCTGCAACCGCACCCGCACCTGCACCCTGCAACCGCACCTGCACCCTGCACCCGCACCTGCACCCTGCAACCACACCTGCACCCGCACCTACACCTGCACCCGCACCCCGCACCTACACCTGCACCCACACCCGCACCCTGCAACCGCACCTGCACCCTGCAACTGTACCTGCACCCCGCACCTACACCTGCACCCACACCCGAACCTGCACCCTGCACCCACACCTGCACCCGCACCTGCACCCTGCAACCGCACCTGCACCCTGCAACCACACCTGCACCCGCACCTACACCTGCACCCGCACCCGCACCTGCACCCTGCAACCGCACCTGCACCCTGCACCCGCACCTGCACCCTGCAACCACACCTGCACCCGCACCTACACCTGCACCCGCACCCCGCACCTACACCTGCACCCACACCCGCACCCTGCAACCGCACCTGCACCCTGCAACTGTACCTGCACCCCGCACCTACACCTGCACCCACACCCGAACCTGCACCCTGCACCCGCACCTGCACCCGCACCTGCACCCTGCAACCGCACCTGCACCCTGCAACCGCACCTGCACCCGCACCTGCACCCGCACCCGCACCTGCACCCCGCACCTACACCTGCACCCACACCCGCACCTGCACCCCGCACCTACACCTGCACCCCGCACCTACACCTGCACCCACACCCGCACCCGCACCAGGCCTCCGCCTACTCTGCGGTGGTAGTGAGAGGCCATGCTCACAGTCCTCTGAACCTGGAATGTTCTGAGAGGCGGCTTCCAGCTTACAGAAAGGGACAAACAGATTGTCCCACCACAAACAGTGTGAGGGGTGCCCACATCAGCGTCACACCAAGTGGGAAGGAAGCAAAGGAGGGGTGTTGCCACCACCCCGCCAAGGGCTCACGCCCGGGACCTGAGCCAGGCGTGGCCCTCAGGGGAGGAAGTGGCTCTCGGGGAGCAGTGTCAGGTGATAGGACAGGCGTGCGCGGGGCCTGGCCTTGCTCCAGGGAGGCTGGTTTGCCGGAGACCGTCGAGGCAGCTCCCGGCCTCTGCAGGGACCTCTGTGGGGTCCCGGTGTGACCGGAGCGTGGTTAGAAGTCCTTTGTCGGCACGTAGTGTCGGAGGCCGTCCTGCCCCTGCCGAGAGCCGAGGATGTCTGGCCATCCCGCCAGAGCCCTGGCAGCCACGGGGCCGCTCCCAAGACCAGCCGCCCGTCCGCCCGGTGACCTGCGAGAGCCGTCTCGCACTCGCACGTTCTTACATACGTTCACAAACCGAACACACAAAGCCCCGCTCCCTGCCCCGCACGCGCCCGAGTGTGGGCTGCGTTTGGAAACGCCTCTGCTCAGGTCTGCAGACCGAAACTGAGCGGAAGCCTTCAGCGGGCGAGTCTGCGCCTCTGCCAGGAAGCTCGGCGGGCGGCGGGGGAGGGAGGCTGAGCTCCACCAAGCCCGGCCTCGCCCTGCTCCTCTGGGGGTGTTCCCCTGCGGGTCGGTGACCCCAGGCTGGGGGTGGCCTCTGGGCTGTGACCTCAGGCCTGTGTAGCCCGGGGGGGTGAGCCCTCGCCTGCCCAGGGCTGCGGCCACCCTGCTGTCTGCTGAGTGAGCCCTGCCCGCCGGCCCTGCCTCAGCCCCCGAGGTCATCCAAGCCCGGGGTCAGCTGGTGGCCGGCGCCGCACTCCGCACGCTCCTTTGGGGTCTGAGGGGAGCGGCGGGCGCAGGGGCCTTGCCCCCAGGGAGCCTTCTGCAGAGGGCACAGAGTGGCAGTCACCGGGCAGCCTCTTTGCACTGGGAGGCCGGGAGGTGACACACAGCTGGTGCCGGGTGACCCCGTACAGCCAGGCAGCCGGCGGGTCCCCTCCCGGGGCAGCTTTGGGGTGCAGGCACGGACCTGCTGGGGGGAGGGGAAGGGCAGCTTGTGGGCGGGGGCTGGGCTGGTGTCCTGGGGTGGCATCGGCGGCATTGTCCTGCATGCAGTGGCCGCTGCATCCTGGCGCCTGGTTCCTGGGGCGGAGGCTGCGGCGCCGACACGGCGGGCCGTGAAGAAACGAAGCGTCTGTGTGTTTCAGTAGCGGTTGCGTGTGTTGCTCCTGTCGGCCCTGGACCTCGGGGACAGACAGCGCCCCTCCCTCGCCCCCGAGTGCTCGGGCGGCTCCCTCTCCTCCTCCTCAAGGTCTCTTTCTGCAGAACAAGCCCTTCCTGGGTCTGGGCATCCACGGCGGCTCCGTGTGGATGTTCCGTGACGCGCAGAAGCTTCCAGGCCGTCTCAGAGGAGCCCTGGCTGGCGAGGGAGGCGCTCCCTAGAGCTGCTGGCTCTTGCGCTCGCCGGCCCGGCTCGTCTGAGGGGTGCTCGGTCTGGACGGGCCGAGACCCCTCCGTGTCTCGGGGCAGGCCTGGAGTCTCTCCCCGTGGGCCCTGGCGCAGCCTGCCAGGTGCACACTGCCCGCTCCTCCTGGGCCTGGGGCACGCGCGGGTGTCCTGCCCCGGCCCTGCACAGGCCGCCTGGCCTCCTGTTGGTCCCACACTCAGGCCCAGAAAAGGGGTGAGGCTGACATTTGTCATGAAGCCAGGGACCCGGGGAGCAGGGATGAGCCCGGTGTGACGATGGCGTTGCCTCTTCTCTGCTCGGTCAAGCAAGAGAAGAGCCTGCTCCGTTTTCAATCAGATTTTAATCTCCGCCTTCACAGAAGCTGCTCTCTCTCCGCTTCCTCCCTAAGCGTCTTTAAAATCTCAAGGAAAACACCTCCCTTCCACTTATAATTCCGCACGGAACCAAATGGCTACTCTGTTTCTAAAGCACATACTGCGGCCTCTGGTACCAAGCCAAGCCTGTTGTGATCCCACCAACGTTTATCTCACATCCTGGAAACGCAGGAGCCCCCTGGAGACGCCACGGAGGGAAGTGCTGGTTCTAGAAAGCCGCGTGGAAGCCCCGCTCCTGGGTGGTGTGAGCGGACGTTGGAGTGGGCGTCTGGGGCACATTGGTACTGCGGGCCCTGCCGTCCCGTGGTCGGGACGGACCCTTGAGGTCCCCCCAGAGGGGGCCGTGGGCGGCTTCCACGGCCCGGCCCCTGGACGCTCACCGTGCCTCAGGCCTTCAGGGCAGGCGCCGTCCCACGGGGCGTGGGACTCACGAAGGAGGCGCTCTCGTGGCACCCTGGGCCCGATGCGCTCTGGACCAGGCTTCGCGGGACTCCCAGCGGCCTGGGTCAGCCTGGGGGCGGCACTTGCCGGGCGGGGTGGAGGGTGTCCCCGCCTCGGGCTCCTGTGGTCAGGGCTGAGGGAGGGGCTGGCGAGGTCCGAGTTGGAGACGTCACCCTCTGAGGGCGGCCACCAGCGTGCTCCTGCCGCCTGCTTTCCCTGGCCAGAGCCGCCGCCTCGCCAGCCCCTCAGGACCCCGACGCCCTCGCCGGCCTCCGCCCTCGCCCGCGGCGTGGCCTGGGCTCCCTGCGGGAACCGCGTGGTGCGCGCTCCGCACGCCTGCAAGGTGTCTGGTTTGGTAACAGCTGACAAGTGTTTCATCACGTCGTCCCAAGACGCCCCACAGACGCACGCAAACGGCGTCCTCTGGGCCTCCCGTCCCCGCAGGGCCTGGGGCCACGTCCCCTTAGCCCGCCGGGCCGTGGAGCGCAGCGCCCAGCCCACTGCTGGGGCCGGTGCCGCCCGCGGGTGTTTGGTCTGAAGACCCTCCTGCCCTGGGCGGTCTCCTCCCCAGCCTGCCGATGGGGCCGGTCGTGCACGCGGAGAACTCATTTCTAGGTGAACTTAGCGCGTGTCAGTAGCTGAGTCGCCGCACAGTTCGTGCTTTCCTTTTTGTCTTTATGGGGTGGGCTAACTTGGATTGTCTCATCTGCACCCCAGCTCCATCCCCCAACACACACACACACACACACAGGGGCACACGGACACACACATACACACATGGGTGCATGGACACAGGTGCATACACACATACATACACACATGAGTGCACGGACACATACACACATGGGCGCACAGACACGTGCACACGGGGACACACACATGGGTGCACAGATACGTGCACACGGGGACACACACATGGGTGCACAGATACGTGCACACGGGGACACACACATGGGTGCACAGATACGTGCACACACACGTACACATATGGGCGCACAGACACACGGGCGCATGGACACACACACATACACACATGGGCGCATGGACACACATACACTCACAAGAACAAGATGCCCACCCGAAGCCTCCGTCTTGCCTGTGGGCAGTGGGCCCCAGCTCCAGCCCTTCCCAGGCGGCGTCTCTATCTCTGCTCACTGCCCGGCGCTGGCCGGCCCTCCCTGCGGGCGCTGGGCTTCCTTTGTGGCTGCTGGCAAGACGGCGCTTCTGCACCTGCTTCTCAGGTGCAAGGTGAGAGTCCCCATCCTGCAGAGACAGAACCGTTTGCGCAGAGTGGCGCGCACCGCCCTCCCGCCTTCTGTGGTGGGGGCAGGGCTCGGTTCCCAGGTGGGGGCCTGCCCCGGGGGAGGCTGGGCGCAAGACCGCCGTGGTGGGGAGACGCAGCCACCCAAGAGCAGGCCAGGGCCACAGCCTGCTCTGACCGCCGGGGCCGGAGAGCACTGGCTGGCTGCTGTCAGGGTGGCCTGCTCCGCTGGGCGTTTTGTAGGGACAGTTCTGGCCTCGCTGTTGGGATTGCTGGGGGGACGGAGACGAAGCCAGCCGGCTAGCGTCGGGCACCCTGTGTCATGATGAAGGATGGCAGAAACTTAGTGTTTGTTGGACAAGTAGACCCTGTTCCAGATACGTGGTTTGCACTGACTTGCTTAACACTCACAGCAGCGTGAGACGGTCCAAGTGCCATCCTCCTGTTCTGTGACGAAGGAGCAGCACGCGTCAAAGTTGCCTGCGGTCCGACAGCTGCTCGGTGGGGCCTCTGCTGAGTGCCAGAGTGCACGGCGTCACCTACCGTGTCTCCCCGAAAGTGAGACAGGGCCTTATATTTACTTTTTTTCAAGAAGACACCCTAGCGCTTGTTTTCATGGGATGTGTTGTTTTTTTTTAAGTACGGTGCAACAGTCTACATTGATTCAAATATCGTGAAGTCGTCTTCTTCTGGAACATCATCCTTACTCTCCAAACCCCGAATTCCACCCTGAATTTCTTGCGACTCTGTTTCCTTTAGAACCATTGGCTCTAGTCTCTCCTTTCGAGCACTAGAGCTCTCACGGGGCAGATGAGAAGGGCTGCTCATGTTCTTTCCCGCTCCGCGACGACATGCATGGGTTGTGCAGACGCGCTGCGTAGCCACGCCCGTCTCTAGGGCTTATTTTCGGGTGGGGCTTCTATTGTGCAAGTGCTTAGAAATCCTGCTAGGGCTTATTTTATGGGTAGGTCTCATTTTCGGGGAAACACGGTACCACGGGACGCTGCCACATGTGCTGTGGCACACGTATGAGAGCTGTCACTGGCACTCGCAGACAGGCCCGGGCACGCAGTCCAGAGGGGCCTGCCGGGCAGGACACCGACCTCCGCAACTTCACTGAACCACCTTTCCCAGCTCCCAGAGGCGGGCCCGGCCTGGAGTTGGGAAGCAGCTGGAGCGCTGGGATCCAGACCGCAGAAGGTGCTGTCATTCGGCTCCCGGGGGGAGTCTGCAGCCTCCTCCAGCACTGGGGCGAGCTCCGCCTCAGAGCCAGCCCCGCATGGCCATCAGGGACCCTCCATGACAAAGGACACCTCGCCATCCACTCCGCCCGCCCTCTGTCCAAGGCCGTGGTCCCCACTCGCAGGCCGCAGCCGCGGGACGGGGCGTGGGTCGTCCCGTGGGCTGAGCAGAAAGTGATTTTTCTGTACCATTCTCACCAGGGACCATTCGTGCCATTTGTCTTTTTAAAGAGCCGATGTTTGGCTTTGTAAATTTTAGCACTGCTTCTGTTTTATTACGTTCTGCTTTTATTGCTTTTTACTTTCTTTAATTTCTGTTCTTTTCTAAACCCTCGAAGTGGAACCCTAACACGTACGTTTGAAGTCCATTTGTGTCTGCGTGGCTTTAGCTCCTTCCCGGAAATATTAATATGTGCTATTTTTATTATTCAGTTTTCTCTTTGGCTGATAGGTAATTTATATTTTTAAGGTTTTCAGACATACAGGAGCTTCCTAGTTCTTTTGTTGTTGTTGATTTTTAGCTTAATTGCATTATGTTCAAAAATGTAGGCGTGATATGCCGTTGAAGTTGAGAGTCCGTACCTTTATTAAAGTCTATTTTGTCTGACATTAATATTGGTATACCAGCTTTCCTCTGTTTATTATTTGCAAGGTACATATTTTTCCAAGTGTTTTCCTTTTGCATTTTCCGTAGCTTTATATCTTAGATGTAGTTTTGTAAATAGCATGTGTTTCGGTTAATTATTTTATATTTTTTTGTGCAGTCTGGCGAGCTCAGCTTCTAATTAGCGCCTTTGGTTGGTTTCCGCTCAGTGCGATTCTTGCTTGGGTTGCGTTTCCGTCCCCATTTACCGCGTGCAGATTTCTGTGACCTGTCCCTCTGTGCTGCTGTTTGGCAGATACTAGCTATTATTTTTCTGTAGAGTCAATATTGACTTTGATTGTCCGCGTATTTAACCCCTTTCCATGGTTCCTAATGCTGGTTTCATTCCCATCTCCCGTCCAAGGTCGGCCGTGAGCGCGTCTTCCTGGCGACAGATTATCTGCTTGTTGGAAAGGGCCTTCACCTCCCTCTCGGGTCTGGGGGGTGTTTGCGCTGGACATGGAGTCTGGTCTGACAGCCACGGTCTTCCAGCACGTTCCGGCAGTCCCTCCGCACTTGGAGAGATGCCACCGCTCTCTGGGTGACTCGTTTCTGTTGAGAAGTTGCCGATGGTTCTCATCGCTGCTGTCCGGGGCTTCGTCCCTCACCTCCACAGCCGTCTGGCGTTCGGTGGTTTTGCCTGGTGACTTCTGTCAGTTTGGGAGGTCTGGGTGGTGGGTGTCCTTTCAGACCTGCCTCTGCCGGAACCGTCTCCGGGTCTGCAGCCCCCGGCGCTGCCCGTCTCACCGGCCTCGGTCTCTCCAGCGGCTCCTGTGGCCTTGCCACGTTCTGGGCCTTTCCTCTGGCCGGTCTTTCTGCTCACTGATTCCCTGTGGCTGTGCCCAGTCTGTCGAATGATGGAGTCCTTAATTTAGCTTTCTGCGTTTTCCAGTTTTGGAGTTCTTTTTGCAAGTCTCCAATTCATCTTCTTGAACAGCGAAATCATTGTTCTTTTAAAGTCTGTGTCTGAAACCACCGTCGAATCTTAAATTGCACTCACTTCTTTTGTTATTACCAGAATACCGCTGATGCTCCTGCTTTGAAGCTATCCTTTATGGATCAGGGTGTAGAGCAAGTAAGCAATGAAGTCTCTTTCTGATAATCCTGTTACCTGGAGCATCTGAGGGTCTTTTTTCTATTTTGTTGTTCTTAATGGTTTTTGTTCCTGTTGGATTGTCTTTTACTGTGTCTGGTGTGTGTGTGTGTGCATGTGTGTGCGTGCGTGTGCATATGTGTGCGTGTGCATATATGTGTGTGTGCGTGTGTGCGTGTGCATATGTGTGTGAGTGTGCATATGTGTGCATGTCCGTGTGCATATGTGTATGAGTGTACACACGTGCATATGTGTGTTCTTACATAGTTTGCAAAATCTGCTGAGATAATTTCAGGCCTTAAGATGATGACGTCCTTCCCCAGAGTGGGTTTAAGGTTGTTTCCGTCCGGTGCTCGGGGCACTGCAGTCAGTCACCACCTCGGCTCTGCGTCAGGGATTGCCGTCGTCATCACAAGCAAAGCTGCAGTCCTTGCGGGTCCATTCATTTTGGGGTGTCCTTCATTCCAAGGGGCTGCATCAGGATCCCAACCCAGAGGGGAAGGGTTCACCACATTTCCCTCCTCTCCGCCTTCCTGAAATCCCAGGTTTCCATCCCGAACCTGCAAGAGATGTGGAAAGCACTCAAGATTCTGGGGACGGCTGGGCCCTGCAGCCAAACGCCGGGCTCACTGGTCCTCCAGTCTGGTCCCCGGCCTCCATCTGGTCCTCCAGTTCTTCACTGTTTTGTTAATAGCACCTTCAAGAAGAAGCTTTCATAGTTGTCCAGCCTGTGTGCTGGTTTTCTGTAGTAAGACTGGGCCCAATGACCCATTTTAGCTTTTTCTGGCACTTGAGTTTTTGAAGAAGCCATATGTATCCATCATATATTAATATTCACAGAATATTTCATCAAAAACAAAATCCTTCTTGCATGAATTAGAGGAAGAAGGGAATATCATAAGACATTTAGTAGTGCATGTGAGAAAATTATTCAATTTGAAATGAAATGAATAACTAAGGTAATTATTGAAGGAGTTAGTAGAATGGTTAGTATTTTATTTACTCAAAGAATTATTTGTACAAATGGATGTTTGGAGTTGTAACAGGAAGTTGATGTGAGAGTAGATGTTTTTAAAGGTCATCTGGAAGTATCCAGGCTCCCCCTGATTCTGGCCTGGTGGGCTGACTGGCGGTCACCGGCACCCCACCCAGATGGGACGGGGGCAGCTGGAGGAGTAGTGTGGTGAGGTCACACTTTTTCCAGGTACTCTTGGCTAGGTAGAGATCTGGAAGTTGAATATATATTTGAAATCTGGGGGACCTCAGGCTCATTTCCCGTTTATCTGTTGACCTGTGTGTGGCTTGAGTGATCTGCGTACCCCTCCACCCGTCCTGTCCCCACTGCTGCTGAGCTGGTCATCCTTGGAGGACCATGGGCACAAAAGCTGACAAGATTTTGTCCTGTTAGTGGCAGAGGCAGAGAAGTCCTAGTCCAGCGGTGTCAGGATGTCAGTGTTGGCAGGGAGCCTTCTAGATTGCCCCCCTTCTGCGGCCGGGGTGCAGGCGCAGGCAGAGCTCTCTGGGAGGGGTGGAGCCGGGCCCCGTGCTGGTCAGTGCTCCGAGGGCGGCCTGCCGCCCCCGTGTCCCTCCCAACATGTGTGGTTCTTCTGAGTATGTTTTCCCTGCAAAGGAATTTATAAAAAGCAATCCTAATTTTCTCTTTAGTCAAAACTATGAAAGAAGAAGAAGAAATCCCCAATCTCTCCATCAGTAAATCCTGGAATTCATTCCTGGATATGTTTCTCTTGCCTTAAAGAGCAGAAGCCTCCCGGAAGGAGCCCCATGGAATGTGCCCGCTTTCTGTCCTCCTCACGAGCCGCGTTTTGTGTCCCGGCCTCTCTGGAAATCTGTTTCAAACACTAAGCAGCAGCTGGAACGCACTTGAGCCGCTCAGCACAAACTACAAAGCGAAGAAGGCATGGACTGTGCAGAACAGATGCTGTTTGCATTAAAATAAAAGACAAACATAATATTTGCATTAATAGAGAGCCTTTGCGGAAGTATTTGCATAGAGTGGTTTATCCTTTTCTGAGAGCTGGTTACTTTTAACTAATTTCTGAGCGCGGCAAAGGATAAGAATCTTTTGCTGATTATTTCCCACAAAGAGCTGCTTTTGCACCAGGGTAGCAGGTTTCAAAGGAGGACTCTCGCACATGCAAATGTGATGTCAAGTGCCGCACACGAAGAACAGCCCGTGTGCAGGGCAGTGATTGCCACCAGTCACGCGCTTGGCGGCTCTTTGTGTTTCAAGGGACCCGTGAGCTCAGCTCCTGTTTTCAGTGGAACTGAGCTCAGCGTCAGCGAAGAGTCTTGCAGAGTTGCTCAAGCGAAGCCATGCTCCAGCAGTCTCCTCCTCTTGACAGTGGGAAGCCAGGACGTGGGTTGGTGTGTCAGGTGCTTTGGTACCTGGGTGGTGCAAGTACAGTTGCAGGGACAACTGTACGTCATTCTTATTCCATTAATGAAGGCTATGTAGGAATAAAGATAAAATCATCAGGGCAAAGGAAAAATTATGATCTCTCAGAGGGAAGCAGAGCCCAGTAATGCATGACATAAATCCTGCATAATTATTTGGAAATGAACTACTAACTTGGCTCTGAGTGTCCTAGCTGTCAAAGTGAAGAGGGAAACCTTTTCTTCTTAGGATTGTCATTGTTCACAAAAGGAAACCAACCAAGCGTTTTAGTGACTCTGAAACACAAACATATACACAGTGCATGTGAGCACAAAAGTAAAGTTTGAGGAAACGGTATTACACATAATGAAAATGGTCTCAGTAATGTTATGCAGCTTTGTGTGCATTTAGCCTTCAGTGCTTGTCTGTATTTACTTACACGGTTACTAGTGTTTTACCTCACTCACCATTACTCTGTCATCTTACTCTTTAACTTTGGATATGGTTTTCTTTTTTCCGAAATAATCTGTTGTTATCTCAGCAACAGTTTCTGAATGGCAAAAATTCAACTTTTGTTCATCCAAAAATGTCTTTTTTCTTCCACTTTTTTTGAATGATAGTTTAGCTGGGTATAGAATTGTAGGTGGCTGCATCTTTCAGCAATTTGAAGATAGTTCGTGATCTTTTGGCTATTTGTGTTGTTGAAAAATTTCCTGCCAGTCCACTTGTTCTTTCTTCTTAGGTAATCTCACTTTCCTGTCTTGGTCCTTCTAAGATCTTTTTCCATGTTTGATGATCAGACAGTTTGTTGTAATATGTCTTGATGCGGACTTGTATTTACTTATCCTACTTGGGACTCAGCGTGCTGTTCTAATCTAAGGACACTTAAATCTCAGAATTCTGGAATATTCTCATTCATTATCTGCTTGAATATCACATTTTGTGCTTTTTCTCAATTTTTTATTTAAGGAACCCAGACTATACCTACATTGTACCATCTCATTTTTTTATCCTGCCTCTTCTTTATCACTTTCTCTTTTTGTGGGGCATTTTTATTTAGATCTATCCTCTAGTTAATGACTTCTATATTTAAGTATGTCTAATCTCTTAATTATAGAAATTTCTTTTTATTCTTTTTAAAAACTTCCCATTTATCTTTTTCTAGTGTTTTTTTCCCTTCATTATGGTTTCTTTTATTAATTTAACTTCTTTGTTCCATATATCATTTATAATTTTAAATTCTCATTATAAACTCATCTTTAGCAGGAGAGCTCCCTCCCTTCTCTGTCCCTCCTTCTATTCCTCCCTCCCTGTCCTCCCTTCTTTTCTTTGCCTCTCTTTCTCCCTCCCTGCTTCCCTCCATCCCTCCCCCCTTCCTTCTTTGGGCGTCTCCTGTGCCCAGGATCCTGGACATACCTCTGAGGAGCCGTTGTTCTTTGTTTTCCTGGGGCTGCAGGGTTTCCCAGACTCTGGGCTAGTTTGACCTGGGATTCCAGAACTACTCAGAGGGTGTGGATCTGAGGCCACGAGCCCGCGTCTTCTGCCCACCTGGATGTGCAGGTCCCCCAGGTCCCCAGCACCTGTGCCCAGTTCTGATGACTCTTGGTCCCCAGGAACAGGCAGCTGGGTCTGGGTGCACTGGCTCAGAGTGCCTTTTTTGTTTTTTCCTCCCCGGTAACCTAGGTCTTCTCTTTCTTTCACTTGAGCTCAAGTCTGTATGTAATGTTGGGGCAGGATTTTATTCTGCCGTATAATCATTTGTCTCTTCTTGTAGTGGGGGGTGGGGGATCCTTATTAATTCAGTCCAACAAGGTTTGGGAGCCTAGAGTTTTGACTGACTTTAGATGTTCACCTCTGTATTTTGTACAACCCATGAATGGCGTTTTCTGAAGTGTAAAATTGGTTTTTGCCGCAGGTGTCTCTGTTAATTCAGAGGCTCAAAGCAAGGAACACAAATTCAGCCACTATCATTTTCCATTTCCTGTTGCAGTTGAGTTGCCCTTCCCCCTAGTTGTCTGTGGGCATTATTAATATATACGACATTAATCGCTACTGAGCATAGAAGGCTGCCCGTTTAAATCACAGATGGCCTTCGTGCTCAGTAGTTGGACGTATCTGTCCATTGGTGTAGACAAAAAGTTTCATTCTGGATGAAGAAAAGCAGCTTTTTTGTTTTGCTTCCGTATAACTTCTATAGACTTCCTCCGTCCCGCGATCCCACCGATTGCCGGCAAACTCACGTGGTGGCCCAGGGCTTATCGTCTGAGTCTCAGGGCGGTTAATAGGGAGCAGACCTGTTCCAAGGACAGTGACATCTTATGAGAAGATGAAGACAGGTCATGGATTTAACAGGTCATGGATTTTAAGTAGTCCGCACTGTGGGATGGAACCGGGCACCGCGTGCCCCCTGCTAGGCGCACTGCCAGGTGCACGGGAGGGAGGTTCCTGGGACGCCCAGGGCCGGTGGCCTTGCCTGGGTGCTCTGAAACCAAGGGCAGGCGGAGCACTGGCTGGCAGCGGGTTCTCCCAGAGAGCAATCTGGGGGCCGGGGGGCAGGTAGGAGGAGAAAAATTATTTTCTTTTTACTTTTTTTAAAATTCAAGAATAACTCCTTTATGTAACAGAAGATAAGGCATTGTAGCCTAAAATGTTGGATATTTCTGTTCTTAGACCTATGAAAGTCTCAAAACTTGGAAAGGTTGCTTAAAAAAATCATTTGAACACGGGCTATTTGGACGAAGCTCGCTGTGTGCGGTTCGGGGTGGCGGCAGCGTCGGTGGTCTGGAGCAAGAAGGGCAGGTGGCGGGCGCCGGCCGTCCGCCTGCTTTGAGAGGGGAGGTCTGCGGGATGTCACGCCCTTGGAGGCAGCAGCCTCCTTTTCATCTGCTCCTTCCCTTGTGCATTTCGATTTTCCTCTGTAACTTTCTGCTAGAGCCTGCGACGGGCCGCTGGTGAGCCTGCTGGTGGACGTGAGAGTGGGGGCGTGGCCGGCCCCGCGGCTCGGGCTGCGACCCAGGGCGCTGCCGTCGGCGAGCCCTCAGTTCTGCAGGGGGAGGACGAGGGCGCACCCATTTGACAGATGTGGACGGCGAGGCCCGGGCTGGCCACGGCATTCGTGTGGCGCCGGGGTGCTTGGGAGCGGATCGCGGCTTTGGGGACGGGTGGTCCGGCGCCACGCTCCCAGCCACACCCCAGTGCCACCTGCCACAGTCGTCATGCGGAAGCCACAGGTGAGAAGTCTAGAAATCCACACGCTGCCGGTGACACTGGCGCAGTCAACATCCGACAGCAAATCGCTTCTCCTGGCGGCAGCTCTATTTTTAGAAGATTAAAATAGAACACGATACAAAGAAATTGCTGTATTTTTAGAAGCCGAAGCTTGTCTTGTGTAAAGGGAATAACGATAAGATTGAGTCAGTCCTGGTCTGCGGGAAGCTGAGATTCGTAGCGTGTGTTGTGCACGGCAAAAATTGCCATGGTGACATCTGCAGATTGTCTGCCGTCTTGCTTGTTTTTCCTTATTTCTTTTATTGAGACAGGGTCTCACTCTGTTGCTTGGCCAGAGTGCCGTGGCGTCAGCCTAGCTCACAGCAACCTCAAACTCCTGGGCTCAAGCGATCCTCCTGCCTCAGCCTCCCAAGGAGCTGGGCCTACAGGTGCGCCCCATGACGCCCGGCTCAATTTTCTATTTTTATTAGAGACGGGTCTCGCTGTTGCGCAGGCTGGTTCTGAAGGCTGTCTTTTCAGAGGACCCAGAATAGCTAGTTTTGTTGGAGGGAGGGGCAAGCTGTGGCATTCTTGAATGAAATCATGACGCGGTTACCTTTGAGTAATGATCAGCCTTACACAGCGGGGAGCAGGTGGCGAGCGAGGAGGCGGAGGGAGGGCGTGGCGCAGGAGGCAGGCCGTGGGCACTGTGTGGTCGTAGCTGTGGGCAGTGCCTGGAGAGTGAGGCCTTCACCCAGAGCACTGACAGCTGTGCCTCTGGGTGGCGTGATTTGTGTGCCCCCTCCCTCTTTTTAAAATAAAAAAAAAATTTTTAAGGTTTAGAAAGTAGATATAATTAAAATCAATGTGCTGCATGTTATTAGGTAGTGCAAAAATTAAGGACAATAAAACTTCTCGAGACCTTGTAAAGCTGATGACACAGAAACTGCTCGTGCCGAGAGGCCTCTTTCCGCTGCGCGTCAGCCCCGGAAGCAGCTGGCGGCGCCCGCGGGGCCAGGTGCCGGCCGGGGAGTCTCTCTCCAGGTGTGCTGGCCGCGGCTGTGGCCCGCGGTGCGCGGCAGGGTGTGGAAAGACGGGGGGGGGGGGGGCAGGAGCCTGTTATCTGTGCCGCGGGCAAGGAGACCCGTGTTGAAGTCTGTGTCCCGGCAGGGCCCGAGACCCTCCTGTTCCCCCCCTGTGCTGTGGCCATGGGCGCCCGAGACCGTCCTGTTCCCCCCCGTGCTGCAGCCATGGGCGCCCGAGACCGTCCTGTTCCCCCCCTGTGCTGTGGCCATGGGCGCCCGAGACCGTCCTGTTCCCCCCCTGTGCTGCGGCCATGGGTGCCCGAGACCGTCCTGTTCCCCCCCTGTGCTCTGGCCATGGGCGCCCGAGACCGTCCTGTTCCCCCCCCGTGCTGCGGCCATGGGCGCCCGAGACCGTCCTGTTCCCCCCCATGCTGTGGCCATGGGCGCCCGAGACCGTCCTGTTCCCCCCCCGCGCTGCGGCCATGGGCGCCCGAGACCGTCCTCTGTTCCCCCCCTGTGCTGCGGCCATGGGTGCCCGAGACCGTCCTCTGTTCCCCCCCTGTGCTGTGGCCATGGGCGCCCGAGACCGTCCTGTTCCCCCCCTGTGCTGCGGCCATGGGCGCCCGAGACCGTCCTGTTCCCCCCCTGAGCTGTGGCCATGGGCGCCCGAGACCGTCCTGTTCCCCCCCTGTGCTGTGGCCATGGGCACCCGAGACCGTCCTGTTCCCCCCCGTGCTGCGGCCATGGGCGCCCGAGACCGTCCTGTTCCCCCCCTGTGCTGTGGCCATGGGCGCCCGAGACCGTCCTGTTCCCCCCCTGTGCTGTGGCCATGGGCACCCGAGACCGTCCTGTTCCCCCCCCGTGCTGCGGCCATGGGCGCCCGAGACCGTCCTGTTCCCCCCCTGTGCTGTGGCCATGGGCACCCGAGACCGTCTTGTTCCCCCCCGTGCTGCGGCCATGGGCGCCCGAGACTGTCCTCTGTTCCCCCCCTGTGCTGCGGCCATGGTTGCCCGAGACCGTCTTGTTCCCCCCCGTGCTGCGGCCATGGGCGCCCGAGACCGTCCTGTTCCCCCCCCCGTGCTGCGGCCATGGGCGCCCGAGACCGTCCTGTTCCCCCCCATGCTGTGGCCATGGGCGCCCGAGACCGTCCTGTTCCCCCCCGCGCTGCGGCCATGGGCGCCCGAGACCGTCCTGTTCCCCCCCGCGCTGCGGCCATGGGCGCCCGAGACCGTCCTCTGTTCCCCCCCTGTGCTGCGGCCATGGGTGCCCGAGACCGTCCTCTGTTCCCCCCCTGTGCTGTGGCCATGGGCGCCCAAGACCGTCCTGTTCCCCCCCTGTGCTGCGGCCATGGGCGCCCGAGACCGTCCTCTGTTCCGCCCCTGTGCTGTGGCCATGGGCGCCCGAGACCGTCCTCTGTTCCCTCTGTTCCCGTGGGCAGCAGCGTCCTGCGAGAACATGGTGGTCTAGAGCCAGGCCGCCGGTGTCGCCCTTCCCGCAGGTCTCGGGCAGGTGGGGGTACGAGGGGGCCCCCAGGGAGGAGGCTGCTCTGCCGGCCCCTGCCCCTGGGATTCGCCGGGAGGGGGCTCAGCGTGGCTGCCGCTGCTGCCAGTGCACCCTGAGCCTCCCTCGCCGCCGGCTGCTTCCGGTTGCGGCCCCTGGTTGAGGCAGTTTGAGTCCCAGGACGGGCTGTGGGAGGCTCCAGCCCGCGGCTGCCCCCAGGCAGCAGACGGGGACCGGTGGCCGACTGTGTGGCGCAGGGAGGGGTCTCCCTTGGGTCCTCATCCGTCAGGAGTCTTTCTCAGTCTGCAATTTGTTGTTCCTCCCTGGGGGCGGCACCTGTTTGCGTTCCCGCCATCTCCTCTCCCGGAGTGGAGGTTGGGGCGCAGCCGTGTCCCCAGAATCTCCACAGGCGCTCAGCGGCTGGCCCAAGGGACCTGCTGAGTGAGCGAATGAGCGGTGCGATCGTGACCTTGAAGGACTCAGCATGGACGGGCAGCGCAGCGGCGCGGTCGGGCTTTGTTCTGGAAGCTGGCCCCAGCCCGCCTCGACCAAGATGACCCGTGTGGTCCCGGCCCAGCGTCTCCGTCTGTGAATGGGGACACAGTGTCTGTCCCTTTACGCACGGTGAGGACGGCGTGGGCGCCTGCGAATGCCCCGCTCAGGCGAGTGCCTGATGCGCGCCCGGGAGGAGTCGGCGTTACCGTTTCTAGTGCGGAATGTGCGCGGGACTCTTTTAAATTTAGTTCTACCGTGTTTCCCCGAAAACAAGGCAGGGTCTTATATTTAGTTTTCCTCAAGAAGACACCTAGGGCTTATCCTCAGGGGATATGTTATTTTTTTTAAGTACGGTACAACAATCTACATTTATTCAAATATAGCTAAGTCGTCTTCTTCTGGAATATCATCATTACCCTTCAAAACCCTGAACTCCATCCTGAATGTCTTGCGACTCTGTTTCCTTTAGAACCATCGGCCCCAGTCTCTCCTGTCGAGCACTAGAGCTCTCACGGGGCGGATGAGAAGGGCTGCTCGTGTTCTCTCCCGCTCCGCGACGACACGCATGGGTTGTGCAGACGCGCTGCGTAGCCACACCCGTCACTAGGGCTTATTGTCGGGGTGGGGCTTCTGTTGCGCAAATGCTTAGAAATCCTGCTAGGGCTTATTTTATGGGCAGGGCTTATTTTCGGGGAAACACGGTAGCGAGATCTGGTAAGAACAATAGTTCGGAACAACGGAGCATACTTTCAGGGAATGACAGCAGATGTCGTCCCTGTAAGCGCTAGGGGAGACAGTCCACGCAAGCGGCCCACCGGCTGTGGCCAAGCTCACTCGGAGTGGACGATGGTGGTGTCGGCCACAGGGCCGCCCGTCCTGCCCTGCCGGCTGCTTCTCAGGTCAGCCCGGCCTCGCACTGCCCCGTCCTCACTGGTGCTGGCCATGGACCGGTTGCTTTGGGGGCGCAGGATTCTGGCAAGAAGGCGAGGAAGGATCCTCTTCCCCCAGCGAACAGACGGCGCCCTGCAGCCGGGCCTGGCTGGGACGGGAGGAGCCGCGCCCTCGGGCTGCCCTGCCCTGGTGCCGTCCGGCCGCACGGTTCCCCGCCCACTGCGCGGTGTCGGGGTGGCCACGGGGAGCGTTGCTATGAATCAGCGACTCGTTTCTCACCAGCTGCTTAGTATTAGTACCTGTCTTCCAGCTTCCCGTCACCTAACCACAAACACCTTTTAGCTAATTCTCAGTGTCAGCAGGGTGGAAACGTGCTTTGGTTCATCCACAAAGCGGTTTGCGTGGCCGCCTCTCCTTTCGGGAGAGGCGTGTGCGCCTGGCGCCTTGGTGTGGAGAGTCCCACGCCCCGGGCACAGCCCTGGCGTGGCTCCGCAGGGGTGAGGTGGGGGTGCAGACAGAGTCTCCCTGGCCACCTATCGAGTGCCTCGTTCCCTGTCCTCGTTCCCTCCTCCCTCCCCACGCCAGCCCGCGTCTCCCCTCCACGCCGAGGGGGCTGAGCCAGAGAGTTTCCGTCCCAGGACGGCCCTGGAGCCCCCAGGGCCAGGCCTCTTCCCAGCGGGGCTGCCCCAGTCGGACGGAGGGCTGGGTTCCGGCGGGAACTGCACTCCTTAGACTCCCGGCAGCTAAGGGGGCTGGTTGAGGAAGGCACCTGCAGGAGCTGGGAGGTGGCGGGTGCAGCCCACAGCGCGCCCTGTGCGTGGCCCCCCAGGCAGGGCGGGTCCTGCAGTGACGAGCTGCTCCTTCGCGGGCAGACCGCAGAGCTGGTTGTCTGTCTGTCTGTGCTGACAACCGCGTCACCTCTCTGTGTTGCCGGCTCACTCGAGGGGCGCCTGTCCTGGAAGCTACTCCGAGTCCGTTGAGGAGGTTCAGGTTTGCGCCCTGTTGCCGTGTCCCCATTCGGTGCTGCGTAGTGCGGGCCCCGTGCAGCCCTGGCACGTCTGCACGCTGCGCAGCCGCGGCCGTCCCCGTCTGAGCCCCGCACTCCCCAGAGCAGCCCTGTGGCGACTCGGCCACCACGTCCCTACGCAGGGCAGACGGACGCCGCCCAGGAGCAGGGAGGGATGCTGTTCCCAAGGCCGCGGGGACGGTTTCCCCGATTTGCTAAATCGCTTACGAGCGGTCGAGCTGGCCTGCGGGGCTCAGCGGGGACAGCCGAGAGCTGTCCGTCCCTGTGTCTTGCTCAGGGAGGAAGGAGAACGGCCGGGAGGGGCGCTGGGCAGCCGCCCCAGGAAACGCTCTTCCCCCGCAGCGGGCAGCCCAGGCCCTGCCCGAGCTTCTGGGCTGGGGCAGCTGCTCTCCGTCCCTCGTCCCTGTGTCCTCCCGTCACCCATCGCCGCTCCCCCAGCGCCTGGCTCCGCGCCAGGATGCCTGGGGACAGGCCCTGCCTTCTCCTCACTGGGTGTGAGTGAGCAAGGCAGCGTTTCTCTACTTTTAAATTTGCCCAGGGAAAATTCCCGAGTAGCTCGGTCCCTGACTTTCAGCTGGTGTCTGCGTGTCCCGAGCAGTTTGCACCTTTGGTCCTAGGTGGCCTGACTGAGCCACAGGTGCCGGGAAGGGCCTGGCCAGCATCACCCAGTCCATCCCGGCCGCGGCTGGGCGCCTGTGTCCCGCCCCTCCCCTTCCAGCCGCCCGGGACCTGCCTGTCGCGCTGCCTGCTGACCCGGCCGGGTGCCTGCTGGAACAGGCGGGGCCCGTGGACACGTTGATGGGCGGCAGGGATATCAGTGGCGGAGGAAGTGAGAGGTTACCTAGCAGATGCTAAGCGAAGACAACTCACGTGGCATGCAAGGGGAAGGCCTGTCTTTATTCTTGAACAAGTCTGGAAGTGTTACTATGGAAAGGTTCAAACACCTACAAGAAACAAGAGACTCCTTCCTAGAGTGGCCCTCGTGCCATTTGCCCCTTCAGAGGCCTGACCTGTGCCCCTGCCCACGTCACCCCCCTCCCACCTTTATCGCTTGGAGGAATGTAGAGCAAATCCCAGATGCCGTAGCGTTTTCCCTTAAGCATCGGAGCGTGCGTTTCCAACAGGCGCGCTCCCAGTGCCTCGCTCAGCAAGACGCGCCATGCTTCCACGTAGCATGCCACGCCCAGGCTGTGTTCAATTGTGCCATTAATAGTTGTCTTAAAAAACGGCCTTTTTATGGCCATTCATGCCAGTCAGGACCGAGACTGGGGGACTGGCTACCTGTCTGCAGTCACCTCCCTCCTGGCCATGAAGGAGCCGGGCCCTGTGTGTGTCCCAGGGGGTTTCTCTGTCCGGACTCTGACCAGTCACAGCCTTCCAGCGTCCTGGACCACGGCTCGTCAAACCGCACTTCTGGGAGCTGGACAAGAATATTTCGCGGGTTATCCTTAACATTCTTTTTTTTTTTTTTTTTTTTTTGGTGGAACTTGACAAGATAATTTAAAGCTTTATGTGGCAGAGCAAAGGTCTAATTTTGCCCAAGATGATTCTGAAGAAGACAGTAGGGCTTTCTACCTTCACGGGTATTAAGAATTGTTATGAAATCACAACGCTCTGGCGTCTGAGGCAGCGTGATTACGCACAGGTGTGAGCGAGAGGGGCTTGCGCTGTAACAGAACTGATAATAGCGCTGGTCTTGAGGAGACACAAGACTTCCCAGTAACAGCGAGGGGCATTGGCCATTCTCATGGGGAAAAACAAAACCAAACCAAAACCCCCACCCTCGTGCCTGATACAACAGTCAGTACCAGGTAGATGAGAGGCTTACACGTGAAACGGAAACCACAGAACTTTTAGATTGACACTATGTTATTGAAATATCTGTGCAACCTCCAGGTGGAGGAGAATTTCTTAAATCTGAGAAAAAAAAACCATAAGCTTTAAAGGAAAAGATTGATAAATATGGCCTTTGAGGTGGCATCCACATCATGCAGTGGGCGGAGGATTAATGAGAATTAATTAAGAAGTTCTCTGAATTGGTAAGAAAAAGTCAACTCAGCTAAGAAAAAAAGTGGACAAAAGGCTCGAATCCAGAATAGCCAATAAGGTGTGAAAGACGGTCGGGGCCTTCCGTCACCTGGGAGGGCAGCTGTGACTCACCGCGCCCTCTGGGGCGTGGGGGGCTGTTTCCCGGGCGTGGGGTGCAGGGCTCCCCTCCCCTCCCGGCCAGCCACTGGGGGGTTCCGTGTGCTGTCTTCAGAGGGCTCGGACACGTGGTTCCTTGTGTGGCGGTGAGATGCCCTCAACCGTGCAGACCAGACAGAAGGGGTTGAGCCGCTGCATTCAGGGCCGACGCTCTATTGTGCCTTGTTGCCCTGCTGTGTAAGGGCTGTCATAGGAATCGCTCGGGTATCTGCGCCAGGCCAGCACCCAGCTGGCCACCTGTGCCATCGCCTAGACCCTCCTGTTCTTTGCTGGGGGCCCCGGCGGGGCTGGGGGCTTAGTTGTCCCTGGGGGTGGAGTGGCCACGAGGGGGCTTCGCAGTGTGGCTCAGGGTCTCTGGTGCCAGCCCTGGGCTGCGTTTGCATTTCCTGCCTGACCTGGCAGCCAGGCTCTGTGGAAGGCCCTGTAGACTCCTCTCCTGTCCTCTAGAAATTTTGGAAGCTTACTCCTGAAAAGTGAAGGAGGGTGTGAGCTCTGCGGGTCATTGGTCTTTCCTTCCTGAGTGCTACCCACCGCCCCCTGCCCCCTTCTTTATGGTTTTTAACCCCCAGTGTTCTCTCATCTGTTCCTCTCCTCTCCCCCTTTCCTAGTCCCAATTAGGGCAGATTCGTAGGGCTCTGGGCTTCGGCTTTTGTGACTTGAATCCCTAGGTGGAAGGTAACGGTCGTGGTGACTCAGTTACCATTTGCCCAGGGTCCAGTTTCAGACTTGGAGCTGGTCTCGTTGGGACAGGACCGGGCTCTGGGTGGCGCCCGCCGCGTGGTCTTGGCAAACTGCGCAGCACTTCAGGGCCGTTTCCCCAAGTGGGGAGGAGGGACCGGGACAGGTGGGTTGCAGGTTAAGTTCCTTTGGCTGCAGAAGGCCAAGATTCTGGCTGGAAGCACCCGTCCGTGCCTCATTCAAAGTGGATTCCGGAAAGCCAGTGCGCGCTGTCTCCAGCCCTGGTCCTCCAGTGGGGGACCCTTCGTCACAGCCAGTCCTACTGCGCCGGGCCCTGTAGTGTCAAATGCGACCCCGACCCTCTCCCAGCGAGCGTGACGCGGTCAGCTGCAGCTGACCTTTGGGCGCGCTGCGGCAGTCACACGGTGGCGAGGACACGCAGGTGCCTTGCTGCCCTGGCCTTCCCTCTGGACGTGTGTCTCTTCTCCCCGCTCCCCGCGCTGCTCAGAATGCCATTTGAGGACACGCAGTGCCGTTGTCCCGTCCAGCGGGATTTCCAGAAATAGATGCCCAAGTGAGACGCGCGGCAGGAAACCTGCTCGCAGACCGCGTGTGAGGAAGAAGTGGCGCTCCGCGTTCGCACGCGTCAGGCCGTCTCCAGTGACCTGCTCCCCCAGAAGGCCCCGCAGCGTGTGCGCACTTGGGGTGATGGCCTGGGCCTGGTGGCTGCTGCTGGGGTGTAGCTGTGGCCTGCCTGTCCTCCTCCTGACCCAGGGAGCCCGGGCCAGCTCCCCTCAGCTGTGCCTGGTGTCTTGCTTCTGACGATTGCAATACTTGCAGTTGCGGGGGGGGGAGCACGAGCAGCCCACTGAGCTCCCGCCGTCCCCCCCTCCCCGGGCTGGGCTGCACCTCTCCGGAGCACGCTTTCGGATCTCTCAGACCTTGGTCCTTTGGTTCTGAACATCTCCCAGGACACACAAGGGTTGGCTGTGCTGGGTGTTCCCCATTTTGGGTAAAAAGCAAGTTTTCCCTGCAGTCGGTTGACCTGGTGCTGGCTGTTTCTGCCGTGCTTTGAAACTGCCCCGAGAATCCGGCGCCCCCTCCCTTAAACTGGGCAGGAGGATGACCCCCGCGGGCCAGTCTGCAGTGATATGCACGTGATCTCGGGGCATTTACACCGCTTGGAAGAAGCTAATTTTAAAAGAAAAGTGTGATTCCTGGAAATGTTGCCAGAGCTTTCTTTCCTCGCTATCTGGGAGAACATAGGAAATCTCAGGCTGTCTAAATCCAGCCTGTGCCAGATTTAGGTGGTGGGTGGGTCCCAGCCTTGTCTCTGCAGTGAGTCTGCAGGGATGGAAACAGTTCCTGGGCACGGTCTAAAAGTGGATTTAAAAGAAAGGATTCCGTGACCCGCAAACCCGGGGCGAAGCGTTTTCCCGGAGCCCATTGTGCGGGGCTGCGCTGCCCGCAGCTGCTCTGGACGCTCCCGGGCTGGTCTCTCCCAGCGGCCAGCCCGTTTGGCAGCCCGTTTGTCTGGGAGGAGGAAGCCTGGCTCTTCCGTTTTCATTATCTTAATGCCGTGGTCTGCAGAAAAGCCAGTTTCCGATAGACACGAGTAGGTGTAACGCACGCGGTGGCCGTACAGAAGAAATAAGCTGAGATCGCTGAGCCGCTCGCCCTTAACGCCAGAAATCGCTGTTTTCCGTATCTCAGTCGGGGACTGTTTTGCTTATTTTCGAAAGGCCTTTTATGTTCTTTGGCAACTGCGAGTAATCCGTGATGGACTCGAACCGTCCCCCTTTAACACTGGGGAGACAGCGCGTGCGTCTCCATTGTCGGGGAGGGCTTGTCCCTCGCACACGCGCGGGGCAGGGCGTCTGGCTGAAACGCGGTTTCTGAAGCCGGTGCCTTCTCTGTTTTCCAGACGGACTTTCTGGCCGAGACCAGCCCGTGGAGCTGCTGAATCCTGCCCGCGTGAACCACATGCCCAGCTCGGGTGAGTGAGCCCCGCCTGGCCTGCCGGGGCTGGGCCCAGCGAAGGGGTGCTCGGAGGCTCTGCCTCCCCGGGGAGCAGGGACAGAGGGGGTTATCGGGTTTCTGGAATTTGGGGCTCTTTCCCTGGGGCAAAGGAGGCTCTCCGTCCGGGAAACAAAATGGGCATTGGGAAGGAATGCCCAGGCCCTTTCCCGCCGGCTCCCAGGCGTGCCCTTGCTCTTCCCAGAGGTGCAGTGTGCTGTCAGGTGTAGCCCAGGCCCCGATCCGTGCGAGGGTCCGTGGGGAAGGGTTCTGAGCTTGCGCTGGGACCCTGCTGGGGCCAGGCTGCTGGCCAGCCACACGACCATCGCGCCTCGTCCATGGCCTCTGTTTCTCATCGGTAAACTGAGTCAGTGGGACTGTCTGTCTTTTAAGCACCTTTCGGCTCTTTAATGAAAAAGCATCAACTGTGATTATAAGTCCCTTATTCCATAGGTAATGTTCCTGAATATTATAGTTGAAGTAGTGCTTTCGAAGTCTATAGGCCATGAAAACTTTTTTGTTCTTTTTCTGGAAAACACCTCTTTCCATGTAGACTCCTCCAGGGTTAAACTCCTAGCCTAGGTGCCATCTTCCCGCCACGTGGCCACATGAGGATGAAGCTAGACCTCCTGAATCCCTGGGGCTGAGTGGACTGTTGCCCCCATTCCGCTCATGTTCTCAGGTGGCACTGCTGGGCCCTGGGGGCCTGGGGCTCTGGTCTGTGCTCCAGTGCCCCCTCTTTGATAGCCACCCTCCTGGTGGCCCGCGCTGGCCGTGCCCCCCCACCTTGGGACCCCGTTAGGCCTGACCGTTGCCCTGGACAAGAAGTCGAAGCGAGAGCGTGAAGCCAGCCTGAATGTTCCCAAGAAGAGAGTTCTTTCTGCACCTAGTGACTCTCCAAGGGTCATTTTGGGGCGTTTCCCCAAACATGCAGCTCCGGGGCGTCTCCGAGGTGCCTCTACAAGGCACCCGCGTCCCTGGGCACGTTGCTCTCGCCTCGGCCGGGTGCTCAGGTGGCTCCTTTCTGCCTTCTGCTTCTCACGCCTCTACTGTCCCTTCCTACCCATGGAGAGGTGCACTTCCTTCCCCAGGACACTGGAGCCTGGGGAGGGAACTTTAAATGCAACGTGAAGATGCTCCGTTTTCAGGTTTTGGCTCACGTGAAATGAATAGTTTTGATTTTCACTCTCTCTTGAGTCGCGGGGGCATTGCCAGTGGCCTTTGTCCCCACGCTGGGCCCCTTGCAGCCTGGGCCCCGTGTAGCCGGACGTCGGGAGACAGCCCCCCGTGCTTGCCTGGGTGGGGGCGGCGGCCGGAGGGCCTTTCAGACAGCGTGGCGGGCTGTGGAAAGGCGGCAAACAGCACAGTTTCCAGGTGAACCAGGAAAGGTGGGTGAAGTGCTCCCTGCCTGTTGGGACTGGCTAGGGGACCCCGGCTCAGCGTGGGGACGGACCGAGGACTCGAGTGTGGGCAGAGGGGACCGGGGCCGGCCCCTCCTGCCGCTGACCGTGAGGCAGGCAGGTTGCTGATGCGCCCGGTTTGGGTTTCTCAGTTCTTAGGCGGCGGTGGCCGCGCCTCCCCGCAGAGGCCCATGGGGGCCAGGGCCACGTCAGCTTTTCAGTGGCTGCCACTGACCGTGGCCAAGGAATGCAGGTGCCGTGGCCTTCACAGTGCCAGGCCCAGTCCCGCACGTTTCCTGTGGTCTGCCGCCTCCTTCCCTTCCTTTGGGAGCTGGAGGGGTGGCCCAGGGGGAGGAGCGCCCCAGGAAATCGACACTGGTCTTTCACCTTCCTGGAGCCAGGTTCCCAGCGGTCTGAGTCGGAGGCCGGCGCTGTGTCCCTGGTGTTTATTGCATATCTTCCCGGCGTTGGCGGTCAGAGTGTTTGCCGGGTGATTTTGAGCCAGTGCAGACACAGTGGGCACGGGCAGAAAAGACCAAGAGTGCACGCACGTGCAGTGGGATGCATGTTACACCCTCATGCAGCCTGTGCAGCGCCCCATGCCCCAGAAGCCTCTAGAATGAAGGGTGTTGTTTGCAAACTCCATCTGGTCCTTTCAGCTCCCTATAAAACACTACAAAGACACAGGCATCTCAGGTTAGCTGGTAATTTGAAAATCAACATGAAAATGTCTTTTAAGCCACATTTTTACAACACGGAAGTAGAAACATTTTTAGGTGTATTTTTATGCCAAAGGCCAGATTGCTGTTGTGTATTTCCTAATGATCGGGTTTAGTCTTAAGTATTCTTTTGACACTGGAAGGTATCAAAACAAACTCTAAACACACACACACACACACACACACACACACACGTTAAATTGCCAGGAAATCCTGCGACATCCGCCGAGGGACCTTGTCCCTCCGAGCATGCAGCTTCTCTGGTCATGGAGGTGCGCCCACTGTCGACCTGGTCTGACGTCTCCACACTCCCTGTTGTCAACGGTGACACGGTGAACACAGTTTTTTCTCCGCTTATGGTTCTTTTTAAATGTACCTAGTCCTAGTCAGTTCTCACTTCAAATAAACACACGTCGTTCCTGCCGTTACTTGCGAGCTGTCTTGAAATGAGACTTGGACAGCTCGGGCGAGCACACCCCGTCCCTCGGGAAAATCTGTGCGGGTTGAGAGTCCCTCATCTGAAACCCTCAGGACCAGAGGGGTTTTGGATTTCGGATCTTTTTTCAATTTTGGAATATTTGCATTTTACTTACTGGTTGAGCATGCTAACTCTGAAAACCCAAAATCCGAAATGCTTCTGTGAACATTTCCTTTGAGCATCATACTCAGAACTTTTTAGATTTTGGATGTTTGAATTTGGGATGCTCAGCTTGTACTGGAGGAGGAAAAAGCCAAAATTCTATTTGTCTGGGTCTTTGATTCCTTCAACTTCCCTCTTAACTTTTTATATATAAAGAAGACATGCCTTTTTTTTTTCTGTATTTCTCTTTGTATTCCGTGTTTTAAGCATTCTAATTGTAAAATAGCTCTGCCATGAAAGACAGAACACATGTAACTATTGGCCTACCACTGAGATACACTGATTCGATGTTGGCATCATTTCTTCATTGTCTCGAAGGCGCAGACTCTCACAGTTACAGACAAGGCTACAGCCTTCACCCCTCCCAGGGGTGATTCTCCTGGGGGAGTGGAGGGGACTCCACGCAAGGGCAGAGCCTGGGCATGGAAGGGCAGCGGGGCGTTGGGAGGGGGACAGTGGGTGGCGGGGTCTCCTGTCCCATGCCTCTGTTTCCCATGGAGTTAAGAAGCAGAGTCGTCATCTCACAGTTGGGGGGGGGGTGTTGGAGTCTGAGGACAGAGGAGAAGGTGGGAACTAACCAGTTGGGAGGGTGAGTTCGGGCACAGACCCACAGAACGTCCGGCAGGATGGTGAACCCAACACTGCCGAGAGGCTGGACTACAGGGAACTTAAAAAGCTACCAAGTCATTCATTCCTGAATATTGCAATTTTTAAACTAATAGACTTGTTCCCCCTGGTTATGAAAGCAATGCAGGCCGGGCGTGGCGGCTCACGCCTGTCATCCTGGCACTCTGGGAGGCCGAGGCGGGCGGATTGCTTGAGGTCAGGAGTTCAAAACCAGCCTGAGCAAGAGGGAGACCCCGTCTCTACTATAAATAGAAAGAAATTAATTGTCCAACTAATATATATAGACAAAATTAGCCGGGCATGGTGGCGCATGCCTGTAGTCCCAGCTACTCAGGAGGCTGAGGCAGGAGGATCGCTTGAGCCCAGGAGTTTGAGGTTGCTGTGAGCTAGGCTGACGCCACGGCACTCACTCTAGCCTGGGCAACACAGCGAGACTCTGTCTCAAAAATAATAAATAAAATAAATAAATAAATAAATATTAAAAAATATAAATAAATAAAAATAAATAAATGAAAGCAATGCACATTCATTACGGAAAAAGCGACATTGTTCCTGGCGTGTTGGGTGCTGGTTTCGGGACCTGGAGGGTGAGCCCGCCCAGAGCCGCAGCGCAAGTGCTCGTCGGCCCGGACTGAGTACGGGTCCGGGGAGGGTGCTTGCTGCCGTCGCCCCAGAGCAAGGTGGAGGACAAGGAAACCGCAGCAGGAGTGGGGTGCAGGCAGGGAGCCCCCACCGCTGACTGCAGGGATGCGGAGGGCTTCCGTCGCCGTGCGTTCCCTCGTCACGGTGACCAGTGCTCTTGCTGCTGTGGCCACTGCTCCTCTCTCAGAAGGGAACGGGTCCCGGGGACACGTACATGTGAATTACAGAGCAAGGACACATCCTGCTGTTGGGGAGGAAGTGCCAGGCACCACGGTCCGCCGAAAGGGAAACTGAGGCTGGCTTTAAGGGTGGGCTGCTGCACTGCAGGGAACCGTCTTCTGTGGCTTCCTCAGACACAAGGTGGTGCCCATGTCACCCCTGTGCACGCGTCCCCGCAAACACACGCTGCTGTCAGGGGAAAGGAGGGTCTTTATGAGGCTGCATGTCAGAAGTGCCATTTTTAAAAGAAAATTTTGGAATCTGAAGTGGGAGAAACCACAGAAAGTCTAGAGCACTTCTCCAGAACAATGAAAATTGACGTTTGCTGTTAGCTTTGGATTCTCGGTTCTTCGCGGGCACTCGTTTGGCCGCCAGGCCGTCAGCCGGATCCGCACGTTTCTCTGCTCTGAAAGGTGGGGTCAGGAGCTCTTGCAGTTACTTGGTGCTCAAAGCTTATGCGGCCCCCAGATGTGTTTCTTGGTTGGTTTGGTTTCTTTTCTTTTTCTTTTTCTTTTCTTTTCTTTTTCTTTTCTTTTCTTTTCTTTTCTTTTCTTTTCTTTTCTTTTTTCTTTTCTTTTCTTTTCTTTTCTTTTCTTTTCTTTTCTTTTCTTTTCTTTTCTTCTTTTCTTTTCTTTTCTTTTCTCTTTTCTTTTCTCCTTTCCTTTCCTTTCCTTTCCTTTCCTTTCCTTTCCTTTCCTTTCCTTTCCTTTCCTTTCCTTTCCTTTCGTTTTTCTTTTCTTTTCTTTTTTTTTTTTTGTTTTTTTGAGACAGAGTCTTGCTCTGTCTCCCCAAGTAGAGAGCGGTGGCGTCATCACAGCTCACAGCAACCTCAACTCCTGGGCTCCAGTGATCCTCCCGCCTCAGCCTCCCAAGTAGCTGGGACTGCAGGCACATGACGCCTCAACAGGCCGATTTTCGTATTTTTTTGAAGAGATGAGTCTTGCTCTTGCTCAGGCTGGTCTCGAACTCCTGAACTCAATTGATCCCTGTGCCTCAGCCTCCCAGAGTGCCAGGATTATAGGCGGGAGCCACGGCGCCCAGCCCTAGATATGTGTTGATGTGTTTTGATGCTGTTGTTGTTGTGTTGGGTTTCTTTGGAGAGAAGAAACTTGAATCTGATACAAACATGAGGACATGCACGAATGTCAGGGGACGCTTCAGAAAGTCTCCCTTCCCTGGCACGGGAAGCCGTTCATCACCTTCATAAGGGGACCCCTGCCAGCAGATCCTGGGTTGAGCCATCCCTGCTCGGTGCTCCTTGCGTTTCTGATGTGACGCTGGCGTTTCCGGGTGTGGGGCCGGGCTCAGGAAGGACCAGCGGCTGCCTCGGTGCTGCCCGAGACGGCCCCTGCGGAAGGCGGCACCGGGTGGCGGCCAGGGGTGGGGGGCTCTTTTTGGCCTATTCATTCCAGCACCCGCCTTGCCTCTCTGAACCATTTCCTGGGGCCGGGAGTGTCTCCGACCCCGCTCCCATGCGGCCCCAGGCCGTGCTCGTGCCAAGGCAGGGCGCAGGCAGGCACGCGGGGCGCAGGACACGCCCACCCCGGACCAGCCAGCCTTGCTGTGTCTGACGGGAAAGTCACCCAGTGTCCATCCACGTCCATTCCAACTTCCAGATGGGTGGCTGCTGGCTCATCTGCGTGCACTTGTGTGCATGTGTGCGGGCATATGTGCGTAAATGTGTGTGCATATGTGCGTGCATGCATGCATGTGTGTGCGTGTGTGCATGCGTGTGCGCGCGTGTGTGTGCATGTGTGTGCGTGTGTGTGCCCGCACACGGGTGTTGGTAATAAACGATGCACACACTGCTTTAGTGGGATCTCGGAAGGAGTGGGGCAGCTCACCGCGCTCACTCTGACATTTTTTACCAGATGCCCCCGCGGCTCTCAAACGCTGTCCCGTGGCTGCGCGGAGCCCGCGCTTCCCACCGCCTCCTGCCAGCACCCGCCGGCCTCGCTCCCGGCTGTGTCCTTTCAGCATCCCGGCCTGGAGGGAGAAAGGTAAAGGCCTTCCCTCTCCTGGGTGGAGACTAGATTGTGTGGGTTGCTTACGTTTATCACAAGTTGTTCTACTCCATTAAATTTTATGTTGGTGTGCTGCCGCAGACCCGAGGAGCTACACAGAGCGCACCGTGTGCCCAGGGAAGGGAACACGCGTGGTGGGAAGGCAGACCGCTGCTGGCCGTGGCGTGGCTGCGAGCCCTGGCGCGTCCCCAGTTGTCCCCACGTCCACCTAAAACCCGGCGTGGTGAGGCTGGTACCGGTTGTTCCTGTTGTATGGGGGGAAATGTGGCGACCTGGAGTCTGTGCCGGTGCAGAGACGGGGAGCCGTCACGGGGCGCCTCCAGGGGCGCCTTTGAATGTTCTGAGTGACTAGCAGGTGGAAGAAAGGACTTTCTTTTCAACTCACAGTATCGTTTTGTTTGTGCATTAGAAGTGTCACCGATGGCCAGAAATATTATCCAGGGACGAATTTATGCATCATGACATCATTTGTGGCGACAGTGCTGTCTATGTTTTCTTTTATTACCAGCCTAGTAGCGTGTGTTCAGAGGCTGTGGACTGTGCAGTGTGTCCAAAGAGTCTGCGAACCCTTTGCATGGCGGCTCAGGGCATCCAGCCAGGACAGGGAGGCGAATTTGTCAGCCCTTGGCCGTGTTACGTGGTTGTGGTCCAGCTGGGACGGTCTTCGTTTTCGGTGGTCACACTTTAACCTGACGTAGCATTGTTCCCGTACCAACACGTCCTCCAAGAGAGGACAGTGCCCGACTTTTAGGGACGGTTTCCATTTCGTGCCCTCGCAGCAATATGCAGACGTTGTCCCGCATGTCGTAGAACCAAACGCATGCAGGCCTTGGGCGTTCCCAGCACTGGCTCCTGAGCAGCCGTGTGGAGCCAGGTGTCTGAGCAGGTGGGGGCAGACCAGAGGTGTCCCCCGGGCAGTAGGTGCGTGGCCAGAGCCGGAGGGAACATGCGGGAGGACCTGGCGCTTCCTTCAGTCCCACAAACGCCCGCCTTGCACCCGAGTGGGCCGCCTGTGCCTGGACCCCGCCGGGCACCTGCTCTCCCTGCAGGTGGCTTTCCCTCAGCCCTGGGCTGCGGCGGCCGTGGAGCAGGAGGGTCCAGGTATCTCAGTGGGAACCGGCGGGCCGTGCGGAGTTGGGTCTGTTGGCGGGGAGGGTACTGCATCAGTCCTACCTTTGCTTCGGCTGCTTGTTTCAGAGAACCAGCCTCTGCCGTGGTGGCTACTCTGTTGTGTGTTTGTTTTCTGTTTTACTGACTCTTGTTCTTATCTCTGTTCTACTTCTCTGTGTTTATATGGATATTCTTGTTCTAATTTCTTAGGCTGAGCATTTAGCTCGTTAATTTTTAGCCTTTCTTCCTAGTTAACGTAAGTATTCGAGGTTATATTCAGTACTTCCCTCTGGGTGCAAGTGGAGCCAGTGCGGATAAGTTTAATTTGTGGTGTTTAATTTGTAAAGCGTATTGCATTAATACGTTGCAAAGTCTTACTGTTTCTCAAGAGAGTTATTCTGAAATTTGTTTTATGGTTCTCTTTTCTTTGAGAAAATGAAATATTTAGAAGGTTTTTTTTTTTTTTAACTTTCCAAAAGCATGAGTTTTCCAAGTGATCTTTTTGTTATTGATTTCTAACTTATTGCATCATGGTTAGAAAATACTCAGTCTTTGAATTTTGTGGAGACTTGCTTTAATGGTCGGTTTTTATGAATCTTCAATATGTGTTTAAGAAGAGTTTGTGCTTTCTAGTTGTTGGGTGCTGGATTCTAAATACGGTCGTTAAGTCAGACTTGCTGATGGTAAAATCCCGTAGAGGCTGGAAGATTCTGGAAGGCGGTGGGTACTGCGGAGGACACGGAACGGCTGTGGAGGACACGGAACGGCTGGTGCAGGGAGGGGCTTCTGTGTTCTAAGGAGAGAGGACGGCGGAGGCAGCGGATGCACACGTGTGTCCGCTCGCACTGCTGGACCTTCTCGGTGCCCGGCGCTGCCCTGGGCACTCGAGTATGAGTCTTTGCGTGTCGCGGGCCTCGGCTGGGGGTCTGGAGGACAGCGGGTGACTCAGTCCGTCCTGGAGCCAGGGAGGCGGGGCACGGGCCGGGGCGGGGGCTATGAGCTCACGTGGGGTGGTGGCAGGGCAGGCCCAGAGCGAGAGCAACCTGGGGGACTTGGGGAGCAAGCCGGGGGACTTGGGGAGCAAGCCGGGGGACTTGGGGAGCAAGGCGGGGGACTTGGGAGCAGGCTGGGGGACTTGGGGAGCAAGGCGGGGGACTTGGGGAGCAAGGAGGGGGACTTGGGGAGCAAGCCGGGGGACTTGGGGAGCAAGGCGGGGGACTTGGGAGCAGGCTGGGGGACTTGGGGAGCAAGGCGGGGGACTTGGGGAGCAAGCCGGGGGACTTGGGGAGCAAGCCGGGGGACTTGGGGAGCAAGGCAGGGGACTTGGGGAGCAAGCTGGGGGACTTGGGGGGCAAGCTGGGGGAGGTGCAGGCCAGAGGCCGAGGCAGGCCCCTGGAACCCCGGGGAGGTCAGCATGGGGGAGGGGTGCTGCGCTGTGTGGTCAGAGTCACCCAGGGATTGGCAAGGCCATCGCATCCATTAGGCTTGGTCCCTGAGTGGACTGGGGGCTACCAGAGGTTCTGGGCGGAAGAGGGAGACCCCCGCCCCGCACTGTGCCATGGTGGCCCCGTGGCTGGCAGCCCACCAGGTGGGGCGGGGCTCACCTAGGGTGCACCGTGGGCGTGGAGAAAATCGGTCAGACTCTGGAAGCATCCAACAGCAGACGGGATTCCCGGGGCTGCAGACGGGCTGGAAGGGAGACGTCTGGGAAGCCTCGGGGGACCCCAGCTCCAAGCTCTGGCTGGTGGAGGTGGAGGTGGGAGGGGCCCTGGGGACACCAGGGCTGGCATCGAGGCACGCCCCTTAGCTGTGCTGAACAAACCAGCGGCTCCGAGCCTGAGCCCAGACGTGGGGCCCGGCTGAGCATTTGCAGCAGGAAAAGAGCGCGGAAATGAACTCCCCGGGGAGCGGGTCTCCACGCAGGGGCCGTAAGGCAGACCGTGTCTCTGAGGTTTGCAGGCAGCGTTTGCTTGAAGCTAACATGCATTTCCTACCCAACCCTACTTTGCGAAGCGATGCCGTTTCCCAGGTGAGTCCTCTCTTGCAGGGCAGTGGCAGTGAGTGCATACTGTGTACTGCTGCGCTCGGGCAGGGCCCGCCCTCCCGGGGGAGGGGAGGGAGGGGAGGGCGGCTCCGGCTGTCGCTGCTCACAGAAGGGATGGCTGGTGACAGCAGCGCCCTTCCAAGGGCTGCCCGCCCATCGGTCCCCTGAATACTGCGTGTTACAGGTGAGGACACTGAGGCTGGAGGCTCAGTCACTGCTCAACAAGTCTGAGCCGGCCCCTTTCCAACTGCCTGTTGGATTGTTCTCGACCCCAGTGGCCCTCAAGGCCCTGGAAGGATGCGGCATTCCTGCTGGTTTCCGGACGGCCCAGGTGGACGCTCTCTGCTGCCCAGGGCGGGGGCATCACCCTGCCGGGAGCGGCGGACCCGCCCAGGGAGGCAGCCCCCTCCCCTCCGCCGCTCCGCTGCCCTGTCTTCTCCCCGAGTGCAGGCAGCATCTTCTGTTTCTAAATATTTCGACTGTGAAGTAATAGTGGTTCCTGCTTGGGCCCAGCTGCTAGATGAAACACAAACGTTCAGAGGTTGCTAAGAGGGAAATTCTGAAACTTGCTCTTACGTAAACTTGGCCTTACGTAACTGAGCTGGCAGGGACGACCGCAGGTGCGTCGCAGCCTTCCCAGGGCGCCGAAGCCGTTTTTGATTTTCAGGTGCTAGGTTTGTGTCCACTGGGTTTAAGGTATCCGAAGAGCTTTCAAAGAATAATGTGTGGTTTACGCCCGTGTGGGCAGACCAGAGAGCCAGGCTGCAGAGAGGGCTGGGGCAGTGGTGTTCCAGGAGGTGTGGCCGGCTTTGAATCCCGGTGACGGCACTGGCTGGCGCAGGCGGCTGAGGGCCTGGGCAGGCGGCTGAGGGCCTGGGCAGGCGGCTGAGGGCTTCTCCAGCCTGATCCCGGGTCACTGCTGGGACTTGCGTCATGGAGCCGCGAGGACCAAGGGAGGTGATAAAGCAAAAACCCTTCGAATACGTGCACAGTGACAAACGTCAGTTTATTTCGTTGCCTTTGCATCCCAGCTGTGCGGTCTCAGGGTTCTCGTCCAGCGGTCCCTCGCCTGCGAAGCTATGGCAGCAGCGTCTCAGATGGGCTGTTCTTTCTCCGTCAGTTATTTCTGGGGGTCACGTTTGTCTCTAGTGGCTGCACTTATGTGAGAACTTCAAGCACATTTCACCACTTTTTTTGTCTGGGGTAAGGCCTGGTTCTATTTATAGTTTCCAGGAAGTACATTTGTGCGCTTCTTGAAAGCCAAGTTACCAACTGCATGCCAGGTTTTATTTTCAGCTCTTGCTCAATTTGAGCTTGCAAATATTTCCAAAAGGTTTTTTTTTTTTTTTTTCTTTTCCTTTTTTGAGGGATACAGAACAAATTAGAAACCTTAAAAGGATGTTCTAAAGTGCTTTAAGGACAGTTCCGAAATAGGGAGTAGAGGAGAAAATCTAGCACTCGCACGTTTGTCAGACCCCAGAGCCGAGCTCTGCAGTTGCTGTTGCCACCTCCAGCCAGCCGCGGCCGGTGGGGCCGGCGCACGGGACGTCGGGCGCAGAAATCCCACGAGCTCAGCATGACGGGCCGTCACGAGAGCCAGGGGCTGGAGTGAGCTGTTTCCGACGTGCCTCTGGGCTGGCCCCGCTGTGGAACGGCGGCCTCACCCGGGGTGGGGGACGGTCGGAGCCCCTGATGGCAGCCGGTTAGAGCCACGTTTATATTTCCCGCAGGCGGGGAAGAACGAACTCTACTTCCCCTGAGAATCGAATTTGGAATGCGTGTTTGAGTAAAGCTTTCTGTGTTACGGATACAGCTTATTACTGAGAAGGCAGAGCACCATCTAAGCCACCCATTAAGAAAAGTCTCATCTCTTCGAAGTTTGTCTGATAGCTTCGGTAGCGTCAGCTTGTCGTTTAACGGGGCTTTTGGGAAAAAAAAAGATGCACCCAAAGAGAGTCACGTCGGGCTGAGTGTACGTTATAGACCTGGCTGTCCACCCACGACAGCTTCGGCTGACGTTTTTGAGTTTTCATACGTTTCAAGGGATCCTAAAGAATGTTGGGAAATTGTCGCTCTCAGTCTGAAGTGTCCACGTGTCCTATTTTCTGCGCGCCTTGAGCCGCGCTGGAGGTGGCTGGTTCGACCTCGGCGGAGCCCGGGCCTGGTGGCGGGGCGGGGGGCGCAGGGGGGACGCGGGCCCAGAGGGGGGCGACAGGGATGCGGAAAGCACGCCCCCAGGCTTGCCGCCGCCCGGTGCTGTTGTTCCGTGACCACACTGAGCACGCCTTCCGCCTTGCTGCGCGGGGACTCCCCAGGCGACTGCACTCCCTCCTGACCTGGCGTAGCCGCCGCCTCGGGGCTTCCTCTGGCCACGGGAGGCAGGCCACGTCTCCCGCCACGGCCCCTGCTTTCCTCGGCGTTTCACGGAAGAGCACCGGTGTCCCTGTTTCCCGCCCCCGGCTCCTCCGTGTGTTTCGGAGTCACGTTCCGTGGTGGGACCGAGACCTGCAGCCCCACCTGGCGCAGCTCCCAGGGGTGCAGGCGTGTTTGAGACACACAGCCGTGGGCACGGGGAGAAGGGGTGCCAGGGTGGCCAGGCTCCCACGCCTCGCTGCAGCTGGCCGACGTCCCTGCCCGGGGAGTGAGTTAGGGTTAGGGTTGCCCAAGAGAGGCTTGCGGGGAGGAGTGAACACTCCCCACCACCAGTGGTGGCAAATGTCGAGTCCCCGGTTTTACATCGTGCTCTAGCGACTAAAGACGGAGACCGTGGGCAAAACGTGGTTGAAGCGTACGTGGACCCTCTCTGGACAGTCTTTTAGGGACAGAGTCCCGCTCTGTCGCCCAGGCTGCAGCGCCGTGGCGTGAGCCTAGCTCACTGAAACCTCAGACTCCTGGGCTCAAGCGATCCTCCTGCCTTAGCCTCCCGAGGAGTTGGGACTACAGGTGTGTGCCACAACGCCCAGCTACTTTTTCTATTTTTAGTAGAGACGGGGTCTCGCTCTTGCTCAGGCTGGTCTTGAACTCCTGACCTCAAGTGAACCTCCTACCTCAGCCTCCCAGAGTGCTGGGATTACAGATGTGATCCACCCCACCAGCCTCTGGACAATCTTTGAAACTTCCTGTGCATCTGTAATTATTTTTGTAAATTCATGTTAGTGGAGAAAAAGTATTTTTAAAAACATGACTCATTTCTCATCTTTTACCAATTTAAAGTTGAGATATTTCATTCTGTGGAATTAGAAATAAAGAAAAAAATGGATATTGATAGACGAAGCAAAATTGCTGATGTTGATAGTTGTTGGACCGGATCCATGTGTTTATTACATCCCTCCTTCTAGTTCTGTGTATCACTGAAGGTTTTTGTAATGAATTTTTATATTTGTTTAGAGACAGTTCATCACTCTGTTGCCCTTCTCGAACTCCTAGCCTCAAGCCATCCTCCTGCCTCAGCCTCCTTAAAAGCTGGGACTACAGGCACCACCGCGCCCAGCCTAAAAATAAAATTTTGTTTGAAGGCCACAGACAGGTCCCCAAGAGCCTTCATCTGCCATCTTCACTCGTTTTCTTCCCTGCCCTAAGAAGACAGGGCAGACAGACTTTGCCCGTGCTGAGATTTGGTCCGTTCTACCTAAATCAGTAATCTCTTTGAGTTCTCTAATCTTTATTATTTTCTTCTTCTTTTTTCTGGTACAATATATGATTTAATTTTCCAGTTCTTTTTCTAACTTTTAGAGTCTAATGCTTAATTTATTTGTTTGGATTCCTTTTTTAATTACTTAAGTGTATAAAACTGTGAATTGGTCTCGAGCTCACCTTTAGGCAGTTCTTAAAATTTTTGACAGATTTTCTTCACTTTCATTTAGATTTCGAAGTATTTAAGAGAAAGATATTCAGCTTTCTTATAGTTACATTTTTGTTTCTGCTTGTTTTATTTCTAGTTCTCTTGCACTGTGTTCAGGGGTTATGATCTGCACTGTTTGTATGTGTTTGTGTGCATATTTGGGGATTTTCTGTGTTCTTTATGTGGCATTGATTTTCATAAATGTTCCGTGGAGGCTTGAGAAAAGGGCAGGAATTATGTCATGATACAGAGTTGGAAGCACACGTGTTAGATGAAGTATTAATCATATTATTCACATTTTCTGTGCTTTTTTGTGTAGCTGCTCTGCCATGAGTTTAAGCAAGTTCAAATCTGCTAATAATATGTTTCTGTTCATGTCTTATTTTTCTGCATTCTGTATGTTCTGTTTTTTTACTATAAGGCACACACACCATTTATGACAATTATGTCCTCTTTATAAATTCTCTAGTTTACACTTATGAAATGGGCCTCTATCCTGTATTTAGTATTTTGTATTGGATTGAATCTCTGTGGTAGGATATCTTGACCTCACATTTCAGGTCGTTTCTATTTGCCTGTTGGGGTTTTTCCCACCCAATCTGAGTCTTTTATTTTGGCTGCTTTAAAAAAATATATACAGTGTATCATTCAGTTTTGTTTCTTACCCAGTCTGATAATTTTTGTGTGAATAAATCTCATTTATATTTAGAGACACAACAGGTATGTTTGGTGCTAAGATTTTCATCCAATTTTATATTCTATTTTCTGAGTTTTTTTTGTTTTTTTTTTTCATCCTGTAGAACAGGGCTCTCCTGCCTGTCTGGGTTTAGTGCCTGTCGTTGGCCTCCCTGCTGGTTTGGAAGGCCGAGTCCTCTTTAGATCTTATCACGGGAACATTTATGAGTTTATATATTCTGCCTAAACTATGGCTTCTTGTTTTGGCAACTTTAGATGGTATTTGTTGTCCCCTAAGAGGGATTAGGTGATTAGCACACGATACTTTCTCCTATTTTCTCTTTCGCTTTCTGGTTTTGTTAGTTCCAGCGTTATTTTTAGTTCTGGCAACTCTCTTTATAGCATAGAAATGGTCAACCGCCACTTAATGATTAACCTTAAATGGTTATTGATTTGTCACTGAGAAAGATGGGAAAACGAACACATTGGGTTTCTTCCCCCAGATTTTGGTTTGTTTGATTACCTCGCCCTTTTTAAATGCACGAATTTTAAATTAACCTCAAGGTTTTGGAAAGTTGGGTGAAGATCTGTCCATCACCCAGGGGGGCAGAAGGGCCCCTTGCTTTATGGGAGCTTTTGAGAGTGACACTACGGGCTCCTGGGGACCTTCCTCTGCTGTATGGCATCCAGGCCCGGCCACAGCCAGCGCCCCTGGTGGCCACGTGGGGCTGAGGACAAGGCCAGCTGCTGCTGAGTCCTTGGTGTGGCCAAGGAAGTTCCCTTTCCACAAAGAGAGCTTTAAATGAAGTGCTCTGGGATTCGGGATGGTATTTGTATACTGGGGGAGGGAAACTGTCATCAAATAGAAAGACTTGTCTTTTGCTTCTCTTCTCTCCTCCCCTTCCCACCCTTCCTCTTTCTTTCCCTCCCTCTCTCCCCCTCTGTCTTTCTGTTTTTCTTCCTTGGCTCGTGTCATTTAGAAATTGCTGGGAATAGTCCTTCGTGGCCCAGTGAGACCCTCCGTCCTGTGCAGGTCCTGAGCTCGCTGAGAAAGGGCCGAGTGAGGCGGGTGCGGCAGAGCGTCCCTTCTCCCCTGAGCGCCCACAGTGGCAAGGGGGACCACCCGCTACTCCCTCCCGGGTCCTCGTCCCCAGGGGATCGTGTCGCCCGCGGGAAGGAGGAGGGTCCGGCAGGCAGAGCCCCAGCCCCTCGGAAGGAGATGTTCAGACACTGAGCTCCAGGCAGGGCATTTGGTTCACAAAGAAGCCGCCACTCAAGTGTTTATACCGTAAATGTTAGGCATGAAATAAATTCTAAAAACTAGACTAAACGAAGCTGCCGCTCCTTCAGAAGGCTTTGCCTGTAGTGATGTGCGGCGTGGCCGGTGCGTGTCCCTGCATCTGGGGTGCGCGGGCTGCTCCTGACGCCGGGCAGGGCGGGCTGCTCACACTGTGCCTGGGGCCCGCTTGCTTCTCACAGTCAGCCAGGGGCGTTCCCACTGCTACTTCTCAAACTTCCTTAGTTTTCAACCCTGCAGATTATTTTCAAATAACTTTTTCCCCATGGCGGTACTATTTTGCAAGTCTCTGTTGCTGCCTTTTCAAGAAGTTATTTTTAGAGCAAGCAAATCCTCAGTTTACATATTCAATCTGCATTTCTTAAATTTAGGTCACTGGATGTTAATGTCTGGTGACCTTTGTTAGTGCCCTTGGGGCATCCCCTGCCTTCCTCATCTTCACTCTCAGTGTTGCTCCTTCAGGGCAGTGAGATTGAAGCATCATCTTTTAGAGCCCTGCTTTTTGGAGACTTTTTCCTTTTATTATTTCTCTGGGGAGATGAGCGTGAAGATTTCAGTTTATTCTTGAATGGGATTTTCTGCGTAGTCGCTACATATACATGCACATATGTGGGCATGTGTGGATGTATGTGTGTGTATATAAACATGTGCGTTTTTACATTCATTGATGTGGAAAACGTTCGCAGTGATTCTGGGGGGGGGGGAACTATGCATAGCATAGTCCAAATTAAAATGTATAAACTATATAAAATAGAGCCATATGCACATGTATATATTTAAGAGTTTATATATTTGACTTTTTAAACAAATTAGGATTGAATGCTAAAAATATATCTTCAAGATAAATTTGGGGATGTGATAGGAGTCTACCGTGACGTCTATGAGTTGAGCCAAGGGTGTAAATATTTATTTAGGCTGCAGCGCACATCACCAAATGGCCTTGCAGGGGGGCTGTGCCGCCCTTTTGTTTATTGAGGGTGGTTTTTGGTGACACTCCCTGGCCACCTGCGCCACGCTGGTGGCAGCCGCCTCCCCGAGAGCCCCGCACAGGCGCCGGTCCAGGCGGCTGCGCCAGCTCGCACTCCGCTGCCGCTGCCAGGGGTTTCTGTTCCTGTTTTTGTTTTGGTTGGTGGGTAGGGTGGCTGTGCCCGGGGAGACTGAGAGCGCGTTCTGGTGTGTGCTGTGGGGGTGTCTCCCTGTCGCCGCCTTGCGTGTTGTTGGCCCAGAGAAGAGAGACGGAGCCCAGGTGTGCAGCCCGCCCCTCTCTGCGCCCGGCCCCCCACCCTCCCCAGGGCCCGTGCGCGTGGCGTGGGTCTGCGCTGCGTCCCAGGTGAGTGTGGCGAGCGCGCCTTGGCCTGTGGGTGGCCCAGGTAGCTGGGACCCGGGACCACCTTCTCCTGGTTCCCGGCGGTGAGGTCCTCGCTTTTGGCTCACCCGTGACTCCTCAGTGCCAGGTCCCTAGCCGGTTGTGGCCCTCGTCCTGCGTGGCCTCCCCAGCCCTCCTGTTCCGGAAGCTCCTGTCCCAGCGCCACGTCCTCGGGCCCCGCGGCAGGTGCCTGCGCGTTGGATGCCCCAGGGCCAGGCTTCCGCCCACGTCTCCCTCTGCTGCATCGCTCCCCGGGACCTTGTGGGCCTTAACCACCAAAACGCGGCTCGAAATGCCGTCTGGATGCTGCCGTTCAAATGTGTGGCCCCAGCCGGGTCTCACCTGAATGCCAGGTGCTGGGTCCCGACCCCGCCGAGGTTCACTGGGCGTCTCAGACTCCGAGTTTCTGACACCAGACTACCTGTCCTGCCCTGTGACCTTGCTTCTCCCGCAGCCTCCCGACTCAGAGGCACCTCCGTACTTGGGGCCCGGCAGTCGCCCCAGCGCCGTTTCCCTCCGCCCCGCGTGGAGCCTGTCCGCGGGGCAGGCAGGGCCCTCCCGGGCGTGCGTGGAAGGAGGGCCGTTCCAGGGCCGGAGATGTTCCCAAACTGAATCAGGGTAATGGCTGCACAACTTGCCAAATTCGCTCAAAAACTGTCGAAATGTGCATCTCAAAAGGGCGAAGTGTAAAATATGCTTCAGTGAAGCTGTCAGAACACGCAGAGAACCTGGGCCCTGCTCAGCAGCTCCCGCTGCCAGCGTCCTCACCTGGCCCACCTGTCCTGGCCGCTCCGGTCACTGTCCGCCTGGGAACAAGGCTGCGGGCGGCAGGACGGCAGACCCAAAGCATCCGCCCCCTAACCCTCAGAACACGTGCCTGTGTGGCCTTGCGTGGCAAAGAGACCTTGCAGATGGGATCAAGGTAGGAGTCTTGAGATGGGGAGGCCATCCTGGGTCACCTGGGTGGGCCCAGTGTCCTCACAAGGGTCCTTCTCAGGGGTCATCCACAGGGGCAGACAGAGGAGGCTGTGTCCGCAGAGCCCTCCGTTGCTGCTTTGAAGGCGGCAGGGACGGGAGAGGAACGTGGGGCCCCGGAAGCCCGAAGGGCCGGGCAGCTCCTCCCCTGGAGCCCTCAGGCCCAGCCCTGCGACGCTGGTTTTAGCTCCGCGAACCCCGTGCAGACTTCTGGCCTTCGGCCCTGCGGGAGAGTGGCTGTGTGTCGTTTCAGCCACTGAGTTTGTAGGAATTTGTTCGTACGTCGGCTGCAGAGACCGGTAAACAGGGTGCAGGGTCTTAGGTGAGATTCGGCTGCTTACTCCCTGTCCGAGTGACCTCAGGCGATCTCTCTCCTCTCTGTGCCTCAGTTTTCCACGTCTGCAAAGTGGAGACTTGCAGGTGGCCGGTGGTGGCACCTGCCCGTCCTGCTTCCCCGTAGCACCTGCCCTGTGTCACCTCCCTCTCGACTGGGCCCATGGCGCGCGTGGGGTCCGTTTTGGTGTGTGGGGTTGGGGCCGCCCAGGCCGCTCCCCCGGTTTTCCTCCTGGAGCCCCCGCGCTGGGTCTCCTGGGGCAAGTGCGGCAGTCTTGCTGCTGGAGCTGGGGCGACGGCCCGGGCCACCGTCGGGCTGAGGAGGCAAGGCTGGTGTGGGCGTGCGGGCAGAGACGTTTGGAGCACAGGATGGATGAGTCTCCAGGTCCAAGAGGAGCAGCGTGTGTGAGGTGAGCTTGGAGGGCCCAGAACGTCTCCTGCAGAGCATGGTCCTCCGGTGCGCGGCTGAATTCACACGGCAGGGGACGGGGCCAGGGCCGCCCGCTGAGCCGTGCACGCGGGTTTGCACCCGGCTGCTGCCGTTGACACAGTGTGACTTTGCGGAGCATGCTCTTCTGAGCCCCGCCGAGGACACGCGGACGGCGCTTCTGCCGAGGAGCCCCACCGTCCGCGCCATGTGGCCCAGCCGGGCCCTGCACCCCGCCCGCTCTTGTCCCCTCTCCTCCAGCCCCGTGGCCACCTCATGTTCCTGGGCCTGGCGAGGTCTGCGGAGACCACCCTCCCCACCCCCGCGCTCCAGGGGGACGGGGCAGGAGGAGCCCGGGTCGCTACAGAGCCTGGGGGAGCCTTTGTTTCGATTTGCTTCTCTGTGTTTCCAGTCGGCGTCTTCCCTGGATGCTCGGTGATCCCGGGCGGGCAGTGTCGAAGAGTGAGTCCAGCAAGCATGTGGGTCACCTTGCCTGGCCAAGTGATGGCAGGGACCTCGTCCCGTACTGGGCCGTCCCAGATGCCATCATCTGCCGTCCCGTTCCCCTGGCCTGGCCTGTGTGCCCAGAGAGGAGACTCTCAAGCCCTTCCCGGGGTGCAGGACCAGCTCCCACAGCCCACCCGGGTGTGTCAGCTGTCCCTGCCCGCTGTAGCCGGTGCCCTGCCCTCAGCCCGGCGCCTCCAGGCTTGGGGGGCGGTAGGGGGAGCCCCTGCATGCGGGTGCAGGAGGGATGTGGGGGTCACGTGCTGACTGTGGCTCCACCTTCCCCAGCCTCTGGGGCCCGGGCTGCCCTGGCTTCTGGAGCAGCATGGCCCCAGCGCCAGCCCCGCCCAGCTTCCAGAATTCTGTGGCCGCTGTCTCCTCGTGCCGTCTGTGGTTTTGGAGAGATTTGCGGGGTTTTGTTGTTGTAGTTGTTCTTTTCGTTCGTTTTTGTCTTTGCCGACCGGGGTTTTTAAGAGGGAGCAGGGTCAGTGCCCGCAGCCGTGTTCTGCACAAGGAGCGATGCTTTAAAGCGCAAGAATGAAATGAAACCCCCCCCAAGCTCTGCCAGGAAGCTGCTGCGCGTTAAGACTTTTTAAACTTATGTCACAGTTTAAGTCAGATTATTCTGTACTCCTGCTGATACTCCAGAAACTTGAAGCATCTCAGTGCACAATAACTTTTATCCGTTTCTTTGTGAAGACACTTGTCACTGGGCCTCAGAACTAGAATCTTCACGAGACAAAGGAGAGCTGTCTTCCCGACATCCCGGTCACTTTCAGGAACTTTTAGAAGTCGTCAACAGTATTTTTCATATTTAAAGGAGATTTCGCTTTTTAAAATGTCGCCATGCTCAGTGGAATGCTTTTGGCCAAATCGGCTCAGGAGAAGGGACTTGTCTTCAAACCGAGGCCTGCGCCCCGCGCCCGCGGGGTGTTCGCCGCCGTCTCCCGGCCTCTCCGCGATGGGCGCTGCTGCCACCTTGTCTGTTTCTGGCTTCGCGGTCACTTGTCGTTTAAAGGGAAGGCGCGAGCAGGCGCGCAGGTCCTTGGAGACGTCTTGCAGAGCTGGGTTCTGGGGAGCGCGCCCCAAAGCGCACGGGCGCCCCACAGCCCACGGGAGCCGGTGGGCGGAGCACCGCCGGGCGGGGAGCTGCTTCTGCAGCTCCAGCTGCTGCGCGGTCGGGGCCAGAGGCCGCAGCCCCGCCGCACGCAGGGCCAGGGCGGCGTCTCGGGCGCGGCGAGCTCCTCACTCACGTCAGGCACAGCGAGGCGTCTCCAGTGCAGGTGCTGTCCACATTTCCTTTGTCTTTTTTTTTTTTTTCTTCTTCTTTTTTTGAGACAGAGTCTCGCTTTGTTGCCCAGGCTAGAGTGAGTGCCGTGGCGTCAGCCTCGCTCACAGCAACCTCAATCTCCTGGGCTCAAGCGATCCTCCTGCCTCAGCCTCCCGAGTAGCTGGGACTATAGGCATGTGCCACCATGCCCGGCTGATTTTTTCTACATATATTAGTTGGCCAATTAATTTCTTTCTATTTTTAGTAGAGACGGGGTCTCGCTCTTGCTCAGGCTGGTTTCAAACTCCTGACCTCGAGCAATCTGCCCGCCTGGGCCTCCCAGAGTGCTAGGATTACAGGCGTGAGCCACCGCGCCCAGCAGAAAGTTATATTTTTCTAGAAATGTACCTATTTTATGTAGGTTTTAAAACTTATTGGCCTAAAGCTGTTCATTGTATTTTTTTAAGTTTTCATATCTGTGCCATATCTGAAGTTAGGTGACTTTTTTAACTCGTAGTCTTTTTATTTTGTGCCTTTTCCCCTCATTTTCTAACTCACCCTGATCAGTAGTTTGTATTTTTCGTTGGCCTTTTCAGAGAATCCCCGGGTGCTGGGATTACAGGCACGTGCCACCACACTCAGCTAATTTGTGAATTTTTGTAGAGACAGGATCTCCATAGGTTGCCCAGGCTGGTCTCCAACTCCTGGCCCCGGGGATGTTTTTATCCCAGACTGCTGTGTGAGTCCGAAGCCGGTTTTGCCAGAATAATAACGTGGTTGTCACAAAGGGAGAGGGAGGGCTCCTCCCAGGGCCGTCCACACCGCCTGCTCCGGGGCAGGCCGCCGTGCGCTGGTCCGTGGGGCCAGCGACCTGGGCTGCACTCGCTGGGCCCGCCCTCGTGCGCCCTGCACCCTGCGGGACCCGGTCCTGCCGTCTCTCCTGGTAGCCGTCGCCCCTGCCCTGGGGTGTGGGAGCCCCCAAGAGCCGTGTGTGTGTTGATCTGGACTGTGCAGGGCCCACGCCTGGGGCCGGCGTGCCGGCTGATCTGCACTCCCGGGGCAGGGCCGGCCCTTCCTTGCTCTTGTCGATGCTCTCTGCCTTCGTGTGCACAGCCAGCTGGGAACGGCAGACGGGAAACCCTTGCCCTTCCTGGATGCACGCCTGGGCCGCCTGCCACCGGCTCTTATCTTGCCGTCCTGCCGTGTTGACCAGTCACCTGGGTGCTGAGAACCCAGAGGGGTCAGCAATGCACGAGGCCATCGGGGGACAGCCCTGCCGAGGGACCGAGCGCCTGCCTCCCCCGGACCCTGGTTCCGCTCGGTGCGCCCCCCTGTGACAGTGGCTGCGGGGTTCAGGGTGCATCCACCCACGCCGGCCCCGCGGCAGCACTCCTCACGTGAGCTCCTGCTGCCTGCAGCAGCTCTGCGTCCTGCCGTCGTCCTGCCCTCACCCACACGGGCAGAGGCTGTGCTGTGCCAGGGTCCCCCAGCGAGAGTTGAACCAACTCCCACCCAGCCCCGGAGTCGGCGTTGTGACCGCTGCCCGTCTGTGCGTGTTACCTGCCTTCTCTCGTGCCTTCGTTCCGCACCGTGGGGTCTGGAGAGGCCAGGTCTTCGCCTGCAGATGCCATGCGAGGGCACGGCGCCCGCGGGTGGAGGCGACTCTCACTGGGCTTTCCTGTCCTGTTTTCTGGGGTTGGAGACCGCAGACCCGCCGCTGCCTGCCGTGCAGAGCCCCGTCCCAAGCCAGCGTCCCCGCGGGTTTCAGGGTGCGTGAACGGCCAGGCCTTCCTGTCGGCGTCCTCTCCTCCAGCAGGTGACTCGGAGCAGCCCCGGGAGCCGCCGACCCCTCCAGAGTCACCCTCCTCAGCGGCAGGGGCTTTGGCTTCACGCCAGGAGCTGCCGCCTCGCCGTGCACGTGGTCTGCTCAGACCCTTTCTGCCAGGAAGGGACGCGTCGGAAATGCTGGGGAGGGTTCAAGTTGGGTGCAGGTGAGAGCCGCGTGGGCAGAAAGAGGGGCGTGGAGCGCTCACCTGTGTGGATTGCTGCTCCTGTTTTTAGCGGCGAGAATCGTGTTTCGGGGTTTTCCGTCCCCTCCTCTGCGCAGCGGGCCGGGCTTGGCAGGGCTTGTGCTGTCGTCACCTGCGTCCTGGTGCCGCGGGGGTGGGGACGCCGGGGCCTGGCCGTGCCTCTGGGGAGGGTGTCTCAGCGGCCAGGCAGATCCTAGGGTGCTGCGCTGGCCCGGGGAGCTTTCCAGGAGAAGGAGAGTTTGCTCGTGGACGGCAGGGCTCTCGGCGAGCGGCACTCACAGGGAGGCCTGGCCTCGCTCGAACGAAGCCGAAGCCGGGCCGCAGGGGCCGGGCAGGCCCCCGGGCGCTGGGAGGGGCGCGCTCACCGGTGCTGACCCACGGCAGCCCTGGGCGTCGGCCCTGGGAGCGAGAATGTCCTCGTTTGGAAGGACTTCAGCTCCGGAGCGGGGTTCTCCAGCTAGAGGGGAGCCCGGACCCGCAAGGCACTGCCGGGCCCCAGGGGCAGCTCGCTGCAGCAGGGCGGGACCTGGGCCGCGCCGTTCCTGAGTCCCTGGTGTGGCCGGCACCACCCAGCCTGAGAACCACTGCCCCCGGGGCGGCCTGCCACCCTCTCCTGCCCAGAATTTCCTGCAAGACCAGCCTCCCCCCACTGCCCGCTGTGGGTGGGACACCAGGGTTCCGGGTCTGGTTCACCAGCCGTGTGGCCCTGGCGGGTTATTTGAACTGCATGCCCTTCGGTTTCCTCCCTATCCGTGGGGGTAGAGTCGGCGCCTGTCCGTGCCCTGTGGAGTCATCAGCACGTTGCATGGGTGGACACACACCACGCGGGGCTCAGGCTGGGGCAGCCACAGGCCCGGTGCTGGTGCCGTGGGGAAGAGGAGGCCGGGGAGGGGCCTCCAGCTGGGGGCACAGGCTCTCCTCTGAGGTCCTTCTCGTGGGTTCTGGAAGGCAGATGCTCAGGGAAACCCGGGACCCGAGGCGTGCCGTGCCGTGTGGACGTCCAGAATCGCACAGAAAAGACAGCTCGGAGGGTTGCATTTGGCAGTCTGCGTGTGACGCACCTCCCTGCCCAGCCAGATTTAAAACCTGTACGTCTGTAAATATCGCTGAGACAATACAGCCCCTTATTGCACCATGATATTCTTTCTAATTTTTATTTTTCAAGCATAGTTTAAATTATAGTGAATTGTTGACATAGCTTGTTTCTTTGGCCTTGCATGAGCATCTAAATGAGGCACAGGGGAAGGATTTATAAATACTCATCTGTGCGTGAAGCCAAGGTGGGCACTCATGTTATATACATTCCCTGCAGAACTTTTTAGATCTTTAAATTAAAAAGTACTCTGTCTTCTCTACCTCATATCTGCTTTACACACACACAAATACACACACACACACACACACACACACACACACACGATGTGAAATGGAGTAATTGCAGTTCAGTTAAGAACACCTTAGGGGAAGCTGATATTGCACATAAATCACTGTTTTGGATGGAACCTGACTGTTAACTGCTCAGTCCTTTTGAGTGATCGTTTTAATAAGTCGTGCCCCCCCCAAGTTCCAGGGAGCGACCGCAGACTGAACACACACGTGTGATTCCCCCTGCTCCGGAAATTCACAGAACTCCAGTGAGGACACATGCGGCGCCAGTCCCCACCCAGGAACGTGGGGACTCGCCCGACACCCCGCTCCCGGTCTCTGCGCACTGTTTCCCACCAGAGCAGCCACACGGGGGTCAGGAAATGTGGAAGAAGGGCCCGAAACATCCTGTCGAGCAGAACAGGGCGGCTCCCAGAGACAGAGAGCGGGTTCCAGGACGCGGCTGAGCGTCTGCGGGGACAGGGACAGCCGTGGGCTCCGTGTGTCGCATAGCGAGAGAAACAAAACCCTCCTCGTTGCCCACGTCTGGAGGATGCCGGGGGAGCAACTCATTATTGTAAAAAATTGGCAAATAAAGGGAACCGAGCACTCCCTGCCTTTCTCGTAGAAGCTGTTTGCGAGGGCAATGAGATAGCTGGTTCTGGATCCTTTCTCGTTGCAGAAATAGCGCAGCCGGCACGGACGGGCAGGCAGAGCCGGGCAGCTCTATTTATACCCCGGTGGGAGGGCGCTGGGCGGCGACCAGCGTGGGCTGCTCCAGACGCAGGGGCTGCCCGGGTCCTGCAGGGAAGTCGAGGCAGGGTCTGACCAGCCTCCAGGCCAGCTGCCCCGTTTGCGGGGAGACAGGGCAGGGAGCCTCGGCCACCTGCGCCCCGAGGTGTGGTCAGCAAGGTGCAGCCTGCAGCGAGCTCCGCGAGACAGGCGTCTTCAGCTGGCAAACTGCGGGGTGGGGTGGGAGCTTTAGATTAAGGAGACTTTGAGAGATTATCATGAGCGAATGGGAATGTGTGGACGGCATCTGGATCTTGATTTGAACACAATATGAAAACATTTATGAGACTATCTAAAATATGAGGTCACTTTTTGGCTATTTGATGATGCTATGTAGAACTGTTGATTTATTTGGGTCTGTTGGTGTTTGATTATATTGTTAAAAGAATCCTTCTAGAGATCCTTACTAAGCACCTATGGCCATAGCACTGGGTGGCTGGGTCTGCTCCCATCTGGTCAGGAGGGGAGGCCTGGTGCATAGAGGACATGGGGTCAGCCTGATTATGCTCTTCTTTCTCCTTTTGTGTATTTTTGAGATTTTCCATAAAGGATAAAAATGCACATCTCCCCAGAGAAAGTCATACGCTCACACGGGCCACATTCGCAGCAGTTTGGAAGCCGGAGAGCAGATGAGCGCGTCCCAGTCGGCCTGGCCCACCAGAAAAGCAGAGCTGAGACCCCGCTGCATCGGCCCACGACACCCTCTGAGAGCGGGGCCGTGTCCGGGGAGAGGAGTGAGGGGCAGCGGGCAGGGGCAGGCAGGCCCAGCCACCTGCCGGCTCGCCTGGATTCTGAGACTGGAGTGCCCAGGGCCTCTGCCTGGGGACACGGCAGGCTGAGGACACCGGTGTGTGGCACTAGCGTGGCCCATGCGGGACCCTCGCTCCGTACGCGGGAAGGCCTGTGCTCTCGGGCCCGAGGGGGAAGGCTCCTCTCTGGGGGGCGGGCCAGCCTCGGGTACCGAGCCCGGGGTCCTCACTGTGCCAGCTCCAGTGCCCTCCAGCAAAGCTCAGCGTTGAGCCTCCCACTCTGCCCGGCGCTGCCAGGGCTGACCAGGCCCCCGGGGTGACGCTAGCCAGGACGAGAGAGAGCAGGGAGGGACCCTGCAGGGGAAAGAACCCTTTTAGCACCTTGTTATTTCTGTCCTCGGAGCTTAGGGAGGATGTTTTACTCAGGAAATATGAACAGGGTGGCAGACCAGAGTGTCAGGGCCTCTGTCTCCTGCCCGTGGCTATTTGGTTTGTCGGTTAAAGTGGCAGAGACCGTAAAAAACCTCGATGCAAACGTTAGAACACGCATGCGAGGGAGTCTCTGCAGTTTCGGATCTCTGGGGACGAGGAGGAGGATCTGACAGACCCCCAGGGAGGGGAATCAAGTCACACGCAGGATCCGGAACCAGCACGGCTTCTCTTTCCGTTGCCAGTGCCGGGAGCAAGGCGACGGTGGGGCCGTGTCTCGGCCCTGCAGCCAAGGTGTCCGCACATCCAGGGGAACTAAGTCCACGTTCAGATGCGCAGAGCCCACCTCTGGTGCCTCCCTCCCAAGACACAGCTGGGGCATGGGTTCCTGCAGAGTGAGAGTAAACCAGGAAAGGAAGACTGGGGCGGTGGCTCACTCCTGTCATCCCAGCGCTCTGGGAGAGCGAGGCGGGAGGCTCGCTTGAGTTCAGGAATTTGAGACCAGCCTGAGCAAGAGCAAGAGCCCATCTCTACTAAAAGTAGAAAAAAAATAGCAGAGCTTGGTGGTGCACGCCTGTAGTTACAACTACTCGGGAGGCTGAGGCAGGAAGATCGCTTGAGCCCAGGAGTTTGAGGCTGCAGTGAGCTGTGATGTTGCCACAGCACTCTAGCTGGGCAACAGAGCAAGACCCTGTCTCAAAGACAAACAAACAAACAAAAAAGCCAGGAAAGGAGATGCCAGGACAGAGGCAGTGGGAGAGCTGACGTAGGGCAGGGCCACGCAGGGAGCACCGGGAGGGCAGCAGGCCCTGAAGGATGCCCTGTGCAAGACGGGGGCCACCCGCCCAGAGTGCTCAGTTCAGCTTAGGGGCAGGTGTGTCTGGGGCTGGCCTCACCAGGGTGCCAACTACCACTGTCCTGACCTGAGGACACAAGGCCCAGGCCCTGCTGTGCCCGCCCCTCCTTGCCTACTGCCTCCGTCACCCGAGGACGCTCCTTTCTCCAGGGGTCTACCACACTGCTCGCCCCGACCCTGGGGCGCACTCGTGGGGGCAGGACCCTGCATCCGGCTCCAGTCTGCAGGCCTGCCCCACCCCATGCCCCTACCCAGGTGGGATGGCCTTGGTGTCCTGGAGCACACTCGTGGAGGCAGGACCCCGCATCCGGCTCCAGTCCTCACGCCTGCCCCACCCCCCACCCCATGCCCCTACCCAGGTGGGATGGCCTTGGTGTCCTGGAGCACACTCGTGGAGGCAGGACCCCGCATCCGGCTCCAGTCCTCACGCCTGCCCCACCCCCCACCCCATGCCCCTACCCAGGTGGGGGTGGCCTTGGTGTCCTGGGGCGCACTCGTGGTGGCAGGACCCCACACCTGGCTCCAGTCCTCATGCTTGCCCCACCCCCCACCCCATGCCCCTACCCAGGTGGGATGGCCTTGGTGTCCTGGAGCACACTCGTGGAGGCAGGACCCTGCATCCGGCTCCAGTCCTCACGCCTGCCCCACCCCTACCCCATGCCCCTACCCAGGTGGGGGTGGCCTTGGTGTCCTGGGGCGCACTCGTGGTGGCAGGACCCCACACCTGGCTCCAGTCCTCACGCCTGCCCCACCCCCCACCCCATGCCCCTACCCAGGTGGGGGTGGCCTTGGTGTCCTGGGGCGCACTTGTGGGGGCAGGACCCCTCACCCAGCTCCAGTCTGTAGGCCTGCCCCATCCCCCACCCCATGCCCCTACCCAGGTGGGGTGGCCTTGGTGTCCTGGGGCGCACTCGTGGCCTCGCCCCAGAGGGACTTGTCAGTTGCCCGAGCAGCTGAAAGCAGACTTGGACTTGAGGCCGTCCTGTCCCGGAACGTTTGTCACCCCTCGTTCCACGGCAGTGGCGCCAGTGCCTTCGGTCTTAGCAAACTGCAGATTTCCTTCTGGGGCTGCCTGTGTGTGGACGTCATGACCGTAAGGGGACACAAGAGGAGGCTCAGCAGAGTCAGAACGTTGTTGACCAGTGGCGGGAGGCGCATGGCGCTAAGATCGGTGTGAGTGTTTGTCTCATCGCCGCCCTTTTACTTTATCACTTCAGTACCAGCACCGACTGTAGTCCACAGCCACAGGTGAACGCGCACAGCCCAGCGTCGACTGTAGTCGACAGCCACAGGTGAACATGCACAGGCGAGTGTCAACTGTAGTCGACAGCCACAGGTGAACACGCACAGCCCAGCGTCGACTGTAGTCGACAGCCACAGGTGAACGCGCACAGTCCAGCGTGACTGTAGTCGACAGCCACAGGTGAACACGCACAGGCGAGCGTCGACTGTAGTCGACAGTCACAGGTGAACGTGCACAGGCGAGTGTCAACTGTAGTCGACAGCCACAGGTGAACACGCACAGCCCAGCGTCGACTGTAGTCGACAGCCACAGGTGAACACGCACAGGCGAGCGTCGACTGTAGTCGACAGCCACAGGTGAACGTGCACAGCCCAGCGTTGACTGTGGTCGACGGCCACAGGTGAACGTGCACAGCCCAGCGTCGACTGTAGCTGACAGCCACAGATAAACGTGCACAGTGACTTTAGCCGACAGCTGTGATACGGTTTTTCTAATTTTTCGTTTATCAAAATAAAATTGTGAACATTTAAAAATAACATAATGAAAACAAATACGTATATGTTACCTATTCTGATTTACATGACAAGTACAGCTGCCTGTAAAGTAAAACAAGCTTTCAGTGCTCTCAAGCTTTCCTCATCACACGAGAGCAAAACAGACGCGTCGTCAATGCACGGCACAGACTGCCGTGCGGACTGTGAGTGCGGCTGTGGGCGAGGTGTCGCGGCCGGTGAGCGCCGTGCCGAAGTGGTTAATGCGTGCTCTTCGGTGTGGATGACACGCTTCACCGTAGAAGGCGGACACGGTTTAGGAAGTTGCGCATTCATTCCACACGTGCTTTCTCCCTCCCGTCCTCCCTCCTGGCCCCCCCCACACACACACAGCGGCAGAAGGTCACTCCAAGCGGAAGTCATGGTTACGCAGCTGAAATAGCTGTTATTGTTCCCTCGATTTGAATGAGCCATTCTGTACTTGGAGAGGCCCTACCCTTTGGCCGTGCTTTCTAAAGAATAGTCTCCTTTCTGTTCCGTGTCTCTGATGGCGTGGAATGGTGTCATGGAAAGAGGACCCGATTCATGACACAGAACGTGAGTGTCCTTTACGGCCGCATACTTAGAGAGAGAGAGCGCGTTCCCTCTGCCATTGAGCCCCGTTCACCCGCAGGCCGGCCGTGCCCCTCGCAGCCCTGAATGCGGTCTTTGTGCCGGTACTGACGTCACGAGTCCGATTGTGTTGGCGCCTTTCTCGTGGCACAACCTATAAAAGCAGTTTTCTGCACTGCCATAGAATATTCATGAGAATACAGGCTTTTTTGTTTTGATGCTGTATTCTTTCAGTGGAGAGGATTGTATTGTTTTCTTCAGGGTGCTTTGGGTCAAGAGCCCTAGCAACTTCTGTCGGAAAGCCGTGGCATTTCGTAGGGTTTTTGATACAGAAATAGTACAAGTCACTTGTGACGCAGCCACCAGTGCCTGGGATGCCGAATGAACAGGGGACGTGGCTCTTCTCTGCAGCCGGCCTGCGGCAGGGCCCGGGGGCAGCCGGGCTGCCTCACCCACCCGGCTCCCTGTCGTGCTGGGGCGTGAGGAGGCAGCACTTCTCAGGAGCCGCGCGGGGGCTCCTTGCCCTGTGGAAGCTGGGATCCTCACGCTTGCACTGGACGGGTGGTGCCAGCGCTGAATCCCGAGGCCGGCGGGGCGGTGGCAGGCCCTGGCGTGTGGGATGCAGGTGAGGTGAGGCTCGTGCTGGTCACTGCCCTGCTTGTCACTTTCTCTGCAGTTGCATGTGGTGCCCTGGGATGGTAAGTCAAGGCAGCTCTCACCTCCTGTCTGACTGGCAGGAAGCTGGAGGAGGTGTTTCTGGGACACAGTGGCGGCTCCCGGTTGGGTTGCCCGGTGCAGGTAGTCCAGGCTCACCTGGGGGGCTCCTCTCGGCTCAGCGGGTCTTCAGCCGGACCGCCCGCTGTGGCGTCCACATGGAAGGGCGGATGGGAGCTGCCAGGAGCCATCCTCATCTCCGATCAGCTCTGCCAGGGGCTGCGGGTCACGGCACGTGTGGAACTGGTGGGGGCCCGCCCTCCTGAGTGGGGGGCCGGGGCGTCCTGGGCGTGGGGAGCACTGACCGGGCTGGCCGATGTGCGGGGTCGGGTGTGGTGGGTTAGGAGAGAGCTGTGGCCTCCCGAGCCGGTGGCCGTGCGTGGGGGGCTCGGACGGGCTGGAAAGAGCAGAAGCGTCACTCGTCACTCGGCCGGCGGGAGGCTGAGCCAGCAGCCGTGTGGCGTTCACGTCCCCGTGGGCTCTGTCATGTCCAGCCACATTGTTTGTCCTTCGGTCCAGTTTACAAATTCCTTTTGAGCTGAGGTTTAAATTGATTCGGGGAACCCATGCAAATCTCCAGGAGAACAGCTTAAAAAATTAATGGCCTGTGAATTAAAGCATTTGTAGCTTGACTAGATTAGATGAAAAAGACAATTGTAAAATTGTTTTGTTTTTTTTTTTTAAAAAAAGCAATAAAATCCTCTTCCTCTCCGGATGGGGCTGCACCCAGGGAGAGACCCCAACCTCCGAACTCAGCTGCTTCTCCCGTTCCCACCCGGGGGTCTGTCCCCCACCGAGCTCCGCTGGGAGCGCCCACAGCCTCCCCGGGAAGAACCTTCTGGTCGTTTCATGTTCCTGAGAACCGCAGGGGGCGGAGCTCCGGGCCACACGGACCACCTGGGCTGGGCCCTGCCAGTCCTGCGCCACGGTGGGAATCTCAGTGGGTGCGTTCCACCGAGTCTCTGCCCCTGGGGACACAGGTTCAGTGGCGCTCATGTCAGGATCACGCTAGCGTTGTTTCCGCTCACGCCCTGGACCGAACGTGCCTTGGTGGTCCTCGCAAGGTGCCCTGTAACTCCAGATTCGGGAGGACCCGAGGGAGGTTTGGGTGAAGAAGCCACCGTCCGCTGGCTGTGGTGACGCTGGGGCCTGCCCACCTTCCCGCCCTGTCCCCAAGGGGTGCGTCCGGCAGCCCAGTCCTGGCTGGCCACCTGCACTGCCGCTGCTTCCCTCGAGCCCCGCCTGCCCTCCGAGTGGCCACGCCCGTCCTCCCCCGCGGCCACCCCGCCCCCAAGCCTGCGGGGCTGCCGCCACCGAGCTGGCCTCCAAGTGCCCCTCGAACCCAGACCCCACGACCTTCCAGGAGCTCAGGTGGCCCCTTCCGCCTCAGTGGGATGTAGACCTTCCCCAGGGCCTGCCTACATCAGCCCCACGGCCTGGCTGTCCCGCGGCTGCACGGGGGTGTCCCGGCCTTGCCTGCTGCCCCAGCAACGGATGCACCCGTAGGAACGCTTGGCCCGTCGTCATAGTTCAGAAGTTGTCAGAAAGGCCACCTTAGAAGTTGTGTTCTGTTCAGTGTTTACAGCGATTAACCACTGGACGTTTCTGACGGTGGCCCGGCCGCTCTGTGAAGAATCAGAGATGGGAGGTGTAGGGCCCAGCACCTCCGGCGCGGCTTGTTTCCGCATGAGCGCTCGGGTCGTGTGGCACATGCCACCAGCAGGGGTCACGCCCGACCCCCCGTGGGGCCGGCGAGTTGGTCCCTGGGAAACACAGCGGCTCACGGCGTGAGGCAGGATGGCGGCGGCGTTAATGGCGTTCCACTCAGCTGGACAAGAGAGCCCGAGACAGAGACGTCGCAGGCCGGCCCTGCCCGTGAACACGGACGCAGCACTCTGCGTGAATCAGCGAGCGTGCCGTGCGTGTGTCGGCTCAGAAACGCAGACTCGATCTCATCCCTGGGAAGCAGAAAGGCAGGCTCCCCGCGGAGGCTGTGAAGTGGCTGAGCAGGTGGGCAGGTCGAAGGAGAGGAAAGTCCCGAGCACGTCTATGGTGTGGAAGCGGGAATGAGGGACCCCGGCCGGCACCCCCGGCAACATTTCTCCTTAAGACAGTGTCTCACACGGTGACACTCGCAAACGCAGGACAGCGACCCCACAGCTGTGAGAAGGCAGCTCCGGGCCTGCCCCTCCCGCCCCGTCTCTGGGGAAGTGGGTGCAGCTTGCTCCCGGCCGTGTGTACGTTACTCCTGCCAGTCGCGCGAGGTGGGCCAACAGCGGTGTTTTATAAAACTGGTGTTTGCCCACACGGTTTTTCCATTTTGCTGTGTTTTGCCATAAAAACAATCAGAAAGGAAAGAGGAAATGGGTAAGACCCAGTCCTCCCCTCCGTGTGGGCTGGGGTGGCCATTGCCACCGTCCTGCTCATGGAACCCGCGGTTTATGTCCGTAAAGTCTTCTCATGCGATAGCAGGTAAAAAGCTTTCGATATGTCGAGCCCCACACCGGATTGAAAAAACATGATTTAAAACGCTGGGGTTGTGCTTCACCACCCGGGGGAAGGAGCGGGAGATTTGCAGCCAACTGGTGTCTGTCTGGTGCTCGTCCGACGAGGAGAGGATCTGATGTGAACGCAGAAGAGGCAGCCAGCGGCGCGCTGTAGGCTGTGATCCTCTACTGAGTGTGTCCCGGTCGTGCCACGGCGGTTTTGTGTCTCACGGTCTAGGGAAGTGTCCTGAGCTGCGCGCTGTGGCCCAGGCCCGGCCAGGCCCCAGGCTCACCTTCTCCAGGCTCCGTGGCCTCTGTCCGCCCAGCCTGCGAGGCCACCCCGTGGGGCCAGCCTGCAAGGCCACCCCGTGGGGCCAGGGGCTGGCTGCGGGCGCCCCATGGCGGGGAAGACGGCGATTTCAGCAGCGGAACCCCATAGTACCCTCCGTCCTGGGCACCGTCCGGTCTCCGCCCTGCCCTGCAGGCAGGTGACCACCTTCAGTCAAGGACACCAAGGCTCAGAGAGCTCAGGTGACTGTCCCCAGCTCCCAGCGGCTGAGCAGCAGCTCGGGGATTAGAACCCAGAGCTCCTGCCAGAGCCAGCCGGCGGCCTCGGGCAGCATTTCCCAGCCCTGCTTGTCAGAGGAAGGCCAAGTTCCTGGGACCAGGGCTCCAGCACCCTGGGATTGCTTTGTACCGAGAGGCGGTTGCCACTCACAGGCCACGGGCCGTTCTGCTGCAATTGCCGGGCTCTGAAACTGTGGGGCGCAGTTTCCCCTAGGAACTGGGTTATGGCTGGGACCTGGTCTCAGGCCATCCAGCTTCTAGGAGGGAAAGGCCCCTGGGAGGGGTCACGTCTTGGGGCACTCAGGTGGGCCACTCTCAGGGAGGCACCAGGACAAAGTCAAGCACGTGCAGTGCTCAGCCTGAGAGTGAAGAGCTGGGCTTCTCAGTGGGCCTCATTTGTTGGTCCAGGCCCCCCTCTGAGCCTGAGTCCCTGCTGGAGGGGAAGCCCGCCCCCTCTCCCTGGGCCCCGCCCTCTTTCCCTGGGCCCCGCCCCCTTTCCGGGCCCTGCCCATGCATGACAGGTGGTGAAGAAATGAAATGGGGCGTGCAGAGCTTGGGGAGGAGGCTGCCAGGCACCTCCCAGAGGGAGCCTGTGGGAGGCCAGCAGCTGGCCGGGCTCTTACCTGGACGCCTAGTGATGGTGTCAGCAGAGCCACCTGTTTGACAAGTGCCACTGGAGTGTCACTGGGCGGTGCTCGGAGCCACCGTGGCTCAGAGTGCCTGCCTGCGCACACATGTGCTCTCACAACATACACCTGTCGTAAAAGGAGCGCATACATCAGATTATTTGTGATGTCTGTAATCTAAAACTTTCTTTCTGCATTGCTTTTCTCACTTTAATTTGGTCTTGATCTGTGGGGACTAGGATTGATTTAGCTCTGTCTCTAATGAGAATCACTTGTGGAGTTCTTTCGGCGGCGCACGAGCACAGCGTAGAAAATCCATTTCTCTGTGAAGCGCAGACACGCCCGCACTCGTGCTGAGAGCAGAGCCCGTCTCATTGGCTGTGGCCGGGTAAACACGTTTGCCAGGGGGCACGCTCCTCGCCATGGAAACTGGCTCCCAGTCCCAGCCTCCGTCTGGACCACTTCTGGGGCACACGCTGTTCCGTGGTTCACACACGCAACTCTTCGGTGCAGGGAGGAAGGGGAGCAGCGGGCTGGCCGGCCTGTCAAAGACGGGCGCGAGCGGGTTTCCTTGGCAAGCTGGAGCCCTTTTCTTTATTTTCCCCTGTATTGACATTCAGCAATGACGCCAGCAGGCCTCTGGGCCTGCCGCAGGTCCTTTGAGAGGGCAGGCCTCCCGTCTGGGAGGGTGGGCAGGGGGAGAGGGTTGTGGAGTGTGTCCTGGTCTGACCTCCCGCTGGGTTTGGGGGTTTTCGAGCCTGAGGAGTGGAGCCCTCCGGAGCCTCCGAGTGTCGAGTTCTGAGCATGTTGGGGCAGGGGGCGGGGACGTGTCCAGACGCCGGCCGTCCCCGGCCCTCGGGCTCCACGGCTGGAGCGGGCGGCGGTGACCGGCTCTCCTGTGCTTGCTCTCCCCGCAGTGGACGTGGCCACGGCGCTGCCCCTGCAAGCGGCCCCCTCGGCAGTGCCCATGGACCTGCGCCTGGACCACCCGTTCTCGCTGCCCGTGGCGGAGCCGGCCCTGCGGGAGCAGCAGCTGCAGCAGGAGCTCCTGGCGCTGAAGCAGAAGCAGCAGATCCAGAGGCAGCTGCTCATCGCCGAGTTCCAGCGGCAGCACGAGCAGCTCTCGCGGCAGCACGAGGCCCAGCTGCACGAGCACATCAAGGTGAGTCCCGCGCCTCGGGCACGAGGGCTCGGGCGCCGCCGTGGCCTCGGCAGCGCCCTCCTGGGGCTCCTAGGGGTGGTTCCTGGTCCCCAGGCGTGACACTGGGGTTCGGGTGCGAGGTCGTGCTCACTGTGGTGTCACACCAGATGACGGCACCTGCGCACTCAGCAGCAGGCAAAGCTGGCGTGAGTGGTGGAGGGTACAGTGTGGGCTGTGCAGGTGCAGCGTGGGGTGCGCAGGTGCAGCGTGGGGTGCGCAGGTGAGGTGTGGGCTTCGCAGGTGCAGTGTGGGGTGCGCAGGTGAGGTGAGGGCTGTGCAGGTGCGGTGTGGGGTGCACAAGTGAGGTGTGGGGCTGCACAGGTGCAGTGTGGGATGCATAGGTGAGGTGAGGGCTGTGCAGGTGCGGTGTGGGGTGCACAAGTGAGGTGTGGGGCTGCACAGGTGCAGTGTGGGATGCACAGGTGAGGTGTGGGGCTGCACAGGTGCAGTGTGGGGCTGCACAGGTGCAGTGTGGGATGCACAGGTGAGGTTTGGGGCTGCACAGGTGCAGTGTGGGGTGCACAGGTGAGGTGTTGGGCTGCACAGGTGCAGTGTGGGGTGCACAGGTGAGGTTTGGGGCTGCACAGGTGCACTGTGGGCTGCACAGGTGAGGTGTGGGCTGTGCAGGTGCATCATGGGGCTCACTAGTGAGGTGTGGGGCTGCACAGGAGAGGTGTGGGCTGTGCAGGTGCAGTGTGGGGTGCACAGGTGAGGTGTGGGGCTGCACAGGTGAGGTGTGGGCTGTGCAGGTGCAGTGTGGGGTGTACAGGTGAGGTGGGCTGCACAGGTGAGGTGAGGGCTGTGCAGGTGCGGTGTGGGGTGCACAAGTGAGGTGTGGGCTACGCAGGTGTAGTGTGGGGCTGCACAGGTGAGGTGTGGGCTGTGCAGGTGCAGTGTGGGGTGCACAGGTGAGGTGTGGGGCTGCACAGGAGAGGTGTGGGCTGTGCAGGTGCAGTGTGGGGCTGCACAGGTGAGGTGTGGGGCTGCACAGGTGAGGTGTGGGCTGTGCAGGTGCAGTATGGGGTGCACAGGTGAGGTGGGCTGCACAGGTGAGGTGTGGGGCTGCACAGGTGAGGTGTGGGCTGTGCAGGTGCAGTGTGGGGCGCACTGGTGAGGTGTGGGGCTGCACAGGTGAGGTGTGGGCTGTGCAGGTGCAGCATGGGGCTCACTGGTGAGGTGTGGGGCTGCACAGGTGAGGTGTGGGCTGTGCAGGTGCAGCATGGGGCTCACTGGTGAGGTGTGGGGCTGCACAGGTGAGGTGTGGGCTGTGCAGGTGTAGTGTGGGGTGCACTGGTGAGGTGTGGGCTGTGCAGGTGCAGTGTGGGGCGCACTGGTGAGGTGTGGGGCTGCACAGGTGAGGTGTGGGCTGTGCAGGTGCAGCGTGGGGCTCACTGGTGAGGTGTGGGGCTGCACAGGTGAGGTGTGGGCTGTGCAGGTGTAGTGTGGGGTGCACTGGTGAGGTGTGGGCTGTGCAGGTGAGGGATGGGGTGCAGCATGGGGTGGGGCGTGGAGCAGGGCGTGGGGTGGGGCGCTGCGTTGTGAACTCGTGGAGTAGAAGCACATTTAAAGTAGGGTTCGTCACCTAATTCCATTTAAAGAGATGTCCGTAATAGAAAAGTCACCAGCGGGAAGAGGGACCAAAATGTTAATGATCATCTCTGGGTGGTGTGTTTATAAATCATCTTTATTTTATTCTTGAGACTTTTCTGTCTTTTCTCAGTTTCTCCCATTAACCTTTTATAATTGAGAAAAAGATATTTTCTTTTAATTTAAATGGAGCAAGTCAAAGCTAACAAAGACCTTTTTTCAGTACTTACTCTCTGCAAATATTTAACCTGATACCGGATTCTGAGATGAAGTGAACGGGGCCTGAGTGACATGTGGCACAGCCGTGCTGCGCAGCAGGCAGGGCGGTTGTGGCGTCTGTGGCTGTGTGTCCTCGCTGCATTTAGGGCCGTAGAGAGCAGCACTGCCCGATAGAAATATGCAGGGTGCGCTGAAACTGCACAGGTGATCTTTAATGTGCTAGCAGCCACATTAAACACAGCATAAACCGCCACGAGCACCATGCTGCGTAAGTTAGCTGTCGCTGTGTAACAAAAGCTCCCCAGTGTCAGGGCTCGGTGCCAGCCTGGCTCGCGGCTCCGGCTCGGGTCTCTGGCTGGGTTGCGGGCGAGATGGCAGCAGGGGCGGGGGCTCATCTGAGGGTGACCGACCCAGACAGGGATCTGCTTCCGCGCTCACTCTCGGGGGCGTCCCTGGGGCTGCTTGAAACATAGCAGGCGGTGCCCAGAGTAAGTGGCCGAGAGACCGAGGCTGAGACGGAAGCCACAGAGTCCTTTGTGGCCCAGCCTTGGACGGGGCAGCCCCACGCCACGCTGCCCTGTTCTGTCTGTCACAGACTGAGCCCGGCATCTCCTGGGAGGACCTAGACAGGGTGGAAAACAAGGAGACGGGGATTGCTGGGGGCCTTGGGGGCCTGGCTGAGGAAAGGGAGAAGTGATTGTGTCGTAGCCAAGTATTTCCAAAACACCGCTCCAGCACGTGCGCAGAGTGAGCAGTTCCTTGTGAGCTACTCCGCATTCCGGGGTGCGCCCCGAGTCTCAGCAGAGCACGGGATTGGACGAGGAGGGCACGTCCTGGTCCGGGCCGGTCGCGCTTTGAGCCCCGTGTGGTTCCGGGCTGCCGCCTTGGGCGGTGCAGAGCAGAGCGTCGAAAGGCCACGACAGCGCCTTGCCTGGCGCTTCCAATGTGCTCTGTGGCTAGAGCTCCACGCAGCCCCCGCAGGGGACACTGATCAGCCACAGCCTTGGCTGCCCAGGGCACTGGCCCACACCCGGGGCCATGGTGCCCGCCTGGCACAGCACAGAATGGCGGGTGCAGCCTCCTCTGCTTCCGCCCCGGCCAGCAGTCCCGCTGCCCCCCATGTGCAAGGGACGCCTTGTGCCACGCCGGTATTTAGTGACCACGTGGAGAAGTGGCGGTGGAGTGGCGCTGGTGCTGCCTGTGGGTGCGGCGGCAGGGTGCAGGGGAGGCTGCCCGCTTGCTCGCTGCCCAGCCGGCGTGTCACAGAGCCTGGCGGGCCCTCGGGACAGGCCCAGCATAGGCTCCGTGTCCCCGGTCACCGGTGCTAAGCCGTGCTGTGAGTTCCCGTGCTTCAGAGTCTAGCCGAGAGCTTTGTGCTCAGCCTACTCCGGCCTCGTGAGACTGGGGGTCTGGGGATGCTCATCCTGGCCCCCAAGATCTGCCGTGGAGTCCAGATCTTTGGGACTTGGTGGGTTGCTGTTTTTGTTGCTGGGGGAGGGGGTTGCCGCGTTTTGGCTCACTCCCTGGCCTTCCAACGCCAGTGTTGGACTGACGAAGAGAGGACGTCGCTTCCTGAGCTGCTTGAAGTCCGGGCTCTGCTGGCTTCAGAGTTCCGGGCAACCTGGGGGTCGTGTGCACCAAAGACGCCGCGTGCCCCACAGAGACAGGCCCACCAGCAGCTACGGCGATCCTGTCCTTTTTGACACGCCCGCTCGGGCTTGGGCTGGGCCCACTGAGGGCTCCATGGCCCTCTCTCTCTGGACGCTCTTTCCGGCTGGTGGGAGGAAAAGGACACCACGGTGGTCCCTGGGGCTCGGGCCTGCGGGCGGCGTGGGCTTCACTCTGCTGCGGGCGGGCCAGGCCCTGACCGCGCCTGGCTGCCTGCAGGGCTGGTGTCGGCCCGGGAGAGGCCGTCTCAGGCCGGCCACCGGAGACAGGCGCCCGCCGGGTGAGTGCGGGTCAGGGAGTCCCCCAGGGGTGCTGCAGCCTGGCAGTGGCTGCGGAGAGCAGCCCTCCAGGGTTGAGAGCCCTGGCCTGTCACTTCCGTGACTCCTAAAAGCAGTTTCAGAACCTGTGAGTCGTGGCTTGTTTCCGTCCTGCGCTCCGCAGCCAACCGGGCCCAGCAGCCCCGTCTCCACGCAGCCTCCCGCCTGTTCCCCGGCCGCCCTCACCTTCGCTGAGTTCTGGAAACGGGAGGGAAGGGGTGCCCCGCTGAGCACGCCCCCTCTTTCCCCATACTCTGAGGCGGCCACCAGCGTCCCGGGCACCCCTCCACGTCCCTCTGGCGCCCGTCTGCCACCAGCCCTGGCATGCCGGGGGCTGTGCGGGCACGTCCCTCCCTGCAGACCCGCCTCGGAGCCTGGCAGGGGACATTTCTCTGTATTCTCACCGCCCGTCCTAACGCTCCTGTCCTTGGCTGCTGGTACAAATGGGCGACTGGACTCACCTAAGCCTGCCGGGACAGGGCCCAGTTGAAGACAGCTGTCACTGTCCGTGCTGTCTTCGTGTTTGTTGAGTCTATAGCTTTTACAAGAAAAAGACACTTGAGTCGGTTCCTGCGGCCTCAGCTGTGTCCCACCCCCAGGCCCCCCGGCCACCTCCCTGGCGCCTCCGGAGTTGCTTCCCTGCCTGGGCCTGGGAGGGGCCCTTGTTCCGCCTCCTGCGGGCCACGGTGGGCCACGCTTCCCACGCCGGGTCCCCGGAGAGCTCCCTCCCCCACCCCCGGGCTGGACCCTCCCAGAGGGGACCGGAGCCCCCAGCTCCCTGGCTGCGGAGCCGTCTCCGGCCAGGCCGCAAGAGCACAGAGAGACGCTCAAGGTTACATTTGTCTTTTAGTCATTTCATTTTTTCGTTAACACGGAGATCATAAAAAGCCATTCGAAATCCGTCACCGTGCCGTTCTATTAGTCGGCTTTTGTTTAGACGGTTCAGACTCTCTTCATAAGCCGTCATATTGTTAGTGGCATTTTGGCAGTGGTGTTTGTCAGACAGATTTCTTGAACACAAAATCTAATTAGTGTCATTAAATTATCAGTGAATTTGAATAGGACTTTATAATTGAGAGGGAATAGTCTTCAAAATATAACTTAGGTGGTTAATGTTGGGTAAATAAGATCCCTTATAAGGGTTCATGCTCAGCACATCCATAATCTCCGGTTTCCTTGCTGTTCACGCTCATTTCGACACCCGGCCCGTCTCCTCCCCAGACGGTGCTCGTCTCCCCAGGGCTGCATCCCAGGTGAGCACGGAAGCTCCGCGCAGCTTCTGCCTGACGTCTCCAGAAGGGCATGGGGTGCTGGCTGGATACGGACGTCATAGCGCACAGGGAGGGTCTGAGGACCAGCCTCGCTGCCGTGGCCAGAGCACCCCAGGCTGGGGAGCCCCAGGGCCGGGGCCGGAGTGGGGCGGCCACGGGGCAGGACGGGCCCCACGCCCAGCGCAGGCCACGCCCTCTGGGCAGGCACCTGGCACTCTCAGTGCCCGCGGCCCGTGACCTGCCCGTCTTGGCTCTGACCGACGTCACTGTCTGGCCCTCCTCCTCCTCGGTGGTGGAACTGTCAACTCGGCAGTTGTTTCCCGTCAATTGATAGCAGTTCCTTGTGGATGTTGGATGTGACAGTAGCGTCATCACAGAGGCAGAAGCATGTGGGTCTTCAGCCAGAGAGTCCACTTCCAGGGCGCCTGTTTTAAGCAGATCCTGTGTCGCCAGCCAGAGGGTTCACGGGGCCACGGGCGAGGAGCCTGGACCGCGTCGTCAGCACCGTTAGAGCTGAAGCCCGCGACCCTGGGACCAGCGGGGGGAGCTGAGACTCGCGGAGCCCGTGCGCACTGCGGCGCACTGCGTGTGTGAGCCGGGGTCTCCTTCCCTAGTGCCTGGCCCGGGAGGACCCCGGGTGGCCCTCCTCTGTCCCCAGGGGTTCCTGCTTCCAGGCCAGGTTGTCACTGTCCTTACGGTAGGTTTGGCCCTTTTGCCCAACTGTTTTCTCATAACAAGTCTCTTCATACGAAAGACACTGAATGCCAGTCACACGTTTCAGAGTGCCTGCCAACTCGCCCTCCTGGAAGGCCTGGTCCCCCAGTGGCGTGTGCGGGGAGCTCCCACCCCTCCCTGGCCTGCAGCAGGCTCACAGTGGAGTGGACGAGAAGTGAGAACCCTGTGCACGTGGCCTTCGTGTGCACGCCCTTCTTTACCAGTCCGGCCGAGCCTCTCTCCCAGTGTGTCTGTCAGTGGGACTGGCGCTGCCGTGGCAGGAGGGAGTTTCGGAGCTGTCTAGGTGATGGTGCGGCTGCGCTCCTTGCAGGGCGAGGGCTGAGATGGAGAGGAAACCTGGTTCGTGGGGCCGGGCCGTGGTGTTTACTCTCTGTATCACCTTACCCAGGTCACTCGGCCCGGCTTTGGGGACCCCCCGGGCTCCTCCTAATCCCCGGGCGCAGGAAGGCGTGGGGCTGCGCTGCCCAGCCCTGCAGACTCTCACGGCCTGTCCTCTCCACAGCCCTGCGTGCCCATTAACTGTGCCCGGTGAGGACCTGAGCTCGCGACCCTGCACTTTGGGGACAGCCTCGCACGACCCTGCTGCCCTGAGGGTGCTGGCTGCCGTGACGGCCTCTCCTTGCTTGCTGCCAGGCGTTCATGGCACGTATCTGTGATGTGGCCTGCCCACCATGGTCCTGCCTTCTAGACTCTAGGCTGCAATGGTTTGTAGACAGGAAGGAGCTGTGTGTCCTAACGGTGACGGCCGTGGACATTCGTCGTGGCTGTGGAAGGAGGGCACTTCGGGCCGACCCTGTGCCGGCCACGCCACACCAGCCATCACCCTCAGGTGCCTCTCCCGGGCTCACGCGCCCCCACCACGTGCCACCTGGAGGAGAGCCCGGAGCGGCATGGGCAGCGTCTCCAGGTGGGGTGGGGCCGTGGAGGGGACGGGCAGGGTTCCCCCCGGCGGGAGGGCTGAGCCGCACCTGAAAGGGGACCGGAGTTGGGACAGCGGCAGAGGGGCCAGTTGCCCCAGGAAGTGCCGGCCAGCCATGCTTGCACCGGGCCTCCCCTCCTCCTTCCCGCCCCCACCGCCCTGTGCAGTAGCCGGGCCTGCGCCCGCCCAGCTAGAGCCCTGCTCTGGGCTGTTCTGCTGCCGCCTTCCTTGTGTGCATCTTCGTGCTGAAGAGTCATCAGTTTGTCCTTGTGACTTTCGAGTCCCGGTGTGGGTGGGACAGGGAAGGGCAGATGCACAGGACTGGGCCCACTGCGGGCGGTGCCCTGAGGCAAGACTGGAAGGAGGGTTCTGCCATGCTGGGGGGAGGGAGGGCGCCTATTTCATTTGAGCCACTTACTCCGGGAGTAAAGGTGGAAACGGTTTCATTTCTAGGTACCCACAGAGAACGGCCCATTAGACCCGACCTGTCCTTAACAGCCACGGCCGGTCGCTCTTGCCCCATGGGTCAGCAGCCAGCCCTCCCTCCCGGGCAGCTCCGGTCTGTTTTCCTCTGCCGGAAACCGTGCTCTGGCCGGCGAGGGTGCTCGGACCTGCTCTGTGTCACCTTAGAGGGAAAATGTGCACGTGGTGCCGTGAAAGCCCCTTGAGCGTCTTCAGGAAGGCCGGGGACGAGCGTGTCCCAGGTGGTTGTGGCGTCACGCAGTCACCCAGGCTCCACGTCTAGGAGGAAGCGGCCCCGCCCTGCCCGTCTCCCTCTCTGCACTGACCGCCCGGCTGCTGGGATTCCTGCGTTCTTCAAGGACGCACTTGAAGTCCTGTGTTCTCCTTTCAACGTGAGCCTCTCGAGGTGAACCCGGCAAAGCAGGAAACAAGTGGCAGGAGCAGCGTGAGCCTCCGTCATTGTCCTGTGTCGGCATGGCCGGCTCGGGCCCTGGGCGAGGGGCAGAAGCCCTGGGGAAGCCCTGCAGAAGCCTGCAGGGGCTCCCCGAGCAGGGGCCATGGGCAGGCAGGGCGGGCCTGCGCCCCAATGTGCTCAGCATTTTGAACAGTGACCCTCCGTGGTAGAAGGCCAGGACAGCCTCATGCACGCCCTTCTGCCAGCCTGGGGTCAGTCACAGGGGCAGGGGGCCTGGTGACCCACGGGGCACGTTGCGCACGCCCAGAGGGGCCGCGGGTGCCCCTGCCCTGTCCGGCGGCCTCACTCGGTGGTTCGGGTGCCCGGGGTGGGAGCCCACCCAGCTGCGGACTCCGGCCACTCTCCGTCCTTCCCCTCCCTGCCGTCACCGGCCGGGGCTGCTGCACTGGCAGATGGAACAGAAAGAAGAGAGGAGGAGTTTACGTTTTAAAGTGAAAAAATGGTTGGGTTTCCACCCGAATATATGTGTATTGAATTCCAAACTCAGGCAAAGGAAGCTAAATTCTACGGGGTTGAATGTTTGGTTGAGAGTTCAGTGTTGGCTTCAAGTCTAATGAATTCAATGTTAAAATCTGGTTAGGGCAATGGGGTCTGCTATCATTGGTTTTGTTTTTGTTTTCCTTAGAAAAATCAGGTCACAATGAACCATTTGTTCACAATGAAACGTCTGTCTTGTTTTAAATTGCTCGTTATTGTTTCCGTCTACAAAAAGACAGCTTCTCAACCATTCTCCTCCCCTACGGGATGGTCTTGCCGTTACACGTCGCAGTAACTTCACCTAACGTAAGAGTCGGCGAGCCTCAAAGGCCAGCTCGCTGCAGCCTGAGTTCCGCACTCGAGTGACGCACAGTCAGCCCGTCCCCTGGGCGGCCACGAACCTGCTGCCGGCGCGCCCCTCCCGCGGCACACGCACAGTCAGGGCGCTGCGGCGCCACACAGGAGGGAAGAGGGTGTCTCGGGCTCACCTGCATCTTCGCGAGCTCTGGGTGCAGAGGTTACTCTGTCCACGGCCCAGAAACAGCCCGGCTGCGCGTGCAAGAGAAGCGTTAGAGCCGGCCGTTCTTGCCGCCTTTGCTGCATGGACTTTAACGCAGGTGACGACCCTCTGCACTCTGCAAGGCAGGGGCTTGCCTACACGTGGCAGAGAGCAACACCACGCAGTGTGGCCGCGGCCACTTCTGGGGCGCAGGAGTCGCTGTCTGTGATCACAGGTTGCATTAAACTGCGAGACAGCGTCGTTTTTCCCGGAGTTCTGCCTTGCTGTGACTTGCAGCCTCCGGCAGCTGCGGTGGCTGTTTCAGTCTTTTTGCAGCGACGGTTGGAAGGTCTCGCGTTCCTTCCGGTTCTGGCGGGAAAGCGAGTGTTGTGAGGCACTCGGCGGGCCTGTCTGCCCAGAGGCCTGGAGAGAGCCTCCAGAGGGGCAGGTAGGCGTGAGTGTTTGGGGCGGGCGGGCGGGCGGAGGGCGCGACCTGATTACGAGGTCAGTTCAAGGTGTCCTCGCGTCTGTGTCCCAAGCCGGGAAGCTCTGGGAAGCCCGTGCGCCGTGTGCTCTTAAGGCCGATGGCGCAGGAGGAGTCCCCGGCCGCTCTGGGTGGCCCGGTGACGCCCTAGGGCGCCTGCACACGTGGACGTAGCCCTGGCACCCTAGGCATGCTCCCCGAGTCTGCACGCCTGCACGTGTGTGTGCTGGCAGAGGGCTGCTCGAGTGGCTCCGTGTTCAATAGGAGCGTGACCTGCCCACCATGCAGCCGCCAGCATGGCGCCTGTGCCTGCCATACCCGTGACAAGGGACGCGCCACCTCCCGTTTCGTTCACCGTTTTGCCGCAGTGCTGTGATTTGGCTCTCTCGGAAGTCGGGAGAGCAGCTCTGTTTCGAGATTGTTGGCAAAGCTCTGGGACCGAACTCCAGCAGGCCCGGCCGTGCCAGCGCCGAGGCCCGCTCCTGTGCAGCTCGGCTGCGTTGACGGTGTTGTCATTGGCGACAAGTGACGTCGGGACTCAGGCCCACGTTCCGGTCGCTTGTACCGGCGATCTCCCCGAGGGCGGCCTCGTTCTTATCTCGGGATGGCATTTAGTGTCCACGAGAGCCAGCCTCGAAAGTGAAAGTCTGACGGTGACGATGACAGTGGTGACTGGGGACACGAGTGAGCGCTCGGCACAGCCTCGGGGAGTGCTTCCCCCACACCGTCTCCTTCAGGCCCCACAGCGGCTCCCAGACGGATCCCGCTGCTAAACCGAGGCACAGGGCGAGGGGCGGGGGAACACCTGCCCGGCTCTGGTCCTCTGTCCTCCAGACGGATCCTGCTGCTAAACCGAGGCACAGGGCGAGGGGCGGGGGAACACCTGCCCGGCTCTGGTCCTCTGTCCTCCAGACGGATCCCGCTGCTAAACCGAGGCACAGGGCGAGGGGCGGGGGAACACCTGCCCGGCTCTGGTCCTCTGTCCTCCAGACGGATCCCGCTGCTAAACCGAGGCACAGGGCGAGGGGCGGGGGAACACCTGCCCGGCTCTGGTCCTCTGTCCTCCAGACGGATCCCGCTGCTAAACCGAGGCACAGGGCGAGGGGCGAGGGAACACCTGCCCGGCTCTGGTCCTCTGTCCTCCAGACGGCTCCTGTTGCTAAACCGAGGCACAGGGCGAGGGGCGGGGGAACACCTGCCCGGCTCTGGTCCTGTGTCCTCCAGACGGCAGGGAGGGGTGGCTGCCGGAAATGCAGGTTTCCCATAGGGAGCTCTTAGGCGAGACGCCCGGTGCCCTGGACCCCTCAGTCAGCTCTTGGGGGGCCAAGCACTGGCCCCGCCAGCCCCACGCTGTGCAGGCTGCCCTGCGTGTCCTGGTCCTTTTAGTCTGTTTTTTTTTTTTTCTTTTTTACCTTTAACCCACGTCTACTTCCTCAGCTACAGCCTGTTGCTCTGAAGCGAGGCGAGTCCGTCAGAGAACCGAGGAGAGCACAGAGGGGCGCGCGAGGTGCCTGCACAGCCACACCGGGGCCCGGGGTGCACGTCTGCCGCGCACGCTCACCCCGTCAGCCCGGCTTGTCTTCCATGGCCTGAGCCTCCCCACGGCAGCGCTGCCGGCGGCGGAAGCCCCGCTCCTCCTGTCCCACCTGTGTGCTGCGCTTCCCGCGGAAGGTTCTGGGGTGCTGTGGTTGCCAGCTGACCCCGCTCTCTGTCCCCACCCTCCTCCTCCCACTGAGGGAGCAAGACAGCCACAGACGCCCCACAGGAGAGGGGGCTGGCCGTGTATGCCAATGAGGACGGCGGCGGGGCCAGGCACGCCCAAGGGGGCGAGGGCGGCTCTCGCATGCGGGCGGCTCACGCTGGGCGCGCTCCTCCGTGCAGTCCGGGGCTGTGCAGGAGCCGGCGCCCCGGGCGGGAGAACGGGAGCACGCGTGGGGACCTACGCCCAGTCCTGAGAAAGTGGAAGGGCAGCCCCAGGGGCTGCTGGGTAACCAGACCGTGCCCACACTCTGGTCGGCACTGGGCCTTGTACAGAGAGAAAATGGGATTTGGTTGCCAGTGCTGAGGTTGAACGTTTTTCCCCATTGGTTTTTTTTTTTCTTTAAGAGAGATGAGATCTTGCTCTGTCGCCCAGGCTGGAGTGCGGTGGCACCACCACAGCTCATGGCAGCCTGGAACTCCTGGGCTCAGGTGTTCCACCTGCCTCAGCCTCCCTAGTAGCTGGGTCTACAGGTGGGTGCCACCACGCCTGGCTAATATTTTAATTTTTTGTAGAAACGGGTCTTAATGCGTTGCCCGGGCTGGTCCTGTTCTTTCCGGCCCCCTTTCCCGTGGGCTGCTTACCATGTTCTTAGTACTGGTAACCATTTACCTGTAGTTTGCCTGTGTGTCATTAACATGACAAAGGGGGTTCCTCATTTACCTTTTGCATTTTAATTTTTACTTGAATAAAGACAGAAATGTCAATGTAGTCAACTCTGTCATACTTTGAAATATGAGACGTGGTTTACACACAACAGAACGCGCAGCTCTCTCGTGTGCTGTTGGGGGGTGACAGCCGTGGGCTCCTGCAGACTCCAGCTCAGCAGGGCAGAAAGTCCGGCACCCGGAACATTCCCTCCCGCCTGAGTCTCCTGCCTCACCCCGAGAGGCGGCCTTCTTCTGGTTTTCATCGTCGCACCTTAGTTATTCCTGTTCCAGAACTTGATATGAATGCAGTCAGCCCTCCGTGATCTGGGTTCCACGTCTGCTGGTTTGACCACGGATGGGAACCCGGGGCTGGGAGGGCCAGCGTCGACTCTGCTCTGCTCTCTCCGCACGCCCTGTGCCGACACCGTGTGTTCAGCTTGCTGGAGATGCTTCACTGTTCTCTCGTATATCCATGTTTATTTTATGGCTGCGTAGTATTCTCCTGTGTGATTCTCCCGTGCACACGGGCCGTCCGTGTGCTCGCCATTGAGGGACACGCAGGTGGCGTTCAGGCAGGGCTGTGACTAAAGCAGCCGTGTGCGTCCTTGCACAGGTGTCTGCCGTGTGCTTCCCCGTCTCCTGGACAGGTAGCCAGGGAGGTGTCGTTCTGTCCTAGGGCAGACGTGCCTTTGACTTTGCAAGACAGTGGCAGCAGCTCCCCAAGTGGGTGCGCCATGTCACACTCTCCCCGTGCCTTTCTCAGAGAGGCGTTGCCGGCTTGCAAGGTTACATGTGGCTCTCGGTGGGTGTTTTCTTCTAGCACTTCACGGGCTTTTATTTTCATGTTTGCCACCGAAGAGGTGAGAGGACATTCAGGCGGGGTCTGAAGCAGCGCTTATTTCTCTCATGGGCCGGAACCGGGCCGTGCAGCCAGGAGTGGGGTCCCCGGTGGCACAGGGCAGGCATGCGGGCCGGGCTGGCCTGGTGTCCGTGGGTCGCCTGTCTGGGGCCTGGCTCTGACGTCTGTCTCCCTCCGCAGCAGCAGCAGGAGATGCTGGCCATGAAGCACCAGCAGGAGCTGCTGGAGCACCAGCGGAAGCTGGAGCGGCACCGCCAGGAGCAGGAGCTGCAGAAGCAGCACCGCGAGCAGAAGCTGCAGCAGCTCAAGAACAAGGAGAAGGGCAAAGAGAGTGAGTGCGGGGACGGGGGGCGGGCGCGGGGACGGGCGCGGGGATGGGTGCGGGGACGGGGGGCGGGCGCGGGGACGGGCGCGGGGATGGGTGCGGGGACGGGGGGCGGGCGCGGGGACGGGCGCGGGGATGGGTGCGGGGACGGGGGGCAGGCGTGGGGATGGGGGAGGGGAGTGGGGACGGGGGACAGGTGTGGGGACGGGTGTGGGGATGGGGGACGGGCGTGGGGACAAGGGACGGGTGCGGGGACGGGTGCGGGGCACGGGGGCCATCAGTGCGGCCTCGCCAGGGGGCTCTCGCCTTGTCACCTGTGCACGGCTCCCTGGAAGCGGGCCGGGGGTGGGACCCGCCCCCCGGTGGGGACAGTCAGTGTCCCTCTGTGTCTGCGTTTCAGGTCCCCCGTGTCCAGCCTTAGAGGCGAGCCGGAGTCCGTGGCTTTATCTTTATCCGGGGTTGCGGGGTCAGTGTTCTCAAAGCCGGGGGCACGCAGCTGTCTGGGAGGCTGTGTGGCAGTGCTCCTCACAGACGCAGAGTGTTAAACCATGCAGCACACCAGACGCACGGTGGACGGCACCTGTGGGTGCTGCCCTAAGGTTTGCAAAGACTCTTCTTCTGGGAGCGGTTTGTGAGCGCCGTCACAGCAGGTGTCGGCTTGCAGGACAGCCCGTGGCTGAACAGACACACGCTACACGGTGGCCAACAGCTTCATTTTCACGTCTGCTCTCTCGGTCTCCGTTTTTGCCTCCTATGTTGGCTGCGCTTGTGTGTCTGAAGACCGGCATGGCTGTGGTCTGCTTTCTTCCAAGGGAAGCCAGAACTCGATACTGGCCAGGTGACCGTTCTACTTGCCGTTTCCTCGTGTGAAAAATGAGAGTGACGCACCTTCCAAGGACCGGTCACAGCACAGCTGTCCGTGCCGTCTGAGCCGGTGTGCCCCCCGCCACGGGCACCGGCTCCAGCACCGGGCGTCTGCTCCCAGCGTCACCCCCAGATCTTGACTTGTCGGAACCCTAGGCCTGGTGTGCATCTGTGTTCTTCCCGGTGACAGCTCATTATTTTAAGCGCCACGCCCAGGACCTGACCACCGGCGCGCGGGCAGGCTCCCAGGCCTCTGCCCGACCCGGTGTCTGTGGGACTCACGCGTGCCGTGGGAACGCTGGACACAGGCAAGGTGCGCGCTTCCCGCAGGGGCCGGGACTCCTGGGAGGGAATGCGGGGCAGCTGCCTCCTCTGAAGCCCACGAGCAAGAAAAGAAGCGTCTGCACCCCTGCGCCGCGGCAGGGCGGGGCGCCGGAGGCCCCCTGTCTGCAGGCCGCTCGCTGGCGGCTGGGCTTCCCTGCATGCAGCCGCCTCGCAGCGGGGCCGCAGGTTGGCGCCTGTCCATGCCGCAAGCGGAGCCCTGATGTGCGCACGAGCTAGGACCTGCCGTGCGGTTCAGTGAGAACAGATCATTTGTCTGCGACCTGCAGTATTTCCTAGTGTCTTCATCGTATTCTAAAAGGTCTTTGAAATCTTCACCCTTTACAATTACTTTTTTAGTGTATTTCTTATAGGTATTTTGGGTACAAGTGAAGTTTTGTTACGTTGAAGTATCGGGTAGAGCTGAAGTCTGGGCCTTTGGCGCGCCCGTCACCCAGACAGTGCACATGGCACCCAGCAGGCGACTTTTCACCCTCACACCCGGCCCCACCCGCCCCCGGGAGTGTCCAGTGTCTGCGTTCTGCTCCGTGCGGCGTTTGGACCCGTTGTTTAGCTCCTGCTCATGAGTGAGAACATGCGGCATTTGATTTTCTGTGCCCGAGATGCTTCGCTTAGGATAGCGGCCTCCAGTTTCTCCAGGTTGCTGCAGGGGCGTTATTCCGTTGTCTTTATGGCTGAGTGGTCCTCCGTGGTGTGCGTGTGCCACAGCTTCTCTGTCCAGCCATTCGCTGGTGGACACTTAGGCCGATTCCGCATCTCTGCCATTGGGAATAGTGCTGTGATGGACACACAAGTGCGGGTGTCTTTTTTTTTTTTTTTTTTTTTTGAGACAGAGTCTCGCTTTGTTGTCCAGGCTAGAGTGAGTGCTGTGGTGTCAGCCTAGCTCACAGCAACCTCAAACTCCTGGGCTCAAGCGATCCTCCTGCCTCAGCCTCCCGAGTAGCTGGGACTACAGGCATGCGCCACCACGCCCGGCTGATTTTATATATATATATCAGTTGGCCAATTAGTTTCTTTCTATTTATAGTAGAGACAGGGTCTCGCTCTTGCTCAGGCTGGTTTCGAACTCCTGACCTGGAGCAATCCGCCCGTCTCGGCCTCCCAGAGAGCTAGGATTACAGGCGTGAGCCACCGCGCCCGGCCTGCGGGTGTCTTTTTGATACACCGATTTCCTTTCCTTTGGGGAGAGGCCCAGCAGTGGATGACTCGACCAAGTGGTAGGCCTGTGTTTAGTTCTTTGAGAAACTCCATGCCGTTTTCCAGAGAGGCTGTGTTACTTTGCATTACATTCTCACCAATTAATATCGAATAGGTAAAAGAAAAGATTTATGAAATGCATGTAAGCCTTACAGGACCACAAAACAGAGACTCTGCCGGTGTCTCCATGACAGTGTAATCGATTATGTATGCGTCCCTTTTTCTGTTGTTGTTTTGCTTTGCTTTAGGTTTTCTAAGTCAGTCTCTCCAGAGGTGTATCAGTTTTATCAGCCTCTGGATTCATGAGAGTTATCTGTTGAATATCTATTTTATTAATTTCTACTATTTTTATTGTTTTGTCTTCTATGTTCTTTGGGCTTAATTTGTGGTTACTTTTCTAGCTTTATGAGATAGATGCCTAGATCGTTGATTCCAACTTTCTCTTCCAACACATGCATTTACAGCTATAGATTCCCTTCCATATACCTCTCAACTGCATCCCACACGTTTCGATATGTAGTCTGACAATCGTGGTATGTTCCACTTACATTTAATGTAGTTATCAACATGTCATGTGCCTTATGCCATCATTGTGAATTCTGATTATCCCAACTATTCTAATTACCTTTTCTTGCTTTTTTTATTTAGATTTTTTTTAATGATTTTTTTTTTCTTCCTGAGTGGTAATCACTGTTTTACCATTTCTTTACTGAATAGCCTTGGGACTGCAATAGCTATCTTTAATCTATCAGAGCCTAATCTAAATTAGTACCTTTGCCTATTCCCAGACCATGTAAGGGTCTTCAAATACTTTAACTTCCAACTTATATGCTATTTTGACCTGTATTTATATCTAAAACTCAGAAGACATTGTTGTTATTATTTTATACAGTCAGAATTTACTAAAATATTTACCCTTGCTAGTTTTTATTCATTTCTGTATGTTTGAAACTTCATCTATGGCGTTCTTTCAATATTTGGTTTAATACAGGTCTAATGGTGATGAGTCCTCTCAATTTTTGTCTAAAATGTGGTTTTACATTAATCTTTGAAGGTTGTTTTTACTGAATGGAGAATTCTAGGTTTGCATTTATTTTCTATCAGCACCTTAAAGATACCATTCCATTATCTTCTGACTTCCATTGTTAATCTCCAAAAATTAGCTGTCAGCCCCATTGTTCCTTCCTTGGAGATAATCTTTTTTCTCTGGATACTTTTACAATTTTCTCTTTGTCTTTGGTTTTTTGAAGTTTAGTTCTGAATTGTTTGTGGCCCCTTTTGTTTTCATTTATTCTGCTTGCAATTCATAGTTCTTAAATCTTTTTTATACACTTTTATGAATTCTTAGACCTCATTATTATTTCATTTCTGCAAATTTCAGCCTCTCCATGTAATCTGTCTGGGAGTTCAGTACCACGTGTGTTAGATCAGTCTTCCGTGTCCTCTGCATTTCTTAGGTTCTTTTTCTGTGTGTGTGTGTGTGTGTGTGTGTGTGTGTTCCTTTTATTTCTCTTTGCTTGGGTGTGGACTATTTTCTTCTGATCTGTCACCCATTTCAGTCATTTGCCCTTTACCCACAAAATAATCAGCTTTTAAACTCATATATTGGATCTTAAAATCTATTCGATTTTCAGTCCTGACATTTTCGTTTGGCTCTTTTCCATAGTTTCCCACAGAATTTCTCAGTCTTATCTTTTCTCTGCACATAGTAGAATTACTTTAGAGTCTGTGACTGATCAGACCATTGTCTGAGGCTTTGGCTAGATCTCCCCTATCTGTTGTTTCTCTCGGTTTCTTTTTGTCAAGTTGTGTCCCCAGCGTCTCAGGTTGCGTGTCCGGCTGTGTGTACAGCCGGCTGTAGAGACCCAGTGGGGTCTGGAATGGTGACATGTTCCCTCAGACGGGTCTTGTTTGCTTCTCGTAGTTGCCCAGAGGCATGAAGACTCCTTAATCGTTTTGATCTAGTCACGTTTTGAGCTGATTTGGACTTGGGTGTCGGGCCTCCTGAGGGGAGTTTGTGTTGGCCATCCTCACGCGTAAGGTGTAGTCCTTTGGGGCCCCACAAAAAGCCTGTGAGGTGTGTTGTGGTCCTTTGCTTCAGCTGCCCCTTCTCAAACCCACGGCATCTCTGGAGCAAAGGCCGCACTCCCTGGCGGTGTCCCTGTCCCCGTCCCCACGCTGCCCTCTGCGTCCTGAAACAGAAGGTTCCGATATTTTGTCCAGATCCTCTGACCATTTCCAGTAGGTTCAGTTTAATTACCTGGTTAGAATTACCTGAAGCAAAAATTCTTAAAGTTGTTATTGAGAACAAAACGTGCTTGGAATACTTCAGTTTTCCTAACTTCCTGTTCTTTTCTTCTCTTTATACTGTTTATATTCTTCATAATGTCTGCAGTGAAGGATATGTTTTGGTTTGGGGATTTGCCTTTATATAATTTTTAAATTTCAAAATTGACTTTTTTTTTTGTGACAGATTCTCACTCTGTCACCTGGACTAGAGTGAGTGCCGTGACGACAGCCTAACTCACAGCAACCTCAAACTCCTGGGCTCAGGCGATCCTCCTGCCTCAGCCTCCCGAATAAACGGGACTGACAGGTGCATGCCACCACACCTGGCTAATTTTTCTGTTTTTAGTAGAGACGGGGTCTCGCTCTCGCTCAGGCTGGTCTCGAACCCCTGACCTCAGGCGATCCTCACGCCTCGGTCTCCCAGAGTGCTAGGATTACAGGCATGAGCCACCGCATTCGGCTGCAAAATTGACATTTTGTTTTTAATTAGTGCTCATTAGATTTTGAAGTATTAATATTTCCAAATAGGATTTATTTTTTTGTTTGTTTTTGAGATCCTTGTGTTCTAAAAGGAATTAAATGACTATCAAATAAATTCAGTTTGTACATGTATTTTGAATGCAATGAATATTATACCAAACTATTAATAATTCTAAATTAGAATTGGGATATAATCTAATCTATATTAATATACCTATATCTGTACATTTTATAAATATTTGCTGTTTCAAACAGATAAAATATTATTTTCACTGAGTGTATATAGCTAAAGTACTTTCTCAATTTCTAATTTTTTTTTCTGTTTGACTGTGAGTTCTTATTAATTGTCTCTACACATAAAACTAACACTTTTACAATTATCAGTTATTAGAGTCTTCGGTTTGCAAAAGTGTTGCAATTATCCATTTTACTCTTGAAGCAGTAAATACACTCTGAATGTTTTTTCGCTTTACGAGAGTTTAAAGGAAGACAGCACGCGAGTAGAGGTTTCACTGCATGCTCTATCTAAGTTCTGCAGCAGCATGGAAAAACAAATGCCGAATCCGCATGGCGTCCCGGTCGCTGTGGCTGATCAGATGAGATGGCGCCTTGACTCGCTCAGTGGGTGCCCGGGGAGGGCGAGGTTCCGCAGGTGGAGCAGGGGCCTCGTGGAGAAGCTGAGCGGCAGAGGAGGTTGGACACCGGCACCCGTGGCCTTTGCACGCAGATTGGGGCCTCTCCACGCTGGGCTGACGTTTGTGGCTCTCAGATCTGCCTGCAGTGTTCTGATCGCCTGACCTGGAGCGGGGTCAGGTGTCTGTATGCTCATCTCCAAGACTCCTGGGTGGCCCCAAGGTGCCGTCCAGGTTGGAGCGGGGAGTCTAGGCGGGTCCTCTGGCTCCCTGTGCTGGGAACCCGATGATCTCAGAAGGCCCTCACCCGCCGGGTGTGGCCTGCTCTGGGGGCTGCCTTCCACGTGAGACAGTGGCTCCCTAGGCAAGAGCACCTGGTGCTCACGGGAGTCCCCAAAAGGGCTCCAGCCAGGTCCCCACTGCCCCGCTGGAGCCGTGACACTCGGCACTTGCAGGGGACTGAAGTCCCAGGCCGGGTGCCAATGCGGGGCCCACACAGGGGCTCCGGCCCGGGTCCCTCCCCCACTGCTGTGGTTCCCTTGTACTCTGCGTGTGTCCTGCTTACTTACTTTTCTCTGGAGTAGGGAAAATAGTTGTTTATCAAGGAATCGGAGCTTAAATTTTAAGTATCAGCTGGTGGACTGGTGCCACGGCTAGCCGGCAAATAGCAGTTCTCCAGGTTGCTGAAAAGCAGCTCAGTCTAAATCGCTTCCTCGCAGTTTACCGGCTCACCCTTCCAAGGAAAATATCATCTCAAGGCTCGCAGAATATGAAAAGATCTGACTTCAGAAAACAATCCCTGCCCTACATGTAGCTAAGCATCGTCCACCCTTAACTGGAGCGCCGGAATGTTCTCTGCTCCTCTGCAGCCCTGGTGGTTTTCGCTCTGTGGATTTGGGTGGTCAGGCTTTATGCTTAATAATAAGCTGTGTACAGTCGGGGCCTTGGCATGCCGGCGAGGCCTCCGGCCCTCGGAGTGTGGTCTTGCGGCGAGCGCGGGCCGGCCGCGGGGCAGACGCCGCTCGGGGCTCTTATGTAAGCGGGCCCGGCCGCGCCTCCCCCGTGAAGGGGCTCTTGTTAGGCCGCTTAAAGAGCGTTTGTGGGGGCAAATGCAAATGACTCGAGGCATCTCCAGTTTGCGAGCGTTTGAAAACGTAGTGCAAAACATCTGCTGTTCAGTTTCCTGGATTCTTAAAGTGACTTTCTTATTGAACATTTAATAAAAAGTTCTGTTTGCGCTTAAAAACTTTTACAGCACTCTTAAATGTTCCTTCAAAAGTGTCCTGTTACACTTAAAAACGTCTACAGCGCTTTTAAGTAATTCTTCACTTTCATTTATCGACACCAAATAATGCTATTAATTTTTGAAAGAAGAGCGAACGCCTAGAAGTCGTGGCCGTTGCCCTCACGCTGAGCACGAACACGCTGTCTGCGAGCAGTCGGGTGTTCGCTTAGGTCAGCGACATTCGGGAATCCAAGATGCGCTGTGTGTTTCCCTGAACTCAGAGCGAAAGACCCAGGGCGAGGCCAGCGTCTGCCCCACGCGGCGCGGACGGGCACAAGCGGGCGTGTTCCCTGCTATTGACGGGCGCGGCCCTTCTGGGGACACAGCGCAGCCGCGCGGAAAGTCCTTCACTGTGTTTAGAAATCACGCAGGAGGCTGGCGTTTGCGGGCCGAGCACCTGATCCTGAGAGCAGTTATTTGTCCCGCTGTGCAGCGGAGCCCCCTCAGAGGCCAGTGGGGACGGGGCGGAGGTGAGGAGCTAGCCCAGGCAGAAGCCACGCAGAAGTCTGTGGCAGGTTTTCTTCCAGGGGCCCACGGCGCTCCTCAGCCTGCTGGGGCCGTGGCGGGGCCGTGGCTGTGCCCACGTGGGGAGGAAGCAGCCCTGGCCCCCTCCAAGCGCGCCCGCACGCACTTGCCCGCAACTTTCTTCCTGTGCAGCTTGTTGCGCGCGGCTTCCCTGCCCCCGGAGTGAGAACCTTTCTATTTGCTCACCCTCCCTCCCCATCACCCGGGGCTCTCTGCACGCACGGCTCTCGGGTGGACACAGGACAGTGTGAGTTAAGTGATAAAGCAAAGTAACATTCAGAGAAGTCTGCTATCTATTTATTGAAAGTGTTCTTTGATTCTAGAACCTTCACTTGAGTGGGGAAATCAGTCGACCGATGTGTCTATAGCCAGAAGTGGGGGGCGGGGATGGGTAAATGCATGACCAGAAGGAGAGGAGCCGGGGGTCAGACTCAGCCTCTTAAATGTCGAGTTCTGGTGAAGTCCAAGGATGGAGGAAGGCTCCTCTGTGTTTAAAGCAGGCAGCTGCGGCCACGTTCCTGTTCACGCCGGCCAGGCCCTGCCGAGGCCCCGGAGCTCCGGCCAGGCCACCTCCCCTGCGCGGAGGGGCCAGCGCAGGTGCCCGTCTGGCGGTGGCCGTGGGGAGGGGGCCGTGTCACCGTTTGGCAGTGCGGTGTCGCCAGGGCGGGGAGAAGACGGGGTTCATGGGGACTCCCCGAGCACGGGGTGTGCTGTTGGCTCTGTCATGGGAGGGCCCGCGCTCGCCCGCAAGGGGACAGCGGGTACACGTCCAGGCCATCGTGTTTCCAGAACCTTCCTTTTCAGGAGGGGGGGCCTCACTAGCACCCAGGTTTGGTGTGCTGGGAAATCGTGGGGGGCATCCCCAGCCTGCGCCCCGAGAGCTTCTCTGCCCGTCTGCTCTGTTCCTTCACGCCTGGAGAGCACTTGAGTGGGGGGGCCCTGGGGTCCCGCCCTCTACACCCGGGTCGCCACCGTCGTCACGTCTGTGCTGTGACCACTGCCCCGCCCCGTCGGCAGCGCTGGGGGATGGCGGTTAAAAAAGAAACACCGTCATTAGCGTAGAAATCAAAGCTGCTCCCCTCTCTGATTTCGGTGGTGGAGTGAAGCGAATTGCGTGCCCTTCCGGGCAGGTTTGCCTTCTGCTTGTTGAATCACCGTGTCCCTGCTCACCTGTCTCCCCGACGCCCGGCGTTCCCCGGGTTCCTGTCGTAACAGCGACGACTGCGCATTTGTAGGGCCAGCCCTGTGGCGGGTGAATGTCTGGGGTCTCTCTCCAAAGCCGGCAGCTCGTTGCCAGGGGTCGTGCGGGAGCGCCGGCGGCCGCGCGTCTGGGAAGGCCGGAAGTGGACTGAGCTTCTCCCTCACGCGTGGTCTCCGGGCAGACGCGCCTCGGACGGACAGACGGACCGGAAGTGCTGGCAGGGGGTGTCAGGTGCAGCTGAGCCGGGGCACCTGCAATTGGAGCTGTGAGGTTGCAGGCTCGGCCGCCCTTGCCTGTCTCCTGGTCCAAGGGCCCGTCCCATGTCCCCACATGCCCAGGAGCGGTCACAGCCTACGTGACGCAGAGTGTCCTTGGCAGCAGGAGCTCAGGCCGCACGAGAGCTTCCCTGGTGGAGCAGGGAGGTGGTTCCCCGAGACCTCGGGAGCCCCGGCGCGCCATGACGGACCCTCTGGGACCCGCGCCGGCGTCCGTGCGGCCACCCTCCCTGTGCATCCCGCTGTCTGTCGGGCTCTCCCGTAGCCCCGGCGGGCCGTTTCCGGGAGTTTGCTGTGACCGTGGCAGGACGGCGCTGTGCGGTGCGCAGAAGCATGTGCCGCTGAGCAAAGCCCCGTCTGTGAGCGCCAACAGGTGCATTTGGTGCGTGACACGGTGGAAGGAAAAGGTAAATTTCTCCAGTGGTGGTAGCAGCTGGTGAGCGGTTTCCAAGTGTCCACAGAACCTCACATGCTAGCCTCCATTCTAGGCACATCAGAGTGAATCATGAATAAATGATATCAGCAAATAACTAAACGAACGAAAACTCGACTCCACAACAACGGGGATAAAATAAAAATGATGAAACCAATGAAGGGTTTCTTCAATGAATTGCAAAGCTTCAAGGAAACGGGGGAAACCGCAAAGGAAATACTGGAATAACTTCATAAAAACAAGCAATTTGGATGCTACCATATCCCGGTTTTAAAGGGAAACAAGACACGGGGTGACTGCGCACATGCAGACCGCCAAGAGCCACGCTCTGGGGCCCCGGTGACACCTGGCTGCCGAAGCAGCCTCTGCTGAGACTCACCTGACCAGCTCCCTGTCCGCCGTGGACAGCGCGGGAGTGAGGACACATGTTTATAGCTCCGGTGGCCGGCGTGCTCTGGGAGGGTCTCGGAAGTTCGTCATTGTGAGGGAGCCACGCGGCTCCCACGGGTGAAACCGCAAAACACACAGACCCACAGCGCGGCCACCACCACCACCCACATCACAGGGGGTCTCCCCGGGGCAGATGAGCCAGGGACGTCAAGCACATCACGAGAGAACCGCGAGTGCCTGCCGGGGTCCTCAGGTTGCCGGTGTGCCGCCCGCAGCCCGTCCAGGCCAGCGGGGACCCGCGTGGACGCAGCAGGCCCGCGCCTCTGGGGCAGTGCGTGGACGGTGCCAGGCGGTCGGTGTGGAGCGACGTTTGGGAAGCACCTTAGCAAGATGTTTCCAGGGTTGTATGATGTTAAGTTTGTCAGATGTGGTGGTTTTTCTGATCTCTCCTAAGCAGGTTATGCTAAACTCGGGCAGTGGGATCTGTTCGTAGATGCTCGTTGCTGCCTGGTGTCTAACAACAAGAAACGCCGCCCGGTCAGGCAATGGTTTCGTAAACCACGCTTCACTCGCCTCGGGAAGTGTGTCTTGGACTGCTAAAAATTCTGTCTGGACGCTACGCAACTCCAGGGAAGATAATTTAGGTTTTCCCGAGTGCGGGTGGACGTGAAAGGGCCGCGCGGTCCAGCTGTAGATCCAGATCCGAGGCCGCGGCGGAAACGCGGGCGGGGCTGCGCTCAGGTGCTGCTCCCGGGCAGGGGGTTCGTGTCTTTGTTTCTGTTTCTCAAACGGGGCTGGAAAACAGTCGCCACCAGCACACAGAACCACAAAGCAAAGACTCTCGGCTTCGGTACGACCTGGTGAAACCCCCTTTGCCCGAGGAGGCCACCGCCGGGCTGGCGGGGACAGGAGCGCCCCTTGATGCTTGCTGCTGGAGCAAGCCTGCCGTGGGCTGGGCAGGTGGCTGCAGGTGGCCGCCGTGAGGGGCTCTGTCCCTGTCACTGCAGGCCACGTGCGTGTGCTGCTCTCTTTTGCACGAGCCTCTCCTAGGTGCTTTGTAAGAGCGGGCACCCCACCTGCTCCTAACGCAGAGCGTTCCTCATGTGAGAATATTAGAACCACCTTCAAAAGTGGGCTTTGCGTTAATTAATAAGTCTTTCTGATCACTGAACCTGCATTTCGCACAGAATGCAATTACGTAGAAATCTAGACAGGAAGACGACCCCCTGTTAAAACCCTCCTGATGTTATCTCCCTGATGTCGAGGAACGTTTGCAGAATCGCGACCTCCATCCCTCGGTCCCTGTCTCCCCTTTGAGGCTGTGTCCCCCGTCCCTGCTGCCCCGGGCCACACGTCACCCACCGCTGTGCTCTCTCCCTCGCAGGCGCCGTGGCCAGCACAGAAGTGAAGATGAAGCTGCAAGAGTTTGTCCTCAATAAAAAGAAGGCTCTGGCCCACCGGAGCCTGAACCCCTGCATCTCCAGCGACCCCCGCTACTGGTACGGGTAAGTGGGGGTGCCGGGACATCCCGACAGCGTGACGTGGCGACCACGTGGTGTGGCGGGGGATTTGAGGGGACCCAGCTCTTTGCTGTCTAAGGCAGGGGGCCCGGTGAGGTCTGTGGGCCCCCGGCGCGGTGGCCACCCACACGGGGACAGGCCCATCTTCGGAGGCAATGAGGGTGTTCCTAGGGCTGGTGCCTGTCGTGGTTCTTAGCTTTTCGTGCCATTTTTCAGCCACAGCAAGAGCCACTTAAACTGCAACTCTGGTCTAAATTATCTGGGTGAATCTACAGCATTTCTACCTAATGCTTCATCGATTCTTAGGCAAGTCAGTGAGCACCTGTGGCATTTTTATGATTTTATACTAAGGCCCCTTCCAGAGCCTGCATACCTAACAGAGACCACAGAAGAGCCTCGTTTGCGCTAAGAACTGGAGGAAGCCACGTACCGGCTCAGGGAACGTCTTCCGGGGCCTGGGTAACGGCCCGGCTGGAGCGGAGTGGCTGAGTTACCTGGCTTTTAACGACTGTCAAGGGTAACAGGTGTTTGCTTTGAAATGCAGTTTTCTGCTGCTCTCAGGGTCATTCCGTGTCTAGGAAAAACCCGGGGGTAGTTTTCATAAATCAAAATGCAGCCGGTAATTTCATCGGGAAAAAATTTAGCTATTTCCAAGCCTGAAAACGGCCAACTATGGTAACAAGTAAACACCACCAAACCCATCGAAGTGGTGCCGTTTATGTCACTAGATGCATCAGCCAGTGCAGCAGGACTCGGGCACGCACGGGCCGTCTGCCCGCACCGGGCTCTTGGTGGCTGCTAGGTGTCGGAGGCGCACTGCAACTGGGCTCTCCCCGGAACTTGCTGCTGGCGTTTGCGACAAAACCGCACAGAGAGCAGCGAGGCAGCACGGCCCGAGCGTGGGAGGGTTGTGAGAAGTGCTGGAGGCCAGCCATGCTTCAGGCCCTGCTGGGGGCGCGGGTCTGTGGTCTCCCCGAGGGACTGTCCGCCCCTGGAGCTGTGGGAAAGCTCCCTTGTCCCTCTGGGCAGGGCGGGGTGGGGGCTGCCAGGCAGGGGACAGAGTGTGGATGCAATTCGGTGGTGGCCCCGGACTCAAGCGAGAAGGGCGGGAGGAGAAGCTGGGGAGGAGAGGCTGCAGGCCTGGAAGGGGAGGGTCCTCCTCCCCTCTGGGTGTGGGCCCATGGCAGGGGGCTCTTAGGGGGCAGCAAGAGGAGCCTGCAGAGAAGGAATGGTTCTGGGGGAGGCAGGCCTGGGGGTGGCGGGAAGCAGGGTCACAGCCTGGGGCAGCTGGGCCAGCCCCTCGGGAAGGGAAAGGAGGGTGGGGCACGAGGGCTGGGGAGAGGTGTCCCCCCCAGTCAAGAGGCCACGGGAGAGGGGTGGGCTCAGGCAGCATCAGGGATTAAGGAACTTGCTGAGAGGTAGGAAATGGGGGCGGGGGAGGTTGCAGGGACTAGGTAGACAAGGAAGTGCCTGAGGGAGGAGGGAAGGACTCACCTTTCCTTCAGATCCCTGGTGAACAGGACACTGGCGGAAGGGGTCTGGCCTGGGGCAGGGCCACTCACCCCAGCTTAATGGCCAGGGGCCGCCCTCTTCTTGGAGGGTTTTAGGGCATGCAGGCTGCAGGGACGAGGAGCTTGATCTCAGGGAAGTCGACTAGGGGACAGGTTTGTTTTCACTGAGCGTAGCAGCTTTGTTGTCTTGATATCTGAGGACCCTAAACCAAGCATCGTGGAGTGAACACTCAAGTTCACTTGCTACAGGATGGCAAAAGCGTTGTCAGACAACCAAGTCTTCACGGGGAAAGATCTGAACCTGATCCCAGCTTCACCCAGGCCACACCGGGTGATTTGCTTAGATGTCATAGGCATAAGTATAAAAGCTTGAACCCCCATAAAACTTCTAGAAGAAAACAAAGAAAGTTTTCACAACCTTGGGAGAGAGGGACAGGCAAAGATTTCTTAGGTCACCCAAATCCTCAACTGTAAACCCAGAACTGGAAACGTTAGAATTCACCAAACTGAGACATTTCTGCTCTTTGAATGGCTCCACCAAGAAAACGGAAAGGCAGCCACAGACCAGAGGGATGTAGGGAATCCCAGTGACCCCCCGGCATCCTCAGGGGCTGGTTCCAGGACCCCTGTGCTTACTAAAACCTGCGCATACTCCAGTCTGCTCACAGACAAGCTGTGTGTAAGCGGACCCTCGCAGTTCAAAGCCCTGCTGTTCAAGGGTCGGCTGTAGTCGCGACGTGCATATCTGATAAACCACTTGTGTCCAAAACACATAGAGCACTCCTGCAGCTCAGTAATAAAAAGACAAGAAGCACACTGGAAAAAACACGTGCAAAAGACTTGAGCAAGTCCCTCACAAAATGAGGCATGCAGGTGGCCCGTGAGCACAGGAAAGAGGGTGAGCACCACTAGTCATTGGGGCATGCAAATCAAAACCACCATGAGCAGCCACCCACACCTGCTGGTGGCCAGAGTCCGACAGGCCAGGTGTGGGGGAGGGTGTGAATGGCATGATCCGGACTTCCCACGTGTTGCCTGTGGGAACTTAAGTAGCACAGCCACTGTGGGAATCAGTTTGGCCATTTTTTATAAAGGTGACTGTCCACCTGCCTCACGACCCAGCAGTGCTCCCCCTGGATATATAGCAAGACAGACGGAATCGTGTTTACCAGACAGATGGAAGCGTGTTTACCAGACAGACTTGCACTCTTACGATTGTGGATGCCAGAGGGTGGAAACAGTCCAGGGCCCCATCAGCAGGTGAAGGGTACAGACCGCGTACCCCCAGGCCCGGGAACGCTACTTGCAAGAATGCAGGGCGGGCTGCTGATACCTGCAGCAACTTGGGTTGATCTCAGGCACTTTCTAGACAAAGCGGCCAGACACAGAGAGCACCCGAGTGACTGCACCCGTGTGCGGTCAGAGAAAGCAAAACTCGCCCTCGGGGAGAGACAGCAGGTCGGGGCTGGAGTGGAGGTGGCGGCAGAGGGGAGTGTGCAGATGGGAAGGGCTGCGTCCTCACTGGATTGGTGACCCCACGGGTGACCCCATGCGTGTTTACCCGCGTGAAGACTCCAGCTGTAAAATCACCCGGTAAGGACACGCTGGACAGAGTGGCCGCCCAGAGCCACGTATGGCTACTGAGCACTTGAAATAGGGCTGATCCAGACCGAGGTCTGCTGCGGTTAGAAAACACAGGATTTCAGACACTCAGCATGGAAAAGAGAGTGTGAGATATTGCATTAATAAGTGCATATTGATTGTCGAAATGATATTTTGGCAATATTGGGTTAAATAGAATACTAAAAAAATTTCACTCCTTTCTCTTTATTTTAATGCGGCTGCTATGAAATTTTAAGTGTCACAGGTAGTTCCCATTACATCTCTGCTGGGTGTGCTGACACGTCCAACTGAAGTTGCATTTATCTGAAATCACCAGTATAAATCTGATGTCATGGGGAAGGCCGATTGTTGAGAATTTAAACGGCTGAGTTTGTGTTAAGCTTTGTTCTACAATTAAGGTGATGTTTAGAAAGAAAACAGGGTAGTATTTGCTTTTCCATCCTCGTGAGTAAGACAAGGGCTGCCTTTCAGGTGCGGCGTCTGGGTCACTGGGTGGCCGGCCGGGGTTTGTCCCCGAGCCCCAGCTCCTCCCACCCGTCCTCCTGGCGACCCCCTCCCCCTGCGCTTGGCCGTCGTGCACTCTGGAGCAGAGCCTGGCTGTGCTCGAGGAACTGGGGGTCACAGGCCAACGCCCTGGCGGAGGGAGGGACGGGGGGGGGGTTGGCGCTGGGGAAGAGGCGAGTCTTCTGACGGGATGCCCCACGGCTGCCGCTGTCGGGGCAGAGGGTGCCCCAGGCGTCACCAGCGTCCCCTCCCAGACCGTTCGATCCCGCCTGGATGCCTTCAGTTCCCGACACCCCGGCCCGCGCGTTCCTCCGCCCCGGGACGGGCCGTGTGTGTGGCCAGTGGTGACCTGCTGGCCGGCGAGCAGACCGGGCAGAGGAAGGGGCTGCCTGGAGAACGGCCGCCAGGCTGGGCGGCCGGAGGTCTTCGAGTCGGGCGGTGGGGGGAGTGGGCGGCCGCCGGGGTGCTGCGCAGCCTGGTGTGGCTCTGTGATTCCCGCTCGCCGCGGGGAGGAGCCAGTGGGGGCGGGGTGGCAGGTGAGCGGGGCAGGGCCGGCCATGGCGTGCACAGCCGAGGCGGGCGCGCTGACCGCGTGTCTCTGCCTTTTCTCCAGGAAGACGCAGCACAGCTCCCTGGACCAGAGCTCCCCGCCCCAGAGCGGGGTGTCGGCCTCCTACAACCACCCGGTCCTGGGCATGTACGACGCCAAGGACGACTTCCCCCTCAGGAAGACAGGTCAGTGCCCGGGCCGCGCCGCGGTCTCTCGCTCGCTGGGGCCGCTGCGGGGCGGGGAGTGCGCGCTGCTTTCGCGAGAGCACCCCAGGGACGCCCCAGGCGGGCCCGGGGCTACACGCGGCTGTCGTGAACCAGGGAAAGGCGCTTAGGCAAAGCAGGGGGCTGGGCCGTTCCGGAGGCAGGGAGAGGGAGCTGTGGGAGGCAGGGTCTGACGCGTCAGGACGCGTGGCCTTTGTCAGGGGCGATGGCTTAAGCGGGCACTGGCTGTGGGCGGGGGCGGGGTGGCCACAGACAGCACACTCGATTGGCCGCAAGGGCAGGGCTGGGACGGGGGCGTGCCTCGGAGGCCCCGTCCCCAGGGAGGAGGGGAGGACAGCGCTGAGCGTGGGGTGGCGGCCTCATCTCTCGTGCACCGGACGGCCCCACCACAGGGACCGTGGACGCCGCCCTCGCGGGGCGGCTCTGGGAAGTGAGGTCTGAGGGGCTTTTACTACGAGGCATTTAATTCTCTGCCGCCAGAGGGGCTGGCAGTTCTGGGCAGAAGCGTGTTAAAGAATCAGTCTCGCACGGGCGGAAACCTCGGGGTGACATTCCCGGGTCTCTCCGTGGGCAGAGCTCAGTCGGAGACGCTTATGATGGAGCCAGGGGCTAAAGCGCAACCAGGAGCTGGGGCTGGCGGGAGGGCGGCTAGCCGAGCCAAATAGGGCCAGTACCTGAGCTGCATGACAGGGATGGCTGAATCGGGACGGCGGCGTCCCTGTGCCGTGGGCCGTGTTGGGACAGCGGCGTCCCTATGCAGTGGGCCGTGTTGGGACGGCGGCGTCCCCGTGCAGTGGGCTGTGTCGGGACGGCGGCGTCCCCGTGCCGTGGGCCGTGTTGAGACAGCGGCGTCCCCGTGCCGTGGGGACTCAGTAGAAGGACCCAGCTGTGCACCCAGCAGTCTCCTCTCATCCTGGGTGTGACGACTGTGCCCCCCAGTCTCGAGGGCAGTGGACGCATGAGGGGACGGCGGGCGGGAGCACGGGCACAGGCCTTCTTGGAACGCCCCACTCGACGCTTCCCCACTGAGGTCCCCAGGAAAGGACAGTGTGCCCCACCTGCCCCGGCTGGCCCAAAGCGGCTCCGTTCCTAACAGAACATCAGGGCTGTGGTCGGGAGGTGCTTGCTCTGGTTCCTCCCCGCACTCCAGGTGATATCAGAGACCTGAGAAGCAGCTTCCAACACGAGGGCTCCTGGGGGGCTGTCCGGAGGGGGGCGTGCACTCTGGCCAGGCCCCGACCTGCCGGTCCCGGATCTGTGCCCCGTAGATAGAGCCCCTCTGACCTCCCGGCTTCCGTGGCTGTCGGCTTCCCGCGCCGAGTTAGTTTCTCTGGGAAGTGCAGTCTCTGCCCTGCTGACCTCCTGACCCAGCACTGACCTCCGGCCCTGCTCCCACAGGAACAGAAGGGAGACCTCTCTTCACACTTGGGGAAGGATTATTTAGAATACACAGTGCTGCAGAAGAACTTAATGCCGGATTGCATTGTCAATCTTGTTAAAAAGGCATCACTAGCACATTTATAATGATATGAAGGTTTCGGAGAAAATGTTTAAACCATATAAGAGAACCTTGTGTAGTCAGGGGCCCTGTGTCACCGTTGATATATCTGCTGTCAAACACCTGGTGTCACTAATGCTAAGTAATTCACATCTGTGCATTTCTGCAAGAATTGGTAATATGACAGACTTCGTTAAATGAAATTTTAGTTATGAAGTTCCTTGAATGAATTAAAGCGATAATCTTTAATAATTGACGTACACTTAATTACATGCTTCTGACTTCACACTAATTTATACTTACCTTGCACGTAGTTTGCTCATCTCTCGATCTTCAAAGGGCAGTTGTGTGATGTGTGATCACGTGACGTGCTCGGCCACTCTCTTGCTGATTTCTTCAATGCACCAGGCGTCAGCGGGCTCTGCGGATGACCGTTCACACCCGTCACAGCTCAGGTTTCTCATTTCCCTCATGAAAAACACGCAGCAAGCCCTGTCCTGGGCTTTTGCATGTTCGGGGAGCTAAGATTTGCCTGGCCCAGGGCCGGGCCGGCTCCGTCACTTGTCTCCCGTGCTTCAGGGAGCTCTAGAGCTCCCCTGCACCTCCGTCTGGCACCGTGGGGCAGCCTCCCTGGGCTCCCTCGAGAGAGAAACGAGTTCATGCTCCTCGCGCAGGGCTTGGAGTTGGGCCAGATCGAGGTCAGCTTCTGCTCTCGTCCTCTAAGCTGTCAGGATGTTCTAGATCCTGTCTCCACTGTGACCCATTCCTGCCTGGCTTAGCATCCCCCACTTCTCCCTCAGTGTCCCCAGTTGGGCCTGCCACGAGCAGGAGCCACTCCAGCTCCCCTCCGGGAAAGACCACCCGGGAAAGAGCACCAGCGTTTGTCGCCAGAAGTTCGGCCCTGGGCCTTTGAGGGCCGCCTCCCAGCTGCTGGCTGGCCTCCTCCACGGGCTCCACCTCCCAGGAGCTCAGACCTAGACAGAGCCCCCAAATTGCCGCTCCAGGGTCAGGCTGCTCGGCCCCACGCCCAGCTCCCACATCCTGTTCCAGGCCCCGCCCCTTTCCTTGATGACTGACAGCTGGGTGTCTCCACTGCAGGACCCCACTGCCCCCAGACTGGGCCTGGGTCCCAGGTGAGGTGGTGCCTGGTCCTTTCCCGCTGCTCCTGGGCAGCCTCGAGGCCCACCCTAACTAGAGGTTTATGAAGACTCTTTACAGGTGCTAAGCGTGTGTTTAAACGCAGCCCCGCGGTCGAGCTGCAGCAGGAAGCCGTTTGGATCGTGGACACGTACGCCCGAGTGCCGGGTCCTTCCTGTGGTTTGTGGGGTATCAAATGGCTTAACCAGAAACTTCATTTAAGCAAAGCTTTTGGTTCCACATCTGTACTGAAGATGGACGCTTTTCCACTTTCAAAAGCAAACAGTTTTGTCATTTTGATGATATTTAGGGCTTCTGTTTTTCTCCAGTAACATCTTCATCTTGGGTTTTTACTAGCTGCCATGCATCTTTTTATAATGACTCTTAGGCTTTCCTCTTACGCAACTTCTGACTGATGGAAAGAGGCCAAAACAAAACCAAATCACAGTCATCTGGCCAGCACAGCCTTTTCCCAATTGTTGGCAGCGTCTTGGTCCCCAGCACTGAGAATCGTGCGCCCAGGATCGTCCGGATCCTGAGTGGCCCCTCGGGCCGTGGTCCTGTGAATGAATGAGGTCGTCATGGGGCCGGCTGGTGGGGTGGGCCGTGGCACTGTCGTGGCTTACACTTGCCATTTGTTTTAAGCAGGGGTCCTCAAACTTTTTAAACAGGGGGCCAGTTCACTGTCCCTCAGACCGTTGGAGAGTGCGGCGCACATTGCACACATACGCGCTGTGGGCCCGGGACCAGTTGGCTGCTAAGCAGGACAGGCAGCAGCGGCAAAAACACCTGGCGGGCCGGATAATTGCCTTCGGCAGGCCACGTGTGGCCCATGGGCCGTAGCTTGAGGACCCCTGGTTTTAAGGAAGCAAAATCCCAAAGCTGATGCTCAGTGAGCAGTGGGCAACCTCAGCCTTGTGCCAGGGCCCCGAGCCCGGCCCTCAGAGCCCAGCCCCACAGCTGGCCGTGAATTGGGAGAGGCCAGGTCGGCCCAGGGGACGATCTCCTACGGCCCCGGCACCACGCTGGGCAGTCAGCCACAGGTGCTGGGCCCCCGGCCTTGCTGTCACGGTCAGGCCTCCTCCAGCTCTGCCCTTCTGCCCTGGTGCTTCCTACGACAGTCGCCAAGGCCACCACTGCCCGTGGGAAATAGCTGTCAGTGACCTCGATGTGCAGAATATGAGTGTCCCTCTGTCGTGGGGGACCCGCCCCACTTGCGTGGCAAGGCAGGGCACACGTCGCGGCCAGCCTGGCCCTCGCTGCCCAGCGCCCTGGGCGGGCTCACGGCCTCCCAGCTGTGCCTGCCAGTCTGCAAGGTGGGGCAAGAGGCTGGCCACGTCACAGGGCGGCTCGGCGAGTGCTGGCGCCACTGCTACTGCCGTGGACGTGGCAGGGGAGTGGGGTGTGGGAAGACGGCGGGGCCCGGGAGGGGAGGGAAGGCCGGGCCTCGGCGGGGAGCCCCAGGCAAGGGGGCTCCTGCAGGTCTCCCTGGGGCCAGCACATGGCTGCGAGTGAGCCCCGTAGGTAGAATGCAGCCGCATGCCCCGGCCCGCTTCCTGCTCTCCCCGTGCACCTTCTCGTGGGTGCACATGCCTATCTGGCTCACACAGCCTGTGTGGCCCTGGAAAGGAGCGTGGGTTGCCGCAAATCTCCCCGTTTTCCAAATTTAGCCTGAAAACATGCAGTGACCTGCTCAGTGATTGTTCCCGAGGTGCTGTGAGACCCCAGGGGACAGATTCACCGCTTACGGGGGACACGTGTGTGCATGTGTGCCATCAATTCCTAACAATGGCAGTGGCCCCTGGCGGTGGGAGTTGGGGGCAGCGAGAAGGGGGCGCACGGCTGCCGTGCCCGGCGGAGCCCACCCAGCTGCGCGTCAGCTCCCGGGCAGGCGGCCCCCTCGGGAGGCAGGCTGTTGTGCCGGACACGGTCCTCCAGCAGCTTCGTGCTTTTAAAAACTGGGTATGCGTGTGTGTTCAGAAGGTTTTTAAAAAGGCTTCGCTGTGCTTAGAGAGGTCACGGCAAGTATGGTCAGATCCCGGGCAGCTTCCATGTCAAGAATGGCGGTCACGTGTTGTCCCGTGGTCCGGCCTTCAGACTCCGACGTTGGTCCAACTTGAGCTCTTTCCAACAGGAGAAGTACTCAGGGAAACCTTGAGCTAATTTATTCAAATGTGCGGTTTTTCACTGTTTGGTGGTAAAGCTATACTGAGGTTGGGGACAGCAGGAACACGCCGGCCATAGGACGGGCAGGAGCTGGGTGTGGGGAGGGACACGGCCCGCAGGCATCCCGGCACGCAGCTGCGTGTGAAAGATCATGCAAGCGGCGCAGCTCACACTAGATGAAACACGCTCACCTGAGTCCTGCTCCCCAGAGTCAGCTACTGTGACTGGTTGGTGTGTCTGTCCAGATAATCTTCTGTGACCACGGGTGTGTGTCTGCGCGTGCGGCGTGCATGTGTAGTCATCGTTCTGTTAGCAGAAATGCCAGCTTTGCGCTCTTATCCTGTGATCTTATTCTTCCTGTAATGTTATGTCGTGACATCATTCCATTTCAGTGTATGAAGGTCAACACCTTTCTCTATGCTACTCCGGTGTGTGGATGCAAGTTGTAACCGTTTCCTAGTTTTCATTTTGCCAACAAATAGGGGGACCTTTTCTCGCTTGTGCAAGTGTTTCGGCAGGAAGATCCTAAAAATGAAACCACCGGTTCAAAGAACACAACGTGTAGTCTAAAATGCCGAGCAGATCACACCCGGAGCAGCGAGTGAGAGCCCATCGTCCCTGCCCCTCGCCCAACAGGACGGCGTCACCATTCGTTCCGTTTGGCGACAGTTAAGAGATGAGCCTTTTGATGCTCTGACGAGCAGGTCTGTCACCGCTGGGAAAGTGCGGGTGTCTTCGATCTGTTCCGTCTTCCCTCCGGGAGCACGGGTGGCACGCAGCAGGGACCGTGGCAGGCGTGCCCAGTGGAACACGTGTGGCTCGTGCCTCCAGGGCTGGCAGCGGGGCCGTGTGGCCAGGCCGTGCTCTCTGTCCCGCCCTACACCCAGCGTCCTAGTGTCCACCTGCGCCGGACGCATGGGGGTCCACACGTTGAGCGGATGGTGTTTTCTGCGGGGTGTGTGTTGTTCTTGTTGCCTTGTGGGCATTCTGTATGTGTTGCTCTCAATCCTGTGTCTCTCATATATGTTGCAAAAACTATATTCCACTCTGTAACTGGTCTTTTTAGAATTTATCTTTTCATTTTAGTTAAAGTAAATAAATGTGTGTAAGTCGCAGAGCCCCACGATGTTTAGGGCAGGACAGCAGCTGTCCCCGCTCTGCCGGACCCGCCTGCCTTGTCACGATGACACGTGTGACCTTCACAGCCAAGCCACAGAGGGCACTTGGCTGCTCTTCCTTTCTTGTAGAACTTTTTCCTGAAGTTGATCATTTCTGTTTCATTTGCTTAGTTTCCTGTGTGCCTGCTGTTAATTCAGGCCCGCGCTTTGCCAGCCCTGGGAGACTTCTCTGCAGCCTCCAGGGGCTCTCCTGCGCCTGGGCGACGCGGCTGCAGGCCCTACTGTGCGCCCTGCGCCGCAGTCTGCTCTCCGGCCCCGCCCAAGGCCGCCTGCAGGCGCCCTGCCTGCCTCGCCCCTGCCTGCCTCGCCCCTGCCTGCCTCCCCCCTGCCTGCCTGCCTCGCCCCTGCCTGCCTCCCCCCTGCCTGCCTGCCTCGCCCCTGCCTGCCTCCCCCCTGCCTGCCTGCCTCCCCCCTGCCTCCCTCGCCACTGCCTGCCTCCCCCGACCCTGCCTGCCTCCCCCCTGCCTCCCTCGCCCCTGCCTGCCTCCCCCGCCCCTGCCTGCCTCCCCCCTGCCTGCCTCCCCCCTGCCTGCCTCCCCCCTGCCTGCCTCCCCCGCCCCTGCCTGCCTCCCCCGCCCCTGCCTGCCTCCCCCGCCCCTGCCTGCCTCCCCCCTGCCTGCCTCGCCCCTGCCTGCCTCGCCCCTGCCTGCCTCGCCCCTGCCTGCCTCGCCCCTGCCTGCTTCCCCTCTGCCTGCCTCCCCCCTGCCTGCCTCGCCCCTGCCTGCCTCGCCCCTGCCTGCCTCCCCCCTGCCTGCCTCGCCCCTGCCTGCCTCGCCCCTGCCTGCCTCCCCCCTGCCTCCCTCGCCACTGCCTGCCTCCCCCGACCCTGCCTGCCTCCCCCCTGCCTCCCTCGCCCCAGCCTGCCTCCCCCGGGCTCCGTGCGTCCCTTTGTACCTTCATCCTGCTGATGTCCATCTCCCAGTAGCTCTCTGAGGAGCCACGCGTGCAGTGTGCGTTTCTGGGGTCCTCGCGTGCTGGGCTCTGGTTATGCCAGTAATGCTGGTTTAAATCTCTTTGTGCTGGAGATAGTGGTTTAAATCTCTTTGCACTGGAGATACTGGTTTAAATCTCTTTGCACTGGAGTTACTGGTTTAAATCTCTTTGCGCTGGTGGTACTGGTTTAAATCTCTTTGTGCTGGAGATACTGGTTTAAATCTCTTTGCGCTGGAGATACTGGTTTAAATCTCTTTGTGCTGGAGATACTGGTTTAAATCTCTTTGCACTGGTGATACTGGTTTAAATCTCTTTGTGCTGGAGATACTGGTTTAAATCTCTTTGCACTGGAGATACTGGTTTAAATCTCTTTGTGCTGGAGATACTGGTTTAAATCTCTTTGCACTGGAGATACTGGTTTAAATCTCTTTGTGCTGGAGATACTGGTTTAAATCTCTTTGTGCTGGAGATACTGGTTTAAATCTCTTTGCACTGGAGATACTGGTTTAAATCTCTTTGTGCTGGAGATACTGGTTTAAATCTCTTTGCACTGGTGATACTGGTTTAAATCTCTTTGTGCTGGTGATACTGGTTTAAATCTCTTTGTGCTGGTGGTGCTGGTTTAAATCTCTTTGCACTGGAGATACTGGTTTAAATCTCTTTGTGCTGGTGGTGCTGGTTTAAAACTCTTTGTGCTGGTGGTGCTGGTTTAAATCTCTTTGCACTGGTGATACTGGTTTAAATCTCTTTGCACTGGTGATACTGGTTTAACTCTCTTTGCGCTGGAGATACTGGTTTAAATCTCTTTGCACTGGAGATACTGGTTTAAATCTCTTTGCACTGGAGATACTGGTTTAAATCTCTTTGCACTGGTGATACTGGTTTAAATCTCTTTGCACTGGAGATACTGGTTTAAATCTCTTTGCACTGGAGATACTGGTTTAAATCTCTTTGTGCTGGTGGTGCTGGTTTAAATCTCTTTGTGCTGGTGGTGCTGGTTTAAATCTCTTTGCGCTGGAGATACTGGTTTAAATCTCTTTGCACTGGAGATACTGGTTTAAATCTCTTTGCACTGGAGATACTGGTTTAAATCTCTTTGCACTGGAGATACTGGTTTAAATCTCTTTGTGCTGGTGGTACTGGTTTAAATCTCTTTGCCCTGGTGATACTGGTTTAAATCTCTTTGCGCTGGTGATACTGGTTTAAATCTCTTTGCGCTGGTGATACTGGTTTAAATCTCTTTGCCCTGGTGATACTGGTTTAAATCTCTTTGCGCTGGTGATACTGGTTTAAATCTCTTTGTGCTGGTGGTACTGGTTTAAATCTCTTTGCCCTGGTGATACTGGTTTAAATCTCTTTGCGCTGGTGATACTGGTTTAAATCTCTTTGCACTGGAGATACTGGTTTAAATCTCTTTGTGCTGGTGGTACTGGTTTAAATCTCTTTGCCCTGGTGATACTGGTTTAAATCTCTTTGCGCTGGTGATACTGGTTTAAATCTCTTTGCGCTGGTGATACTGGTTTAAATCTCTTTGCACTGGTGATACTGGTTTAAATCTCTTTGCACTGGAGATACTGGTTTAAATCTCTTTGCACTGGAGATACTGGTTTAAATCTCTTTGCACTGGAGATACTGGTTTAAATCTCTTTGCACTGGTGATACTGGTTTAAATCTCTTTGCACTGGTGATACTGGTTTAAATCTCTTTGCGCTGGAGATACTGGTTTAAATCTCTTTGTGCTGGTGGTGCTGGTTTAAATCTCTTTGCACTGGTGATACTGGTTTAAATCTCTTTGCACTGGTGATACTGGTTTAAATCTCTTTGCGCTGGAGATACTGGTTTAAATCTCTTTGCACTGGTGATACTGGTTTAAATCTCTTTGCCCTGGAGATACTGGTTTAAATCTCTTTGCACTGGTGATACTGGTTTAAATCTCTTTGCACTGGTGATACTGGTTTAAATCTCTTTGCACTGGTGATACTGGTTTAAATCTCTTTGCACTGGAGATACTGGTTTAAATCTCTTTGCACTGGTGATACTGGTTTAAATCTCTTTGCACTGGTGATACTGGTTTAAATCTCTTTGCCCTGGTGATACTGGTTTAAATCTCTTTGCACTGGAGATACTGGTTTAAATCTCTTTGTGCTGGTGATACTGGTTTAAATCTCTTTGCACTGGTGATACTGGTTTAAATCTCTTTGCACTGGAGATACTGGTTTAAATCTCTTTGCGCTGGTGATACTGGTTTAAATCTCTTTGCACTGGTGATACTGGTTTAAATCTCTTTGCACTGGTGATACTGGTTTAAATCTCTTTGCACTGGAGATACTGGTTTAAATCTCTTTGCGCTGGTGATACTGGTTTAAATCTCTTTGCACTGGAGTTACTGGTTTAAATCTCTTTGCACTGGAGATACTGGTTTAAATCTCTTTGCACTGGAGATACTGGTTTAAATCTCTTTGCACTGGAGATACTGGTTTAAATCTCTTTGCACTGGAGATACTGGTTTAAATCTCTTTGCACTGGAGATACTGGTTTAAATCTCTTTGCACTGGAGATACTGGTTTAAATCTCTTTGCACTGGAGATACTGGTTTAAATCTCTTTGCACTGGAGATACTGGTTTAAATCTCTTTGCACTGGAGATACTGGTTTAAATCTCTTTGCACTGGAGATACTGGTTTAAATCTCTTTGCACTGGAGATACTGGTTTAAATCTCTTTGCACTGGAGATACTGGTTTAAATCTCTTTGCACTGGAGATACTGGTTTAAATCTCTTTGCACTGGAGATACTGGTTTAAATCTCTTTGCACTGGAGATACTGGTTTAAATCTCTTTGCACTGGAGATACTGGTTTAAATCTCTTTGCACTGGAGATACTGGTTTAAATCTCTTTGCACTGGAGATACTGGTTTAAATCTCTTTGCACTGGAGATACTGGTTTAAATCTCTTTGCACTGGAGATACTGGTTTAAATCTCTTTGCACTGGAGATACTGGTTTAAATCTCTTTGCACTGGTGATACTGGTTTAAATCTCTTTGCACTGGTGATGCTGGTTTAAATCTCTTTGCACTGGAGATACTGGTTTGAATCTCTTTGTGCTGGTGGTGCTGGTTTAAATCTCTTTGCACTGGAGATACTGGTTTAAATCTCTTTGCACTGGTGGTGCTGGTTTAAATCTCTTTGCACTGGTGATACTGGTTTAAATCTCTTTGCACTGGTGATACTGGTTTAAATCTCTTTGCACTGGAGATACTGGTTTAAATCTCTTTGCACTGGAGATACTGGTTTGAATCTCTTTGTGCTGGTGGTGCTGGTTTAAATCTCTTTGCACTGGAGATACTGGTTTAAATCTCTTTGCACTGGTGATACTGGTTTAAATCTCTTTGCACTGGTGATACTGGTTTAAATCTCTTTGCACTGGAGATACTGGTTTGAATCTCTTTGTGCTGGTGGTGCTGGTTTAAATCTCTTTGCACTGGAGATACTGGTTTAAATCTCTTTGCACTGGTGGTGCTGGTTTAAATCTCTTTGCACTGGTGATACTGGTTTAAATCTCTTTGCACTGGAGATACTGGTTTAAATCTCTTTGCACTGGTGATACTGGTTTAAATCTCTTTGCACTGGTGATACTGGTTTAAATCTCTTTGCACTGGAGATACTGGTTTAAATCTCTTTGCACTGGAGATACTGGTTTAAATCTCTTTGCACTGGAGATACTGGTTTAAATCTCTTTGCACTGGAGATACTGGTTTAAATGTCTTTTCGCTGGTGGTGCTGGTTTAAATCTCTTTGCACTGGTGATACTGGTTTAAATCTCTTTGCACTGGTGATACTGGTTTAAATCTCTTTGCACTGGAGATACTGGTTTAAATCTCTTTGCACTGGAGATACTGGTTTAAATCTCTTTGCACTGGTGATACTGGTTTAAATCTCTTTTCGCTGGTGGTGCTGGTTTAAATCTCTTTGCACTGGTGATACTGGTTTAAATCTCTTTGCACTGGAGATACTGGTTTAAATCTCTTTGCACTGGAGATACTGGTTTAAATCTCTTTGCACTGGAGATACTGGTTTAAATGTCTTTGCACTGGTGATACTGGTTTAAATCTCTTTGCACTGGAGATACTGGTTTAAATCTCTTTGCACTGGTGATACTGGTTTAAATCTCTTTGCACTGGAGATACTGGTTTAAATCTCTTTGCACTGGTGATACTGGTTTAAATCTCTTTGCACTGGAGATACTGGTTTAAATCTCTTTGTGCTGGTGGTACTGGTTTAAATCTCTTTGCACTGGTGATACTGGTTTAAATCTCTTTGCACTGGAGATACTGGTTTAAATCTCTTTGCTCTAGTGATACTAGTTTAAATCTCTTTGCCCTGGTGGTGCTGGTTTAAATCTCTTTGCCCTGGTGGTGCTGGTTGATAACTTGGCTGGGTATGGAAGTCGTTTCCTGCAGGGTTTGCGGGTCATCGTCTTGCCCTCAGCGTGGCCGTTGCAGAATCTAAAGCCGTTCCCAAGCCCCGTCCTTGTCCCCAGAGCCCTGAGCAGTGTGGGCCCCGCGGGGCGGGGGCGGGCGGTCCCCATGGCCTCCGTGGCCTGGGCTTGTTCCCTGCAAGGAGTCAAGTTCGCGCCCTGCCTTGCCTTCGCGGCCCCTTGCTGGGCGCTGCTCTTCCAAAGCGCCTCTCCCTAAAGCCGGCTGTCCTGCCGCCCTGTGGAGGGACTGGTTTCTGGAGCTCCTGCACTCGGCAGGGTCTGTCCCCAAGCCCGGAAGTGGCCGCAAAGCCGTGAGGGTTTCGTCTGAGATCTGGTGGGGGGAGGGGTAGGAGAGCCGGTTTCACTTTCTTGCCTAGTAATGAGGTGGGGTTTTGGGGTTTGGCTTTTTTTATTTTGTTTCTAAGTAAGGTCTAGACACCCAAGTGGAAGTGGAACATGTGCGTCTGCACTGACCTCACGGTGACCCTGTCAAGGCAGAAGCCGCCTCGCTGTCAGCTGGGGAGGGTGGAGGGTGGGGCTGGGGTGCGCTTGAACCCCCGTCTGTCTGTCGTGGGGTCCTCGGTGCTGCAGAGCGGAGGCAGCGCTCCTGTCAGTGCCTCGGGCAGGCGGGTCTCTGACGTCCCGGGAAGCCTCTCCCACTTCACCCCGGCCCCACCTCGCAGCCCCGTCACAGGGGAGGAGGCGCAGGGCTGCCCACGCACCCCAAAGGTGGCCTTGCGCGTGGCCCGCCCCTCACAGCCCAGACGGGGAAATTCCATCGCATTTCTTGTGTCTCTGGAAGCAGTGAACTTCCTGCTCCAGAAAGACTAGGAACAGCAGGGGTGCTGATAAAAAATACCGGGAGGTAAAAGCTCGCTGAGTCTCAGGTCCACAAGTGGCAGTATGTTCACAGTGCTCCAGCAGCGAAACCTCAGAACTCGGAGGCTCGTGTTAAGGCTTTGTGATGGCATTTGTGCCGCTGTCCTGGACTCTGAAAGGTCCTCCCCCGGGTAAGGGGTTCCCGTGCCTCTTCCGGAAAGGGGGGTGTCCCGCCCTGGGGTTTGGGGGCCCGGGTGCAGGGGAGGCGGGGGCTGCGGAGGGCTTAGAGTTGCCGGTTGGCCGATGGCTCTGTCCACACAGGCAGAGCCGTTTACAAAAACCAACCGAGGCCCAAACAGCTGAGGGAGGCAGGCACTCACCTGTCACCAGGGTGGGGCAGTTGGCACCCTCCCGCTTTGGGAGCCTCAGTAGGTTCACAGGTGCGGCCACATGCAGGGGACACAGACGTGTGTGTGTCATTCTGCAGTCATCATGAGCCCAGGCCCTAGAACAATCCCTGTTTGTCGATTTTTCTCAGATTTGAGAGCCCCGCAGCTATAATGATATGGGTGAATCATTTAGGAGAACGTTATTCAAGGGACGTCACCATTAAGTGACTGTCACCAGCTTCCTGCTGTGCCCAGGAAATCAGCCACGAGCCTTGTTTTCCAGATGTGGTGACGGCCACGAGCACTTCTGAGATCCCGTCTTCCAGGGACTTGCCCAAGCGTTTCATCCGTTACTCGGGGCTGAGGGACGGGGTGGGTGCTCTGCCCGGCCGCCTGCCCCCCCAGACCCTCGTCGGTGCTGGGCGCTCACCTTCAGCCCCCCAGTAACGTGTACCCGTCGTCTGCCCGGCTGTAACGACACCTCCTTTCCACGCAGCCTCCGAGCCCAACCTGAAGCTGCGCTCGCGGCTAAAGCAGAAGGTGGCCGAGAGGCGGAGCAGCCCGCTGTTACGCAGGAAGGACGGGCCGGTGGTCACTGCGCTGAAGAAGCGCCCGCTGGATGTCACAGGTACGTCGGCCGCGCGGGCACACGCCCTGCTGCCCTCTCCACAGGCCCCCTGCGTGGCGGGTTTCCCGGCACCTCCGGACACCTGCCCCGGCCACACTGCCGGCCTCGTGGTCTGTCCCGCAGGGCGGGGGCGCTGGCTGGTGGCTCAGGGGTCTCCGGCAAGCTCCGCCCCAGCCTTACTACTCAGGGCTGGTTCTGGGCGGGCGCAGGCGTGGGCGGGCGACTGGGTAGGCGTGGGGGGACGTTTACAAGGGGGGACGTTTACAAGGACGTCACGTTGAGGTTTCTCTGCAGGTGGGTTTTAAGTGACCCTGCCCTTCTCATGGCGAGCTGCACGCCCCGCCACTGTCTGCTGCCCGTTAAACAGGGCCGGACCCACCAGCCACTTGTGAATCTTCCCTGGCCAGAGTCGGTCCTCTGAGCGGGCGAGAGTGTCCCTGCCATGCCTTGAACGCACTGTGCTTGTCCCCATCTAGTGGTGGGCGAGCAGAAAGGCCAGGCCGGGAGCCCCGCCCCTCCCGAGCCCAGCACCCCTGGGCCAGGCCCCTACTCTGTCGGTCTCCCTCCCCGCAGGGGGCACCCCCACCCGGGAGCACCCCTCACTCTCCTGAAATGCAGCACCAGGATAAAAGGGCGCTGCTCGGCAATGGCCGGGGAACGAGGGCGGGCAGTGAGCAGCGCTGCAGCTGGCTGGGAGGCCAGGGCTCTCTGTGGCTGGTCCGCGAGCGGCCTCCTTCTAGCTTTTTCCTGGGAGCCTGCTGCTGTCCGAGGGAGGGGAAGGCTTGCTCCTCGGTGCTGTCCTGTGCCTGTGAGCATCTAGCATGTCACACGGGCTCAGACTCGGGCAGTGAGGCCACGCCAGGGCTGCTCAGCACAGGGCAGACGGCGTGATCACAGCCCTGCTAGACTACCCTGGGCACGCGGCCCCCTTGGCATCCTCCTTAGGCTGTGTGACCTGGGACAGGGGCACGGTGCTGCTCTGTGCCTCAATTTCCCCTTCTCTGCAGTAGGGATAGTAAGATGGTCCCTTCCTTGTAGAGTTGGTGAGAGAGGAACCAGCTATTGGAAGCAAAGCTTAGAAGCCAGCCTGCAGGCGGACAGAGCTGTGGGGTGGGGTTATGGCGGAACCAGTCTGCAGGGTCCCCGGCCTGCAGCCAGCGAGGGCACCCCCGGCTGGCGTGAGAGCCTCTCGCGCGTGGGCAGCAACCGGCTGGGGAAGAGGGTTTGCTGGGGGCCGTTCGGCCTCCCGGCTCAGCACACCTGCCCGAGCGGCTGTCCCTGATCCGCCCCCTGGTGTTCCCACCGCTCTGTTTCCTGCTGACTTGCGCGAGCGCACTGGGCGCGGTCCTGAGTATTCAGAGTTACTGCTGAGACACGGAGAATCTTCAAGGCAAATAGGTCACATTGTGTTTTCTTTGGAAAGTGCTAACCAGACAATGCCGACGTTAAGACGCCCTTAAACCAAAGCTGAACCGACGCTGCCGTGAGCGTTGAGAGCCACGGGGGCCCCCACGGTGTGTGAGCGTGGCCGGGCCTGGACTCGCAGGGCCTGGGCAGGACCGAGTGCCTTTCCCAGGCCCTCGGGCCACGTCTGCCCCTTAGACGCTTAAAGGTACTTGACAATTGTCTTGGCGTGTTTCCAAATAGCAGTGACAGATCACAGAAGCCACGAGCTGTATTTCCCCTGGATGTTTGCTATTGTGTAGGGAAAATAAGATTTAGTTCACAGTGAACACTAATAGCAGGTTGCTTTATTTCGAACTAAGCTCTTTTCAGCGAGCACAGCAAATTTGACCTTCTGCTGTTCAAAGTCATTTGGCTCCTGTGTTTCCCGGTCTTTTATCGTTAGGTTATTAATGTGCTTAAGGATTTATCTAGCTGGTGTTTCGTGTCATCTTAAAATTCAGAGAGGAGTGAAATTGATGATGTGCTCACCCTAAAAGACTGAAGTGAAGTCGGTGGCGGGAATGGAAAGCAGGGACTCGGCCCCGTCCCTCCCCGCTGGGGTCTCGGGCAGCGGCAAGCTGACGGCAGAGACCCCGGCAGCAGGGGCCGCCGGCCGCAGGTACGTGCGGCCTCCCCCGCGCAGCGACGCTGACCGCAGGTGCCTCTCCCCGCAGACTCCGCCTGCAGCAGCGCCCCGGGCTCCGGGCCCAGCTCGCCCAACAACAGCTCCGGGAGCGTCAGCGCCGAGAACGGGATCGCGCCCGCCGTGCCCAGCGTCCCGGCCGAGGTCAGTGCTGCCCTCCCCGTGCCGCGTCCCGCGCCGAGCCGCAGTTTCAAGGGACTGAATGACCCCGCTTTGCACGTGCTCCTCACTCCTGAATTTCCAGCATGGGGTCCCGGAAATGGGGCGGGGTCGCCCTGACAACGGCCCGTTTAGACTTGGTCCTCCCACCCGTCAGGAGCGTCTCCTTCGAGTACGAGCTCGTGGGCTCCAGATGGGCCGGGGAGCAGCTCCGAGCTCCGTCCTTTCTCCTGGCCTCTCCTGGTGCCTGCATCCTTGGAGGGCGTCACAGCGCCAGCGCAGGGTGGTCTCGGCACCCTGGGCGGGCAGGACCCCTGCCGCTCGCCTTGCCATGGTCAGCAGCGCCCCGCATGGTGGCAGGGAGGCGGCAGGCACGTGGGAATAGTTGCAAGAATTAAAATGCTTGTTCTGTATCGAGCAGTACACAGTGAAAACCGTGGGCCAGCAAGCCAAGGGTCGGGGCAGACTGGAGTGTCACCCGTGGTCAGTGCTGCCAGGGTGGCTGAAGCCCGAGGGAGGAGCTTTGGAGGAATCAAGGGGACCGGGACTGTCAGACCTGAGGGCTCAGTGTCCCTGGTCCCCTGCCTTCGTAGACCCCAAGAGGCGCTGTGGTCTGGGAGGGAGGTTGGCAAACTAGAGTTGGGGACTCCGGAGTCACTGGGAGGGAGTGATGTCAGAGACGCAGGCCGTTAGCAGGGAAGAGGGTGGAGGGAGCTGGGCTGTCTCAGGTACTCCCCTGGTGACTCTCCGGGACCCTCACTCCGCGCGTTCATCTCGCGCCCTGATTCAAGACACCCCGTCTGTGTCCCACGCGTGCCTGTCACCCTGTGCCAGGACCCAGGACAGAGCTAGGTCGGAAGCCCAGGGCTGCGTCTGCACGGCTCCCAGCTGACCTGGACAGGCAGGGGCTGGCGGGCAGCAGGGGGGCGTGCACACGGCCGGCCTGGCTGTGGGCCCACAAGGTGACTGCATGGGGGACGGCCGCTTTGGCACTGAGTTTTCTGAAGAATTGAGGCAGAATTGACGCCTGCTGGGCGAGGCAGAGAGTGCTAGTGAGTGGGAGGTTCTTTCTGAGTTCTCCCTCACTTGCAGAAGGCTATAATTTATTGAATACAGCTATTTACCTTCCTTCTTAAATATTTAGAAGTGAGTCCTGCCCTTCCAGAGGGTTGGCAAGTCTCAGCTGGGCTGCACAGGCACGGGCTCTTAGCATTTTCATTTCGAATCTCTAGACTCTATGTTTAAGGAGATTTTTAGGGACCAAGATTAGTGCTAAGAATGGATTTTGCCTGCTGCCTCTAGGTTGCCTAATCCCCGTTGTCTCTTGTTTTTATTTCATACATCTGTTTCTTTTAGTGCCTGTCTTCAGCCTACCGTTTACACACGCTGACTGCCACACTAGAAAAAATTTTCCTTGGGGCCACAGTGCTTTATTACGAAAATAGAAAAAAAACATTAAAAACAAAATGATCCTTTCTAAGTGAATGAAAGATTTGTTATTTTTTATTGTTTTCTGTTGCGTGAGTTATATGCAACTTGGAAAATAGTTCCCAAAGCTCCCAAGGTGAAGAGACGTGTGAGTTACGTGGGCTTCACGAGGCCCCGGGCTCAAAACTAGCATGAGTTAAATACAACTCACATGGCAGTTCACACGCCAAGTACTTATTTCAAGGATTAGAGATGACTGACGTCATTGCTGAGGTCTCCACCGGTGATGAGCTGCAACCTAAAGTTAGTTCCTCCCTGCGAGGTGATGCCAGTCGCCTCTTGTTAACGGTAGTCGGAGACGCTTGTTTTTATCTATCAGTTGTGCACGGGACAGTTAACGTGGTAACGGCGCCTTACTTGGGTGGGCCTACATGGCTGCAGTCCCGTGTTAGTTTTTGCAGATCAAGTGATCCGTAAGCTAAGCCACTACAAATTAATAGACCACGTCACAGAAGTCGTAAGAAGTGTGAACAGTGCAGTTGTCTATCTCGTCACCTGCCTCTCAGGTGAATTTCTTTCAATCCAAAATTCCCTCCTGGTTTCTGCCTTTGATGTCATGGCTGGAAAGACGTTCCCAACTCCAAAATATATATTTGTAAATATATCATGCTTGCTTTTCTTGTGATAGTTTTATGGTAAATAGGCAAATTGAGTTTTTATATACACAAGATGACCGTGGGAAAGGTGAGAGAGGAAGAACTCACACCAGGAGGAGCGGACTCAGGCCTCCCGGACCTGTGTCCATGCCCGTGGCGTGCTGTCAAACGAGGCGCTCGCCGGCTGCCGTGGTCTGTTAGATGCGCGTTTGCGCTCGGGCATCGCAGTCCAGCGCGTCTGCCTGCAAGCGCTGTCTGCTGCCGCTTTCCTGGCGTGTGCTGCTCATGCTGCTGTGTCAGACCCTGTGTGTGATGGTCACCATGTGTTCTGTCCCCAGACCGGTTTGGCGCACAGACTCGTGACACGGGAAGGCTCGGTGGCTCCACTCCCTCTCTACACGTCACCCTCCTTGCCCAACATCACTTTGGGGCTGCCCGCCACAGGTCCTTCTGCTGTAAGTCGCCTCCATGGGTCTGTGTGGCGTGGGGTGACCATGGCCTCCGTGGGTCTGTGTGGTGTGGGGTGGCCATGGCCTCCGTGGGTCTATGTGGTGTGGGGTGGCCATGGCCTCCGTGGGTCTGTGTGGTTGGGGTGGCCATGGCCTCCGTGGGTCTGTGTGGTGTGGGGTGACCATGGCCTCCGTGGGTCTATGTGGCGTGTGGTGGCCGTGGCCTCCGTGGGTCTGTGTGGCGTGTGGTGGCCGTGGCCTCCGTGGGTCTGTGTGGTATGGGGTGGCCATGGCCTCCGTGGGTCTGTGTGGCGTGTGGTGGCCGTGGCCTCCATGGGTCGGTGTGGGGTGGCCGTGGCCTCCGTGGGTCTGTGTGGCGTGTGGTGGCCGTGTCCTCCGTGAGTCTGTGTGGTGTGTGGTGGCCGTGGCCTCCGTGGGTCTGTGTGGTGTGTGGTGTGTGGTGGCCGTGGCCTCCGTGAGTCTGTGTGGTGTGTGGTGGCCGTGGCCTCCGTGCGTCTGTGTGGTGTGTGGTGGCCGTGGGTCTGTGGGGCATGGGGTGGCCATGGCCTCGGTGGGTCTGTGTGGTGTGGGGTGGCCGTGGCCTCTGTGGGTCTGTGTGACATGTGCTAGCCGTGGCCTCCGTGGGTCTATGTGGTGTGGTGTGGCCGTGGGTCTGTGTGGTGTGGGGTGGCCATGGCCTCTGTGGGTCTGTGTGACATGTGCTAGCCGTGGCCTCCGTGGGTCTATGTGGTGTGGTGTGGCCGTGGGTCTGTGTGGTGTGGGGTGGCCGTGGCCTCTGTGGGTCTGTGTGACATGTGCTAGCCGTGGCCTCCGTGGGTCTATGTGGTGTGGTGTGGCCGTGGGTCTGTGGGGTGTGGGGTGGCCGTGTCCTCTGTGGGTCTGTGTGGCATGTGCTAGCCGTGGCCTCCGTGGGTCTATGTGGTGTGGTGTGGCCGTGGGTCTGTGTGGTGTGGGGTGGCCGTGGCCTCTGTGGGTCTGTGTGACATGTGCTAGCCGTGGCCTCCGTGGGTCTATGTGGTGTGGTGTGGCCGTGGGTCTGTGGGGTGGCCGTGTCCTCTGTGGGTCTGTGTGGCGTGTGGTGGCCGTGTCCTCCATGGGTCTGTGTGGCGTGGGGTGGTCTTGGCGGGTCTTCCCGCCGGAGCATCGCGCCTGTGCATCGCGCCTGTGCTTTGCAGGGCGCGGCCGGCCAGCAGGACGCCGAGAGACTCGCCCTCCCGGCCCTCCAGCAGAGGATCCCCCTCTTCCCCGGCACCCACCTGGCTCCCTACCTGAGCACCTCGCCCCTGGAGCGGGACGGGGCGGCGCACAACCCCCTCCTGCAGCACATGGTCCTCCTGGAGCAGCCGCCCGCGCAGACGCCCCTGGTCACAGGTGAGCCCCCGCGGCCCCACGGCAGCCCCTGCACCCCCGGGCGGTGCGGGCCGGTGTCCGACCTGGAAAGGGCGGGAGGAGGCCTGTCTCCACCCGCGGTCTCTGTGCATGTCGCTCAGCCGTCTCGGCTCCGACCACAAACCGGGTCTCACAGCAACGTCAGGTAGAAGGAGCGACACTAGACGCCACTTACGGTTCTTAGTTTCTCGAGAGGAGGCCGCTGGCTCTCCATCTGGGTTTGGGTCTGGCTGGAATCGGCCAGTGGCGGGAGCTCAGCACGGCCCTGGTAGTGGTTTCTGTTAGCACCGGGAATTTTGCACAGACATGCAACTGTCCAAGGACGGTTGTATTCAGAAAAATGCAACTCACAGGATATATAAGAATTTTTTTGTTAAATTTGCATAGCAACAGCACTATGAAAGTACTGCTCCAGAAATGATGGGGCGTGTGGTGCTGCCTATAAAACGAGACAGGACCCTCACTCCACAGGTCACCCTTACTTTGGCTCCTAAAAGTCTGTTTATTCACAATTAAAAGCTAAAGTAACCTCAGACCTGTGCCATTTACACTCTGTGACGTGTAACTTGGTTGCAAACACAGGAGCTTGGCGTGTCGCGGACCACAGCACCTAGGACACACATGTCTGGGTGTGGCCTGGTGTGCTTGATCTTTTGGTTCTGGTTTGGTCTGGCGCACGGGCGCATTTTGGTTTTGTTTTCTCGTTTTGTGCTGCTCACGTACGCCCGTGTGGACGGGGGACCCCTTTTTCCCCGAGAATGGAGGCTGCATCCGCCGGAGCCACACGGAGGGTCCCCACGCTGTGCCTGGCCCCTTTCTGCGTGTGTCCTGCCCCGTGCAGAGCTGAGGGCCCGAGGGACAGCCAGGGAGCGCGGCAGCCTGGGCGCTTTCCCGGGCTGCAGGCCGTGTGCGCCCTCCCGAGCTGACCCGGCACTGGGTCTGCGTCTGTTAGTGCCGGCGTCGGACGGCAGGGTCTGAGGGGCGCCTGAGCTGCTCTCCCCTGTCATCTGTGGGATGGAAAAGATGCCCGGCCCCGCAGCCTCCTAGGGTTTGCTCCACGCCTGTCCCCTCCCTTCTCTCAGTCGGTTTGCTCGCACGGCTAAGTGGCACGCCTGGCCGTGTGTGGTGCCCGGCCCCGCAGCCTCCTAGGGTTTGCTCCACGCCTGTCCCCTCCCTTCTCTCAGTCGGTTTGCTCGCACGGCTAAGTGGCACGCCTGGCCGCGTGCGGCGCCTGCCCTGGGGAGCAGCCTCTCTGTAGACCTTCAGTGACGATTTTGCGAGAATCTCACCTCTCCAATAGACTTGCAGACCTCGGCTTCCTCTCGCGGTTGATGACGTTGCTTCTTCCCTCGTGTGCGGTTGGTGGCCCTCGAGCCTCAAGACCGCCCTGAGTGTTTGCGTTGGGGCTCCCCAGCGCGCCCCTCCCAGGCCCGCAGGCCCAGCGGGCTCCTGTCTTGCTGTCCCTCCGGACCCAGCGTGCCGGGCCGTGTGTTTCCCTAGAAGCCTCCAGGCCGATGTGACCTGTGCCACCCTCGAAAACCCACGTGCCCCTTCTCTCCCGCACGGCCCCTGCAGGTTCCTGGGCCGTGGTTCTGCCCGCACCCCAGCTGGAGGCCTCAGGGCAGCGTCTCCGTGCCACGTAGACACGCGGACGCCTGCACCCGAGCTACATCCCACCCGGTGACCTTGGGGAGCCACTCATTTGCTGTGTGCCTCATTGTCCCATCTGTAAAATGGGCACGCTGAGATCTGCCTCACTGAGTGTGAGGAGGGTGCAGCGGGTCGGGTATTCACACAGGACAGCGCCTGGCGCCAGGAGCCCCTTTAGGTGCCGGTCGCTGTGGTTGTGGCAGTTGCTCTTGGTTTTGTTGCTCTCAACCCTCTGGCCCCTGTGTCCCGGGCAATCCCCCCAAGAGCTCGGCCCGGGTCGGGCCCGCTGGGATCACCCCATCCTGTCCTGGGGAGAGGCCTCCGAAGCGAGCCTGTCTTCTGCAGCCGCCGAGCGCCCGCTGTGTCCAGAGGGGCCGCTGGTACGGGAGCCGCCAGCCTCGCGCACTTGTTAAGTCTTCAAATGGAAGCTGAAACCAGATTCGGTTCCCAGCCACGTGTGCAGCAGCAGTGCCCGTGTGGCCGTGGCTGCCCTGTCCAGCGCTTCTGTGATCGCGGACAGTGTATCGGGAGCACTGGCCTGGCACAGAGTCCCAACGTGTCCTCGTGGACCTTCCATGGGGCCTCGTCCTCTCCTCCCCTGCCCAGGACACCAGCCAGGCCTGTGTGCTCAGCGCCGGCCCGGCCACTACAGGCGCCCGCGGTGAGTGCTGCTCCCAGGGGCCGTTTCCTCCGTCCCGCGCCCTCGGCTCCCTGCCCCTCGGCGCAGGCTCCCCCGTGCCCGTCCACGTTTGCATGGCTTCATCCTGCCTCTTCCTGTGGCTTCGCTCAGGCGCGGTCCCCCCTCCCCCCCTTGCTGGAAGTACGTTCCCCTGTGGAGCAGAGACCGTGTTCCCGCCTCTTGGTGGTCGCGTGCGGTGCTGAGCGGTGCCGAGTGGTCGCAGCGAGCGTCGGTGTCTCGTGGCAGGTTTGCCATGCTGGTTTGTGCTGGAGACCCCACAGCTGCCTTCCTCCCGGTAGCCCTGCCGCATGTGGGGTGCCAGAGCCGTGGGGAGGGCGGCCCGGTGCCAGCGGGGAGCCAGAGCCAGGGGCCACTGTGAGCTCAGGAGCCAGGCTCCGTGCCCACGCCCCAACCCAGCAGGGCGCAGCCAGCCCCACAGGCCGCTGGGTCACCTGCCGGGGAATTTTGTCCCAGTGTACGAGGATTCTGTCCCTGAACGTCCAAGACAGCGCGTCCTTGAGACCAGAGCGCGGCGGCCTGCCGTCAGAAACTCCTTCTCATAATGGTTTCAGGGGTCCGCGTCGGAAACCGCCGGCCGGTGGTCGGTCCCCCGAGGTCAGGGCGCTCACGTTCCAGTGATGGCGTGGGAGACTGTCCCCGCGTGCGGTGGCCCCGGACTCACCCCGAGAGGCGCTAGCATGAAACTCCGGTGGGTGGGCAGGAGGGGGCCGCCGTGGGAGACTGTCCCCGCGTGCGGTGGCCCCGGGACTCACCCCGAGAGGTGCTAGCATGAAACTCCGGTGGGTGGGCAGGAGGGGGCCGGGAGACAGTGAGGGGCCAGCCCCCAGGGACATGGCCTGTGTCCCCAGGGAGGCCTTCCACCCCGCGTGAGGCGGGGGTCTGGAAACCCCCGGTGACCGGGGAGGGCGCCGAGAGGAGGCGCCCTGGGAGGCTGCGCAGCCCTCCCGCCCGGCCCGCACGTTTGAGTCGCCCGTTCCTCACCCCCGGGGGGAGCCGGAAGCCGAGGCCCAGTGAGGTCACTGTGTCCCCTCTGCGGGCACCGCCAGTGCGGGGCCCTGCGGCTTGGTCCCCAATGTCACCCTTGACTCGGGTACGTGCTGAGACTTTGGGGAAAACACTGAGGAAAATAGATTTTAGCTTCCCAGTGTTTTTCGAGAGAGGCCTTTTCAGTGACTCAGTAGACTTTGAATCCCATAAATGCAGCGTTGTGTGACCGCCCAACACAGCGTGACCCCTGTGACATCGCGGTCTGCAGCTGGTGGGTGCCGAAATGCCTTCTGTAGGATGTTTGTCTTTTTCTTCCTTTTTTTTTGCTTTGTCAGGGAATAATCCCGCCTTTTGAGTGATTTGCTTTAGCTGCGCAGCCAAGCCCTGACAGTAAAATTTAAGGCAGCATGTCTTTCCAGGGAGTACGGGGTTGGGTGAAAGGGGTGGTGGTTTAGGGAGCAGGTGGATGAATTATGACAAGGTGGCGAAGGACGGTGCTGCTGGGGTTGGGTCTTCTTCCTGTGCGTGTGCTCTTTCCGTCTGCGCGGGACGCGGTGGTTTTTAAATGTGCAGATAGCCCTGTGAAGGGGGGCAGAGGTGCTCAGGGGAGCACACCCCCTGGGCACAGCTAAGCCCGGCCACACACGGGCGCCCCGGCCACCCCTGGCTTCAGGGTCGCTGAGGACAGGTGTCCCGGGATGTCACCAGAGCCCTTGCAGCGGACAAGCTGCCAGCCCGTGGGCAGGGACATCGAGCTGCTTCACAGGTGCCCAGTCCCGGAGCTGCCCGCGCAGGGCCACCCAGAGCTGGTGCGGCCTCTTCGTTTGTCCTATCACCCGGCCAGGCGCCCTTGGCCGTGGCCATTTGCACCCTGAGCGATGTTGAGGGCTCACCCACCTCAGGCCACCAGGGGAGCAGGTGACCAGGGGAGAGGCTCTGACAGGCAAAAGAGAACATGCAGATGGATGAAAAGGGTACATAAGGAAAAATGTTTCTCGAGCTACTCACAGGAATAGGTTGCGTTTTAAATCGGGATTCAGATGCCAATTAAAGCAAGATCATCTCCTATCAAAACAGACCTTTTAACCTAAAACTACGGGGTAGGTGGGGTGTGGTGACGCCGGTGTCCTCCGTGCAGCTGGCAGGGCGCAGCCGCTGCGGAAGGTGTTTTCCACAACATGCGTCAGGGTCCGCGCGCGCGTCAGGGTTTGATTGTCGTGCCGTCTCTGTGCATAAACTCAGTGCATTACGGGGCTCTTAAAATGATCCAAACCCTGAGGACAGTTGTTTTTCCCTCACAACTCAGCTCCTGCGGCAGTCAGGGAGGGGTCCCCTGCAACCCCCCAGGCCCCGGGACTGCGGCATCTTCCCCCGCAGGCCGCTGGCCGGAGGGATGGCCGTGTGGTGGCCACTCTCAGGAAGGGCCCGTTGGCTCTTCGCAGCCTGGCACAGGGGCCTCCCGGCCTGTCCCGCGTCAGCCTGATGCTACCAGATGGCCGTCTGTCTCCCCAGCCTGAACCAAGCCGGGGTCTGGGAGGAGGCGCCCGGGCGGCAGGGGCACAGCCCGGTGGCCCCCGTCGCCTACTGAGCAGCCCTCTCCCTCCTCTCTTCCTCCTCCTCTTCCCCTCTGCTGTTTCTTCCTCCATGTTATCTTCAGACTGGTATCTTTCAGGCCTGGGAGCCCTGCCCCTCCACGCACAGTCGCTGGTCGGCGCGGACCGGGTGTCCCCCTCCATCCACAAGCTGCGGCAGCACCGCCCGCTGGGGCGCACGCAGTCGGCGCCGCTGCCGCAGAACGCGCAGGCCCTACAGCACCTGGTGATCCAGCAGCAGCACCAGCAGTTCCTGGAGAAACACAAGCAGCAGTTCCAGCAGCAGCAGCTGCACATGAGCAAGGTGGGTCTGCGGGGCAGCCTCGCGGGGCACCGTGCGCCCGCCCTGCCGCCTTGCTGCTCAGCGTCGGCCCTCCCACCTCGGGCCAGGCCGGGCGGCACCAACGAGAAACGTCGAACGCGAGCTCCGGCCGTGCACAGAGCCGGGCAGGGGGTCGCTTTGCGGAACTGGGCTCAGGGCAGTTCACCTGCAGCAGGAAGCCGCGGCTGTCCCCATCCCCGTCCCCGTCAGCAAGCGTGAGGGCAGTGGGACCGCCCCGAGCACAGGACGCACTTGAATCAGAGCGTGGCGTGTTGTACTTGGGCGGTTTTTCCCTTGGGTCTGCTAAGACCATTTACTCAGTGTGTCTGTAGGCAAAGCTACAGCCCAAAGCCCTGAATGTGCAAGGGTGTGGAGTGTTCTCAGTCACACGGAGCTCGTAGCATGCTTGCTGGTCGGGGGAACACCGGCAGAGGCGGCGTGGGGCCCAGGGCAGCCCGAGCAGGTCAGCGTCCCTGCGGAGCTGCTGGGAGCCACTCGGGTCGGCTCTCAGGAGGGAGGAGCAGGAAGGCCGTGCTGGGATGCTGGTTCGCAGGGAAACAGAGTCTGAATGCGCTTCTTTCAAGTGCTGGCGTTTAACATAAAGCACCTGTAGTATTAGAGTGAGATGAGCTGGCGTTTGGCGTGAAGCACCTGTAGTATTAGAGTGAGATGAGCTGGCGTTTGGCGTGAAGCACCTGTAGTATTAGAGTGAGATGAGCTGCTTGGAGAACAGCCCAGAGGTTCCTCCGAAGGCTGCACACGGCGGCCAGGTGGCCTGCAGAGGTGGACACAGGTGCGCACGGAGCCCACCCCTGACGTTCACTGCCCGTGATAGCCACGCCCTGGAGACAGCTCCGGGTCCACGCAGTGACAGACGGCCAGACAGACGTGGACTGTCCATGCCATGGGACGTCATTCCTCCCTGAGAAGCAGTGAGGTTCTCACACACGCTGGCGCGTGTAGGAGCCTTGAAAACGTTGTGCCCAGTGCAGTAGGCCTGTCACAATACCGGGTAGGACACGCTTCCATTCACACGCGTGTGCAGGGCAGGCAAGCCCCGAGAGACAGGAAGCAGGGCAGTGGTTAACGGTGCGGGGTGCCGTGGGGAAACGGGGCGCGGAGGCCTACGGGCACCGAGCTTCCTTTAAGGATGATAGAAATGCGCTAAGATTAGACCATGGCGATGGTTGCACAACTCTGAAGTGTGCTAAAAACGGCTGGATTATATAATTTAAAAGTGTGAATTTTATGGTATGTGAATTACATCTCAGTGAAGTTGTTACAGGAATAGAGGCTGAGATGATGGGAGGGGAGCGTGGGGGGACTTGGAGAGGCCTGGCGGGCTTGGGGGGCACAGGTGTCTCCCCACGGGGTCTTTGCCGCGCGGGCTTCACCCTGGCTTCGGCGGGTCTGGTCTGGGGGCCTCCGCCCTCGGCAGGCCGGGTCTCCTGCCGCTCCCTGAGGAAGGAAAGGATGAGGGAGGAGAGAGGTTTGCTGGTGTGAGTGGACAGGATCCCCGTGCAGGTGCAGGGGTGCGTGAGGAGGGAAGCCCCCCCATCTGTCACCTTCTCACAGGGGGAGGGGGCTGCATCCAGCCATCCTGACCGCGGCACCATCAGCAGCTCGCTCCCGCCAGGTCCGTGAGCTTTACGGCTCCAGCCAGAGGGGTCTGCTCAGCCGCCCAGGGGCCGAGGGCTCCCATTGCATGGTGTGCAGGTGGGGGGCTGCCTTGGGGGTGGGAGCCAGCTGCAGCCCCAGCCCAAGCCCGTGCCCTGGTGTTCTCCGTGGCAGGGATGGGGCATGTGGCAGAGGACACCCTCCCCCAGGGCCTGACCCCTGCGTGGGGCAGGTGCCCACCGTGCACTGCCACGTAGGTGCACCCACTCCCCCAGGTCCCCCTCGGCCCCGCAGGCCTGGGCGCCAGACAGAGCACGGCGGCTCAGAAGTGGGCGCGGGCAACCCCCTCGCCGGGACAGGACGGCGCGGGGCGTGGGCGAGTCGGGAGCCTGCCAAGCGCCGCTCCCCCGCGTGTGAAAGTGCTCACGCTCGCCCTTCTCGAGACTGCTCTGGCTGTTGGTTGTATTATGTCATTATCCGAGTAACAGGTGGGAAGTTTGAGGGAGACAGGAGACACCTATTCACACGTGGCTTACTCCTGAAAGACGCGATTCAGAGCCGGGTAATCTCACCGGATTTTGTTGCCTGATTGATTCACGGCAGCGGGTGACAGTTGATGGAAGCGTTTGTACAGTGTTTTCCTGGGATGTGCAGGGAGACAGGGTCCCACCCAGCTCCGCCCAGCACTGACGCGCCTGCGCTTCCTCCCGGGGTGCTACTCCCTGGGCTCGACCCCCGAGGGCGTCTGGCAGCTGTGTAGAGGCAATGCCGCCTGCACCGCGGCGCCTTGAGCCCAGGCCCACCGTGCTGCTGCTCCAGCAGTGTCACCCAGAGAAGAGAAGACCGCCAGCAGCCCGGCGTGTCCACTCCAGCCTCCCCCAGGTCCCTGTCCGGGAGAACTGCTTCATCGGGCTCATAAAACGCTATGAGGCAGATGAGACCCACGAGCATCCCTCAGGCCCTGGCGTGGACGTGGCCGGGCCCTCCAGCCGCGTGTTGGCGTCTGTCCTCGGTGTCCAGGTCCCTGCAGGCAGCGGCGTTTAATAGAGGTCTGCTGTGAAAGGAACTTTCTGGAGAATGCATGCCGCAGAGACGTGTGGAGTTTTGGAACCCGGAGGCAAAACCGCCCTCTGGTCTATGTCTGCCGGCGCGTCCTGCCCCGACCGCGGCGGGTCTGGCCCGGGTGCCGTGGGGAAGGCGTGTTTGGCGATGCGCGCTGTTCTTCCTCTGAAGAAAGGACGGTGGAGGCTTCCTCGGCTGCAGGAGCAGGAGGCCGCCCTGCCGAAGGCTCCACACAGCGGGTGGGGCGCCACGGGGTGCCGCGGCCCCGTGCACTGGGGGCTCGCTCAGCGTTCCCAGGGTTGGATGTGGTTCTCGGTCTTGAATGCGAAAACTTGGACTCATGTCCTGGGTGGTCCAGTTATGAGCCTATCCAGCAGTTTTTAAGCGCTGGCCGTTTACCAGTTTGGTTTTGGCCCTGAGCGCCAGTCTGACTTTTTAAAAAATGTATTGTTCCAAATGTGGACGTGCGTCTGCGCTGACTTAATTGATAAAGGGGCTGTCAGCGTCCAGAAGGCCAGTGGGCTACGAAGAGCTGATTTGCTCATGTTTTCTGCTGCCACCCTGCTGCCACGTCACTGCCACGTTGTTGCCACGCTGCTGCCACATTGTTGTCACATCACAGCCACATTGCTGCCATGCCACTGCCACGTTGTTGCCACGCCGCTGCCACGCCACGTCGTTGCCACGTTGCTGCAGCAGGCTCCCTCCCGAGGCCAGCTCCGCAGCGTGTCCCAGGCCACAGCCAGGCCAGTGCGAGGCAGAGCCGGATTTCACAGCGGGAGAGAGAGAGCCAGGCTTTGTCTGTGGCTGAGGCCGGGGAGGCCGGCCACACACGCGCCTGCTGTGACACGGGTGGCTGCTGCCTTGGCAACGGCCCTCCTGGACGCCCTCCGGAGGGACCGGGCAGATCCACGGCCACACCTTGGGTTTCCCAACAAGGGTCCTTTGCCTCAGCTGAGCTTCTCTGTCCTGGACGCCCTCCGGAGGAACCGGGCAGATCCACGGCCACACCTTGGGTTTCCCAACAAGGGTCCTTTGCCTCAGCTGAGCTTCTCTGTCCTTGACGCACCAAGTGTCCTGACGTTTCCAGCGGGGCCCAGAGGCCTCCGCCCTGGCGAGGAGATGTGGGAAGTAAGGGTGCCCCAGCCCACGCTGCCACGCTCTGACCGTCCTTGTCCTCAGCCCAGCGTTGCTCCCGGCCACCGCCACCGCCCACTCCTCCTCCTCCTCCTCCGCAGACCCTCCCAGACGGGCTGCACGAGTAGGGTCCCCACCCCAGGGAAGCGCCCTAAGCGCGTGGGGGCGGCGAGCCACACCCCCAGGCAGACCTGGGAGAGGAGGCCGTGCTTTCCCGGCCCTGCAGGTGTGAGCACCCGGGTGAGCGAGACGGCGAGCAGGAACCAGCAGAAGTCCGCGGCGCTCTCACGGTCAGCCCTTAGCCCTCCCGCTGCCCCGTGTGGAGGGACGTAGAGCACCCCTGGCGGCGGCCTGCTCACGTCAGGGGCAGCCAGCGCCTCCCGTCCACGCGGCCTCGGGGATCTGAGCCCGTCCTGCGTCCTCAGCCCATGGTCTGCGCCCCTGTCCGTACCTCGCTCTGCCGCCGCCCCCCTCGCACCTGCACGCCCAGGGGCAGGAGGCTCCGCCCCCTGGAGGCCGGGCCACCCGTGTGTCCGTCCATCTGCCACCTGCCTTCCTCCACGTCCTCCCCAGCTCTGCGCCGCCGCCTCCAGAGCTTCCTCCAAGTTCTCCTTCCGGGGCCTGCGCTCCCTGCTGTCCCCCAAAGCAGTTTGCTGTGACAGTCTCCCCGCCGCCCGGCGGGCCTCCTGCAAGCCACTTGGCGGGCCACAGCCTGCCACCCTCAGACCACGCCAGGCCCTAGGGGAGTGGCAGGAACTGGGAGCGCCGGGGACTCTGTGCCAAGCGGTCCCAGAAGCTGAGACCCGGGTGCCAGGTGACGAGGTCCCTGTGAGACGCAGCCTCGTGTGGCACTGGGCACACGCAGGGACAGCAAGTCCCCCAGCTCCCCTGTCCTCCCTGTCCCCACCCAGGCAGGCCTTGGGAGACTCCAGCGGACACTCTGATGTCACCATCAGTGTTCAGGGGTCACCTGTGTCAGATGATGCCAGGGTCCCCCGCCCTTGCTTGTGGCCTTTTGTGCCTCAGCCCTGCTGCTCCCTGTAGCCCCAGCGTGACCTGCAGTCCACGCTACACACCACTGTCGCCTGCCCCCGCCTGGGGGCCTCCACGTCCCCGCCCACCTGGCGGATGTTTGATGTGTGGTGGCTGCGTGCCGTGCGGATGAGTCGGAGATGGTCCCTCCCTCGCGTGACTGGCAGACTGCCAGGAAGGTGGATGGACACAGGGGCAGCCACAGCCACAGCACTGCAGGAAATGCCATGCTGGGACTGCAGAGGGCCGGCCACGGGAGGGTGGGGAGGGTCAGAGAAGCTTCTGGAGAAAGCAGCAAGTGCTGGAGGCCTTAGGAGCCGCAGAGTGTGGCAGGGGCTGGGGACCGAAGGAATCTCGGCCCGGTGAGCTGTGGGTGGCTGTGGGCGGGGAGGCCGTGGTGAGCAGGGCCAGACGGCAGGGGAGCCCGGGAGGAGCACTCGCAGGGCTTTCAGCAGGGGACTGAGAGGCCAGCTGGCCGTCTGAGAGCTCGCCGTCAGCGCCGCTTGGAGAAAAGGTCGGGAGGGTCGAAGCTGGAGGCCACAGCCACAGTCCAGGCAAGGCGGGCCCCGGAAGGAGGCCCTTAGGTGAGGCTGCGCGGGAGGCACAGGGCGCGACTTGGCGGCTGGCATGGGGAGGTCCCCTTGGCCAGGAGAGGTGGAGGCAGGAGGCAGAGGCTTGGAAGAGGCTGCCGAGTTCAGCTTGCGCCGGCTGAGCCAGGGTGTCTCGAGAGCCGTCAGCTCTGGAAATGAAGAGCGAGCCGAGGCCCCACGCAGAGACAGCGGCATCAGGAATCTGTAGCAGGAAGAGATTGCCCGGGGTGGAAAGGGGCGCAGGAGCCGGCCCAGGACAGCGAGACTGGGCCGTGAGCGGGCAGGGAGGGGGGCAGGGGGCAGAGGGAAGCACCTGCCACCTGCCCCTCACGGAGGCTGTGGGCGGAGGTTGTGGCGTGTCCCTGGGGTCCAGCGAGAGGCGCTGTGGGCGCAGGTCTCCTTGGCTGGGTGTGGGGCGGAGGGTGTCTCTCGGCAGCTGCGGCTGTGAGGTCAGCGCTGGCCTCTCCCCCTCACACACACGCTACCCTCAGCGGGCAGGGGACACCTGCAACGTGCTCCGCGTTTCTCTGCACCCGACCCCGCCGGGGTGCTGGGTGCACGCCCAATGCCGGTGTGACCTCCCTGGACTGGGTCGCCCTCTCCGTGGGCTGGGTGTCATTTCCTCAGCACCACGGACAGCGCCTGGGTCTCTGTCCTGTGGGGACAGGAAGGCGCCTGCTGGCCTTGGTTCCAGGTGGCAGCGCTCCCTGGGCGTCCTCCGTGGTGTGCTCATGAAGGGCGGTGTCTGCCACGAGCCCGGCTGCCCTGGGTCGCGCTGAACTTCGCTGTCGCTCCTGGTTGCAGATCATCCCCAAACCCAGCGAGCCGGCCCGGCAGCCCGAGAGCCACCCCGAGGAGACCGAGGAGGAGCTCCGCGAGCACCAGGCCCTGCTGGACGAGCCGTACCTGGAGCGGCTGCCGGGGCAGAAGGAGGCGCTCGCGCTGGCCGGCGTGCAGGTCAAGCAGGAGCCCATCGAGAGCGAGGAGGACGAGGCGGGGCCCCCTCGGGAGGCAGAGCCAGGCCTGCGCCAGCCCACGGAGCAGGAGCTGCTGTTCAGACAGGTGACTGCGGCGGGCGGGGAGGGGCACCAGGAGCCAGGCACGCGGCGGCCACCCCCGGTCCCCACGTCCAGTGTCCTCTGCACAGTTACCATAGAAGGCCGAAGGGCCTCCTTACGCTGCCCTGGCCAGAGCCTCACCCTCCTGTCCCGGCCAGTGAGGGGGGACGTGGTTTCTGTGCGGCGTTAGCCGGACCTGGCTAGCAGACGCTTGCCCACTGTGGGTGTTAACGTGCCTGCCGCCTGCCAGACGGGCCCAGGTTCCCTGGGGATGGGCTTCCTTCAGGTCTGCAGGCTGCAAACTAACACGAAATCCAAGCGTTAGCGGGACTTAGCATAATCGCTAAAGGTAAGTAAAGGGAGATTGATTCATTAATTGATCAAAAGAGTAGGTGGGGTTTGATCAGAAACCAGGACCTTTTGGGGCCAAGTAGTTGCTGGCCATCAGCCTTACAGATCAAGGAAAGGATGTGATTTGGGTACCCAAAGCCAATAAGGTTCCAGGGCACTGACACATGATAACCAAACTTACAAGAGACTGTTGAAGGAATCCAGTGAATGACTTGTTAATTTCCAGTGAAAAATAAAACTACGGAGTCAGCAGAAATACTTAGGACAGTTGGGCAGCAAGTTGGTGCCACCGGGGAGGTTGCATGTCCCCAGGAAATGAGCCCAGGGAGCCGGAGCAATGGAAAATTGGATCGTATCCACGGCAGTGGGGCCGGATGCCTGGGCGCTGCGTCTGGGGTGCGGGAGCCGCCGGCGCATTCCCTCCTCTCTGGCCCGGCTCCACGCCGGCCGCCCCGCTGACCCCCTCCCCAGCTCTGTGACAGCCCAGGCGTGTGCCCAACGCTGTGTCTCCACCTCCCCTCGCAGCACCTCCACAGACAGGGACAGAGTGACTCTGCAACAGACTGCTGCGTGCCTTTTTTTTAAACAGATGGGGTCTTGCTGTGTTGCCCAGGCTGGAGTGCAGTGGCACAATCACAGCTCCGTGCAGCCTGGAGCTCCTGGGCTCAGCCTCTCAGAGTGCTGGGATCGTGGGCGTGGGCCGCTGCACCCAGCCAGACCGCTTCGTTCTCATCTAAAGTTTAAAATGTCTGCACCTTGTGGACGGGCACGAAGCCCTGTGCCCCGGAGCGCCCGGCCCAAGTCTGCAACACACGGGCAGCGCTCAGACGCGTCTGGAGGCTGCTCGGCCGGGGGAGGCCACCCTGTCCTCGTCCCCGGAGGCTGACTTGATGATGCCTTTTCCAGTTGTCGTTCGCAGGGTGGCCCGTGTCTGATTTCTGGGGTCACTTCCTTTGCCCCCAGGCACTAAACAACACCGTGTGGGGTCCCGCCGAGCACTTAGTGAAGCCGCTGGCCTGCCTGGCGTAGACGCATGTGCCCGGGCCGGGGGCCCCTTCCCTGTCGGGGGGCCGGGGGGCTCGCAGGTTCGGAGGTGGCAGATCTGCTGTGGCTGAAACTCAGTTCACTGTTACTACCCAGATAGGAAGTGGGAAACCACTTAAGTGACTTTCTAAGGCTGGTTTCTCATAGATCAGCGTTAGCTCACGACAGAGGGGCATGGTAGAGGCCAAGCACGAGACGGTTATTAGAAACACGTATTTTCTACACTCTCTGAAGAGAAATAAGCAGGCCTGTCCAGCAGGGGAACCTGGCGGTACGTCTGGCAATTTGCAGAAGTGAATGTGCCGTGGGGTATCTAAGTTTTAAAAAGAAACACCATACGGGCCGGTTGGTTCTCAAACCAGGTGGGGCCCATGCAGGCGCCCAGGAGGGCCCAGGGGGGCTGTGCTGCTCCCGCTGCTCCCCCTCCCCTCCGCTGCCTAAAGGCAGGAAGGTCAGAGCTGTGATTGGGAGGTCAGAGCCGGGCCTGAGAGGTCAGAGCCGGGCTGGGAGGTCAGAGCCAGACAGAAAGGTCAGAGCTGGGCCCGGGAGGTCAGAGCCGGGACTGGGAGGTCAGAGCCGGGACTGAGAGGTCAGAGCCGGGACTGAGAGGTCAGAGCCGGACTGGGAGGTCAGAGCCAGGACAGAGAGGTCAGAGCCGGGACCAAGAGGTCAGAGCCGGGACCGGGAGGTCAGAGCCGGGACGGGAAGCTCCCTCTTCCCCATCTCGGAGGCACCAGCTGGGCCCCATGCCCATCTGGAGCCGGTTTTCCAAAATCACAAACTTGTTCATCTAAACTGAGGCAGGACCCAAGGGGGTCCAGGCCGGGGGCTCCACTTCCTCCCACAGCCGTGTGTCATGGACGCTGTGCTGCCGCCACCCCGGCTGGCTCGGGAGTCTTGGAGGAAGCGTCCTCTGCTGGCCCGGGAGGGGTGACTTCGTGACCTAGGCCACCCCGCCTCCCCAGGGACGCGCACCTCAGCCTGTGCACCGCCTCCCGAGGACGGGCACTTCACCTCACCGTGGGACCCCCTGGTGTCCCACGGGGGCTCCTGTCCCTCTGCGTGTCCCAGGCCCCTGGCCAGGTGACCGCCTCCCGTCCGTGCGCCAGGCAAACCCCAGCCTCTCGGGGAGCCTCGTCCACACCCGCCAGGTCTGCCCCTCACGGCCCAGGTGTCCCGAGCTGGGCCCCGGGCCCGCGGAGTCTGAGCGGGATGTTTCTTCTCTCCGCAGCAAGCCCTCCTGCTGGAGCAGCAGCGCATCCACCAGCTGAGGAACTACCAGGCGTCCATGGAGGCTGCCGGCATCCCCGTGTCCTTCGGCGGCCACAGGCCCCTGTCCCGGGCGCAGTCCTCGCCCGCGTCCGCCACCTTCCCCGTGTCCGTGCAGGAGCCGCCCACCAAGCCACGGTTCACGACAGGTAACGCGCTGGCCTCTCCCCGGCCGGGGGCGGGGAGCCCGTGCCATGCGCCGACACTGGCCTGCAAGGCTGCTCTGGGCACGCTGGCTGCGGGACAAGCAGACCGGTCACCGGGGGCCCTGCCCACTCCGCACCCCACATTCTATTATTTTGGGCCCCCATCATGGGCTCAAAAGCCCCGTTCTCTTTCCCAGAGGGCCGTGGTCTTCTCCAGGGAGCGTTCCCCCACCACGTGGGGGCCGCATGGGGGCTCCCCTCCAGGCTCGGCGGGAACAACGCACTTGCTTTTTCATGCACAACCTGTCCTTTGTACCCGGCCTACATCAGTGGCCTTGACTTTGAGACCCCAGTGACTCACTGGTGTCATTTGTGGACTGACCAGGTGTCAGTTGTACAAGAGCAGAGCTCAGTGGGTCCCTGGGGTCCCGCCTGTGCTGTCCCTCACCGCACCTGTCCCCACCCCTCGGGCCGGGGCAGGCCGCAGGCAGGGATGCTCCTTTTGCTCCAAAGTTGCCTCGCCAGGATCAGAACGAGAGCTGGGCAGGCAGGTGAGCGGGCGGGAGCCCGTGGCCCGGGCACAGGCAGGGCGGTCTGGGCGCGTGGCCTGGAGCTGCCTGGGGCCGGGAGGGCGCAGCCCCCCCCCCCAGCCCCCCAGCCTGCATGGTGGGAGCAGAGGGGTGGCAGCACCTGCCTCTGGGGACAGGCAGGGACTCGGGGACAGCTCTGCCCGTTGTTGTGATTTAATTCTTTACACTTAATAACACTGTTTTGACATACTAAGAGAAAAGTGTGAACACAGAATAGCTGCATCCTTCAAACGGTTCTCGCAGCACGTCCTGTCTGTCTGCGCTCTGCACACGCTGTTCTGCGCTCCGCAAGGTTCTCCTTCTCAGGTCCTAGGAGGATGCCGGTCGTGTTCAGAGAAAAATTTCAGTAGTGATTACCCAGAAATTAAAACGCTGCTTCTCAGAAAGGAAAGCAGAGAAAAACTGCAGCAGCTCACACAATCATGTGACCCTCCGTGGTGGCCTCCCCATGAGTCCTTGGCCACTGACTGAGATATTCATGTGTTCCTGAAAGGACACAGCCCAGGCGAGGGGATCCCGGAGCCACTCCAGAGGGACCCTGGCACCAGCCTGCCCGCCGGCTGGCCGGCGGGGACTCCTGGGAGGCCCAGCTTTGTGGTGGCCTTTCTCAGTCCGTCTTTCTTGCTCTTTTTCAGTTTGTGCAGCAGTGCACGCTCACCGTAAACGAATGGGTGTGATGGGAGCCCCTAGCAGATGCCCTTTGCCCCCGTCCCACCCCAGTGGAGTCCGTCAGTGCCTGGGTTTAAACCTCCCAGATCGATTTCCAGGCAGAGGCAGATAGACACAGGCACGTCTGCTGAGCCTGTGTTTTCTGCTAACGCTCCGCCCACTCGCAGCGTCTCCCCACATCTGTGCACGGCGGCGTAGCTCCTCTGTGAGCTGCCTGGCACCCGGGAGGCCCCACCACCTTCGGCCTCGGGAGCCCGTGCACTCCCCGCTCCGGTTCTCCGCCTGCCAAGGGATGCCAACCTCGCAGGGTCCAGCCACGCGCTCAGTGACTATCAGCAAACGCTGTCGTGCCGTGGTGCCGCTGTGGAATGGGCAGTCCAGTTCATGGTGTTGGCAGCCACCTGGTGGTTTATACACATGCACACATACACACGCACGCACGCACACGGCGGGCAGTTTGTGTCCATACGTAGACGTGTGCTTTGCCATCTCAAATTCCTGCACACACCTTCGTTCCTTTATGCCATAGTGCACTGGTCGCAGGTGTCTGTGTGTCCAGTCCTGTGAGCCTGCACCTGCCCAGCTGCTTTTTCACCAGAAACCCCACCCCCTAGCACTGCTTCACCAGCAAGCCCAGAATCCCCCAAGTGCAGGGAACTGACTGCCATTAGCCTGACTCATGAGAGACAGAGCCAGGAAGTTTGGGAAGTGATGTGCACGGAGGGCCAGTCCTCTAACTGGGCCAGGATCACCTTGAGCTGCACCTAAGCCTGGTTGGTGGCGCTGCCTCCCTGCCCGGTGCCGGAGCGCAGAGAGGGAGAGTCGCTTCCCAGAGTCAGAAGTCCTAGGTAGGGCGCGTCCCTCTGACGCCAGGCCCACGCTCCTCGGCTCTCTCCGCCCTCTCAGCCTGGACAAGCACATGCTGGCCGACAGCTGCCCCTCGCCAGGGACTTGCCCGTCACGATCCTGGAGTCCCAGGTGTGTAAGGAAGGGCAGGGGGCAGCCGCGCTGCCTGATGTCACTGGGGGCTGACCTTTCCCTCGTGGGCGAGGCCTGGCAGGCACAGTGGCCGTGCGTGGACCAGCGTGTCCTGGTATGGCCACCAGCACGTCCCTCCCAGCCCCAGACAGGCCAGGCACGTCCCCCTTCACTGCGGGCCACGTGGTCACAGGTGGCACCCGTCCCCGCAGTCTGAGCGTGCCACCCTTCCTCCACGCAGAGCCCCGGCCACTGGCGCTTGGTCCTGGGCTGGCCGGCTCCCTCCCGGTGGTCGCCTCCCCTGCAGTTGCTGTGGGCTCCCATTCCATCCTGTCGGGCTCGTGTCAGCTAGACCTGTGCTTCCGTGTTTGTGTTCGCTCTGTTCCACACGTGTGTCCAGCCACTCCGGAGGGTTCTAAGGGCAGGACGCAAGTCCTGTGTTTCTTTCAACTCTCGAGTACCTTGGACAGTTCTCCGTCCACCAGAGCTGCTGGGGACAGCGGTGGCCTGGGGCCAGACAGGCTTAGCTTGCGGAAGACCAGAATGGCTCCCTGCAGGCGTCAGCCCAGGCCTCCACACAGCCCCCCACGCGGCCCAGCCCTGAGGTCTTGCTGGGGGCCCCCGTGGGACCATGAGCGCGCGTGACGGACAGGCCCGGCCGCCTCTGTCTCGGCGTCTTCCTGGAGACCCGGCCTGGCCGCCGTCCGCTCTGGGGGAGGCGGCTCTGCTGCGGGCCTGGCGGCCTTCCCGGGGGCAGGTCGCTGGGCAGCCCCTGACGCGGCGTCTCTGCCCGCCCAGGCCTGGTGTACGACACGCTGATGCTGAAGCACCAGTGCACGTGCGGCAACACCAACAGCCACCCCGAGCACGCCGGGAGGATCCAGAGCATCTGGTCCCGCCTGCAGGAGACCGGCCTCCGCGGCAAGTGCGAGGTAAGGCGGCAGGGTGGGGTCACCTGAGCTGCAGCCGACGCTCGAGGTGGCGTGATGCACGGTGTCGATTGTCGCGCTCTTGCAGGCCCCCGGCAGGTGGGCTTTCTAGGTTGTGATCGCCTGCAGGGGCTGAGGGCTGGGGGACCACCGGGTGGGCGGATGGGTGGGCAGGCGGCCTTCCGCCCAAGCCCACAGCCTCCCTGCAGGAAGCTGCCCCTGCTGTCCTGTGCCCCTTTCCGTCATGCGCCCCTGGCCAGCGTGTCCTCGCCTCCACGGCTGTCCCCGTTTCCTTCCCGCCACTGCCCCGGGAAGGAGGGAGCTCCTGCTAGGCCGCCAGGACGCGCCGTCCAGAGGCCCCGGGGAAGGTCAGACCGTGTCTCCGACGGGGCCTGTCGGCTTTTCCTCAAAACAGTGTTCCCTTGTGAACACCCTCAGTGCTGCTCCCAGCACAGGAGGGTCGCCCAGGCCTCGGGTCACTCCCCGGACGGTTAAGGTGCCAGGGGCTGGGGGTGGTCCGAGGGTGAAGTCGCAGACGTGGGCTGGGCTGCTCTGAGCGCGGCTCACGCACAAGGCCCCGCCCGCTCCATAGAGTCACGTGGGGATGTTTCAGAGCCATGGGGTTTCTGGCTGGTCCTCAGTTTCCCAGGCCACCAGGGGATGGTAGAGACTGTGCTCACTCTCAGGGAAGGAGGCCAGGCCCCCACTGACAGGGACCAGGACTCGTCTGCCCAAACCCGGCCCCAGGGGCCTCCCGGGCCCACGAGGGCAGGAGGGCTCAGCCCAGTGGCGTCCTGCCCCTGCCCTGTGCCCTGCAGGCGGCTCTCCCGGGGAGGGCTCATGGGGCAGTTACATTCTGGGGGTGGGGTGGGGGTGGCCAGGCCCCGCGCACCCCACGAGGGCTCCACTCTCTGGGAGCCGCTGGCCCTGGGCAAGGTGCCCTTTGCTCGACTGTGGCATGGGGCTGGCAGCGCCTGTCCCCAGCAGCGTGCTGGGATCACAGTGCCCTGCCCACGCCAGTGCCACCGAGGAGACTGCCCCCCAACACCAGAAACCCCACCAGGCTGGCGCTCGGGTGGGCAGAGCATCCACGTCCCTCCTCCCACAGCCCCGGGTGCCCGCCGGGGCCAGCGCCCGAGCACGCGTGGCAGAGACGGGCGAGCACGACCTGGAGCCCCTCGGAGAGCCTGGCCCGGTCACGGCCAGTCCCCTCCTCTAGAAGCTGGGAGGTCCAGGGACAACTCAGCGTGTGGCCCCAGTTTGCTTCCCCGGTTCTCTTGGGGACACACAGGTTTCCGGGAGAGCCTCACAGGCAGGCACAGCAGAGTCAGCAAGGCCGGGACGGCTGTGCCACTGGGGGGCAGCATCGCCCAGCGGACCGGGCTGTCTCCAGGCTCCGCCCTCCGCAGGACCCGATGCCCGCTCCCCTCCAGGGGCTGCCCCAGCCTCCCCGAGGCCCGGGTTCCCCACCGCCTGCTTTCTCGTCCCTCTCTGCTTCCGCCTCTTCCCTTCCCTGGGAGGATCCTCGCAGGGTGGGGACTCAGGTGTAGATTGTTAGCCAGAAAAGCAAACATGGGCAGGTAGGAGGGAGGACATGAAAACTCAGGGAGGAGACAGAGGCCCTCGCTGCCCCCCCCCCCGCCTGCCGTTGGTGCCACGGGTGGCAGTGCCCCGTGTCTGGGCCAAGGCTGGCAGGGGCTCCATGGCCGTCGGGCAGGGGGATCAGACGGAGCCTGGCAGGAGAGCTGGGGGTAGACAGGTGGCCTGGACGTGACCATAGAGCAGTGATGCTGATGCCAGACCCCGGGACTGTCCCCAGAGCCAGGCAGCCTCGCTGCAGTGACACCTCCCTGGCAGAGCCCGTCCTGGTAGCTCAGCCCACGGGCACAGGGTCAGAAGCTGGCAGGGACCTGCTGGGCCCAGCGCACGCCTGGGCCTCCCTGGGGGCAGAGCAGAGGGGCTGCAGGTGCGGGACACAGACCATCGGGGCCCCAGCAAGAGGAGACGGGTGGGCCCCCAACCACGTGGAGGCCACAGCAAGGCTGGAGCCCAGGCCTTGGGGCCAGGACCTCATGGCCACCGCCCTCCCTCTGGACAGACAATGCCAGGGGTCCTGAGGGTGGCTTCTCTCCGAGCGCTGCTGTGTGGGCGCTTGGCGCTGTGGGGAAGGACGGGAGTGGGCTGGGAGATCTCTTCTGCAAGCTCAGGACCCTCTTCTCTTGGGGGGGCCAGGCCAGCAAGACGTGGCCTCTGACCCAGCTCCTCCTCGCTTTGGCTCACCTGACAGTAGCCCACCGGTGGGAAGCTGTGCGCAGGTTACAAGCAGTTACGGGTCCTCCCGCCAGTTCACAGGGACCTGGAAGCTTCAGTGCACAGCCCCGAGTACAGGCCACGCTGTGCGGGCCCTGCCCTCCACGGAGGCCTTACGGGGCCCAAGCCCCTCCTGCCCGTGTGTGCGCCCCGCTGGGTGCCCGCCTGTCCCCTGGGTGCGGCTGTAGGAAGGGGGGGAGGGGAAGACGCACCAGAGACCAGGGCCACGCCAGGCATTCTCTTCCTGCCTCTGCAGCCTGGGGTTGGGGCTGTTAGGGCGTTGGCTACTTTGTCTCAGGAGTTCAAAGGGAGACAGACGAGGTCAGCCTCCCAACAGGAGCGGCCAGAGGCGCCATTGCTAACCGCGCATGCGGCCTGGGTGCTCGAGTCACCGCACGGCCCTTACTGCCTCAGGGCCACACCTTTTCTGTCTTCGTCTTGCATATTTTGAGGATGGGTATTTTACACTCTTATTTGTCTTATTTTAATATTCCGCTTAATTTGCAAGTTCTCCCTTTGGTCTGACTTGAAATCCCTATTGCTGCTATTGAAACTCTAATCCAGTGCTGGGTAGCTTTTACGTGGGAGAGCTCACGTGGCTGCCGTGGCCTTGCTGTTCTCCCACCTTGAGTGCAGGCTGCGCAGCCTCCTGACACCGCGTGGCGCGACTCTCGGGGACCCCCACGCAGACCTCTCCAAGCAGGGCCTGCCGGACACCTTCTGTCCAGATGGAGCTTGGCCCTGCCACACGGCGTGGCTGCGGGGATGGCAGTGTTCCGAGGGGTCATTCAGAATGAGGGTCTCCGAGCAGCCGCCCAGGGCCCAGCGCATCCCACGGAGTGCACGCCTCCCGTGTGGACACCGGCTTACATCTCGAAGTAGAAATGACACTGGGTTGGGAAAGGGATCATAGACAGGTTTTCATTGGGTAGAGACAAGTCCCAGGAGCGGATCTCCCCTGCCCAGGGCGCCTGCCCTCCGCTAAGCCACCCACTTCCTTCTCCGCCTGCGTGGACCAGGCCCAAGACCCAGAGTGTCCTGCGAGAGAGCCCCCGCTGGGGCAGCTGGAGGCCCAGAGCCTCCACCAGCACTGGACGTGGGTAGGGCCCCCGGACGCCCTGCCACGGGCATCGCTCACAGGCGTGGACACTGGGGCCTGCAGGAGGCTGGTGGACGTGGGCCGGGTCCCTGCTCCTGCCTGGTGAGAACGGGCTCAGCCATGGTGGTGGTGGTAGGGGGGTTCCTCATGGTGGCCCAGCCCTGGAGAGCCCGTCTCCACGTGGAATGCTAGCTCCAGTCTCTGTCCGAATCCACCGGCCTTTTAAAAGCTTAGGTAAATGTAGTTTAGCTGAAGGAGAGTCATCTTTCTGTGAATTTCGGGGGAAAGTCTGAAAACTGGCCCAGATATCTCGGTTAGAGGACCGTCCGCAGCGCAGAGAAGCGCGGCTCACCCAGGTGGCGGCCGGGCAGATCCTGGCTGTGCAGCAGTGTGCCGACCCGCGCCGTCTGCGGGGAGGCTGCCTCACCCTGGGGCTCGGAGACCCTCGGGGGCCGATTTCTAGTTTCCCACGATCACGAACCGAGTGAAGCAGCACAGGCTGCCTCTGTCAGTTCCCCTCTGTTTTAAGACCAGACCCCAGCAGTCGGAAAGCAAAGTAATAATTTGACGCCAAGTCACTTATGTGACAGTGAAGGGTAACGCACTGGAGGCTGGAATTATTTTTTTTTAATGTTTTTTCAAAGCTATGATTAAAGTATAAGCCCTCTAAAATATTTCTTAAATATTGTGTTGGGTGATGCTGCTTTTTATTTTGCAATAATGAAATCACCTGGGGCTTGTTCGTGTCATCAGGGTGGGCGGTGGCTTTGGTGGGAGCTGCTGTCTGCTGCAAGGGGTCCCACGTGAGCGTGCCCTCCCCTTCTGTCCCCGCAGAGCATCCGCGGACGGAAGGCCACGCTGGAGGAGCTGCAGACGGTGCACTCGGAAGCACACACCCTCCTCTACGGCACAAACCCCCTCAACAGGCAGAAACTGGACAGTAAGAAACTTCTAGGTATTTCGAGATCTTCCTTACCTCCCGTGTTGGGTCTGAGATCACCCGAGCTTGTGTGTCCAGCCCTGCGGCTGGGGTGGCTGTGGGTGTCTCGCCCCAGCTCACAAGGTAAAGAGCCTGGAGAGCTGCCGGCTGGGGTGGGAGTGCCCAGTAGCGAGGACGCTGTGTAGGCGAGGGCTGGGAACCCTTGGCGTAGACGACTCTCAAAGCAGAGTGTAGACTCTGGGAGCCCATCAGGGACAGTCCCGGCTGCTGCTCAGGGCGAAAGGCTGTTGTTTTCTGGGCTCTGCCTGCCAGGCGGCCCCCACGTGCGTGGGTCGGGGGAGATTTTGGCCTCATGGAGAGAACCTTCTAACAGGAGCAGTCCTGCCTCGGGAGGTGGCAAGACTCTTCCAGGGTGTCGTCAGCGGCGGCGGGGGGACGTCTGACAAACTCGCGGCTCACGGGCTCCCTAGACTCGGACCTGGGGACGGGGCTCTGCGGGCTACCCGGGCGCAGACCGCAGACCTGGGGACAGGTGCTCTGCGGGCGCCCCGGGCGCAGACCGCAGACCTGGGGACAGGTGCTCTGCGGGCGCCCCGGGCGCAGACCGCGACCTGGGGATGGGTCCTCTGCATGCTCCCTGGGCGCAGACCGCGGACCTGGGAACAGGTCCTCTGCGGGCCCCCCGGGCGCAGACCGCGGACCTGGGGACGGGGGCTCTGCGGGCCCCCCGGGCGCAGACCGCGGACCTGGGGACGGGGGCTCTGCGGGCCCCCCGGGCGCAGACCGCGGACCTGGGGACGGGGGCTCTGCGGGCCCCCCGGGCGCAGACCGCGGACCTGGGGACGGGGCTCTGCGGGCCCCCCGGGCGCAGACCGCGGACCTGGGGACAGGTGCTCTGCGGGCCCCCCGGGCGCAGACCGCGGACCTGGGGACAGGTGCTCTGCGGGCCCCCCGGGCGCAGACCGCGGACCTGGGGACAGGTGCTCTGCGGGCCCCCCGGGCGCAGACCGCGGACCTGGGGACAGGTGCTCTGCGGGCCCCCCGGGCGCAGACCGCGGACCTGGGGACAGGTGCTCTGCGGGCCCCCCGGGCGCAGACCGCGGACCTGGGGACAGGTGCTCTGCGGGCCCCCCGGGCGCAGACCGCGGACCTGGGGACGGGGCTCTGCGGGCTTCCGTTGTTCCTCATCTCCTGCCCAGCGTCCCACGTACCCTGAGCCAGTCAGCCGCGGACGGCCGGTGTCCTCCCGACTCTGCGCGCAGGGAAGGGGCCCACGGCGGCTGTGCCCTGAGCTCGGCCCGGGAGGCGGAGGGGAGGGCCTGGGTCCCCAACTCCGGGTCTCGGGGGAGGAAAGGCTGTGCTTGGCGGCTCCCTGCGTTTCTCGTGGCGACACTGCGGAAGGCCTGCTCAGGCCACGCGGGCAGAGCCTCACGGGGGTCGAGGGTGGACGCCTTTGTGCCCACGCGTTTGCTCGCCGGCTGCTTCCTAGCTCGCTCACACACGCGTCACTCACGCATTCGCGCAGGCGTGCACGTGTCCGCGCATGCGTACGCTTGGTTGCGCAGGCGTGCACATGTCTGCGCATGCGTACACTCGGTCGCGCGGGCATGCACTCGGTCACGGAGTAGGTCCTACGGGGTGGAAGTGGGCCCTGCCCTGGGCGTGCGTGGAGCCCGGAGGACACGTGACGCTGCGTCCTGGGTCCTCGCAGCCCGGGGCATCTGGGCTTTCCAAAGGACGTGCCCTCAGGTTTGGGGCGGGCAGGACAGGAGTCTGCAGCGGCGGGACTCGGGGCTGGGCGGCAGGTGGGCCGTGGTCTGGCCCGGCAGGTGGGCCGTGGTCTGGCCCGGCAGGTGGGCCGTGGTCTGGCCCGGCAGAGGCCGAGGGCGCCGGGACGGCTACCACCGACTCAGCTCGCAGACGGCAGCCGCAGAGACCTGGCCTGGGGGCAGTGAGGGACTCAGAAGAGGGACCGGGCCAGAGTTGGCAGGGGCTTCTGGGCTGCGACCCCACAGTCCGAGACGGCTGCTTCCTGCGGCCTCTGCAGAAAGGGCACAACGGGTCCCTGCGCTGGGGACTTCGGGTCCAGATCAGGGCGTGGGTGCCAGTCCGCTCCCCTGCCAGGCTCCCGGAATGCCGGTCTTTACTATCCAAGACGGAGACGCCTGTTCAGGGATCTGCCCAGCCCAAGGAAGCCGGCAGCAAGGGTTCCCCAGAACACAGCCCCCAGGATCCCCAATACTGGAGCCTCCGATTAATAAACCCCACGTGCCCAGAGCGTCCAGCCAGCAGTTCTCACGGCCCGCGACAGGAGGGGGTGACCGGGGAGTTCCCGGGGCCTGGGCAGCTGCTGAGCAGGGACGTGGGGACAGACACGGAGCCAGGACTGCAGGAGGTGGGAGGCGGGACCTGAGAAACCGCAGCTGCCTCGCGTCTTCAGCGCGGACGCCTTACGGCATCACAGGCAGAAGATAAAAATTGAAAACACGACCACAGAAATCCACTGGTGGAAGACGAGTTGAGGAGATCTCCCAGAAAAGGGAGCGAAAATGTGAGGGAGCTGGGAAATCGGAAACGGGAGGGGAAGACTAGGAAGGCCAGAGGTCGCTGCGGGGAGCAGGAGGAGGCCCTAGGCTGTGGCACCCACCGCCCAGCTCCAATGGACTCTCAGACTCGGGACAGAGACCAGCCGGGTTCCAGAGGGAGCCAGGGCGCCTGGGCTTCTCCTTAGCGCACTGGGCTGCGCCCTCCCATCCGCCCCCTCGCCCGCCAGGCGTGGGGGGGCAGGAGCGTGGGGCGGGGCATCCCTGGCGGGCAGGGGCTGGCATTCTCCCTTCGGAGGGATCTTTCCCAAGGAGCCCCTGGAGGACGTGTGTGCTCCACCACAGCTCGGGGGAATCGGGAGGCCGGTGCCCGGGGTGGTCGGGGACAGCAGGCCCTGTGGAAGCAGCCAGACCAGCCTGGGCAGTGTGGCCGGGAGCTGGCCGGCCGGGCTGTCCCTGTGAGATGTGGGAGGCCCTTAGCGGAGGTCGGGATGCTCGTCGCAGCCTCGCAGCTCTGCGCCTCCCTGCAGGCCGGCTGCTGCGCCTCACCCCCGCGGCCTCCACGCTGTCAGCCGGAGTGGGGGAGTCCTGGTGGGCTCAGGAGAGAATCCCGGTCCACACCCTGCCAGGGGCTCTGCTGTCATGAGCTTCGTTCCCTGAGATGCACTGGGAACCCCAGGAAGCTGCCGCCAGAGTGCGGCCCTGCAGCCTGTCTGGGCCTGGAGCCGTCACCGAAGGGAGGCATTTTGTGTCTGCTCACAGTGGGCTTGTCCCTGCTGCTTGGCCGTTTCCCGAAGCTTGGGCATCACGGCTTCGGGCGCAGCCCTGGGAGGTGGGACACGAGACGCCCGGGACAGCCGGCAGGAGTGGGGACGCCCCCTCTTGTCCTTAGTCGCACTGTTCCGTGACGAAGCTGCGTGCAGCGCGTGTGGACTCTCCCGCGTGCAGGCGGTCCCCGTGTGCCCCACGCACTCAGAGCCACAGGATGTCCCTGCTGCCCGGCCCCTGCCCCACACCATGGAGCAGGACTCCAGGACAGGGACAGGGCAGAGCGGGAGACTGAGCTGGCCCCGGACAGGGGAGCTGGCGCAGCTGTCTCCAAGGAGGGGGAGAGCGCTCCGGGGGCACAGGTGGCTCCCGGGTCCTAGACGGGGGTTGGTACAGGGAGGGCCGCCAATCCAGACAGCACGGGGAGGAGCAGGAGAGGCAGAGTGCGCCAGCCAGGCCGGGAAGGAGCCTGTCGGGACGGGGCAGCGTGGACGGCGGCAGGCGGCCTCAGCTAGGAGCTGCGTGAGCAAAGGCTGTGCGGCCGAGGCCCAGGCCAGGTCCCTGCCCCCTTGGGATCTTCCAGGTCCTTACCAGGCACCCAGCTGCCTGGAGTGTTCTCCAGCGAGGGGAGGCCGCCGTGGGTCCCAGGACAGGAGGAGCCCTTCACTGTGCCGCGAAGTCACCAGTGCTGCCGCGCAGGGCTCAGCGGGCCTGGGGCGCTGCGGGGCGGCGGCTCTCCCCTGCACGCAGCTGCTCCGTCTCCCCCCAGAAGGGCAGCCCGGCCATCCCGACACTAAGGCGTCTGTTCTCCAAGGGCCCCCCCCACGGCCAGGGGTCCCCAGCACGGTGGCCTCCCAGACCCGGGGCATGCAACAGGCCAGAGGAGGCCTCCATGTCGGAGGTGAAGGCAGGCTCACTCCACCCGCGGGAGAGCCTTGCAGGTTCCTGCCCCAGTTCCAAGCTAGGTTTCAGACAGACTGTCCGGAAGGAACGGGGAAATCAGACGCGTGGTGTCCTTGGGGAAAAGCGAAGGGCAGGTCTGCGTAGCTCGGGGCTTTCTTACCAGCCGGCCGCCGCCCACTGGGCGGGCCCTGGCCCTGGTCCTGCTCCCGGCCAGCGGGGTCCCCCGAACCCCCTCTTGCTTCTGGCGCCTGTGTTGGAATGTTTTCCCAGCATGCTCTCACCCCACTCCCATCCCCCGTAGGCAACCACTTGAACATACTTAGCGTTTCTTTAGTTAACAGAGCGTTCGTTGCAAAGCGGATGTTGTTTTGTGTGTGTGTTTGTATTACATCAGCGACGTCAGTAACCGCTCCATTTCCCTTTCTTTCCTGAGCTCTGTGTTTAAAAGTCTCTTCCTGTTGCTATGAGGATGATTTAAGCCATTGCCTCTCACCACTTGAAATCGATTTTCGAATGTCTGACAGTTGTCCTGACCATGAAATTTCATTATCCTCAGTCTCAGAATTTCAGACATAGTGATAGCGGGTGATCATCTCAGATTCTGTTAGTGTAACCCTAATTAGGTGTTCAGACACTGCTGTGTGATTTCCCTTCCTCCTCTAATGGAATCCACAGGTTTCTAAGCCACACGCAAAAGGCCCTTTGTGGTCGCTCACTGATGTGAAATGCCACCCCCGCGCTGCGTGCCCGTCTGCGGTGGACAGGGACACTTGAGGCGGCGGACACAGCGCTGCGTCAGGAGGGGGTGCCGGGCCCCTGGGCGAGAGCACTGGTGACCCCCAGGGAAGGGCCCAGGATGACCCTCCACCCTGAGGGCCTGGCCCACGCCGGGATAGTGGCACTGACAGAAGAACAGTCAGCATCTTGCCCGGCCCGGTCCCAGGCAGGGGACGCCCGCCTGCCTGCTGGGAACGGGCACAGTGAGGGTCACCAACGCCTCAGGCCCGTCCCCAGGCCGGAAGGTTCCATGGCCCGGTCCAGGTGACTGTGACCCCAAACCGCAGGAGGCAGTGCAGGGACAGGCCTGGGCTCCAGGCGGATCACAGACACTTCTGGGGCGGGGACGTGGCCGAGGGGCTGACGCGGACACTCGGGTCTCTGTTACCAAAGCAGCTTCCCTGTGGCTCCGCGCCCCGCCACCCGCCCAAGCGTGGGGCGTGCGTGTGTGGATACGTGACCGTGCGCCTGGTCTGGTGTCTGTTCATCGCTTGCTGGGTGATGATGAAACGTGCAGGCGACTTATCACTTTAATACACACGTCGTTGGCTATGATTTGAAAATGAGAAATTCAGTCTCTTACAGAGCCCCTGACTTGCATGTCTGCACACACGCGTGTGTGAATTCACACAAACACTGGGAGAGCGAGCTCTTTCAGTCCGCAGCCCTGCTGTTCCCGCTTGTTCGTCTAGAGAGTAATGTCAGGTCTGCTCGTGGAGCCACTCCGAGCCCCGGGGGGCCACCGAGGGCCATTTACTGCTCCTCCAAGGCGGAGCGGGACGCCCGGCCCGCTGTGACTCCAGCGATGACGTTGACCGTTAGGTGACCTTGCTGCAGGACAGTCTGCTGCTTATGCCCGTCACCTCCCGGCCCAGTCTTGTCCCACCAGCCCGTCAGCTCCTCTGCCCGCCACACCCGCCACGGCCCAGCACCTGCCGCGGGCCAGGCGTGCTGGCCAAGCAGGCCTCTCCGTGGCCTCATCCGTCTCTCCCTGCGCTCGTTGGCACAGAGGAGAGCGGGCAGACGTGCGCTGGCTTCGGGGACAAGCGCCAGCCGCTCGGGGCTCTGGGAGGAAGCAGTTGGCTGAGGCCTGGAGGGGAGTGGAGGCTGGTGAGAGGCCGGCCCGGGTGGCACCCAGGAAGGCGGAGGCCACAGCGGTGCCGTGGCTCTAACCGGGCTTGAGGACAGGACCGGCCGAGAGCCTCGGGGAGAGCCTGGGTCTGGCTGTCGTGTGGCCCCGGCCAGGGCTGGGGACGAGTCGGGCGCAGACACGCATTCGCAAGCGCCGGGCCAGCGCGGAGCTGCAGCGCAGGTGCTCTCTGAGTCAGGCCGGCCGCTCCCAGCACGAGGGATTCTGTTCGGAAATGGGGACATTTCGCAGCTTTTCTGGAAGGGTGGCTGCGGTGCCGCCCGCTGCTCTCCTACCCCACCCCTGCCGGCGTGGCAGCCCCGGCCTCGGGAAGTGGGCATGGGCACTCTTCCGTGGCACAGAGCTGGCGCCACGCCTCCGTCCTCCTTGCATGTCGTGTGGCCTCCGCAGAGCGGGAAAGGCCAGAGCCCGGTGGGCCAGCTGTGGGCACGGGGCCTTCCGCCGGGGGCCTAGCTGGGCCAGCTGTGGGCACAGGGCCTTCCGCTGGGGGCCTGGCTGGGCCAGCTGTGGGCACTGAGCCTTCCGCTGGGGGCCTGGCTGGGCCACTGTGGAGCGTGGGGTCTACCCGACGGGTGTTTGTGGGGCTCCTCCACGCCAACTGCGCTCCTGCGGCTTCTGGTGCGGCGGCGGCGACTGCTCTTGCCAAGCGCCACCTGCAAAGGGCTCTTCTTGTTCATGCCAAGGTCACCGGTCTGGCCAGGGCCACACCCAACCCCGAGGCCAGTCTCCTTCCTTGAGCGGGAGCTGCGGTTCCAGATCGGGCGGGGCGGAGAGGCCTCCCAGCTATGGGCACAGCCTGCCCCGTCCAGAGAGTGGGGCCCCAGGCTGGTCCAGGAACCTGCTAGATCCGGCAGGCGAGCAGCAGCCCTTGGCCACAGCACGGATCAGCCCAGGCTGGGGGTGTGGAGGGCGAGGGGTTGGGGGCCCAGGGCAGCAGCCAGGGTGGCAGGCCCGGCCGCCCATCGGGGTGGGGTGTCTCTCACAGACAGGCACGTTTTAAGCTGGTCGCCTGCGGTCAGCCAGGAGTGGGACCCAACTGCAGAGAGACTCTGTCCCCACACCGGGAGCACCCTCACTGGTGCAGGCACGAGTCCCGCGGCTGCGGGCGGTGTTGGGGTCCCGCCTCCCTGTGGGGAGACCCGGACCCAGACGGCAGTTCTCTGTCCCTGGTCAGCACAGTCCACGCTTGGGGGCAAGGAGGGCCATTGTAGTCATGTTTCCAAGAGACTGTTCATGGGAGCCCCCGGGAGCCAGGATGGGATCCCGGGACAGGACTTGGGGGGCAGATGAGCGTTCAGGAGCACAGGGTCCCCCCGGGGTGTGGGGGCAGGGCTGGGGCCGGGGTACCCTGTGCTCCCCCAGCCCCAAAGGACTCGCTGGTGCCATGAGAGTCCGATCGTGCCCAGCAGGGCCGTGGCCTGGCCTCGCCCTCGTAGAGAGCCGGCACCTCCATGGCCGGACACCCACCTGCAGCAGGGCCCCTCGAGGTGCCGGGGGCAGCCGCCCCAGGGAGCGGCGTGTTGTGCGTGTCCCAGGCACCGAGTGTGGCCCCGGCGTTCCCAGCGCCATGCCGCGTTCCGCCCGCCGTGGCCGGGCCTGTCTGACCGCCCCCTCTTTCCGCAGGCTCTCTGACCTCGGTGTTCGTCCGGCTCCCCTGTGGCGGCGTCGGGGTAAGTGTCTCTGCCGTGTTGGTGCCGCCCTGTGTCCCCTGGGGTCCCCGCCACAGCAGCAAGACCACAGAGCAGTGACTGCTGCCAGGTGTGTCCCACACTCAGCCGGTGGCCGCGCTGCCACGTGGGGCTTCTAAGGCCGCAGGAGCCCGGGGCGTCTGGCAGCCTGGCTTGGGCACGTCCCTCGGGGAAGGCCACCCATCACGTGGGGTGGGGCTCTGGGGGGCCGTGGTGTGCAGGACCCCGCGTGCCGGCTGGTGTCTCACCTCTCCCTGCCCCCGGCAGCAGCCTGTGCACTCGGCGTGGACACGGCCTTGACAGGACGTGCGCGTGATCATGTGTCCATGTCTACACCGAGCCGGGGTGAAGCTCTCGGGGCAGGGATGTGGTGCATGCCGTGTGGCGTGTGTGAGGCGGCCACGGGCCGGGCCTCCCTTCCACGCAGACGTGGCTGGAGCCTGGTGTGCGCCGCTCCTCGGGCAGGGCGGGGCTGGACAAACTTCCCGGGGACGACGGGTCTCCCGGTGCCGGGCTCTGACGCACACACGTGTGCATGGAGGGCAACGGCAGGGCACCGCGGAGTGAGGGTGCGGCCCCTCGCCCGGCCCGTCCACCGACCCTCGCGGTCCCAGAGCACAAAGAAGCGCCAGGGACGGTCACGGCAGCGAGGCGGACGGGAGACGGTGGACGGCAAGACTGCGGGCGTGTGTGTGACCGCGGATCGCAGGGTGCAGCCCAGGTCTGGATTCTGTTATGGAAATGAAACAAAATTGTTTTCTTCCTGAGTCTTTACAGAAATCACCGCTTTGAAAATTATCCCGTCAGAAAGAGAATAAAGGGCATTTATTCATACCGCCACCAAGCCCCCCTAGAGTTATTTTATTTCGTACTGTAAATAGGCTGCAATCTTTTAATTCGGGGCAAATTTTTGGCCAGACTTGAAAAGATCTGGATCTGCACTGCCCTGCAGCCAGCACGCCTGTGCACGGCAGAATTTATAATTTGCAAATGAAAGCTAAACGCAGGGTCAGCCCCGGGGATGCAGCCCAGGCAGCCCCTCCCGAGCACTGAGTCCAGATCCCAGGCGCAGCGGCCGAGCAGAGCTGTACCCCCGTCCGGGCACAAAGACGGGCCCGTGCACAGAAGCAGCCGGAGCGGGTTGGCGGCCGAGCCGGGCGGAGAGTGCCCGGCAGAAGCAGCAGTGGAGAGCGGGGTCCTTGGCTCCTGTTTCTTCCCGTCGTTTTCCGCAATGACCTCTAATAGGAAGACACAGGCGGTGGCACCGTCCCCTGCCCTGGCCTTGGGGTGGACTGGCCGTCACTGGCACAGGTGCAGTCTGCCTGTGCCTCAGTGTCCCTTCGAAGCCAGGGGCCAGCCCTTCGTGGTGTCGTCCCAGGAGCCACAGTGTCCTCGGGGGGAGATGGCAGACAGGGAGGGCTGCCCCACCCCCTACGCGGCTTTTCGCTGGCATTTGGGTCATGTAGTGGCGCCATTAAAATCTAAAACTCATCCTTCCTTAACCGCCGATGCAGGCTAAAAATTGTTTCGAGCTTTTTTTCAAACCAAATAAACTTCTGCCTCATTCCTCTCCCTGTTATCACAAGTTTCAAATGCAGGAGGAGGTTGGTGTCCTGAACCTCCCTGCTGACCCGGGCCCTGCGCGGCTCCGGGTGCGCCCAGCTCTCCTCGGCCCCCAAATCACCACCCGCGGCGTGTCCGAGCTCCGTGAGGTTCTCTGTGGGAGTCTCTCTCCCCGTTTCTCCTCCTCCTTTTCTCTGTCTTTCCTGCACAGAGCCCGCGTGAGCCCCACCTCCTCTATGACCGCTTTCTGCGTGAGTGAGGCCTTTCTGCTGCCGGGGCCGCGCTCCCGCTCCCCGCCACCACCCCCTGGGAGCAGCAGGAGGGGCAGTGGCAACCTGGGAGCCTGCAGTGGGCTGGGGGTTTGTCCAGGAGCTTCTGAGGCCCGGGGTCACGCAGGAGGGGCACGGCTGGGCCTCCAGACACGGGCGCCCCTGGTGCCCAGCGGCCAGGGGGCCGGAGCAGCGAGACAGGCCCTTCATGGCTGGGGCTCGGCCTTTCCCTTCCTTGTCATGTGTCCTTAGTCCTAAAGCCCCGGCCATCGCATTTTGAATGGAAACAATCTCCGGGTGCTTTAAGCCAAACCACTGTCCTCACGGGTGCAGCCCTGGGCCTGGCGCGCCCGGGACCCTGCCACCCACAGAGGGCCAGGGCGGCTGGGGCGCTCTCCTGACTGGTCCGTTTGATGCTGTTGGACCAATTCTCCAGCTGAAGTAACCGGCCCCGGATGGGGCTATTTTGTGGCTGCTCCAGTGAATAACAATGTGGCATTATTTGGAATAGAGGCCACTCTTTACAAGTCGAGCATTAATGCCGTGGAGAGCAGGCAAAGTGGGGAGCGTTCCGACATTTGGAAGCTATTTAGAGAGCATAGAAGTTCGGTTGTTGAAAAGAGTAACCGCCGCCGAGTGCACTCTTCAGGAAATGTCTCCGGCCCGTGTAAATGCACTTTAAATCGCCTTGCTTTGAAGACGGAGCTTCAAGACTGCCTGGAAAGAGACCCCTCCCTCCCTCCCACGTGACGGTCGGCGCCTGTGGACCGGCTCGCAGGCCTCGCGGGGGCAGGCGCCTGGGCGCGCCGGGGCCGGGGCGGAGGAGGGCAGGGCAGGGCAGCGTGAGAAGCAGGTCCTCCCATGGAGCCAGAAACACGGTGGGAAAGTCGAACACGCTCGTCCCGGCTCTCGGGACCCTCGCTGAGCTGGGCACGTCCACAGGAAGGACGCGTGTCCCAAGCCCGTCTGCCCGGGCAACGGCTGGCCCACGGCGTCCTGTCCTCGAGGGAGACGGGGAGGCTGCCCAGGCCTGGCGGTGGCCGCGTGACTCCTCGCAGCTCTCTGAGCCCCCGGGGTCCCCCGGGAGACTGTTCTCCGCAGGACCGGCTGTCAGCGTCTCTGTCCTTCTCGCCATTGGCAGCCAGGACTAAAAATTCTAACATGCCGAAATAAATAAATGAACCAATACACAAACAAGCTGTTTGGCGTGTCTGCATGAAACACGTTTCCTGTTTGAAGTAGAAAAGACTGGCGTCCAACCTGCTGTGTCCCCAGGGGCAGAGCAGGTGGCTCTCCCAGGCCCAGGCCCGTTTCCACTCCTGTTGGTATTTGAATTTTCCGGTTAGGTTCAGCACAGGACAAAGCAGAGATGTGAGGAGACGCCTGCTGCTGGTCCCTCTTAACAGTTCATGTTGCTGATTGTCAGTGCAGTTGACTGTCCCTTGTCCTAAATGCTTGGGACCGGAGTGTTTCAGATTGCAGGTGTTTTCCAGACGTTGGGATATTCGCATTATACTTACTGCTTCAGCATCCCTATTAAGAAAATCCGAAATCTGCAACACTGCAGCGAGCATGGTCTTTGGAGTGTCACGTGGGCACTCAGAAGGTTTCAGACTTCGTAGCAGTTCAGATTTTCAGATTAGAGATACACAACTCGAATGGCTCTCTTAGCTGGGGTTGCCGTCGAAAGAACAAAAAGGAAATGGGCAACCCTGACATCCTCTCTGTTCGCTCCCCGTGTATCGGAGCAGTTGAAAGAGGATTCCTCAGAACCAGTGAAAACACACATTGCCTTCTGGTGTTTTCACTTTTATTTTTCCACTTAGCATTTTGTGGCATGTCTCAAGAAGAAACAAGCCCAGATGTGGTCCTGGGGTTGCAGAGACAGAGCCACAGGTGCCCGGGGCCCACGGCGGCACGGCCCACCCGGGGCGGCTGTGAGGGTGGCCACGGGCATCACCTCACCGCGGCGTTGTTCCCACAGGTGGACAGCGACACCATTTGGAACGAGGTGCACTCGTCGGGGGCGGCCCGCCTGGCCGTGGGCTGCGTGGTGGAGCTGGTCTTCAAGGTGGCCACGGGGGAGCTGAAGGTCAGTGGGGCCGGCGGCCGTGGGCTCCCGGGGCTGCGGCAGATTTCTGGGGGGCTGGAGGAGGGGAGGGCAGGGACAGACTGACGGACGTGGCCCCGTCCAGGGCGCAGGGAGGCCCTGCTGCACCAGCACGGCTGGCTGCCAAGGCGAGGGGCGTCCCACGTTCGTGACCACGCGTACCAAGTGCAGAGATCCTCGGAGGTGCGGGTCTTGGGAGCCCTTCATCCTCTTGACAACTGTTGAGGGGCTCGGCTTTTGTTGACGTGAGGTCTGTCATCAGCATTGGCCGTTTTAGAGATTAAGACTGCGAAACTGTAAAAATATTCATTTAGAAATGCTGATATCTGGCTCAGGAAGGGCCGCCGAGTTCTCGCGCCTGCTCGCGCCGTTGCTGGAGCTGAGTGTGCAGAAATCCCGGCCTCGCCCAGACCGTGACTGGGACGGGAGGTGCCTCTTACAGGCCTTTCAGACAGTGGTGGGTGAGCTCCGAGGCCGCGGCGGGACTTCACGAGTGGCAGCGTCTGGAAGACGGGCCTCGGCGTGGAGCCTGGAGCCCGGTCAGGCCCCGCGGCGTCCCGCCGTCAGCCTCCTTGCGGGCCGGGCGGGTCCTTCACCGCGGGGGAGAGGGGGTCCGCAGCAGGACACTTCGGCCATTTGGAAATCTGAGCTCGCTGAGTTACGTAGATCTCCCAAGTCCAGACATTATTCAATATCAAAAAACCCTGAATTAGTGATTTTGGAACGGTAAATGTCACCGTGACCCATCTCACCAGAAAAGCCTCGTTCGTGAGCGCTGGGAGGGCCCTGTGCTCGGAGGTACACGCATGTTTTCCAAACTGTCAGTTTTCGCTTGAAAGCCCAGATTTTATCGCTGACAACCCCCTGCCTGCCACTTCCCTTGAGGTGACAAGCTCACTTTGTCTGACTCTGAGAACTGTCTTCAGTTCACCCAAGTCGAGTAGCTGTCGTTTGCCCCGGTCCTTCTTTCAGGGAGAGTCGGGGTCCCGTGAACGGGCGCCAGCTCTGCCCGAGGCCCGCACGGCGGCTCGGTCCTTCCCTGCAGACCCCGGCCTGCTCAGCGGCAGCCTCCTTCCCAGCTCGCACTTGGGACGTCAGAAGTTCACGTGTTTGAGAGTAGAGATTCAATAAAACGTCTCACTTCTGTCTCATCAAGGGCGTTTCTAAGGGAGACGGTCTCGTCCCCCACAAACGTGCCGTGGTGAGCGCGGGGAGGCCTGGACCTGCAGCCTGCGCTGGGCACCGGGGCGACACCCGGTCCCCAGGCTGAGCAGCCGCCGCGGAGGGCAGGCGGGGCAGGGCAGGGCCCACTCCCTCTGATCTTGGCAACTGGGTTTCACCCGGAGCCTCCCAGAGCCGCAGACCCTGGGAAAGGAAGGGCCCAGGCTCCTCGGAAGGGCTCACAGCAGCCCTGTCCCCTGTCCCACGGCAGTGTGGCCTGGACGCAGTGAGAAGCCACATCCGCCTGTCCTTTCTGAGTGGGCCGGCGGCTCCGTTTGCATCAGTTTCTCGTGGATAAAAACGTGTGCTGTCACTCTCTCCCCGTCTGCAGAATGGCTTTGCTGTGGTCCGCCCCCCGGGACACCACGCCGAGGAGAGCACGCCCATGTGAGTGACACGCGGTTTCTCTGGGGCAGGGGGTGCGGCCCAGAGTGGCAGCAGGGGGCGGGGTTGCCCCCTGCCTGCCTGTGGTGTGTCCGGCTTGTCTCCACGTCCCGTGTGCTGACACACGCGAACACGCATAGCGCCGGAGCCACGTGAGCAGGCGCTGAGCACAGACGCCCAAGCCGCCAGCCCCCAGGGCGGTCGTGAGGAAGAGTGGGGTGAAGGGGAGGAGAGGGGTCTGTGCCAGTTAGTCCAGGGACGTCTCCTGGTCTTGAGTTTGCTGCTGGGCTCGGGAGGGGCAGCTCGCACGGGAGCAGGTTCACGAGACGCTGGTGTCCGGGGCATTCCCGGTGAAGCCTCTCCGGTCGTCTCGGGTGTGGCGGCCGTCAGCTGACTCCCCGGTCAGCCAGCGTGCTACCGAGGCGAGTCACAGGGTCGGGGCCGAGGAGCCGCTTGCTGGGCTCTGCTTCAGGTCTTCTAGGCAAGGTACGGGGCGTGGACTGTCCCAGGGGGTTGCTGTGTCTGGAGAGCCAGTGACAGGTGCAGACTCACCTGGGCAAGGTCAGCGCAGGCTCGGCCCGCAGCTGTGTGCCGAGTGCCTTTGCACCTGGGCAGGAGTTAGATGTCCCGTCCTGTTGACTTAGGGCCGCGGAAACCACTCGGCTGAGCGGGTCCGAACTGCGGAGCAGTTCTCGCCCCGAGCGGGGCCTAGAGTCGGGAGGAGGTGAGCAGCTGTTTGTCCGATGGCAAAGCAAGTGCAGACGCCTGCGTGTGCACCGTCGGGGAGGGCCGGGGTATGGCCTTGCCAAGAGTGGCCAGAGTGAGGACCAGCCACAGGCGGCCAGGAAGGGCCTCTGTGCGCCCTGCAAGCTCGGGCGTGAGCAGAGGGGCAGGCTCCGCACCCCCGCACCCCACATTGGGAGGTGAGGTGATCAGATCCGTGTTCCAGAAAGGAGAGATCATAGCCATGTGAGTGAACCTCAGGTTGGAATCCTTGTGGCTCTACTGTGTTTCCCTGAAAATAAGACAGGGCGTTGTATTTATTTTTCCTCAAGAAGACACCCTAGGGCTTATTTTCAGGGGATGTGTTATTTTCCCCTCAAAGCCTCAGCTTGCAGCATGCACAGGATGGCCGGGACCTGCCGGGGGAGCCGACCTTGTGGGTGGGGCTGCCCGCGCCTTTCCGGTCACCTCTGGGACAGCAGCTGTCACGACGGGGCAGATGAGAAGGGCTGTTCCATGTTCTTTCCCGCTCCGCGACGACATGCACGGGTTGTAGCCACGTCGTAGCTACTCCCATCACTAGGGCTTATTTGGGGGGTGGGGCTTCTGTTGCGCAAATGCTTAGAAATCCCGCGAGGCTTATTCTATGTGTAGGTCCTATTTTCGTGGAAACTCGATACCTGAAAAGCCCTGTGGTCCCTCCCAGAGCCCTCCATCCTGGGTATCGCGCTTTCTGTTTCGCGTCTCCGAAGGTGAAAGTCTGGTTCGAGTCAGAGTTGTTGGGTATTCTGAATAGTAGGAAGACAGTTCCAGCCGCAGTTCGCTGTGCTCCCGGAGCTGGGGCGCGGCTGCGAGTGCAGGGGGGCGGGCGGGCCCCGAGAGGCGGCCGGGGTCCTGGATCCTGGGGACCGACGACCAGCGTCTCGGTGGTGCGAGGGAAGGTGGAGGTGGAGAAGATTCTCGGTCTGCCTGGAATCCCTTCCTCAGCTTGTGTTCTTGGTCTTTCGAATAAGACTCTTTAAAATAACAGCGAATTATCTGTCGGAATATGGAAAGATAAGCAGAAAGCAACTGAAACAAGTCAGGTCTGTGTTTTGTGGACCACAGCGTCTCTCGAGGGGCAGGAGGTGTTCTGTGAGGCCCCCTGAGCCAACAAGGGGGGACTGTCGGACAAAGTAAAACAGAGTTTCTTACCGTGGAGTGCTGGAGATGTCCAGCCGGGAGACTGTGTGTGTGTGTGTGTGTGTGTGTGTGTGTGTGTGTGTGTGTGTGTGCCTGTGTGTGTGTGTGTGTCTGTGTGTGTGTGTGTGTATCTGTGTGTGTGTGTCCTGTGTGGTGTGTGTATGTGTGCATATGTGGGGGGGTGCATGTGTGTACCTGTGGGGGTGTGTACATGTATATGTGTGATGTGTGTGTGCATGTGTGTATATATGTAGTGTGTGTACATGTACGTCTGTGTGGGTGTGTCTGTGTGTATCTGTGTGGTAGATGCACATGTGTATATGTGGGGGTGTGCATGTGTGTAACTGTCGGGGTGTGTACATGTATATGCGTGATGTGTGTGTATCTGTGTGGTGTGTCTGGTATGTGTACATGTACGTCTGGGTGTGTCTGTATCTGTATGGTGCATGTACATGTGTATATGTGGGAGGTGTGCATGTGTGTAGCTGGGGGGTGTACATGTATATGTGTGATGTGTGTGTGCATGTGTGTATGTACGTGGTGTGTCTGTGGTGTGTGTACACGTATGTCTGTGTGGGTGTGTCTGTGTGTATCTGTGTGGGGTGTGTCTGGGCGGTGTGTGTCTGTGTGCTGCGTGTCTGGGGAGTCTGCGTGTCTGTGTCTCAGCCAATCATACGGCACCAGCCACGGTTCCCCAGCTATTTGTTCAGGAACCGTGAATGCGCCAGAACCCTCTTAGAATGTCAGGGGGTTCTGGATGGTTCTACCGCAAGGCGCACGAAGGCTGACCGAGGGACACCCACGCTCTCTCCCCTCTGCCCTCATTCCGTCCCCCAGGGGCTTCTGCTACTTCAACTCCGTGGCTGTGGCAGCCAAGCTGCTCCAGCAGAGGCTGAACGTGAGCAAGATCCTCATCGTGGACTGGGTGAGTGGGCCGGGCGCGTGTGCGGGGTAGGAGAGGACATTTGGACCGGGGGCCCCAACCTTCTGGAAACTGTCTCCAAGATGGCAGAAAATCAAAGCCCCACACCTGCCAGGAGTCATTTCACAGCTTCTGCCACCAGCCCCGCCAGTCCTGGGCTCCTGAAAAACCTGAGAGGTACCCGTGGCTGAGGCGGCAGCCGGGGCAACGCTGGGCGTGAATTTGTGGGACGGTGGCTGCACGTGGCTGCGCCTCCCACCGGGAGCCTGGACATGCCTCCCTGGCCGAGGCCCCACACCTGGCCAGGCGAGCTCCAGGCGGGCAGGCTGGCTCTGTAGGCAGCGGGCTCGCACCTGGCCAGGGGAGCGTGGCCGGGGCGGGTCAGTCAGGCCTGTACCGGCTGGGGCTGGGGAGCCTATCCCCGGCTGTAATGAGTCGGTGGAATGCAGCGGGAGGGAGGGTGAGGTAGCTGCCGGCTGAGTCTGGGGACCCCTCCCTGCCATCCCAGGACGGAGGGCGAGGAGAGGGCCCACATGGGCACTGTGGACGTGTTCACCGAGGCCGTGCTGTTGGGGTGACCCTGCAGGCTGTCTCTGCCCCGAAGCCACGCGCCGCAGGGGGCCCCAGCGTGGTCTTCACAGCCACCGCGATGGCATGACCCCTTGGTGGGGTCATGGGCACCTGTCCTTGCTTCTCCTGGGGAGCTGCGCTTCCAAGTTCTACGATGAGCACAGGTCACCTTTGCAGACAGGAGGATGATAAGCAGCCCCCAGCCGTGCGCGGCTTTTCCCAGGCACACGGCTGTGTACGGCAGGGCTGCCCTCGCTTGCCCATCAGGACAGGACGGCCTCAGGCCTGGGCCTCTGCTGCCCTCTGGTGCTCTGCACACGTGGGAGCCGTGTTAAGCAAGGTGGCGTGTGGCTTTATCACGGGCGGTCACCCCCAGCCAGGTGGGCCTCAACTCCTGCCGTCCACCTGCGACCGGCAGGGGCTTGGCACCTCAGCCGTGCCCGTAAGTGGACGGCCACGCTCAGTGGCTTCCCTCCGGAAGGAGGCTGAGGAAGTGGCTCCCTGTCACGGAGACAGGCAGGAGCAAGGAATTGATCAAATTTGTTGGGAAAATCACGGCCTCCAGGCCTGGCCAAGACGCCAGCCTGAGCTCTCTGCTGGCGCCAGGCAGATGCCACGTGCTGGGGTGAGGAAGACACGCCGCAGGCTTGGACAGTGGAGGCCCCGAGACCCCTTGCTCCAGCCCTGCCAGGCTGGAGGCGCTAGGCCATCCCGTGAGCGGGAGCCAGCATCCCTGGCCCAAATGGCGTCCCTGGCCGGGCGTCCCTGGCCCAGATGGGGACAGCGCACGGTGAGGGCCACGCCGGCGCCTGGCCCTGCCTGAGCCCGCCTCTCTGTCCTGCAGGACGTGCACCACGGCAACGGCACGCAGCAGGCTTTCTACGGCGACCCCAGCGTCCTGTACGTGTCGCTGCATCGCTACGACGACGGGAACTTCTTCCCGGGCAGTGGGGCACCTGACGAGGTGAGTGTGGGGTTCCTGGGCCGCCAGGGGCGGGGCCAACACGGCCCACCTGGGATGGGGGGGCGTGACGCTCGCTCGCGCCCAGACAGTAACGTCAGCCAGACGTCTGCCTGGATGCCACTCGCGTGTGCACGCGCCTGGGCTTGGTCTGAGTGCACATGGGAGGCCCGCGGTCGTTCCCGGTCGCGGTCTAGGCAAACCACAGCGTCCGCGCTGCAGTGAGGGTGCGGGGCCCAGCTTCCTCCAGGCAAGGCCAGGCCCCGTGCAGCAGGAGCGGCTGCAGCTGGCATCTATTGTGGGACACCACCCACACCCTCCCCGGCAGGCACTGCACGTCCTCTGTCCCCTCCACCTGTCCTGGGCTGCACGGCAGCCCCCAAACAGCAGGCCCGAGGCTGCCTTGTGGTGCCCCGCGTCCCTGCGGGCCTGTGCTGCCCCACAGCGGGGACTCTAGCCAGGGCAGCGGCTTCCTCTGCCTGCGGGACTTGCTTCTTGGAAGGAAGGTGGGAAATGACAGACTCGCTGTCGTTTCCACCCAGAGAGACCCCGGCCTGATTTCCCTGTGTTGGCGCAGGGCGCCGTGTGGACTGGCAGGTCCCAGGCAGCGTTACTGGGGCGTGGTGGCCCCGTGGCCGAGGGAAGGGGTCGTCCCTGAAGTGCAGGGTGCACAAGCGCCTGCCGCATCCCCCCCGGAAACGCTCCGTGTCGATGTCAGGGCCTCGGGTGGCCGGCCCCGCACACGTGGTGACAGCACGTGCCAGGCACCCGTGATGCCCCAGTGCAGGCCGTCCCCGTCGCAGAGGCCCCACGCGAGTGTCCGTGACGTGCGCGTCTCCCCTTCTGCCCACAGGTGGGCACGGGGCCCGGCGTGGGCTTCAACGTCAACATGGCTTTCACCGGCGGCCTCAACCCCCCCATGGGAGACACCGAGTACCTGGCGGCCTTCAGGTGAGTCCTCGGGCTTCTCGTCCCGGTGACGGGGAGGACGCCGCAGCGCTGAGGGCCTCTGAATCCATGTCCGCGGGCCGGCCGGGCTGTCTCCACTCTTCCTCTGCGTCAGAGGCGGGACCTTGGGCATCTTCTCACCTGTTCTCAGGATGCCTCTCTGTGCGCTAAAAAAACCAGGAGTCCGTCTGGGGTCCAGACAGCAAGGTGGTGGCAGAGACGGAGGCTGGTTCTGTGCAGAGTGCTGTGTTGATGGGAAGGGAGGCACAAGTCTGAAAGGCTCCGTGGTCCCCGAATTGCGTGATGCGGATGGAAATAGCTGTTTCCCTTTGTGCACATATATTCTGCGGCCCTTCGCAGCTCTTCCCGCGCCTGGCCTGGCCGTTTAGAATGTGGCTGCAGGGTGATTTTGGTTTTTTTAAATGCAGTGTTTGTTTTTGTCGTCAAATGGCAATTTCTACTTTTTTGATCTAGACCAGATTGAATAATTGCTGCAACCAAAACTGGACAGCTTCTCGGTGCAGGTTTTCTCACTGCGAGGTGGTTTGCAAGTGGCGCCTCCACTGCCAGGGTGGAGCGAGGCGGGCCCCGGCGGGCAGGTGCGGGCCCCGGGCCTGAGGCGAAGGGCTGTATTAGCGGCGCCAAGGGACAGACTTCAGTCTCTGTCAGGAAACACTGTCAGTGCAGGATGACGAAGAGACGCCTCGAATTTCCAGGGAATTTTTCTCTCGACCTCCGTGGTGGTGTTCTGGTGTGTGTACATATAAAGCACATACGTGCAGGCATGCATCAGTGATGTGCATGTCTATTTGTGGACATGTGTGCGTGTCTGTGGCAAGCACACCTCTGTGCAGTGTACATGTTTGCATGTGTCTGGACCCATACACATGTCTGGGCAGGTGTGTGTACATGCATGTGTGCATGTGCACGTCTGTGTGGGTGAAATAGCGTGTGTGCGCGTGTTCGCAAGTGTGTGCACACGTCTCTGTGTCTCTGTGTGGGGGTGGGAGTGCACGTTTCTGGCCAGCCCCTGCACAAGGACACACGTGTAAGAGTTTGATGTAGACTCTGCCACCTGCTCTGAGGACCCTGAGTGAGTCACGTGACCCCCGTCAGCTTCTGCTCGCTCCTTGTGACACGGGGTCCCGTCCTCCCCCTGGGAAGGTGGTTGGGGTCTGGGGACAGAAAGGGCTGGCCCGGCAGGTGTGGGTCTCCTTCCCTGGCTAACACGTCGTCTGTAGGAAAAAGCAGACCCATCTGATTTGTCACGGCAGGCCAACCGCCGGAGAACCGGAACCGGTCTGTGTCCGGAGGGAATCAGCTCTCAGTAGCCCGCACCGAATCTCACCGAGCCACTTTCCCTCTCGCCTCGTCGGTTTGATTGTGACGTTTCTTCTTACTCTTTTCTTTTCTGAGACAGGGTCTTGCTCTGTTGCCTGGGCTAGAGTGCCGTGGCGTCAGCCCAGCTCGCAACAACCGCAGACTCCTGGGCTCAAGCGATCCTCCTGCCTCAGCCTCCCGAGTAGCTGGGACTACAGGCATGTGCCACCATGCCCGGCTAATTTTTTCTATGTGTATTCTTTTAGTTGGCCAATTAATTTCTTTTTATTTTTAGTAGAGACAGGATCTTGCTCCTGTTCAGGCTGGTTTCAAACCCCTGACCTCGAGTGATCCGCCCTCGTAGGCCTCCCAGAGTGCTGGGATTCCATCTTCTTACTCTCGATCAGATACAATGTGATTTTGACAACTGCCCTGCGTAATTTAGGGGGGAAGGACACCTTCAAACTCATGCATCTGAAAGTTTGCCGTGTGAACTCTGAGCCCATGAAATGGGGGCTGTCTCTGTCTGTCCCCGACACACTCCCCCCTGGCGTCACCCTGCGGTCTCCCCACGGGAACCAGGCAGCTTCTGCCTGAGCGGGCGCTGGCACTGCCCGGAGGACCCCGAGCCCCGCGTGGCCGGACCCTGGTGCAGAGGAGGAGGCAGACCGTGCTCGGCTTGCCAGGAACGAGATCTCAGCTCTGTCTTCCTTAGGCGCAGCGTGTTCAGGCTGCTCTGACCCGACTGGCCCCGAAGGCCTTTCTTGGCTGTGCCTTTGGTTCTCCGATTCCAGTGAAAAATCTGCCCCCCGCCCCAGGTGTCCCTGCAGCTGGCAGGCGCAGGCCAGGCAGGGCAGGTGGCCGGTGTCTGCCCTCGAGGCTCCTCCCAGACCCCAGGCCCCGCCCGCGCCTGGCCTCCGGGGGAACTTTCCGTTTGAGTCGCTCCCACGTCTGCTTTCATCCCCCGCCAAGTGTGTGCGTGATAATGCCTTATCGAGTGAACTTCTTAAGGCTTAAATGGCCTCTTTGAAAAGGAAAATTGTTTCAGGTTTTTTTTTTTTTATTGATTGTAATGTAAAGCAGCACTTTGAAGTTCACGATTTACAGCTCCCTGGGCATCCCTGATGGGAAGAGGGGTAGGGGTCCGTCCCCCTGCTGCTGGCCTCTCCCGCGCCTGGGGGGCCCTGGGACTGGACGGTGCGTGCCTTGAAGGCAGCACCTTGCTGCCCAGACCCCTTGCCTGCCAGGTTGCATTTTCAGGGGATCAAGCATAGGATGGAGCAGAGATAAGAAAATTGCCCCTAATGGAATCCAGAAGTAGCGGCACTTTCTCTGCGGGCTCAGAGAGCTGCAGGAGAAGAGGGCCCTAATTCAAACCAGTCCCGTGCCAGACGAGCTTTGAAGTCGGCCGGGGGGGCTGGGAGACAGGATGCGCTGGCTTAACCCCTCCCCTCCCGCGGCCCTGCCTGTCAGTGGTGAAGGAGGCAAAGTTGGGCTCATGCTCACTCTCAATGTAGAGTTAGATGCGGCACCACGAGGTTTAGCCCAGACGCGAGCACAGGCAGACGTTCTGAAGGGACAGCTCTCATCTCTCCGCTGATTGACAGCGGCCTCAAGGTGGGCAGCCGGGCAGGTCCGTCTCGCCGCCCTGCCTTTCCGCGAGGCCTGGCCCAGGCCCTTCGAGCTTCTGTTGCTTCCGCAGGACTCGGCGGCGCTCCTTGTAGACGGCTCTTTTCAGGGCCGCGCTGACATGCACCTGCGGTTACCGTTTCCACCGTCTGGGAGTGGTACTGACTGAACTCCCCGTGCCGTGGTCTCGCGCCTGAGGGATGAAGAGCTTTGATCCAAAGCGCCACACCTTCTTCCCTAGCGACAGCGGTGTCTCTTTCGGGCACCCAGACGTTTTCCCGCGTAGAAGTTTGTCTGAGGACATCCTCCGCTTTCAGAGCTGAAGGCTCACAGCAGGGAGGTCCCACGTTCGGCCAGGCTTCCTGCACCTGCTGGGCCCCCGAGATATGGGAAGGGGACGGAGCACAGCGCCCGCCTTGGGGCAGCGGGGGGCCAGGACGGGCCCTGGGCGGGCGCAGTGGGACCTGGAGGGGCTGCGTCTGAGGAGCGGGCGTGGCGCAGGGCTGCGAGGGAGCAGGACCCGGGTGTGCACCCGCCTGCCTGGCTGCGGGCGGGGAGTTGGCCTCAGCCCCACGCAGGGCCTGTCCAGGGGCGCCGACTGGCGAGCGAAGCGTCCTGGCCACACTGCACGTGGGTGGGCCTGAGTCCCGGCAGTTCAGGGCTTGGTCCCAAGAGGGAGCAGCCCAGGGTGGGGCCAGGTGGTCCGGGTGAGCCCGCAAGGGGCGACAGAGCCCACTGGGCCACGGGACAGGGAGACAAGCCGAGGGGAGCAGGAGCCGGGTGGGGTGGGGTGGGGTGGGGAGCGGGAAGGGGCCCTGAGGAGGTGCCGGGCAGCGGCCTGGGGGAGGGTGGGGTGCCGGGCGCAGGCCCAGCAGGAGCAGGCGTGGGTCAGGCGTGGGTCGGGGCAGGGAATGGCTCAGCCGGGCTGTTGGCGCCTCGGCAGAATCTCAAAAAAGCGGGAACATGTCCATCCCAGTTGGCATTGGGAGGGCGCTGGTGACCCAGGGAGGACCGTGCGGCAGATTAGGGCGGAGCGACGGGGGTGAGGAGGAGGACGGCAGAGGCCCTGGCCCAGCAGAAAGGGGCTGCCTAGGCCGGCGGCGGGGCTGCCGCCTGCTCTGAGGCTGAGCCGGCCTCAGCGCGGTGGGGTTTGCTTCCGGCCCTGGCGGGGAGTGAATTGGAAGGTCTTTTCCTTCCAGCTGCCGAGTGAATCGTTACATTTGGATTCCGTCGTGGGTTTGGAAGATCACGTTTTCACCTGTGATCTGGCACGACGTGGCGGCTTACGGCTGTGAGGCCCGTGACACCGCCTGCCGTGGCCCCTTCCGCGGAGCAGCCGGGAGGCGGGCGGAGGGGCCGCCGTGCTAGGTGGCAGCGTGGGCCGCGCGCCCGCCGCTGTCCTGCCCAGCCCCGCGGCGTCCCGTGGGAAGCTGCGGCACAGCCCAGGTCTCCCAGGCTGCAGGCGGGAGTTGCCTGGTGACGCGGCGAAGGGCGGGCGTCGGCGACGCAGGCACCCGAGCAGGCGTCGGAAAGGTGCGCAGTGTCCCGGGGCTGCGCACGGACGCCTGAGCGCAGGGGCGGCACGTGGAGAAGCCGCACACCCTGGGCGCAGCGCCGTGCCCTCCATCAGTCTCGGGGCTCAGCGGTGGCGGCGTCCCCCTGCGCCACTGCGCCGAGGGTGTGCCTTCCCGGTGGTTGCCGCCCTCGCTCAGGCCCGCCGCTGCCACCAGCTCTCCTGCCCGAGCAGGGGTCGCCGCCTCCGCTGATTGGGAAGCCCCAGGCCTCCCCACCCTGGTCCCCCCGAGAAGGCAGAGGCGGCGCCGTGGAAACGCTGGCGTTAAAGCGATGGTCTGAGAGGAAGGCCCCTGCGGGTGTTCAGAGCATCTCATCATTTTTAGGGACTAGTTGATTATTACAAGTTTAGTTCTAGAAGATAAAAGGTGAGTCCGGTTTCCCAGTTTCCTCGCAGCGCCTGTTAACTGGGGCGTCCTCCAGCGCCGTCCTGCGGGAGGGCCTGTCCCGGCCACCGTGACACAGGGAGAGCCCCGGAGATGCCTGCCACGGGCAGTGGGGCGCAGGCGGTTGGCCTGCGAGCAAGCGTGGGCTGGCGGAGGCTGCAGGCACGGGAGCAGCCCTCGGCGCAGGGCAGGCGTGGCTGAGTGGCTCCGGGACGTGGGCGGTGGCGCGATGGTAAAACGTGGCCGTGTCCAGCAACAGGGCGGTGCGGAGCCCAGCAGCTCAGGGAGCACGGGAGAGCCGTGCCCCTGCTTCCTGCTCCTCCTTGCTCGGCCTGTGCCAGAGCAGGGTACCTCAGACCGCTCCGACTAGGTCGCCGCCCTCTGGGGGCCGTGGGTCACCACCTCGCCCGCAGAGGGGCTGAAGGAGCCCCCAGAGTCCCAGGTGGTCGCTCACTCAAAACGCAGTGAACCAGCTCACAGGACGCACGAACCCGCCTGACTGCCCGACGCAGTGCCGGCACGAAGCGTGTCTACGGCACACGCTGACACCATCCTCAGGCTGTGACCTGGCGTGTCGTTTCGCCTTAAAAGTGCCTTTTCCGCTTTTCGGGTCGACTACTTTGCTGTTTCCCTAGTGCGCCGAAACCACAGACTTCTCGGTGTTTATATTCTCTACTCAAGGCTCTTGAACTTGTCATCAGCTTTCCTTCAACAATCTTAAGTGTGTGTCGTTTCTTTTCGCTTTACGTTCAGGCATGTGCGTGCCGTGTCAGGGCCCGGGGGTGAAGAGGTGCCCTCGGTCCCGGGCAGGGCTGGCAGGGCCCTGCACCGCCCCGGCCACACGCTGGGGTGCAACGTGCCTTGGAGGGGGGAGTGGGAGGGGGAGGGCAGCCGGATGGCTCGGCACTGTGGCCACACGCAGGCCAGGGAGAGGGTGGCAGGGAGGACCTGGCCAGGGAGGACTACAGCAGAGAAGGCAGGGGCAGAGCCAGGGAGGGTAGGGGTGGGGCAGGGCAGAGAGGATGGGCAGGGAGGACCTGGCCAGGGAGGACGGCAGCATAGAAGGCAAGGGCAGAGCCAGGGAGGGTAGGGGTAGGGCAGGGCAGGGAGGATGGGCAGGGAGGACCTGGCCAGGGAGGACGGCAGCAGAGAAGGCAAGGGCAGAGCCAGGGAGGGTGGGGTGGGGGTGGGGCAGGGCAGAGAGGATGGGCAGGGAGGACTGGCGTGGGGGTGGTCAGGGCAGGGAGGGCTGCTGGCAGGACGGGCGGCTAGCTGGGCCCCCAGGAAGCACAGCAGGTGCTGTGGGGCGGCACGTCTCTGGAACACCCACAGGCAGCGCCCGAGCGGCCCCGTGCTGCAGCTGTCACTGAGAGCTGGTGCTGGCCTGCAGACTCGGGCTCTGAAGGCATCCGTAGGATGCGCCGCGGCGGCACTTGCACCGATTCCCTCTACTCAGCGTGAGCCTCGGGGGCCAGCCTGCCGTGCGCCGCCAGCGGAGGGAGCCCCCGAGTGCAGGCGCCCTCCCCGCGGCCGTGCCCCGACCGGCCCAGTGACGCCCTCTCCTGCCTCCGCAGGGCCGTGGTCATGCCGATCGCCAGCGAGTTCGCCCCGGACGTGGTGCTGGTGTCGTCGGGCTTCGACGCCGTGGAGGGACACCCCACGCCGCTCGGGGGCTACAACCTCTCTGCCAAATGTGAGTGCCGGCCGCGGCCGAGGAGCCGGGTCGCCCTCCCCACGCTGTGACCGTGCGTGTGCGTGTGTCAGGTCTCCCGTGTCATGACGAGGAGGAAGCGCCTGCTCCTTTCTTACCGGGTGGTGGCGGTGCCGGGCGCCAGGCCATCTGGATGTCCGGGGGTGCGGCGCGAGCAGCAGGACGCTGCGGGCAAGAGGCCCTGGGTGCGCTCTGTCCGCGAGGGAGGGGCCAGGGCACACAGGGCTTCTCCTGTGGGATGCTGGGGCCCAGAGTGCGCAGCCCCCCAGGGCAGGGCGTCCCCCACCACGCACGCGCTCTGCGCTGCTCTGGGCTCGCCGCGGCCTGTGCGGACGGCAGGAGCAGCCTGAGGACACGAGAGACAAGTAGCTGGCAGCACGTTGGCCTCAGAGCTGGAGGGGGCTGGGGACGCACACGCGTGCTCGTGGAGGGTTGCAGCAGGCAGAGGCCATGCCTGTGGTGCAGGGAGGACCGACGGAGGCGTGGCCCAGCAGTGGCTGCGCCTTTTGCTTCTGCTCTGCCACAGCAGACCGCGGGGAAAGGCCCCTGGTGCAGCACCTCGGGTCACGTAGGGGCCTGGCTGCCCCCTCACCCACCCGGCCACGGCTGCCCAGCGCCCTGGTGTCAGAGCCCCCTGAGGACCCTGGGATCCTCCTGCAGCCTGAGGACCCCCGCGCCCCTCGACTTCCCCGAGGCCCCGTGTCCAGCAAGCCGCCCCCCCCTCCAAGCCGTCAGCATTGGTGGCCTCACACGGGGAGGGTGTGGGCTTCCCCAGGAAACCTGAGGGGCCTCAGGGTGGCCGTGCTCCAGGGCAAGGCCTCCCAGTGCCCCTGCCCCACGAAGTGACCAGGCAGAGAGCAGACACCCCGCCCTACCCCGCCCGGGCGCCACGACAGCTGAGCGCTGAGCTTCTTCACTCGGCCCTCAGGGCCTCGAAGCCAGAGTCTCTGTTCTCGTGAGACGGAGACAGAGTGAGGGTTCGGGAAGCTGTGGCCTTGCCGGCACCCAGCAGCTGCGGGGGCCGCGGCCCGCGTTGCGCTCAGTCTGCGGGCAGCAGCCGTGGCAGGGCCACCGGTCAGCAGCGAGGGGTCCCCGGCTCTGCCGAGGGCTGAGGGGGCAGTGCAGGGACACGGGCAGGGCACAGCAGGTGACCGGAGCCCAGGGGACTCTGGGCGGGCCCTGGCCACGTTCCGACAGCGTGGCCCTCTGGGGAACTGGAGGGCAGGTGCCACGGGCGGCCTCCACGCAGGGCCCGGCTGCCCGTGTTCCCCCAAACCGGAGCGGCTGGGTCACCAGACGAAGCACAGAGTCCACGGTTCACACCCGCAGAGAGGTCAAAAGGGAGCCCAGACCGAGACTCTTGAGTGAGCGCGTGAAGCCGCTCTGTCCCCGTCCCGGCCCGGGGCTGCTGCCACGGGACGTGTCTCTGGGCCGCCGCGCCCGCCGCCCGCCTCACCCCGCCGCCTCCCGCTGCAGGTTTCGGGTACCTGACGAAGCAGCTGATGGCCCTGGCGGGCGGCCGCGTCGTGCTGGCGCTGGAGGGCGGCCACGACCTGACAGCCATCTGCGACGCCTCGGAAGCCTGCGTCTCCGCGCTGCTGGGAAACGAGGTACGGCCCCGCCGGGACGGCGCCCAGACCCCGGGCGTGAGCTGGCCCTTCCGCCCGTGTGGACGGCGCCCCACCCCCGCCGGGACGGCGCCCAGACCCCGGGCGCGGGCTGGCCCTTCCGCCCGCGTGGACGCCGCCCCACCCCCGCCGGGACGGCGCCCAGACCCCGGGCGCGAGCTGGCCCTTCCGCCCGCGTGGACGCCGCCCCACCCCCGCCGGGACGGCGCCCAGACCCCGGGCGCGGGCTGGCCCTTCCGCCCGCGTGGACGCCGCCCCACCCCCGCCGGGACGGCGCCCAGACCCCGGGCGCGGGCTGGCCCTTCCGCCCGCGTGGACGCCGCCCCACCCCCGCCGGGACGGCGCCCAGACCCCAGGCGCGGGCTGGCCCTTCCGCCCGCGTGGACGCCGCCCCACCCCCGCCGGGACGGCGCCCAGACCCCGGGCGCGGGCTGGCCCTTCCGCCCGTGTGGACGCCGCCCCACCCCCGCCCGCAGGCCGACAGGACGGGGCAGAGCTCTGACTGCAGCCGGGGGAAGAGGTGGCGGGAGCCTCCCCCCGGGAGACGGTCCCGGCCCGTTGCGAGCGTGCTTTGAGTTTCATTTCCCGTCCCCGTGAGTCACGTCACGGACATCAGTCCTGGTTTCGGGGTTTTTTGGGTTTTGTTTTTTTTTTTGACAGAGTCTCTCTCTGTTGCCCAGGCTAGAGTGTCGTGGCGTCAGCCTAGCTCACAGCAACCTCAGACTCCTGGGCTCAGCGATCCTCCCGCCTCGGCCTCCCGAGTAGCTGGGACTACAGGCATGCGCTACCATGCCTGGCTGATTTTTTCTATATATTTTTGGCCAATTAATTTCTTTCTATTTTTAGTAGAGATGTGGTCTCACTCTTGCTCAGGCTGGTTTTGAACTCCTGACCTCGAGTGATCCTCCTACCTTGGCCTCCCAAAGTACTAGGATTATAGGCGTGAGCCACCGCGCCCAGCAAAGGGGACATGTTAAACGTGACTATGTCCCAGCAGGCACTTCGGGACGACAGGTGACATTAGGGACTCCAGTGGAGTGACGCAGGGCTCTGGCCTGGCGCCGTTTCTGGTCACCGTTGCTCGCCGTGACCCTCCTGGCCTCACAGGGCAGGCACTGAGGCCGGGGGAGGAGGCCCACGCAGGCTGCCAGGCCGCGGTGTGGCAGAGGTGACAAGGCAGCATCCTGGGCCAGCGTGAGGCCGCCTGAGTCCCAGGCACCAGCGGCTCAGTCGGGGTGACAGCGACACTAGCTCCCCGTGTGTCCCCCACGAGGGCCTGTGAGGAGGACAGCGTGGCACCACCGCCCGCTGGGCCAGCAGACAGGCGAGGGGAGCCGGAGTCGGAGCCCGCGGGACCTGCGTGCGCCGTGCCCTGCCCGGGCTGCGTGGGCAAGCTCGGGGCCCGGGCCAGCGTCTGGCCTGGGTGTGCGCGCGGCGTCCTGTGGCCCCTGGCTCGCACCTGCGGGTCACAGAGCAAGCCGGCGGCCGGCCAGGGCTGCCGAGGGTGGACGGACGGGACAGGAGAGGGTGGCCGTTTCCTCCCGACAGGCTCCATGGTCCCGATGGTGTTGGCTTTCCTGTAACGCAGGAGAGATCAAAGCTGCGAGGTGCCATGAGCGGGGCTGGCGACGGTGTGGTGCCGTGCCGGCTGCTGTTCAAGCGTCCAAAGCACCTCCCCGTCCTCGCCTCGCACGGCCCTGTCCTGCCCCTTTCTGCCGCGGTTAGAGGCAGTGGCGTGTCCACACAGACCGGGCTGCAGCCGTGTGGCCCTCACGGAGAGTGTTTTAAAGTGGCAGTAGAGAGCGCGGCTTTCAGCTGGGCCGGCCTGCTTCCTGATGCGTCTGCCCTTCCGACAAGAAAACGTCGTTCCACTTAGCACATCGAAAAGCAGGAAGCACGGCTTTATCAGGGTCTCTCTAGCGGTCTCCTTAATGCATGAGAGCTAGACGGGGCGGACAGCTGACATACAGGGTGCGCGTGACGTGGCCGCACACGCCGGCCGCCAGCTGCAGTGGCAGCAGCCGCGGGGACCTGCCGCCGGGCTCGGGCTGCGTTATGGGGTGTGGGCCGCCCAGTCTCTGCTCCCCCCGGAGCGTCCGGCGCTGCGCCCAGCCACCGTGTATCCCATAGTCTCAATTTTCCATCATCTGCAAGTGTTGGTGACAGTGAAAAGTCACCCGCAGCTGTCGCCCGCTGCAGGGGCTCCTGGGGGCAGGGGCAGGGAAGCGTGGGGGGCGCCGACGCCCTGCACATGCAGCTCTGTGTTTTGCAGCTTGACCCCCTTCCGGACAAGGTCTTGCAGCAGAGGCCCAACGCCAACGCCGTGCGGTCCATGGAGAAGGTCGTGGAGATCCACAGTAAGTTGCCCGGCCCGGGCTCCTGGGGGCAGGCCTCCCCTGCATCCCTCCTGGTCCCCGTCCCCTCTCCGTGGTAGCTGCCAGCCACTTCCCAGGCCCGCTTCCCAGGCTGGGAGGGTTTCGTAGTCTCCCTCTTGCAGCCCCACAGACCTGAGGCCCAGTGATCTCAGCGTGCAGTCCCTTGCCGCAGGTCCCCGCTAGCAGGTGGCCCTCGCCCCGTAGCACCGCCCGGGGTGGCAGGTCTCGGGGACCAGGGTGGCATGTGGCGAGGGGACGCATGCCAGCGCACCTGTGTCGGGTGTAGCTGTCACACCTGTCCTCACCACAAGGCCAGTGTGTTGTAGGCCTTAGAGCCGACCCGAATGGCTGAGACCATCAGCGTAGGTGGGGGAAGCCGGAGGCCTGCTCCCTGTGTCCCTGCATTGGGCGCTGGCTTCCTGCCACGGAGCCCCGGAGCTGACACGGGCCCGCCCTCGGGGCATGGCCCTCATGCTCGGGCCTGACCCAGTGACTCCCCTAACCCAGCACCTGCCGGGGTTGGGCGGGCGACCCGGCTCACCTGCTCCCACAGCCAGGAGGGCCCAGCACCGCCGGCCTGCAGCCCAGGCCTGCTGCCGTGGCCAGGAGGGCCCGCGAGGGCTGCAGGCCAGGCCCCATGGGGCCCGTCTCGGTGCTGGGTGGTCCTGCCTGCAGGACGACCTTTCCACTTTGGAGCCAGAAACGTTTCCAGAGATCCCCAGTTGCTGTGAGTTTGTGGCCTCACAGCTTCCCCGGCTGCTGCCTCTAACCCGCAGGGCCGGGTCCCGAGGCCCGGGGCCCCGCGGAGACCTCCCTGGGCCGTGGTGTGGCCGGCACGGCCTGTCCCTGAGCAGCTCTCCCCGCCCTAGGCAAGTACTGGCGCTGCCTGCAGCGCACACCCTCCACGGTGGGGCACTCCCTGGTCGAGGCGCAGAAGTGCGAGAACGAGGAGGCCGAGACGGTCACCGCCATGGCCTCGCTCTCCGTGGGCGTGAAGCCCAGCGAGAAGAGGTGAGTGCCCGCCCCGCCCGCAGGCTTGCTGGCACCTCTGAGCAGTGGCGTGTCCCGCAGGCGGTCAGCGCCGTGGCCATGCGTGGCCTGCCACGTGCACCAGGCTGGCCCCACGGGGGGGGGGGGGAACCTCAGGTGTCCCCATCCGACTGTGGAGCCAGGCCAGCGCGGCCCCCTCTGTCCAGCGAGGACGCCCTGAGACACGCGTGAGCAGTGCTGGGCAGCGTGGGCCCGTGGCACTCAGCCTCAGGGTGGGCCGCGGCAGGGAGGGCCGCCACGCGGCGGGCGGCGCGTCCGCTGGAAGGTGGCTGCCAAAGGCCAGCGTGCCGCCTCAACGCGCCGCTGGGTTCTCTCTCTCTGTTGTGCCCCCCCACCCCACCCCCCGGACTCCGCAGGCCGGAGGAGGAGCCCATGGAGGAGGAGCCGCCCCTGTAGCCTCTCCCGGAGCCGCCGGTCTCCTGTTTGTCCGTCTCTGTCTTGAAGCTCAGCCGAGAAACTTTCCCGAGCGGCGCCTGAGTCCCGCCCCGCGTGCTCTCGGAGCGCCCAGGGACGCCAGCCCGCAGCAGCGACGGGAAGCCTTTCTGCCGACGGAGCCCGGGCTCCAGACGCACACGCTCACCCCGGCGTGGCAGCCGCGGGACAGACGCCGGCGCCGCGTGCACACGCACAGCCGCGGGAGCCAAGCACACTCGGCGGCCCCGGGATGCCGCGAAGACAGCGGCCTGCGGCGGTCGCCGAATCCAGGTGACACGAGGACAAGAAAATGAGAATCAAAGATCTAACGACACACACACAAAAAAAACTCGATTAAAACTGGTGCTTAACGTTTGATTATTACCCACAATTTCACAGTCTCCGTGTAAACCACTCAACTCATCTTGTAGCTTATTTTTCTTCAAAGAGAACGTTTTCTTCGGCTCCGGCCTTCCCCCGCGAGCCAGCGGCGTGCGGCGGGGTCTGTGGCAGGTGGGGGCCGGAGTGGACGGACCTTCCACGGAAGCGAAACCGGACAGAAGCAGGAGCGCGAGCCTGGGGGAGGGTTGAGTTTCTCGAAGCCATCGGAAGATGCAAGTTTGTGCCTTTATTTTTATTGCTCTGGTGGATTTTTGTGGCTGGGTTTTCTGGGGTCCGAGGAACGATGCCTTAAGAAACTACAGAGAGCGGGGTTGGTGGACGGCCCCCCGTGGCCGGGGGAGCGAGGCGGTGCCCCAGGGCTCCTCCTGCGCCCGGTCGCTCGTTGCGGAAGTGGAGGTGGTTCCAAAAAAGTGGCAGATACTGTTGGGGTTTTGAAGTCCAACAAAATTTTAAACGAATCCAAAGTGTTCTTTTTCTCACGCGTCACGTAGCGACCGATCGTGTCCATTTGGTTGTCAGCATGCCCCAGGCACTTGCAGTGTTAGGGTCGGAATGCTTTTTATGAAAAGCAAGTAGCATGAAGTATTGCTTAAATTTTAGGTATAAATAAATATATATATGTATAATATATATTCCAATGTATTCCAAGCTAAGAAACTTGATTCTTAACGAAATCTTGATAAAATATTTATAATGCATTTATAGAAAAAGTATATATAAATATATATATATATATATAAAATAAATGCAGATCCTGGAGGTCCCTTACAAACGGATGACTTGTGAATCAGCCCTCAAGGTGCTCACGGAAAGGGGTCGTGATGGAGACTCGTGTCTTTTCGGGCTCCAGATTGGCTAGAGCTTTCAGATCGCCAACACATTCGCCACTGGGCAACTACCCTGCAAGTTTGTACTTTGATTTCAATTATTTTCTAGCAGAAGCCCCTTCCCTCTCCAAGCCTCCATGCACATATGTACCTAATGAGTTTTTATAGCAAAGAATATAAATTTGCTGTTGATTTTTGTATGAATTTTTTCACAAAAAGATCCTGAATAAGCATTGTTTTGTGAATTTTACATTATTCCTCACCATTTAGGGATTTTTTTTTTCCAAATGGTAATTTCTAAATCGTTTTCCTTTTTAAAATTCTTGCTTGTACATTTTTTTTAACTTTCAAAGTTGTTTTTTTTTATTATTATTATTATTATTGTTCTTGTTTATTTTTGTACAGTGGACGGTTTTCTGCAGCGTCCGGGAGTCGTTGGCATCAGAGTTTATTTTCAGAGAGTGAGGAGAGGGACCTCAGGTCTTTTCAGAGTGACACCAACAACTGTGTCTCTCCTAGTCTGTCCTAGGAGCTGTATACAGAAGCCAGACGGCTTTTCCTACGTTCAACACTAGCATCACACGGGGTGGCGTGTTCTCCCCTCCGTGGCAAGTGTGGGGACGGTCACGTGTGGCGTCCAGCTACCTGGGAGGCTTGCTAGTCACCGGGGGCCATCAGCATTAATGCAACTCACGTTTAAACTTCTCTGACCACCCCTGCAGGATGAAAGTCTAACTTCAGTTTCCCAAAGGCCTTTGGTGCATGTCGGCAGAGCATGGGCCGCGCACGGGGCTCTTCCCGTTCGGGTTTCCCGCGGCAGTGTGGCTCAGGCCGGAAGCAGCCGGCCCTGGATTTTGGAGCCTGTGGCCGCAGGGAGCCCAGGGGCCTCGTGCCTGGCGGGCCTGACAGGCAGGTGCGGGCTCCCGACCGGGGCAGGCAGCCTTCACTCTTCCTCTTTGACGGTGACTGACAGTCCCTTTTTACTGGTAACTTAACTTTCAGCACTTGAAGCCACCAGTTTCATTCCAAGTGCATCCAGTTCAGACCTGTGGGCGGAAGTTCAGACGCACCATGCTCAGGAGGGACCCCAGGCCAGGTTTCCGAGTGTGGTCAGGTTTACAGGGTAGCTTCTGAAAGAGACGCTAACTCACTCACGCTTTTGACCGAATGAGGACAAGTTCTTGGATTGACGCGGTTGTTGCCTGCTGTCGGTCAGCTCGAAGACGGGTTTGAGAGCAGGGCAGAAAGGTCTCGGGACTAGTTTGGCTTTCTCCTCCCTACCCGCCACGTTTTGCTCCGAAGCCTAAGTTGGCAAGAGGAGCTGGCGTGTAGGAGCCGCCTTGGCCCATCCCCCATTGGTGGCAGGGCCCAGCTGGCCGGGTCTTCCGGCAGCCTCTGCCCCGCTCCCCGCGTGGCCCTCTGAGGACCCCCACCTGCCCCCTTCCCAGCCGTGGTTGATGGGAGGAGGCGTCATCTCACTTTCTTGAGCAGATGATGGGAGGACAGGACCGCTCCGCAGCCAGGTCAGCACCGGGGGATTCACACGCGGTCTCGCTCCGATGCAGGAGACGCCCCCGCGCACAGGCCTGGCCCGGGGAAGCATGTTTCACGTGTCAGCTCACTCCAGCTTCACTGGCGTGCTGAGAGCATTACCGTGTAGCCTTTTCTTTGAAGACACACTCGGCCCTTCTCCACGGCCGGCACCGCCCAGGGCACATGGCGCAGGGTCTGCCTTGGCCCCGTGGGCGGGACCGCATCGGGGAGGGTTTCTTTGTGCTTTCCCTGTGGTCCTCGGACCTGTAGCCTTTTTCTTCCTGTGCAAAGGCCCTGGGGTCGCTGGCCAGGGAGTCAGCAAGAGAGCACTTTATGTCCCTCTGCGGGAGGCCCCGATGATGCCCCGGGATGCATGGCGTCCTCCCCGTCCTGGCGGCTTCCAGCTGTGCCACGCCGCGCCCACGCCCCACCAGCAGGCAGCCGTCCCAGGAAGCCGCCCCCCGGGGACTGGCCGCCCCTCTCGGGCACCCCGTGGCTCCCGCTCGGGAGCGGGAGGGCCACTGTGTCACAGAGTGTCTGGGTTTTTCTTTACTTCTTTTAAAGCTCTGTTTCCAAGAGGAAGGACCGTTCCGTGGCGGCCCGGCACACAGCGAGTCCGGCCTTCGCAGCACGAGCAACGGGCTTTGCTGTTTTTGTTTCGGTCAGAACATTCCTTCTTTCCTGGTCACAGCCATGTGCTCATTCCATTCTTCTTTTTGTAGACTTTGGGCCCACGCGTTTTACGGGCATTGATACATATATAAATATATAGATATAAATATATATGAATATATTTTTTTAAGTTTCCTACACCTTGGAGGTTGCATGGACTGAACGACCGGCATGTCTTTATATTGTATACAGATTTTGCACGCCAGACTCGGCAGCTTTGGGGAAGAAGAAGGAAAATGCCTTTTCGTCCCCCTCTCTTGACCTTTGCAGATAGAAAAGATGGGAATTTTTCTGTGAAACGAAACCTTGAAGGAGAGTGGGGGGAGGGAAGCTTGCGTCTTCACTGAACTTAATTCTTAAGAAATTGTACTTTTTATTGTAAGGATAAAAAGGACTACTTAAACATTTTGTCATATTAAGAAAAAAAAAGTTTATCATAGCACTTGTGACATACCAATAATAGAGTTTATTGTATTTATGTGGAAACAGTGTTTTAGGGAAACTACGCAGATTTCGAGGTGAGCTGCCTGTCTCTCTCTCTCTCGAGTTGGTTTGGAGGAATTTTGTTTTGTTCCGTTCTGTTTGTTTCCTTTTATCTTCTTTCGCTCGCGGGGGCCAGGCGGGCCTCACCGTCCGTCCCTCCCCGGCCCCGCGACGGTTATTCCGACTGAGAACCGGGCGGGCTCGAGAGAGAGTCCCCCTTTCTTTCCCCGCACAGCCGTGTTGACTCTTTCATTAATTTCAGACGACGTGTGGCTAAGATTTCACTTTAAAGCAGTCATGAACTCTGCGAGCACTGTGGTTCAACATTATTCTTTGCATCGGAAGGAAGCATTTCTTCCTTGTACCGAGGCCGGGCTCGCTCTCGGCCCGGCCTCGCTCTGTCTCTGACATTGATTAAAAGTCTCCTATCGAAAAGAAAAAGAGCGAACAGTTTTTGTTTGGTTTGGTTTTCTGGTGTGTGTGCTCCGCCGCGGAGGCGGCTTGCTCTCCCGTTTATGAGAACGACAGACATATACATAACATACACACAAAGAGGGGTGGGCCTCACTCACCCAAGAGCTCAGGCGACAGGTGCGTGCAGGGAGCGGTGGCCAGGACGCCGCGCCCGCCTGGTGCCCGTCAGCCCGGGGCGGGTCTGCACCGCCAGTTTCTTCTGTAATTTAATCCGTTTTCTCCTTGATTGTACGGGCCTCCCCCGGGGTTCTTTCTTTCGCTCAGTGGCGTTGGAGGTTTCGTGTTTGGTTTCCCCGTTCCCGTTTTGTTCTGTGTGGGCGGATTTTCACCGGCCGCGGGCTCCTCCTCCCCCCGCCGCCGGTCAGCTTCTCCTCCCGCCCACCGGAGTCCAGTGTTCTGTACCACATCCCGTGACTTGTTACTCTTGTGGTGTAAATAAAGATGAGTTAATGGCCCTCCTACCTCGCCTCTGCCCCTGCTCTCTCGTACTCGGTGGTGCTCGGGTGCCGGGGACCCTGCGGACCCACCTGCCGGCAGCCCGGGTCCCGCCCGGGAGGTTGGATGGGGTCGGCGGACCTCAGGAGTGGCCCCACGGACCCAGGCCACTGGCAGCACTTCCACCCTCTGCCCAGCCGGGGGCGTGGGAGCGGGTCCTCGTCTAAATGGCCTGCAGTTCAAACCTTGGCAGTACTTCCTCCCCTACAGTGCTCCGTGAGCCGCCGTAGCTGGGCTGCAAACACCTCTCGGAGAACAAGGCCGCTCCCCCTGGCGGCTGCACGTCGCTGAGACCGGAGTGCCCAAACCCCACCCGCGGTCCCCGGCCCCCAGCAGCAGCACCCCTTCCTGGGCCCCCACACCCAGTAGCTGACCCCCTGGGAGGGCAGGGTGTGAAGGCCGGGCTGCCTCCGCCCAATTTGGGACAAGGCAAAACCCGCCTAGCTCCGGGGCTCCCCGAGGGCGCCTGAGCCCCACGTTCTGCTCTGCGGCCAGCTCCTTCCTTCCTCCCGGCCGGGCTGCGGGCACGGGGACGCGCTCCAGCTCCTCGCCCCCCAGGCCCCAGCTCGGCGGCCTCCCGGAAACCCAGCCAAGGCGCCCGGCTGCCCAGGCCGGCACGGGGAGTGGCACAGAGCCGTGCGGCGGGCTCCGGGCAGCCCGGGTGGGAAGACCGGGCGGGGGTGTTTGTCACGCAGCATGAGGCTCGATAGCTGACGGAGGCAGAGCCTCGAGGATTAGACGGCCGGAAGGTGACCAGGGCCTTTGCTGGCTGTTCACCAGGACACGGAGCAGTTTACCCAAAATGACAGGACCCCACGGTAAGGGGAGTTCTCGTCTCTAAAACAGGAGGAAAGGAGAAACCGGACACACATCTCGTGCCCAGCTCTAGGGCAAGGGCGGCTGCCCGCAGCCTCGAGACAACCCAGGGTTTCATGACACGTCTTTTGCATCATTTTATCTGAAAACTTTTAATAACTAATAAAATTTAAATTAAAAAATAATTTAATAACTTTTAATTATTTTTTACAAAGCCCTAATACTATTTTTTACCTTTTAAAATTATGGAAACTGGCCAGGCGTGGTGGCTCATGCCTGTCATCCCAGCACTCTGGGAGGCCGAGGCGGGCGGATCACTCGAGGTCAGGAGTTCGAGACCAGCCTGAGCAAGAGCGAGACCCCGTCTCTACTATAAATAGAAAGAAATTAATCGGCCAACTAATATATATAGAAAAAAATCAGATGGGCATGGTGACGCATGCCTGTAGTCCCAGCTACTCGGGAGGCTGAGGCAGGAGGATCACTTGAGCCCAGGAGTTTGAGGTTGCTGTGAGCGAGGCTGACACCACGGCACTCACTGTAGCCTGGGCAACAGAGCCAGACTGGGTCTCAAAAAAATAAATAAATAAAAAATAAATAAAAATTTAAAGAATAAAATTATGGAAACTTCCACCGCATTAAACAGAGGAAACAGCAGCCTGACCCGTGCCCACCGTGAAGACTGGACACGCTCTCACACTCTGCCGAAAGCACTCTGACAGGTAAGATGTGGCAGGAGCCACGCCGGGCCCGAGCCCCTCCCCGCCCCTCCCGGGCGGGGGCACCAGCCTGGGATCGGCGCGTGGACGGCCTGTCCATGCGCTTGCGTTTTTGCTGCACAATTTTCTCTCTAAAAAAGAGTGAATCTTCGTGTTTATGGTGTGTTTGTGGTGTGCGTTGTCACGCTGTGAACACCTTTCTGCTTCTTGCTTTTCCCCGAGAATCAGACAGGGTCTTGTATTTAATTTTCCTCAGGAACACACCCTAGGGCTTGTTTTCAGGGGATGTTTTATTATTTTTAAGTACGGTACAACAGTCTACATTTACTCAAATAGAGTGAAGTCGTCATCTTCTAGAAGATCATCCTCACTCCCCAAACCCTGAATTCCATCCTGAATGTCTTGCGACTCTGTTTCCTTTAGAACTGTCAGCCCCAATCTCTCCTCTCGAGCCATAGAGCTCTCACGGGGCAGACGGGAAGGGCTGCTTGTGTTCTCTCCCGCTCCGCGACGACATGCACGGGTTGTGCAGACGCGCTGCGTAGCCGCGCCCGTCACTAGGGCTGATTTTCGGGGTGGGGCTTCTATTGCACACATGCTTAGACATCCTGCTGGGGCCTATTTTATGGGTAGGGCTTATTTTCGGGGAAACACGGTACTAACTTGGAGTTTGTGTGTGTCTGGAGTCTGGGTCCAGGTTAGCAGGTGCCTCTGGCTCCAGGTCTTCCCTGAGGGTCCCGTCAAGCCCCCGGCCAGGGCTCGTCGGAAGGCCCAGCTGGGGGCGGCGCTGTGGGCGGCCCCGTTCCCGACCTCTCGGGCCTCCGCAGAGCGGCGGGAGACCAGGCCACTGCCGCCCCACAGCAGCTGATCCAGAGGAGAGCTGGAGGCAGCATGGCCCGGACGATGTCACAGTGTTTAGTGTCCCAGTCTTGGCAGTGACACCCATCCCTTCTGCTGCGCCCAGAACTTCCCAGCTAGTCCTGGAAACCAGCCCACCCTCAGGGACGGGTCCCCGGGACGCTAAGCCCAGGAGGCCGCCACACGGCTATGGACAGGACCATCTTTAAGGAAGGTGGTTTATCAGCAAATCCCGTCAGCTCCGCCTCGGAATATGTCTGTAATCCCGCCGACCGCGCCTCCCGGCCAGGCCCCATCTCCCCCCGGCGCGCCCTGCCGCCCTGCCCCTGCCGCCCCTGCACCCCTCACTCCCGGGCACGGCGGCCAGGAGCATCTGCAGAGAGGGCAGCGGGTCACATCTCCCCTGCTCAAGGTCCCAAGGGCACTCCAAATCTGTTTCTCACACGGGAACATAAACTTTGAAGCTGTTCGGACCACTCCTGTATCCCCAGAGAGTCGGACATAATAGTTCCGCAAACGCAGGTCGAGCGCAGGATTCTGGGATTCAGTCTTCTCTCGACCCACTCACCTGTTAGGCTAATTATCTGGGTGGTGACGTCGAGAGTTCTAAAGGGCTTTAAAATATATTTTGGATGCAAATCCTTTCTGCATCGTAAGGTTCAACTACCTTCTACTCTAGATTCTCTGTCTCACACACACGGGAAACGCCCCTGCTCACAGACACCGAGGGGCAACACCGAGACCCTCTGCACCGTGACCCTGCCCTGTGCCCGTTTGGTCGGCGCCTTCTCACCCCAAGCGGGACCGTCACGCAATCGGAGCGAATCCCAGACATCACTTCACCTGCAAACATGTCAGCAGATTTTTCCCCTTAGACAGAACACAATACCTACCCAGGCTCTGAAAATGGATAATTCCCTAGTATCAAAAATATCCAGCCAGTGCTGAGATTTCTCCACTTGTCTCGTGCTTTTGTTTGTTTGTTTGCTTTTTGCATTTGCTTTGTTTTGCTCTGGAGTCAGACAAGGGCCTCACCCGGTGGTTTGACAGCATGTTCCCCAAGTCATCTTTTCATCTGTGGCCTCCGCTTCGTTTTTGTTGTTCTTGCAATGCGTTTGTGGAGAGAACCCGGCCACCTGTGCGTCCTCACTGTGTCCTCTGGCTGTTCCGCCCACAACGCTGGAGGGGCAGGTGGGGCGGGGGCTGGACCGCTGGCCGATTCAGGTCAGGCGCTGGTCAGGAGGCCCCCGGAGCCAGGACGCTCTCCCGAGGCGCGGCCGCCGGGCTGGTATCTCGTTGGGTTTGGAAGCCGCTGATGCTTCCTCACCTTTCCACCTTCACAGCTACACGCTTGTGTAGGTCAACAAAAGGTAAGCAGCTGTTACCAAGCTTCCAGGCCCAATAACTCATTTGGAAGAAAGCAAACTCTGAAAGGTGACAATTGCAAATTGAAAAGGCTTTTCTAGGGCCAGCCTTCCAGCCAGCCTGGGGAGACCCTCGATGACTTCCAGACACAGCACCCCCCGTGTCTGCCTGACCCCCTGGGCAGAACGTGGCCTGGTGGCCACACCTGGCTGCCAGCCAGCGAGGCCGGGAAGATCTTCCTCCCGGCAGGTGCCGTGTGCCCTGCTGCAGACGGTGGCTCTGGTGCTACAGGGGACGGGGAGGGCGGCACTCAGAGTCGCCTCAAAGCCCACCAGCACCTGAGGTCCCACGGCACCCAACCCCTTGGCACCCGGGCCCTCCCCTAGGGCCACAGTCTACCTGAAGGAGGTGGTAAGGCCAGGTGTGGGGCCGCCGGGACTCGGTGGGCACCTCCAGCTAGCGACACCGGCAGGCGGCCACTGCCCCCGCCTTCCGCCCGGTCAGCGCCTGCCCGGGGTCCCGCGCGGCCCTGCCCAGAGGAGAAGCCGGTTCCGTGGCACCAACGGCCCCGTCCGTGACTGTGACAGAAGGAAGCCGCCAAACGGTGCCAGAGCACAGGCCGGCGCCATGACCACTCTCTCTCCAGCTGGCAGGGGACCGGGACGCAGGGGTGACACTGCGCAGGTGCGGGGGCCGGCCCGGCGACGGTGCTGACCCCACGCTGCCCACCTGGCGTGACGGGATGCAAAGGACGGTTCCCAGGGATGTCCAACCAGGGCGCAGCGGGTTTGGAGAAACACGCGACAGTCAGAAGGACGGCCGTTGACTCCGCTGCAGGTCCCCGTGACGTGACGTGCCACCGAAACGCGGCAGGACGGGCCCTCGCCGCTCTGCGGAGGAGCCGTGGTCGCGGCAGGGACGAGCTGGTGCCCAGTGAAAGCCGGGCGGCCCCACGGGCCTCGCGTCTCTTTAGAAAGACAAGAGGAACTCAGGGAACATTCAGGACAGCTGTCGTGACCGTCATCCCAGGCTGTGTGTGCTCTGTCTCGTCACCGTGACACGGGCTTAGGTCGTGGCTGGGACGGGCGAGAAGGCCGAGGCTCCCACGGCTCCGGTCTGTCCCCCTGGTTGCGGGAGCCGTGGCGCGCGGCCGTGCGGACGGAAGCAGCCGCGCAGGAAAAGCGTCTGTGACAACGTCCCTGCAGAGAGCGCGTCCCGTCTCGGCACCGAGGCTCCGTCTGCCGGGGGTGGCGGCGGCTCTCTGCGCCCTCCGTGGAGACGGGGGGACGCCGCCCGGTCGGCTCTGCCCACGCACGCACGTCCCGAGGGGCCGGCACAGTGACCCGAAGACGGACGTGGCCGCGGGCATCGCTTTGCCACACAAAGCACGTTCCCGAGGAGAGTGGGGGCCGTCTGGCCGTCCTGAAAGCACCACGCAGGCCGGGCTCTGCAGGGCGCCGGGCTCCGACAGGCGCCGCCGGGTTGGGACTCGGGTGACCACGGCCTCATGGCCCGGTGCAGCGCCAGACCGAGACCGCCCCTCATTGGCTAAAGGGCTTCAAATCCAAATGTGAGGAGTCGCTACATTAAAATACAGTCACTCTAGCGGAGTGCCCTTCCCTAGCGCCCACACCTGTAGCTGACAGATGTCGCCACGGTCACCCGAGAGGGTGGCAGTGACAGTGCGATTATCCCCTTCAGCCAGGGCTCACGCATGGGGCCTGGCTCCGCTGGACCCAAGGGAGAACTGCCCAGGAACATGAGGAGCAGCCCCCCACCACCACCACCCCCCCACAGCGGGAGGGGAGCAGGGGGTGCGGGGGGCTCTGCTCTGCCCTGCAGAGAAGCCCCAGCACTCTCCCCTCCCCTGCCCTTCCTCCCTCTTCCTTGCTCCTTCCTCCTCCTCTTCCCCCTCCTTCCCTCCCTCCTCCCTTCCATCTTCCCCTCTCCTTCCCTCCCTCCTCCCTTCCATCTTCCTCCCTCCCTCCCTGTCTTCCCACTTGCCCCCCATTCCCTCCCCACATCTGTGCGCTCACCCTCCATCTCCCCTCCTGCCTTTCTGCCGGGGGATAGGCGGGGGTCACCTCCCCCCAGAACGAGGGCTGGGAACCAGAAACCCACAAAGACACCAAGATACCGACGGGAGACTCGGGCTCCCGGCCCTTCCGTGGGGACCCGGTGAAATTCCAGCCCAAGTCCAGCACCGATGGGGGGCAGGGGTCATGCGTGTTACAAAATAGCTTTGCATTTCCTTGGCAGAGTTCATGGATGATAGGAGCAGCCAACATTTTGCAGAAGAAGAGTAGGTAGGAGGAGGGGCGGCAAAGGTCCTGGGACGTGTTCTGAACCCCCAGCAAGTGGGACAGCGGGTGCGGGGATGGCCCCGTCCCGGCCCAGAAACACAGAGTGGTTTGCACAGATTTAAAACTAAGAGAGTATGGGCTGGGCGCGGTGGCTCACGCCTGTAATCCCAGCACTCTGGGAGGCCAAGGCAGGAGGATTGCTGAAGGCTAGGAGTTCGAGACCAGCCTGAGCAAGAGCGAGATTCCCCGTCTCTACTATAAATAGAAAGAAAATAATTGGCCAATCAAAAATATATAGAAAAAATTAGCCGGGCATGGTGGCGCAAGACTGTAGTCCCAGCTACTTGGGAGGCTGAGGCAGGAGGATCACTTTAGCCCAGGAATTTGAGGTTGATGTGAGCTAGGCTGACGCTGCGGCACTCCAGCCTGGGCAACAACATTTCCCACAATGAAGAGTTTAAAAGAAGGAATAGAAATAAATCACGAAAGAACTCTGGTGAATGAGACTGAATGCAAATGTAAACGCTTCTAAGGTGATTTAATAGCCCAGCCTAAATGACCGGAACTCACCAAACAAACCGGACGCGAGGCAGCAGAGGGTCACGCTGAGGGCCTGCGCAGAGCCCGTGCACGCTGTTTGACAAGTCAGGCACGAGTCCCAACAGACGAGACACAACTGTGCCATAAACAGAACACAAACAAGCCTTGTCAGCAATTTTAAAACCTACAAGAAGAACCAAAAGAGGAAGACAACTTGGAGCCGAACTTGCGCGACACCTGCCAAGCGCCCACGAAGTGCGTGGACACCAGCATCCCTCAGACTCCTTCGCCGAGACAGGTGTAGATGCTTCCGGAACCTTCCAGCAGCTGTGCCCTGCCCTGGCCATGACACTCCTGGGCATCCGTCCCAAGGACATGAATCTGATCACAGAAAGCCTGCTATGTCCAGAGATGCTCGTGTCAGCATTAAGAAAAAACTGGAAACCACCGGGATCCGCGGGGTGTGTGGGTGCCCTGTGAGGGTGGCACCTGTGTGGTGACAGGCCACCGCCAGCCCTGGAAGTCTGGACTGGGGACGGCGGCTGCGCCAGGGACCGTGCCCGTGTCGGGACCGTGGGAAGGCGGGCGGCCGCGCTATGCCCTCAGGGACGCGGTGGAGAGGGGCTGAGGAGCTGGTGTTCACGTCGAGCTACACGCTGGGGATGGCGGGGTTTTCCCTCCCCTGGCGTGAGGAGTGCGCTCGACTCGAAATCCCAGTGTTGGCATAGCCAGCATCCGCTTCCCAGCTGCTGCTCGGCCTCCCCGCACAGAGCACGGAATTTAAAAGCTGTTCCAAGGAAAAAGGTGAAATGCAGGCACGGAATTTTCTAGCACATTCCCCTGAGCTGCCTAACCCCCAAGCCCAAAAGGACACTGTAAAGTTTTCTGGCTGCAAAAGAAACAGAGAGTGGGACCAAACAACGTGGCTTTATTGTGCGCTCCCGGACCAGGTTCGAGGGTCCCAAGGTATGGGGGCACCAAGAAGTGGCATCTGTTAGGAGGAGGTGCAAGCCTTTATACTGTTTGGGGTGGGCTCGGGTCTTTTGCTGGGAAGAGCTGGGGTGACCTTTGGTGGTCATGAAGAAATAGGAGGGCTGGCAGCGTTTGCAGAATCCAGGAACTGAAAACTTTCTCATCTGGGTGGACATCCAGGAGTGGTTTGTTTTTCAGCGTGGCCTGGCGGTTGTCCTTGGCGGGTCTGGTCTTGTGAGCCTTTTCTTTTTGATCTAGGGAGGGGAGAGAGGCCCACCACCAGCCTTACAGCCACCCCGTCCCCTCTCCCTTCTGTGCAGAAGGTGCCCGGAGGGGACTCACCTGAGTCGAGTGGCAGACGGGCCCCTCCTGGGGGGCGTGTCTGCCTGGACGGCAGGTGCAGCGCAGCCCTCACACCAAGGAGTCACGCCAAGGAGTGGCAAAGCGGCTTCTCTCTTCCGGCCATTGCTAGTAAGGACGCCGGGCCCCAGGACCCCGATGGGACCGTCGGAGCTGCATCAGGAAGTGTATACAACGGCGCTTGGCACAGCGCCCGGCCACAAACGGCGATCCTCAGTGTTGGGATTGGCACCACAGTGCTGTCGTGGTTCTGCAAGGTCATGGTTCGGAAGATGCCCAGCGTAGCTGAGTCAGCAGCAGCTCTGGGGAGGGGCCCCGTGAGCGCCGTGGTGCCCGAGCCCCGCAGGCCTGAGGGCTCTTTCCCTGACACCGTCAGCCTCCGCGGGCAGCCCCGTCCAGAGACTGTTCTCAGCTGGAGAGAGAGCTGCCACCGGGGACCTGCGCCCATGGCCAGTGCACCCGGTGACCAGTGCACGCGGGGGCTGCTGAGGCCAGCCCTCGACGTGGCCAGGGCCAGCTGCGGCTTCTTCGAGACTGCCAGGCAGCACAGCACCCCACTTCCTGTGCCTGGGAGGAGCACATGAGCACCCCAATCGACATGATCCGGCAAGTGTTACAGACAGGGATTGACCAGGGAAAGAACCGAGCGGCACAGAGAAAGTCAGAGAATCAGCCTCTATTCCACCAGTGAGCTCAGAGGGGCAAACCTCCAAATTCTGAACACCACTTCCTTGGTCTCCTCCAGTTTTATACACTTCTTGGGGTTACACACAACCAATCAACTTATGAGCGTGAGGCGTTATCCAATCAACAGTGGGATTAAAAAAAGCATCCAATCAGCAACAAGCTTTACATCCAATCAGCAACAAGCTTTACGTATCCAATCAGCAGTGGGATTAGTAGGATCAGCTGTAAGCCTCACGTGTCTCCAATCAGCAGTGGATTTTGTCACAGGGACCCTGGGCCCAGGCTTTTCCCTGTCAAACTCAGCATCTCAGATCTGCGCCTGGGAAACATGAATTGTAATATGGGATAGCTTGTTGCCATGTTTTATGGTGCTACTAATTATATATTAATTAATGGTATTATTAATCCATATAAAATATGGACAGCGTGCATCTCACACCAGAGAGCAGAATTATGATCGCTCATCTCGGTCAAGCCTCTGGGTTTGCAAGGACAGAGCCCACCACAGCTGGGACAGGCAAGGAGGGGACCGTCCTATGGGCCAGGTGAGCCTGGACGACCTCCGCAGGTGTCTACCTTGCTGCCTCTGCCCGAGGCTCCCTCATCAGCTGTCCTGGCAGAAAGTGCCCCCAAGCCGTGGCCTTTTGCCCAAGAGCCCACGGCCACCAGGCAGCACGGCCTTGCCCCCCAGGTTCTGCGCTGGAGAGCATCTGACCTTCCCTGAGCTCAGGCGGACGCAGAACACGAGCTTCCGCCCACGTGAGCCCCGATGGAGTTCTGGAGCCCGGTGTCTCGCCGGCTGCCAGCCTGGGAGCTCCAGCCCCATCCTGCCGGCCACGCAGCCCTGCCCCCGGCCTGTTCCCCTGCCCCTCCCCCAACACTGGCCACAGGTGCAGAGGAAGGCTTCCTCGGAGACCAGGGTGCTGGGGAGCCTGGCCCGCCTGCCAAGAGTCTCAGCGTGGCCTTCGCTTCCCCAGACATCGACCTCAGGCCTGAGTCCCCCTTCCCCTTCCCCCCTCCCCCCCTCTCAGGCAGAGACTTGACCAAGCAAGTCCGAGAGGGCTCATGGCCGACAAGCTTCTCGGCCGTGGGAAGCCATCACGGGTCTGGGGGACTCCACTCTCCCAGATGACCAGCAGGTGTCACTCGAGCCAGTGAGGGAGAGGCCTGGAGGGACCACGGCCTGAGGCTGAGCCTAATGTCCCACCACGTTAGGAACTCCCTTGTCCTCAGAGTCCCCTCCCCGGGCTGAGTTGGGGGGGGGCACTGCCAGCTTGGCCAGGAGACCCCTCTCCTTCCGAGACGGACATCGGTGGGCTGAATGGTGGCCCAAAAGGACACGTCCACGTCGGAACCCCCGGACACCGCATGTGAACTGATTCAGGAACAGGGTCTTTGCAGACGTGATTCCATTAGGGCTCTCAGGATGGGAGCGACCTGGGCTCCCAGGTGGGCCCGAAAGCCAATGACAAGTGTCCCTGTAGGAGACAGATGAGGAGAAGACACAGGGAGAAGAGGAGTTGGCCATGTGGAGATAGGGGCAGGTGGGAGGGATGTCACCAGCCAAGGGGCTCCTGGATCCCAGGAGCAGAGCAGGACCCTCCCTGGGAGCCTCTGGAAGGGTCACCCTGCCAGCACTGGGATCTGTCTTTGTTCCCTGGACCAGTGACAGAATACATTCCTGTTGCTTTAGCCCCAGCTGGTGGGCATTTATCACCAGGACACCTGTGCACGGCCTCCCCAGCAAGCCAGATGGCCCCCAGCACCAGGTCCTACCATTGTCAGGTCTGGCAAAGCCAACAGACCAGGACTCTGGGCTTGAAAAGATAGTCTGTCACTCGCAGTCCCAAGAGGCAGGGACATGGCACACCTCGCAGGGCCACTCGGGGTCACCAGAGCTGGTCGGGAGGTGGGGGTGTGAGCAGGAGGTGGGGCAGGAGCCTCCCTGTGGTCTCCGCAGGGAGTGAGGCCAGGGCGAGCGGGCCCCGGGGCGGCCGGTCGGAATGACCTCAGCAGGCTCTGCCAGGGGCTGTCCCCAGCTGTCTGGTGCCCAGGCCTGGGACGACCGGGGCAGGGATGGTGGCCTGAAGTGTGAGAGTCAGAGGGAGGAGGATTCAGTTTGGGGGGTTTGCATAGGCAAGGCATGTTCCGACCAGGGTCATTTCTATTTCCCAGAGCTATTAATGTCCGGCCTGGGACCGGGCAGTCCCTCCCTGGCCAGTGGCGCCCAGGAGCCACGTGGACAGGAAGTAGGAAAACAGGACAGGCTGTTAGTGCACAGCCCGGGTAACACCTCAGCGGGCAGCAGGTGCCCACAGGCACGTGCCCCACTCTCGGGGGGGTCTTGGCCTGGGGTCGCCGGGAGAGTCTGGGGGCTTCAGAGCTCTGGGACCCCTTAACATCACGTCAATATTCTCTGGGGAGAGGGCACGGGCCTTCACTGGGCCCCAAGCGGTCAGTCCCCGCAGGACAACACCGAAGTCCTCTGCACCGACCCCGGTGTCCTCAGCCCCTGCACTGCCCATAGGGTGGCCAGCTGCTGTCACTCATTTGCTCTTCCCCCTGTCTCCCACGGAGCACCTCGGGACAGGACGAGGTCCTGTGGTGCACCCCCAGATACAAGTGGGACACGGCAGGCGGGAGTGTCTGGGGCACTCGGGGGCAGGACCAGGCTTCCACGGCCAACACAGAAGTACAAGTGCCGGATCTCAGACAGACCCCGTCTGGCCTGGGACACCACTGTGCCGCTCCTTCCCGGGGGACCGCTTGTCCTACAGCCTGGCACACGTTTGGCCTGGTGGCCGGGACAGGCTGGGTTCTCCGCTGGCCCTGGAGCTACACGCTGGGGAGCAGCCCCTTGGAGGAGGGCCGGGCACCCCACCTGGGCCTGCACGACAGACGGGGCAGGCAGGGCTGGGAGCTGGAGCAGCCCCGAGCCAGCAGCGGTCCCCTGGCCCTCAGGCCGCTGCGCTTCGCACCTGTGAGAGCCAGGAAGACGCAGCGTGGCGCACCTGTGCACCTGCACACTGCCTCCAGCGCCTGCCCCTCCAAGTGAGGCTTCCCGGACATGAGATTAGGGTCCCCCACTCCCAGCGGCGTCTACTTACTGTGATTGCACACGTCCAGTCCCCATGACCACGTGCAGGAGACGCTCTTGCCCCCCCCAGGCTGGTGGCTTCCTAGTCACCCCCCAGAGCAGGGAGCCAGAGCGGCACCTGCAGGCTCCTGGCCCAGAGGCCACGGCCAGGGCAGCGCTCCGGCCACCAGGCGGCAGGGGCTGGGTAGGGCGGGAGGGGCGGGGCCGGGTGGGGCAGGGGCGGAGCAGGGGAGGGGAGGGCCCAAGTGGAGAGGGAGGGGCCGGTGGGGCCGCTGGGGCCGGTGGGGTGGGAGGGGCGGGCAGGGAAGGGCCAGGTGTGGCAAGGGTGGGGCGGCAGGCCCAGGTGGGTCAGGTGGTGAGGGAGTGGCCCAGGTGAGCCAGGTGGGGCGAGCGGGGCAGAGAGGGTCAAGGGCGGGGCCGGGCGGTGGGGCGGGGCCGGGCTGACTCCGCCTCCACGTCCACCTGCGCGGCCCGCAGGCGGCCGGTGCGACTCCGGCGCCACCTGGTGGTGGGTCCCGGCACGGCAGCCAGCGCGGAGCGGCCGCGGACAGGTGCCACCCTGGCCCGGGCCTCCTGCCAGAGATCGACGCAGGTGACCCTGGTGCAGAGAGCCAAAGCCAGATGCCGCAAGCCACCACCAGTGTCCCGCAGGAAACGCCAAACTGACAAAATGAGGCTTCCCCAGGGGCGCTCTAGACACCTGCAGTGGATGGAGCTCCTCCGTGGTTGCCCAGCAGCCCTGGTGGCATTCTGGGCCCACGGGGACCAGGACGTCCCTGCCGGGTGTGGCATCTCCCGCACTCGCCCTGTCTTCCGTAGGGCACTCACTGGCCATGAACCCTCGCCCACAGCTGCACTCGCAGTCCGCACGGCGGTCTGTGCTGTGCATTGGCCACGAGTCCATTTTGCTCTTGTGTGATGAGGAAAGCTTGAAAGCCCTGAAAGCTTGTCTTACTTTACAGGCAGCTTTACTTGTCATGTAAGTCAGAATAGGTAACATATACACATATGTTTTCATTACATTATTTCTAAATGTTCACAATTTTATTTTGATAAATGAAAAATTAGGAAAGTCATATCACGGCTGTCGGCTAAAGTCACCGTGCGCGTTCATCTGTGGCTGTTGACTGTAGTCGACGCCGGTACCGAAGTGGTTAATTATATTAAAGTCCTTGTCTATTAATTCTAGCATCGATTAATTGCTATTCCACATATCACAAGAAAACTACAGACCAATATCATGCATGAACTCAGACCCCAAGACCCTTAACAAATCCAGCCACATACAAAAAGGAACACATCCTATGACCCAGCAGGGTTGATCAGAGTAATGCAAAGTTGGTTTAACACTTGAATATCCATCAATGTAACACACCGTATTAAGAATAAAGGGGAAAGCCACTTGATCATCTTAACATACACAGAAAAGGTACTTGACAAAATCCAACACTGGCCATGTGTGGCTGTTCAGATTTAAAACCAAATGGATTTAGTGAAATGAAATGAGAGGTCTGGCTCCTAGGCCACACGGGCCACGTGTCGGGTGCCCGGCAGTTGCGTGTGGCCACCGGCTGCTGGAGGACAGCTCAGACGGGGGCGTTTCCGCCGCCACGGGAGGCTCCAGGCACACAGACGCCTGCGCTCGTGTGCGCCTCACACAGGGGCTGACCGCGGCCGTCGTCGGTCTCTGCGACTGCTTGTCCGTCACCTCTCAGGTGCGTGTGTCCTGCCCCAGTGGGCGGGGCGCAGAGCAGGTGCTTGTACTGATTTGCAGAGGGAGGGCCGACTTTGCAAGGCGAGGGGCTTGCTGGGGGGAGCCCGGGGGAGGCATGGAGAGCCAGAGGGCTTGGGGGCCGGCAGGCAGCGGCCGCAGCTGGGGACGAGGCCGGAGAAGGGCTGGCATGACCAGAGTGCCCCAGCCCAGTGGGAGAGGCGCACCTGCCTTGTCTGAGCACCTGCCTGCTGCTATCCCAGGGGGCTTCTGCTGCAGGTGTCCTGCACGGGCCACCCCTGCTGTGGCACCGTGTCCCAAGGACGGCCTTCTGATGGGCTGGCCAGCAGCCTTGAGCCTCTGACCCCCAGAGCCAGGTCCCCAATAGGAGCTGGAGGGCTTGTGGCAGTGGGAGCCTCCCGTGGGCCCTGGGCAGGGTGAGGGGACAGGGAGGGACAGGGAGGGAGAAGGCCAGAGCCCAGAGCCAGGAAAAGCACCCTGAGGACGGAGCCGCCGCTAGAGCCCCGTGCCATGCCTCGGCCAGCCCATGCGTGGCTCTGGGCCTTGTGGTTGTCATGGCCCGGGGAGAACAAGGGCCTGGGCAGCGGGCCGCCCTGGGTCCTGGCTGTGTGGGCAGCAAGGGCCACCGCGCCTGACAAGGCGGAAGCTCGGCGCTCAGCGACACCAGTGCAGGGCGTGCCTGGGCCTCTCCCTGCCCCGGGAACATCTGGTTCCGATCGCGTCCCTCTAGGACCTGGAAACTCTCCTGGGTGTGACCGGGGAGGCCTGGTGGCCTGGGGCGCTGGCAGCCCCTCCCCATGTGTGCCGAGGCCACCTGCAGGGACGCGCTGTGTGGCCGCCCACCCCCGTGGCAGGGCTCCAACGACCGGGGGCCACTGCTGGGGGCCACGTGCGAGGCCCTGGAGGGATGGAGAAACGCCGGGCTCGCCCCAGGCGCCCAGAGCCGCGCTGGTGCTGACATGACCCATGGTGGCCGGGGACAGGGCCGACACCTCGCAGGGACAGGCCGGCCGGGGAAGGGGCCCACGGCCCATCAGTTCCGTCGGTGTGGGGAGAACGTTCTCTTCTCGCCCTTCGGGAGCTGATCTTGGAAATTCCGACACCTTCTGCGCAGGGGCCCGGCCTCACAGCCCGAGTTCGCCCCTCGGCGTTTGCGCAGTGAGGCCGCCGCCCCGTGGACTCCGTGGGCTGTGCTACCACCATCGGCCAGACGCCTGCTCTGGGCAGCTCACACCAGCGCTCTCTTTCTTCTCTGCCATTTGTTGTCTAAGCCCTGTACTATTTTTATTTGTTTCTCATTTTTCTTAGTGTCCTAAAAGTCCTGCTGATATTTCAGAAAACGTCACCTGGAATCAGACCCAAGCCCTCCCCGCGGCTCCTGCAAAGCTGAACTGCGTCCGTCCTGGGCAGAAATCAGGCACGGGGAGCCCCGGCCACAGCGGCCGAGCCTGCGTCCTCCTGCGTTCCGGGCTCCGGCTTTGGTTCTCCGGGTGGGGATCTCTCTGCGCCCACACCACCTTCCTGTCGGCTGCCAAGCTCCGGGGACAGCCCCCCAGCAATGCACGGGCCGTGCCGGCTGAGGGGACATGCCAAGCGTGGGCTGGAGGAATTGTGGTTTTCCTTTGTCACGTATTAGCTGTGACCAGAGTCTGGAGACGTCTGCTTCAACTCAGGGGAGCTGAATTTTCGGCCGTGGTCCAGGCGCTGCGCTTGCCTCGGGCTCATGCCGGCCGATGGGCGGAGCCCGTGGCCGTGAGGATGGGCGCCGTGGGGACGGATGGAGGGGACACCCTGGCTGGGCAAACTCGGACCACTTCTGATGCACCGGCACGTGCCACAACCCAGTGGCAGGCAGACGCAGCCTGAAGTCCCCCCGCATCTGTGCCCTGGCCTCTTTCCAGACCCTGGGATCTCAAGGGCATCCGTCTGTCCCGCTGAGACGCCCTCAGTCGCTTCAGCTAAAACGGCTTCCGCTGGGCTGGAGCCCCCGCCCCACTCTGCGACGGCGTTGGGGGCGCTCGGGGCACCTGCACGGGGAGCCGCACGGTGGGAGGCTCTCTGAGTGTTCACTCATGTCTCCGGGGTCCACCTGCTGACCTCGGGGAGACCCTGCACAACGGCCCATCAGGCCAGGCTCGCCCACAGATAGGGGGCGCACACAGGAGGCCTGGAGCCATGGGCGTGGGGGCCCCAACATGGCAGCCACCCGCGGGGGCTCGCACACCATTATTTATGGCTTTTCCCCGGCCGGGCCTCCGAGGTGAGAGGCGCTCCCAGGGCCTGACCCCCTGCCCTGCTGCGAGCGGGGGAGGGGCGGGTGCAGCTGCAGCCACCCACGGAGGCGGCCACGTCCAAATGCGGGGTGTGGGGGAGGCGGGGTGGGTAGAGCGGAGTGCATGCTTCTCTCCTAAAATAGATCGTATCTGAAAAAGAAACAGATGGGGACGGAGATGGTTTTTCTCTCGTGAGGAGCACAGGAAGCGGCGTGACACTCCCTCCTCCCACCCAGGGGCTCAGGCACCGCCAGGACCTGCTCGTAGGAGGAGGAGGAGGCAGCTGTGGGGGGCAGGCGGGCCTGGAGGGCGGCAGGTGGCCCGAGCGGGGCTGGACTGCGACCCCCTCGTCCTGTCTCCCCCGTCCGGGGCCTCAGGAAGGGCCTGGTCCTACAGGACGGGCAAGCCCAGCCCATGGGGAGGGGAGGCCGCCTGCGAGGGGGGGGACAGGCACGGGGAGGGGGCTTGAGAGAGGCGGGACCCTCGGGGGCTCAAGGCCCCGCTGGGGGACTGGCAGAGGGGCCCTCGAGCCTTTCAGAAGTGACTGCTGAGCATTCTGGAGAGAGAGAGGCTGAATTTCCTGGTTGCCTTTTACAATCGACTGCAAACTCCGGTGTGGGGAACGCCCAGAGGTGCTGACAGGTCCCCGTTGTGACTCACAGCATCTGAGTAAAGTCTCCACGCGGGAAAATGCCTCCGGATCCACTTGTCATTGCGTGACTCACCGTCTGGCGCCGGGGGAGGGAGGGGGGCGTCGCTGAGCTCCTGGCCGAGCAGCCGCGTTCCCGGCCGAGTTTACCTGCCGCGTTTACCTGGACGGCTGGGCGGCGTGGGTCATAGACGTGACGCTGAGGTCCGGAGGAGGTCCGGATAAGATTCCGCGGCCAGCAACTAGCTTAGAGATGTGGGTCTCCTTCTATTCTAAAGACTGAAGATTCGTGCCCAAGTTAAGGGCACACTTCTTCCCCGACACTCCCCGCTTACGGGCTTGGGGACTGGCCGCTGCCAGGCAGGTCTGGGGCGGCGTGGAGCCTGTGCCGCCTGGAGTACGGGCACAGCACCGCGGGGGCCTCCCGGGAAGTTCGCGGGCGTTGAGGACGCTTTGGTTTGGGGAGGCAGAAAGACAAGTTCCAAACAACGCAAGAAAAAGCAAATTTTCTGAAGCTTCGCCGGACGGCGGGGTTTCGGGACGATACACAGATCCCGAGAGAATCAAGACAGCGGCCGACTCACCTGGGGCTGGGACCTGCCCCATGGCCGGGACAAGCAGGGCCCGGGCGGGTGGCCCACCGGAGTCACTCTGCACCAGTGACAGGCACGTTCTGTCGCCCGGACATACACACACAGGGCGTAACCCTTTGCACGCGCTTGCTTTTTTCTCCATTCCTTTATTCTACTCGGGATTTAATTTTTTTTTTTAAATGCCCCAGGTTTTACAAAGTGCGGCAGTAGAATAAAAAAAAACTGGAGTTTCTTTTCATACGAACTTTTATTTATTTGGATTTCTTTTATGTTTCAAATTATTGATACATTCGAAGAGTAATTTTAATCTCTATAATTTTTCAGGGTGTGATGTTTTTTGAAGCATTCACCCACATGAAGACCTGGTTTACGTTCACAGGTTTCACAAATATAAATGGTCTCTCCTCTCCTTCCTTTGATTTTTCTGTTAGAACAAACAACACAGTCTTTGTGCTTTTTGTTAGGGTGAGGTGTGATTGTATGGAGCTTTCCATCGAAACGTTGCTCTGAGTTAGTGGATAATAACCTACCCCTGGACGTTAGTGGACCACCTCTGCATTTACATCTTACTTGTCCTTTCGTGCTAAGGAAAACAAGGAAAGATACTGGAAAAATAGACAAAAATCCCCCTCTCTCCCCCCGAGGTGATACTACGTGTTGAGTGTGGCTCCACATACGAGCCGCTGCCGATGCCAACCGTGTCGAGTCACACTCGACGTCCGAGTGCAAAGGGTTAAAGGTCCTTAAACTGCAGGACAGCTTCGTGAAAATCCTGGGTGTCTTGGGCTCTCTGCAGCTGCCAGGCACCCGCGGGAAACACAAAGTGCAACAGTGGGGATCCGGGGTGCGAGGGCAGCCGGCCCCCGATAATCCCACCAGGGCTGGGAGCCCCTCTCCCGGCCTCGGTGCCTGTCAGCGTGGCCCGGCTCGTTCTCCGGGCACCGTGAGTCCCGGCCTGCCGAGGTGACGAGGGCCGCCCCACCTGCGACCCGCTCGGGACCAGCCGAGAGACGGGAGCGAACATCAGCGTGCACGGAAGACGCAGGCGGCATCCAGCCGGTGCGCGGCAGCACTGCCCGGACGCTGGGGTTGGGGAAGACAGCGCGGCCCACGCTGCTGTTCTGAGTTCTGGGCTGTTCCAGGACAGGGGTGCAGCCCGGACGGGAGCACGGGCAGGAATCGGGCGGCCCACAGGCCCAGGCTGCTGGAGTCGGGAAGGGTGGAGTCCCTGTCCTGCTGCCGCCACCATCCTTGGCCCCTGTTGCCACCCGGGTTTCCATCTGGGGGCTGCTCACGAACTCGGAGCACCTGCTCCTGGAACTGAACCGGGACCAGAGAGAGGCCACACCTACGTGCGGTGGGGGAGGGAAACCGAGGCAGCCCCAGAGCCCTGAGCACGGCTCCTCCCGCCCAAGACATCACTGGTGCTGCCAGGTGGCAGGACAGGTGATGCGAGTGACATTGGGAAGACGTCAAGAATCAAAACAGAACCCAAAATGCAAACCCTATGGTCCCGCACGGTTGCTAGGGGTGGGTTGCTAACGAGGCTCTGAGCTTCCTAGCAGTCAGAGCAAAGGGGGAAGCCAGGCTGCTCACCCGTAAAGTAACAAAAAGTGCTTTTGCCCCATTTCCCTAGAAACCTCCAGGACAACCGGAGGCGGCCTTGAGCGCGTGGCTCATTGTGTTTAGGTTTGGAGCTTAAAATAAAGGACAGGGAGAAGAAAGAAACTACTTAACTTGAAAACAAGGCTAAACTCCGGGGAAAGGACAGCATTTTGTAATCTCTGCACCTCAGAGTCATGCATGGTGTTGCACAAACAGGGTGAGTCACAGATGTCTCTGTCGGGTCATCTCTCCGTCTCTGCCTCCTCCTGGCACCTCGCCAGGGCCAGACCGCCTGTCACCTGCGTCCGCACCAAGCCCAACTCCCCGGTCTGCGTCCCGGGAGCCTCCTCCAGCCCCAGGGCTGCTGTGTCCCGGCCTCGGGGACCTCCCTTCGCCCAGGGGGAGGCCTGGCATGCGGGTGGTCGGAGCTGGCACGTTCGCCCTTGGCCTGTGGGGGGCCGAGCCTCCCCAACACCCACGTGTCCCCGGCCAGCCCAGTTGTTCCGGCACATCTCTGTGTTCTCGAGCAATTATAGGAAACTTTTATAACCCTGCAAAAAACACGGCCATGGTGGGGGGAAACGCACGTCTGATTGAGAAGCTGTGCGGGGGGGGGGGGGGTCAGCTCCGGGGGGTCTGCTCCCCTCGGCCCCCAGGCCCTTCCCAGGTGCGCCGGCCCCCACTGCATGCTGCAGGAGAGCCTATGTGGCTCACAGTGTTCCGCCTGTGTGGCTACCTGCAGTGCCCAGCAGGAGCCATCACCTCCGTCCTCAGAGTCCAGGTGCTCCTGGGGCTCTTGCGTCTCCCAGAGAATCCGCTGCCCTCCGCACACCTGCAGGGGCTTGACCTTGAGGCTCTCCCCCTCCAAGGTGACTTGGCAAGGTCGGGGGCTGCTGCCTGGTTTTTGTTTTTTTTTTGTCCTTCCGTCATTCCAGGGTGGGGGGCTTGGGCAGGGCAGAAGGGGTGCAGACCCAGCCCCCACTTTGAAGGGGTGCCTTGTCTTTGCTCTCGGGGACACGGGGGTTGTTCTCTCTGCCTGGGCCCACCCTTCACCGGGGCCTCCATCCCGAGGCTTTTGCAGGGAAATGCAACACTCGTGACCCTTTAAGAAAGGGAGGGGAAAGCGCACCTCCCTCCTGTCACCGCGTCGACCTGAGCTCACGGCTGAGGTGAGGCCTGGGGATAGTGTGGGTCCGCCCCTGGGACTCCTCAGCACAGGAGACGGAGGCTCAGCGGCCCCCACCGCGAGAAGGCTGTCCGGGGTGACCGAGGCTGGGAACGCTTTCACAAGGATGCTCAGGACTCCGTTTCTCAAGGCGAGGACGTGGGAGACGGTTAGACACCCCGAGAGCCCAGGAACTCAGCCAGGACGAGCTGACATCGGGGCTGAGAGTGACTCGGTGACTCGGGGGCCGGCGGAGGTCTGCACGGCTGTCAAGCGTTACCGGCGCTTATTGGTGTGGTGAGATTAAAGTTCTCATACTTGAGTGTTTTCATTTGTGCTTATATGAAATTGTGCTTCGTGAACTGTCAGCAAACAATCTGTATTGCTTTTTTTTTTTTTTTGAGACAGAGTCTCACTTTGTTGCCCAGGCTAGAGTGAGTGCCGTGGCATCAGCCTAGCTCACAGCAACCTCAATCACCTGGGCTCAAACGATCCTCCTGCCTCAGCCTCCCGAGTAGCTGGGACTACAGGCATGTTCCACCATGCCCGGATAATTTTTTTGTATATATATTTTTAGTTGGTCAATTAATTTCTTCCTATTTATAGTAGAGACAGGGGTCTCGCTCTTGCTCAGGCTGGTTTTGAACTCCCGACCTCGAGCGATCCGCCCGCCTTGGCCTCCCAGAGTGCTAGGATGACAGGCGTGAGCCACCACACCTGGCCTATATTGCTTTTTAACAAGAAAAAAGTTATTGATTTAAAGGAGTAACCGGTGCTAGGATAAGGTGATGGCAGAGCTGGGCCTGCACCAGGTTCAGGTGGGACTCCAAAGGACCCCGGCCGGGCGGGGGTCATCCTCGTCACCAAACGGCACCACCTCTAAGGACTCGCCTTGAAAAGTGTCCCACTGGGAGCGGCAGTGAGGGCAGAGGCCTGCGGGTGCCCACACAGCTGGGCAGGCTGAGAGGGGGTGCCCGTACTCAGAACGTGCCCTGTCCTGTCCCCAGAGAGACTCACAGGGGGACACCGAGCAGGGGAGGAAGCAGAAGGTCAGGGCAGCTGCCCCTGCGGAGAAAGGGTAGGCAGGGGCTGGACAGCCGGGAGGTCAGGGCTGTGTCAACGTGGACCCCAACCCTCCGTGCCCGGAGGCCGGGCTGAAGCAGGAGGGCTCCGGAACTGCGTGGACTCCCTGGCCGAGGGACCCTGCAGCCCTGCCTGCCCCCACACTGAGGACGCCTGTCCGGGCAGTGCAGGAGGCAGCAGGAGCCTCCCGGGGCCCCTCAGCTCAGAACAGGTCCTTCCTTGAAGGGACACCCCAGCCCCCCAGCCTTGCAGAGGGCTGGGAAAACGCAGCTCCTGGTGGAAGGGAAGATCTGACCCGACCTTGAACTTTTCTGGCAAGGAAGTGGAATCCCTGAGCCAGCGCCGGAGTCTGGGATTCCTCACTCCTCGGGGAGACTGGGGGCGTAAATCAGCGTGGGAAGGAGGTGGCAAGGTGGGGCGCAGGGTGGGCACGGGGCGCTTCGACTCAAAACAGTCTGGGAATGGCGACATTCTGAGAATGGTGTATGTGTTTGTGCGTGTGGGTGCACATGGGCACGTGTGTGACATGTGCACATGCAGACACACATGTTCTAGTACACGTATGTGTGTGCATATGGGTGTGACCTCTTCCACCGTCCTGCAGAAGTGGGTTTGCCTCAAGGCCCTGCAGCCGGGAGAGTGGGACACCCCGGAAAAGGAGCTCAGCTCCCCTAAGCAGGGATGAGGTTGCCCTGCACCCCCATCCACAAAGAGGGGCTCCCCAAGTCCCCAGCCCCACCAGAGGCTCTGGTTCTCATGCAGAGGGAGGGTTCTGCGTGGGGACCTGCCTGTCCTCCCCACAGGCCCACAGCTTGTCTCGGAGTGGGACACTGGCTGGGGGCAGGGGGGCCGGCATCCCCGTCTCAGTGGTCTCTCCCCGCTGTGGACTGGGAGAGCCCAGATGGACCCCTGGGGACACAAGCCTGGGCACCCCCATCCCCCGTGTGGGCCTGGTCTGACTCCTTTCCCTGGCCGAGTCCTGCTCTGGGCTCTTCGTCCTCCTGAAGGGAAGCTCACACCTCCCGCGGAGGGAGCAGGTGGGGTCACTGAGCCCTGTCTGGGGGCCTGCCGGGCTGAGCTCCAGAGGGAGGAGACAGCGTTGGGGGTGCAGGCCCTGCAGGCCTGGGCATGAGGGCAGCCGGGGGGCTTGGTGGGCACAGCGCCAGGGCCTCGCACCCACAGCCAGGGGTCCGAGAGAGAGAAGCCGAAGGAATCTGCCAAACAGAGCAGAGAGGAGGCCGTCACACATGGAAGCACACGCATGTATGCGCACAGCCACACACACGCTCCGTGCTCCCACCTCCCCACATGCACACACATGTGCACGCACATGTTCCATGCTCCCCACACACACATGCACACATATGTGCACACACATGCTCCCAACCCCACACACATACACACACATGTGCACACACATGTTCCATGCTCCCCACACACACATGCACACATGTGCACACACACAGGCATACATGCTGGGACCCTTTCCCTGCAGTAAAAGGTGCTCTAGGGCTGGAATCTCCAGTGCTCAGCACAGTAACTGTGACAATGACGCCCACAGGTCAGGAATCAGAGCACCCCCAGTGCCCCCACACCCCCTCCCACTCAGTGACCCCCGGAAGTGCACGTGAATCCCTTTCCCTTCCCTCCCCGGGTGCAAACCGACCCCTCCCGGCGTCTCCTCCGCACTCAGGGGCAAAGTCAGCCTGAAGGTCGAGCAAGGGAACGGCCCGGTCCCTACCGCCTGGTCCCTACCGCCTGGTCCCTACTGCCGGGTCCCTACCGCCGGGTCCCTACCGCGGAGGTGCTTTCAGGCTGGGGGATTCATTGGGCCCCTTCGAGGTTCCTGCAGCAGGCCCTGGTGTCTGTCGGGGTGGCAGGGGCCCGGCAGTGAGCAGGGCGGGGCGTCCTGGGGCCCGGGCGGGTGGAGACTGCTCAGTGAGACGTGATGGAAGGTGAAGCTCAGGTTGTGCAGGGCGAGGGGGACTAACAGGGTGGGCCTGGCGGGTGCGTGGGGGCTTGGAGGCCGACGCTGGGTTGTCTGCGGGGCAGGTGGGGCCGCGGAGGCCCTGGGGCAGACACCCCACATGCATGGGGGTCCCACCTCCTCGCCCTGTACCCAAGGAGTCGCGGGCAGAGGAGGGTCCTCCTGCAGAGGGGTCGCTTTGCACGTCTGACAGGGAACCTCCCTGGGCTCCTCTGGGACGTGTCTGCAGGATCGACCTGGCGAACGTCAGCCTTGGAGGCCGCTGGCCAAGCGATGACCTCGGTGACCTCGTGGCTCTGACAGATTCCAGCCGGGCCCTTGCGGCTGCCGCAGGGGAGCCGGCCGTCCGTCCGCTGGGATCGGAATCTGCAGGACCGCGGGTACATGGGAGGCGACGGGCAGGGGCAGGGACGCCTATCCCGGCCAGACCGCGGATGCCAGCCACACGCTGGTGGCCAGGGCCCTCTCGGCCGGGAGCCGGGCGGAGCAGATCCCAGTGCCCGGAATTCCAGCTCGCAGGGGCTAGCGTTGCAGATAAGGCCAGATGTCGGCATTGGAAGGAATGCTGGCGTGGGCGGGGGCGGGGGCGGGGGCGGGGGCGGCTGCCGGACCTCCAGCCAGATTGCTGACATCCTTGCGAAAAAGCAACACTGGAGACCAGCGCCAAACCTGGTCCTTGGAGAGAGGGGAGGGGAGGCGGGGGAGGGCACCGGGCCACGTGCAGCGGAACAGGCGGTGCACACCGGCTCTCCACGCTTGTGCAGAGGCCCCGGGGACTCGGCCCGCTGGCCCCGGGCTCTCTCCCTGCGAGGAAGGAGGGACGGCCGTGGGAAGGGAGTGTGTGTAAAGAAATTTAATGTGACTTTAAAAATTCCTTGTCAACTCGGGTGTGTGCTGCAGCTGCGTGCCAGGGAGGAGGCTGAGCCGGGGTCGGCGCGGGGAGGCGGGCTTCGTGGCGGGCAGACGGTATGTCCCCTCCCCAGGCCTGGAGCATGTGAGCCCGCCCCGCCCCGGGGGCCCCACACTCAGGGGTTCTATTTTCCTTTAAGAAAGCGAACAACTGGCCGGGCGCGGTGGCTCACGCCTGTAGTCCCAGCTACTAGGGAGGCTGAGGCAGGAGGATCGTTTGAGCCCAGGAGTTCGAGGACCAGCCTAAGCAAGAGCGAGACCCCATCTCTACCAAAAAAACCAGAAAGAAATTAGCCGGACAACTAAAAATATAGAGAAAATATTAGCCGGGCATGGTGGCGCGTGCCTATAGTCCCAGCTACTCGGGAGGCTGAGGCAGGAGGATCGCCTAAGCCCAGGAGTCTGAGGTTGCTGTGAGCTAGGCTGACGCCATGGCACTCACTCTAGCCTGGGCAACAGAGTGGGACTCTGTCTCAAAAAAAGGGAAGATACCCTAGGTGTCTGCTCAGAACACGGCAGGCACCCCACAGCCCAGCTCAGACGTCTGTCTCCACGGGTACCACAGCAGCAGAGGAGCTGGCCTGTCACGGGACAGAGGGAGAAGACGGCTCAGGGTCCTTGCTCGAGGCCTGCTCCAACCCCCCGGCGGCACTCACAGCCTCCCAGGCCACCCTGCTAGAGCGGGTGGCTGGAGGCTTCGCAGATTTACTATCAGAAGGGATTTTCTCTCTGGTGCTGCCAGTTCTGCCCCTCTGCACACACGCAGAGGGAGCTCCTCCCGTCCCTGGCTGTGCCGCTCCGGCGTGAAGTGGCCCGTCCGGTCTCGTCCTCCAAGCTGCCCCCGCCCCAAATCCCTTATGTAAGTTTTCTCTCTCTTTCTTTCTTTCTTTCTTTCTTTCTTTCTTTCTTTCTTTCTTTCTTTCTTTCTTTCTTTCTTTCTTTCTTTCTTTCTTTCTTTCTTTCTTTCTTTCTTTCTTTCTTTCTTTCTTTCTTTCTTTCTTTCTTTCTTTCTTTTCCTTCCTTCCGCAGAGCCTCACTCTTGTTGCCCCGACTAGAGTGCCGTGGCATCATCATAACTCACTGTAGCCTCAAACTCCTGGGCTCAAGCGATCCTCCTGCCTCAGCCTCCTGAGTAGCTGGGACCACAGGTGCACGCCACCACACTCTGGCTAATTTTTCTATTTTCAGCAGAGACGGGGTCTCTCTCTTGCTCAGGCTGATCTCAAACTCCTGAGCCCAATCCGTCCTCCTGCCTTGACCTCCCAGAGTGCTGGGATTACAGGTGTGAGTCACCGCGCCCGGCCCAGATCTCTTACGTTAATTTTTACACGGTGCTCCCACACACGAGCCCTCAACACCCACGTACCTCTGCCTCGTGCAGGAACACAGGCTCCGAGCAGCGGTGGCGAGGCCAGGGCCACCCCCCCACAGGCGGCCCAGGCAGACGGGACTCCAAGCCCGGTGCTTTCCATCCCACGCCAGCAGGCCTGAAGGTCCCGCGCCCCCCCCCCCCAGTGGTAGAACCTTCCTTAAAAAGGAGCCTTTGGGCCGGGCGCAGTGGCTCACGCCTGTAATCCTAGCACTCCGGGAGCCTTAGGAGGGAGGATGTTGTGAGCTCAGGAGTTCGAAACCAGCCTGAGCAAGAGCGAGACCCTGTCTCTACTAAAAATAGAAAGAAATTAATTGCCCAACTGCAAAATATGTAGAAAAAATTAGCCGGGCATGGTGGCGCGTGCCTGTAGTCCCAGCTACTCGGGAGGCTGAGGCAGGAGGATCGCTTGAGCCCAGGAGTTGGAGGTTGCTGTGAGCTAGGCTGACGCCACGGCACTCTAGCTCAGGCAACAGAGTGAGACTCTGTCTCAAAAATAAAAGGGAGCTTTTTTTTGGCCAAGTTTTTGTGCTTTGGCCAAAAGCACAAGCTGCCAAGGGGGTGGGGACTGGCAGCTGTGGCACTTGCTCCTTCCCTCCTCTCTGTAAGGTAGACCCGTGGACCTGGTAGGGGGCCAAGGAACAGGGACTGGAAACCCAAGGCTCCAAGGGGTGGCAGGCAGGCGGCCCACCTTGTCTGGCTGGGTCACTGTGGGCTTGGTCCACCGCAGGAGGGCTGGATGAGCCCAACTACCCAGGCTGGCACCAGCGCCTTCCCAGAAGCTCATCCGTGGGCGGTGCTGGAAGAAGCCAGACCTTGGGAGAGCTACTCGGGAGGGCGCCTTTTGCTACAGAACCAGGAGCCACTTTGGTTCCAGCTTTGGTGGCCGCCCCGACCCTCTCCCCATCCCTCAAAAACAAACCAACCAAAACAAACCTTCATGCGCTCATTTGGTATTAAATCAGATTTAAAACATTATAAAGAGAAATTAAAGATAAGTTTTACTCGGAATCTCACCATCTAGACAGAGCCCCCAGGCCCACCCAGCTGGGCGGTGGCCGAGCCCACGTGTGGCCAGGCCTCCGTGGCTGGCACTCCCGGCTTCCCGGTAAGCGGTGGACCATGTATCCTACGGCCTCATTTAATGTCACTTTAGTGCTTTTTAAGGACCGCACGCCATTTCTTTGCACAGATATACCATGATTTGTATAACTGTCTCTGTAGCACTGAAAACCCAAGCTGTATCCAGTTTCCTTGTCTTTTTTTTTTAAGTTTTTCATTGAAACTTTACAAACATCCAAGTTTCCCATTATTTTTAAAATAGGCCATATAAATGTCTGCTTTGGGGGAATAAAATGAAGCAACTTTGAGGTCACACAGGATCCTCCCCCACCTGCAATTTTAGCAGAAGAATTATGTCTGTTGGATGCTCCTCTGTAAGTCAAAGCCTCGGTGCACGGCTCTGCTCTGCGAGGGAGAGCCCTGTCTCTTTTATGAATCATCTAAATCCCAGAGGTGGAAATACTTCACCGGGCAGCGTCCAGTGATTCAGGATGAACTAATGCACGCCGGCCGGGGCGGGGAAGTGGCGGCCAGGGTCGTTCCAGAACAGCCTCAGCAGCTGTGCCGTCTCTGCACCAGGACAGCCCGGGTGGCCTGATGGCGCCCCCCAGGGTCTCTGCCCGACCCCCTCCCTCCACCCCCAGGTTGCCCTGACACAAGGATGTCGTCCCCGGGAGGCTTGGACTGGTCACTCTGTCTTCCAGAGTCTGCCCGACAGGCCTGGACAGCAGCCAGCCGAAACTCAGCACCCCCCAGCTGCCCCCACACCCCGTGGGCGCCCCCGCCCCCCTGACTCTGCCACACACCCCGTCTCGGAGTTCTGGTCTGGGGCATTGAGGAGCTGAGGTTCAGGGAGGGGGCAGGTGTCTGCCTCGGGTTCCTTGCTGGTCGGGGCACAGGTACCTCTGCGAAGCCCGGGCAGAGCGTCCACATCACCAAACTCCTTCCGGCTTTGTCTGTCCCTCCAGCCCAAAGCCACCCTGACTGGGAGCTGCTCCCACAGTGGGACCCCCAGCCCACCCCAGGCAACGGCTGTCCCTCTCTTCGGAGTGGCCATCTTCAAAGGGCCACACCCCAGGCTAGGCTCAAGGCCATCTGGCCCCCGGAGGTTGCCAGGGCTGCCTCCCGAGAGCCTCCTCCAGGGTCCCGTTGGTTGTGCGTGGTGGTCGACTTAGCACCACCACTCTGGGCTCCCCCGCCCCCAGCCCTGCGTGCCAGGCTGTCAGCTGGGGGGCAGGTCCTGGCTTGGGGGGGCTCGGGGCGCATCAGGACGGGGGAGAGGTTTCGTTTTGATTCACGCTCCTGGAACGATTTGACTGCTGAACTTTTCTAGACCCAAGCACCAAATTTCCCAGACGTGGGACGAGAGGTGACAGGACGCTCACTGAGTAGGTGAGAAGTGTGTGTCAGTGGCACAGATGTTCCCAAGCCCGACATTGCCAGAGGGGGCAGCTCTGGAATGTTCTGGAATGCTCTGGAACACTATGAAAACCTCCTGAGGGTGAGCAGGTCTCTCTGTGTGTGGATGGTGCTTCAATGTCACGACGTTCTCTCCACCCCGCCCCACCGCCTCTCCTACATAAACAAGATAATTGTGAGGGGAGCTATGCTACGGTAAGGTACTAAGCACAGTTAAGGAAACTGTTAATTAAATGATAACAAAACCGTTGTATTTAGGTGTCACTATAACTGCCTGGCCTTCCAAAGGATGTTTGAAAAAACCCACATTTGCCCATGGACAGTAAATGATTTGCTGCCCCCAAGAAAGAAAGAAGATCCGAAACAGTTTCCAGTAGTTCCGAGACACTGGCTCGCCGACCGTTCACAGCTTGCTCTCCCCGCAGGAGTGTGTCCAAATGGGGCCGGGAAGGGCCACACTGATGGGTTCACGTCACTGGCTTCAGGGCTCCTCGGAGCCTTTGGCGAGCTGCGTAGCCTGGGTGAGCCGCGGGGCACAGCGGAAGTGTCCCCTGAGATTACCCGGCCAAGGCACTGGCCTCGCCGGCCACCCTCCCCACTTTCGGGGAATATCCACCGGCGTCTCCCAGAACCACGTTCCTCTGGGTCTGGCCTAGAGATCAGTGGTCTCTAGAGCATTTGCGGACTGCTCAGATGGGTCACCTTGGGGACACAGGGTGTGCCCGGGGCTGGCAACGCAGAGCCTGCAGAGGACTGGGTCGGAGACAACGCACACGGACCTGCTCCTGTGGGGACCACGCCCCACACTCGGCAGGTGCGTTCCCTTTTAAATCCCTTTGTGGGCGACAGGTGCTGCAGACCCGAGCCGGCCCTGGCAGGCAGTCCAAGAGACCCCTCATCCGGGCTGGGCACACACAGGCCGCCCTAGTGCCACTTTGAGGCAAACTGTGACGTGAGTGCCACTCTGTCCCCATTACCATCTTTCCTTCCTTCCTTCCGGTGAGGACTCCTCAATGTGGGGGTCTCGGGACCACCCAGCGGGACCCTCGGTCCCAGGTTCTGCTGTGCAGTCTCGACCTCCCCGCTCGGCCTGGACCCCACTTCCGTGGACACACCCCGACCCGTCTCGCTTCTCAGGCCCTCTGAGCCACCGTAAGCAGGGTCCTGTCCCTTCAGAGCTCCAAGACCCCTCGGGGGCTTCCTCTCCCATGCAGGGACGATGGCAAAGCACCCTCAAGGGCCTGCCCAAGCCACCACCCCGCCACCCCGCCACCCCGCCAGGCACCAGCCCACGGCAGCACTGGGCCCCCAGGAGTCCTGCTCATCCTGCTAACTGCCCCCAGCACGCCCGCCCAGCCCGAGGCCCCCTGCCCGGCCAGCACCTGCAGGCCCCACGTTCCGTGTCTTTTCCTCGGAGGCCTCCCCGCCCACCCTGGCCAAACCAGACACACTCGAGTCTCTCATGGAATCCCTGCCTTTTAGTTGGCGCCATTTAAAACGCCGTATGTGTCTGCATACAGCAGTCCCCCTTATCTTTGGGGGACACGTACCAACACCCCCTGTGGCTGCCTGAAGCCACGGATAGGCCCAAACCCTACGCGTACCATGTGTTTACTTATGTACACATGCCTATGAAGTTGATAGCATTCCGTTTGGAAATCAGGCACAGTAAGGTGATTAATAACAATGACTAACAATAAAATAGAATCATTGTAACCATGTACCATATAATAAAAGTTATGTGAACATGGTCTATATATATCAAAACATATTATATACTGTACGGCAGATAAGGGGACCACTGTATTTGGTGGCCTCTGTCCTCCCCACTGGCCTGTGGGACCCATGAGGGCAGTGGCACCTCCCTGTGCTCATGGCCCGTCCCAGAGCCCAGCACCGTGCCCGACACAGAGACTATGTCCCCCCAAGTCTGGGCGGGTGGTCTCGGGGGTCCTCGGAGAGCAGCCCCTAGGTTGCCGGACACAGAGACTGTGTCCCCCCAAGTCTGGGCGGGTGGTCTCGGGGGTCCTCGGAGAGCAGCCCCTGGGTTGCCCCAGCCCACGAGGCCCCGGTCACTAGCCCTGTGTGTCCAGGTCCCGGGACACGGTGGCGCTTTGTGCAAATGCAGATTCCTGGGTCCTGGCGTGGGAGATGTCTCATTTCGCGGGACTGAAGTAGCGCTGATGGGCTCTGAAAGCTCCAGGAACAATGAACTTTCACAGACTCAGGTTTATAAAGGCGCCTCTAGGTCGTCGGGCCCAACTACCCGCCCCGGGCCGAGGTGTCCCCTTCCCCACTGCTGTGGGGGCAGCGGGGGCTCTTCCAGGGCGCGGCCCCTCCCTGCGGGGACTGCAGGGATGGAGGGGTGACCCGCGATCACCACCTGACCCCTCTCAGCGCTGCTGCCTCTGGAGCTGCCGCCAACAAGCTCGATCTCTCTTCCGAACGGCTGCGTGCGGCCCCTCACTGCAGCCCCCAGGTCTCCCTTATCCTGACCAGGTGCCCGGGCCCGCAGCCGCGTCTCTGACAGAGCTCACTCGGGCCCCAGGTCTCCTTTGTCCTGACCAGGTGCCCGGCCCGCAGCCGCGTCTCTGACAGAGCTCACTCGGGCCCCAGGTCTCCTTTGTCCTGACCAGGTGCCCGGCCCGCAGCCGCGTCTCTGACAGAGCTCACTCGGGCCCCAGGTCTCCTTTGTCCTGACCAGGTGCCCGGCCCGCAGCCGCGTCTCTGACAGAGCTCACTCGGGCCCCAGGTCTCCTTTGTCCTGACCAGGTGCCCGGGCCCGCAGCCGCGTCTCTGACAGAGCTCACGCGGGCCGCACAGGAGGGGCAGCCGCTGCGCCCAGCCGGCCCGCAGCCCCGTGGGCGTGGGGCGGGAAACAAGGGAACGTCGCGCCGTCTGCTCCGAACTTCCCCACACTCAGCCTCCCTCGTAGTCTCAGACTGTGGATTCGTAGGGCGCCTTTGGGACTGTTGGGTCTAACCTCCCGCGTCAGTCTCCCAGGACGCCGTCACCGTGGCCGCAAACCGGCCGGCTCCAGACAGCAGCGGGGTGTCCCTCCCGCGGTCCTGCAGGCAGGGGTCGGAGACGGGCAGCAGCAGGGTGGTTTCGCCCCGTGTGATGAGGGGGTCGCTCCGCGCCTCCCTCCTGGCGGTGGCTGCCAGCGGTCCCCCGCATCCCTGGCCGTAGACCCCCGCTGTGACCTCTGTCCACACGTGTCCTCCCCATGCCTCTTAGTCTTCTCCCCGCCTGCTCCCCCATGCAGACACTGGTGGTGGAGGATTCAGGGCCCACCCTGAACCAGCAGGATCTCTCTCGAGATCCTTATCCTGAGCGTGTCCAGGAAGGCCTGTCCCCAGGGCAGCTCGCACTCCGATGCTCCCGCTGACGAGGGTGTGGGAGGGGCCGCCTTTCACCCCTCCGGCGCCGCCACTGCAGAGGGGTGCAGTGGAGCACAGAAGGGGGAGGTTTGCCTGGGAGCCCCTGGGGAGCTGGTGAGGAAACCGAGGCCCGAGAGCCCAGGGCCTCTGTCCCGTCCTCTCACAAAGACGGGGCCATGAGGCAATGGGACAGACGGGCGTCACCTCCCTGATCAAAATAGGATGCGTCCATGACGTTTTCAAGCAATGGAAGCTCTCCTCTTTGAGGGACAAACTTATTTTAAAAATGCTCGTTCGATGGTAGGCGTTCTAAACAATATAAACATCCGCTCTCAACTTGCTGAAGGGAGGACAGTTTTTTTTAAAAAAAAAGTCAGTCCATGTTCTGCTGGTAACTGGAGGCATCGCCCCGAGTAGCCATCAGTGACCTGGGCTGGGGCGTGAGGTCACAGGTGCACTCAGCTGGGGGCGCCGTGGCCCAGCATCCCACGTCCCCCCGTCCCTGGGCTCTTGGACTTGAGGGCCAGCGGGTCTCCCCTCCCCCCAGAACTGTCACTTCTCAGAGTGGCAGCTCCTCGCTCACCAGCTCTTAATAGGCTGTGCAATTCGGCAATTTTTGGGGGTGTGGGTGGAAATATTAACCTTTATTTTTCTCTCTGAATTTCTCTCCCTCTTCTAGTTTAGAGCAGATCACCCAGCTCTTTGTGATTTTATTTTATTTTATTTTTTTGCCTCAGGGATTTTTTTTTTCCCCAGGCAAAAAGCCAAAGCAGCTTGAAGCCAAAGGCTCTTTCTGTCTTTTGTAAAAACCTAAACCCATTTCATAAAGCCCTAAGCCCAGGGGGCGAGCAGGAGGGGGAGAGCTGGACTCCCAAGACTGGGAGGAGGGAGAGGCGGGGGTCTGAGTGGGTCTGGGAAGGAGGGTCCAGTGCTCCTCTGGGCACCGCGGAAGCTTCTGGATCCTGGAATGGCTGTAGGAGGGGAGCGGGTTACATTTTCTGCCACCCCCACAGGGTGGGGCTCAAAGTTGGGTTTAAGTTGATTTAAGGAAACAAAGAGAGGAATCTTCTGGAATTCTGGACGGCTCGGCATTGTGAGTCCATGGGTTGGGGCCTCTGCCCTCCTCCCAAAGTACAGCTGCCTCGGATAAAACTCGTGTTTGAAAGGCAGGATGCATGGCAGGCACACGCACGGGGACCAAACGCAGCCCGAGACGAATCCGTGCATGGGGCGTGAGCGGGGTTTGCTGGGCTCCAGGTCGGGGAGCCCCAGAAGGGTGACGGTGACAGAGAGAGGCCCTGGGTGGGGTGGCAGAGGCTGGCTTACTGCACAGACACCCCCCCCCCAAAGAGGGAGCTGAGAAGTCCCTGCCGAGAGCTCCCTGGGGCCTCAGCTTCCTCAGTGTGGGGGGCCCAGGGGGTGGGCGGGGGTGTCCTCTGTCCAGGACCTGGGTAAGCGCCACCAGCTCCGTGACCGTATCCGGACGTGTCCGAGGCTCTGAGCCGGGGATGTGAAACCGGGTTCAGGGAGGGGCCCTGGAGGCTGGGTGGAGACAGACTCGAACCACTGAGCTGGCAGGGCTGAGCGTGTGGGTGTGCATGGGGTGGTGGGGAGGGAGGGGAAGGGTGGAAAGGGAGAGAGCTAGAGCGTCTGAAAGTGACCTTAAAGTAAGTTTTTTAGCATCTTTTTTTTTTTTTTTTTTTATTGAGACAGTGTCTCACTGTGTTGCCCCAGCTGGAGTGCCGTGGTGTCATCACAGCTCACAGCAACCTCACACTCCTGGGCTCAAGCGATCCTCCCGCCTCAGCCTCCCGAGTAGCTGGGACTACAGGTGTGCACCACCACACCTGGCTCGTTTTTCTATTTTTTTTTTTTTTTTTTTTGTAGAGACAGGGTCAGTTTTTTCTTAGTATCTTAAAGGAAAGAGATAACAGCCTAAAAAGAGCAAGTAGCTATACACAAAAATTGGCAGGAACAAAAAAAAAGACCAGAACTGATATTTAATAGAAATGAAAAATATCTCATCAATAAACCTGGAAATGAAAGAGAAGCCAGAGGTGGAACAAAAGTTGAACAGATGCAGGCAAAGAGGCGCCAGGTAACTTGGGAGGCGGGCGTGGGAATTCAGCGAGGGTGTCTCGCACAGACAGGGAGATTCAAAAGTAAACCAGCGCCAAAGAGCAGGAGGGAGCGGCAGCCACTCGGTTGGGAGTTCCAGGAGGAGGAGGAGGAGCCCTAGCAGGGAACCCTGTGGAGAGGGGTCCTGGTCCCAAACCCAGGAGGGGATGCTGTCCCCAGACGAGAAGCCCCCCCGCACAAGACGACGGAGACAAACGCGCATCCGTCTGCGTGGCTGGCCAAGGCACCTGCACGCGACAGCCCCTCGCCGTAAAGACCCGACTCGCAGTCATGACAGCAAAGATAGGGTAAAATATGCTCCCTCACTTTCCTCGTTCAGAACATGGCTGCAAAGACTTCAGGCTTCATTAGCAAAGATTTAGAGTCAAGGAATATAGGCTAAAAATGAAGGACGGCACTGCAAGAACAGGAATAAAACCCGCAGCCTCCCAGCCAACTCAGGGTGGGGCAGGAAGCATTCAGAAACCTTTGTGATGCGGAGAGAAGACAGTAAAGGTAAAAGGGAGCAAAGGAAAGTCGTGGCAAGTGAAACATCACATAAGGCAGCAGAAAACATCTCACTTATTTTGGTATTCTCCGTAACTATAAAGGGGTTAAGCTCGTGCGTAAAAACTGGGGACTATCGGATTGAAGCTCTGTCCCCAACTCCAGCCAGGGGCAGCTCACAGCCGCACACCTACAGCAAATGACAGAAACAGGCTTTCTCCCCCTTACACAAGGAGACGCGAAGCAAATGGCCATACAAGGAAGCAGGAGTATTGATGATAAACAAGTCAGATTTAAGGCAAAACCTTCCCGGGCTCCGGACCGGGTGGGCTGAGTCACTCATGCGGGGGCTGCGTGAGATGTCACGTCAAGATCACAGCATCAGGGACTCGCTGTGTCGGGACCGTCCGCTGCTCAGGGGGACCTTAAAACGCGCTCCCCATTTCGTGGCCGAGTTTCAGATGCTTGAGGTTTCTAGAAGCCCCAGTGCTGCAGCAGAAAGAGCCGGGGGGTGCGAAGTGGGAGGACTTGTTTTTTTCTTCCTGGCTAAGCCAGTTTCGAGCCCATGACCTTGACCTTGAACAAGGTTTAAACTTCCCAGGCCTCATTTTCCTCTTGCAGTGAGAACACCCCTGTTCACAGACAGGCCCACCACCCCTCCCCTGCACGTGGAGTCCAACGGCGACTTTGTTTCTCTCTTTGGGCCTTGCGCCCTCGCCTGGGCCCTTCCCGGGACAGGATCGCACCCTCGGATGAGGGCCTTCTCCCCGACACGTGGGCAGTAACCACATTTAAAAGGTGTGCAATATTTAACTCATCTAATAATTTGAAATATTTATTTTTTAAAAAAATAAATCCGGATGTTTTCTAAGCAAGGGCAGGTCCCAGGAGGGGAATTTTGGGGTGGGTTTTGCAGCCTGTGGTAGGGAACACGCAGACACATGAAGAGACTGGCCCCTTCTGCTGGGGACCCCCAGGGACGCTGGCTCTGCTTCCACCTCCCAGTAGCCGAGTCCAGCCCTGGCGAGATTAAAGCGAGATGGTGACTCAGGCACCGGCTGGGCCCCCTGTGCCGTGAGGAGCCTGGCCTGTGACATCACCCCGTAACCTTGAGCCACTGCCCTTCCTCCCAGGGTGGCGCCTTCGTGGGAAGTGCTGCCAGGTAACAGCTAGAGGTCTGCAAAGGCTTTAGGTCAGGCGTCTTCAAACTACGGCCCACAGGCCACATGCAGCCCACCGAGGACATTTATCCGGCCCGCTGGGTGTTTTTGCCGCCGCTGCCCGTCCTGCTTAGCAGCCGACTCATCCTGGGCCCACAGGGTGCACCCTCCAACGGTCTGAGGGACAGTGAACCGGCCCCCTGTTTACAAAGTTTGAGGACCCCTGGTCTAGGTCTTCGGCGTGAAGGCTCCGTGCACCCCTCCGTGCCCTGCCGTCCTGGCTCAGGGGCGCAGGCACACCATTCTGCCGCAGGGGAGGCGGTGGGGTGTCGTGGGCCTTCCCGAGGGTCCCCGTGGCCTTTCGAATCAGTTGCTGTTGTCCTACGTCTCTGGCCCTCGATGACTTCATGTCGCTTTGTTGTTCTGGAGCCAGGAGCCGCAGTTCGGGGTCCAGGGTGAGAAAGAAAGTTCTCATCTTTTCCGTGTTCCCGGGGAGCACGGGGGTCCCCGGGCGCGGTCTGGGCAAGTGCTCTCCCGCTGCGCTTTCTCCCGACAGGGACGGCCCACGCGCTCTCTGGGAAGGCAGCTCCCGATCTGCTCCTCGGCCACCCCCCGGTCCTTGGCAGAGAGACAGGCCGAGGTTTCCGGGAAGGAGGAGAAAGATAAGGTTTTTAAAGAGCCTTTGAGCTTTCTCAGTGTGAACGTCGGGTCACAGGAAGGTCGAGCAGGCCCTTCCAGAGCACTAAGGGTGTCACGAAATCTCCGTGGCCCGGGCGACCGCCGCAGCCGGCGTGCCCGGCGACCCTCTGAGAGCTCGAGCGCTTCGCTGGGAAATGGGGTCGAGCCTCGCACCGCCCGGCCTGTCCGCCCGCCAGGAGGCCGGCGCGGTGTCACGAGGTGGCCGGCAGAGAGCTGAAGGCCAGCGCGCTGTCATGTCACCTTTCTCCATCACAGTCCCCCTTTCTGCTTTTTCAAGGAATTCAGCGTAGTGCCCCAGAACCGGCTCTCGCCGGGCCGCTCGTGAAAACAAGCCGAAGTGGAGAGCCCAGGGCAGGTGACAGACCTGCCCACGCGGCTTGTCAGGCGGTGCCACTGAGCCAGGGCCGAGCCCTCCCTGAGGGGCCGAGGGGCCGAGGGCGGAGGGGCTGGAGGCTGCAGAGTTGGGGACAGGCAGGCTCAGAGCAAGTGACAGCTCTCCCGGAGGTGTGCAGCGTTTTCGGGAAACGGATGCCCCGGGTGTGGGAACGTCGGGGCTCAGAGCCCCTGCAGGTGCCTCAGTGGAACTCCCCGGCTGGCTCCCTTGGCGGGGCTGGCATGGGCCAGAGCCCGCAGGAGGGAGCTGCACACGTCCCTCTGCACGCAGCCCTGGCTCTGCCCCAGGCGCCCCCAGGGAGAGGGGTGCCCTGGGCCTCTCCCCCCCATGCCCCCTCTGGCCCTGCCTCCCCTGGCGGGATGGAGGGAGAAGGTTTCCTGCGTGTCAGAGACTGGCTCTGAGCTGGCTCCACCTTGGCCAGACTCCTCCCCCCGAAAGTCAGCCTCCGTGTCCACGTTCCTCCCTGGTGGCCGTGAGGGGGTCACCGAGTCCAAGGGTGTGAAGCCGCAGACGGGCACGCCGGGTGCTCAGAGGACGGCAGGAGCTGAGATTCGAATGCGCGCTTGGCGGCTGCCTCTGGTGGCTGCGGAGAGCTGGCAAGACCGGGAGGACCTACCGGCCAGTGCCTGGGAGACAAGGGTCCCAGCCCGGGCAGAGCTGGGACGGACAGACCCGCCCAGCACGGCGCAGAGGAGGTGCTCCCACCGGTGTGCCGGTCTCTTCCCAACCTCCCTCTCTTTCTTCCCTCTGTCCTTTTTGATTTGTTTTTCGCTTCAACTTTTTATTTTGAAAAGTCCCAAACCTGCAGAAAATTTGCAAGAACAAGATGGCAAGCAAACATGTCTTTTCACCCAGCTTCACCAGTTACTGTTTCTGCCACAGCACTCTCTGGGAGGGAATACACACACACACACACACACACGTGTGTGAGTGCACATGTATGCACACACACATCGTCATTATCCGCTGCAACGTTTGAAAGTAAGTTGCAGACGTCACGACCTCTTAGCTCTAAATATTTCAGTGCATGTCTCCTAAAATTAAGGTCATTCTCTAGCATGGCACCATAAAGGTATCAAATTGAAGAAACCGAACATGGATACAACGCTATCATCTGAATCACCCTCCACAGCCAGTCTTGCCAATGGTCCTAATAACGTCCCTAGCTGCATCTTTTCATTTTTTCCCCATCCAAGAAGGCACAGTGCTTTTGTTTGCCATGTCCTTTTAGTATTCTTTAGGTTTCCTTTTGTCTTTTTTTAAAACAATTAATTGTGGTAAAATGCACACAGCATTTACCATCTCCACTGTGCACACTTCGGCAGCGTTCGTTGTGTATATTCGCTTTGCCGCACAACAGTCACTGCCGTCCATCCGCAGAACTTTGTCATTTGTCCCCATTAAACTGTTAACTCCCCACTCCCTCCGCCCTGGTGACCACCATCCTACTTTCTGTTCTCCAAGACTCTGACTAGTCTAGGATCCTCCTTAAAGTAGACTCATACCATATTTGTTCTTTAGGGACCGGCTTCTATCGCTAGTATAATGTCCCTGAGGTTCGGCGGTGCTGTGGCCCGTGTCGGGATGTCCTTCCTTTGTACGGCTGAACGGCATTCCCTGTGTGTGCACCATTGTTGGATCCACCACCTGCTTATGGACACCTGGGCTGCTTCCACCTCCTGGCTATGGTGAATATCGCTACCGTGGACACGGTGTGTCTTTTGTCTTTCACGACCCTGACATTTTGAAGAGTGCAGCCCCGTTGTTCCGTCCAAGGTCCTGCAGTTTGGGTCTGCCCGATGGTTTCTTTATGAGCAGGTTTGTGTTGGCATCTTTGGCAAGGACACGACACCACTGCCATCATTTCCTCCCCAAGCCTCGTATCGGGAGGCGCCTGAAGTCCCTCTGTCCTGCGGTTGGGGACGGTGCTTTGGTCGTTTGGCTGATGGGGTGTTGCCAGATCCTCCCAATTTAAAAACACCCCTTCCCCCTCGTAGTTAATAAATCAGCTGCAAGGGGTGCTTTGAAACCGTGGCAACAGACTGTTTCCTCACGTACTTTGACTCATTGTTTTCCGCATCTGTCGATGGTTCTTGCATGAATCAGTCATGACTGCATGGGTTGCAGAATGGCGACTTCCTAACTCTTATCATTCCTTCCACATTTATTAGCTGAAACTCCGCAGTAAAGAAGAAATTTCCCTTCTCTTCTTTGTTTGCTTTGTAAAACGAATATGGACACCCGATCTCGCTCTCTCTTTGAGTGCGTTGCAGTCATTTAGTGCGTTGTAGTCTGTTGTTCTCGCATTCACGAGCTGCTCAAACTGCCATGGGCTTGAGCAGGGGCACCCCCTTCCTTTTTTAACACGTTTTCGTCATATTTTGAGCACTTTTTACTCTGTGGCAGAACAAGACATTCTAGGCTCTTCCCAGTTGCTTCAGCCCTGGCATCCGTCGTTTCTCCAAAGAATTCTGGTTTGTTTCCCTTAGTGAGGGGTGGTGTCCAGGGCCCGAGGCTGACCACGAGCGTGCTCACGGGACGGAGCCGGGACACCCGCACAGATACGGAAGCACACGCACGTTTTCCGGTCACGCGTTCCTCCTGAGTCTTCTCGGGTTACCCTCACGCCGCAGAGTTCTTCCTGGCCTCCCACTAGGCCACAGGTCTCTCCTTTTCCAACCACGCCCACATAATCACTCATTTACACAACCATAGAACACACACAAAATAGTGTCAACAAAAGCCATGCCGAGCAAAGCTCAAGATTTATACCCAGCAAAAAGATCTTCCCTTTAGATTGAGGTTGTCCCCAAGCGTCACTGGAACCGTGTTTTTGTTTCCTTCCATGTGGTTACTATTCCCCAGAGGGACCCGATGTCCAACACGGAAGCTCAGGGCTCCGGGGGAGAGCGGAGGCTGCCGGACCAGGGCGGCAGCTCTCCCGCCACATGCCGACTCCCCGGCAGGCACAGGGACGCCCCCCCATTGAGGGAATGGAGAAATGGATTGCGCCTCTTGCTAGGGGTAGACCAAGGTCACATTGCAGAAGAGTTAGTGGGACGAGGGATGTGGTCACAGCTGCCTTCCAAAACCACAGTCTGCCACAGTTATGCCGGCCGCTTGATCTACAGCCGGGTTCATTTGTTTCTCTGTATACAGTTGTAGGGGTTTTTCCTTCCTTCTTTGTTGACTTAATTTTTTGAATACATAAAACACGAACTTGGTTCCAAAAGCCAAAAGCTATGCAGAGGGCACACGGCATGCTCAGAAGTATCTATCCCTCCCACGCACCTCGCCCCCCCACCCTCGGGTAGGAAACCTGTCTCGCTAGCTCCTTGGCTCATCTTGGTTTCTTTTTGCAAAAATAAGCACATATACGTTTTCTTATTTCCTTTCCTTTCTCACACAAAAGTTGTCGTATATATATATTTCTTTGCACTTTGCTTTTATCACTTACCAACGTGTCTGGACCCCCACATGAGGGGACAGCAACCTCCTCCACTTGGCAGACGTAGCACCACGAATTCAACACAAGCCCCGTCCCCGGGGGTATTTAGGTTGTTTTCAATATTTTGTAGTCACACAAAAAAATTCCTGCTATATTGGACAACTTTATGTAAATTATTTTTGCATAGTGGGGTCTGTCTCTGGGGTGAATTCCGGGAAGAGGGTTTGCTGGGTCAGAGGGCGAATGGATATGAGGTACCGTGAGATGCGGCCCGGTTCTCCCGTAGAAGGGTGCAGCATTTTGTGTCCCACCGATGAGGTGTGGGCACATTTTCCCACAGCCCCACACAGGTCACCAACTTTTTTTTTTGTTGCCAATCTAACGGATGGGAAAGGGTAACTAGTCTCCCTTTAATGATTCTTTAACTGTGAGTGAAGGGAACATCTTTCCATGTGATTTAGGGCCATTTATCTTATGCTGAATGACCTGTTTAGCCCTTTGCCCATTTCCCGCTGGGTGTGCGCCTCTTTCTTCCCCCTCGGGACTGTCAGGGGTTCTCTATGTATTGGGGAGCTTGTGGGTCGGCTGTCTGTGCGAGATGTCGCAAGCACACTCCTGCCAACTGCCGTTTATCTTTGCAATTTTTCCTTTTGTTTAATTGCATCTGGATTTCGGTTACAGCTAGAAAGCCTCTCTCCACCCACGGTTATAAAGGAAGCCACAGGCATTTTTTTTCTGGGACATTGAGATCCCTGCTGACTTCATTACCTCCTTCCCACCCGCCCTCCCAGGGTGAAGGAGGGAATTTCAGGACACCTCACCCCGCTGGAATCCCCCATGAACCACGAAACGCCCTGGGAGCAGAAATCACCAAGTCTTCGCAGGGACGAGGGCCCCGTCCCTCCTGCAGGCAGAGCCCGGGGCCACGTGCACCCCGCCGTGGAGTGCTGGCACGGTTTTCAGATCATCGCTGGCTCCAGCTGAAGCCTCGCAGCAGGCTAGAAGCCGGGAACAGCCTAAGTGGCATCTGCCCAGCTTGACACCAGGTTTTAATCAGAAGACAGGAAAACCTATATAAAACGGGGAAAACAATTTACAATTTTACTGTGGAAATTGCTAAGCTCGCATAAAAGCAAAGGGTGCATAAACCTCCACGTACCTCTCACCCAGCTTCATCATCAAACATCATGGCCGGGCTGCACTGCTGCAGAGAGAAGAGGATTTACACAGCTCCGGGCCCAGAGTAGTCGGGCGTGCCCACGCGGGTTCCCTGCAGACGCTGGACCAGCTGCAGCCACTGGTGCACACTTCCTGGCATCATGGTGTTTGGCATTGAGGACGGTTTTCTGGGTTATCCTCTGAGAAGCCTGAGGTTTGTATTTAAAAGCCAAAACCAAAACCAACCAAACCAGCCACCACCGCCCAGGGGCTCAGTGTGGGACAGGCAAGAGAGAGAGCAAGGCCTAGCAGCGGCAGAACGGAGACCCAGAGGCAAACGGGCTGAAGTTGACGTCTTCTTTGTGCAAAAGGCATTGTGAGGACGGTAACAGGCATCGAAAACGGAAAACCCTCACTCACGCGCTTTCCTGTTTTCTTTCTTTCTTTCTTTCTTTCTTTCTTTCTTTCTTTCTTTCTTTCTTTCTTTCTTTCTTTCTTTCTTTCTTTCTTTCTTTCTTTTTTTTTATCTCAGCATATTATGAGGGTACAAATGTTCAGGTTATGTGTGTTGCCTTCCCCCACCTTCCCCCCTCTGGAGACAGAGCTTCAAGTGTGCCCATCCCCCAGACTCCCAAACAGTGTGCATCACACTCATTATGTATGTATACACCCATACCCCTCCCCCCCCACCTGCCCCACGCCCGATAGGTGTTAATCCTATATGTGCACTTAGGTGCTGATCCATTAATACCAATTTGCTGGTGAGTACATGTGGTGCTTGTTTTTCCATTCTTGGGATACTTCCCAAAAATGGGTTCCAGCTCTAGCCAGGAATATACAAGAGGTGCTGCATCACCGTTGTTTCTCACAGCTGAGTAGCACTCCATGGCGCGTGTTCCTGTTTCCTACCAATCCCCGATCACACGAGCACATGACACGGCCATCCCATGAACACCATCCTTGGGGACGCGCTGTCACTCTGGGATGACCGGATGATTTTGTCCCAGTGCCGTGTGGGTGTCTCCCTCCTGCGGCTGCCTCGGAGCGAGCGGCACTCAGAGCCCGGTTTCGGGGTACAGTCGGCTCCCCCACCGGACATCGCCACAGAGGAGTGTGAAGGCGGCTGCCATGGAGGAAGAGCAAAGAGTCAGGATGATGATGGGCAGACGCGTCCCTCCCTCTCGGTCAGGAGGGGCATCCAAAGAGGGGGGGGGGCGGGAGACAGAAGCTCCGCCCCGAAGGTCAGCGTGCACACCTTTGCTCAGGAGGAAGGTGCAAGTGTGCAAGGGAGCAGAAAATGGCTCGGTCCGATGCCAGGAAGGGGGACCTGGTCCCGTCCAGGGCGAGTGGGGTCGAGGAAGCTGGGTGCAGGGTGGGAGGTGAGGCCGGTGGAGGGTGGTGACCGGGGCCTTGGAGGGGATTTTTCTGGGTGGCGCTGACCCAGAAGGGAAGGAGGAGAAGAGAGGGGGACACACGCCAGGGGAGTGGTGGACGTCCAAGGCCCCACCACTGTGTCTTTGTGACTTTCTCTTCCTCGGTGGCCCAAAGCTGTCTGCACGACCTGGTCCGAGACTGAGCCGTCGACACTGGCCCGTCTCACTGCCCCGGGGAGGGGACGAGGGCAGTGGGCCCGACCACATAGGGCCCATCACGGGCGCCCCTTCGTTCCCGGCTGGAGCTGGCGAGGGGGCCCCTGTGTCTCCAGCCGTGGAGGTCGCTCTGGGCCGGCTGAGTGGGGCCGGGCTCTCCACGCGCAGCCAGGGGCCCGGCCCAAGCAGGCGCCCGTCTGCAGGTGGGTGAGGAAAGCGTGAGCAGACGGGACAGGGTGTGACCGTCCACTGCTGCCGTTCGAGAGCAGGAAGGGCAGCAGCAGACACGGGCAGGGGAGGGACCGGTGGGGAGGACTGACGGGTGCTGTATCAGCGTCCTGGGAAATCTGAAGCAAAGCCCCATAACCTGCTCGGCTTCAAACAGCAGAAGCTTCATTCTTTGCTTGGCGTTCTGGAGGCCAGAGGTCGGAGTCTGGGTGTGGCCAGGCCGGGCGCCCTGCGGCGGCGGGTCCTCCCTGGCCTCTTCCAGCTGCTGGTGGTGCCCGGTGTCCCCTGGCCCGTGGCAGCGTCGCCTGACCTCTGCCCCTGTCCCTGACGGCCTCTTCTTCTCCCTGTGTCTTCTCCTCTTCTCTTACGAGGACACCTGAAACCCGACGGTCCTCCCAAGTGGCCCGGGATGCTCTCTGCAGATCCTCAACCTGACCGCATCTGAAAAGGCCCTTTCCCAGGTAAGGCCACGCTCCCGGTTCTGGGACGTGGACGCTACAGGTATGGTGTGTGGGGGTGGGTGGGGACTTGGGTGAAATGACTGCACTCAGCCCCTGTGGCAGCTGCGCTCTGGGGGACCTGAGGGCACAAGGGCTGGGGGGCCGGGGGGCTGGGGGACTAAGGGTCTGGGGGGCTGGAGAGCTAGGGACTGGGGGGCTGGGAGGCTGGGGGGCTAGAGACTGGGGGTTGGAGGTCTGGGGGACTGGGGGGCTGGGGGACTAAGGGTCTGGGGGGCTGGAGAGCTAGGGACTGGGGGGCTGGGAGGCTGGGAGACTAAGGGTCTGGGGGGCTGGAGAGCTAGGGACTGGGGGGCTGGGAGGCTGGGAGACTAAGGGTCTGGGGGGCTGGAGAGCTAGGGACTGGGGGGCTGGGAGGCTGGGGGGCTAGAGACTGGGGGTTGGAGGTCTGGGGGACTGGGGGGCTGGGGGACTAAGGGTCTGGGGGGCTGGAGAGCTAGGGACTGGGGGGCTGGGAGGCTGGGGGACTGGGGGGCTGGGGGGCTGGGAGGCTGGGGGGCTGGGGACTGGGGGGCTGGGAGGCTGGGGAACTGGGGGGCTGGGGACTGGGGGGCTGGGAGGCTGGGGGACTGGGGGGCTGGGGGACTGGGGGACTGGGGACTGGGGGGCTGGGGGACTGGGGACTGGGGGACTGGGGGACTGGGGACTGGGGGACTGGGGGGCTGGGGGACTGGGGACTGGGGGACTGGGGACTGGGGGTTGGAGGTCTGGGGGACTGGGGGGCTGGGGACTGGGGACTGGGGGACTGGGGGGCTGGGGAATGGGGACTGGGGGGCTGGGGGACTGGGGACTGGGGGACTGGGGGACTGGGGGACTGGGGGCTGGGGGACTGGGGACTGGGGACTGGGGGACTGGGGGACTGGGGACTGGGGGACTGGGGGACTGGGGACTGGGGGGCTGGGGGACTGGGGACTGGGGGACTGGGGGACTGGGGACTGGGGGACTGGGGGACTGGGGACTGGGGGACTGGGGGGCTGGGGGACTGGGGACTGGGGGACTGGGGGACTGGGGACTGGGGGGCTGGGGAACTGGGGACTGGGGAACTGGGGGACTGGGGGACTGGGGGACTGGGGGACTGGGGACTGGGGGGCTGGGGGACTGGGGACTGGGGAACTGGGGGACTGGGGGACTGGGGACTGGGGAACTGGGGGACTGGGGGGCTGGGGGACTGGGGGACTGGGGGGCTGGGGGACTGGGGGACTGGGGGACTGGGGACTGGGGGACTGGGGGACTGGGGACTGGGGGACTGGGGACTGGGGGACTGGGGGACTGGGGGACTGGGGACTGGGGGACTGGGGGACTGGGGACTGGGGGACTGGGGGACTGGGGACTGGGGGACTGGGGACTGGGGACTGGGGGACTGGGGACTGGGGGACTGGGGGACTGGGGACTGGGGGACTGGGGGGCTGGGGGACTGGGGACTGGGGGACTGGGGACTGGGGGACTGGGGGACTGGGGACTGGGGGACTGGGGGACTGGGGACTGGGGGACTGGGGACTGGGGGACTGGGGACTGGGGAACTGGGGGACTGGGGGACTGGGGACTGGGGAACTGGGGGACTGGGGGGCTGGGGACTGGGGGGCTGGGAGGCTGGGGAACTGGGGGGCTGGGGACTGGGGGGCTGGGAGGCTGGGGGACTGGGGACTGGGGACTGGGGGACTGGGGGACTGGGGGACTGGGGAACTGGGGGACTGGGGGACTGGGGACTGGGGGACTGGGGGACTGGGGACTGGGGGGCTGGGGGGCTGGGGGACTGGGGACTGGGGAACTGGGGGACTGGGGGACTGGGGACTGGGGAACTGGGGGACTGGGGGGCTGGGGGACTGGGGGACTGGGGGACTGGGGGACTGGGGACTGGGGACTGGGGACTGGGGGACTGGGGGACTGGGGACTGGGGGGCTGGGGGACTGGGGACTGGGGAACTGGGGGACTGGGGGACTGGGGACTGGGGAACTGGGGGACTGGGGGACTGGGGGACTGGGGGGCTGGGGGACTGGGGACTGGGGACTGGGGGACTGGGGACTGGGGGACTGGGGGGCTGGGGGACTGGGGACTGGGGGACTGGGGACTGGGGACTGGGGGGCTGGGGGACTGGGGACTGGGGGGCTGGGGGACTGGGGACTGGGGGACTGGGGGGCTGGGGGACTGGGGGCTGGGGGACTGGGGACTGGGGGGCTGGGGGACTGGGGACTGGGGGGCTGGGGGACTGGGGGGCTGGGGGACTGGGGGGCTGGGGACTGGGGACTGGGGGACTGGGGGGCTGGGGGACTGGGGGGCTGGGGACTGGGGACTGGGGGGCTGGGGGACTGGGGGGCTGGGGACTGGGGACTGGGGGACTGGGGGACTGGGGGCTGGGGGGCTGGGGGACTGGGGGACTGGGGGCTGGGGGGCTGGGGGACTGGGGGACTGGGGGCTGGGGGGCTGGGGGACTGGGGACTGGGGGCTGGGGGACTGGGGACTGGGGGACTGGGGGACTGGGGGCTGGGGGGCTGGGGGACTGGGGACTGGGGACTGGGGGGCTGGGGGACTGGGGACTGGGGGCTGGGGGGCTGGGGGACTGGGGGACTGGGGGCTGGGGGACTGGGGGGCTGGGGGACTGGGGACTAGGGGGCTAGGGGGCTGGGGACTGGGGGGCTGGGGACTGGGGACTGGGGGACTGGGGACTGGGGAGCTGGGGACTGGGGACTGGGGGACTGGGGGACTGGGGGGCTGGGGACTGGGGGGCTGGGTACTGGGGACTGGGGGCCTGGGGGGCTGGGTACTGGGGACTGGGGGCCTGGGGGGCTGGGGACTGGGGGCCTGGGGGACTGGGGACTGGGGGGCTGGGGGCCTGGGGGGGCTGGGTACTGGGGGACTGGGGGCTGGGGGACTGGGGGGCTAGGGGACTGGGGAGCTGGGGACTGGGGGGCTGGGGACTGGGGGACTGGGGTCTGGGGGGCTGGGGGACTGGGGGACTGGGGACTGGGGGGCTGGGGACTGGGGACTGGGGGGCTGGGGACTGGGGACTGGGGGGCTGGGGGACTGGGGGCTGGGGGACTGGGGGACTGGGGACTGGGGACTGGGGGACTGGGGGGCTGGGGGGCTGGGGACTGGGGACTGGGGGACTGGGGGGCTGGGGGACTGGGGGAATGGGGACTGGGGGGCTGGGGACTGGGGACTGGGGCACTGGGGGGCTGGGGGGCTGGGGACTGGGGACTGGGGGACTGGGGGGCTGGGGACTGGGGACTGGGGGGCTGGGGGGACTGGGGGGCTGGGGGACTGGGGGGCTGGGGACTGGGGACTGGGGGACTGGGGGACTGGGGGCCTGGGGGACTGGGGGGCTGGGGGACTGGGGGGCTGGGGACTGGGGACTGGGGGGCTGGGGGACTGGGGACTGGGGGACTGGGGGGCTGGGGGACTGGGGACTAGGGGGCTAGGGGGCTGGGGACTGGGGGGCTGGGGACTGGGGACTGGGGGACTGGGGGGCTGGGGGACTGGGGACTGGGGAGCTGGGGACTGGGGGACTGGGGACTGGGGAGCTGGGGACTGGGGACTGGGGGACTGGGGGGCTGGGGACTGGGGACTGGGGGACTGGGGGACTGGGGGACTGGGGACTGGGGGGCTGGGGGCCTGGGGGGCTGGGTACTGGGGGACTGGGGGCTGGGGGACTGGGGGGCTAGGGGACTGGGGAGCTGGGGACTGGGGGGCTGGGGACTGGGGGACTGGGGTCTGGGGGGCTGGGGGACTGGGGGACTGGGGACTGGGGGGCTGGGGACTGGGGACTGGGGGGCTGGGGACTGGGGACTGGGGGGCTGGGGGACTGGGGGCTGGGGGACTGGGGGACTGGGGACTGGGGACTGGGGGACTGGGGGGCTGGGGGGCTGGGGACTGGGGACTGGGGGACTGGGGCGCTGGGGGACTGGGGGAATGGGGACTGGGGGGCTGGGGACTGGGGACTGGGGCACTGGGGGGCTGGGGGGCTGGGGACTGGGGACTGGGGGACTGGGGGGCTGGGGACTGGGGACTGGGGGGCTGGGGGACTGGGGGGCTGGGGGACTGGGGGGCTGGGGACTGGGGACTGGGGGACTGGGGGACTGGGGGCCTGGGGGACTGGGGGGCTGGGGGACTGGGGGGCTGGGGACTGGGGACTGGGGGGCTGGGGGACTGGGGACTGGGGGACTGGGGGGCTGGGGGACTGGGGACTAGGGGGCTAGGGGGCTGGGGACTGGGGGGCTGGGGACTGGGGACTGGGGGACTGGGGGGCTGGGGGACTGGGGACTGGGGAGCTGGGGACTGGGGACTGGGGACTGGGGGACTGGGGACTGGGGAGCTGGGGACTGGGGACTGGGGGACTGGGGGACTGGGGGGCTGGGGACTGGGTGGCTGGGTACTGGGGACTGGGGGCCTGGGGGGGCTGGGTACTGGGGACTGGGGGCCTGGGGGGCTGGGGGGCCGGGGGACTGGGGGACTGGGGGCTGGGGGACTGGGGGACTGGGGGACTGGGGACTAGGGGGCTAGGGGACTGGGGAGCTGGGGACTGGGGGGCTGGGGACTGGGGGACTGGGGGCTGGGGGACTGGGGGGCTGGGGGCCTGGGGGACTGAGGGGCTGGGGACTGAGGGGCTGGTGGTATTGGGGGCTGGGGGCCTGGGGGACTGAGGGGCTCAGGGGGCTGGGGACTGAGGGGCTGGTGGTATTGGGGGCTGGGGGCCTGGGGGGACTGAGGGGCTGGGGACTGAGGGGCTGGTGGTATTAGGGGCTGGGGGCCTGGGGGACTGAGGGGCTCAGGGGGCTGGGGGGCTGGGGGACTGGGGGACTGGGGGACTCAGGGACTGGGGGGCTATGGGACTGGGGGGCTGGAGATCTGGGGGTTGGTGGTTGAGGGGCAGCGGGGAGGCTGGCCCGTGTGGAGGAGACAGTCGGTGAGAGCCGTGCAGGGCCCGGAGCGTGCAGGGCGAGAGGCTTCATTGCTGCTGCCGAGAGGGCAGATGCCCCTCTCTGGGGCGGCCGAGTGGACCCCACGCCCCCGAGGGAGGCACCTGTGGGGCCCAGGGTCGGCCGGCCAGGCTGCCATAGCGGTGGGCTCCTCCCCTGCGGACCCACCCTCGGCCCCCACTCTGACCCCGCCTGCCGAGGAGGCGGCCACAACTCCTGCTGCGTTTGGTCGCTCTCCCGTAACAGCCATTCCCTCTTCTTATCGTGTCTATGCGTCTTAAATGCAGCAGTGCAGGGGCTGCCGGCAGTAGCGGACATCTTTACTCCTCCTTTGAGCCTCCACAACCTTCTAAGCCCCGAATTAGTGAGCGGCACGTCCTCAAACCTCAAGAGAGAAACACAGGGAGGGAAGGCACAGAGGACGCTAAACGCTTTCCCTTTCAAACGCTGCCGCCTGGCGCACGTGGCCGCTGGCCATGGCTGCCCCTGGGGCTGGGGGACAGGGCTGGTCTCGCCCTCCGAGCGTCTTGCTTGATGACAGACCTCAGAGGACTTCTGGGGCAGAGACAAGAGCATAATGAGCTTAATTTCGGCATTGCAGAGCTTATTATAATCATCTCCCTCTGAAGAATTGTAAATAATTCATTTGCAAACTCCAGTCGCAGTCTCTAATTAGCTCCTCGCCAGGCTCTTGCAAACGCCCCTCTTCCTCCAGTTGCGGGATCCATTTTGCTCGGGGTTTTCTGTTTGCTGTTGACCTCTCCCCGCTCCACATGCTAAGAAATCAGCCTCACGCTGCTTTTTTGTGTTTTCACATTGGGTTTCAAGGGTGTGCCCGCCGTCCCCTCACTCAGGGACGCCCCTCGGGAGGGGAGGGTGTTGGTGGTGGGCAGGGCGTCGCCGTAAGGACGCTGATGCTCTGCTCTCTTGGAAGAGCCAACTAGGACACAGGACGGGGCCCGGGGCAGGACAGAGCCTCCTGGGAGTCAGGGCCTCACTCCGAAACCCAGGCTGTCTCCCCGGGGGCTAAAGCGGGAGGCTCGGCCCAGCAAATGTCCTGGCCTCCCTCTTCCTGGCCCCAGGTAGTCCTCCTGCGACCACAGGTGAGCGGGGCCTAGGTGTGCTGGGAAAACGGCGGCGGGTGCCAGGGCAGGGGCTGGACCCAGGAGGAGCGGGAGGTGTCTCAGGCCGGTGGGCACCTCGGCAGTGGGCGCCGGGGGTGGGCAGGGCGCAGGGCGGCCCCTCTCCACCTCCTGGGCCCAGTTCTCTGGCCACATCCTACAGGAGCACAGGTGTCCAACGGGGGCGCTGGTGGGGCCTCTGGGGACACCGCCCGGGACTGTGGGTCAAGGTGCCCTGGTGTCCCTGCTGAGCCAGCCCCTTGCCCTGTTGAACAGGGTCCTGCCACTCCCTGCCCTGCCACTCCCTGCCCGCCACTCCCCTGCCCTGCCACTCCCTGCCCGCCACTCCCCTGCCCTGCCACTCCCTGCCCCCCACTCCCCTGCCCTGCCACTCCCTGCCCTGCCACTCCCTGCCTGCCACTCCCCTGCCCTGCCACTCCCTGCCTGCCACTCCCCTGCCCTGCCACTCCCTGCCCTGCCACTCCCCTGCCCTGCCACTCCCTGCCTGCCACTCCCTGCCCTGCCACTCCCTGCCCTGCCACTCCCTGCCTGCCACTCCCCTGCCCTGCCACTCCCTGCCTGCCACTCCCCTGCCCTGCCACTCCCTGCCTGCCACTCCCCTGCCCTGCCACTCCCTGCCTGCCACTCCCCTGCCCTGCCACTCCCTGCCCTGCCACTCCCCTGCCCTGCCACTCCCTGCCCTGCCACTCCCCTGCCCTGCCACTCCCCTGTCTCGCCACTCCCTGCCTGCCACTCCCCTGCCTGCCACTCCCCTGCCCTGCCACTCCCTGCCTGCCACTCCCCTGCCCTGCCACTCCCCTGTCTCGCCACTCCCCTGCCCGCCACTCCCTGCCCTGCCACTCCCTGCCCTGCCACTCCCCTGCCTGCCACTCCCCTGCCCTGCCACTCCCATGTCTCGCCACTCCCCTGCCCGCCACTCCCTGCCCTGCCACTCCCCTGCCCTGCCACTCCCCTGCCCTGCCACTCCCCTGTCCCGCCACTCCCCTGCCCTGCCACTCCCTGCCCTGCCACTCCCTGCCCTGCCACTCCCCTGCCCTGCCACTCCCCTGCCCGCCACTCCCCTGCCCTGCCACTCCCCTGCCCTGCCACTCCCCTGTCCCGCCACTCCCCTGCCCTGCCACTCCCTGCCCTGCCACTGCCCTGCCCGCCACTCCCTTGCCCTGCCACTCCCCTGTCTGCCACACCCAGGCCCTGCCTGACCCCGAGTCCTGACCTAAGCCTCGCTCCCCAGGTGGCCTGGGAGAGTTTTGAATTGAGGGCTTCTTTGGTGACAACCCAAGAGAAGGTAACCTGGGCACAGCCCGGGTCACCACGATGGTCCCGGTACCTGAACACGTGCCTGGGGCAGCTGGACGTGGGTGCCGTGCGGGGGCCGGAGCCCTGCTCGTTCCCAGGAAGCCCTGGGCCAGGGCCTGGTTCTGGCCAGGGGGGTGGACAGCAGGACAGCAGGGCCACCCTATGCCCGTGGGGACTGCCTGTCCAAGCCGCTGGGCCACGTGGGGCCAGCAGGGCTACAGAGGCCCCCTGCACGCAGACTCCAGAGACCCCCAGCCCTCGCCTCCCCACCTGGAGGCCGGGGGCGGTCATCCCAGGGCGTGACACAGGTGACCTTGGTGGACCTCCCAAAGGCCGCGTGAGGGTCACTCTGCCACACACAGGCGAGGGAGCAGGGCTGGAGGCCTCTGCAGGGGACTGGCCCTGACATCTGGTGGAAGTGGCAGAGGAGAGGCACAAACTAGAAAAATCTAATGGCCAAAAGACACGCTGTCCCCTCCAACGGGTGCTCAGTGAACCAGGATGTTTTAGGAGCTGCAGCACGTTCTTGAACAGGCGTCCTCAAACCCCGGACTGTGGGCCAGGTGCGGCCCGCCGAGGACATTTATCCGGCCCGCCGGGTGTTTTTGCCACCGCTGCCTGTCCTGCTTAGCAGCCGACTTGTCCCAGGCCCACAGTGCGCGTGTGTGGAATGTGCGCCGCGCTCCCCAACGGCCCTCCAGCGGTCTGAGGGACGGTGAACCGGCCCCCTGTTTAAAAAAGTTTGAGGACCCTGCTCTGGAGTCTTCTGTGCACAGCCCCGGGCAGCCCCTTGTGAGCAGAGGGGCATGGGGGCCTGAGGTCTGTGCAATGATGTCACGGGAGGCTGGACTTCACTCCAGGCAGGAGGGGAAAGACCCTCCCTAAGGGACCACACGGGCTTTGCTTAGGTGCCCACGACTGCACTCGTCTTTCAGGGTCAACCGCCAGCTCCCCGGGGCCCGGCTCCAAGGGGGCGTCAGGCTGGAGGTTGGGCACCGGCTGCCCAGCCCCCAGCCCTCCTCCGCCCGTGTCCCCCCATCCAGCGCCTTCCCAAAGCGTCTCTCCGAGGCCCCCTCGCCCCGTGTAACGCGAGGACCGGATCCGGGAAGGTCCGTGCATGGTCCCTGGCGTTGTTTCTCTCTGGTACGAAGGTAGCCGGCGTGTGAGGCGGTAAATGCATCACCCGGTCTCGTAAACACCAGCATCCCAAACGCGACATCCCTCCACGAACAGACATCTTCTCAAGCTTGCATCTGTAGAGTCCCCTCCCAGGCAGCTGCCGCACAGCCGAGGTTTTAATTAAAGAAAAGGCCCCTCTTGGAAAAGTGTTTATTTTGCTGAAGGAAGGGATGAAGGTGCCCCTTCTGGAAGTTTCTCTGGGTGCCCCACTCTCTAATTAAGCTTAGCCCTGATTACTGCTCTGGAGCTGCCCCGAGGAGTCTGCAGGGAACCTCTCCGGGCTGAAACACGGGCAAAGTCGGTAGGAGTGAGTGCAAATGAACTCGAGCTAAATTCGTAGAAAAAAAGCTGCGTGGTGTTTAGAAAGGAGCAGAAGATGAAAGCTGTTCTGTACAAATCAAAATATGTATTTTTAGAAATTACGGTTGAGCACATGCTCATTGACCTGGAGTGGGCCAGTCTCTGTGGTCCTGGACTTCTTAGGAAAAGCAACTTTTGTTCCCAGAAGGAAACGTGGCAAGCTGTAGATGCACCACGCTGACGCCCACTGCAGTCAAGCGGCAGACTTCGCTTGTTCACTTCTCCAAAACTTTGATCTACATTATTTAAAAATAATTTAAACGAACAAATGAACGAACAGAAAAATTCGCTCTTCAAATCACTCAGACCCATTTTTGTTGTTGCTTTTTTTACTTCTCCAAAAGTTTTACAGGGGTACACGAGTTTGGGTCTGGAAGCCAGGTGGGGAGGCTTTACGCAGATACGGATCACTTAATAATCACCCTCCTCATCTCCGGGTCAGAGGCCTGATCCTGACTTAATCTTATGGCTGCAGACGGAGAAGCCAGGTTGGAAGCCAGGTGGGCTCCCTGCGTCCTTGCTCACCTGCGGAGGAGGGAGGCTGAGTGTGCGGAGGACGGTGACCCCACTGTGTGTAAAAACAGAGCTCTGACCACCACCTGCAGCCACCAGCCCAGGAAGCCCACCGTCCCAGCAGCCACCAGCCCCAGAGCCCCTTGCTGTCCACGTGCAGGACGCCAGAAAACTGCCCCTGGCAGCCTGTCCAGGAAGCCAGACAAGAGCCTCCGTTACAGCCGGCCCCCAGTGGGCAGGACGTGATGGACAGCCCCCGGTTGCCCCGATTCCTGTCCCTGCTTCTAACTCAGGACCGACAGGAGGAAGCCAAGCACGCCGCCGAACAATCCCGCAGGAGCCCCGTTTCTGGAGGCCTCCCCAGCCCACAGCTCCGAGCAGGCCCCCGAGCCCTCCCTTGCCCACGGTGGAGCCCCCGCTCCCCGCCTGCCTTTGAGTCCCCGCCAGCGCACGGGAGACGGTGGCCGCCCCCCGGCCACAGCGAGCTCTGAGTAAGGCAGCAGCCTCTGCTTCGCTCCTCGCATGGTCTGTGTTTATCTCCCCAGGAGAGAGTTCTTCCAGGAAAGGGGGTGACCTGGCGACATTCCTCGGCTCGTCTGAGAGCAGAGCTGACAGCTCCGAGAGGAGCTGCGGTGACAGCGGCCACCCTGAGCGTGACGGCGGATTTGATGTGTCCGCTTGACGAGGCCCTGCGGTGCCCAGACCTCTGGCCAAGCATTTTCCCGGGTGTCTGCGTGCAGGTGTTTGGGGCGAGATCGCCACTGCAACCAGCTAGACCGCGTCAACGGATGGAGTCTCCCGGGTGTGGCGGGTCTCGGCCAGGTCACCCCGAGTCAGGGGGGTTCTCCCGCCTGGCTGCTCTCAGACAGAGCACTGTCTTCGTCCCGCCTTCACACGTGGACTGAGACATTCGTTCTCTTGGTCTCAGGCCTTCAGACTCGGACCAGAGCGAACCGCAGACTCGGGGGTCTGCAGTGTGCTGCCTCCCCCAGCAATGTGGGGAGTGGCCATCGTCCGTGACCACACGAGCCGGCTCCCTTCTCTTTCTACGCACACACAAACGCACGCATACACACACTCATGCACACACATACACACACTCATACACACACATACACACACATACACTCATACACACACATACGCACACTCATACACACACATACAGACACTCATACACATACACACACTCATGCACACACATACACACACTCATACACACACATACGCACACTCATACACACACATACAGACACTCATACACATACACACACTCATGCACACACATACACACACTCATACACACATTCATACACACACTCATACACACATACACACACTCATACACATACACACACTCATGCACACACATACACACACTCATACACACATACACACACTCATACACACACATACACTCATACACACACATACAGACACTCATACACACACATACAGACACTCATACACACACATACACACACTCATGCACACACATACACACACTCATACACACACATACACTCATACACACACATACAGACACTCATACACACACATACAGACACTCATACACACACATACACACACATACACACACTCATGCACACACATACACACACTCATACACACACATACACTCATACACACACATACACTCATACACACACATACAGACACTCATACACACATACACACACATACACACACTCATACACACACATACACTCATACACACACATACAGACACTCATACACACACATACAGACACTCATACACACACATACACACACACATACACACACATACACACACTCATACACACATACACACACTCAAACACACATATACACACAGTCATGCATACACATACACACACACACACATACACACACATACGCAGACATACACACATACACAGGCACGCCCAGAGACAGAGACTCGTGCACTGAGACATCCACATCCTGTTGGCTCTGTTTCCCCGGGGAACCCCGGCTACTGCTCCCCGGCACCCGCAGGCAGGTGGAGGAGGTCGGGGAAAGGCCCAGGCAGAGACACCGAACCCCGGGACAGTTTCCTTAAGAGCCACTGTTCTAAAACACGAACACCAAGGTATGTGCATCTCAAGGAGGCAGGGTTGCTTTAACACAGAAAATTAATTAGAAGATAAGAAAGACAGTAGAACCAAGAGTATAGCCCAGAAAACAGATGCAGTAAAACCCAACACCCATTCACGTTAAAACTCTGAGCAAATTAGGAACAGAAGGGAGCTTAATTTGACATGACAGCAGAAGACCTACTTTTAAATCATCCTTAATGGTGAAATAAAGGAAAGACTTCTCTTTAAGATCCCGGAGGGCGAGACGGGCTCTCCCTGCATTCCTGGTCCACGTTGTCCTGCAGTGCCCAGCCAGCGCAGAAAGACAAGAAGTAAACAAACAAAATAAAACAACCCCCCAAAACAAATAAACAAAAATAGAAGGATGGGAAAGCAAGAGACAAAATTGTCACTATTCACAGATAGTATGATTGTGTGCCTAAAAGCACACACACAAAAAAATCTAAGATGAATTTATTAGATTTAATAAAAGTTTAAATAATAAAAGTTGCTGGATACAAAATTGATATACAAAAGTCAGTTACATTTCTACAATCTGGAAACAACTAGGGAAAAAAAAACCAGAAAAATATATCATCTAAAATAGCATTTTAAAAAATGAAGTCCCCAGAAATAAGCTTAAACAAAATGCACAAGAATTCCATAAGAAATATTTGTAAAGAGTTTTAAAGACAAATAAATGGATGAAAACATTATGTTTGTAGATCAGAAATAGCTAATATATAAAGATATAAATTCTTCCCAGATGGGTATATAGATTTCATGCAATCCCAATCAGAATGTCCATTGTATTTTATGTCCCAAGGGGAAGGTGGAATTAGACACCAAATGACACGAAAGTGTATATGAGAGCAGAGAAGGGCCAAGAAGGATTGACACTCAATTTTTGAAAAACACTCACATGATGGGTGCCTGGCCTGTGGCACACCTGTGCTTATTATGGTGCCATAATAACCATATCAATGCTACAGGTGGTATGATTCCGGCCTAAGGATGGGCTAACAGAACAATGGAACAGAAAACGATGTCCCCAAACAGAACCTCCCTGTGTGAGAGGGGCATTTGAGATCAGTCAGGAAAGGGTGAACTTTTCCATAAGGAGTCCTGGGAAGATTAGGTGTCCGTATGGAAAAGTGAGATGGGATGCCAAGCGGATTGCCTTTGTCGAAGACGCCTGCACCTGCACCCCTCCCGCCCCGTGGGGTCAGCTTTCAGTGTGGCCTCATGACGTTCCTCCACCAAGGCCGGGTCTGCTCCCCCCGTGGACCCGGGCAGACCTTCACAGACACTTCCAGAAACGCACGTGCAGAAGAGACTGCTGAGGCCAGGTCAAAACAGGCAGTGCGGCTCGCACCTGGCAGGTGCCCTCCCCCCGCCCCCGCCCCAGGATGTTGCCACTGTGCTGAGAGGAGGCCTGGTGGAGAAGCCCACCCCATGGGATGGAAGCAGCCCTCCCGCCGACTGGCGGCATCCATGCCTGATGTGTGAGTTGGGGATGGTCCCAGCTCCCGGCCATCAGAGGTTCCTCCAAACCCGCCACTGAAGGACCAAACAGGCAGTGAATAAAAACCCTCACCACTGTGCCCCTTCTGAATTCCTCAGCCACAAACTGTGACTATCACACATGGCCGGGGTTTTTTTGTTTTTGAGACAGAGTCTCACTCTGTTGCCCGGGCTAGAGTGCCACGGCCTCAGCCTAGCTCACAGCAACCTCCAACTCCTGGGCTCAAGCGATCCTCCCGCCTCAGCCTCCCAAGTAGCTGGGACTACAGGCATGCGCCACCATGCCCTGCTCAGTTTTTCTATATATTTTTAGTTGGCCAATTAATTTCTTTCTATTTTTAGTAGAGACGGGGTCTCGCTCTTGCTCAGGCTGGTTTCGAACTCCTGACCTTGAGCAATCCTCCCGCCTCGGCCTCCCGGAGTGCTAGGATTACAGGTGCGAGCCACCTCGCCCGGCCAGTACATGGTCATTTTGCACCACAAAGTTTTCGGATAATTAGTTACCCGGCCCTACCACACATTGCACACAGACTCTACTTCAGGCAGATCAAAAGCTAAAAGCAAAAGTCAAAGTATAAAGTTTTTATAGGTTAATACAGGAATGTATCTTCATGCCCCTGGAGTAGAAGAGAATAAGAAGACAAGCTGCAGAGTGGGAGGTGGAATTTGCCACACACATGCCCTGCAAGGACTCCTGTGCAGAATATGTAAAGAGTGTCTGCAAAGTAGTGACAAAAAACAGAGAACCCAGTAGACAAAAATGGGCAAGAAATGTAAGAGGCAGTTTATGAGAGAAGACATCCACGTGGCCAATAAACTGATGAAAATGTGTCCCCCCTCATTAGTGGCCAGAGAAATGCAAATTAAACTGCAATGAGAGACACCACACACCCAGGTCCAGACTGGCAAAAGCTGAGCAGCGTGACAACGCAGAAGGTCGCTGAGGGCCCGGTAGGAGCTCACGTATGACTGTGGGGGCGTTAATCACGCCACCACAATGGAGAAGCTTGGCGTTTCCTAGGGAAGCCGAGGACATGAATGGTGTCACCCCTGTGTGCCGTAGAGAGACTCAGGCCCGTGGGTGCTGGGACATTGTCACAACAGCTCTCCCCATAGTCACCCCAGTGTCCCCCAATATATCGTGGACAGGTTGGTCGTGGCACATTTACTCAACACAACAGTAATCGAAAGGAAGACTGAAGTCACCTCGGTCACCTGGGACCACACAGAGACATCTCACAAACAGGATGAGCTAAAGATGCAGGGTCTATAAACTACACGCGGTACAGTTCCGCTAAGATGAAGTCCACACTAGGCTGGGCTGTACACGTCTGGGGCTGAAGACGGGGGTGCATTCGAACGGAGAAGGAAGGAATGAGCCTCATGAAAGCGTGCGCAGTGGCCGCCCCTACGGGTGGGCGGAGGGAGGAGGTTGGCGTTGGCAAAGGCTTCCCGGGGCTAATGATGTTTTGTTTCTCGGTTTCATGGGAATTAGCTTGGCCATTATTCATGTTTTGTTTGGTTTAACTTAGAAATAATCTTTTTTTTTCCCCCCACAAAAGCAGCGTATTTCCATTCTAGAAGATGAAATAAATAAATGGAAACGTTATATTCCCATCACCGTTAGCAGTCTGTATCTTTCCAGATCTTTTTCTAAGTGTGTAACACGCAAATGCATTTCCTACGAAAGCGACGCCACACTGCGTGTGATGTTTTCATCCCTTAACGTGTGCAATTCTGTGACTTTGAGTATGTTCACGATGCTGTGCAACCTCCAACACCATCTAATTCCGGAGTGTTCTCTTCACTCCCGAAAGGAACGTCCTCCCGTTAGCAGTACCACAGGCCGTCCCCTCCCGCCAGTCCCGGGAAACCACTGCTGACCTTCTCTTGCCGCTTTCAGGATTCTCCCTTTGTCCTTGATCTTTGAGAGTTTGATTGTAATATGCCCTGGGGTAGATTTATTTGGATCCAATTTGTTTGGTGTTTTCTGGCTGTAGCTGTTTTGTTTTGGGTGGGTTTGTCCTTTGGCTTCTCAATAGAGTTATGAGTGGATTGCACACCATAATGATAGTATTAGAATTTTCTAGGTTTGTCTGTGCACTTAAGTTTACTAGTGGGTTTTGTACTTTAATTTTTTTTTTGCACATTATTGTTTTTGTCTTTCAGATTGAACTCCATTTATCATTTCTTGAAAGGCAGGTCTGGTCATAGTGAATTCTCTCAGCTTTTGTTTATTTGGAAAAGACTTTATCTTGCCTTCGTCTTTGACAGATAACTTTGCTGGATACAATATTCTTAAATAGTAGGGTTTTTGTTTTTTTTTTCTTTCAGCACTTGAAAATATCATTTCAGATCCCCCTGGCCTGTATGGTTTCTATGGAGAAGTCCATTGCCAGAAAATTTGGAGCTCCTTTATATATTATTTGCTTATTTTCTCTTTCTGCGTTCAGGATCCTTCCTTTGTCTTTGATCTTTGAGAGTTTGATTGTAATATGCCCTGGGGTAGATTTATTTGGATCAAATTTGTTTGGTGTTTTCTGACTTTCCTGTACCTGAATGTTTATATCTTTCTCAAGCTTTGGAAAGTTTTCTTTTGTTATTTCTTTTAATAAGCTTTCTACCCCTTGATCTTGCTAACCTCCCTCTTGAACACTAATAATCCTTAGATTTGGTCTTTCAAGATAGTTTTCTATAACTTGTAGGCAATCTTCATTGATTTTCATTCTTTTTTCTCCTCTGTGTATTTTCAAAAAGCCTCTCTTCAAGTCCACTGATTCTTTCCTCTGCTTGATCCATTCTGCTGTTGAGAGCCTCTAATGATTTTTTTTTTCAGTTCGGCAAATATATGTCTCCATTCCAAGATATCTATTTGATTTTTTAAAATTATTTCAATCTCTTTGTTAAATTTCTCTGATAAATTTCTGAATTGCTTTTCTATTATCTTGGAGATCACTAAGTTTCCTTAAAACTACTATTTTGAATTCTTGGTCAGGGAGATCACATATTGTTGTCTTGTTAGGGTAGGTTAATGGTTCCTTGCTTTCTCCATTCAGGGAGATCACGGTTCTCTGTTTGCTCCTATTTCTTGATGTACATCTACGTTGATGTACATCTATGGCTTTGCACTTAAGGATTAGTTATATATCCTAGTCTTCCCTTTCTGACTTGTTTTGTTTTTTATTGGATATATGTTTGTTGAGAATTTCTTTCTTTCTTTCTTTTTTTTTTTTTTTTTGAGACAGAGTCTCGCTTTGTTGCCCAGGCTAGAATGAGTGCTGTGCCATCAGCCCAGCTCACAGCAACCTCAAACTCCTGGGCTCAAGCGATCCTCCTGCCTCAGCCTCCCGAGTAGCTGGGACCACAGGCATGCGCCACCATGCCTGGCTAATTTTTTCTATATATATTAGTTGGCCAATTAATTTCTTTCTATTTATAGTAGAGACAGGGTTTTGCTCTTGCTCGTGCTGGTTTCAAACTCCTGACCTTGAGCGAGCGATCCTCCTGCCTCAGCCTCCCGGAGTGCTAGGATTACAGGCGTGAGCCACTGCACCCGGCCTGTTTAGAGTTTCTTTACCTCTAGTTCATCGCCTACTTTTTGGCTCTAGGTGGTACCTTAAGTCCAGGTTCACCTTGGCTTTAGTAAATGATCAGAGCTCTGCCATGCCTTAATAAGGGAGGTCCCAAAGGGGTTATCCTGGCAGTATTTGAAGGCTGGCTAGGGGTTTGTGCACTAGGACCTGTAGAATAAACCTCTTACACAAGGATGCTGCTGAACAGCCACTCTAATTTGGCATCCCCTTAGGCCAAGTTACAGAGCAGAGTTTCTGGGGCTGGGAATGGAAGTCCCATCTCTCCCCTTTGTCTCTGCCTTTCTTCAGGGATATGTCTCCCTTCAGGCACTTGTGATGCTTCCTGTGGCTTAAGGGAGGGACAGATCTCCTGCTAGGGAGCCCAAGATGGTGGGGAAGGTGGTTGTTCACCTCAATCTTACTTTTTCCACTGTAGAAATAGTGAGATGGTGGAATTTTTCCATGCACTTGGTCCTCGGCAGAGTGGGGTGAGGGGCATTGTGGATGTGGAAGTCTGATTCTCTTACCATCTTCCTGGAAATTTTTCACTTCTCTGGGGCCCTGGGAACTGTTTCATCTTCATATTAGAGTTCTAGGATATTTCTGGTGATAACCTCAGCACTGTATATATATTTTTAATTTTCTATAGTGGGGAGCAAAGCCAGATAGCTGGCTTTTGGAACTGGAACTAATTGTCTTTTATATTTACCTATGTAGTTACATTTATAGGTGCTGTTTATTTTTCCATGCGAACTCAAGTTATCATGTCATTTCAGCCTGAAGTATTTCCTTTAGTGTTTCTTGTGGGGCATGTCTGCTAGTGACAATTTCTCTCAGTTTTTTGTTTTTAATCTGGTAATGTCTTAATTTCTCTTTCTGTTTGAATAATAATTTTGCTGGATATAAAATCCTTGGTCAACAGTCTTTTTCTTTCAGCACTTTGAGTATATTATCCCACTGTCTTCTGGCATCCATGGTTTCTGATGAGAAATTAGCTGTTAATCTTATTGAGGATCCTTGTATGTGATGAGTTTATTCTCTCTTTTGCTTTCCATTTTCCTCTTTGTCTCTGGCTTTTTACAGTTTGATTACAAAGTATCTAGATGTGGAGCTCTTTCCACTTATTCTATTTTGAGTTAATTAAGTTTCTTAGATGTGTAGATTAAGGTTTGTCTTTAAGTTTGGAAGTTTGGGCCACTATTTTTGACATGTTCTTTTTGCCCCTTTCTCTTTTTCCTCTCCTTCAGGGAGTCTCATCATGTGTATATTAGATGCTTGGTTGTGTCCCTCAGGTCTCTGAGGCTCTGTTTATTTTTCTTCATTCTTTTTTATTTTTATTCCTCAGACTAGAACGTTTCCATTGACTGATCTTTGAGTTTGTTGATTCTTTCTATTGCTAACTCAAATGTGCTATTGACTCCCTCTAGTGAAGTTTTTATTTTAGTTACTATACTTTTCAACTCAAGCATTTCTATATGGTTCTTTAAAAAATAAATTTCTATCTCTTTATTAATCTTCTCTATTTTGTGAGACACAGTTATCATATTTTCCTTTAGTTCCTTAGACTTTTTTTTTATTTCTTTAAACATTTAAAATTGCTAACTTAAATTCTTTGTATAGTAAGTGCAACATCTGGACTTCCTCAGGAAGTTTCTATCGACTACTCTAATTCCCTTGTATATGGATCATACTTGCTTGTTTCTTTGCTTGCCTTCTAAGTTTTTGTTGAAAATTAGACATTTTAAATAATATAATATGCCAACTCTGGAAATCAGGTTCTGCTTCTTCTCAGGGTTTGTTGTTGTGGCTGGTTGTTGTAGCCATTATTTACTTATTTAGTAATTTTCCTGAACTAATTCTGTGTTCTTTGTCTTGTATGTCACTGAAGTCTGTGTTCAGTTAGCTTAATTGGTGGCTCATGACTGGACAGAGATTTCCTTGACTACCTAGAACTAACAAGTTTCACAGCCTTTGCCGAGAGTGGCCCTGACTCTGGTTACAACTCTGCATAAGCCTTCACTTTCTGCTTTCACAGAGCCTCAGGTTCAGCCAGTGGTGAGACCGCAGGCCTTATCAGGTCTTTCCTGGGCATGCTCACAGCCCTGTGCATGCGGCTCTCTAGGTCCCCACAAATATATTGGAGTTTTTCAAAACCTCTTTCTGGACATGTATGTCCCCAGCTTTTCTTCTTCTTCTTCTTTTTTTTTTTTTGGTCATCTTGTTGTTTGTTGTTATTTTTTATCAACACCACAGGCCACTGTGATGACAATGGCCTGAGTACTGGAATGAACAGGCTGAGTGAAGACAATTCTCTGGGAATGGGGCTGTGGAGGAGCAAAGGCCAAATTCTGCCCCTGCGGTGGCTGCCAGGTGCTAGTGTTCACTGTGACTGGGGGACTGTCAACTAGCAGGGCTGTTGCAGGTAACTGGGGGTGGGGGGAGGGTGTACTGGGGCAAGTTAAATGCCATGCATCTCACTGTTCTTACTGAGGTGGGGCCGTTTTTCTTAAATAAATGCTCCCTGGATTGTTACAAGGTTTTGGTTAATTTCCAGAGTTCTGAAAAAGTTTATTTTGATCAATTTTTTGGGCCAGTGTCTGAACTGCTTATATAGTAAATATTTTCACAGGTAATTACTCTGGCATTCCTCCTGATACCATGCAGCAATTGTTGTTAATTTTATATATGGTTTATGTACTCATTTGTATTTATGAAAAGAATAACAAAAACGAAATCAGTGTGTGTCCTCTTATGCCCAGCCACAACAATAAACAGCGTCTTTCTGTCTGTGAGCGTTCATAGTCTTTGTCCTAATGAGTCTGAGAGTCCATAAGACAGCTGATCCAAATTTCATTATTGGATACGTATGCCAATAAGTATCCCAGACAGAGGAAGGGCTTATGTTCATAGATGCTCATTACAGCATTGCTCAAAAAATAAAAAATTAGAGTCAACCTCAAAGTCCAAATTGGGGGAAAGGGTAGGTAAATTACTCTGCATTTTCTCACTGGAATGGTATGTACCCATTCTCTGAAATAATTACAAAGACTAAAGGGTAACATGGAGGATTCTTTTTTTTTTTTTTTTTAGGGTGTGTTTATTGAAAAAAGCAAAATGCAGACCTCCATTTGCACCCTCACTGTACCACTGGAACAATTATGTATGTGCATGTACAATAGCCAGAAGGGAAGAGGAGAAAAATGCACGCAATTTGTTAGGGTGGAGAGAGTTGTGGGTGTTTTTAAATTAGGGCTTTTTTTTTCCATCGTATTGTTATGCTATGAGTGCGCTAAATTGAAAGTTTAAAAAAAAAATAGGTCAACACGTAGAACAGAAGAAAAGTTCCCCCATCGCCCCTGGGTGCTGGACCTGGCCGGGGTCAGAGGCTCCCTGTGGGGGACAGTGAGACCCCAGGGTGATGACTTCGTGAAGGGGTCTGGGGACAGAGCTCTGCCCTGTCAGCCCCGAGATGGGCCCCAGGGACGCCGGACGGGGATGGAATGCAGCTCTTTGCCAAGCTGCCTGGAGACAGGGAGGAGGAGGAGGAAGGGGAGGAGGAGGAAAAAGGTTCTCTTTCCTTCCCCTCCTCCTAGAGAAGATGTTTTTCCAATAAATAACTGTGAAGTCTCCAATGAAATATAAGCCTCATGAATTATTTTGGCCTTTTTGGGATCCAGGAATCTTTCAGTGTCTGGACGGGGTCACAGAGGCTGCTGATGGATGCCCCCACCTTCCCCTGGGGGGGACGCTCCCTTCCTGGCGCTAATGGAGTGACCGCCCCTTCCACCTCTGCTCCCCTGCCACTCCCTCCCCTGAATTTGGGGATTTTGGCCCAGCACAGCAATGCTGCAGCTCTCGTCCTCAGTTTATTTCCGTTTTTTTTTTTTTTTAATTTCTTTCCTTTAAGCACCTGAGAAAGGGGAAGAAGAATTATATGGTATGTACTTTGGAAATAATTTGTCCCAGCGGTTCTCCCAAAGTGGGTTCCCTGTAGGGTGACCGGCTGTCCTGGTTTGTCCAGGACTGAGGGGTTTACGGGGACCTGGCGCTTCCACTGGGACAACCAGGAAAGTCCTGGGAAATTCCAGGGATGAGTTGGTCACCTCAGGTCCACGAGTTTCCATTAGTAGCTTAGTGGGATGCTAATTGGTATCACCTGAAAATGGTTCCAGGAACACGCAGATTGGCAAAAACCAGATTGAACAAAGTCAGACAGATATATCTGCTGCAGGCCTTGTCAGAGCCTTTGCATGCTAATGTATTAACAGTATATGCCCATACATATTCAAGGCAGGGTGTCTCTGGGGTAACACAGCTTAAGTTCTCTGTGTTTAAAAATTTGTTAATTTAAACTGAAACATGCAGTTTGCTGAGCAGGCTGTGCAGCTCAGGGTGCCCAGGTGTCTTCCGGAAGGGACAGGATAAAGACACTCCTCCTTCTCCGGGAGTCCAGTAGTTGAAACTGCCAAGTGGCTGGTAGGGTCCTCTCCGAAGGCCTGGGGTAAACGGCTGTAGGGACCACTCCACTTCCGCACAGAGCTCCATGGGGGTGGCTCCAGGTGCGTGAAGCCCAGGTGTGCCCCAGGTGTGCCCCAGGTGTGCTCCAGGTGTGCCCTAGGTGTGCCCCAGGTGTGCCCCACCCTGCTCATCCCAACCCATCTGCAGCCGCGGGACTCGGGGAGGGCGGCTTCAGGTCTGCCTCTCTAGCCTGGCATGGGACGTCCCCACAGAGGCTCGCGCGGCTCCCAGGTCCTGGCGTGTGTCTCACTGAACACCTTCGCCGTGGGGGCCGCAGAGGAGGGTGGTGAGGCAAGGACCTGGGGGCGCCTGGCGCCTGGCCAGCTGCGTGTCCTCGACTTACCCTCCCTGCCTCGTCTGTCTGTCCAGGGCATGGGCACCCCACCCCGGGGCGGGGCTGTCTCCGGCTCCCGAGAAAGCCGGCAGGGGCCTGGGCAGCCGGCGGCCAAGTGCAATGTGCGCTTGCTCCCCCCGTCTGTTCTCGGGGTGTCCTGCAGCCGCTGCGCACACGCTGGAGAGCGCGGGAACCCCAGCGGCCTGCCGCGCCTGGAGGCAGGGCTGGGGCGAGGGGGGCTGGTCTGGACCAGCAACTCAGCCCTGCAAGACTGCAGGGACCACAGGGCTCCCGGGGTGTCCACTGCTGGGCGACCCCTGGACTCCCCCCAACTCCAACATCGCACCCCCTCTGCTGGGCGGGTCTGGAGGCTGCCCAGGCTGGGGGTCGCGTGCTCCCCCGCCGGACGCCAGGGTCAGGGGCACGGGGGCTGCTGGACACCAGCAACCAGCTACGTACGGCCCTGTGCAAGGCTCAGGGCCCCAGGGAGGGAGCAGGTTCCCGGGCGGTGGGGCGTCCTGACCTGGCTGGTGGGCAGGCTGTGGGCGATGTGTGAGCAGCAGGCTCTGCCCTGAGGGCATCTGCTCAGGGTGGGGCTCTTGCCCACCTGCCTCTGGCCCTGGCAACCTCCCTGCTGTGGGAGGGAGACCCGCCACCTCCCCATGGAGCCCAAGCCAGGCCTGGTGCGGGGCCAGACACACAGGCTATGGTGCTTAGGGTCGCATCCGAGGAGCACGGGGCCCTACAGGGGGCTGTGGCTGCTCCAGGAGAGGCGGGGGGGTGGGTGGTGGTGACGGGTTAGCTGCACGCTCACCTGTCCCTGCTCACCTGTCCCCGCTCACCTGTCACTGCTCACCTGTCACTGCTCACCTGTCCCCTGTGCGCCAGGCACCGAGCTGGGCTCGGAGCCCCTTTGGCAGCGACCAGCGAGCGCCCAGCCCAGTCCTTAGTCAGGCGAGAAGCACCCAATGGTGCAGCGAGTCACCAAGGGGCCACGGTCACCAAGGGGACTCGGGTGTGTCAGGAATTGTGTTCCCACGCAGACTAGAGGGGCCTCCCAGGACCGGGGTGGATGACGTCTTCAGGCTGCTGCTTGAGACTGAGATTTTTGAGGAACTTTGGGGTGAAGGTTGCGCTCTGCCTTTGTGGGTCCCTCTTGGAAGGATGGGGGGCCCCAAGGGGCAGTAGCATCACCCGGGCCCTGGCGGGCAGCTGTCTGGGACATGCCCTGGGAGGAGACGCCGGGGCTCTGGCCCAGCCTCTGATTGGCCAGCGGGTGCCCGCACACAGTGAGCACGCTGAGCAGGAGGTGACACCCTCCAGGGGCCAAGCAGACACAGAGAGGACAGACAGGACAGCATAACACCAAGGACAGGAGAGCCCGTCCCCCATCCGGACCCGGGGCTCAGCCCTGGTGCAGGAGAAAAGCAGCCGGCCTATGCCGGCAGCTGGTGGGGGCAACACTAGCCACGTAGGGTGAAGACAGGAGCCCCGAGTCACCTCCAGTGACCTGAGGGACCCAAGTGGTCAGCCTGGGTCAGAGGCTTAAGGCCTGCGGCAGTTCCAGATCATGGCCACCAGGTGGCACAGGGGAGTCCCGGCAGCACCGTGACCTGGTGTCCTTTGCCCTCCACACCTCTGCTTCAGCCTTCCTTGGGGCAGGTGACTGGGAGGGGACAGGAGGGACAGCTGCAGCTAGTGATCTACAGCTAGTGGGTGCTTAGGCCAGGCGGGGCGGGTCTGCCTGGCACCTGCCAGGGCAGCGCGGGAGGGCGGCCAGGGGCTGGCAGGGTGGGGAGGGGGCGGGGGAGGGGCAGCTGCTCTTGGAGAAGGAGCCCCTGGAGCCTCAGCCTGCGGAGCCCTGGGGTTGCAGGGACAGGAAAGTCCCGCCTAGGTCCGCCCCTGAGGTCAGGGACATGCCCTGCTCCTTCCTCCCCGCCAGCCCTTTTAGAGGACCCCCCTCCAGCCGTGCTCCAGGTGAGGGAGGCCGTCTGCAGGGTGGGGGCCCCTTGGTGCGTCGCGCTGGCGTCTGATCTGACCAGCTGTTCAGGTCCTGGCTTGGCTGGGGCTCGGTGGCCGATGTCAGGAGAGGCGAGGGGCCCGGAGGCAGGGGCAGGGGTGGGGAAGCAGCGTGGAGCTCACGTCACGTGGAAAGGCAGGTGGGAGGCGGGGAGGGTAGAGGCCCACGGGGGCCACCGTCCAGGACAGGAAGCTCCACTTCTGCCTGCTCTGGCCGCCGGTACCCGCAGGGTCCTCTGTGACTCTCCAGGTCACTCTGAGCAGGTCGCTGAGCGTTTTCATTGTCATCAGGGGCAGTGAATTGGGCCACGGGGCCACGTGAGGAGGGGGTCACAGACTCTGGGGACAAATACTGTCATTGCACCCCACAGCCCCCTGTCCTCTCCCCCACCCGCATCCGCAGGTGGCCGAGTCCCTGGTGTGACCACATCTGCCCTGAGGGCTGGGCGGCAGCTCTCCAGCCCGCACCGTGACTGGGGAGGAGGCGAAGGCACCGCAGGGCCCTGGGCACAAGGGCGGTTGCGGGTCCCTGTCCTCCTTCCACCGGGCGGACCCCGGCCTGGGGGGGGGGGTTGGGGTTGCGTGGGCAGGTCCAGCCCCTGGAAAGGACCGGTTCTTGAGGGAAGGTCCAGGAAGGAAAGGCCTGAGTGGCCTGAGCCAGGACAGCGCGGGGACAGGGGGCTGGGGACCCAGGAGGCGGCTCCCCGGGGACCACTGAGTCACCAGAAGTCTGGGGAGCAGCACCCACCTCCCCTCGACCCTCCACATGGCCTGGGCCCTGGATGGCCAGAACTCCACGCTGAGCCTCCGGCTGCAGCCCTGGGTGGGCAGAACTCCACGCTGAGCCTCCGGCTGCGGCCCGTGGACGGAGCGGGCTCTCTCCCCTCTTTAGGGCCGAGATCGGCAGAGGTGACGGGCAGGGCCCCAGCTCAGTGGCTTCACTTTTAAACAAACCCATTGGGGCCCTGCTTCTTTCCTCTGGGGCCTGTCACATAAATTCTCATTTAGTGCCACTGCGTTTTTATCCAGGGAACTGCCAGGGGTATTTTGAGAAGGAACCAGGAGGTCAAAGGGCCATGCTTTAGCGGCGGTGAGGATGGCAGCTCGGGGTCCCGGGCCAGAACTGGGGAGACAAAGGGAGTCCCCGGACCGCAGGGCCACATCCCACAGCCTCCCGGGAGCTCTGCCCAGCCCCGGCCGTGTTGTGTGGACCGGCCTCGGCCCCCGTCTTGGGCTGACCACGTGGCTGTTGCTGGTGCAGGGGCTCCTGCCCGTGGGCCCGCCACGCCCGAGACTAAGTCAGGAGGATCCGGAGCCCAGGAGTTCCAGCCTGGGTGACAGATGAGACCCGCCTCTGTGAAAGAAAAAAGAAAAGGAAAGAAAGAAAGAACGAACAAAAGAAAGAAAGAAAGAAAGAAAGAAAGAAAGAAAGAAAGAAAGAAAGAAAGAAAGAAAGAAAGAAAGAAAGAAAGAAAGAAAGAGAGAAAGAAAGAGAGAAAGAAAGAGAGAGAGAATGAGAGAGAGAGAAAGAGAGGAGAGGAGAGGAGAGGAGAGGAGAGGAGAGGAGAGGAGAGGAGAGGAGAGGAGAGGAGAGGAGAGGAGAAAGGAAGGGAGAGAGGGATGGAGAGAGGGAGGGAGGAACGAAGGAAGGAAGGAAGGAAGGGAGGGAGGGAGGGAAGGAAGGAGGGAGGGAGAGAGGGAGGGAGGGAGGAACGAAGGAAGGAAGGGAGGGAGGGAGGGAAGGAAGGAGGGAGGGAGAGAGGGAGGGAGGGAAGGAAGGAAGGAGGGAGGGAGAGAGGGAGGGAGGGAGGGAAGGAAGGAAGGAGGGAGGGAGAGAGGGAGGGAGGGAGGGAAGGAAGGAAGGAGGGAGGGAGAGAGGGAGGGAGGGAGGGAAGGAAGGAAGGAGGGAGGGAGGGAGGGAAGGAAGGAAGGAGGGAGGGAGAGAGGGAGGGAGGGAGGGAAGGAAGGAAGGAGGGAGGGAGAGAGGGAGGGAGGGAGGGAAGGAAGGAAGGAGGGAGGGAGAGAGGGAGGGAGGGAGGGAAGGAAGAAAGGAGGGAGGGAGGGAGGGAGGGAGGGAAGGAAGGAAGGAAGGAGGGAGGGAGGAAGGGAAGGAAGGAAGGAAGGAGGGAGGGAGTGGGGGAAGGAAGGAAGGTAGGAAGGAGGGAAGGAGGGAGGGAAGGAAGGAAGGAAGGAGGGAGGGAGTGAGGGAGGGAGGGAAGGAAGGAGGGAGGGAGGGAGGGAGGAAGGAAGGAAGGGAGGGCGGGCAGGCTGTTGGGGTTTCTGCTGGGGGACGCAGGGCGGCCTCACCCCCCACCCGTGCAAACTCGTGGGCGTGAGGGCTTTAGGACTTCAGAACCGCCCTTCATTCTCTCCTCCAGGGTCTGCAGGTTAAAGCTTCCTATTTGTACAAACTCCTCAAGGTATTTCCCCTCCTCAAGGTATGTTCTGACCATTCGTGGGGGCAGAAGCTCGTGGGAGGTGCATGGGGCAGGGCTGGGCCCTAAAGACCTGAGCCAGCCTGATCGGCGGACCCGGGAGGGCTTCACAGAGGAGGTGCCGTGGCAGCCGGACCTCAAGGGGCACACGGGCCGTGGCCAGGTGGGGACGGCGGGGCAGGCGGGGCGCAGCGCAAGGGCGGCCGCAGGGAAGCCGTGTTTTCGTTGGCGCTGCCACCGCAGGGCCGGTTCCCGCTTGGGCGGCTGGGCGCCAGGAGCATGTCGGTCAGCGGGTTAAGACAACGGGTCCCTGGACTCCGTGCGTGCCAGCCTGAAGGGAGAGACTGATCGGCGAGTCTGGGAACCGACGAGTATACAGTTGCCTCCGGTTGAAAAGCGTGCGACCATCTAGCTATTTTCAGTGCTCCTGCAGGGGTGGGGACACACAGCTGGGAAGGGTGTGCGGAAATGAGTGTCTTCGGGCAGGCGGGCCCGGCAGGCACAGCCCCACGGACGGGACACGGAGGAGAGGAATGACATCGGCGCAGGAGGCTGCCGGGGGAAGCTGGCATCGGTGAGAATGGGGGCGGGGCGGGGGCGTGGGGGCGGGGCGGGTGCCAGAGGCCACAGACCACGCAAGGGTGGACGACAGACTCAGCCATGGAGCAGAAACGCACCCCTAACCTGGGGGCCCCAACACAGGCACAGAACACCCGGCAGACTCGGGGACACGCCGGCACCCCCCGTTGTGGGTGGGGATGGCAGTTCAGCCACAAGGTGTGGAGTGACACTCACAGTGGCCACCTCAGGACGAGGCAGGGGACGTTCCCGCAATGCCCGCACGCCCTCCGGTCTCTCCCAGCTGCGCTGCGGCTCTGGACACGCACAGCCGAGAGCCGGCGGCTTGGTATCTTTTTCAATTTTAATTATAAAATTACATTTAACATTAAGTATTATTTTTCCTATTGCAATCTCCTGTGTTGCAGGAACTTTTCCTGTCTCTCTAAGCAGGCATCCTCAAACTATGGCCCAAGGGCCACATGTGGGCGTTTTTGCCTGTTTGTTTTTTTACTTCAAGATAAGATACGGGGCCTCAGGGACTGGGCCAGAGCCCTAACGAACCAGGAGGGGCCCCTACAAATACGCCCGTCGCCATGGCCAGGGACGTGTCCTCACCTGTCCCAGGACTCAGTGCCAGCTCCTGAGTTCATGGTCCTTGCAAAGCCGGCCTCACCTGTGGACCCCGAAGACCCGGGTGGAGCCCAGGTGGCAGTGGCTCGCTCAGGGCAGCCAGGTTGGCAGGGCTGCAGGTCAGGAGCAGCGTGTTCAGCTGACCCCTGGCTGGAGGCCGTGCCCGCCGTGCTCACAGACAGATCGGGGCCGTGTTGGGCAGGGCCCTGGGAAAGTCTCGCAGCTGCTGCCAGCCTTTGCCCCCTCCGGGTCCCAGTGAGGAGGGTCACGGTGCCGCTGGCCGGGCGCTGGGCACAGGGAGAGAGGGCAGGTGTCCCCGCTGGACTCCCACGGCGGCGCCTGCCTGCTGCCGGGCTCAGGGACGCTTCCCCAAATGTGGCTTCTTCCCTCCTTGTCTTCTCACTGCCTCCTCTTCCCGCTGCCTCCCCCTTTGAAAGAATTTCTTGGCTTCTGATGGCGGCTGGGGGTGGATGAATAATGGAACCACCCTGCAGCCCGGTCACCTTGGTGGGCGTCCTGCCCGGCTTCCTCCCCGAGGTCCCAGGGAATACCGGCAACTCACTGGCAACCCATCATCTCAGCAGTGAGGAGCCCAGGGGCCCTCGCACTCTCGGGTCAGCCGGCAGGGCGAGATCCCGGTGTTTACTGAGAAAATACCACGTGTCTCCTCCTCTGCGGCTGCACTTAGTGTCTGACGCCGATCCACGCAGAAACAGGGGGGTCTTAGCAGCGGGGCTGCTCTCCCCTGCACTCGGGGGCGTGTGACCCAGCATGTCTGTGGTTGCTGGGCTCTCACGGGGCGGCCGCCTTCCTGCCCTGACCCTCGGCGGGTGGCCGGGTGCCTGCTGCCGGCCTGGGCAGCCGCGGGGCCTGATGTCAGCGCCCGGGACGTCTCCTGCCCTCTGGGCCGGGCCTTCGGCCCTGACTGCTGGGCTGAACCCACAGCTGCGGCCCACTGTTTGCCCTTGAACTTGACGTTTGTTCACTGCCGTATTTATTAATACTCCGCACGCACCGCGGCCAGCCCTGCTCCGGGGCCGGGGATGGTTGGGGAAGGAGCTCGCACCGGCCCGGCCCTGCCCTGCAGGGTTTACGTTGCAGTTTGGGGTCGACAGGGGAGGCAGCTGCCCCTGTGCTGCAGGGGAGGGCTGGGACAAGGACAGCGGGGCGGGCAGAGGGCGGGCAGGTGGGCTGAGCTTGGGCAGCGGCAGCGTAAGCCTCTGTGGGAAGTGACACTGGGCAGGACCGCCGGGCAGGATGAGGAGGCTCCGGCACCCTGACAGCGTCCAGAGAACGGACCCTGGGTATGCAGGGGAGGAGGGAGGGGGGCGGCCAGCACGGCTGGGCGGAGGGTGGGGAGCTGGAGGGGCGCCAGGGCCAGACTGTGAAGTGTCCCGGGGCTGCCGTGACAGATGCCGGAATACCAGGGGACTTACAACAACGGAATTCTATTTTCTCAAGTTCTGGAGGCCAGAGGTCCGAGATTGAAGTGTCGGCAGGGCCATGACCCCGCCAGGGACCCCGGGGAGGACCCTCCCTGGCTTCTCTCCAGCTTCCGGCGTGGCCGGAAGTCCTTGGCTTTCCTGGATGAGTCCCTCCCTTCCCTGCCTTAGTTTCCCCAGGAACCTCCCCTCTGGGTCTCTCCCTTGTTTCTCCTCTTCCTACAGGGATGCTTGTCCAGTTAATCCGGCCGATCTCAGCCCAGACCCTTACTTTCCTCTACTGAGACCCTCTTCCCAGACATGGCCACCGTCACAGGCACCCGCCGCCGCCGGGGAGACGCGCAGCCTTCCGGTTCCAAGTCATCCTTTCTTAAGCACCGAAAGAGGCAAGAAAAGCTTCGTCTTTCCCTGCTGCACTCCTTTTGATAAAAGGATTCGTTCTGTAAAATTTGGACTTGGTCTAAAGGCCGCACGTAAGGACCTGGAGGGCCACACCCCACCTCAAGGCTGCAGGTGCCCACCCTGCGGACACACGTCCGGGTGCCACAGTGCGACACGCCCCAGCCTCTGGGATGGGCCTCTGGACGACGAGGTCGGTGAGCTGCGTGTCCTGGTTTTATGGGGCAGAAATATGGGATTTCTAGTAAAATCCCCACAGCGCCACGCGGGAGAGCGAGGACGGCGGTCAAGTCTGCTGCTCGGGGGATGAGAACTGCGGATCCCAGACCTTCAGCGGAGGAGGCCTGGAAGGCTCCCGGTCCCAAGTGGTTCAAGGTCCCGTTCGGAGCCGGGAGTCAGCCGGGAGCCGGGCGTGAGGCCTTCTTGGGGCTCTCGCCAGCCGGGACAAGTGTAGTCGGGAAACAGGGGGCCCTGTGCCACCCACCCGGGCTCTCAGAGGGCCCAGGAGGCTTCAGGCTTTCAACAAACATCAACCGACACCTCACGTGTGGGTCCTGCAGTTAGAGCAGCAGACGGACACGCCCAGCCCAGCAGCACAGGTGATGGGGGGGCTCGGGGGTGGGGGGAGCCATGTCCCAGTGGTTCCGTTCTCTGGGGACCCCTGGACAACTCGGAGCTTCGGACCAAGGACTGCTGGACCTGGGGTTCTTCCCAGCTGTGGGGAGCGCAGGCACAGTGGCTGGCGGGGTGCCCGGCAGGGGCCGAGGGAGGCCCGCCCTGGAGCCGTGGGTGGGCTCAGCCCGCTTCTTGCTAGGAAGGAGTTTGGGGATGCATCTGCAGCCGAGGGCCCTGAGGAGGCTCTGCCCCGAGGTCCGAGGCCCCACCCGCATCTGGAACCCCGACAGTTGTGCCGTGCGCCCCCAAAGCCACCCTGGGAAGGGAAGGGCCCCCCTACGACTCGAGGGAAGAGTGGGAAACTGGTCAAGGAGTAATTTTGTTTCCTTGCTCAGGTACCTGGGCCTTCTGTCTGTTTCCAGAGCACTGAAAAGGTTCCAAGTCCCATCCGGGTTCCGGTGTGAGTTGCTCCGCAGAAGCGAGGCCAGGAGGCAGCTGAGGGCGTCTGGCACGTGGCCTTTGGTGGGCAGGATGCGGCCTCACGTCCCGGCCAGGAAAGGAAACACCGAAAGACGGAGGAGAGAGGGTTGCAGGGCGCTAACTGGCACAGAGAAAGAGGACTGTCATGCATCTTATCTGAAGCTGGGGGCGGGAGATTAAAGAGCTTCAGGCCGGGCGTGGTGGCGCACGCCTGTGGTCCCAGCTCCTCCGGAAGCTGAGGCAGGAGGATCGCTGGAGCCCAGGAGTTGGAGGCTACAGTGAGCTATGGTGACGCCACTGCACTCTAGCCTAGGTGACAGAGCGAGACCCTGACTCATAAACAAAAAAAAAAAATACCCACTTCGGTTGTGCCCTCTCCTGTCCAGCCCGGTCAGAGTGCGGGTGGGTTATGTCCGTCCCATTTCAGATGGGGCAGGAATCAGCTGACTGCAGTGATAAAATCCCGCCTCTCGTTAGAATACCCAGTGCCACACGGGTGGCCCACAGGCTCACCTGCTGATTCAGTGAATCCTCGGGACAGTTGGGAGTGAGGCCCTTAGACCTCACTTGGACCTGAACCCCAACTTTCCCACCTGCACGCAGTAACACTCGGGCAGCTCACCTGCCCTGGACCCCTTTTCCCACCTGTACAATGAGACTAGAGGGTGAATGCTTCTCAGGGCTGTTTTGAGGGTGAAGCAAGATAATGCATGCAAGACTCTGAGCGTGTTGCCTGTCCAGCACTGAAAAAAGGTTACTTTTATTATTATTATTATGTGTGTGCCAGTCACTGTGCCAGGTATTTAAGGTATATATGATCAGAACTTCTCTCAAGGGTTTTGAAGTTTAGTGCGATAGACCGTCATGAAAAAAATATGTAAAAGTCCCTCTGGGCATTAAGATAAAGGAAAGAATTGATTCTCCTTGGTGAGGTCAAGAACGGGTTCTACTGTAGATTATTTAAAAGATAATGAGTGCAGCATACACGATAATTTAGGTGCATCATGTAAGCAGTCCAAAGAGGGCCCCTGAATACACTCAAACTCGCTGCAGGGTGCTGAACTCAAAGCTGTAGACGCAGGAAAACTCATAGACTTGAACACCTTCAATACAAAATAAGGAAGACCCAATATAAATAAACTGAACATTGAACTAAAAATAAAAATTACACATATGAAAAACAACAAAAGAAAAACAAAACGAGTTTAGGAATTCCCAATAGAAGAGTAATACAAACAATAGGTAAGTTCAACCCTTGGTTCTTTTAAATAAGATCAATAAAGTTTACAATATACTCACTGGCCATATGCACAAAAGGAGAACAAACCCCAGATATGCAAAATTTGAAATGGAGGAGGGGCCAAATTATGATAAGGTGATGGAAAACCATATGCTGCAAAATTTTTACATTCTAATAAAATGAATGATTTTTAAAGAATATATAAATTGCCAAATTGACTTCAGAAACAGTAAAAATCTAAATACACTGAAAGCATTAAAAACTGAAAACATTGTGAAAATACTGTCTCTAGAATAGGCACCCAGGGATGGTTTGGGGCAAATTGTTCTCAAACGTCAGTAGGACGTAAAGCTCCCATGCTTTACGTGATGATATAAAACATAGAAAAAGATGAAACATCCCCCAATATATTTTACAAACATATATAACCTTAATTCTCAAAATTGACAAGAGTGGTGTAAAAAAGGCTAGACTATTTATGAAGGGAAGTTCAAGAATACTAAATAAAACACTTGCAAATCAACCTGCTAGCGTATTCAACTATAGTATTACAGCCTCACCAGCAAGAATCTATTACAGAAATGCAAGGATGACGTGATATTAGAAAAGCTACGTATTTGGCTTCATTTAATAAGTCAAAGAAGAAACAATTTAATAAAAAAATCTTTCACAATGGGCAGAAAATGTCAACAATAAAAATAATGAGAAATACGCACACCTTTCATGAATGGAACCTCGGTACTTAAGTATGGGATAAAAGAACATCCGAGAACATGGGGAGACACACCTCGCCCCTAAATGGCAAGACTCTGTATTGAAAATATAAAAATTTTCCTGCAAGTTATTCAATAGATGTTATACTATTTGATTTTAGGTCCCAGTGGGTTTAGGGAGAAGGATTCTAAAGCTCATTAGTCATTTTGTTGCTGTTGCTGCAGAAAGGGCTCATTTTGCATCAAGTTCACAGGGGTTTTGTTGAAGGAACTCATGGAAGTAACAAGCCAACCTCATGGGATAGGGTGGCCGGGCTGCGGAGGGACAGGGACAGGCTCCCAGGAGGCGGTGGTCCTGCTGCTCCTCTGACTCCGTCTCCCAGGGCTGGGCTGTGTGCCCGCTCCGACCTCCCTGAGCTCCGGGGGGCTGTGCATCTTTCTCTCCTGCGCAGCTTCTGCCCCCCTAACTCCCCCCCCCCCGCCGTGGTCTTGCTCGTCATGCCGGCTGCGTGCGGCAGAGCACAGGCAGGAAGGGGCCTGCCACCCGGGCTAAGGGATGCGTCTCATCCAGAGGGTGGGGCAAACCAGGGAAGGGTCCCGGCATCTGATGCAGGTGGAGCCTGGGAGGAGGGGGGACAAAGACGGTGGCCCCAGGCGTGCTGAGACCCTCTCCAGGCTCCTCCTTCCTCCTCCTCTCTAAGGGCCGAGGCCGGAGCCAAGGGCCTGGGCTCAGGGGGTCGAGCTTCGCCAGGGGTCAAGTGAGCCCGCGAGTCCTCCCTGGCACCGAGAGGCACGCTTCACCCCTGTGCTCCTCAGACTGTCCTCTGGGATAATCTGGAAAAACTCTGCACTCCTCATACATTTTAATTTTACATCTAAAAATTTTAATCGTGTGTTAGAAAGCTGCAAAGTCTGCGATTTCCAGGATATAATAAATAATAGATTTTTTAAAGTAAAGCTGTTGCCTTACTCCTTTAAGGGTAGGTGAGAAAATAATGAAACAATGCCTACCAGGGTACCAGTGTCAACTTAGAAAACACATGATAAGCTCTTCAACTACAAGAAATATTCCACATTTCCTTTTTCTTTTTTAACTCCTAAATCCATTCCATTTCCCCACAGATGTTTATCTTAGTGTAATATATTCTCATGCATAAAAGTCTCTATGGATCACCCTATCATTCTTTTGTTTCCTATTTTTCCTTTCAACAACAACAAAAATATATAGAGAGAAATTTTTAAAATTGTTTTTTATCCTATGACCATAAAGCTCTAAGTATTAAAACTATTTTCTTCCGGATTAAAATATCATTGTGGTTAATATTCGTTACTAGTGATCGAAATGATATGACTATGTTACAAATTTTGATACTTATTAAACTCAAAAAGTGACATTTCATTACAAATTGTACTCATATTTTCTCTGTGCATTTTAAGAAAGATATAGCTGCCAAAACAAATTGGCCTGACCGTTGGAATATTTTTTATCTTTTGGTTGATATGAGCTAGAATTTTTTTTTTTTTTTTTGAGACAGAGTCTCGCTTTCTTGCCCAGGCTAGAGTGAGTGCCGTGGCATCAGCCTAGCTCACAGCAACCTCAAACTCCTGGGCTCAAGCAATCCTCCTGCCTCAGCCTCCCGAGTAGCTGGGACTACAGGCACGAGCCACCATGCCCGGCTGATTTTTATATTATATATATATTAGTTGGCCAATTAATTTCTTTCTATTTTTATGGTAGAGACGGGGTCTCACTCAGGCTGGTTTCGAACTCCTGACCTTGAGCAATCCGCCCGCCTCGGCCTCCCAGAGTGCTAGGATTACAGGCGTGAGCCACCGCGCCGGGTTGAGCTAGAATTTTTTAACTGCTTTCTGAAATGAGTAAGATAAGATTGACTGAAGTTGAAAAACATGTTTGATAATATGCTGTGAAAAATAAGTTTTAACTATCTCATTAAGGAAGAACCCCCCATCTGAGAAAACCCTATGGCCATCCACCCACAGGTGCCTCGGCGTATGGGTCAGCTGTGGCCGGGCTATGCCGTGCAAGGAGTGAGCCCGACACCGCAGCGGCCCGAGGCTCTGTCACTTCTCACTTACGTTCCGCGTGGGCTGGCCCTGCCCTGGGTCCTTCGCATTCCTGGACCAGCCTGAAGAGGCGAGTCCCTTCCCAGGCTGGGCGTGCCCTCAGCCAGGAGGACCCCGGCACACGCGGGCTGGTGCAGAGTTGCCGGGCGCAGCGCGAGTCGCCCCCACTCGCAGCCCACTGGTCAGGCGGTGCGCGGTTCCAACAGATAACGCCACCCGCCACTGACGCACCTTGAAGGATCTGGTCATCCCGAAAAACTCTCCGGTTACGTTTGAAAGGGTCCGCAGGCTTAGCCTATGCTCCCTTCGCTGCTCGGAGGTGCAGTTCTTTCCAGCTAACGGCACATGCTAGCTGCTGTTGGTTAAGCATGTGAGACGAGAGCTGTTTTTAGTGTCCTGTGTTCTCGGTGGTGTTCTCTTTGCTTTGCCCGGATTCTTTCTCCATAACAATGTGCCGTTTGAGGGTGACCGAGCATGGGAGAGGCAAGGTCAGCAAAGACACGTTGCCACTGACCCCACCACCCCATGCATAGCACCCACAGTGAGAGCATTTCTGCCCATCCGGGAAGAGTGCATCCAGCCGGGGCATACTTGCTGCCTGAGCGGGGTTTATGGTTCCTCGAGTGGGTATTAAAGCAGGCTTCCTTTGGGGAGGAAGAGAATCTCTGATAGAATAGAATCTCTGATTGCACAGGCTCTTCTAGAATGATGACGTGTTGGAGGGAAGGGCACTGAGACTGTCACCCAAAGGTGGCCAGGGATGAGCGGCTCGGCCAGCCATGGGGTCCCCGATGCCGGCGCCATGGACGGTGCCCTGCTCCTTCCCGGCATTGCTCGGGAGGGCTCGGTGTCTGGGGCAGTGGCCTTGGGTCTGCCCCTGCCTTTGGTGGCTTCTGTTGCGGCCGCTTTGGCCTGTTTACCTCCTCCCGGTGGCCCGAAGGTCTCCGGTTGCCTTTGCCGACATGGCCCCATGAGGGGGTCATCGATGCCTGTGTCCAAGAGAATCCTGGGCTCCAAATCCCCCGGACCCCTGGCCAGAGCTGGGTCACCTTCTAGACGATTCCTCTCCCTGCCCAGCTATAAGCTCCAGGGACCTGGGTTTCCTGGCCTGGGGAAGTCTCCCAGGGGCGGGAGCTGAGTGGGGCACTTCCCGTTTCTGCATTTTCTCTGGGGACCCCGTCTGTGGGGTGCTGTGAGCAAGGTACTCCCAGGACACAAGTGCTCACCCCTGCCCCGTTCTGCACAACTGCTGATGGCGGGGTTGGGATTTGGCCTCACTCTTCAAAGTAAAGTTGCTTGTTTTTTGAACGATCCCCGCAATCAATGTAACCCCACGGGGAGCAGCTCACCTGCTTACTCAGGCTGGTGCTGCAGGCAGGTGACCGTGACTTCGGTCTAGGCCCACCATCCCTGCGTAATCATGACTATACCCTTTCGTTTTCAGGAGTGACCTAGTTTGGACAAAATCCCCCGTGCACATACACAGACGGTATAGCGCCGCAGAAATCCTTTTCAAGACATCCGGAAATCTTAATCCTTTTAAGCACCAAACCATAAAGACAGTTTAGGACCATTTTGGGTGGAAATCCTAAGGCCACATGGGGTCTGTCTTCTTAGAGACCACATGGAAGGGTCCCTTCCTGACGAGGTCTCCAAGCCTTCCCGGCTCTGTCTGGCCCCCGGCTCTCCTGGGTCTGTGCAAGGTGCTTTTTCTCTCCTCCACAGTCCCACGTGCCCCTGCTCCCCACCCCAGCTGCTCCGCAAAGCAATTGGCATCGGGGCTGTGATGGTGCTCCCGGCTGGACTGGTCGCTCCCGTGCACGGAGCCTTCCAGTACTTACTGGGCTGAGGACGGACGATACATCCCTCACCTGGGAGGCCTTCAGGCTAGTGGGGGTCCTCACCTAGAAAGCGGGGTGCACAGGGGCTGTGGATGAATGAGACACTGCAAGGCCCATGGGAGCTCAGGGTAGGCTTCCTGGGAGAGGGGCCTTGGGAGGTGAAGGACATGGCCAAGCGGGAAAACAGGAAAATCATCTTGACAGTGGGACTGGACCGAGCATAGGCAGGTTAAGATCAAGGTGTGCTAAGTGCATCCAATGTGGGAGGGGCTGGGGTGAGGTCACTGGGGTCAAGGTGCTGTGCAGGGGGCGTGGCCAACACCAGCCAAGGAGGCCCACGCTGCCTGCTTTCCGGCCCACGCCACCACGAGAGGTCTGCAAAGCCGCAGTGACCCTCCCGAGCCGTCAGAGCCTGGGTTGGAGGCAGCCCACACCGGGGAGGGGCATCCAGCCCAAGACAGGGTGGGGCTCCAGGGCTGTTGACAGGCACCCAGCAGCGGGAGGGAGCACCCCTTTGTCCCCAAGGGGTGCCAGGCACACTGGCGGTCAGGAGAGATGGCAACTGAACGAGGACCACCCACGTGAGCACACGCAAAGGCTGTTGTTGACGCAGAGCCTGCTGTGGCAGGGAGGCAGCCACCCTCACCGGGGCTCGGCAGAGGCTCAAGGCAGGCAGGGGTGCGGGAAGCTGCATGGGGGTGCCGGGGGTGCAGGGGAGGGAGGACAGGACGGGAGTGGGGCTGCTGTCTGGGGAGCTGCAGGGCTCGCTAGAGGTGGGGCCCCGTGATTGGCTGGGGGATCGTAATGGCTTTCTCTGGCTGGTCCTAAGCTGGAAGTGGGGACAAAAGTCAGGGAAACTGTCCGCTATTAATCAAGTCTGGGCCCTCTGAGCCAACTGTTACAGAAGTCATTGCTGAGCTTCCCGGATTGTCCGCCTCCAAGATCTCAGGCCCGCCCTGGGGCTGGTTACTGCGGATGACGGGTTGGGGTTGGTTACTGCGGATGATGGGTTGGTTTCCTGGGCTGGTGCAGCTGCGGGTTGGAGTCTGTGTTTATTTAGGGGCTGCTCGTTGTCCGTTGTGTGTCCAGCCTATTCAAGGGAACGGGAGCTATTGGGCTACAATAATCGTCACACCGGAAACACCCCCGGGGCAGCCCCAGGCTCTGGCACCTGCCAGGCTGGGGTACCTGCTCAGAATCAGCGCGGGGGAAGGTCCCGCCTAGAGCCTGGCTGGGAGCCCCTCTGCTCCGTGGCCGAGGTGACCACGCGCCGGGTGGCACAGGCAGTGAGCGGACACGCGGCGGCTGGGCCCTAGGAGGAGCCCTTGGCCACGTCCTGCTGGGGCCGTGGGCTCCATGAGAACTATCTTCTTGAGACGGGTGGTATGTAGTGGATTGAGAAATTGCCAAAGTTGGAGACACAAGCAGAAAACTGTCAGGAAAAAAATAGCAAAGGAGCAAGGGCCAGATCCAGGGAAGCAGGCAAGTGTTAAGCATGTGGGAAACTGCAAATTTAAAAAAAAAAAAAAAAAAAAAACAGCTCGGAGGAGGGAAGTCTTGAGCTGTCCGTGTGCCAGTGCCGGGGGTTTGGCCGGATGGTGGTTCTCACTGCGTTTCGAGTGCAGCACAGACTTTGATTAATTTCTCTAGACTTCACCAGAGTTGCACCAGCAACTCCCAGAACACTAATGAACGAGAAGAGGCGGACAGTGACTCACGCTGGAAAGAACCCAGCTGACGAAAGCCCTCCCAGCCCTCGGAAAGCATCCCGGCCCTCGTGCGCTGGGAACCGCCTCCGATCGGGCGGCTCGGGCGGAGGTCAGGGAGATAATGCAGGCAGAGCCCTGATTAATGGGCGTGCGTGTGTGTGCGTGTGTGTGCATGCATGCATGTGTGTGTGCACCCCTGCACGGCTCTGGGCGTGTGCTCCTGAGGAGGGCTGGCAGGGACATCTGGCAGGCGCACTTCCTCCTGGGGTCACCCTGCCGGAGACGGGAGGACCTTGCTGAGCTCAGATTCCCAGGAAAACAGCCGAAGCCGGTGCCGAGGGAGCTGCGGGGCTCCCGGACTCAGGCACCACCCGGGCTGGGAGTCAGCTCGCCGTCCAGCTGGACCGACCACGCAGGGCCGCTTTGGCTGACCGGACGCAGCTTGAAAGCTTGGGTGGTATAGGAGGAGGACAGAGAGTCGTTCACTTCTGCAGCTTGCTGGAGAAACTGGACAGAGCAGAAACCGCTTGCAGCCTGCCACAGAAACGGTGTCACAGCCTGGGAGGAAACCCAAACCTATACTTTCTCTCCAAGTGATGAGCGGCGTGGGGTCCTCCTGCCGTGACTGGACGCTGTGGCTGCAGGGCTGACTGCCACCTGGTCAGGCCACCAAGGACCCACAGCTTGGGGCTCCCTTGGGAGTTGGACTGAGGCTAGAGCACACGCGTTGTTCTCCGTTCGGGGCTGGGAGGAAGCCCGTTTCACTGTAACGCACGCCCCACGGGCAGGCGCCAGCTCAGCTCCACGCTGCAACTTGTCACTGTGCACAGGACTTCTGGGCCCTGCACTGGGCTGTCACAAAGCGTGTTACGCCTGCACGAGGCAGCTTGTGTTCACGCTGGATCCACGTGGCATGGTCTGGGCACCGACAAGAGCAGCTTGCCGTTCAGGCAGAAGTACTATCCTCCTCCGGAGCCGTAGAGGACCCAGCGGTGCTTGAACCTTTCAAAGCTGGGGAAGGTGAAACTGCAGGGTGCGGGGCTTGGAAACTGAGGCAGGCACCTGAGAGCCCGAGGACCAGGACCTGCCCTGTCTCACTTCTGCCCGTCCGTCATACAACCCCGGGCCAGCCACTCACCTGCAGCAGGGGCCTCGGGTTCCTACCCGAGGATGAGGCACGTGGCAAGAGCGCCCAGCTCAGAGGACCAAAGAATCGGCACAGGAGACAGGACGAGGCTCAGCCCGGAGGAAACATTCCGTCCGCATTCGATGGTGTCCCTGTGGGATGGAGTTAGCGGGCAGTGGTGTGGTTCTGGGGCTGCAGGTTTTATACCGCAGTGGGCACAAGGACCCGCAGGGGAGCACGCTCCAGGTGCAAAAACCTCTTGCGTTTGTAACTGAAGCTCTGGCACGAGGAACGGTATTCATAGTGAAACCACTGTCACGGTCACCAAGACATTTAGACTCCTGGCATGTAGGAGGTGCCGTGGTCAACGTAGGACTTCACCTCACCAAGACATTTAGACGCCTGGCATGTAGGAGGTGCCGTGGTCAACGTAGGACTTCACCTCACCAAGACATTTAGACGCCTGGCATGTAGGAGGTGCCGTGGTCAACGTAGGACTTCACCTCACCAAGACATTTAGACGCCTGGCATGTAGGAGGTGCCGTGGTCAACGTAGGACTTCACCTCACCAAGACATTTAGACGCCTGGCATGTAGGAGGTGCCGTGGTCAATGCAGGACTTCACCTTGAGCTCGGGAGGGTTGCTCGGCAGGAAGGGGGTGAGAGGGGCTGGCCCTCAAATTACGGGCACAGGGACCGAGCCCCGCCTGTGCCTCCCGGGGACACTGGGCTGAGAGGGGACGTGGGGGCCTGGCGTGACGTGCCCGCCGTGCGCCTCTGGGACCCCCTCCCCTCACCATGCTCGTAGACTCCGTGTCGAGCCGGTTGTCTGTTGGCGCAAACCCCCGCGTGCGAGGGGACGTCAGATAAGCACCGATGGGACCACAGGGTGGGTCCTCGTCTTTCCCCTACTCGCCAGCTGGGTGTGGCGGGACGCGGCGGGACAGGCTGTCTGGCGGGACAGCACCCGCGCTGCTGCACACGCCCAGGGAGGCCCCGGGGCTGCCGCTCCCCTGTGAGCAGCTGAGCCCGTGCGTCCCAGGAACGCTGGGCAGCCCAGTACGTTCCCAGGAGCACAGGGCGCCTGCCGTGCAGGTCTGTCGGTGCAGCGCGCCACCCAGCAGATGCTGCTGCCCGCTAAGCTCAGAGCCGGGGGCTGGAGATCCGTCAGGGAGCAGAACAGACAGCGGCCAGACCCTCACTGAACTCGCTCGCTCACGGTCGGTGGGGACAGACAGACCAAGGCAGGACGGCGAATTCCAGTTCTGCCGTGTCTCAGAGGAACTCGATGGGGGAGCATTGCAGTCACACAGGCAGACGCCTGGGACAGACACTGGTTGTGACATTGTCAAGCGCTGCCAACAGGGAGGAAAACGGTTCAGCAGACTTGGGGGCTCTTCAAACCACGAGGGCTTTTGCCTGTCGCACGGAGGTGGGGACGCCAGCAAGCTAGAGGGGGGCAGTGACACGCCGAAGGTGACATCCCTTTTAGCGGTGCAGCTGCCACCGACCGCCGGTCCCCACGCCCACCCTGTCGGTCCCCGATCTGACACCATCAGGAGCAGACGTACGCACCTTTTCCACGCTTGAGAGCGTCCTCTTCTTCGCCACACTTCATTTCTGTGCCTTTGTGCTTATGTTGAATCAGACATTTTACTTTGAGATGATCGCAGATTCACGTCTGGCCTCGGACGATATAGGGAGACTCCCGGGTGCCCTCTGCCCGGTTTCTACCGATGGTGACATTTGACGTCCCAACCAGAACCCTGACATGGACACAGTCAGGATGCAGAACATCCCATCACTCCACAGTCCCTACCCGGCGGGGCTCCCTCACCCTGTCGTGTTGTAGCTACATCCACTCCCCGCCCTCCTCCCAGCCAACTGCCGTCTGTTTCTCCATTTCTACAATTTCGGCATTTCGAGAACGTTATACAAATGGACTCGGACGGTATGCCATCTTTTGGAATTGGCTGTTCACAGTCCCCATAATTCTCCGGAGACATGTTCACATTGCCATGTGTTCAGTCTCGCGCTACTTTTCCTTGCCGAGTAGTATTCCATCGTCTGGATGCAGCACACTTTATTTCGCTATTCGCCCGTTGAAAATAATCTCAGTTGTTTTCAGGTTTGGGCCATCAATGAGTAAAACTGCTGTGAACGTTTGCGTACAGGTTTTTATGTGAACATAAATTTTTATTTCCCTGGGATTAATGCCCAGGGGTGAAACTGCTGGGTCTCGGAGTAGTTGTATGTTTAGTATTTTCACAAATTTCCGCACTGTTTTCCAGAGTGGCTGTGTCATTTTATGGTCTCACCAGAAGTATGTAGGAAGTATCCAGTCTCTCCATATCCTCACCGGCATTCTCATTTAGGGTGTGAAACGGAAGTTCCTTTGGCTCTGATTCATTTCTCCAGTGGCTGAAGCTATTGAGCACGTCTCAGGCACTTACTGCAGATCCTCTTCCAGGGAATGTCTGTCCCCATCTTTTGCCCATTTCCTATTTGAATTGTTTGATTTTCTTCTTGCTTCTGAGTTTTGAAAATTCTTTGTATATTCTAGATTCTGGTTTTTTGTCAGGTATGTGGTTTGCACATATTTTCTCCCAATATGAAATTTGTTTTCTCATCATCTTAACAGGGTCTTTCACACCACAAATGTTTTTAAATTTTGAAGAATTCAAAATTTATCAATTTTTCCTTTTATAGTCTGTGTGCTTTGGGTGTCGAGTCTAAGAATGCTTTTCCTAACCCCAGATTCAAAGATTTTCTCTTCTGGTTTCCCCCCTAAAAGTTTATAGGTTTAGGTTTTACAATTAAGTCTGTGATCCATTTTGAGTTAATATTCTATAAGGAGTGAGGCTGTGGTTCATTTTTGCCTTTTTTTTTTTTTTTTAAGACAAGGTCTCACTCTGTTGCCTGGACTACAATGCTGTGGCACAATCATAGCTCACAGCAACCTCCTCAAAGTCCTGGGCTCCAGCGATCCTCCTGCCTCAGCCTCCTGAGTAGCTGGGACTACAGGCACACAAAAACATGCCTGGCTAATTTTTCTATTTTTTGTAGAGACAGGGTCTCGCTCTTGCTCAGCCTGGTCTTGAACTCCTGGCCTCAGGTGATCCTCCCACCTCAGCCTCCCAAAGTGCTAAGATTACAGATGTGAGCCACTGCACCCAGTCATTTTTTTTGCCTTTTGCTGTCCAATTGCTGCAGTGCCATATTTCAAAGACTATCTTTCCTCCCTTGAATTCCTTTCACATCTTTATCAAAAAATCCATCGGTGCATTTGTGTGGGTTCTTTTCTGGGTTCTCTGTTTGGTTCCATTGACCTGTTTCTGTCCCTTGCTAATATCATACAGGCTTGATTACTGTAGCTATACAATAAGTCTTGAGATCAGATGAACCGATTCTTTCCACTTTGTTCTTTGGCAAATTGTTTTAGCTATTAGTTATTTTGATTTTCTATATATATTTTAGAATAATTTTGTCTAGATATACAAAAAACCTTGCTAGGGTTTTGAGCGAAGTTGTGATAAACCTGTATGTCCATTTAGGGAGAACTGGTATCTTTACTATGTTGAGTCTTCAAATCCATGAACATGGTATGTCTTTCCATTTATATAGGCTTCCTTTGCTTTCTTCTGCATTGTGTGGTTTTCAGCACACAAGTCCTGTACATGTTTTGTTAGAAGCTAGAAGTTTCATTTTTTTGGAGCAATTGACTATATAGTATTGTATTTTTATTTTTAATTTCATATTCATTATTAGTATATGTAAGCACAATTGATTTTTGTATGTTTATCCTATATTTTTGTATGTTTATCCTTATTCTAGAAGATTTTTTTAAAAACAAAATTCCTGGGATTTTCTATGTAGACAACCATGTCATCTGCAAATAGGGAGTTTTGTTGCTCTTTTCCCCAATATGTGCATTTTATTTATTTCCCTTTCTTACTGCACTGGCTAAAACTTCCAGCAAACAGTTATATAAGAGTGGTAAGAATAGACAACCTTTCTTCATTCCCAATCTTAGGGAGAAAGCACTCAAGTATTTTGCCATCAAGTAGAATGTTAGCTGTCAGTTTTTTGTAGATGCTTATTAATCAAGAAGAGGAAGTCCCCTCCTATTCACATTTTTCTGAGAATTTTATTTTTTATCACGAGTGAGTGTTGAATATTTTCAAATGGTTTTTTTGTGCATCAGTTGATTAATTACTTGATTTTTCTTCTTTATTTTTTTAATATAATGGATCATATGATTACTTTTCAAATCTTGAACCAGGCTTGCATCCATGGAATAGATTCTACTTGGTCATAGTGTATAATTATTGTTATATATTTAGTGAATTTAGTTTGCCAATATTTTGTTAAGGATTTCTTCATCTATATTTCTTAAAGGTATTGGTCTATAGTATTCTCTTTTTTGTGCTATCTCTGTCTGGTTTTGGTTTCAGGGGAATACCAGCTTCATAAATGAATTGTTCACTTGCTTTATCTGGAAAAGATTGTATAGAATTAGTGTTAATTCCTATTTAAATGTTTAGCAGAATTCTCCAGTGAAACCATCTAGGCCTGGAGATTCCATTATTTTGAGTTTTAAAATTATAAATTCTATTTTCTTAATACCTATAGGATATTCAAGTGATGTATTTCATATCGGGTGATTTGTTTGGTTTTTTTTTTTTTTTTTAATTTGAGGAACTGGTCCATTTCATCTAGGTTGACAAATTTATGTAGAGTCGCTCACAGTATTCTTCTACTTAAAATCCTTTCAGTATCTGCAGAATCTATAGTGATTCCTCTGTTTCATTGCTGATATTGGTAACTTTTGCCTCTTTATTTTTTTCTTTTCCTTTTTCTTTACATTTTACCCTGTTTCTTACTATCTTGTTTGCTCTTCATTGCATTTAAGAAGATTTAAAATTATGTTTACTGGCATTTTTGTTTGTTTTCAGTGGGAATCTGTTTGAGTGCCCTAGCTCACCATGTCCCCGAAGAAGCAGAAGTCCCACAACCTTTGTAAAAGACCGTCTGCATTGAGTTATCTTGGTTGCAAGTAGAGAGAGTCATGAAGCTACCTCTGTGCTTGGCTTCCCCCTCACAACAGGGTCTGAGACAAAACTTCTACACAGACAGCTTAATTTTTAAGTCCTCAGGGACCGGGGGACTTGGGGCCCTGGGGAAGGAGAGGGGGAGGAGGGACAGCTGGCTCAGGGGCATCTCTGAGCTGGTGGCTCAGGGGCTCAGTCACGCTGAGGATCTTGAGCCGCAGGGAGAAGGGGGTTCCCTTCCACCTCCCGTCCATGAACCAAGAGCTGCCCCGGGGATGTGACTGCCCTGCGCTCTCTTGCAGGCGTGCCCCGGAGGGGATGAGTGACATCCCACGACAAGTGCCCAGGAAGCCCCATGCAGATGCCCGGGTGAAATTCGGTCAGGACACACCGTGTGCTGCCTGACCCTCAGCAGGAACTGGAGCGGAGGTGGGTCAAAGGGTGTGGGAAGGGCCCTAAAAAGAGGTCAGGACAAAGCTGAGTGCCGTAAAATGAGCAGTCTAGCAGGAAGGGGCATCAGGGGTCGGGGTGACCCTCCCAGCCTGCTCCAGGGTGGTGTGGTCACCTCCACTCCCCGACAGCCACTCTGCCGGCCGGCTCTCTCCTCGGCCCATAGACGCTGGTCCTTTCTCTGTCCCACGCCACGGCCCCACCCCCACCTGCTGGGACTCCAGACAGACACCTGGGGTCTCGCAGCCTCCTGTTTCCACCCCGGCGGGGGGAGACTCCTCTTTTTGAGCCAGGCCCCCCATGCCAGGGGCCCTGGGGCCTCCAACAGGTGACGGCTGGGGACGGCTGTTTGCACAGAAGGCCTGTGGGCAGGAAGATGCCATCGGCACAGGGGACGTGAAAAAGAAGGCTGGAAGCTCCGGTTTTGTTTTTTATTAATTCTTACAACTCCCGAAAGCGGACAGCGGGAGGGACGGGGTCCTCGGGGTGAGCAGACCGTCCGACAAACAGAATGTGCAGCTCTTCCCAACTCGATTAGCTTCGCCCCATGTTTTTTTTTTTTTTTTTTCCCATCTGTGAATTGTTGGGCCAACTCCAACATGATAAAGAGACGCAGTTGTTAATCTTGGCATCAAGATGCTGTGCTTTCAAAATCGGAGCAGAGCTAAAGCAGCAAGAAGTTTTAAAGAAAGCAAGACTAGGAAGTGCAGAAGGAAGGAACACAGCGTTTGTGGAGAGTCTGTTAAGAAAAGACACTGGGGCGGGCACAGACGCTGCGCTTCGAGTTGAACAAACGCGCGCCGCCAACTTGGAAGGCCGGGCGCTCTCACCGGCCCGACGGGCGGAGACGCTGCCCTGCGGGCGCACCTGACTCGGGGCGAGTGGCTGTCCCCGTCCTGAAGCAACAGGTGCCTTTGGGGGGGATGGGGCTCCCAGAACAGGGGGGCCGAGGCAGGGATCTCAGGGCCTTGCTTTCAGGGTGCCGGTCTGAAACGCGCGTCCTCCCTGCCTGTCCATCAGCCACCCTGTGTCGAGCCGCTGAGCCGGGACCCGCCGGTTTAGGGAGCGGAGGCTGGCGGGGCCTCCCGGACTCTCTGCCAGCTCCGGACCACGAGATGGGGGGGGGCGTCAGGCCAGCCCCGAGCTGACCACGAACGTCTGGGTCGCCCTGTGACCCTCCCTTGTCATCCCGCCTACTGTCCCAGCAGCCCAGCGGGCTCCGTCTAGTGCCCGCGACCCCTGCCTTCCCAACGGGGAAGGGGAGAACAGGACAGGCTGTTTGCTGTTCTTTCGTTCCGTGTTTCGTCCAATCAGAAAACTCCGTCTTTGTTCCTTCCACTCCCAGCGTGGGGACGGGGTGCTCCGGGGCCTCTCCCGAGACTGGGCCGGAGTGAGCGGGGACCCCCAGGCCGCCTCGTTCGCCTGGACTCCCAGAATGGTCACCTTGCTCAGTGTCGCCACCGTTTGGCTGTGGATTGTGCCAATATATCAAGAAAGGTGTCTGCATTCTCCCTCCCAAAATGCTGCGAGCATGACCACTTTTAGCAAACAGCGATCTAATTTTGGTGAACGTTTTGAGCACACCGTTGTTTAGAAATGTTTGTGTTGTGAACAGAAAGGTCGTCCGGCGGAAATGAATGTGAACCAGGACCGTGTGTGCACCTCCGTGGGGAGGCTGCAGGCTCAGGCACCTTCAGGAGGAGTTTGATCCGGCTGCTCAGAGGTGCAGTGGGGATGGAGAGCACTCAGGCACCGGCTCCCTCTGCATGCTGGGTGGCCCCACATGCTGCCCCCACAGCTCTACCACCTGCCCTGAAGACAGGGAGTGGCCGAGCCACCTTCTTGTCCCTTCCCTGACCCAGGTAGTTCCTCTCAAGCCTCCCCACGCCCAGGCCTCCCCAGGTGAGGGGGCCACGGAGACTGCATTGGACGTCTCCTTGCACCTTCCAGGAAGCCACCTGCTGTGGGGCCCCTTAGAAGCCCAAGGATCTCACCCCCGTGGGACCGGGTGGCCCCAGAAGGAGGCGTGCAACCCGCTAGCCTTGCTCCCTTTGTGGCCTCGAGAACATTCTGCTTGGAGATTCCCGAGCGGCACCTCAGCAGCACACCTGGGCAAGCTTCGGCTCCAACCCCACAGGCCTGCGGACCCCCACCCTGAGCCGGGGCCTCCTGCTCAGCTTCCCACCCCGGGGCAGCTCAGCTGCCTAACAATGCAAATCCAACTCTGCCAGCACCCACAGTCACCCACGCCCTCCCAGCGTCCACGCCTGCTCCGTGTCCCCACAGCCCCCCCCCCAGGCCTCTGCAGGGTCCCATCTGTGTCCTCCCCCCTCCCCTGCAGGCCACCCCCTCCAGCACCCCACGGACCACAGCAGGGGCCCCACACTCCTGGCCTGGACCGCATGAGCGACGCTGCCTGCTCTTCCATTCAGGCTACCTGCCCCGTGCCCGCCGCGACTCAGGCGCCGGGTGGGCCCTCTTGGGTCACTGCGGCAGCCCCTCCAGCGTCCTGCAGTGGGGACGGCCATCCCTCTGCGGCTCTCGCTCCAGGGTCGCCGCCCGGAAGTCTTGCCCGGGCTCACCACGCACCCTCCCTGGCTGCGGGACACCCACCCCGGGTCACATCCGAACCTCCAGGTGCCTCCTGGCATCTCGCCAAGGGGCGCCTGACACCCCCGAGCTCAACATTCCGAAGCCGCCACCCCCAGCTCATGGAGGCTGGCACCGTCCCCTACCCCTACCCCTGCCACAGCCAGATGCGTCTGCTCCAGCCCCTTTGTAACCCCCCGCCCCCCGCCACCTCCCTCCCTCTCACGTCTCAGCCCTGCCGACTCTGCACCCCGCCTGCCCCGTCCGCTCTGCCTCAGCACGCTCTGACCGCTCTCCTGCCCCCAAGCAGAGCCTGGCGAGAGGAGGGAGTGCGTGGCTGTCCTGTCCCAGCACCCTCTGGTCGCCTCCTGGGAAGTCGAGCTGGGACCCGAGACTGTTTCACGTCGAGGCCCCAGGCCCTGGGCCCTGACTTGGCCCGAGCATGGGGAAGGGCAATGTCAGGGTCACCGCGTGCTGTTCTTCGGGCTTCAGCTTAGTGGGGGCCCCCCCGGGAGCCCGAGAGGATCAGACCTCCCTCCCTCCCTCCTGAAAAGCCCCTTCCTGGTCCCTCCCAGGGCGCCTGGCTGTTTCTGTTTCTCTGTTTCTCTTTTCTGTGCACCTGGCACCGGGAACGCAGACGGGCGGGGGACGCGGGGGCAGCTGCGGGCGTGGGAAGCAGGGGTGTGTGGGCTGCCCCTCCCCGGCCGAAACGTGGCTTTCCCCAGACGGAGGACACGGGCAGAGCGAAGCTCCTGCTAACAGCTCGCTGTTTTGAAACAGAAGTGGAAGAACGTCTGGGAGTTGGGGTATGCGCAGAGAAAACATTCTCCCTGAGTTCTCCGCGGGGTGGGTGGGAGTAGGTCGGCGTGCAGGGGAGAAGTCCAGGGGGTGGCGGCCAGGCCCTCGGGCGCCGTGGGGAGGCCCGGGCTCCCTCCCGCGTGCGCCAGTCTCTGCTCCTCACGGTCAACCAGACAGCGGCGGGAAGACAGCAAACGGAAGTCACACAGCGCGGTGTTGCCGGGCCATGTCGCCATGTCATCCGCTCGCTCCACGCTGCTGGGGGGCGAGGGCGTGCGTGGCGGGCACAGGCCTTGCGAGGGGAGGAGCTCTGCGCGGACCGATTCCCTGGTTGCTGTTTCGCCGCCGGCTGTCCGCTCAGGGCACTGTCCCCTCTGCAAAGCGCCTTCCCAGCCGCCCCTTGGGGCGCTCTGCCGCAGGCGTCCCTGTAGCCCAGGGGTCCTCAAACTTTGTAAACAGGGGGCCGGTTCGCCGTCCCTCAGACCGCTGGGGAGCGCGGCACACATTCCACACACGCGCACTGCGGCCCGGGACCAGTCGGCTGCTGAGCAGGACAGGCGGCAGCGCCAAAAACACCCGGCGGGCCGGATAAATGTCCTTGGCGGGCGGCATGTGGCCCGCGGGCCCTAGTTTGAGGACGCCTGCTGTAGACGCTTGTCTGTCTGCGCCGAGGGCCTCGTCCTCTGCAGGTCCCTCCCGGCACCCAGCGTGGGAAGGCCGTGGCCTTCTGGGCTGTTCCGCCAACTCGGGGCTGCGGGGGAGGGGGGCAGCTGGGAGGCGTGGGAAGCAGAGGTGCGAGAATCTGTGCAAAAGCGAATAATCAGAGTGTGTGCGAAATGTTTTTACATAGATTGCCTTAAATTTGTTGAGACAAAATCCACAAGGAAGGTGGAACTGGGGGTTTTATCCCTATTTTACAACCAAGCAAACCGAGCCCCAAACCACGGTTCCGACAGCGGCTTTCCCTACTTGTTCCACGTGCCACGTGCCATGTGCCACAGCTGTGCCACGGCCAGAGGAGGAGAAAGGAGCTCCCAGCAAAAGCACAACCAAAACCGCCCGAGTTTCCTTCTCGACAGCCTGGGTGCTGCCAGCACACAGCCCGCCGTCCGGAGGAGCCCTTGCTCTGGAGCCCGTCGGTCGGAGGGGCGCTGTCTTGCCAGAGTCGCCGGCCTGCTCCCAGCCGGCACGGGGTGGGTGGGGCTGGGTCTCAGTTCCCCGTTCCTCACTGTGTGTCCAGAGCACCAGCCTCAGGGCTCCGGCACGGGGCTCTCGGCCCAGCCTCGGGGGCCCCCTGGCCTGGCCACCATGCCCTGCGCTCCCCTGCTCTGCCTAGGTCGGCCGCCCACCTGCCCGGTGAGCAGGACCCGGCACACCCGCCTGTGTGTTCTCGGGGCCCGGGCACAGCCTCTGCACTGGCTCCCTCTACCTCCCCCCAGTGGCTGCTCTGGGGTCATTGGCTCCCCCCAAACCCCCGTCCCGGTTCCGCCTGTCACCGTCCCTGGTGGGCTGCGTGGGCTGAGCAGTGGTGCTGGGGAAAGACCCGCAGCCCTGGGCAGAGCACGTGGACCAGCGCTGATGCCAAATGGCGGGAGCCACGTGCCAGCAGTGACACTTTGCTCCAGGTCCTTGGAGTCAGCGAGGAGCTGCCGAGCTGGGCCCCGTCCGTCCCTGCCCCGTCACAGAGACAGAACATGGACGCACGGCCGTGTCAAGGGTCTTTCTGCGCTGAGCCTCTTCCCTGCGTGCCCCGGCCAGGCTAGGATGACGGGCACTCAGGGCTGCAAAGGGCTGTTCCTTTCTGGGCCTCCCGTCCTGGGTCTGAGCCGCTAGCTGGCTGACCGTGGGCTGGGAGGGACAGTCCCAGGCCTCTGTCCTCCATGTGTCCTCACGTCCTCTCTCCTCTGGGTGCCCCTGTCTGTGTCCCCACCTCCTCCTCGTACAGGGACACCGGTCACATTGGATCAGGGCTCACCTGATAGCCCCACTTTAACCCGGTCACCTCTGTCTGTGTCCCCACCTCCTCCTCGTACAGGGACACCAGTCACATTGGATCAGGGCTCACCTGATAGCCCCACTTTAACCCGGTCACCTCTGTAGGGACCTGTCTCCAAGGACACCCTCTGAGGGCCTGGGGTTAGGACTTCAGCGTGTGAATTTGGGGAGGGGGCTACAAAATTCAGCCCAGAATAGACCTGGGTGGCCTTTGCAGGACACCCAGCCCACCCCGCGGCCTGCGGGAAAGACACCAACAGGGAGCAGGGAAGTGGTCCAGCCACCGCCTCCACGACCTCCCCAGCCTCTCCGTGTCCGGATGCGTCCCCGGTGCCAGGACCCTCCGGGAGGACACCGCCCCGCCCCGCCCGGTCCTCACAGCCCCCCGGAGGACGCGCTGAGGGGGGCGGGGGACAGACGCTGGTCCCATCTTCACTACCGAGCACGTGCGTCTGCTTTGTCTGTTAAAAAATATCCGATTTGGTCCAGGGAGCCTTACAGGTGAGCACTGTAAGATGACAGCCTGCAGAGACCGGACATCCAACTGCCAAACCAGGGTGCGATTATCATCACCCGGCGGGAAGCGTTTGATCCAGGTGCGTAGCAGACTTGTTTTGGTGAGCCCCTCCCCGGCGCGCTCACGGCAGATCCTCGTGACTCTGGACGGCTGTCCCCGGCGCCCAGCCACCGGCCACACCCGCAAACGCAGGCTGGGGAGGCCCCGGGAGTCGCCAAGCCCTGTCGGAAGCACGGCCCTCTCGGGCAGGGCAGGTCTCTCTCCAGGCCTCCCTTCCCCGTCTGCGCGCTGGGTTTTAGGGGGAGAGTCCCGTCAGGTGGGAAAGGTGGCCGTGCCTAGACACAGGCGCCTGTGCACTCGGCACTTACCGGGCCGTCCCCACCCGGACACCCCTGCCCACTTCCTGCTGGTGACGCCTCCCGTCCTCCTGGGGCGGGTCAGCCCCTCCTGACTGGGCAGCCAGCCACACAGGCTGGCTGAGCACGAGGGGACACGGCGCTGGGACTGTCCCATGACATGCATCGGATCCCTGAGGTGGCCCCGTGGGAAAACGGACACGGTCCGAAACGGCCCCCTATCACCACACGACAAGAATTTAAATAAGCATCTCTTGCGTGGCACAGTTTTTAAGCTCAACCTCTGAGCACAGGCCCGTCTCTGTCTGCCTACCGCCAGCCTGTCATCGATCCGTCCTACACTACGGAAAGCCTCGGCGTGGAGACAGCGCCGGCTCCGTCCCCTCCACAGCCCGGAGCCCAGAGGTGACCAGAGGTGACCGCTCCCAACTGTTTTGTCTGCTGCTCCTGGCATTTTCCTCTGTGTTTCACAATAACCTGCTTAGAGTGTTCTCCATCGATCCTTCAGTTCTAGAAGTGATGTTCTGTCTTTTCCACTGCGGCGGACGGGGGTGTAGTCGTTTCACATCCACTTCCCCACCTGTGTCTTCGTCCCAGGTGCCCCGAGTCAGGGCCCAGTTACTGTTGGCGTCAGCGTCATCGTTCCCAGGTACGGCCAGGGCGCAGCCACAGCCCACAGAGCTCAGCCGCGCACTGCGCGCGGTCACATTGCTTTTAAACCTTTTTGGTTTTCCTGAAGTTAATCATTGTTTTTTTTTTTTTCTTTCTTTCTTTCTTTTTAATTCTCTTTTCGGGATGTGTGTGGTTTTTTTTCCATGTACTTATCATTAATCAAGCCCTAAATTTTGCTTTAAAAAAATGTGGGAAAAGAGGACATCGCAAGACATGGGCGATCTCGGTTCCATCGCTTCTCTCTCAGACATTTCTTTGGCTCGGGGCCCGGACTCAGCGGGGGTCCCCCGGGGCTGCCATGCCCTCTGCTCGAAACCGCGCCGTGCTCTGGGCAGGGTCTTCAGGCTCTTGGATCTGCCGTCCCCCGAGTGTCCTTGCTTCACTCCCCGGCGCCGGGGGGCTTGCTGGGAAAGGCCGAATGGGAGAGGGGAGCTCGGGGTCCAGTCTGCCCGAGATCCAGTCCCTGCCTCACTCCCGTCTGCGGCCGCCTGGGGCTCCTGCCCTCGGTCAGCGGTCCGTGGGGGCTTAGCCGGGGGAGATCGGAGTGCGGGGAGACAGCCGGGCGGGGGACTCCTTTGCAGGGGCGCCCTCCTCACTAACACACGCAGCCTGGGGGGCCCTCCCGAGGAGTGCGCCCTGGGCTCCGGTACCCGCCCGGCCCCGGTGGCAGCTCACCCTGCCCCTGCCCGGGTGTGACTTTCCCACGCCCCGCCACACCCCACACAGCCCTCCCGCCAAACTCCCTCACACAGGGAATTGGGGTGTGCCCTGGGCCTGCCAGGCCCTGGCTGGGGGGGACTCCAATGGCCGACAGTGTCTTCGTTCTGCATTCCCGTGGATGGGGTACCGGGGCCCACACGATGGGTGCTGAAGGCATCGTCCCCGGGTAGCAGCACTCCTGTGGGGCCTCTGAGATGGTCTCAGCGGACAGGCATTTGTGGGGGGGCAGCTTCTGTCCACTCCTGTCCCCCCCCGCCCCCACAGTTTTTCCCCATCCTTGGCTCTCTGTGTCCCAAGGGTGGGGCAGTGACGTCCCTGCCGCCCACCCTGCTCTCCTCCTTCTGGGCCCAGGCTGCCGGGGCGGTGGGCAAGGTGGCGGGTGCTGGGACCCTCCCTGCAGGCCTGTTTTGTCCCCACGCATGGTCTCGTTCTCGGCTGAGCCTCTGCCAGTGATAGGTGACACTTGACCCTCTCCCCGCCTCCCCTTTGTTTACTTCTTCAAATTGCTCAGAACCTGGCAGGAGAGGGGTGATGGCTTTGGGACGCCCCAAGCCCCCCAACACTGGGGCTCCCGTGGCAGCCCCCTCCTCCTGGAGGACACCGCCCCCCCCGCCCCCCCCCCTCGGGCCTCCTGGGGATTAATGCCAGAACCTCATCTCTTTTCTTACGGTTCATCTCTTTGTCTTTTTGTCTTGCTGTGTACGATTTCCTGCATGCCATCTTCCAAAACTGCTACTCGATTTGTCGCTCCAGAAATTGTTCTCTGACTTTGCAAGGGGGCTGTTTGACTTCTCTGCGGTCCCCTTCTTTCTCGGTGGCTGCGTCTCACAGATGTGGCGTCCTCTCCCCTCTCCTCGGTCCCTGTTCTGCGTGTGTGTCCTGGCCTGTCCTTCTCCGGGGTTCCACTTACGCGGGGAGCTGGCAGGGAAGCTCCACCTCGCGCCCGGCGGGGCCAGGCCGGGCTTCCAGCGTCAGAGCGAGCAAGGGGGACCAGAGCCTGCGTCAGCCCCGGCACTCCATGGACGCCCCGCTCCGCTCTCTGCCCCTGCCTCACGCGGGGTCCCTCTCCCAGCCCCTTCTCCCACAGGATGGCTGTCCCCGGACGCAGGAGCCGCCGACACCCAGGGGCCCTCGTCTCCAGCTCTTTGGCTCACTCACATTTGCAAAGACTCTTTTCCTAAACAAGGTCCCACCCACGGGTTCTGGGGGTTCCCATGTGGACATATCGTCTGGGGACACCATTCAGCCCCCTGCAGAGGGGTTCTGGGGAGCCCTGAGACTCCCACCTCACAGGATCCCGCAGTGTAGAGTTGATGGACACCCCCATCCCCCAGTGAACCCCAGCGTGGCCTGGTCACAGCCCCGGCCCCTCTGCCCCCTCCTCTCCTGGGGCTCCCACTCGGCCTCCGTCCCCCCCACCACGAAGTCGGTCCTGGTTCCCGGATGGCTGAGTCAGTGGGTGATGGCCCCACTGCAATGTGGGGGTGGGCAGGTCCTCTCAGAGTGGGGGTGGGGGGGCACAGAAAAGGCAGCCCCCGGTCCAGCCCAGACCACGGTGGACAGTTGTCACTCAGGACAGAGCGGGCGGCTGGCCGCAGCAGGTGCAGGGAGGTGTTGGGGCTGATCACAGGGACACCGGGCTCCGAGCAGGGTGGTCTAGTCCACCGGGGCACAGGGCACCGAAGAGCTGCTGGTGCCATCTGAGCTCATGGGAGATTTGACTGTTACTAAGGGGCGGTGCAAAGTGTGCTTTGAGTATTCCTGCTGGTGGGGGTCAGAGTGGACCTCTGCACCCTGTATCCGAGGTGAGCACCTCCCCTATCCTTTCGTGCATCGAGGTGTTTGCGTTCAGTCCCACAAGTGTTGTCAGAGGTGCCTGTGGCTCGTGGCTCCTCGTGGCCCGGTGGCCCTGTGCGGCGTGGGGCAGTGAGGCGGTGTCCGTGCATGGAGGGCCAGACTCATCCTCCCCGGAGCCAAAGCACCTAAGTGGGAGGCAGAGCGTGGACGGCCCGGCAGACAAGCAGGACTCGGGGTTTGGGGCGGGCCGAGTGCCCTGGGATCTTCCTCCCCCATCCTCCCTTGCGGTGGCCCTGCCCCAGGACGGATGCCCTCATTCTAGGCTGTGGGTCGAAGGCTTCCCCGGGGTGCAGGTGGAGCCGTGTGGGGCAGCCGGCAGAGGCACCCACGCCACAGCGGGAGGTGTGAAGAGTGTCCAGCCACAGCGTTTCCACGACGGGCTCAGCCTCGCTCGGAAGCCCTTGGGGTGGTGGGAGGAACGGAACGCAGGCCGCGCTCACGGCTCTGCAGCCCCCTGGACTGGGCTGGGCCTCTCCCCAGGGCCCCTCCTCAGATGGGGAAGACCCCACGCCAACCCATGCCGTGCTCTTCCCAGACGGCGGATCTCGCTCCACCCATCCAGCCAGACGCGAGTCCCGGGCGGGGGAGGGGGCTCCCCCTCCCCTGGGGCACCAGGGCCCGTGGCTCACCTAGCGCCGGGCGTCGAGCCGCCATTAGTGCTGCCGAGCCCCCCCCCTGCACCCCCCTCCACCCAGCCTCGTGGCAGCCTGGGGACCCCAGGCTCACGTGGAGCCTGCGTCCAGGAGCTGAGACCTGCAAGTGCCCCCGGCCCCTCCGGCCCCACCTGTGCAGCTGCGAGACTTACATCCAGTCCCGCTGGTCGTGGCCAGCGCCTGGCCCAAGGCCACGCTTCAGGCTGGCGGCTGCCACCTGCGGAGGAACCCCTGCCTGGTAGGAGATGCGAACTGAGGCCCGGCTTGCTTCGGGCAGGGCTATGCTGCACGGCTGGCCTGCAGTGCCACAGCCTGGCCAGGTGCCGGAGGGGGGGTCTTGCCAGCGCTAGCTGTCCCCCAGGTACCCCCAACCCACACGTCTGCACCCAGGCACCCGCCAGCTTTCTTCTCCTGAGGGCTCCGCCAGACCCCCGTGAGCACAGGGTAGGGAGAGTGTGGGTTTGGGGTGTTTTCCCCCCGAGAGAGCCCAGCGGCCCTGAGAGCAGTCCTGTCCCGCTCACTCCCAGGCCGTCCGACCAGACTCGTGTCCTGGAAACGTGTGCTTCAGCCCACGTGGGTCTGTCCTCAGGGCCAGGACCACCGAGGGGCCCCGCTGGCCCAGGGGAGCATCCCCGAGACCCCAGAGCAGGAGCCGAGGCCACGCCCGGGTGGGGAGGGGCCGCCCCGCAGAGCTGGGGCCGGAGGCACGTTAGGAAAGCGTGTACGCGCACACGCACAGATGCACACACGCAGACCATGCGTGTAGCCCAGGGAGCCCCGCCTCTTTTTGCACCTTGCCCGGGAATGCGTGTGGGGTGGAAACAGGAAGTGGATCCACTGTTCGTGGCCACGCAATTCCGTGGGACGCCAGGCTGGTGGCTGCTCCCGGAACTCCAGAGTCAGAGATAACGCCCCAGGGGACGAGGCCCCGGGTGCCACCTGGGTGCGTGGCAGGTGGGCTGGGAGCGGCTCGGACACCTGGAGATGCGGTGGCTTCGGCAAGGCTGAGTGCAGACCCAGTGGGCAGGGACTGGCTGGGCCCGGGAGGGACGAGACATCCCGCGTGTGCTTGTGGCTGGGTGGGGAAGGGGCCTGGGGTGAAGAGAAGGGTCTCAAGGCCCCGGGACAGCTCAGCTCTTCCCTTTGGGGTCACTCCTCTGATGCCCCCTGGACTCCAGCCTGACGCTCCCATCGGGGCCAGGGTGTCCACTCACTGCATGGGACCCGGGCCCCTGGCCCCTGCCATGGGCGAGGGGCAGGGCTGGGCCCACAGTGGCCTTGAGGCTCAGGGCACCAGGAGGAGGAAGACTTTGCAGTTTAGAAATCAAGAAAGAGGCTCCTTCTGGCCTCCTCTCGGTAAGTTTTACTTTGCGTGACCTGGCGGTGTTTCTGTTTGAGTCACTTCTGGAAGCGCTGTCACGTGACCTCTGTCTTCTCCATGGCCTCCGAAGGCCTCCAGAGCAGCCCTGGGGACAGTGGAAGGCAGGGCTGGACCTCTCGCCACTGGGGACGCCCTGAGTCTCTGCGAGGGGCCCAGATGTGCTCCCACGTGTGTGCTGGGCGTGTTTGCGTGTGTGAGGTGTGTGCACATGCATTGTGTGTGCAAGCATGTGTGCCCCTGCACCTATGTGCTTGCATGCAGTGGGCTCTGAGTCACAGGGAGCTGTCCCCTAGACAGGTGCACGGGCCCCTCCAGGCAGGGCCCGCCCCCGGGGAGGCTGGTGCTGCCTCAGGTCACACTAGGCGCTGCCGAGTGATGGGAGCCGAGGTCAGGCTGCCACTCCTGGAGCCCCTGCCCTTGCTAACCGCGGGCCTGGGGTGGGAGGGGAAAGAGGGCTCACAGGCCACCCTGGTCCTGCAGAGACCCCACCCCCACCCCAGGACTCCTGTCTGGGAGCTGGGTGGGGTCTTTGTGTCCCTTGTTCTGTGGCAGCTCAGCCCAGCAGACCCTGGCACCAGGGGGTCCCCAGGAGACACACCTCTGGTGGCTCAGTGTAGTGACCTGGTGACTCATGGTCCCCCACTCTGGGGTCCATGGCAACCCCTTGGTGTCCACGGGGGCCAACATGGCAAGGAAGTAGCAGGCAGGTGTGGGACTCCTTGTCCACGTGCAGAGGCCCCACCTGGACCAGACCCCACCTGACTGTCCCTCCTGGCTACAGACCGTGCTCCTCGTGGGGTTTCTGGGCCGGACCCCCACCTTACCTGCGTGTCCAGCACTCCGTCCTCAGACAGGGGTCCGGGACCCACAACCAGCGCCGTGCAGCCGTGTTGAGAAGCAGCCGGGGGTGGCGCCAATGAATGCCATGCCGGGGAGGGCAGGGACCGCCACCCGGGCGGAGGGGCGCAGGGGCGCAGGGGCTCTGTGGGGCGGGCCTGGCCGTGGGCAGCAGGGCCGGCACACAGGAGGGGCGTGAGCGGGTGCAAAGAGCAGGCGACGGGCTCCACCGCCCAGGCCTGGGGCTGTCAGCTCTCAGAGCCACGCCAGAGCTACAGCTTCTGGAAATTTCTACAGCCGTGCACCGTATAAAATGTCCCACATCTTTCCCTGCTCCCTTCAAAGTGCAGGGACGGTCATGTCCTCAACCCGCTCCGAGGCTCTCAGGCCGCGCCTCGCTGCACGGCGGAGACGAGAAGACAGATGGGAGGCCGGGCTCACGGACACCTTTATTGTTGCCGGCGGGGGCGGAACACACAGCCGCGGGGCAGGCACTGAGCGCGGAAAATATCTCAATAAATAAAACAAACAGGCAACATATACACCGACACAGAAAATATGAAAACAGCGGCAGCTGAGCAGGTCCGGGAGGCGGCGGGGAGGAGGGGCAGGGGCGGGTCCCAGGCTGGGGTCGGGGAGGGGACCGGCCCTTTCCGAGGGCCGCGGTCCAGTCTAAACAGAGCTGTACAGCGATGCATTTCTGTTTTATTAAAAAAAATACATTAAAAGGCACTCAGAGGGAAATACAAATCCGAAATCCAAATCCTCACGGACGTGCTCCTGAACATGCAGACTTTCAGAGGGAATCCGGCCTCCCCCCGCAAGCCAGGAGCCAATCCAGACGGCGGCGGATGACGGTGGCAACGTCGCGGGCAGCAGGGGCCCTCCCGTCTGGGGCCGGCGTCCTGGGCGCTGCTGCTGGGGCCGCGTCTCAGCCTGCGCCGAGCGGGGCCGCCTTGAGGTCGCTCAGGTTTCAGGAGTTCCGGCCGGTCCCGGTCCCGCGCGCCTCTGCCGCCGCCGGGCAGTCTAGGAGACAAGCAGAGGGGAGATGAGCCGCCGGCGTCCCGGGGATGGGCTCTCCTTGAGGGGCCCCGAGACGGGCCGGGCCAGGCCAGGGCCAGCGCACAGCGCCCCTCCCCGGCCACTGCCCCCCGCCGCTCCCCGGCCGGCCCGAGGCCCCGTGGAAGGTTCTCCCTCCATGAGGGTGCCCAGGGCCGCCTCGAGTGCTGTGGCCGTGGGTGACCCGGCAGGCTGCCTGGGGACTAGAGCCTCTCCACACAGAGTGGGGGCTGTGGGGGGCTGGGCAGTGACGGGCCTCGGGGGCCCAGGAGGCCGGGGAGGACGCAGGGATGGGCCAGCCTCGGGGGGTGGGGGAGGAGCTGTCAAGGGAGGAGTTTTTTTGAAACTTGTGCTTTTGATGTAATTATAGACGCACAGGAAGTTGCAGACATTGTTCAGAGGGGGCCCACCTGGTGTCCCGCCCGGTGTCCCTCCCGGTGTCCCGCCTGGTGTCCCGCCCGGTGTCCTCTCGTACAACAGGAGCACAGCGTCACTCCCAGACAGTCGGCACGGCACGGCCAGGGCTCAGCCACACGCCACTGTCGCATGCCAAGGGTGTGTGTGTGTGTGTGTGTGTGTGTGATGTGTGTTATGGGATGGGGCATAGTGTGTGTGTTGTATGCAGATGGTGTGAGGAAGTGTGGTGTGTATAGTGTGGTGTGTGATGTGGCCTGTGGCATACTTAGTGTGCGGGCACAGTGCGGAGTGTGTGTGCGGAGTGTGTGTGCAGAGTGTGGAGTGCGCGTGCACAGTGTGGAGTGTGTGTGCACAGTGTGGTGTGTGGTGTGTGTATGTGCGTGTGTATGTGGCAGTGTGGTGTGCTTGTGTGTATGCTATGTAAGTACACGTGGCGTGTATGTGCAGTTACATGCAGTTTCATCACATATGTTGATGCTTCACGGTCAGAAGCCAGTTCAAGTGACAAAGGCCACCCCAGCCCAGCAAACACACACGCACAAGCATGCATGCACGAAAGCACGTGCACACATGCGCACACACACACAGACACACACTTTCAGGAAGAGCCCACCGTCCACAGGGAAGGATCAGTTGCAGAGCCAGGCTTATCTCCAGCGGGGCCGTAGACGGGGCATGACGGGGTGACACTGGGGAGGGGACCCCGGCAGGGGCTGTCCAGGTGGGGCCAGTGTGGGGACCCTGCCCACCACGCCCACTAGAGGAGAAGAGGGAGATGGCCAGGGCCGGGCATCTGAGACGCCGCCTGCCCAAGGCCTCAAGTCGCAGAAGTGGGGTCCTGGGGACGGGGAGACCCCTGGGCGTGAGCCCCGGGCGAGGCGGGCACGCTGCGGCTTCCGAGGCGCATGCAGGCCCCACCGTGCTCCCAGGCCACACTCCCTGGCCGGCGTGCAGCCGCCCCGAAGCTGGGCATCTTCCTTCCTGGGCCTCGGTGGGGGCCCGAAAGCCTGCCCACGAGCCCCTAGGTCCTCGGTGCCACCACGGGGCCTGGGCGGTAGGTGCTCGATCCCAGGACTGTTGAGGAATGACCAGCAGCCGCAGGACCCACGGCGGGCAAGGCTGTTCTGCGCGGAGGTGCCAGCACCTCCCTGTACCTGCGGCAGCCGCGCCGCGCCAAGGGGCACACGGACAGGACCGAGACTGCCTCCCCAGGGCAGGCGGGCGACGGTGCCAGCTGCCACCCCAGGCAGGGACGGAGTCTGCTGGGGGGGGGTCAGGAATAGCTCCCCCAGGAGGACACGCCAGCAGGGCCGGCAGGGGAAGAGGTGGAGGGAGGCGCCTGGGCCTGGCGAGGGTGTGAGGGCACAGGGAGGTGGGGGTGCTGGACACGGAGACGGGTGACATTGAGTGTGTGTGTCACTGTGTCCAAGGGAGTGTGAGTCCACGTGAGCATGCATGTCCCCATGAGAGTGTGCATGCAAGAATGTCAGTGTGTATGTCAGTGCGAGTGTGCAATTCATGGGAGAGTATCAGTGCACGTCTGAATGAGGGCGTTTGTGTAAATGTGAGTGTGCACAGCCCAGTATGTCAGTGTGAGTGTGCACACCCAGTGCGTCAGTGTGTGTCTGTGTGAGTGTGCACACCCAGTGTGTCAGTGTGTGTCCATGTGAGTGTGCACACCCAGTGTGTCAGTGTGTGTCCACGTGAGTGTGCACACCCAGTGTGTCAGTGTGTCCATGTGAGCGTGCACACCCAGTGTGTCAGTGTGTCCATGTGAGCGTGCACACCCAGTGTGTCAGTGTGTGTCCCCATGAGCGTGCACACCCAGTGTGTCAGTGTGTGTCTGTGTGAGTGTGCACACCCAGTGTGTCAGTGTGTGTCTGTGTGAGTGTGCACACCCAGTGTGTCAGTGTGTGTCCACATGAGTGTGCATAGTCCAGTGTGTCAGTGTGTGTCCCCGTGAGTGTGCACACCCAGTGTGTCAGGTGTGTCTGTGTGAGTGTGCATAGTCCAGTGTGTCAGTGTGTGTCCCCGTGAGTGTGCACACCCAGTGTGTCAGGTGTGTCTGTGTGAGTGTGCGTAGTCCAGTGTGTCAGTGTGTGTCTGTGTGAGCATGCACAGTCCAGTGTGTCAGTGTGTGTCTGTGTGAGTGTGCGTAGTCCAGTGTGTCAGTGTGTGTCTGTGTGAGCATGCACAGTCCAGTGTGTCAGTGTGTGTCTGTGTGAGTGTGCATAGTCCAGTGTGTCAGCGTGTGTCTGTGTGAGTGTGCACACCCAGTGTGTCAAGTGTGTCTGTGTGAGTGTGCATAGTCCAGTGTGTGAGTGTGTGTCTGTGAGTGTGCATAGTCCAGTGTGTCAGTGTGTGTCCTCTGTGTGTGTGAGCACAGCCCAGCGAGTGTGCCAGTGTGCGTCACATGACTGGCTGCCCCCCAGCATGTCGGGAGTGGACGCGTGTCCCGTGCCCTGTGCCCCAGCCCCTCCCACGCCCAGCTCCACGCTGAGCCCCACGGCCCCGTGTCCTTGCAGCCCGAGAGACCGGTGTGGGCCAGACAGAGCTCTGAGACGCTGCGGCACATTCCCCCAGAACCCGGGCGTGGACACACACACTCGCTGCTTCTCTCACGCCCAGAGCACTGCAAACATAGCGGCCCTGTTAAGTGGCCCTGGGCAGAGAGTCAGAGGCTGCTCTTGGAGAATGTGGTTGTAATTAGATAATTAATGGGGGGCAGGTGGGGAAAGCTAAATGGAAGCTTCCTCGCGGGAGGAAGTCATTACAGCAGCTTTTGATATGAGCCGAGCCGGCGCTGCAGGGGAAACGCAGTATCACCCGTGAAAAGCCAGGAATGACAGGGGCCGCCCCAGCCCGTGGTGGGTTTCAGGGCTTGCTTCACGTGCCGGAGGGGACCCAGGGCTCCGGCAGGACCGGCGGCAGGTTCGTCAGTCTTCCCGAAGGAGAGTCCGGGGCCTGGCCCCTCGTGTCAGCCCGACCCGGGCCGTGTCTGCTCACACGGGCCGCGCTCTGGGCAAATGTGAAACATCTGGGCTCGAGGCGGCCTCCTGCATACAGGCCACCTGGCCCATGGCACTCGTCCCACACCCGGTCCCCTGTGTCCACTGCCCAGCCGAGGACGAGGTGGTGGGCGGAGCTGCAGGGCAGTGGGTGGCCAAGAGAGTGGCTTCCACGGCTCTCCCACACCAGGCCCCTGGCACTCTACCTTCCCAGGCCCAGCAAAGCACGTGGAACACCAATGAAAGTGTCCAGAAGGACAGGCAGGCGTGGGCTTAAGGGGGAGGAGTTTTATAATAGTCACTCATCCATCCACTCACCCACCCATCGATCTATACATCCACTCACCCACCCTCCCATTCATCTATACATCATTCATCCATCCACTCACCCACCCATCCATCCACTCACCCACCCATCCATCCACTCACCCACCCATCCATCCACTCATCCACCCACCCATCCATCCACTCACCCACCCATCCACCCACTCGCCCACCCACCCACCCACCCGTCCACCCACCCACCCACCCACCCGTCCGTCCACCCACCCACCCACCCGTCCTTCCACTCACCCACCCACCCACCCGTCCATCCAATCACCCACCCACCCACCCGTCCACCCACTCACCCACCCACCCGTCCATCCAATCACCCACCCACCCGTCCACCCACTCACCCACCCACCCGTCCATCCAATCACCCACCCACCCACCCGTCCATCCAATCACCCACCCACCTGTCCATCCAATCACCCACCCACCCACCCGTCCACCCACTCACCCACCCACCCGTCCACCCAATCACCCACCCACCCACCCGTCCACCCACTCACCCACCCACCCACCCGTCCATCCACTCACCCACCCACCCACCCACCCACCCGTCCACCCACCCACCCACCCACCCGTCCGTCCACTCACCCACCCACCCACCCGTCCATCCAATCACCCACCCACCCACCCGTCCACCCACTCACCCACCCACCCGTCCATCCAATCACCCACCCACCCGTCCACCCACTCACCCACCCACCCGTCCACCCACTCACCCACCCACCCGTCCATCCACTCACCCACCCACCCACCCGTCCACCCACTCACCCACCCACCCGTCCATCCAATCACCCACCCATCCACCCGTCCACCCACTCACCCACCCACCCGTCCACCCACTCACCCACCCACCCGTCCACCCACTCACCCACCCACCCACCCGTCCACCCACTCACCCACCCACCCGTCACCCCACTCACCCACCCACCCGTCCATCCACTCACCCACCCATCCATCCATCCACTCACCCACCCATCCATCCATCCACTCACCCACCCACCCATCCATCTACCCACCCCCCCACCCTTCCATCCATCCATCCATTCACCCACCCACCCATCCATCCACTCACCCACCCACCCACCCATCCATCCACTCACCCACCCATCCATCCATCCACTCACCCACCCACCCATCCATCCACTCACCCACCCACCCAGACATCCAGCCATCTACTCACCCCCCCACCCTTCCATCCATCCATCCACTCACCTGCTCACCCATCCGTCTGTCCATCCTTACATCCGTGGACTTATTCATCTATCATCTATCCTTCCACACATCCATTTACCATCCATCCACACTTCTTTTCTTTCTTTTCTTCCACCCATCCATCCATTTATCCATCCACCCACCCAACCATCCTTCAAGCCATTCGTAGGCGACCTCCTACAGCTCCCAGACTTAACAAAGACGAAAGACCAGACCCGAGGTGGCTCCCACGAGCTCGCCCCACCTACGCAATGGCACTCCAGAGTGCCCGAGTTTTGACGGGAGACTATCGCGATCCTCTGAGTCTATACCCGGCGAATCCACTGACCATGTGGGTGGAGACAGGAGACGGGAGCATGCTCAGGTGTATGGCCCCTGCCACTTCCAGGGAAGGAGCACTCAGCAACCTCTGCATCCCCATGGAAAGTGACAGTCCGACTTGCGAGCTTTTGCTCTTAATTCTTACGCTGTCCGAGTGACCAAACACACTCAAGGAAATGTCGGAAACCTGAACGGGTCAATGACCACCTGGTTACCGACGGTCTGTGTCTCACCCACAGAAGCAGCCAACCAGACTGTCTCGCAAGAGAACGAAACAGAACCTTCTATGAACACACAAGTCCTGTCTGTACGACTTAAAACTATTCTGGCATTTGAAGACGATCAAACATTCCCATTTTATTTATTTACATTTACTTATTAGCAGAGGCTTCATTTTTTCAGGGAAGGTTTAGGTTCCCAGCAAAACCGAGAGGAAGGCACAGAGGTTTCCCACACTCCCTCTGCCCGACCCGCACCGGGTGTGCCCACGTGGAAAGACGGTTCGACCCCGCCGCCCGGCCAGCGGCACGGGAGCCAGAGTCGGGAGGTCACTGCCTGCGAATCTGAGCGCGGAGATCCTCAGGCTGACACTGGCGACCACGTGGTGTATACAGAGCCTGTTCCTACTCCAGGAACGCAGGACCGCTAACACGCGGACACCCGGGAGAGAAGGGCAGGGGGGGCACGGCCCGCAGCCACCCAGCAACCACACGCGCCCAGAGGCGCCGAGCCCTTGCCGCACAGGTGCCGGCTGCCGGCCGGTGACAGCACCTCTGCCTGGGAGCCGTGAGAAGGCGGAGTCTCCGGCCCCGCCCGGAACCCGGAGTGGTGTGTACTTCCACGAAGTCTCCAGCCCTTCCCAGACGCCTCCTGAGCGGAAAGATCACGCACGGCCGGGGACGGCGCCCTGCTCAGAGGAGACCTGAGGCCGAGACGCACTGCATCACACACACAGGCCGTCACACGCAAACTACATCATACACACAGGAAGCCACACACAAACTACATCACACACATGACACCACACACTCACGACGTCACATACGTGACATCACACACAAACTGCATCACACACACAGGCCGTCACATGCAAACCTCATCACACACGTGACACCACACACTCACGACGTCACACACATGACATCACACACAAACTGCATCACACACGCAGGACATCACACGCAAACCTCATCACACACATGACACCACACACTCATGACATCACACACATGACACCACACACAAACTGCATCACACACACAGGACGTCACACACATGACACCACACACAAACTGCATCACACACACAGGACGTCACACACATGACATCACACACACAGGACATCACACACATGACACCACACACAAACTGCATCACACACACAGGACATCACACACATGACACCACACACTCACGACGTCACACCCATGACACCACACACTTACAACGTCACATACGTGACATCACACACAAACTACACCATACACACAGGAAGCCACACACAAACTGCATCACACACATGACATCACACGTGAGCTGCATCACACACGCATGACATCACTCACACAGGAACTACATCACGACCGCACTGCTCACAACTCCACTTGCAGCGGAGTCTGAGACGCCGTGCGTGCGCTATGTCACCCACGCTCGGGGCATCTCGCCGCCCCTGTCGGGACGGGCCCCACCCCAGGCGCCCCAGCCCCGAGACGCTGACGGCCGGCTGCAGGTGTGCCCGGGAGCCCAGACGCACGCCCAGTCCTCTCGGGCCAGCCTCAGCAGGCGGGCAGGCGGGCACGGCGTCACGCAGCCGCCCATGCAGTCGGAGTCCAGCCCGGGGCTGCACCTGGCCGTCACCCACTGAGCGGGCAGCAGCGGCGCAGTGACAGCCCCGGGGGACTCTGACAGGAGTCGCCCACTCAGCCAAACAGGTCCCCATCTTGGTGAGGGTGCACAGAGACCACTGGCCACCGAGGGCCGGCCAGCCTGGGCAGAGTCCCCCGCACCACCCGGCGCCCGGCACAAGCCGCCACCCGCCCCTCCCCAGAGCCCCTTCCCTCGCTGCGCCGCCTTTTTGACGAATGCCTTGTCCAGAGACGGGAGGAAGTGAAGTGCTTTGCTTTCCCAGTAGAGAATGTGAAGCCTCCTTCCAGGCCAGGCCCGCGGCCAGCTCTGACCAGGGCAGGGACGACCGGGGAGGGTGAGCAGGCTGCACGCTGAGCCGGCAGAGTGGGCAGGGCCATAGCCACGAGAACACCCGATGCCAGGCTCACCTGGGTTGGCAGGGCCCGGGCAGGTCCCACCACCTTGCAGGGTGCTGGGTGGGGGGGGAGGTGGCAGGTGGGGGCCCAAAGGTGTCCTTGGGGGTCAGGCTCCCTTACCCCCGCCAGCCTGTCTGCGCCTCTCCCCGCTGTGAGCAGGGCCTGGGACCGGGCTGCACAAACAGCAGACGCGCCCCCGCCCCAGCCCCACGCAGGACTGGCTCAGAATCAGCCTCTAACCCTGCAAGAGCCGGCAGGAGGGACGCAGAGCAGCCCCTGCAACCTGAGTCTGACTCCGTTGCCTACACCTCCATTTTCAGAGGAGTCTGAGGACACTGTGACTGTCCCCATGGGAACCAGGGGAGGGATGGCGGGCAGACTGGCCTCGCTCTGCAGCAACATCCAGAAAAAATGCACTTCTGAGACTTCTGATACTCGCTGGCGTTTGCAACCTTCCTCCAATGGCCCTGCCCAGGCGCCCTTGTCCCCCACCCCTGCCGGGCGCCTCCCTCCCTCCCTCGGGGTGTCCCTGCCCTGGCTGTCTGGTGAGCTTTCCCTGAACCGAAGCAGCGACAACACAGGCAGGGCCTCTGCCCCCTCTCTCCCGGCTGCTGGCCCTTTTCAAAGAGGCAGGTGGAGGCCTGGGCCATGAGACTGTCACGAGGCCAGTGGGCGGCGAGCCCACCATGCCCACAGTGCCAGGCCCCAGAGCTTCTGTGTGCTGGGGGCTGCCCCTGGGAATAGCCTCCCTGAGGACCTCAGGACCCCAACGGACTGACGGTGTCCACTGCCACGCAGAGGGACGTGCAGACACTGCCTGCTCTGAGCAGCTCTCACGGGACCTCGAGCGTCTCCGGAACTGGTGGCTGGGGACACAGCCAGGGCCCTCGTGAGGTCAGGGGGCGGCTGCTCTGACGGCAGCATGGGCCGCCGTGCTCCAGGGTTTGCTGCCCGTGCCAGTCACGTCTCCTGCGCGCCATGTCCCTCCCTGCTTCGATGGCACCCAGCACACTTTGGATGCCACACGTCAGGGTCTGGAGGGTCGCCGGGCAGACGGGAGTCCACGTGGGCAGCCGTGCCCTGTCTCTCCCGTGACTCACGCCTCTGCCCCGCCTGCAGCCATGCGTGAGAAAGAGGAATCCTGCCGGGCACTGGGGGGCGAGGACGTCACGCCCACTGGAAACGAGCTGTCTCTCTCCCAACTTGGCCTTGGCTTCAGGGGCTCAGGCTGACGGGCCTGGACCGGCACCTGGCGGGAGCGGTGGGCCTGGGAACCAGGGGCCACGCCAGCTTCTCCTGCTCTCTGCCCGGCGCCACTGCCTCGGAGGGACGCCCCTACACAGCATTCCGCACCCACCCCGGCCGCCCACAGCTCCCCAGCCTGGCTCCGCCGCGGCAGCGCGGCCCCGAGTCCTGCCGGCGGGCTTCTCACTACTCGAACCCTGCCTCGCCCAGCGGGACCTTCCTGGTTCTCCACGACGCCTGGACGTGTCCCCAGGACGCTGCAGAGGGCACGCCCCGGTTTCAGGAATACTGGGGGCCAGCGAGCCACAGGCCGCCAGGTAGCAAGAGGGACTTGACCCCTTCCCGTGCCTGGGCCTCCAAATCCAGGAGCTACGTCAGCCGGCGAGTTATGAATTCTCCTGCCGTCGCCAAATCCAGCGTCCAGATAAAACCCATGGTGGGAGACAGCGGCATCAGAAATCACCCTGCAGGGCCCTGTTTCAAGCTGGAGGTGCTGGGAGAACCGTAGAGACGGTCCGGACAGGTGACATCATTTCAGAGATGGAGAGACCGGGGCTGACTGTCCCAAGTCACAGCAGGTGCCAAGTCCCTGGCAGGACTCAGTCTGCTAAGCCCGAGCTGGAAACCTTCTCGGGGCCGGCACCCGACACACGGGTCCAAACCCAGGGGCGCGAACTCGTAAACGTCGACAGACGGAACACGTGGATACCTACAGAGACGACTCCCCCGGCCACAGCAGCACCGTCAGCTGCAGGGAACACAGGGCAGGGCCGCCAGGGCCGGCTCTGCGGGGTGCTGGCAGCTGGGGGTGTCCGAGCACCAGGGCCTGCTCCCCAAACGGGACGCGGCACGGCTGTGGGGAGCTCGAGGCTGGGAGTGAGGCTGTTTCCTGGGAACAGTTTAAACATGGGGCCCACAAAACTGCTTGGAATAAAGAACGGGCTCCGGCGGCAAACTACAAACATCCCCAGTGCCAGCTTCCGTTCTCAAAATTAGTCTTGAAAAAATAGGCAATCTTTAAAATTCCGAATTGTTAACAGAAATAACTCTGCCTAAACCTATCGTATTGAGCGGTGTTTGTTGGATGACTCAGATAGGATAAGCTATTTTTGAAATGTGGCGCCTGCACTCACCTATATCAAGGAGACTATAAAAGCCTCAGGAAGGGCGGGGAGAACGGTGCTATGGGCCGGCGCCCAGGCCCCCAAATCTCCGGGGACCCAGAGCCCGGCGGCCGCTCCCGGGCTGGCGAGGCGCCTTCAGGCCCCGGGTGTTCGGAGCGCTGGGCGGCGCGGCGGGTGTTTAACTAACGCGCCTCGGCAACTCGCGGCCTTCCTTCCCAAGCTCTGGACGCCGTTACCTTGGGCCCGTTTCAGATCCCCAGACTGCACCCCGAGAATAAAACTGACCTCTGCTGAGAAACACGTGACATGAATAAATCGACCGGCCCACGCTCAGTGTGGCAGACTTTGCCCGATTGGGGTAAAAACAGCTCACAGATGCCCGTACGGTGACTAAAAATATCACATTAGAGGGGAAAATATTTTCGGGGGCGGGACGGGGTTCACGAGTGGACAGCCCGTGGCGGATAGGTGGCACGAGGCTGGCTCGTGGTGACCAGGTCCTCATCTGGGGACCGTGGGGCAAAGCCCTGAGAGCAACGCGCTGCTCCTGTCCTGCTGGGGACGCGCCGACCTTTGACCTTCGCTGGGCTCTAGAGGGCACCTGGCCAGCCCGGGTGGCTGTGGGCTCTTGCTGTGACTGGCAGTCCTGCAGGGCCGTGGTCGGTGTCTGGGACGCTATGGTCTCGGGGGACAGCAAAGGTGGCAGGTGGCCCGGCGGACCCCAGCCCAGCAGGCTCTGGGCTGCGTCACGTCTCCGTGGCCTCCTCTCCCTGGCCACGTGCAGAGGCCACCGCGGGCCTTTGCCCAGGGTCGGGACGCTCCACCTGCACTAGGGTGACCCTCACTGCTCAAGGGCGTGTCCCCCACGCAGCTCCTTGACAGCGCAGCCCTGCAGGGGCGCCCTCCTGCCCGCTGCTCCCCCGGGGACCCCCGCGGCGAAGGCGCAGACGGGCGCTCTTCTCTCCGCAAGCCTGGCGCCCTCCAGGCGGGGTCTCCCTTGGCAACCATCTCCTCATCTATAAAACGGGCTGGTGCCACCTGCCCTGCAGGTGGGAGGACACCTGGCACGTAGTAGGGGCTCACTCGGTGTGAGGAAATCTGTCAGGAGCACAGTGCACCTCACAGCAGTCATGGACACGGGGGCTGCCGGCTTGTGAGGGACAGAATGCTGTCCCGTGTCACGGTGCTGGCTGCACTGGGATGTCGGGTGACTATTTATTGCAGGCTAAATAACTCGAGTCATCACGGAGGCATAAATACAAACAGAGTTCTCACTGAATGCCGCCGCTCAACAGCAAATATCTACCATGCACACGGTATGTGTGGACTGTTCTAGACCCGGGAAACACAGGGATGGATGGGGGGACGTTGGGCTCTCAAAGAGCAGGCTGGCGGTGGCTTTAGTGCTTTTGGTATTTGTGTAGTTGGGATACGTACATACACACGCACACGCGATATTACACGTATGCATGCCCTCTATTTGCACACATGTACCATATGCACACATACCACACATACATTCCTATGTGCACACACACATAGACACATACACCTACACACACTTCTTCTCTAAGAAGGGTCACCTTTGTCTCAAGTTCCTCCGAGTCCTTATTTAATGACTCCCTGGTGGGGGTGCAGATACCTGGTGACTCCTCTAGACCTGACTTCTAAGGTGGCCTCGCGATTGCTCTGCTGGCTGCAGGGCTGGCCACGGGCAGAGGGTGGGCGGAGAAGGGCCGTGCCCTCTGGAGCCACAGCAGCCCTGGGACCCGGGTGGCCGGGACGTGCCCAGGGAGGGCAGCAGGACTCTGCTGAAAGCACGTTAGGACCACTCACGTGTCAAAGAACATTTCTAGCGTCTTCCTGCCCAGTAGAGTCAGCCTGTGTGAGTCACTGTGGGAATCAGACATGCACATGTAACATGCATAGCTGTGTCTCTTCCCAAATGCTCCCATGTATTTCTTCACTGATTGCAACAATATTCCTGAGTGTGGGAGCCAGAAAAGAATACTTTCGTTTGAAAGAGAGCAGAGCTAAGACCTAGAGATCTTGAACAAGACTTTGGAGCTATTACCAAAGCTGAGTAGCGAATTAAAGTCCCCAAATGTTTGCTACAGTATTTCTGACTCAACTGGGGGCTACTGCTCCTTAAGTGGGAACCATATTTCCCTCACCAGACCGTTTTTAGTGCATTTAACTACCATTTGAACTCCCTCTTAACTTCCTAAGGTAATTTCTGCTGCCAGACATACCCCATGAATATGCAAAGTGGGGTCGAAGTCCACGATTATGGGGGGGATTCAGCCAGCTACTCTCAGCCCTTGATCCAGAAATCCTCATCCCCTTCTAGGTTCTCTTTAATCAAGCTTTGTCAATAAATAGATGTGATGCAGATGTTCTGTGCAGTTTTAAAGAACGCAGGTTGAAGCCACTTCAAAACAAAATATTTCCCTGCAATCAAATAAAAAGTATGAAAATAAGTAGAAGAAAATGTCGACAAAACCGGAAATGGAGGCAGGACTCTGAAAACAAGGCAGCAGACCTTGGGCCACAGTTAAGGTTCAAACAGTGCTTAGGGAAAGTGCAAAATGATTAAAACTTTTCAGCATCCTAATAGGAATTGCTTTAGGGAAGCCTGGCGTATAGAGATCCACATTTAGTAAACAAGTAAGTGAAGCCATGGTTACACCCTGGAAAAGTTTTATGACTTGTAAAACAAAAGACTTTAGTGAAAATTGCCTTTCAAAACTGAGCTCCTCTGGTGTGGATTTTAAAAGACTCGCTTTACACAATTTTCCCGCAAAAATACCGGTTTCACAGAGCAGAGTGTACCTGCACGAGGCTTTCAGGACAACCTGAGAGGCGGGGGCGGGTCATGAGATTGTTTTCCTTCTTGGTCGGTGCAGCCGGCCGCACCAGGCTGGCTGGCGAGAGTGTATGGGGGTCGAGTACACTAGGCTGTTATCAGCTTTTGATAACGGTGCACTGTGTTTCTGTCTGAAGTCGCATTTGTGAGTAACTGCACAGCTCGACAGTATTTTTTAAGACCGTCTGCGTAACAGCCCATCATGTCAAAGAAGACCAAGAGAATGCTGAAGGAAGAAAACAGATTTTTTAATGAGGATTGGGGATGGCAATAGTATCTTGTTTCTGCTAAAGATAAGATGATTTGGCCGGGCGCGGTGGCTCACGCCTGTAATCCTAGCTCTCTGGGAGGCCGAGGCGGGCGGATTGCTTGAGGTCAGGAGTTCGAAACCAGCCTGAACAAGAGCGAGACCCCGTCTCTACTATAAATAGAAAGAAATCAATTGGCCAACTGATATATATATATAAAAAATTACCCGGGCATGGTGGCACATGCCTGTAGTCCCAGCTACTTGGGAGGCTGAGGCAGGAGGATCGCTTGACCCCAGGAGTTTGAGGTTGCTGTGAGCTAGGCTGACGCCATGGCACTCACTCTAGCCTGGGCAATAAAGCGAGACTCTGTCTCAAAAAAAAAAAAAAAAAAAAAAAGATAAGATGATTTGCTTGCTCTGTGATGCTGCAATGTCAACATTAAAGAATCTCAATGCTCGTCAGCATATAACGCTCATAAGGACCACAAATGTTTTAAACTAGAGGGAGAGGCACGAAAGGTTGTACTGCAGAAATTAAAAGATGAAAAGCAAAAATAAAGACAATTCTTTCAAGCAGCAATAAGACCTGGAAATAATGCCACTGAAGCAATTTATAAAGTGGCTTATATACTCAGGATAAAAGGAAAGTGATTCAGTGATGCAGAAACTGTGAAGGAATGTCTTGTTGAAGCTGTAAGATGCTTAGACCCCAATCATGTTTCAAAGTACGAACAACTGCCTCTTTCTAGGAGAACCATAACCGATCGGCAGGATGAACTAGCCTTCAACTTAACAGAATGACTTCGTGCAATAATTTAAAAGGCAAATATATATTATTCCATCACTTTGGATGAATCAACGGATACTACTCACTCAGCACAGGTTTTATACTTCGCTTGGGTCATAACAGAAGATTTTCTTTGCTATGAAAAGTCACCCACTTTGGGGCACTCTTGTGAACAGAACACGGGGAATAGACATCTTCAACAACTTTTAAGATAAATGTCGTGAAGTTCAACTAAATTTGGTAAATTTAGTGAGTGTAGGTATAGGCAGTGCACCTTCCATGACAGGAAAACATGAAGGGTTTACTGCACAGATAACAAAAGTATTAACAGATCCAGACACTCTCATTTCTTTTCATTGTATCTTGCACCAGCAAAATCTGTGCTAAATCTAATATTTTAAGTGACACTTTGTGACAAGTTGTAAGTATTGTTAACTATATTCTTGCAAATGCAACACGGCATTGTCAGTTTGGTAACATGCTAATGTTGAACTCTGAGGTATTCAGCGTGGATTTGCTGCATCATTCTAAAGTGCATTGGCTATTACAGGGACAGGTGTTAGCCAAAATTTTATCTCTGCAAGAAAAGACAGTTAAATTTTATGCAGAACAGAATCAGCAACATGAATTATTGCAAGACGATTTCTGTAGGAATGCAACATTTCTGTGTGATATCCTGTCCAATCAAATAATCAAAACAACTTGACTATTTCTTTGCAAGATGAAACTAAATCTATATATGATATGTGGCAAAAAAAAAATTCAAGAAAAATTCAAAAAAAAAAAATTCAAAAAAAATTCAAAAAAAAATTCAAAAAAATTCTTCTTCAAAAGGAAATTCAGAATGAACATTTTTCCCAGTTAGCAAAGGTCACTGAGGAGCAGGATAATATATGCAAATCATCTGAAGAACACGCAGCTGTTGCAGACATATTAATTGGAGAACACAATAAAAGGTTCACCGACTTTGAGAATCATGACATCACTCAAATTACCATTTCAGCCTCAGCTAGTTGGTATCACCAGGGCACCTAAAGAGCTAGAGATGAAATTGAGCTCTCAGTAGATGATTTTTTTTGACACAATGTTTGATGCTAAGATCCAAACGAATTATGGAAAAATGCAGTAGAATACCCACACCTTTGGCAACATGCCTGAAACACGCTTTCTTGCTTTTCAACCACTATTTCTTCGAATCTACACTCACCTACCCAACCCAAATCAAGATGCCCTTAAGGTCACAGATGACTGACACCCACCTAGAGGATCAACTGAAACTGCGAACCTCCAAGCTGCAACCAAATATTCAAATGCTTTCCAACAAAAAGCACACACAACAAAGTCATAAAAAGGTTAGTTAACTTTAAAATTAATAAATAGTTTTCATTTTTTGAAATTATTATGTACCTAGTAGTTAGATTTTACAAAATAATGTACATTTTTAAGTATATCCAATTGAAGTTTCTTGAATGCGGCCTTATTTAATTGCAGCTCAATTAATGCAGCTTCCAACACGGAAAAGGTCCCCACCCCTGGTCCACGGCTTTGCCAACGTTTCCTCTTCTGCACTCGAAAGAAAACTCCAAGATATGTGAGTGGATTAGCCTTGCATCGAAGTCCTCCTGGCGCCTCTGCCGTGGGTTGTTACAATTATTCAAGCTGTTCTTAGACACTGCTAATGTGCTTGTCTGGGCCAGGGCTTCAGGGCTGTCCTAACCAAATGCTGCTCCTCCGTCCCCTCTTCCGACCTTGGCAGCCCCTCTCCTGCCATGGTAAGGTCTGGCATCTGGCATCTCCTCCAGCACAGTCTCTTGCTACTGGAAATGTCAGCTGAGAACAGAGCCCCCGCTGACCAGCGCTGCACCTGCCCTCCTGCTCAGTCAAGGGCATCACCTGGGCTCCTGCTCAGTCAAGGGCATCACCTGGCCTCCTGCTCAGTCAAGGGCATCACCTGGGCTCCTGCTCAGCTCAAGGGCATCACCTGGGCTCCTGCTCAGCTCAAGGGCATCACCTGGCCTCCTGCTCAGTCAAGGGCATCACCTGGCCTCCTGCTCAGGGCATCACCTGGGCTCCTGCTCAGCTCAAGGGCATCACCTGGCCTCCTGCTCAGCTCAAGGGCAACACCTGGGCTCCTGCTCAGCTCAAGGGCATCACCTGGCCTCCTGCTCAGGGCATCACCTGGGCTCCTGCTCAGTCAAGGGCATCACCTGGGCTCCTGCTCAGTCAAGGGCATCACCTGGCCTCCTGCTCAGTCAAGGGCATCACCTGGCCTCCTGCTCAGTCAAGGGCATCACCTAGGCTCCTGCTCAGTCAAGGGCATCACCTGGCCTCCTGCTCAGTCAAGGGCATCACCTGGGCTCCTGCTCAGCTCAAGGACATTAGTGGCCTCCTGCTCAGTCAAGGGCATCACCTGGCCTCCTGCTCAGTCAAGGGCATCACCTGGCCTCCTGCTCAGTCAAGGGCATCACCTGGCCTCCTGCTCAGTCAAGGGCATCACCTGGCCTCCTGCTCAGTCAAGGGCATCACCTAGGCTCCTGCTCAGTCAAGGGCATCACCTGGCCTCCTGCTCAGTCAAGGGCATCACCTGGGCTCCTGCTCAGCTCAAGGACATTAGTGGCCTCCTGCTCAGCTCAAGGGCATCACCTGGCCTCCTGCTCAGTCAAGGGCATCACCTGGCCTCCTGCTCAGTCAAGGGCATCACCTGGCCTCCTGCTCAGTCAAGGGCATCACCTGGCCTCCTGCTCAGTCAAGGGCATCACCTGGGCTCCTGCTCAGCTCAAGGACATCACCTGGCCTCCTGCTCAGCTCAAGGGCATCACCTGGCCTCCTGCTCAGTCAAGGGCATCACCTGGGCTCCTGCTCAGCTCAAGGACATCACCTGGCCTCCTGCTCAGTCAAGGGCATCACCTGGCCTCCTGCTCAGCTCAAGGGCATCACCTGGGCTCCTGCTCAGCTCAAGGACATTAGTGGCCTCCTGCTCAGTCAAGGGCATCACCTAGGCTCCTGCTCAGTCAAGGGCATCACCTGGCCTCCTGCTCAGTCAAGGGCATCACCTGGGCTCCTGCTCAGCTCAAGGACATTAGTGGCCTCCTGCTCAGTCAAGGGCATCACCTGGCCTCCTGCTCAGTCAAGGGCATCACCTGGGCTCCTGCTCAGCTCAAGGACATTAGTGGCCTCCTGCTCAGCTCAAGGGCATCACCTGGCCTCCTGCTCAGTCAAGGGCATCACCTGGGCTCCTGCTCAGCTCAAGGACATTAGTGGCCTCCTGCTCAGTCAAGGGCATCACCTGGCCTCCTGCTCAGTCAAGGGCATCACCTGGCCTCCTGCTCAGTCAAGGGCATCACCTGGCCTCCTGCTCAGCTCAAGGGCAATACCTGGGTTCCTGCTCAGCTCAAGGGCAATACCTGGGCTCCTGCTCAGCTCAAGGGCAATACCTGGGCTCCTGCTCAGCTCAAGGGCAATACCTGGGCTCCTGCTCAGCTCAAGGGCAATACCTGGGCTCTTGCTCAGCTCAAGGGCAATACCTGGGCTCCTGCTCAGCTCAAGGACATCAGTGGCCTCCTGCTCAGCTCAAGGGCATCGCCTGGGCTCCTGCTCAGCTCCCAACACCACCCAGAACTGCCTGTGGGCTGAACGGGCATCACGCTGAGATGGTGGCCGGGGGTCTCCAACATCCGACATCCCTGGGCCTCCAGGAAACAGCCCAGAATCTTCTTTAGACTTCTGGGTCCGGTGAGCTCCCGGTTGGAAGAGGGAATACTACGTACATAGGTGCTCGTCTCTACAGCACTGGCACCCCTAACGGCATCCTCTGAGAAGAAATCCGAATTCTCCCCCACACTGTGTGCTATGGCTGGAGAATCATAAATGAAAGTGTTTGGTGAACCTAAAGGATGTGGCAAGAAACCACTTTCCCCGTAAACAGTCTCCCTCACGCTCCGGGTATTTAATTGCTGCACTGAACACCGAAGGAATGCTGAGCAGCGCTCTGCCCCCGAGACCCGGACCCCATGAGAGGGTCTGGGCAGGTCGTAAAACAGGGAGCTGTTCTGCTGCTTTGCAGAGTAAAGTCCACTGCACATTTTATATCTTAGTGGGAAAATCATTAGTAATGTGATTTTAAAGCTAAGATTACAATAATACGTTAAAGTGCTCAAAAAAAAAACAAACCCTGGTCCCCTTTGGGCTGTGATCCCGGCGAGCATTCCAGTGACCGCCTGCCCCCACCCCGGGCCACCCCAAACCCTGGCGCATGGCTTGCAGAGTTCCCAGGCGTCTCCTTGGTAAATTCGGCTCTCAGCGTCACCAGGAATCTCACTCCCTGCTAGCAGGCACCGAACACCCACGAGACATCACACGAGTCGGCGAAGAAGGTCCTCACGGACCGGGGCGACGCCAGGCGCTCTGAGCTTCTCGGGGGAGGCCTGTCATCATGTGTCCTCTGCGTGCAGATGTTCTCCCACGGGGAAGGGGCTCCGCACGAGAACCCCTCCTCCCTGCCCCCGGGCCCTCGCCAGCCCAGGGCAGCCGGAGCACCTGCCGTGGGGGGTCTGGGGAGAGTGAAGAGGCAGCTCAGCCCCACATCTTCCTCCGGGAGCAGGGGGCTGGCGCGAGGAGGCACTCGGTCCAGCCATGGGCTCACTGGGCGTGAGTCTGCTGGACCGTGGGGCTCCTCATCTGAACACTGACCCATAATAAAGGCACTAGCCGTCGGGCCGCCCCTTGCCACCTGCCTGTCCCCGCACCAGGCAGGCACGGAGCCGCCGCTCTGTGCCCAAACCTGCCAGCCGGTCCCTCGGCCTGTGCCACAAGGACAACCACACCCCTTGAACCCGTTCATGAATCATACCACGCCTAGAATCTTCTTCTGGGGCTTAGACCTGGACACGGATGGCATGAGCAGGGGCACGTGGAGGGCACGGCCCCCACGCCAAGGAGACTGCAGCTTTAGACCGTGCTGCGGGACAGGGCAACTGCCAGAGGGAGCGTCTCTGGGGCCAGGCTGGGCCCTCCCGTCTCGCCTCTGCCACTGGCTGTCTGGGGGGCCTTGGCCACGTCTCAGCCCCCACTGGACCCCACTTCTCCAGGGGAAAATAGGGAGACCTGCTCCTGGGTCACATGGCCCCGAGGGCCGAGAGTGTCAGTACCTCCAGGGAGACCTGAGCGCTCACGCATGGTGGCACATGCCTGTAGTCCCAGCTACTCAGGAGGCTGAGGCAGGAGGATTGCTTGAGCCCAGGAGATTGAGGTTGCTGTGAGCGAGGCTGACGCCACGACACTCACTCTAGCCTGGGCAACAGAGTGAGACTCTGTCTCAAAAAAAAAAAAAAAATCCCCATCCTTTTCCTTCTGTTGGAATGTTGGAATCAAGGGGCAGGGAGAGGGAGGCTGGGCTCTCGCGTCTGCCGTCCCTTCTCCCTTTGCTTTCTGTTTTTTCTCTGCCTTATTCTTTCTGTTCAATGTCAGGCGAGCCAGCCCAGCTCCTTGGAGGCCAGCAGCTGCAGAAACGAGCGCGAGTGGATTTTAAATCAGCAGAGGATTTTAAAGATGAGCGATGTGGTCAAAGACACCCGTCTGCAGCACCGCGCGGCTCTGGCCGGCTCCCCCACCCGCGCTCGGGGACCCCGAGCTCCTCGGCGAGGATATACAGCCCACAAGGGGCTACCGGTGTCCACGGGAGGGAGGGACCATCGCCCAACCCGAGCAGTAAAACAAGAGCCACATAAATACTGCGGCTCTCCTCCAACTCCTCCAGCCCTCGTGAGTCACGCAGCAGAAGATGGAGGTTCAGAAATGCAAAGGCCTTGCTCAGCTTTCTGAAAGAATTAGCAGAAAAACAGAACCCAGGGGGAAGAGTCACACAGGAATGTTCACGTCTGTCTCCCCAGAGCTGGAGGCGGAGGTGTTAAGGAGGTGAAGAGACGTCAAACCCAGAGGGCTCAGGCATTTGCACACCTGATCGTGGCTGCCCCGAGCCCCCAGCCATCCTGGGGGTGCACACCTGAGCCAGAGCTACCTGCTCGTGGCTCTGAGCAGCCAGGACTGCACCCGCCTACTGGCAGAGCAGCCCAGAAAGCGCAACCTTATTTTGTTAAAGGAAGCTTTCTGTTCTTGGAGGACTTTTAAAATCGAGTCATCGCTTCCCAATACTCCAAACAGACAGGCTCCCAGGAAGCTCCCTGGCCGGGAGACAAAATGAATCTGTAAGTTACAAGCAAATTTGCTCCTTTCAAGGAGGTTTTCTCATGAATTTAAGTGCTTTTACAGATCATTAACTCCTGGCTGGGAAGCCAGGGCACAGAGGCAAGCTAAGCTGGACTGGGAGCTGCTGCCACCCGGGAGGCCAATGGCAGGCAGGGCGAGGAGGCCCCAACGATCACACCAGGAGTCTGGGTTACCCCAGATTAGATTCCCACATGCTCCTGGACGGCCGTCTGTGCTGTGAGGCCGGGCAACCTGGCACAGCGTGGGACACAAGGCGGCTTTTGCATTTCTGTTCGGGTTGCAGCATAAAAGTGGGAAAAAAGTGTTGATCTGTTTTCCAGCCACCACCTTACTTAGCGGTCCCGGTGGTTCTGAGAGGGCGGGGAACACAGGTAGGCACCGAGAACGCTGGACGGAGGCCTGGGACGCCCACACTCCCGGGAAAACGGCACGGGCGAGCGTGTCCAGGACGGTGCCCCTCGGGCCTGGGAGGCCCAGGCTGCTGCTGGGAGTGGGGTGGGGAAGAGCCCCCCAGGAAGAGGGGGTGGGGGAGGCAGGGAGGCCCAGACTTACCCATTCTGACTCAGTCTATGCTAAACAAGACAGTGAGGGCGACAGAGACAGACTGACACAGAGACACTCAGAGAGACAGAGAGATGGGGAGAGACGAGAAATGGGCAGCCCTGTCTTCAGGGAGCTGCTTTGCGCCCAGGCTCGCGTGGGTAGAAAGCCTGGGTGCACGGTGGGGGCGCCTTCCCCTCCCGCAGCCCCTGTGAGGCCCGGAGCTCCTCTCGGCGGCCGGTGGCTCCTCCAGAACACGTCTCCTTCCCCAGGCGAACGCACACGCGAGCTCCCGCCGGCCCCGGGCAGCACCGCAGACCGGGAGACACCTGACTGGGGGCAGAGACGGCCCACAGCCCGGGGCGCCAGCCCAGCCCAGCTCGGGGGCGGGGACCCTGCACCCCCACGACGATGCACGTCTCCTATCCGGGGGCAGCGCCCTCTGACCCCAGCTCAGGTAGGAGCCCTGCCAGGAGATCTCCGCGCTGTGGGGACGCCGCTCTTGGTGCCCGGGCAGGCGGAGGGCGTGAACGAATGAAGGAATGAATGAGTGGGGGACGGGTAGTGAGGGGCACCAAGATGGGGGGACTGCCTTTCTGAGATTCCCCCATCGGATGACATACACACACACAGCCCGGCTTGTGGGAGGGGTGAGCGCCAGCGTGTCATGGCGATGGCCTCGTGCTCATCAATGCTCACGCTGATGGTGAGCATTAATTGAGTATTAATAGTCATCAACGCTGGTGGCCCAGGGCTCTGTCCCAGGTCCCTTCTCTGCCCACAGGGCATGGATTCTCCACGGGGAGTTCATCGCCTCTGGGCCCAGAATCACACCCCACCTACCCAGTGCTCGTAGCGGGCCCCCCACAAATGAAAGTCCCATGAACCATCCCTGCTTCTCTCTCTGCGTGGAATGTTCTCTCCAGCTCTGGGGGCCTGGCCAGTGCTGCCTCCTCTAGGAAGTCCTCCCTGACCTGCACCACCCCAGCACGGCTGACCCTCCCTCCCCATATCCAGGGAGCTTCTCCAGGGTCCCGCCGGCTGCACACGTCCGAGGCCCAGGGCCGGTGCCTGACCCAGGGCGGCACTGGACCCTGTACCCACCGCCAACCTAACGCCAGAGCCCTGGGGTCCAGGGCAGTGATTTTTGGCACATGCCTTCCTACTGGGGGGTGTTGGAACGGGGGCAGTGGGGAAGGGCAGGCAGGGGTAATTTAGAAAGCTCCACGAGGGAGTCTCGCCGAATGGTGCGTGTGGCAGTTGGCCAGGTAGCCTCAATAGGAGGGCGTTTGTCTACGAGACAGGGTGACCATGCGATTCATCATGTAAAGTGAGACTTCTGGGGAGTGGAAGGGCACCATTAACAGTCTTGTTTGCAGAGCAGGAGGACACCAGGACAGCCCTGGGCCAACAGGCAGGGACGGTCATCTGACGATCGGGCCATCGCTTCTGATGTTCTGCCCCACCCCCATCAGCCGACAGAGCCCAGATTTCTGAGCTGGTCCGGAGGGGGCACCAACCCAAACCTCCCCACCATGCACGGCCCAGGCACGGAAGGTCGGCCCCACCCCGGAGGGATGCACGGTCTCCGTGCAGAGACAGCCAGGACCCTGGGTCCTCCCATGATGGCCATGGCAGCCCCTTCTTGCCTGTTCATGTTTGCCAGAGTCTTTCTCTGTATAAAGCACACATTGCAGCCGGGCATGGTGGCTCACACCTGTAATCCTAGCACTCTGGGAGGCCGAGGCGGGTGGATTGCTCAAGGTCAGGAGTTTGAAACCAGCCTGAGCAAGACCTCATCTCTACTAACAATAGAAAGAAATTAATTGACCAACTAAAAATATATATACAAAAAATTAGCCAGGCATGGTGGCGCATGCCTGTAGTCCCAGCTACTGAGGAGGCTGAGGCAGGAGGATCGCTTGAGCCCAGGAGTCTGAGGTTGCTGTGAGCTAGGCTGACGCCACGGCACTCACTCTAGCCTGGGCAACAGAGTGAGATTCTGTCTCAAAAAAAAAAAAAAAAAAAAAAAGCACACATTGCAGCTTGATATTTTACAACTAGAATTTTTTAAAATTATGGTCTCATTTCTCATCACTTGGGGGTTTCAGTCCTCCTGCAAGTTTACACGCCCTCACTCGGCAAGTTCAACAGACAAGTTATTACCACGACCTCCGACATTGACATCTAACAGAACACTAGAAGGAGAAGTTGCTCCTGAAGGCAGCGGCTACAGAGAGAGGAGACGGGGACTCCCGCTGAGAGTGGGGCCCACGGGGGACAGCTCCCGACTTGCCCCCACCCGGCACGGGCGGCCGGGAGCCGGGGTTTCCGTTTAGACCTGCACAGTCGCTGCTGGTCCGGAGAAGCGCGTCCGCTCTGCGTTATCTCCCGAGGGGACAGACTCCAAAGCGGCACGGGAGCACAGCTTCTCCTGGAGGAAGACGCAGCCCGCGCTGCGCGGGGTCAGCCGACAGCAGGGGGGCACAGGGACCCGCGTCCCCTCAGGCTGGACCCTGACGATCACCAGGACGGGACGCAGAGCGAGTCTGCGGGTTCCCATGGCCTTGACAAGCTCCGGACGCCCTGCCGGGCCGGGCGAGGAGCTGCCTCGTCCTTTTCCCGACGCTCTGGGCTTTATACCCCTCGGCTGCCATTTAACTCTAGGTTAGAAAACGGGGGTTGGGGGGAGAGAAAGTGTAACGGCGACTGTGAAAGGCGAACGTGGTGAGCTGCCCGCCGCACAGACTCCGGCAGGTGGACGGTGGGGGCTGTCATCACGACAAGGGTCTGTGAAGCAACCTTTCCGTCTATTCATTTTCTCGGTACTTGGGGACAGAGGAGAAATGCACGCAGAGCCATGACCCCCAGAGACCAGGCTCCGGCTGCGGGATTGCCAGGGACATGGGACGGGGTAGCCCTGCCCAACACCAGCCTTTCTGGAACTACGCTCTGAATGGCCCACCCTGCCCCTGCTCACAGGCACCGTCCCCTCCACCCTGTGCCTTAGTGGGAAAGATGTCAGGGCTGACCCCGGGGTCATCCCACTTTCTGTCTGGTCCCCAACGTGTGCCCCGGTGACCCCAACGCTGATGCTCTGAAACACCCTCTCTGGCAGCGGAAGAGCCCCCCTCCCCACGCTCTCGTGAATTTCTTGGACGCGTCTACTGTCTTCCTCTTCCATGTGCAACTGAGACTAATTTTGTTGCATGAAAAATTTTATTAAATATATGAGTTAACTTGGGAAAGAAATGACATGTTCACAATCCCATGTGTTTCCAAACAGCCCCTCGTGCACAGAGCTCCTCTTTCAAAAAGATACTCTAGTGGATTTCCCAGGTGGAGATTCCTCCTCAGAAAAGTCCTCCACGTGTCTCACCACGCAGATACCAGGTCGCACGTACATTCTGTGTTTGTGAGCGGCGTCTTCTCGTTTCGTACGATATAATCGGTTATTGCTAGTGTGTGTGAGAATGTCTTTAAAAAATTATCTTCACTTAGTAATCAGCCTCCTCTGTTCTGAACTGTCTCATGAGTTCTGATGATTTTGAAACAGTTTCCTTTTCGGTGATGGGGCGGGGGTGAAGTTCCTCACAGGCAACTGTATCATCTACAAATAAAGATACTTGTATCTTCTGCTTACCCATATAGCCTTAGGTCTATTTATCTTCATTGTTTCATAGAATCATTTTCGAAGTCCAAAATAATGTTACAAAACAGTATGTTGGCGAGAATCCTACTGACTCATATGCAAATGGCTTGAGTGTTCCATCAGCTTCCGGAATAGATGCGATCCGGCTCTATGAAGGTAAGGAAGAATCCTTTTATTATAGCTTATTAAGATTTTAAATATCAGAAAAAGAGATTTTAATATCAGAAACATGTTAAACTTTTCGCAAATGCATTTTCGGTACCTATCGAGATGATTCCATTAATTTTCTTTTTTGACTACAGATGTGCTGAATTACACCCACGAGTCAAAGAATCTGAACAGTCTAAAACGCTTCTGCCGCATATCGCCAAAGTCTGTTAAAACCTGGCGGAAGTGTCTGAAGGTCCTACCCTTACACTCCATAAGTAAACCTTCCTTGTTCCCGGCGCCCTGTGCTTTTGAAATATTGCTGAATTTATTTTTCTCATAACTTACCTAGAATTTGAGCTCCTAATGAGATAGATTTTTTTTCCTGTTCTTGATGGGTTTTGGTAGCATGCTCTGAGAGGTTTTCCTTCTTTCCCTCTGAGTTTCTGTCGTGTTGGGGACTGTCCCCAAGGCGGGGGGGCTTTGTGTCTGCACCATCACTGCACCCTCAACCTGGCACACCAGTGGCACTTAATAACTGAGCGAACAATCCTTGAAAGTAGAAGGAGATACCCAGACGGGAACACCATGAGCTGGACGTCTCCTTTGGAGGCAGTTCATGAGATATTTGTAGTTACTTTTCCTTAGGTTTTGCTCTTCCCAACTGCAAAATTCTTAAGAGAAAGGGAAGTTCTGAGCCACTGGGAGTCCCCTATTGCCCACGGAAGACCCTGCCTTGATTTCACTCTAGTGAAGTTCAACCATCACTGAACCTCCCAGCGGCCATGTGGCCACCCGGCTGCAGCCACCCAAGGGGGCGGTGGTCAGTGAGCTGTGTGTTTCTAACAAGCACAGCTCATTGATACAGAATTTTGTTTCTGCCGGGGTCCCCCACATCTGCAGCTAGTAGTAAGTGGTGTGGACTTGAACCCTGGGCTGGGGGCCATGTGGCCTCAGGCCCCTGCATCCTGCCGTCCCTCCCCAGCCCTGCAGAGAGCAGAGCCCCCAGGGGCCAGCTGCCTGGCCTTATTTATTTTCCCTCTATTATTGCATCAGAATCTTCCGCAGCAAACTTTCACTCACGATAGCGCTGGGCTTTCCAGGGGTCTCTGCCAAGGATCTGTGAAGTAACCTTTCCATCTATTTATTTTCTCGGTACTTGGGGACAGAGGAGAAATGCACACAGAGCCATGACCCCCAGAAACCCAGCCGAGTGACTGACACCATGGGAATTTGTCTGGCCTGATTCATGGCACTCCTGTGACCCGGTCAGGGAGCTGAAGTTCACGGCACTTCCTTGGCTCCCGTCTCTTTGTAAACGTCCAGCGCTGGAAGCCGGCCTCTGTCGCAAGGTGCTGTGCAACTCCGCGCAGTCTCCCAGCAGGCCGAAGCCAGCTACGTGGAAAACAAAGCCACAGGGGTGCACCCCTCGGGGGATGCCTGGCCAGTATCACGTGTCCTTCTAAGTTTCCTCTTTGATCTTTTGGCTGAACCCACTCCCCCCAGAGAGGAAGCGTCCGGAGGCGCCCTAAGGAGCCCACCCCGGCGGGCAGCACGGGGCTCGGACGTGGCCTTCGCCTCGGCTAGACCTGCAGCTGCAGCCTTTCCTCTCACCTGCAGGCTGGGCGTCACCAGGGCTCAGCCCAGCACCAAGAAACAGCCGGGTCCACAGTGGCCCGAGACAGCCACGGGGCCCAGATGTCCCAGCTCTGCAACCAGGGGTAGCCCAGTTGGGTCAAACTGCTTAAGAGATGAGAAAGCCAGTGAATGCATTTCGTATTTTCCATGTTGCTTCCCGAGTCTTCTGGTAGCGAGAGAAAAATAAAGCCATCCAAGCCGTGCGTGCCCGGCTGGCCTTTTGAACCGTCCAGCTAGCTGCTTCCCCTCTCAGCCTCGCTCTTCTCGGTTCCCTCACGCATCCTACGTGAGGTCACCAGCAGGGGACAGGTGACCCACCGGGGAGGTCCAGGAGGAGAGCAAAACCGAAGCACAGAACCTCACTCGGAGGAAAATCAGGTGCCGTGGAAGCCCGGGGCGGCCCCCTCGCACCCGAGTGACAGGCGGACACCCCCGGGATGTGCACCTGGGCCCGCACGGGGAGGGAGCTACCCCCCACACACGCAATTCTCAGGACAGGGGCAGAGCACCAAGGTCTGCCTCTGCAGGAAAGCACCCGGGCAACGGGAGACGCCCTGGGGGCTGCAGACGGCTCTCGGCAGGGAGAAAGCCACCCGGTCAGGTCGAGACCTTTCAGAAGGTTCAGCCTTTTGCTGCAGAAGCGTGCGGACAACGCGATGTCTCGGCCTGCATCCTTCACACTTTTTCTGTTCTTTTGCAAAAGAACATCAAGTAACTAAAGCAGACATTTAGTTACAGGCCCAATAATGTGGAACTACAGAGAAATACTGCATGTGAAGTTAAGATACCCATGGCAGCAGAGTTGAGTTTTAAAGCAAATTAGATTTTCATTTCCTGGACTTGGTGACACGCAGGAGGATTGAATGACAGCTCTGGGCGGTTGTGCTCCGGGGAGCTCGGCTTCCCTTGAGCGATGGTGGCTGCGGACCCCGCGCCCCAGTGGCCTCCCTGAGCTACCTGGCCGCTGCACCCTCAGGAGGGTGTGGTCCACATCCCACACGGGCCCTCCTCCTTTACAGAGTTCCCCACCCGCATCTGTCACCTTGGGTGGAGCTCTGCCTTGCAGACCTGCAAGTGATTTTTTTTTTTCTTGACAAAACAGAGACAGCACGTTCAGAGTGAGTTGCCAACCCAGCTCTGGGCCGGTGCACACGGCGGCCCGTCCCCAGGCTGGCTCTGGCATCAGGGATGGCACGGGAGGAGACGCTCCGGCTCCCAGCTTCTCCCGAGAGAGACGTGCGGACTTCTCGCCGTTTTGTCTCTGGCGTGGAGACGCTCCAGCACGCGCCGTGCAGGCACACTCTGCAAATCTTTCTGACACAAGCGTGACTTTTGGGCCGGCTTTGCTCCTGCCCTTCCCTGGTGCATTCAGACTCAGGGAGGGCACCGTATTTGCCTTCCCGCTGAGTATGCCTTGCCACAGCACCTGACGTCCTGACAATGTCACACTCGGCAGGACACCGTGGTGCTCGTGCACGTGGGCGTGTGCCTGCTGAGCCATCTCCGGGGCTGCCTTCTGCCCCGTCCCGCCATCCCCCTGCCCAGCCCTGCTCTACACGCCTAGTCTGCCATCTGGGCGGGACCCCCACTCCGCTCAGCTCCCGGCTGAAGCACCCCCTCTTCAGAGAAGCCTCACGTGGTGGCCGGGACACCTGCCCCCTGCCCTTCCCCATGCCCTGTCCCCCTCTCAGCTCCTGTGACCCCCGACCCACGTGTGCTCGGCGCTCCTTCCTGGGCAGTGTCACCATCTTCGTCCCTTCTGCATCCCGGAGGCCACACGCGGGAGGTGCGCGAGGAATATTTGTTGAATAAATGGCAAAGCCAGCAAGGCACCAGGCCCTGGGCTGGCCTTCCCTACCACGCGTCCAGGAGAACGAATCCGTCCCTTCTGCGTTTGCAAACGGCTGCTGCACATCCCTTGCGTGCCACTGTGCTGGTGGCCATTCACACATCCGTCTCCCTGGCTGGATGGCGAGTCCTCCATAGGAGAGACTGAGTCCCAGCCATCTTTACGTCTCCCCACCAGGCATGAGCACTGCAAACAGTCAGTGCCCGATAAACGTGTGTGCGGCATGAAGGAAGGCTCTGAACCCGCGGCTCCATCACGTAATAACGCCAGCTACTCCAAACCACCCCGGGGGAGTGTGTGCTTCTGTCCATGACCTCCGACTTCCCAGACCTGTAGGACGGGGACAAGACTGGCCACCTGTTCCGCAAGCCGTCCAGGTGCCAGAAGTCCAGCGGGCACCTGCTGGGCCCCTGCCTGCCTCTCCCTGGCTGGGCCTGCTCCCCCCGTCTCCCCATGGGTAGATGCTATTTAATAACTCACAGTTCCAAAAATGTCTGAAACCTGTTGCCTGAATGACCTTGAAGACTCCCATCTATACCCAATTAACAGACATTTAGCCCAGTTCTTTTTTTTTTTTTGCAATTAAATTCATTCATTTGCATTTTAGCCAGCAACAAACACAAACCCTGACAATGTATATGAGGGCCCATACATAATATAATATTTTTAAAAAATCAGTTGGGTAAACCTTACATTTAGTAATTTCTTAATTAAATGTCTTTTTCTATCCCCCAAGTAGTAAACTGCATACAATTGTGAAGCTGATTATCAAATATTTTTGAAGAGAATTTACCACAGAATGTTTTGATCATACTAAAAATAATGTACCTGAACTTTAAACAAAATTCACATTTTATTTAGATTGAAATAAACTATACAAAATTTATTTTCTTCACCAAAAATAACAGCAATATTTTCCATATTATTTCTAGATAAACCACAAAACATTTATTTTTGTAGCTTTTCCAGGTTTTGCTTATAAATCAAGACGAGGCAGTAAAGTCATGGAAAAAGACAAGTCAGTTGTCAGTATTCATGGCCTGATTTTGTCCTAACCATGAAACGGAAATGTCCAACATACTAGCCCAATTCTTATAAAAGAAGGAACATCACCCTTCCTTCTGCAGGGTTGGCTAAAAAGTTACTAACTAGATTTAAATGCAGAGGAACTAAAAGACGCTCACAGGCTCCAATTTCTGCAAAGGTTTGGACTCAACCTTTTTGGAAATCTGTAAGCATCTGTTCCATGTAGAATGTGCTGGAAGCTCTAACAGGCATGCCTCTAGCCCATCAAGCCCCTTCTGCTGGCCTGGCCCCAGCCCTGGCCTACAGCCCAGGCCACTGTCCCGCCCAAACCCCATCACGGCACGGCCACCTGGAACACCTGCCAGCCAGAACCAGCCCAGGACCCCTCGCCAGGGACTATCAGAGGGCTGTGACGCCACCTGCTCACAGACGGCAGGGGCACCCAGGACCACGCTGGAGAGTCACGCGCCTCCCGTTAACAGGGCAGAAGCATCTCCCCAAACGTTTGGGATTCGGTTGCAGTAAAACACACGTGACGTAACATTTGCCATCCTGACCGCGGTTAAGTGCACAGCTCGGTGGCTTTCTGTACCTTCCCACTGTGGCGCAGCCGTCACCACCGTCCATCTCCAGAGCTTTCTGTCTTCTCAAACTGACACTCTGCCCCACTGAGCACTGGCCCCCCACCCCCTCTCACCCCTGGAAATGTCACCCCTATGAAATGTGACCGCTCTAGGGACCTCACACGAGCGCCGTCACTCGGGGCCTGTCTTTTCGTGACCGACTCATTTCACTTTCCCTAGCGTCCTCGAGAGCCACCCACGCCCCAGCGTGTGTCGGAATGAGCCGACCACACTCTGTGCACCCCCCACCCACGCACGTCCGAGCTGCTCCCCGCCTGGCGGCCCTGAACACCCCTGCCGCAGGCCTGAGTCTGCTTCTGATGTTTTTGGTGTGCACCCAGAAGCGGGTTTCCCGGATCGTTTGGTGATTCTGTTTCCTTCTATGAGGACCCTCCGTACTGTTTTCTACGGCGTCAGTTTCCACTCGCGCCAGCAGGGCCGGGCGGTTCCACTTCCTCCCCATGCTCACCGACGGTCGCTTCCTCTGCTTCTGTCTGCCTGCGGGGTCGTCCCAGCCAGCGGGCGCGGGCGGGGGTCTCGCCGCGGTTCTGGCCTGCGTTTCTCTGACCATCGGTGACACTGAGCATCTTCCAGCGCACTTGCTGGACATCTGGATATTGTCTTCGAAGAAACGTGCATCAAGCCCTTGCCCGGTTTTTATTCAAGTTGCCTATTTTTCTCGTTCAATTACAGGAGGTCTTTATACATTCTGGACGGCAATCCCTCGTCAGACACGTGACCTGCAAGCATTTTCCCCACGCCATAGGTTGCTTCTCCCTGTTGATCGGGTCTCTTGACGAGCAGCAGTTTTTAGGTCTGTCTGATGCAGGGCGAGCTGTCCAGTTTTGCTTTTGCTGCCTGTCTCCTGAAGGTTTTATTGAGAACCCCAGATTGTTCTTCCTGAAAGCATGAAACTCCCTGTCCGCGGCGGTAAACAAGCTGCAGCAGGGCCGTGCCAGCACTTCTTGTGAAATCCCGTCTCCGAGAGGCTCCTCGCCGCACTTGGAAGCTCTTCCCGCTCTGCGCACACAAGCCCACGTGGCTCGCTTTTCCGGCGAGCTGTGCGCACGATGGGATCTTCCTCTGGGCAGGGTCCTCCCTGGCCCGCTCCTTTGCAAGGAGCAACCTAACCTGCCAGGCATCCGCTCTCCCCAGGCCCACCCAGCCGGCTGCTGCCACGCTGCGAGGACGCGGTCTGTCTGTCCGGCCTCGTCCGGCAGCCCCCGGCCTCTCCCTCCTCCCCGGGGCCGGCCCCAACCACGCTGCTCCTGGTGGATGGGCCCGGGGCAGAGCGTCCAGCCCAGGCAGGGCTGAGCTGTCCGGTCTGTCCCCTCTTTCTCCTCCAGATCTCCAAACCGCCCCGTCACACGGCCCCGGGAACACGGGACAGGGTGCCCTTCTCTTCACGAGGCCGGGGGTGGAAGGTTTGGGCTGGCTCCAGACCCAGCCGCCCGGCACCTGCTGACCCTCTGGGACCCACCTGCTGCCTGCAGACAATGCAGGAGGATAACCCAGCCCCGTCACCGGACGGTCCCGGGGACTGAACAGACACGGGTGCCACACTGTGCCCGCCACACAGGCTGACTGTGGGAGCGAGCCCTGGCCCACGCCACACCCAGCCGCCAGCAGGGTCTGAGCATGTGGCGATAAAGGCCAGTGGGGGTGGGGAGGCGCCGCCCTAGAGAGCCACAGCCTCAGGGCACGGCTTGTCCCGCTGACAGTCACGGTCCGGGCTGCTCGGACGCCCGCCTTAGGAAGCGGGCTTCCTGTGGTCCAGGCAGGACACCCAGGGTCCGGCCTGGCCACGCCCTCGGCGCCGTGGCCGAGACTCTCCGCGCTGCCTCGGAACCAAAGTGGACGGGTCTGGGTTTCGTTTCGGGTGGCTTGTTTTTTTTCCCCCAATCCTGCTTAGCTGCGGAATCTGGACGGAAGCCCAACGTTGTTTACCAGAGCGAGGGGGAAGGGAACTCCCAGCAGAGGGATGAGCAGGTTTGGGGCTCAGAGCCAGCCGGCCCCAGCCTGCAGCCTGCGAGCCCAGGGGCCGCACAGAGCTCTGTCACGACGGCCGTGCCGGGTGATGCCCAGGGGCCTCCGCCCCAGAGCTGGCCAGGAAGCCCACCGCGCCAGGCAGGTGCACCCAGAGGGGACCCAGAGGCAGGGGCTGATGTCTGAGGGTCCCAGTCTCTGCTGGCCACCGCACTGCTCAGGGAGGTGGTTCAGGAATGCAACAACCTTCCTGGACTGCAGTCTTCCGCAGGACTTCACTGCACTTCATTCATTCACTCACTCACTCATGCATTCGTGCCACGTGTTCACTGAGCCCCCCGTCCCGCAGCAGGAGGGCGGCCCTCTCACGCCCTCTGCCGACTCACGCCCCTGGCTCCTCCCCCGCTGGCTCTGGCGCCCTGTGGCCCAGCCCACCCCTGGCTCCCACTAGTCTTCCTCCACGTCCTCCAGGGCCTGGGACCCGGAAGGGCTGCTCCCGCCCTGCCCCTCGGCTCGTCCGTGCTCCTTCCATGAGGACAGGGCGGCATTCTCAGTGTCTGGTTTGGGGCAGTTGACGCGTCATGAGGGGCAGGTGCAGCACACGCCCCGTGTCCAGCCTGTGTCACCTCTGCGCACTCAGTCTGATGCGTGTTCACCGGGACTCACCTGGAGCCGGGCCGTGCAGGCACCGCGACTCAGCAGGCGGGGCGGGCCCTCTGCAGCCGGGACGAGGCCGCCCGTTTACTGAAGGGAATGCAACCGCCACGACCCCCGCCCTCACACCCCAGGGCCAGGCGGGGCTTCTCCCTAACTGCCCAGCCCAAGCCAGGAAATAAAGCCTGGTGAGCAACAGGCGTTTTACGGAGAGTGTGAGTGTGTGTCAGTGTGAGTGTGTGTGAGTGTGAGGGAGTGAGTGTGTGAGTGTGTGTGGGAGTGTGAGTGTGTGTGAGGGAGTGTGAGTGTGTGTGAGTGTGAGTGTGTGTGAGTGTGAGGGAGTGTGAGTGTGTGTGAGTGTGAGTGTGTGTGAGTGTGTGTGTGTGTGGGAGTGTGTGGGAGTGGGAGTGTGTGTGAATGTGTGTGTGAGTGTGTGTGGGGGAGTGTGAATGAGTGAGTGTGTGAGTGTGAGTGTGTGTGAATGTGAGTGTGTGAGTGTGAGTGTGTGGGAGTATGAATGAGTGAGTGTGTGAGGGAGTGTGAATGAGTGTGTGAGGGAGTATGAGTGTGTGTGAGTGTGAGCATGTGGGAGTGTTAGTGTGAGTGAGTGTGTGTGAGTGTGAGTGACTGTGTGTGCGAGTATGTGTGTGAATGTGAGTGTGTGTGTGAGTGTGAATGAGTGAGTGTGTGTGAGGGAGTGTGAATGAGTGTGAGTGTGAGTGAGTGTGAGGGAGTGTGAGCATGTGGGAGTGTTAGTGTGAGTGTTAGTGTGTGAGAGTGTGAGTGTGAGGGAGTGTGTGTGGGAGTGAGTGTGTGGGAGTGTGAGTGTGTGGAAGTGTGAGTGTGAGGGAGTGTGTGTGGGAGTGTGAATGTGTGGGAGTGTGAGTGTGTGGGAGTGTGAGTGTGTGGGAGTGTGAGGGAGTGTGAGTGTGAGTGAGTGTGAGGGAGTGTGATTGTGAGGGAGTGTGAGTGTGAGGGAGTGTGAGTGTGAGGGAGTGTGTGTGGGAGTGTGAGTGTGTAGGAGTGTGAGTGAGTGTGAGGGAGTGTGAGTGTGAAGGAGTGTGTGTGGGAGTGTGAGTGTGTGGGAGTGTGAGTGTGAGTGTGAGGGAGTGTGAGTGTGAGAGAGTGTGAGTGGGAGTGTGAATGTGTAGGAGTGTGAATGAGTGTGAGTGTGTGGGAGTGGGAGTGAGTGTGTGAGTGTGTGTGAGAGTGTGTGGGAGTGTGAGGGAGTGTGAGTGTGAGGGAGTGTGAGTGTTAGTGTGTGGGAGTGGGAGTGTGTGTTAGTGTGTGGGAGTGTGAGGGAGTGTGAGTGTGAGGGAGTGTGAGTGTGAGTGTTAGTGTGTGGGAGTGGGAGTGTGTGGGAGTGGGAGTGAGTGTTAGTGTGTGTGAGTGTAAGGGAGTGTGAGTGTGAGGGAGTGTGAGTGTGAGTGTTAGTGTGTGGGAGTGTGAGTGTGAGGGTGAGTGTGAGGGAGTGTGAGTGTAAGTGTGTGGGAGTGTGAGTGTGAGTGTGTGGGAGTGAGTGTGTGGGAGTGTGAGTGAGTGTGTGAGTGTGTGGGAGTGTGAGGGAGTGTGAGTGTGAGGGAGTGTGTGTGGGAGTGTGAGTGTGAGGGAGTGTGTGTGGGAGTGTGAGTGTGTGGGAGTGTGTGTGGGAGTGTGAGTGTGTGGGAGTGTGAGGGAGTGTGAGTGTGAGTGTTAGTGTGTGGGAGTGTGAGTGTGTGTTAGTGTGTGGGAGTGTGAGGGAGTGTGAGTGTTAGTGTGAGGGAGTGTGAGTGTGAGGGTGAGTGTGAGGGAGTGTGAGTGTAAGTGTGTGAGTGTGAGTGAGAGTGTGTGGGAGTGAGTGTGTGGGAGTGTGAGTGAGTGTGTGAGTGTGAGTGTGTGGGAGTGTGAGGGAGTGTGAGTGTGAGGGAGTGTGTGTGGGAGTGGGAGTGTGTGGGAGTGTGTGTGGGAGTGTGAGTGTGTGGGAGTGTGTGTGGGAGTGGGAGTGTGTGGGAGTGTGTGTGGGAGTGTGAGTGTGAGGGAGTGTGTGTGGGAGTGGGAGTGTGTGGGAGTGTGTGAGGGAGTGTGAGTGTGAGGGAGTGTGTGTGGGAGTGTGTGAGTGTGTGGGAGTGTGTGTGGGAGTGTGAGTGTGTGGGAGTGTGAGTGAGTGTGAGTGTGTGGGAGTGTGAGTGTGAGTGTGTGGGAGTGTGTGTTGGGGGCAGGGAAAGTTCTCAGCGTTCCACTCCCCCAAACCACCCCCCGTCCCAGATCCAGAAGTGCCAGCCCCTGTATCTCCCCGAGAGGCTGTCCTGGGGTGTCGGGGCCCCTCTCCCCCTTTTCTTCTGCAGGGAGCAGTTTGGGGTCGGGGCTCCCCCTTCCCTCCCACGACCTCTGGCTTCTGGAATGGAAAGGCCCTTGGAAGAGGCGTTTCCGTCCTCGGCAAGCGCAGGGCCCGGGCTGCCGGGAGCGCTCTCCTCCGCGGGCAGCCAGGGCACCGTGGATCACAGGGGTGTCTCCCGTCGCCGAGACAATGTGCTTTCACGGCACAGTTTCTCTGTGTGCGTCCTGGGGAAACAGAGGCCCCCACGATCCGACGAGCACTGGGTTTGATCATTCATGTCCCACCGTTCACGCTGGCACCTGCTCGTGCCAGCCCCGGCCCCGGGTGCCGCGTGGGAAGGACAGACGGGCTCTCTCCCTGGGGAGCACACTGTGGGCAAGGGTGCCCGGGGCTCAGGGGTGCAGCTCAGCAGGAGAGCGGCAGGGCCCAGGGCCACGAACGAGGGAGCCTGGGGTGACGCCGGGCAGGTGCAGCCACCCTGCTGGCAGCAGGTGGGGATGGGAAAGCGGACATTTGACGGGGCCCAGGTAACACCAGGCGCTTTGTGGGGTGCATTCCTCACGCTATTCCATTATTGATTTAAGTGACTGGGTCAGCACGGTGACCTGCAAAAGGGCCCGGGGCTGAGCGTGTGCACAGCCTGGCGAGGGGCACAGCAGACTCGGGGCGCAGGACCAGGAAGGAGGCTGACCGTCCCCTGCCGGCCTGCATGGTGGAGAAGTGGCCGTGGTCCGTGACTGGGAATGACACTCGATCGCACAAGCTGGCTTCGTGTAGACAGTGGAGAGCCCTAGCTACCTCCCGAGAGCATTTGCATCGGCTTATTTATTTACACCACACATTTAAGGGAGATTTATGACGGAGGGCGGTGAGGCTCTCTGGGTTGGGAGGAATGCAGCTTCATACCACAGCGGGGAACACGCTCCCGGCCGACCGCGAGCGCGCACAGCTCCGGCCCCCCCTGCCCCTGCCCTGGCAGTCCCACGGCTGCGTCTGCACAGGAGTGGCGAGAGCTCCTGGCGCTGGGAGATGCCTGGTGGGTAGCTCGGGCGTGCATGGCGGGGAGGGTGTTGAATCTGCCCATTCCTGGACCCGGAGGTTCCTGTGCCCAGGCCAAGCGGTACCTGTCTGCCAAGGTGGGTCCCGGCACAGATGCCTCGGGGCTGCCCTGACGTGGCGTCAGCCTGCACCTGGCAGCCGGCAGGTCGGGTCACCCAAGAGCAGTTGGCAGGGGTGCAGGGAATTCCAGCAGGTGCCCGGCTGGCATCCAGGCCTCTGTCTGCCTCTGCAGGGAGCTCCTGCAGGAGACAGGCAGGTCCAGCGCAGGGACGTGATCGAGAGCAGCTGGGCCGGGTTGGAACGGGGGGAGAACCTCATTTGCAGATGCCGCTGGGAGTGCACGCTGCCCACCTGGGCTCTCCCCCTGGCCCTGCCCATTGCTAGCTCCATGCCCTCGGCCGTGTGACTCCGGCCCTCGGTTTCCCCATCTGTGAAACGAGAGTGAAGCACCGAGCTCACCAGGCCTGTGTGCGCACGGAAACAGCTGCACTCGCCCAACTGCACCCTGCTGCGTGTGCTTCCCTCAGAGCCAGGGTGGCTCTGCCCTGTTTCTCTGACCCTTTGCACCACTCGGCGAGGAGAGAACAGGCCTCTCAGAGGGCTTTGCATCCAGGGCAGGGGGTAGCCAGTCCACTGAGCCACCACGATGACGATGACACGCCCTCCTCGGCCCACAGCTGCACCCCGAGGGCCTTCTGGAGCCCTCTGCTTCCCGGTGGATGGAGAGGCCTGGCCCCGTCACGCACCCTGCGCTCTGGACCTTACGGAGTGCCCCAAGGAGGAGAAAAGCCTTCACAGGCACTCAGAGGAGGGACACCCCCAGCGGGCATTTCCCAGGGGGGTGAGGCGGGGGGCAGTGCACTGGGTGGGCTCCTCCTGTGGCCGGGCAGGTGGGGCCAGGAGGACCCTGGATGGAGTGGACCTCGGGGAGTGTCTCCACAGAGCTCCCAGCCACCCACCGACTAGGTGGCTGCAGCCCTGGGCACCAGCCTCTCGCCCCGTGCAGCCTGGTCTCCCCTCCGCAGGCCGACCTGGCCCACAGGCGGGCGGGTGCGCCCTGGGCCAGGAGCCGCCTCCCGCGCTGGGATCCAGGCCTGTCCCATTCAAACCTCCCTGCTCTGTTTATTTGCACAGGCTCTGAGTCACTCCTGCTCCAGTCGGCTCTGATTCATGCGGGAGGCCCCGGGGAGGGGACTAACCCTGGCCGTTAACCTCTTGGTTTCTTTATGTCTCACAGCAAAAGGCATCTGCGGTTTCAAACCGAGAGTCCGGGGGACCGTGCGGCCGTGTGCAGCCGTGTGCTCAGGATGGTGCCGCTGGGGGGGGGAGGGGTGTCCCTCCTCACCTCGGGCCCTGCACTTACAAATATTTCAGCCGTCTCCCAGAAGAAGACTTGGTCATCTGGCAAGCATGGTCCCAGAATTTGCCAGAATATGCGCCAAAGGTAGCCCAGGGTGTGAACAAAGACAGGGTAACAAAAATTAGATTACGGCTGAGAATCTGAAAGGAAACACGAGACTCAGCGCCCGGTTGGTCTCCGGCCCCTGGTGACTCATCCGGCAGATGAGGCTGCAAACAGCAGGGCCGGGGTCCCTGGGGAGCGGGTCAGTCCACTGCACGGCCAACCGCGCCTCCCTCCCGAACACTTGCCGGCCGTCGCACGGGGACAGGAGCGAGGGGGGCGAGGGACTTCAATTGTTGATCCCAGTGAAAATACAAACGGCCCCGGAGGTTGGGGAGGGGTCTCTCCTGCCCTGTCAAGGGAGCTGCCATCGCCACGCCTCTCCTCCGTTTGGGTTAGGGGGACCGTCGGGGAGTTAGCTGAGCTCTCTGAACGTGCCTCCCCGAATCTGCGCTGGTTCCGGATTGAGACTCCGTATTCCCAAGGACACAGAGAGGAGTTAAGAAAGCCAAGTGCGCATGCCGACATCGAAGCGAGTGGGACGAGGACATCGTGGAGGGGAAGACGCACACGGCCCTGGCTGCCAGAACAGCCGCCAGCGCCCCTGGGGAGCCGGGCTGGGCCTGGCGGCACATCCTGGGGACATTCTCCCAATTCATCCTAACCTCACAGACGTCTCGCGAAAGTGACGGACAAGGGCTTTAGGGGTAGACTGCAGAGATGCAAAAACATATTTTGTAAGGCTGCTTTTTTTTTTTGAACTCTGTTGCTGGGGCTAGAGTGCCGTGGCCTCGGCAACCTCAAACTCCTGGGCTCAATCGATCCTCCTGCCTCAGCCTCCCCAGTAGCTGGGACTACAGGCATGCGCCACCATGCCCGGCTAATTTTTTCTGTATATTTTTAGTTGACCAATTAATTTCCTTCTATTTTTAGTAGAAATGGGGTCTTGCTCTGGCTCTGGCTGGTCTCGAACTCCTGACCTTGACCGATCCTCCCGCCTCGGCCTCCCAGAGTGCCTGGATTGCAGACGTGATCCACTGTGCCCGGCAAAAGAAGGCTACTTTTTAATATCACTGCAGTAAGAACCGAAGCTCTAATACTGGGCAAAAGGTCCAGTGGGGACATTCCAGGCGGTCCGGGCTGCGTTCTGCTTCCTGACCGTGGGACTGGGAGGGGACGAGCCTCTGAGAACGGGGTGTCTGGTGGGTGCCCTCCGCTCTATCGTTAAAGAGCCTCGACCACTTCTGTGTCTGCTTTCTCAAGCTGCAGAAGTGATATAGGGCATTTGTAGAAAATTCAGAAAATAAAGAAAAACCGTAAGAAGGAAAGGAATGCCTTTCATTAGCATCATGGCCCAGAGACGTTCCTGCCTGCCACCCTCAGGAGACAAGCATGCTCTTGCAAACGCACACACACTTTCATCTTCTAACCTGGGATCAGACGGGCCGCCCCACTTCGCAGCCCCGGCCCTCACACTGTTGAACCATCTCTCACAACACACAATTTTCTGACCGTAGAGTGTTCCAACACAGCGGGGAACCGCAGCTCATACGACCCATTTCCCGGGACACCTGAAACTTCTTGTTGGCATTAATGAAGCCGATAGGAATTTCTTTGCTGTTGGGCAGATATGCCATTACCCACTTAAAGAACTCCTAGAAGTGGAATTTGCTAGCTCAAGGGGCACCTCCGATCTTAAATATTTTCTTACCTACTGTCAAAATCGCTTTAGAAAAACAGTAAAATTTACCTTCCCACTGTCTGGGAAAAGATGGCCTAGTTCCTCACACTTTCTTCAACACTGGGGATTATAATTACATGTTTTCCGGTTTATCAACGACAAAAAAACAGCATCCCCTTGCTTTATCTCAGATTTCTTGGGTTACTGTTGAAGTTCAACACTTTTCATTTGTTGATTGGCCAACTGAATTTCTTCTTTTGTGAATTCATGTTTTTTGCCCATATATTCTGCTAGGTAATTGTTTTTTTTTTTTTTTAATTCTTCTTTTTAAGGGCTCTTTGTCCAGTAAGAATATTGACTCATTATAAAATAGGTTGTACATATCTCCTTCCTAGTTAATTTTACATTTTTGATTATCATAGTTTTTTGGTATATAGATGTTTAGAATTTTAATTTCATCAAGGTCATTATTTTTCGTAATGATCTGTGCTTGCTATGCTTTGATCAATCAGCTTTAGGAACCGGATTCTGCAGAGGACCTATGTTAGCAAACATCAGTTCACTGAGCATTCAACATCGGGATCTACAGGACAGTGGCCCAAATGACGCCTCCGTGTTCCAGTCGTGGTGTGGCTGTAGTCGTGGGTGACTGTCTTCGCCGGCCTGAGCCAGAGGTCCTCAATGTGACAAAATTGCAGTCATCTTGCAGCCATCCTCCTGTGTCCATGGGGATGTGTTCCCAGACCCCCAGGGGATGCCTGAGACCTCGCACAGCACCAAGCCCTGCGCACACCATGTCTCTTCCATCTGATGACCGAGAGCTACCGAGTGACCGGAGGCCCGGAGCACCCATGGGGGGATGAGCTGCACAAAGGGATGATTCTCGCCCTAGGCGGGATGGCGAGAGATTTCGTCAGTCACCCCACTCAGAATGATGCACCATTTCAAAGCTATCAGTTGTTTATTGCTGGAATTTTCCATTCAGTATTTTCAGACTGTGGTTGACTGGGTGCAACTGAAACCACAGAAACACCAGCTCAGCGGGGGTGACGGTGAGGTGTCCCTCAGGAATTCTGACTGCTCTATGGCTCCGGGGGCAGGTGCACTCGGAGAGGGCTGAGCTGGTGGTCCTCTGACCCCATGGCCTGGCCGGCTCCAGGGGCAGAAGAAAGGGCTGGGGCGGGGCGCTCTGTGCACTGCCATCCAGTGTGCCATCCAGTGTCCATCCAGTGTGCCATCCAGTGTCCATCCAGTGTGCCAACTCCGCTCGCAGCACCTGGATGGCATTTCTGAAAACCGGCTATAAAGTCAAAGGATGAAGATCTGACTCGGTTTAACCTGCACTGACGGGGGCCCCCAGGTCAGTGACCGGGAAGCAGAAGTGTCCAGAGAGAAGAGCAGAATGTCCCGCAGGAAAAGCACGTGCACTGCAACGTGAGTGACACGCTCATGCCTCACAGCGTGTCCGCGCTGCAGCAGGGCTCGGCCTGGGCAGCTGTGCAAGGAGCCCGTGCGGCAGTGACCGACAGGGGTCGTGAGACCAAGACGTGTCCGGCCATGGTGGTGACCCAGGGTCCTGCTGACCCAACTGCACAGCTTAGCTAGGGAAGAGGCCAGGGTCCAGTCCCGGCCTCTCCACCTGGAGAACACTCTCTCTGTCCCTCCCTCCCTGGTGGCTTTCTCTCTGGAGGGGGCAGAGGACCAGGAGCGGGGAAACCACAGCTCACACTGAACCATTCTCCTTCGCTTTCAGCAACTTGACTTTGGTCTGGTTCTCATGGACTTGCTCCGAGTTCCCCTGAGCCCCTCCGTCCGGATGCTGAAGATGCGAGCAGCCCCTGAGCCCGGCACTACCTTCGGGGTTTCCACAGACATCTCAGAGTCCGACTGCACAGCACCACAAAGGTGACGGTGTTTGTAAAAGAAACAGGACGCAATCACAGCCGAGGAAACGCCGAGGGCAGCTCTCCTGCACACCCCTCTTGGGCGGGAGGTTTTGACAACGTCCTGAAAACAGGTGGGTTAGGAGCATGCAGAGGGTTAACAGATCGGGGGGAGGAAAGAAAGTAAAAAGAGCAAAGGAAATTTAGTGCCACCGCCCCTCCCCCAGTGTCCCCCTCTTCTGGGGGCAGCACCTACACACTAAGGGAGCACGAAGCCCACGTCCCTGGTGGCGGCACCAGCCCTGTGACAGCTGCTCAGCCCTGAGGCATCTGCAAGGGTATGGACAGGCCCCGGCTTTGGGGAGCCCACTGGTGGGTGAATGACCACGGGCCACCCCTTGGGGCCCTTCCCTGTCACTGGGGTGGGCACGGCCGGTACTGGCACCCCCACCACAGATGCTCCGGGCTCTCATCTTGTGGGCCGATCACAAGCAGGCCAGGACCTTAGGGCCACTCCCCCTCCAGCTCTATCCCCCAGGGCGGGAGGGCTCAGTCTACCCAGGACAGGGCAACCCACCTGCCGCTCAGACAGAGGGCAGGGGAGGGAGGCAGGGTGCTGCTGTCGGAATCGTTTGAGGCACTTGGGTTTTTATGCGTGTTTTTTTAAATACACACATTAGGAAACAGACTTCAAAGGGACAATGTTTTTAGGTAGGCACAATCTGAACGGTTGATAACCAATGAACCGCGGATAAACCGGATAATGTCTCTCAAAAGTGAGGGACAGTGGACAGCTCGGCACACCCCACGTTGACGTCCTATCAGTTTCTGGGCTGTAGGATTTGTGTGTGTGTGTGTGTGTGTGTGTGTGTGTGATGATAGTAAGATACATCTAATATAAATTTTATCACTTGAGCCATTTTAAAGTACACAATTCAGAGGAATTAAGTGCACTCACATTGTTGTGGAAACATCATTACTGTCTAGAATATTCTAGAACCTTTTCATCGCCACAAGCGGGAATCCCCCACCTGCTCTGCAGTGCTTCCCCACCCCTCCCACCCCCGCCGGAAGCCCCCCGTCTTTCTGCCTGCATGCATTTGCCTGTTCTGAACATTTCACATAAGTGGGATCCTACAATATTTAGCCCTTTCCATCTGGCTTCTCAGCTTAGCACGGTACCTCCAAGGCTCACGTGCTGCCGCACCCATCAGTGCCGATACCTTTCTTCGGCTGAATTACGTTCCAGTGCGTGGAGAGACCACACCCCATTTGTCCATCCCTCAGCTGACGGACACCTGTGCCGTTTCCCTTCTAATCGCTGGCTGCTGTGAACAGTGTCGCCGTGAACACTGGTGCGTGGGTTTTTGCTTTAACATCTGTCCTCGATGTTTTGGGGTACACACCTAGCAGTGGGGTTGCTGGGTCTTCTTGGCTCTTAGAATTTTGGTAGCTGGAGGCCTACCAGAAACTCGGGCCATCATCGTACAGATGGGGAAGCTGAGGTCCAAAGAGGCCATGGCTCACCTAGGACCACATGGAGAACTGCAAGGCCGAGAGCAGAACGCTGTCCTCCACTCAACGCTGAACCTCAGCAGGGTCTTGCCGCGGCCCACGACCCCCTAGACGCAAGACGGCGGGTTCTGCCCAACAGATTCCCTTGGGAGCCTGGCCTGCCCCCTGCCGAGGCCACAGCCTTCTGCTTCTGTCTAATTAAAATTTCCTAAATTAGAAAAATACCACGTCAGACAGGCTTACTAAGGAAATAATCACGTGTGATTTATTCCGGAAGTAGGGACTTAAATTAATTGCAAAATCCATTGTAGAGAGTCGCCCTGATCCTATATGCTCACAGACGTGCAAAGCCTCTCAGAATTAATTCATTATGGTTCCGCATTGTGAGGAGCCAGGCAGGAGAATGCCCGGCGGGCGCCCGGGGGCCGGCGACACGTGCCAGCTTCCCCCTGACTCCCGGCTTTCCCTCTTCCTCTTTCTGGTCAGAAAAAGTCGAAGTGTGTAATTCACACGAAACAATACTTGCCGCAGCCCTCAGGGAACGGTGCGGGCAAGACGTCGGCCGTCGGGGAGGCTGGGTGGGACGGTCCCCACGCCGGCCGGCTTGGGAGGACCGCGCTCCGTCAGTCCTCCGTTAGGCCTAACGCATCATTGCCGTGCGGATCTCTGCGGTGTGAGCAGAAGGACGCCGCATGACAAGGACGATGGGGTCGTGTGGCCCCGCTCGGCAAGGACGGGGCTGGCTCTGCCCCGCTGCCCGGCCTGCTCTCCCCCTGGCAGTGCCTTCAGATGCCACGGGCCTTTCACAGCGGCACTGACTGTCAGGTCCCGCCTGTCGCTATCCATCCAGGGGAGGAAGTAAATGCAGAGTGGCCTCTTCCTTGCGTTAGCCCTGGCGAACTCCGCGCCGTGCGGGGCTCACGTGCAGACACTCCTCGGCACAACCAGACAGTGCCGCGGCCACCATGCGCTCCGAGGCCCGGCCGGCCTCCAGGGCTGGGGAAGGGGGACGGCTACTTGCAAACGGCCAGCAGCATCCTTCCTCTTGCTCCTCTCCCCTGCCATGGGACGACGGTCCCGCCAAGTCACACGGCACACGTGCCCCTCCCCCCAGCAGCCCAGGCCAGCCAGAGCCCCCGCCTGCAGGGTCCTCACCCCACACACAGCAGACCCAGCGACCCCAACCCCCGGCTCTGCAGCCTCCGCTTGCCCTGGCATCGGAAGCACCTGTGACTGTCACGGGCTCCTCGGAGGCAGGGCCCCTCTGGGACTTCTCTGATGCCCCTGCAAGGGCCGTGTGGACGCCTGGGAGCACAGAGGAGCGAAGGCTCCGTATGTAGGTCCTTGTAGGTCCTTGCCAAGTCGCCGGGGCCAGACACCCTCCCGCCTGCAGGGTGACTGCAGCAGCCTTGGGCCCTGGTGGACTTTTTATAAAGTGTTAGTTTTCTGGGAAAGCGGGCAGGGTGATTTTTCCAGCAAATCGCTGACTTCTATGTCTCTGAGGGCCGCCCGGGGGGGGGTGGCAGGTTGGGGGGGTCACCCCCACAGGCAGTGGTGATGGCGCCTGGAGGCTTTGTGCTCCCACTGAGGGTCCCCAATTCCCCCCACTGCCCCGACACCCCGTGAAACTCTTTATATGTCATCTGTCCTGCTCACGTCCTAATTTTCTCTTCTACTTCATCGTTCCCCCAAAAGTTAACTAACTCTTTCAAATGGCAAATTATAAATGATGGATTAACATGCGCAGAGTTGCCGGGGAGACCCAAGGAACTGAGACTGTTCAGCACTGAACTTACAAGAAACCATTCCTTTCCGAAATGCCATCAAACAGGAAAGGAGATGACTGTACCTGCAACAAGGACTGAAACGAGCGGAGAGATGAACGATTGTCTTTTGCTTGTCATTTCATTAAAAGAGGAATCTCTGGCCTCAAAAGAAGAACCTAAGAGGAAGTCCTCGGAACTGGCGATTATTTAACATCCAGCAAGATAACCTCAAGTTAATCCCACCCTTAAATTCCTGCTGCTTGAGGGGGGCCGGGCAGACACTTTATCACAGCTTAGCGATCACACAACAGGGACCTGCCGATGAGCTGTCTCTTGGTCCTGGCTCAGAGGACCATGAAACACAGCCCTGCACCCAGGCTCCGCCACAGCCCACACCCGGTCCCCGTGCAGGTTGGGGACAGCTGATGCAGGTCACTTTGCACGAGAGAAGCCAACAACAACAGGGCACGACGTCAGGATTCTCAGGGCACAGGTATCTGTTGGGGGCACTTCTGGTATCAATGAAATAATTGTTTCAGAAAAGGGTAGTGACAGCCGGCCAAGGAGAGGGCGTCAACCGAGCACCCCAGCAGGGGTGGGGGTGCGGGGGCACATCCCGAGCTGCAGGGAACTTCCGGAACGCCATTCTGTATTTATTCCCCCTGTGTGATCGATTGCGCCAGTGCAGGGAGATGGTGGTGGCCTTTTGGTTCGTCCTCTGTTACTTTTATGATGTGAAACCTCACGTGGACCTCAGTTAACCATTCTAAAAAGATGCTGTCTCGTCTAAAGAATAAATACACGCGTGCAGGCTGGACTGAGGGAGGGGGAGGGGAGAGCTGCTGGAGAAAAATGTTCACCAGACAGAAAAAACGCAAACGACCAAATCTTTCTCTCTTAGGTCCCTGCCGACCCCCGCACGGATGATCACAAAAGAGAGAAACCTCAGATGGCTGGGCACAGTCTTAGATTTTGAATAGTTAGAAACCAGTATCTATGCACAGTATGCAACTTGGGATTATTTGATTTCAGGAACATTAATCTTCGATGAAGATGCTATTAATATTAATCAATCAAAGCCAATTATGCGAACAGAGACAGGCGGATGTTCGATTTGAGAAAGAAAATGATGGCTTTTCCTCCCTCTTTCCCCCTTTCAATCTGTAGGTTTTTTTTAGATACTTCCCAAAGAAATGATTCTATGTTATTTATCAAGACAAAAGAATCTCCTTAACGACGAGTTTTAAAATTCATGCAAACTTTCCATAAGGGACCTGAGGAGTGTGGGTTTTGCACACTTGCAGGCTAGCCGGCCTCGTGCCTTGCTCTGCAGAGTTAAAGTCTGAGTTATGGAAGCAGCAGACAGGTGACAGGCACTTTCCCACCCTCGGGTCCAGACAGTCAAAGCAGGCAACTGGCTTCTGACTTCTGACCCCTCTGCACACCCTGCAAACAGAATCTATTTAAGGAACTCAGATGAGTGAAAGAAGTAAAATTTATTTCTAGACCTCGTGATTGAAAGACAATGCTGCCTGCTTGCAATTTCACTTACTGACTATTAAATCAAGACAGACAAAGAAACCCACCTCGGCAGCGGAGCCCGAGACTGTAAACCATCGGCCTGTGTTTTCTTTTAGGGAGTTTATTTGTTCTGCAAGCTGTCCCTCTCGGAGCACCCCCCGCCTCTGGAGCAGGCAAAGATCTCAGAAGGGGGCTACACGTACAGAGAACTTAACAGAAAGGCTAGTGTGATATTTCGTCTGCATAGCAATGGAGAAACAGCATTATCAATGAAAGTTCGAGTATTTTTTCTCCACGGGGAAGACAACAAAAGGGTCCCTAACACTCCCTAAGCGCAGCAAAAGGCTCGAAACCTGCCCTAGGTTTTCCTGCTCTGGGCTGCTCCGCCTGGCCCTCCAGAAGGGGCCTGGCCGAGACCACACCACAAACCTCAGCCAGGGGTGAGGTCTGATGTTTAGCCAGGATCGGATGGTTAACAAAAGTCAAGAGGTCTGCCACACGGCAGACCTGCACATCCAGAAACACAACGGCAGACTAGCCACCAGTCGAACAGCGAGAGGTGGGAATCCAGTGCCAGCCAACAGAACTAAATTTACCATTTCCTCCCAAAAGATGCTGGCGGCTATTTTTTTACCGGCATACTAACGGGAGCTAAAAAGACAGCAGTATTTTCCAGAATAATTGAACTTGGTCACTGAAAGCTCTTCGGGTTCCATCCTGTCTTTCACTGAAGTGAAAGGAAAATGCTGAACCAAGGAAAGGAGGGATTCGCCTAATCGTAAAGGTGCTGCTGCTCTTGGGATCTGAGAAGAAAAACGACAACTCTACACGAGCTTTCAGATCTTCCCCTGGTCACACGACAGAGGAAAACAATACTGACATAGGGAACAGCTCAGTGACAGCCTCAGCGGGCACTGGGCGCTCGGCTCACAAAACCGAGTCCCCGCTTACTCATGATCACGTGATCACGTTATTCTCGGGGAGCCCCGGATGAAATGATGCAGACACCTCAAGCATGTCAAACCCTGGGTACAAGATGACTCTATCTTATTCTAACCACCAAAAATTACCCTCATACTGTAATAAAGTTGCAGGCAGGCCTTTTCAGTTTCGGATCCAAGTCTCCTTTTGATGTGACAACCGTTAGTAATCACTGAGGAAACGTCCCGTCGTGCCTCAGTTTACAGCAGGGTGAAAACCACGTGGTAGATGCCACTGTCCTCATTTCAACATAGGCACAGATTAATCCAGCTAAACCTCATCCAAAGGCTTCCTACCGATCAAAAACACAAAACAGGTTTCTAAGACAAACACTAATTTAAAATGACCACAGCTGAGTTTAGGATTTGCTCTCTCTCCCTCTCTCACCCTATGCCCCTCCCCTCACTGTGTCTGGCTCCACATTCTAAAACTTCAATCTCTCTACTTCTTGGTGAATAATTTCTCTAAATCATTGGCTTTAGAATTGTGTATGTGTTTGATGAAAGAAAATATAAAATTAATATTTTAAAAAGCAATGTGGTATAGGTACCAGTTCAAGGTACACATTTGAAAAGTACTTTTATTAGTATAGGAATAAATGTATTTCTATTAAAATTTGTCTTGTTTCTCCTCTGGGATTTCTGGGACACTGCTCTTTCAGAATCACAAGGAACCAGTTCTACTTAATTACATATTGGAAATATATTACGATTCCTCATATTCTGAAGAAAAGTGCAACACAAATGGCATCAGGGGAAAAAAAAGTGTGGATTTTTGCTCAAAGCACATTTTTAGTCTATCACTCTGAAATAAAGCATAGTAATAATTTCTTGTGTAATTTGCTCATTTAAATATAGAGACGTAAAATTTTGTGGAATACCTTTTTTTACTTCAATTTTTAGATAATTATAGATTCCCATGAGACTGTAAGAAATACTATACAGAGAGTACCCTTATCCTCCTTGCTCATTTCCCCCCGTGAAGACAGCGTGCAAAACTATGTCACAACATCATAACCAGGAAGCTGGCCCTGGCACGGCCCCCAGACCCTACAGACTTCACCAGTCTTACGTGAGCTCATCTGTGTTCAGTTCCATGCAATTTTGTCACACGTGTGCAGACCCAGGTGACCACGTGCAATATCTTTTTAAAGAGTTTCTGTTTTTATTGTTTCATCTTGGCTCTCCTTTTGAAAACATCCACGTCTGCATCTCTTAGATTTCTGTTTCTTCTTTATGGCCTTTCCCGTTTCTTGGCTGCAGTAACTTATTCATCTCTTCTTTGAGTTTTAGTGCCTCGTTCGTGAACTCTTTGCTAGTGGAGAGACTGGTATTTGGTTTGCTTTCTGCTGCACGTTTCTCTTTTCCCAGGAAAAGACACAAACATAAACAGACATTCCAGCATGCATTTACAGGGTTCTTAAAGACACCAGTGAGAATAGATTAATATAAATACAAAGCTTGAAAACTGTCGTAAAAGTTCAGCCTTTAAAATTGGCTTATTAAAATATTTGTTTTTTTTTTAAGCCCAGATTTAAACTAAAGTTATGAGTTATAGTGTCTGCTCAGAAAGAGTTTACTTTATGTTTTTTTTTTCCAGGCAAAAGGATTCCAGCATGTGTGCTGTCTATCTAGAATATAGTGAAGTGAGGATGATGAAAGCACGATTCTTTCAGCTCGAGACCTGTCTGAAAAATAGTAGTTTCAGAAAACCTCGACGAAGAACTGTATCTCAAATAAAACCTTGAACAGCCGCGTGTGAAGTCCATCTCTGGCCGGACGGGTAGCAAGACTTCCTCCATGCAAAGCTCAGCGAGTACTGCTAATATTTAAGGGGACACTACCCACAGATCGAGTTCAAATCGCTGTATCAGATCTTACTGACGGGCATTTTATAACAAAACATTACTTATACTTCAGGTAGCTCAGCCTTACATTCTACTCCTTCCAACTAATCAAAAGCTTTACTGGGAGTCTGCATTTCTATTCTCCTCCACAAGGAATTAATTTTCTTTTGAGAACAGCCAGCACCCCGAATAGAGCTAGTTAGCAAACACTTTCAAGAACTAAACTTTCTGGAGGGAGCAAAAGGCTTACATGTATCAGATGGTGAAGGGGGGCATGCACTTTCTCCAAAGTAACTAAAAGTTCTCTAAAAGGAAAAAAAAAATCAGTTTGTTGAGTAAGGTAACCTGCTGAAAAATCTGTGCACACTTTGCAGAAGTTACAGAAGATGTTTTCTTTAACCACACAGCAGAGAACAGGGCAAACGTCGCTTAAGTAACGCTCCTACCTTCCCCCACTCTCCAAGCTAGGAGTCAGAACCTGCTCTGAAGGCTCAGGCATTTAATGAGAATACTTAAACCTTCTCCTGAGATTTTTTTGATTAGATGAATCCAGCTGACTGGCCAAAGACACATGATTAATTGTCTAATTGTGCTTTTAAATACCAGGCCGAAGAAGAACAAAGTCAGGATAAATATCAGCACTGCCGTACACCGCCATATGTCCTCATTTCCCTTTATGTCAGAGGACAATTTAGGTTTTTTGTTCTTGTTACTACTAGTCTAAACACAATTTTTCCATATACGTGAAAATATCTCTCATTAGACATTATAATCACAATTTACTGAGATGTCTATAAATTTTTTGCTTACACATATAATTCATGCTTCTTAGTGATAGTGCAAATAAATAACAAATGCCACTTAGCAACATTTGTAGGAAATCAGACCGATTGTGATCGTATTTATGCTCACAGGGACTAATGGATTAAAAATAAAAAGAATACAAATATGTTTGCCTAACATGCCTGGTAAATAAAAACAAGCGGTTCCCAGAATCGCTAGTGTATCAAAAACTTCCATATTTCCCTTTTCTTCTTATAGAGAGTATATATCCAAAGAAACTGACCTACCTGAACTATTCAGTAATATTCAGTTATATAAAAATAAATAGGCCCCATGTAGATCATTTGCTTTCCAACTGTGTTATCTATTATATTTTTAAGAATTTTTTTTCCACACAAGCTCTTAACAGTTTTCATTTACTTATTACAAATACTGCATTTTTATTTTTATATAATTTTTAATTGTGGTCTGTGGCCAATTCTCTGAGTCCTAAGAAGTGCCATTATCTTTATATGAATTTTAAATGTTCCCACTAAATTCCTGCATCAGAGTAATTCTCCTGGTATTTGTGCTCAATAATTTTCTGGAGGGCAGTCTTAGCGCTAATTCTGTTGACATTTTCCTTAAACAAAGCTGTATGTGTGTGTTTTGAAAAGATGACATGCCTCATCTGTTTGTTCTTATTTCAGATGTAAACCATGCAGCCCGTGGATCGTATAGAGGGTAAATGGAGTAACTAATGGAAGCTCATAATTTAGGCACAAAAACCAGAATTAATGTATTGTCCACCGCGGCGTGCAGGGCGCAGCCAACCCAAACTTTCTTTCCTAGAGAAATACGTGACCGAGACGTTTCCCATCTGTTTTTGACAGAGACGGGGGAAGATTCCCACAATTTATTCTCTACTCAAAATTACTTTTAAAAAACTATAAAACGGTCATTATCTTAGGCTATTTCATCGAAAGAGTTTTCAGTGACACCGAAATAAAAGCTAAGAAAACAAGGACGCAAAGCCGACTTGCGCTAGGTCAGCCTTTCGTGGCGGGAGCAACAGGATTCGCAGATGCTACAGAACCACGTAAAAAAGAAATGGGTACGCTTGGGAGGACGGGTGGCCGAACGCTCCGGATTAATCTAAATTCCTTCTGGGTGAACTGGAGACTTCTGCAAAAACACGGCGGCGAGGCGAGCGAGAACCTGAAGCATGCTGGAGAGGAAGGTGTTTAGCCGCCCGCCGGGGGGAAGGGTCCTGCGCCCTCCGTTACCGGCGCGTGGAGAGGGGGTCGCCCCGCAGAGCCCTCAGGAAGGGACGGCGCCGGGCGGCTGGAGCTCATCTAGAGGGACTCGGGAGGCGTCCGGTGCAAAGGAGCCGGTGCAGGACGCCCTGATCGCTCTTCCAGAGGAAACCAGGACTTCCAGCGAGCGCTCCTGGCAGCTGAGTCCCCCGCGCCCGCTCCCCGCGCAGGGCCCGCGCGCACCGCCTCCCTTCGCCCCAGACCGGTTTCCCAGCCTGGCCCCTCGCGCTCCCCTGCAGGGCTGGCCGCGGGGCGCAGAGCAGGCCCCTCTCAGGCACTCCAGGTTCAAGGATGGGACCTAAGGGTCCCGCTCCTAGGTCAGCTCCATGTGCCTGCGGGCAGCTGCCTGCCCCCAGCCCCGGCGCTCTGGTCCCTGCGCCCTCCGCACGGGGCCGTTTCCGGAGCTCCCACAAGCGCCAGGCAGGGTCCTTCTGCCCTCCCCCGGCAAACCTGTGCGCCATCAGCAGGCACCTCTACGCCCCCGGGCCGGCCAGGAGCCGACTGCAGGGCGCCCGGGGCGCCGGCCAGGACTCCCCGCGTGAGCAGCCGTGGAGAGCTCGTGTCCGCCGACCAACGCGCTCTGCGGCTCCCCGGGGAGAGGGCCGAGCCACAGTCGCAGCCCGAGCGGGCTGCGGCAGCTTCGCCGGCGGCCTCCGCTACGAGGGACGCAAAGGAGAGCGGGTCCCCACCTCCCAACGCCCGGCCGGCCCCAGAAGATTTTTTCCTGATGCCTACTCCCCACCACAGTCACCAAGAGATACCCCCATACCGCCAGGAATGGAAAATGCGACCTTTTGTCTAAGAAGTGCCTTTGGACCCTGCTGGGGGTTGCCGTCCGCGGGTTCCCACCTGACACCGCGCACAGAAGCCTGAAAAAGTCCTCAGGGCGCCCCGAACACGGGAGCTTCCCGCCCGGCCCCCGCCCGGCCCCCGCCCGTTGCCCGGAGGAAAGTGCGCCCCATCTGCGGCGCCACGGCCCGCGGGGCTCCACGCCCAGAGGTGCGCAGGCCCGGCCGCCCCACCCCGCGCCGCAGGGCGCCCGCCGCGCAGCACCTACCCTGGCGCGCAGGTCCGGAGGGCGGCGCGGCGCTAGTGGGAGGCGGACATGGACCACGCGCCTTCCATGCGCCACACGGAGAAGGCGTAGCTGAGGCGCTCGTGGGCCACGTAGCTGCAGCTGGTCATCTTACTGTCCATCTCGTCGCTCTGCAGGACCTGGTAGAGGAAGTCAATGTACCTGGCGGCCAGCTTGAGCGTCTGGATCTTGCTGAGCTTGTCCGAGGGCAGCGTGGGGATGATCTTGCGCAGCGCGGCGAAGGCCTCGTTGAGCGACTGCGTGCGCTGGCGCTCGCGCACGTTGGCCAGGATGCGCTGGCTCTGCAGCTCCTCGAAGGACTGCGCGCTGGGGCTGCCCTTCTTGCCGCGCTTGCCCGGGGTCGGGCTGCCATCTTCGCTCGACTTCTTGCTGTAGCGCCGCTTCCGGCCGAAGCGCTTGGGCTGCCGCTCGAGCTCCTCCTCGCTGGTGCCCAGGCTGTCCACGGGGGACACGGGCGAGCTGGAGCCCTCCTCCATGGCGCCCGCCCGCCCGGCGCGCGTGGGGCCGGGGCGCCGGGGCGCCGAGCGCGGCGCTGGCCGAGCCCGCGGTCGCCGAGCACACGCGCCCGGGGCTGCTTGAAAGGCTCTGATTTCAAGGCCGGCTTGTGCAAAACCGAGGTCTCCGGGAGAGGAAGTTATTCTAACTTTTTTGGAAACTCTAGCCGGGCTGGGTTGCTAAATAGTTGTCAGGAGGGAGGGCGGCGTTCTGATTGGCCGCGGTGGCCGGGGGCAGGACAAGTTCTGGGGCCTTCGCCGGCCGCCCCCGCCCCCGGCGCGGCACTTTCAGTTTTGCCTGCCCCTTCGGCCAGGGCCACGGTGGGCACCCCGGAGGCCCAGGCCTCGCCCGCCGCCTGCGCCCCCAGCCGGAGCGCTGGCCACTCCCGGGCCGTCGCGAGCCCCCAGCCGGCCCGAGCCCGTCTTTGTCTGCACCTTAACGGGGAGATTGGGCCCCGCCCGGCCGCGAGGTCTCTCCCTGGGAGCGAGGGGCGCGAGAGGCGAGGCCGATCCCAGATGCGCTCCCCGGAGATGAGGGCGCATACGGTTGCCTCCTGGCGCACCCGGACCCCTGAGTGCCTAGGCCGCGCCTGCGCGCGCATCAGGGCTAGTCCGTGCCGCGGTCCGCAAGCTCCGGCCTTGGGTGCGGGGAGCTGCGCGGAGAGCGCTCCCGGCGCCCCAACCGCGGGCATGTGGACGCTCGGGGGGCCTTGAAGACGCCGGTCCCCACGGACGCGCCACCGAGATCCGCGGAGGTGCCGCCCGCTCGGGCCAGTCTAGGTGTCGGGGACCGTGTCTCAACCCGACTTCCTGGGGAGCCCCGGCACCGACGCCCCTCCGGAACCTTCCTGTTAAGTGCTTTAAAACTTAAGCGCCACAGCCAGCGAGCCTCTGCGGGAGCGCCCGGTGCCCGCGCGCCCTCCTGCCCAGCCCGCCTTGACCCGCCCCAGCCTCTGCGCTCCCCTCCGCTCCGCGAGTCAGCAGTGGATGGAGGGGACTGCGCGGGGCTGCCCGGGGCCCGGCCTCCGCTGCACTGGTCGCCCGCGGGCAGCTCCGGTCCGGAGGGTGGCTGGGGCGCGGGGCGCGGGCCGGCCTCGGTGGGCAGCACGGGGGACCCCAGCCCCGCGCCATCTGGATGCCGAGCGCGAGCGCGTTTGAAGTGGTTCGGGGCTCTTTGTTCGCCAGGCTGCTCTGGCTCCGGGCCTGGAGGTGGTTTACGGCTTTGATGCCTTTGAACCTATTCCCAGGTGACCAGCCTCAATTAGGCCGGGGCCTGAGCCGGCTGTCAGGCGAGCCGCCTGATTCGAGGGCAGGCTGGGCTCTGTTGTTGAAGTTGAACCCGGCCAGGGAGCGCTCGGCCTCCGCTGATCCGTGGCCTGCCGGGCGGGCCGCGAGGTGGGGCCCGCGGGCCGCGACCACAGCGCTGGGAAACCCGTGGGCCGCCGTGCACCGGCCGTTAGCACCGGTCTCCGAGGACCCCGGTTCTGGCCGCTCTCGGGGACGTTTTCCCCAGCAGTCCATCAGGGAAGGCAGAGCACTGTGAAGACCAGGCCCTTCCACGCGCGTGACCAAGCTTCTTGGCGACCCGCAGGGTGCACAGTCCCAGGACCACAGGCTCCAGAGTCCCTGCGCCCAGCCCGCGGTGCCTGACCGCCCGGGAAGGCCCAGGGCTTATCCCGCGCAGCAAAATAGCTTTCCATATACCTTTGTTTACAATTCCCTCCAAAATGTAAGGAATTAAAAAAAGAGCAGCCAGGTCCCCAGCTGTCCTGTCTGCCCTGGGGCCTTCCTGCTCCTGGAGCTAGGCCCCCCCTGTCTTCCCGGCAGCAGCAGCAGCCCAGCCATTTGCTGCTCTTTACCAATGCTGAGGGTTGCTCAGGCTGGGGAGCCCAGGGACCCAGGTCCCCATTTCCAGCCAGGCTTACATGAGCCGGGGGCATCTCCCCTTCCCAAACCTGGAGGGCAGGAGTCTGCCTTGCAGGCCGATTAAGCCCTGTGTGTGGCTGTGTCATTCTCTTGTCGTTTCTCTCTGTTTCTGTCTCTCTGTCCGACTCTATCATATTCATCCTCTCTCTCCCTCTCTCTCTCCCTGGCCTCCACCCCTTCACAGTTTAGTCTGAAAGGAAAACAGCTCAGCTGAGCAGTCTGGTTAGGTCCTGAGCCGCCCAGGGCCCAGGGGTGCCCCCCAGGGTGGGGAGCTCTCACTCGGGCTCAGGCTCACTTTTGCTGGGGAGGTGGGCACAGAGGATTTTACCAGAGACCCCAGTGGACACTTTGTGACGAGGTAATTGCTTGAGGAAAACCAGTGTTGGCAGAACTTGGAATGCCCTTCTTAAGCTCCATTGTCAGCTTCTCAGAGTCATTACCTGGGCAGTGACCCACTTTCATGGGATAAAATAAGGCACAGTGACCTGATGTTTACCAGCATTTCTGATGTCACCTGCAGGCTGGGGGGGGAGTGATGATCCCTGTTTTTCACTTTTTGGGGGGAAGAGGGAGGGAGAGGGGAAATTGGCTGAATTGGACCCCACATGAAAAAGTAATCAATTTAGGAAATCATACTTGGGTTAGTTTGAGTTTTGATGTAGTTTGAGTTTGATGTAGTTTGAATTTTTTCTTTTAAAACTCAAGTCAGTGATAAGGCTAATAAAACCAGCTTATTGATGGCATACATGACAAAATGTACTTGTGTGTGAATGTCCGTTGCAGGACCACCCAGGCTCACTCCAACCTGTGTTAAATGCCATGCAATAAGGATTCATGGACGTTATTGGTTATGGAAAATCATGTCGATGCCTCTTTTCATGTATGTAAAAAACGTGCTTTGTTTCATGTGACTTTGCTTAAAAAAAAATGGCCTGGTGTTCTGAAAGATTCTTCTCTTGCATGTTTCCCTAGGGGCAGCAAGTAAGAGGAGCTGATAGGCTTTCACAGCCAATTTGACGGCTGTTAGCTTGGCGCTGATCTTGCTGCAGTACAACATGACTCTGCTGGGATTGTCACCCGGGGACACTCTTCCATAACAGGGCACGGCTATGCAGTCCCTGGGCTTTATTGGCATAATAAAGTGTGTACTTGCTTAGATCTGAAAAAATGTTGACAAGCCCTCAGAAGCTATATAAAACAACAAATGTACACATGCAATTGCCATCGCTGCTACCCTGTGTCCAAACAGCTGCACAGGTGAGGCCAGCGCAGGTGAGGCCACCTGTGCTACCCAGCAGACCCTGCTGTGGTTTAACTCTATGAAGGTCTTGATGGAGCTCAGAGACAGAAAACCGGTATTTAAAAAGGCTCCAGCACACAGACCATGATGCTTTGGGGGGTTATCTCCACTTGAATTTAGTGAACTAAAGCTTAAGCAGATGAGCAAAGCAGCCCGTATTTGTGTGACAGAATCAATCACATTAACGAATCAATGACATGTATCAAGAGCTTCTGCGCTGCTAATAGGAGTGGTGGCCCTGACCCTAGCCTTACACTGACGCGGCACGCCCCTGGCGCTGTCTATCAAAATAGTGTCGGTGCCTCGATTCTGAGTTATTCTTTCTTAGATGTAGATTGCAGTGAATGTGACCCATTATTTTCAGAATTCACAAATCTCACCGGTAGGCTCTTGAAAATTATCCGGCATAGTTATGACATTTATGTGTAAGTTGTAGGGGCCTTTGGCCTCACTTTGCTGAATGTCAGAAACACCTTGTCACAGGAAAAAGGCTGCTCTTGGACCATAGATGGTTGGCTTTATTTTGAGCAGTGACAACACCCTGTCCCACTAGGATTTCGGTCACCCAGCCCGATGGCCAGTGTGACATCACAGCTGGAAGGGAGGGTAACTGAAAAGGCATTTTTTCCAGTCTTGAAACACAGTGGTTAAGATGCTTCTCAAATCCCGTAGTGAAATACGATTATTCCTGGTGACGGGATTCAGAACACCTTCTGGGCATCAAGTCCAAGAGCCAGTCGTCTGCCTACATCACAGCAGCGGCTCCAGCGGTGGGCAGCTGCACGTGCGAAGGCTGGGACCTCGAGCCCAAGGCCACGTCATGTACAGGCAAGGATCCGCTTTATAAAGTCCCACTGCTGTCGGGATGTAAAGTAGCACAGCCACTATGGAAAGCAGCATGAGGCTTCCTCAAAAACCTGCAAGTAGCCGGCGCGGTGGCTCCCGCCTGTAATCCAAGTACTCTGGGAGGCCGAGGCGGGCGGATTGCTCAAGGTCAGGAGTTCAAAATCAGCCTGAGCGAGACCCCGTCTCTACCAAAAAAAGAAAGAAATTAACTGACCAACTAAAAATATATATACAAAAAATTAGCCGGGTATGGTGGCACATGCCTGTAGTCCCAGCTACTTGGGAGGCTGAGGCAGGAGGATCGCTTGAGCCCAGGAGATTGAGGTTGCTGTGAGCTAGGCTAGCCTGGTCAACAAAGTGAGACTCTGTCTCAAACAACAACAACAACAACAAAAAAAAACCCTGCAAGTAGAACAACCATGTGACCCAGCAATCCCACTGCCGGGTGTATTTCCAAAGAAAAGGAAACCAATATATCCAAGATATATCTGCACTACAGTGTTTACTGCAGCACTGTTCACGGCAGCCAAGATACAGAATCAACCTACTCGGACGACTGGATAAAGAGAATGTGTTATACACACGGCGGAATATTATTCAGCCTTAAAGAAGAAAGAAAGCCCACCATCTGCAGCACCATGGATGGACCAGGAGGTCGTTATGTTGAATTGAAATAAACCAGGCACGGAAAGATGAATGTTGCATGTTCCCCTCACGTGCGGGAGCTAAAATCCTGGCTGTCAGGTGGCCTGGATAGACTAGCTGTTCCCGGAGCCAGGAAAGGCAGGGAGGAGGGGGCGGAGAGAGGTTGGTTAAAGGTACAAAATACAGTCACATGGAAGGGGTAAGTTCTAGTATTCGAAATTACAGTAGGGAAATTGTAGTTAAAATAATTTATTGTACATTTCGATACAGCTGGAACAGAAGGTTTATGATGTCTCCAGCACAAGGAAAAGATAAACGTTTGACGTGATGGAAATCCCACTCACGCTGGTCTGATCATTACATGTTAGGGGCTGGTATCAAAATATCACATGTCCCCCAAAATACATACAACTAGTATATCAATTTAAAAAAAGAAAAAGAAAAATGACGTAGAGTCTAATCAATATAAAAAAATAATTTTAAAAATCCCCTTGAAAAATTCCCTCTTGAAAAATCACTCAGTAGAGCACACGGCATGGCTACATTGTAGCAGCTCTCCCTGGCGCCCCGTGCTGCAGCGGCGAAGTTTAATAGCATCATTCCCCGGCAGCCCCTTCCTCCCTGTGCGTGGCTAGGGGGCCGGGGTCCATCTGTCTTCTACTCTGGATTCCTGCCTGAAGCCCAGCAGATGAGAAGGTGGGCGCGCCCCTCCTCAGGCCCCTGCAGCCCTGGTCCTTGAGACGCACTCCCGGGTATGCGGAGGGGAGACGGGTGCACACTCTGCACGCCACTGCTCAGCCCAGGGGGGAGTTAGTTGGCTTTCTTGGCAGCACAGTGTCCAGTCCCTGGACGTCTGGAGGCACAACCTGGGCATCCTTTTCTGGGGAGAGCACAGCAGGAATGGCGGGTCTTGCGGGCTAGAGGCAGCAGTGGTGGCAGCAGCCCCCCTGATTGCGGGTGGTTCCGGCATCACTGTTTTCCTGATGGGAAGAGGCAGCGGCTCGGGTCTCACAGTACAGTTTGGAAGTCAGTCTCGAAAGCTCTACCTAGAGCCTGTCTACTCAGCTCCACAAATGATCCCATGGTAGCCTCTGATGAGTCATTTCTTGCTTGACCGGGCCAGTACGGGTCCTGTTCTCTCTGGTGCTGTGGACCGCAGTCCCTGATAGGAGTCCCTGGTGCTGGTCCATGACCTGCTAGGAACCAGGCCGCACGGCAGGAGGTGAGCAGCGATGAAGCTTCAGCTAGCAGCGGCTCCCCGTCGCTCACATCCCCGCCCGAGCTCCGCCCCCGTCAGATCAGTGACGCCATTGGATTCCCACAGGAGCGCGGACCCTACTGTAAACTGCTCGTGGAGGGATCCAGGTTGTGGCTCCTTATGAGAATCTAACGCCTGGTGCTCTGAGGGGGAGCTGAGGTGGTGATGCCAGCGCTGGGGAGCGGGTGCAGATACAGATTGTCACTAGCACAGAGGTTTCCCTGCACAATAAATGAAATGCACTTGAATCACCCCAAAGCCAACCCCTTCAACCCTGGGCTGTGGAAAATTGTCTTCCTTGAAACCGGTCCCTCGTGCCAGAAAGGTTGGGGGCGGCTGCTCTAATGGACTCCTGGCGGGGACCCCCACACTGCTGGGCTGTGGTCTGGAAAGTGGACGCCGGGGTGCCCACCCCCTTGAGTTCCCGACGTCACTGACATCCGCTCCCAGCGTGGGTCTGGCGTTGGCCTTCGGCGCAGGCTTGCAAATGCCTTTGAGATCTAATCAAAGTTGTTCTTGCAACAGACTCTTATGGGTTTTTTTTTTTTTTCTAACTTGGAATATATACCAAATTTCAATTTAAAAATAACAATGGAAAGATGAAACAAGACATAAATAGAATGGCAGAGGATGGGATGTAGGGGCTGGGATGGAAGCCAGGCTCTTGTGAATAAACTTTGTTTTTGTAGGTTTGACTTTGGAACCATGTACATGTTTTACATAATTATATAAAAAAAAAGAAATCAAAATGAAAGAAATGGAAATCCCTAAAGAGTTAAGAGCAAAATCAAACAAACGTACCTTATCAAATTTGTATCTCATTGAAGACCTGACCATGCCAACATGACTGATTGAAGGTAGCTTTAAACACCACAGTTTGACTTCCATCCCAGCGAGATATGCCCCAAAGGCAAACGGAATTGCAAAAAAAAAAAAAAAGGCTTAAACCTTTCAAACCTTTCAGTATTCATATTTCTAGTAATAAAATTGCCATTGTTGTTCCAAAACTATACTGTAAGCTAAACCAAATGAGCAATTATGTTCACGTCTCTGGGAATCAAGAGATACGAATGTAAAACAAAAGACGTTAAATGAAACCACATAATTCTAACTCCGTTGGAAATAGCAGTTACGGACCCAGGAGGTATTTCCTGGCCCTGATGACTGAAAAAACCCTGGGAACATTGAGCCACCCAGTGGCAGTGAGCACTGCTGGTGTCCGACTTTGGTCTCTCTTTGAAGACATGGTTGACTTAAGGTCGGGGTAAGACATCAACAAGAGAAGCCTGAGCCATCTCATCGTACTGGTGACCACTGGGGTCAGTCACGAGGACTCAGGAAGGGACCTAAAGATGTCTCCACATTTTAAGGCAATAAGAGGATGACTGCAATGCCTGGGAACATATCAAATATGACAAAAAACAAAACAAACAAACAAACAAACCCATGAGCTCACAATGTTAATCAAATAGAAACTTAACTGGCCTCCTTTGCCCCGTGCTGGGGAATTGACCCATGAGTCCAGGAACTGGTCAGTAAGGACAGGGAATCGAGCCTGTAACCAGCTCTTCTGACCAGGTGATGCCCCAGAGTAATGCAAGCGTTGGTGAGGAAATGTCCCCTGCAGAAGTGTCCCAGCTAATGGAGGCGGGTGGAACAGTAGGTATTAACAGAATTGCAGCAAACGCAGGATCAGCTATGGAGTTTGGATTGCCTTCTGGAGGCATCTGGAAGCAAAGGAGAGTTCTAAGCTGGCAGCCAGCCAGGAGGCCAGCCCAGCGCCCAGCCAGCCTGGTGCCCAGCGGCCAAGGTCAGCAGTGGGGGCGGGGAGGACACAGGAGGGAGCAGAGGGGAGTCAAGAGGAGAAGCCGGATTCAACTTCTCTTAGCTGGACTGAGTCCCCTGGAGGTTGTCTTGGGGCTAACTAGCAAGGTCACCGTACCCACCACCTCCTGCTGCCTGCCATTGTTTTCACTTTTAGATACACTAGTCAAGAATGGGAAGGCATGCAGTTTAAATGCTTGTTTATCCTAGAAGACATTTAGCAAAACAAAGCCAGGGCCCCAGGCTTCAGGAAGAGCAGAGATACAGCAGTAGGAGGAGTCTGGGTTCTGTCTTCTGTCATTGGCTAGAAGACGATGTTGGGTTAGTCCCTTCCCTGCCACTGGCCTCAGTTTCCCCTCTGTGAAGTGAACCCTATGGCTCCCTCAATATGACGCCCCCTCAGCTCTGTTTTCAGAAACAGAAATCCCTGCTTGGGGACTTGAGTGTCACATCACACTTGGATGCTTGGTGACACTGTAGCAAGAGCCAGGACTGCAGGAGACGTGGGGGGGGGGGTGGCTGGGGGTGGTGACTTTCTTTGCTCTGCCTCAATCTGGCGCAGGGGCCCCTGTGGTGACCACACATGCCCAGTCCCTCGTAAAGCCCCTGCCCTGTGGTGGCCTGGTCATAAACCTTCCTGAAAAGGTCATGCGAATTGATCACCCCCCCAATACTTGATAATTAGAAATTATGGTCTCTCTTCCCCATGACACTTCTGAGCTTTAGCAGATCTTAAATTAAAACAGTATTTGTGTTTCAAAAATGCTCTTCAGCAAACTTTAAACTCATGAGTTGAAAATTTCACTTAAAAAGTCCTGAACACTTACCTAAATAAACACTCAGGTCTGACCTAACGTGTATTAAGCAGTAAACTTGGGATTGGACTTGTGTGTTACAACCGATTACATCTTGAATATAAAAACACGTCAAAGAACTCCTGGGGGGGCACTTCTGGGTGCATGGCAAATTTCTCTTTTATAGAGGTCAGCAGGCTACAGGCCTGTCCCAAGTGACCAGGAGAGAGAGCAACGGGACGTCCCCGTTCAGAGAAGAAAGAGAGAAAAAGTGTGTGTGTGAGTGTGTGTGTATGAGAGTGTGTGTGTGTGGGTGTGTGAGTGTGTGTGAGTGTGTGTGTGAGTGTGTGTGTGTGTGTGTGAGTGTGTGTGAGTGTGTGTGTGTGCAGGGACGTGGGACCATGTGTCACTTGTCCAGGCTATCCATCTTAAAAAGAGTTGTCTTCGTTTTTTTATATTTTTTCTTTTTTTTTTAGCGTATTATGGGGGTACAAGTGTTAAGGTTACATATATTGCCCGTGCCCCCCTCCTCCCTCAAGTAAGAGCTTCAAGCGTGTCCATCCCCCAAACGTTGCACATCTTACTCGACTCCATCTCCCTCCCTCATTTCCCGATCTGCCTGCAGGGAAGACGCAGGACTCCCAACCCGGGAGCCCCGGCTCCCCTCACTGACCAAGGTGGCCGCGCTGGGTTTCCTGGATCTCCCGGGGCCACGGGGCCTGCCCACGCCGGGCTTCTCTGTCCTTTTCCGTCTCTCCTCTCCCTCTCCTGCTGGCTTCTCCTTCCTCCTCCTCTTTGAAAGGCCTCTCACCCACTGCCTGAGGAGCTGCTGTCCCAACGCTGGGAATAAAGTGAAACCGAGTTTATTTCTTTAACACAGACTCTCCCCCACCCCATCAGGGAAAAGTCACGCGCACAAGTGTCAGAGGACGAGAGTGTCGCCTGTCTCCCTGGGCCTCCCGGGACGCGCGAAGTGCGTTCCGTCTAAGGGGCTGCGAGGCGGGGACACGCCGAGAGCTCGCCGCCCAAGGCCACCCAGACTGCGCAGCGCTCGCCGCCGCGATCCATCCGGCTGGTGGATTTCCCCGGAGAAGTGTTAAGGTTCGAAATTTGAAAAGAAGAAAATGTTTGCATGAAATTTTCATTCTTAAAAAATTATTTGTGTAAGGAATCTGGAATATGGTACTTCTAGGAAGACTCCAGCAGCAGCACTTTGGCATGTAATCAATAACAGTGCAAGTAGCGGAGACTCTCAAGTAACTGGGTATGTTCTTTATGTTCAAATTAAGGAAAGCGGTCACCTGAAGAAGAGGAAGGTGTTCGGGAAGGACAAGGAGCTGAGAACACCTATCAAAAAACAAGCGGCCTTGTGAGCGCTCGCTGCTGCCATCAGTGGGAGATTGACTCAGTTTCCCCCACGTCCACATCTTCCTCCATGTCTTCAGACGCCGGGAGGCCCTCGGCGGCGGGCCCGTTTTCACGTCCCTCACACCGAAGCGGGAGGGCAGACCCGCGCAGGGCGTGGAGCGAAGAACTGGGTCTCGCGCGACTTTGTTTTTTAATCAGCCACTTTTAAAAGGCATGCTTTACATGCGATGGAATTCATCAGCTCTAAGTTTAAAGTCTGGTGCATTTTGACACATGGGGAGCCATCTCCACAGGGGAGGACGTTTCCTTCACCCCAGAAGGTTGTTTTGCCTCCCCGGCCCTGGCCGCTGGCGCCCGCCCCTCTAATTTCTGCTGCCGTTCCGCTTTTTCCTGACTGCCTTAAAAATGGAATCGTACAGGACACACCTTCTGTGTCTGCCTCCTCGCACTCGGGACCGAGCTTGTGGGACGCAGTCACACTGCTGCACGCCCCTAGCTCGTGTCTTTCCGGGGCTGGGCTGTCCACTGCGGGCACCCGCCACCGTTTGCTTGTCCGTTCATCGGCTGACGGTCACTCGAGTGTTCCCAATTTCCGGCGATTTTGAATAAAGCTGCATTTAGGTGTAGACATTTGACAGGTCCACACAAAGACCTAAGTGATGAGAGGTGCACGTCTCTCTCAGACACGCATTGTCCCCTCTGGTCTCTCTCGGACTGGGGTCCCTGGGTCCCAAGCAAGTGTGTGCTCAACTCCAGAAGAAACTGCCCGGCTGCGGATCTTCCAAAACGCCTGGACCGTTTTGCATTCCCACCAGCTCAGCGCCAGATGGCTATAATGGCTACGACAAATAAAAAGCAAAACCCAGGAAATAACAGCTTTTGGCGAGCATGTGCAGAAATCGGGACCGCCAGCACCGTGATGGGAATGTCGCGTGGCACACGCAGCTGCCGTGGGTGGCCGTTCCGCGGTTCCGCCATAATTTAGATACAGGGTGGCCGTGTGACCAGCAGTTCTGCTCCTGGGTATGCACCAGAAGGAATTCATGAAAAAACATCAGAAGAACTCAATTTGAGGGTCATTCTTTAAAAGGAGTGACCAGTACTTGCCCAAAGTGCCAGAGTCATGAAAGACAAAGAGAGACTGAAGAACCGCTAACAGCTTAGAGGATACCTGACAGCTAAATGCAGTGTGGTATCCAGGAGTAGATTCCCGACCAGAAAAAAGGAAATTAGCTGGAAAATAACCAATATTCGACGTCCAATTCCTGGCGTCCACCAGTGCTCTTCCTGGCGATGCAGCTTTGATCACTAGTTAAGCATCTGCTCAGTTTCTCCACGTAAAGTTACTCCTATCCCTTCAGCAAGGAAACTACTAACTACAGATTAGTAAGGCTCCTGTCGGGGGATACTTTGAGACTAGGCAAATATTCTGTTTTTCATCCTATTTTCACTCAATAATTTTAGCATCCACTCATGGTTCTTGCCTACAACTTTCATTGAGGTGTTTGCCAGTAGTGATTTTCTATTTGCATTCTTTCTTCGAACGTCTATTGGAATTCTACTGTGAGGACCAAGAGTTTCTCCTCCATTTACTTATTCAATTGTTTATCTCAGTATTGATTCAGGGATGTTTATTTCACAGTATGGGTTATAATCTAATATTGTCATTATTTATTCTGTTGCTCTAATTGTCCCGATTCTGGTCATTGTGGTCACTTTCAGTTGGCTCCTGAGTCCTTTTGGTATTCCCCCATCATTTTTCCAGCACTTTTCTCTTTGGAGTTATAAGAATTACAGTAATACAACATATTTTCATGTACTTACTTGCCATTTATTCATTTTATTTTATTTTTTGGCGAAGTGTGTGCTCAAATATTAGCCCCAGTTTTTATTGGGTCATTTATCTCTTCATTATTGAATTGTAAGAATTCTTTATAAATTCTGGACACGTGTCTTTTATTTAATGTGTATTTTGAAAACACTTTCCCTCACGGTTCACATTTCAAATTTTCAACAGTGTCTCTCAAAGAGTTAAACTTTCCAATTTTGATAGAGTCAAATACATCACTTTTACTGTTATGGTTGGTATTTTTTACATTATATCTAAGAAATCTTTGCCTAACTCAATATCAAAAATAGCTTTTATCTATTTCCTTTCAGAATTGTAATTGCTTCTGATCTTTTGTTTAGGTGTGTGATTCATTTCTAGCTAATTTTTGCATATAGTGTAGAGTAATAGTTGAGGTTGTACATATTGATATTCAATTGTCCAAGTGCTATTCATTGAAAATAATATTATTTCCCAATTGATTTTTTGTGCAAATTTGTCAAAAATCAATTGACCATATATACGTAAGACTTTCTGGGATATCTATTCTGTCCCATTAATATATGTCTGTGCTCACATTAACAAAACACTGCCTAGATTTCCATAGTTTCATCATATGTCTTGAGGTAAATTAGTAGGAATCCTTAAGTTTGCTCTTCTTTTTTTAAAAATGTTTTGACTGTTCTAGGTCCTCTGCATTCCTATGTAGATTTTAGAATCTTAATTTCCCACAAAAAATGTCTGCTGGTGTTCTGATTGTTATTGCCTCGAATCTACGGATCAGTTCAGGGAGAATTGAGATCTTCATAACATTGAGTCTTAAAACCCATGAACTCAGTGTATCTGCATTTATTTAGGTTTATTTCTTTCATCAATGTTTTGTAATTTTGAGCATATACATCCTGAACATATATTGTCAGATTTAGATCTAAGTATTTATTTATTTATTTGGTTTTTGTTTGTTTGTTTGGTGCGATCCAAAGATAGCATTCCATTGCCTGTTGGCTTATAAAATTTCTAACAAGAAATCTGGTCTAACACTTATTTTTGATCTTCTGTATGCAAGTGTGTATTTTTCTACAATTTTAAAAAAGATCTTATCTTTACCTTGAATATATTTGCTCTATAATATGTCTAGGTGTTTTATTATTATTATTATTATTTATTGTTATTATTATTATTTTGGTCTTGCTCTAGGTACTCTAGGGATTTTTGATCTTCAGGGGTTTTGTTTTATTTTGTTTTTCTTTAATTTTGGTAGATTATCAACTACTGTCACACAAATCTTTCTCCTTCTCAGTTTTCTTGCTCCTTTTGGGACTACAATGAGATAGATAGATAGATAGATAGATAGATAGATAGATAGATAGATAGAGTTAGATAGATAGTAGATAGATAGATTGCTCTTGGGTGCTCTTTTCTGCTCATTTCCCCCTACTCTTTTTTCTTCTTTGTGCCTCACCTTGAATAATTTCTATTGACTTAACTTCAAGTTCAATAACATTGTTTTCCTCTGATGTCTCCAAATTTCTGATAAGCTTATCAAAGGAATTCTTCATCTCTGGGATAGTGTATTTTAAAAAAAAAAAATCTAGCACTTCCAGTTGACTCTTTTTTATAGTATTTATTTCTTTGCTGAAATTTCTTATGTGTTCATACCTGTTGTCCATATTATCCTTGACCTTTTATTGTATTACATAGTTATTTTAAATCCCTGTCTGATATTTCCAACATCTTGATCATCTCTGGGTCTGATTTTGCTGATTGCTTTATCTCTTGACAGTGGGTCATCTTCTGTAGCCCTTTTGCGTATCTCATAATTTTTTGTTTGATATGGAAAATTCTATGCAAAATAACAGCAGAGACTAATCTAAATAGTATTTATGCCTGGAAATGAGTGTGTGTCTCCTGGTAGGCTGTTGGGATGGGAGATGGATCAACCTGTTCAGTAGTCAGTTGGATGTGGAGTTTTTGTTGCTAGCAGTTAATTTTGGTGACTACAGACTTCAGATTTCTTCTTTGGAGGGCTGCTGCTTCCCTGTATTTACTTGGGCCTGGAACATTGCAAGGTTTCCCTCTATGTTTCTGCTATACCTTCAGCTTTCAATGTGCCCTATAAATCTGCACGACAGACGGGGCTTTCTCCGCATCGTGACCTCTCCCAGTACCTGGTGCAAGCCTGATGGCAGGGTCAGGAGATCTTCCCAATTCTCTTGGTCCAGCCTCAGTCTTAGGTGAGCAGCTGAGCCTCAAGGATGGGGCTTTGGCAGCATCCCCGCCTTCCTCCGTGGCAGCCAAGTTCAGCTTTGCTAATGTCTGGAAGGGTCTTGGGTGGGAGAGGGCTCCCTGGTCCTCTTCCAGCTGTGAGCAGCAGACTCCTGCTCACATCAGTGCAGGATGCTGTGCTTGAGCTGGTTCCACGCCCCCGCAGGGGAGATGGCTTTGGCTTCTTTCCCTCCCTGAGAGGTACAGCGTCTTTCCTGGGCCCTGGGGGCTTCCCTGCACCCCCACCGTGGCTCTCACTCCACAGTAGAGACAGTCCGTGAAGTGGGCCTGGTTTCGTGTCTGTATACCACAGAGACGGACTCTCTCAGGTTTCCCTCCCTGTTTCTGATCTTCCCTGCAAGTGCTTGGTAAAGGCACACGGAAAGATATTAGTGCTGACTCCCCTGTGTCCAGAATTGCCAGGGATGCTAAATTGTCGCCTTGCTTTAGTTTATTAAGGCTGCTGTAACAAATGACCACGCACTTACAGAAATTTCTTCTGTCACCGCTCTGGAGGGCAGAAGCCCGGAATCAAGATGTCGGCAGGGCGCTACTCACAGCAGAGGCCGCAGGGCAGGCTCCATTCCTCCCTCTTCCGGGTTCCGGCATTTTCCGGCTTCCCTGGCTTGTGGCCGCATCTCTCCAGTGTCTGCCTCTGTCTTCACATAGCCTTCTCCTCCGTGTCTGCCTTCTCCTCCGTGTCTGCCTCCCCCTCCGTGTCTGCCTCCCCCTCCGTGTCTGCCTCCCCCTCCGTGTCTGCCTCCCCCTCCGTGTCTGCCTCCCCCTCCGTGTCTGCCTCCCCCTCCGGGTCTGCCTCCCCCTCCGGGTCTGCCTCCCCCTCCGGGTCTGCCTCCCCCTCCGTGTCTGCCTCCCCCTCCGTGTCTGCCTCCCCCTCCGTGTCTGCCTCCCCCTCCGTGTCTGCCTCCCCCTCCGTGTCTGCCTCCTCCTCCGTGTCTGCCTTCTCCTCCGTGTCTGCCTCCTCCTCCGTGTATCTTACAAGCGCCCTTGTGGGTAGATTCAGGGTCCACTTCCACAATCCAGGACGATCCCCTCATTTCAAAACCCTCAATTTCATCTGCAAAGATACTTTTCCCAAATAAAGTCACGAGTTCCAGGGATTAGGACAAGGATGTGCCTTTTTAGGGGGGCCACCACTCAACCCAATGCATCCAGACTTGGCATTTAAGAAATCATTAAATTACAGCCGCTTCTTTTTTTGCTTGCTTTCATGGTAACTGTTCATACTGGAATAGTCCGTGTGCCCTTCTCACACAGGGGGCTTGTCACGCTGTGGAATTCGGTTCACCTGTTTGCCTTGTGGCCTCGGCTGTCTGGGGGACTCAGGGAAGACCATAGCCGTGTAGACTGCCTGACTCCTTCTCACGGTTAGAGTAAAAGTAGAGCAGTTCTCTTGGAAAGCCCTTCCCACAGCGGCCTCATCACAGCTGCCTCCCTGCCGGCCCCTGTTTGGGACACGTGACAACGTGGCATGCCTGCCTCTCCAGGACAGCACTCTGCGGCCAGCAGAGACACCTACGTTGCCTTTTAGGTCACTCACGACTTGTGAATCAGCTCAACTTGCAGCCGACCAGTCTCTTTGCCAGAATGATTTTGCTAGTCTTCCGAGTCTTGGGGTGGAACTAAGCTGCAAATTCCCAAAGGCGGGACCACTAGGGTTCTCCATGTGTGAACCCCTCCCCACGTGAAATCGCACATACAGGGCATCCCGCCCACACGCCTGGGGAGCTGCATGGACAGAGCAGTGTCTGCCCCGCCTGGCAGGAGGTGAGACACAGGACTTGGCAGAGCTGCCCAGTGGGGTCCTGGCTCCTCCCGTTCCACCTGCAGCCCCTTTGTGAATCACACATTGTGCTGTGAATATTATAACGCCCTCTTTGCACTTTCAAGTTTCACTCTTTTGGACGAGAAATTGAACAGGTCCCCTACCCCTAAGGGCTCAGCTGCCCAGCATGGCCAAGGAGTCCTGGCACGCTGCAGAGCTTGCCTTCCGAACTGTTCCTGTGCGCTCCTGCCCCCAACCTCTTGCATGTCCCACTCTCGCCCCTGGAGCAACGACTGCTCAGGTCCCTGGGCACCGGCCCGCACTCTTGTCAGCCACAGCTCTGCTCTTGGAAAGCAGCCCTGGGAGAAAGAAGCCTCCCGCTCGGCCCACTCAGTCTCCGAGCCCTTCGCTGGCACCGGCGCACGTGGCCAGGCTGCTCCTAGATCCGGGCGTGGGTGAGCTCAGTGGTGTCAACAAGGACCCAAGCCCAGAGAGGCTGAGCTCTGAGACCTGGGGTCCGAATGCAGCAGGACGGCCGGCCCCACGCTGTGGATTTACCCCGAAGTCCCACTTGTCCGGGGTCGGGTGCACAGATGTTGAAGGGCGGCTGTGAGCGGGGGCTCTGCACCGACCCAGGAGCCGGGGGCATGCTCACTTGCGTCCTTCCGGGCGGAGAGACGCAAGGCCAGCGCTGTCACCCTGCAGCTCGTGCTCGTCCTCTGGCTCCTTTCTTCCCTGCAGTCCAACCTGCCTTATCTTTTCTGGGGGGTCATGAAAATACTTCATACTGAGTCGACTCCCCTCTGACTCTTTCTCCCTTTTTCCGGTGGAGTCTGTGCTTCCCCCGCCGTTTCTCCGTAGAGAAGGGGGGCTGGAGCCGGACCCGCTGGGAGGTCGTCCCGTGGGCAAGCACACTCGCAACTCTGATCTCTCGCCAACACGTGTGCAGTAACGGCGCTCCGCACACTCGCGTGGCCCGGAGCCGACATCACCACGCGGGTCCTGGGAAGAATCCGGGCCTGGCCGGCACGTGGGGCGGAGAACACACAGCGTCACGTTGACTTCAACGCAGAGGAGTCGGCAGGAAACGGTTGGTGTCATGGATCACGGGTTAGGGGTCCTCGCCTCACCGGGACAACGTCCCCTCTGGCGTCTGAGGGTCTCCACCCCACGGCTCCTCCAGCGAGGTCTTTCCTGTTGGAAGGTGATAATGGCAAACGCCACCTCTCCCCGGATGGAATGCGCTTTCACCATTCTGTCCTTTCTGAGCTCGACTTAGAAACGAAAAACGGGCATTCAGGCTTCACTTTGTTTATATTTTAAAATTAGTATTATTGCTGTTGTTATTATTTTTGGAGACAGGGTCTAGTTCTGCCACCAGGGCTGGAGTTCCCTGGCACGGTCACAGCTCACTGCAGCCTCCAACTCCAGGCTCCAGGGATCCTCCTGCCTCGGCCTCCCGTGTGGCTGGGGCTGCAGGCATGCGCCACCATGCCCGACTCAGGTGTCAGTTTACATTGGGACCCCCCCCCCACCAGGACAGATGTGTAGGAGCTGTGATCTTGCCTCGTTTATTTTCCTGTAAACAGGGAGGACAACGGTTTGCACCCCAAGGAGCTGGCCGGCTGATTACGACAGAGAGCGCAGGAGCGAGACCTCTGATGCAGGTGTTAGAAATCGCCGTCGCGCTCATTCTCACAGGTGCTGCCCCGAGTATTCCAGGCTGTGGCTCAAGCCTGTAATCCCAGCACTCTGGGAGGCCGAGGCAGGTGGATCGTTTGAGCTCAGGAGTTCGAGACCAGCCTGAGCAAGAGCGAGACTCCATCTCTACTAAAAACAGAAACAAAGTAATTGGCCAACTAAAAATATATAGCAAAAACTAGCCAGGCATAGTGGCGCATGCCTGCAGTCCCAACTACTCGGGAGGCTGAGGCAGGAGGATCGCGTGAGCCCAGGAGTCTGAGGTTGCTGTGAGCGAGGCTGATGCCACGGCACTCTAGCCTGGACAACAGAGTGAGACTCTTGTCTAAAAAAAAAAAAAAAAATGAGGGTGGCCCAGGATGACACTGATCCAACTGTGTCACAAAGGAGCAAAGTGAGCGCAGGGCCCGGCTTGCACTGGGGGCTGGGGAGCTAACCTCAACTGCGAGCAGAGACAGAGACGCGATTGCCCACAGGGCTCTGACCAGTCAGCACGAGGCTGGTTTCTCGGCGTTTGCGTGTGGTGCTCTCGTGTTTTCCTCCAGCCCACGTTCGGGAACATCTGAGCAGGTTCGGCAGCTGAGCTTCTATCTCTGTTTCTCTTTGTTATTCGAATCAGGGCTCCCCTGCCCCTGCCAGGACACTTCAGGGAAGCCCACAGGTCACAGACCTGCCAGGGCGGGTCACCGAGTGAATGCCCAGCTGCTGGAGGGCTGGGGAATCCACAGCCAGGGGCAGGTGGGGCTGGACACCACCGTGCCCACCTGAGCACCGGGGCCTCTTAGGACAGGTGGCAGGTGCTCACAGGTATTCTCCCTCCTCCCTAGACAGAGATCCGGAGGGGGCTGCTTCCAGTGGGGACAGCGCTTCATTTTACAGAAAGTCAACAACGAAATTTTCAAGTAGCGATTTCTTCTAGTCCCCCCAGCATGTCCTAGCTAATATTCTATTTGTACCAACACAACCACCACAAAGCGATTAGTAACTGCTCAGAGAAAGGGCTAGACACACATTTGCATTTTGGTAGGTAAATGGGACGAACGTGAAGACGACAGGCCCCTCCAGCACACGTGGCTCATTTGGGGGTGAAATGCACCCACCCAGGGCCAGGCTGCCGTTTCTCACCCCCCAGACTGCCTCTCCAAACACTGAAGTTAAAAAGTGACTGTTTGCCGTCCTTCCAGGCTTCCAGAGTGTTCTCGTCTGACGCTGGCACAGATGAGCCTTTAAGGTCTGCAGGAGAATCGCCGCTTTTATCCTCACAACTTCCTGGGTCTGGTTGGTCCCACGCCCGGGAAGACGCTGCAGAGGACTCGGTTCGTCCCACCTGGGGCCCGTGCTCCCCGATACTCGAAGTGCTCACGGCGGTGCTGACTAATAGAGCATGTGCCAATTTAGTAATCATCTCATGTTCCTCCGAGTATTTTTTTAATTGAAAAAGGCACAGCAATGAGCGTGAGGGGACTTTCAAAAGCTTCCAGAGGAAGCTGATATACAATCGTTATGAGAGGGAAAAGCACTCTTCTAAATTCTTAAAATAACAAAATTAACTTTAAATTTCAAAACATATTAGGTAATCTGTTTCTCTCCAGTATTTTAATTTGGGGTTTGAAGAGGCAGCAGTTATTTCTGAGGGGAAATAGACTGCCCACGTTTCAATTAACTCAAAAATAATTTTACAGCCACTGCACTCATTTCATCAGCTACTTCCCTGCTATCATTACCGCGTGAGTTATATTTTTTCTTTTTTTAGTTTTTACCCTAATGCCAACAATGACGTGTCCAAAGGCAGGTGAGAGGAAAATCACATTAGATCTTCAAACTCCCGACTGTCCGCGACCGTCCCGGGCAGCGTGTCCGAGCTGCGCGGGGAGACTCTCCTCGCGGTCTCTAGAAGGCTCCGGAAGAAGCATGCATCTGCTGGAGGGATTGCTCGCGCAGTTTGGGAGGTGGGTTTCTGTGATTATCAACAATCTCCGAGACGACCTGTGCCAGGACGTCGCCGCTGGTGAGCAGAACCGTGGTGGATCGAAGGACCGGGCAGGGCCTGGGCGCCGCAGCTGAGAGAACGCGGGCAGGGCTGGCGAGAGCCGCCTCCGCCAGGAAGACGCCCGGCCTCGCTTCCCCTCTCTAGGTGCCTCCCAGCGCCGGCGGGAATCCTGTAAACACCCCCTGCACACACCCGCGGGAGGAAGCCGCAGCGGCGGGAGGGGGTCTGGCCGGCGTGCGGTGGGTGGGGTGGGGTTCCCGGGCCCTCCCTCAGAACCGGCCCCACGGGACCCCCGCTTTCAAGCGGTCCCCGCCTGCGGTTCCCCGAGCATCCGCGGGCAGTGCCAAGCCGATTATCTCTGCTTTTTATCTGCAGGCGGAAATGGGAGCAATCCACACAGAATTAGCTCCGTAAATAAATGCTGGGGTCTAATTGCCCAGCCGGCCGCGGCCCGGGAGGCCATGGGGACGTCCGCTGGTGGCTTTCATCTCTGGCTGCGGCTGCCCCAGGATGCCGGAGACCTCGTGTGATTTCGCTATCAGAGAAGTGCTCCGGTGGCCTCCTTCCATCTCCCCCCGGGGGAGAAATGCTCGCTCTGTGCTAATCGGTCTCTTTTTTGGCAGCATTGGTGCAACCGTCACAGCTCAGAGAGTCCAGCCGGAGTCCCCTGTGCAGAGGACAGAAGGTGGCAGGCGGCTTGGCGCAGGGACACGGGGCTGAGGGATAAGGGCACGTGCTCTTCTGGGAACTTCTGGCCACATGGCTGGTCCCCGCGTGAAGACTGTCCCTGAAGTCACTTGCTCGCAGCTGCTCCGCACGCGTCTGTCTCCCCAGACCCCCGTTCCCGACAGCAGGTGGCACAGGGACCTGGCGTGACAGTGACTGCCACTCTTCAAAGCACGGAGGAGCTTTAAGTCAAGCGATTTTCTTTCTAGCAGATATTTAACAATATGTAAATAATCATTCTTGAGTTTCTTATGCTCGTAAAACAGTCATACATGTGGTAGTGAAGTCGGAAGATATTAATACATAGGAAGGTGTGAACAGGACAATGGGGTCCCACGTGATTGACGGCTCAGAGATCACCCCAAAAATGCTGGGCAGTATCGCACGCTTTGAGGGCCTTGGCATCGTTTTTTTATGTGCAGCAACATTATCTGCCTGTTTGGTTCAACATGATCCCATGCATATTTTCTACTGTTATTAAAAACTCTTGAGAAACAGTTTGCATGGATAGTATAATATTTCACTTAATTTCCTGCTATTTATTTGAAGACCTGTCTCTGATGATGGACATCCTGGTTATTTTCGGATTTCATTATTATAAAATGAGGTGGCAATGAACACCTTCATGCATAAGTCATTGTCTCCTTTCTTTATGATTTCCTTAAAGTACATGATCCATCACGGCATTACTGGATCGGAGGTAATGGACAGGCGATCATTCTTAATATGTGTTTTCAAACCACTTCCCCAGAGCATTCCGGCAGCGTGGATCCCCCTCTCTGCCGATATCCATAAGGACACCTGGTCATCCCCACCTGAGTCCCGGCACCCGGCATTCCCGTTTCACATTTCTCTGCTTGGGACAAACGATTGCTCTGATCTGCATTTCTCTGAGTGTCATTATAATGTTAAACACATCTTTTAATTTACTCACACTACATTTTTTGCTGTTATTATTTTTAAATTAACTTTTTAATCTTAGTATTGGTGCTTCCATCAAATAGATAGTATGTTTTTCTAAACAGCCAACCACCTATACGAACACAGTTCATTGACTAATCCTACAGGGCTCCCTTGCTGTACATACGGGGCCACCTCTATGAAATAGTCACTTCTTCTCTCTCTTTCCACGTTAGCTCTTCTGCCAATTCTGTCTGTTCTCAGATCCAACCCATGTAGGAATCGTGGATATAATTCCAGGGGGTCTGTCACTGACCGAAACAATGTTAGGTGGCACGTGACAACCGTATTTCTCTCTGCAGCTACCTCATGTCTACTATGGGAGATTTATTTGTTAGCTTTAGAAACCTAGGGTTTCTACTTGATTATTTTTCACATGTGCTTGTTCTTGTTTCATAATTGCCTGTTCTTGTTTTACGGATTTGTGTGGTTTGAATATATGTGTCCCTCAATAATTGCTCTGTTAGAATTAACTCCCAAAGTGGGGTATTAAGAGATAGGGCCCCCGGGAGGGGATCAGGCCATGAGGGCCCTACTCTCGTGGATGGATTAACGTCCTTATGAAAGACAAAAGACGCAGAGAATTGCCTCCTGCTTCTGCTCTTCCAGCATGTGAGGACTCAGCCTACTGTCCCTCCTGCCATGCGGGGACACAATGTTTCTCTCCTCTGGGGGACACAGCAGCAAGGCACCATCTGGGAGACAGAGAACAGCCCTCACCAGACATTGTGTCTGCCGGTGCCTTGATTTTGGACTTCCCAGCCTCCAGAACTGTAAGAAATAGTTTCTATTATTTAAAAGTTACCAAATAGGTGGCATTTTGTTATAGCAGCAAGAATGGACTAAGACAAGGATTCTTTCCCTTTCTTCATCTCTTTGAATATGTTAAGCATTTTTAGTTGAGAGTCTCATTCAGATCATTCTATTAACTCTAGTTCCCTGGGTGTGAATGCTCACATTTTAGGGTGGTGGAGTCTGTGGTCCTAGTCAACACTGAACTCAGCCATAGCTAATTCTCTCTGTCTCCGCATCCTTGGAGTAGCTGTGTGGACCCTGCCTCACCCCTGCACGGAGCATGACTGTCTTCTCACCTTACAGGCTTGTTAAGCATGCTACTTCCAGGCCATGACCTGGGGCCCAAACATGGGTTTTTATGCTCTCTGCTCATGCATGGTGTAGAACTTTCCAAATTATCATCACCTGGATTCAAATAAGATGAGAAATTCTAGATTCTTGCTGGTCACAGTCACTCATAGCCTCTGCCACTGTGGAAACTCCAGCCCACCTGCACGCACCCCAACACCCTGCCCACTGCTCCAGCTACGGTCTCCTGTTGACTTCTGGGAACTGCAGATATCCTTTTCCTGCTTATTTTCTTGGCTCAATATTTTAAATTTAAATCAGCAGTTCCAAGTGTCCAGAGCTGGCATGGACAGATCTTGTGAACCGCTGGGTCCTTTGTAATGACCAGAAATTTACTCAGTTATAGTGGATTCAGAGTTGTTGTCACATCTAGCTGGGCTAGTCCCCTTCCTTCTCCTGCCCTTCCATTCTTCCCTTCCCTTTACTTCTTTTTGTTTCCTTATTTGTTGAAGCTTTTTCACAAGACTTCTTCCAATGCACTTATTTTTATGAAGTTAGAGAAATCCAATAGAAATTTCAATTTGAATTAACTTAGAAAGAATTTACATTTTTGTGGTATTTGGTCTTCTTATCTAGAAACATGGCCTAATCAATTACAGGTTCCATGTTTGCTCTTCTGTCATCTCTTATGCTTGCCTGCTTCCTCCCTCCCTCCCTTCCTTTCTTCCTTCCAAATGTTCACTGGAATGTGAACAAGGTGGGCAATGAGTTGCAGAATCCTCTTGATTTATACACTCAGGTACAGTTGTCCCTCAGTATCCTTAGGGGACTGGTTCCAGGATCCCCGCAGATTCCAAAATCCCAGAATGCCCAAGCCCCTGATACAAAACGGTGCGGTATTTGCATATAGCCTGTACATGTCCTCCTGTTTACTTTAAATCATCTCTAGATCACTTATTATACCCAATGCAATGTAAATGCTCTGTAAATAGCTGTTATACTGATTTATTTTTATTTGTATTATTTTTATTGTTACATTGTTTTTTATGTGTTTTTTTTAAATAATTCTATCCATGGTGGATTGAATCTAGAGATTTGGAACCAGAGACCTCAGATTTTCAAATATTTGAAAATGGTACTTTCAAATAGCTCAGGAAAATTTTATTTTATTACAACTTTGATTTGCCTCCTATTTCCTCCATCTTTTAAAAAGAAATTACTATTTTTCATGAGTTGGATCTTTATTCTCTGTCTTCATTGTCTATCATTTCTCTCCTCATTTTTGTATTTTTTCCTCTTTTTATCTGCATTTTGAGGTGATGTTTTAAAAGCTTAATTTCTTCACTACAAATCCAACGTTCTGCCTGCCTGCAGTGTGGACCGTGGACCCCATGGCTTCCTTGAGGTCTCTCCTCCACACAGCCAACAGCTGGCCTTGGTCTTGGCACCCCAGCCCCACTCCCGTGAGGCTCCCCTTTGACATGGTTGGTGCAGACCCAGAGCTGGGTGTGAGCAGGGAAGCAGGGGCCATGGATGTCCCCACCCTTCCTTCATCACAACGCGCTCCTGTGCGGGAGGCGCTCGTTGACCGCCATGTTGTTTCCCCCTCCACCTTTGGCCCCGTAGCTGTTGCAAGTTCTTCCTTGCTCCAGCGCCTCCTCCAGCGTACACGCCTCCCGCTCCTGTGTTCGGGACTGTGAGAGTAACCCGTCACCTCAAAGAAAGCGATCTTATCGTGAAGCTGCCTCAGACGCCCGGTGTCTGCTGGAGAACGGGGTGACCATTCTTCCTGTTCCTGGTGAAGCGTCTTTTGCTCTTGGAATGGCCGAGGTGGACCTCCAAGAGCTCCGTCTGGGTGGCTCCCCTCTGTGGGTGCTCATCTGAGCTTGCACACCTCCCTAATGCTCCCCGGGACCCAAACCTTCGTTCTCGTTCCATTCAGGACTAAGAGAGAGAGAGAAGCCCTGTGAACACACTTCAAAATTGGGGATGACCTTAGTGTTCTGAACTTTATCAAATAAGTGGGGGAGGGTGAGTTCCACAAAAGGAAGGCCAGCGCTTCCTAGCCAAGGAGGAGAGATGGGAGACAGAGGCAGTGCCGCCACGGGCCAAACGTGGAACTGGACGTGGGTTCCTTGCCCAAGAACCCCTGAATCGGCCCGTTCAGTGGAAGAGTCGGCCGTGTGCTGCTGCTGTCATGTGGCTCAAACATCTGTGGAATCTATTGAATTCTTCCTTTTGCAACCTATTGTTTTTCCATTTTTTGGTTAAGGCATAGTTTTTGTTCGGTACAATTCATCCGTTTTAGTCCCCACACACGTATGCAGCTATGTAACTGCCAGCACAACCAAGACGTCACGCAATCCCATCACCTTCCTAACCTGAAATCCCTAACCTTTCCTCGCCTTCCCATCAAGAAGACACCGGCAGTGGCTTATCGAAAATGAGATGCGGTTTTAAAACAGTTAATATGGGAAGAGATTCTTAGGGTCCCCTTCCGTCCCAGTTACACTGGATTTGTTCAAAATGCGGAAAGAGCAGAAAGAATGTGTGTGTGTGTGTGTGTGTGTGTGTGTTCAGTGCCAGCAGCGCTGGTTCAACAGCACTGACTTCAAAAGCCACCCAAGTGCTCTGTCTATTGCCAGCATGCATGTCACAGCCCCACACGCCTGTAATGCCCACCCAGGTTGAGCTGAGGCCCCTTTCCAGGACAGCAGAGTGAGGCGGGGCTTATTGTCAGCGAGAAGGGCGCAGGAGACGGGTCACAGGAGGGTGGGACAGAGCCGGACGGGCTCCGTGAGAGGCGGGCACAGGGCAGGGCTCTGGTAGACCAGATGTCATCCAGGGCGGAGAGGCAGGCACAGGGCTCCGAGGGGACCTGCAGAGCCCTGCGGCGTCGGTGGGCGCGGGGACCAGTGTCTTCCCACCGCAGAGGCTGTGTGGGTGTCCTAGTGAGGCATGTCCTCGAGGGAGGAAGGCAGGGCCACCAGCAAAGCTCTCCGCCACCTCGTCTGTGTGGCCCGCGTGATCCAACACACATGCGTGACCGCTCACGGGTCTCTTCTCTGCAACCTCCTCCCCATAAAGCGAGAGTGCAAACCCTTCCAGAGCAAAACTGCAGCACCAGGGCCCTCTCCGTTACCCTGACGTAGATGGAGCCGGGATCTGATGACAATTTTGTGATTCTCAAAGAAGAGCAGTGGTTTGAAGCTAGAAGGGTCTGGTGACAGTGCTCAGGACGAAGGTGGGTGGCCGGGGTGGGGGTGGGGTGCAGCCTCCAGGCTCCCAGCAGGCGCTCGGTCCAGGTGAGACTTGCAGAGTCTGCTCAGGTGACCTGGGAGGGCCTGGCCTGGCATCTGCCGCCAATGTCACCCTGTGGCTTCTCCCTCAGCCCCGCCTTTTCCAGGGAGGCCCTGCTGACCGGGACACACCATGCTGCAAAGTCTACAAAGTGAGTCCTTGACAGGATCAGCCTCTAGCCACCTCTCGACTTGGTGACGTTATCAACGGCACAATAACTATCACTACAATGCCTTTAAATAACAAAAAAAGTTTTTGCAAACTCAAGAATACGTTGCAGTGAAAGCTGCAACGTATTCTTGAGTTTTTTTGTGAAAGCAAAGCATGCATTCAGTGAAATTCATCCTTTTTACTTCTGATAAATGCCAAGAGTTGTGTGACCACCGCCACAATCCAGACATACGTTGTGGCACATCCCACAGCGCGATTCCAGATGACGACATGCTGTGGCTGGAGGACAGGCGAAGGTGACGGCTCTGCTGGTGGGTGGCTCCAGGTCACATCCTGCCCGTGCCCCTGGCGGCTGAGTGGCTTTGGATGGTGACTTGATCTTCCTAAGGTTTCAGTTTTCTCAGCCACAAATGGAGATGACAATGTCTCTGACCCCGGGGGAGTTGAGTGGGGACAAGATGAGTGGGCAGGAAGGAGGGTGGGCGTGGCTGCAGGTGCACGGGCAGCCACTCCAGTGGACGGCAGCGGCTCTCACCTCTCTGTCCACATATCCGGGAGCCCCCTCCTCCCCGAGAGTCTGCTGGGTACCTTGAGTAGAGTTGAGACTTGCTGCTTGGAACGAGGGACAACAACGCTAGCAAAGCTAGCCATTTCAGGGCCTTCTGTGTCCCCGGTTGAGTGCTGAGGACTTCGCGTAGGTCGATTTGTTCAATCCACATGGCGTATGTACGAGCACCACTAAATCCCCACTCTGCACACGAGAGAACCGACGCTCAGAGAAGGCCGCTTGCCCAGGACCTCAGCAGCTGGGTGGAGGCCGGGTCCGGGCCGGGTCCGCGTTCTTGACCGCCGCGGGCTCCCTGTCTCAGCGGCAAGAGCGCGGAGAGGAGGCAGAAAGCCACGCTGAAAACGGACACTCATTTCTCTACAGGGAAAGGTGTGCCCCACCTAGGAGGTGAGAAAGCGCCTTAAAATTATGTATATAAAGCACCAAAAAAATCAAGCAACCCAATTAAAAAACAAAGGACTCACGTCAACATTTCTCCAAAGAAGACACATGAAAATGTCCAAAAAGCAGATGAGAGGATGATCCACATCCCCAGTCATCAGGGAACTGCAAATCGAGGCCACAGTGCAATACCGCTTTACATGCATGTCGATGGCTATCACACAGATAAGGAACAAAAACAAAAAACCTGGGAGTCGCAAGCGCTGGCCAGGATGTGGGGAACTGGGGCTTTGTGCACGTGCTGCTCCTGGGAACGTAAGTGGGGCAGCTGCCGTGGACCCGGCGTGCTGCCCCTCCGAAAACTAAGCAGATCTGGCCCAAGACTTAATGTTACATGTGTTTCGTCACAGTAAAAATACTGTACGTCATGAGTCCGTTTGCCAGTGAGAGCGGGAAGGGAAGGGGGAAGAGAGGTTATTAAATGGTCTCTCGTTGTCACTGAGTTAGAAAATACCTTTATGTTCTCCTTTACATGTTTCTGCGTTTTCTTCAGTACTTTAGGACAACACATGTCAGTTTTGCAATTAGAAGAAGAAAGGCCACTTATTGGTGTCCGCTCACCTTCTGCCTCGCCCCCTGCCCTCCACCCACGCTCTGTCTGTCTCCTCCGCTTGTCCCTGGAGGCGAAGGTATCATTAGGCCCGTTTTGCAGAGGAGAAAATAGAGACTCTGAGAGGCAAAACGGGTCACCCCAGGTCACAAGCCTGGAGCCAAGCCAGGCCCCGCCGAGGTCACCAGCGCCCCCTGCCTCCCCTCCCCCGCTGCCTTCCCACAGGAGGCTGAGGTCACCGAAGGGCGGCATGCCGCACTCCTCATCTCTACGGGAATGTGTTCGCTTCAAATGCCAGAGCTTCGCCTGTCAGAGGCATTGTGAAACCACGGCGGGGCGGTCACGCCTGGGAGTGCCGTGTGCGCGGGTCGGGGCCCGCCCTGCACGGAAGTCGGGGCCACGCCGGCCTGGCCGCAAACCCCTGGAACAGCGACGGCTTCTGGCCCACGCGAGTCCTGGCCTTGCCCTCCCTCGTGAGCGGTGACACGGCTCGGACACGTCTGTACCCGTGGCCGGCTGTCGCGCTGGGATTCCCGGGGAAGGGCGTGCTGACGTGCACGGCCTGCACTGTCGCTTCTGAGCCCACAGAGGCCCCAGGTCTCGGTCCGGCTCCCGCAGGGACACGGCGCTCGGCGGCTGCCGGCACGTGCAGACTCTGGGGTCCCTCGGCCCGCTCGGCCCGGGCTGGCGCCCCAGTCCAGAATGTGCGCTTTTCTCCCCAAATAAAAGGGCGGGGCGGGGGCGGGGGCCGTAATAAGGTTGAGTTTCGAGTGTGTCTGAATTAGCCTCGTGTTTCCTCTTTCACGTACTCTGACCGCAAATCACATCCGCTTACACTCATGTTCACACTCGATTCTCTTCGGTTGGTTATTTGCAATTCTAAGAGATGACTGAGACAGCCTGAGCGAGCTGTCTCTCCACGGAAGGGCTCGCTGCCTGTTGGGAGCCGGAGCCCGCCCCGGCTGGGCCGGCCGGGCGCTGCGTGGCCCTGAGCCCGGTGTCCCGGCGGGTCACGCCGTGTCTGCAGCCGGGACAGACGAGGGCCGCGTGGCCCAGAGCAGACAGGCAGGGCGGCCCCTGGCCCGGACTCTGCCGGCCAGTCCCTGGCTCCTTCCCAAACTCGGCCCCTTCTCGGAACTTGGGCGGCAACGGCCTCTCGCCCCGCCGCGGAGAAGGCCGGACGCGCGGCCTTTTGTTTTAGCCGATTCCACACTCTGTCCTGCGGGCTCCGGCTGCACGCATGTGCGTGTTTCTGGGGAGCCCTCTAACCACATTCCACGCCTGCGGACGCCTCTGGCAGAGCCGTGGAGTTTGCCTCTTCTTTTTTTTTTTTTTTTTAAGTTGCAAATGCTTAAAAATCTGCCTGCTGTTGAGCTCCCAAGGGGATCCCCCAGCCCCAGCCCCCGTGTGCCGTTGCCATGGCGATCTCCCCTTTCCTCTAAAGTCTGGAATGCCACATTCCATAAGGCTTGCACAGAAAGTCGCTCCCATCACACGCAAAGGCCTGCGTGTCCGTCTCGAACATTCCGTGTCAGTAAACACGCCGGGACCCTCCCTCTGCCCCACCGTAAGCGCCGGGCTCCCCTCTCGTCCCGGGGAACCTGGAAGAATCCAGAACAAGAAAATCCCCAGCCCATGGTAGCACCGCCTGCCGCCTGCCCCTTCTCATCCGCACGCCGGCGCTTTGCGCTGTTACCGCAGGACGCGGCCGGCCTGCGCCGCAGAGGGCGGTAACAGTACACGGGCCGGGAGGGAACGCAGCACCAGGCTCCAAACTCCGAGGTTCTGCACAGATACTGCAGGCGCATAAAATGCTAAAAGTACATTTAAGTCCTCAAATAAATAAGTAACTCTAACTACATAAAGAACTAGATTTCAAGGAAATTATAGTTATTTGCTATAGGAAAATGACCTCTAAGTCATGTTTACAACTTAATGGCCAGTCATTTTGGAAGGAACACTCTCATCTCTTGAGGCTGTTGCGTTTAATCATTTTCTGAAGCAGGAATAGAACTAATTGCTCCTGAGGAAAAAGATCGTTGCATATTTCGTCTCCCATAAAATGAATGAAAATAAACAAAAGATACAATGTTTGCTTGTGCAGAGAAATTGCTTTGTCAAAAAAAAAAAAAGAAAAGAAAAGAATTCCCACAATCAGAATAAAGCACCAGGAATAGGAGCAATGTTTTGTTAATAAAACAAAATTCCTCTGTATTAAAAGTGATGGATGTGATGGTTGTTACTAAGCAGAGATTTTTTTCGGAGATTATTTCGAGAGGACGCCCTTCATTGTTTGTAACCGTGCTGGCCGTGATACTGAACATCGATGTTCAGTGCTAGCATCTGATTAAAGGAGAGAGGGGGCCTTGCTAATTACGTGGCAAGCTTGGCGTGGGTTTCCGCGGCCACACTAGATGACAGTGAGCACACACCTGCAGAACTTTACAAGCAGGGGCCGTGCGGGGGCCCAGCCCAGGCGGCCGACTCTGGTAACAAAGCTGGAAAAAGTACACAAACTTGTTTTCCTTCAAGGAGGGGCACAAGGTGGCGGGGTTTTCAGATGTGTATGGCGTTGGGGGCGGCCAGGTGTGGTCACCGCAAAAATCTGCAGGGAGCACTCACGTTACAGAATCAAAGACTACACAGCCCGCCTGGATCGGACAGCGCCAGGGAACTGCAACGACGGATAACGCTCGAGCTCCCGTGCGTGCGGGGAGAGCGGGCTTCCTCGCGCCCGGACGCCGGGGCACCAGTGCTCTCCCAGCATCGAGGGCTACTCGCACGCAGAGGTCAGTCTGGTCGTGGTGGAGCACGTGCCTTTGTCCTCCTAAGCAACGAACGCCAAGTGGAGCACTGCATTGGATTAGCTTCAGCAAACTTTCCACTCCCGCTATATTGTTTTCTAATTATAAGCTACACTTGCCACACAAGGCTCAGAAAAGAACCCAGAATCCCAAGCCTGATTTTTTTTTTTTTGTAAAGTCTTCATTATATAACAAGTTGGCGGGCCAAACGCACTCATTGTTTAAACACTGGGGGCATGCATTTTAGAAAAAGCGTTCTACTTTGCAATGAGCGTGTTTGTATAACTGTCCATAAATATGGGCAAAAGGTTGCATAAAATTACACATGTTTCAATGATTTCTATAGAGAAGAGAAATCATTCTTAATTCTAGAAATGTTTGGAGGCAGACAATACTATTTCTGTTGCTAATTTTATGCAGATTTTTAAAAAAGTTTTATAACTTTAAAAAATTACAGATGGAACAGACTTTTGTCTTTCTCTGTTATCTAGGCAAATACAGGAAAACCCGGAGGACTGGTGTAGATATTTCCATCAACAATGTCACCGTGCTGGGTCAGAAATGCTGCCGTAAGAATGGGAAGGTAGAATTTAACACCATCTCCTTTCTTCCTCTGAGGAAGACTTTTCAAGAAGGTACACTCAGATTTACCAATATTCCTACTAAAATATGAGGTGTAAAGAGAGCCTTCCATAAGGCTAAGATTTGCTTTTTTTAAAGAGGAAAAGACCCTTGATAATGAAAATAAAAGTATACCCAGGATGACATTGGATTTGCCTATATTTTACTCAGAGGTTTTACTTATTTTAATAGCTGCATTTAAGAGTTTAGAATATTCAAGCCTCATCCAGCCACAGCAAAAAAGGAAAGTTGTGTGATTTAAATAGTATCTTTTCCTACATCATTTAAAATTAGTTTTTATTTTTAATTAAATGTGAAATTGATTGGTAAGGCTTTGCGTCTTCTTAACTTCTATAAAGGACAAATTCGTTTAAGCTTCCATTTAGCAATCTTTTGCAGCTTCCTAAGTGCTCCAATAAGCGAAAATTAAAAAGTAATTTAAAAAAAAAAGAATTCCATTAACTACAAAATGGTCTATATCAAGTTTATTAGAAATTGTGGAATTGCTACGAGGATACATTTTCAGTTTTGAAAATTAGTTTTAAAAGACTTAAGAAGAATGCCATTTAGACAGGAAAAACTGGAAGTTTGTTGAAAAAGAAATCTTGTTCTAATTAACGGAGAGTATGGCTTACAACGCATTCAAAGCTGTAAAGCTTCTTCACGCAGAAGATCTCTACGTGGCCGTTCGCGCGGGGCACCCCAGCTCCCAGTGGAAGCATTTCTTTTACGGCACTTTCATTTTCTGAAGCAATTTACTGGCGTTCATAAAAAGAGAATAACAGCTTCGTGTTTCATTGTTGAGGATTTTACTCCACGTAACTTTTCGTCATTTCACTTAGCTGCTATTTGAGGAGGTGGACTGAACTCTAGGTAACCTCTTTGGGCTTGGCTGTCGGGTTTGGGGGGCCTGGAGCTGGCGGTGCTGGCTGGAGGGCAGGACAGCCCCGTGGACTCGGGGCTCCCATCCCGCCCGGGAGCCGGGCCCGGGCTCCCGGCTCGCACGCGGCTGCCCGGGACGGGGCCTCTCCTGTCGCCCGGACAGAGGGTGCTCAGTAAGGGACCCTCTACCTGGGGCTCCCCAAACTTCCGACAATCTAGAAGGGTACGGCCTAGCGTAATGGAAGATGGCGATTCTGTTGTAGGGCTCCAAAAAGGACGTTTGCTAAGAGCAAGGAAACGTGAAAGGGTTGCAGGCACGGCTTCATTCTATTTAACTTGTCTCCGTGTAATTACGGTTTGGGGCAGTGGCCTGGCTTGGGTGATGCTGCTATGGACGAGAGTTTTAGTATCAGGGAAGCTTCTAGAGCCCAGTGGTGCGCAAACAGAAAGCAACAGCCGCCGCCGGGAGGGATTTTTACGGGTCTCTTCTCTGGCACTAATTATAACCAGTAATCCACTTCAGAGATTTCCAGAAGTCCCCTCTTTGCCGTCACGTTCCTCGCCGGGAAGGTGGGCTGAGGGGCAAAAGACGGGTTTTGGAGACGGGCTGAAAATGAGGGCGAGTAGTTACGGACAGTGTTTCTGGTTTCTGTTTCTAAAGAGAGTTAAAACAGTGCGGAGTGACAGAGCGGCTGGCTCGAGGCAGGCAGGGCTCTCCCAGCCCTGGCTCCTGCAGCTCCGTCCCCATGGGCTCCTGCAGCTCCCTCCCCTCGTGGGGACTTTGCGGGAAGTCCTAGGGATCACCTGCTCTCGAGCTAACCAGATTTCCGCCTGGTGCATTTGGAAACTGAGGATTTGAGAACTGACTTTTCAGCAAACCATCACGTTTCCCGTGTTTGCAGAGCAGCTGAAAGGACACTGTGATGTCCAGGCTCCTGATCCTTCTGAACACAGTCCCAAAGTTCAAACAGCGTCTGATCCCAGCTGCGGCCCGTCCAGCCAGGGTGCAGGTCAGGAGAGCCCTGCGGCAAGGAGGGTGCCCAGGACACTGTGACCCCAAATGACAGCCACAGGCTGCCCGAGAGGCCCTCTTCCGAGTGGACATGGGCCTGCTCACGGTATGAGTGTCCCCTACCCTTCCTCACCTGGCTCCCCTCCATCCCTCCGTCCCTCAGAGGGGACGGCTCCCTCTGCCGGGACTCGGGAAAGCTGCGTGGACCGTGGAAACACCCGAGTGTCCCTCCACCGATGACGGATGAGCAAGGTGTGCGTGCGTGCCGTGGAATATTATTCAGCCTGAAAGAGGAAGGCGATTCCGGCACATGGAGGACATGTGGGCACGGTAAGCTAAGTGGAACAAGCCACCCACGGAAAGGAAAACGCTGCACGATCCCACTTCCACGAGGCCCCTGGAGGAGTCAAATTCACAGAGTCGAAAGTACAACAGTGACGCAGGGGCTGGGGAGGGGGGATGGGCTTCGCATTCGGCGGGACAGAGTTTCTGTGCGGGAGGAAGCACGTCCTGCAGGTGGATGGTGGCGGTGGCTCACAGCAAGTGAACGTGTTTAAGCCCTTAATGCCGCTGCACCGCCCGCCTAGACGTGGCTAACACGGCAAATTTTATGTTATCTATCTTCCACAATAAAACAAAGGGGGGGGGGGCTGGGCGCGGTGGCTCATGTCTGAAATCCTAGCACTCTGGGAGGCCGAGGCGGGCAGATTGCTAGAGGTCAGGAGTTCAAAACCAGCCTGAGCAAAACCCCATCTCTACTAAAAATAGAAATAAATTATTTGACCAACTAAAAATATATATAAAAAAAATTAGCCGGGCATGGTGGCGCATGCCTGTAGTCTCAGCTACTCGGGAGGCTGAGGCAGGAGGATTGCTTGAGCCCAGGAGTTTGAGGTTGCTGTGAGCTAGGCTGACGCCATGGCACTCACTCTAGCCTGGGCAACAAAGCGAGACTCTGTCTCGAAAGAAAGAAAGAAAGAAAGAAAGAAAGAAAGAAAGAAAGAAAGAAAGAAAGAAAGAAAGAAAGAAAGAAAGAAAGAAAGAAAGAAAGAAAGAAAAGAAATAGCAATTTTTGCTCCAAATTAAAATAAAAGCAAAGCCCAGGGACTGGGTCACACGGCCACAGAGCAGCCACCACTGGTGCACTTGACCGGGGAAGCCAGGAGGAGAAGCGAGGCTGGCCCCTGTCCCTCCCAGCCTCTCTCGCTGGCCTGGTCCCCGCTCAGGAAGAGGGGCGGGCGCAGACACACGCGGCCCACCGCCCACCATCAAGGGCACCAGCACCAGCGCCCGGCTCCCAGGGCTCCCTGCGAGGCCCTCCCTGCCGCCTCACTGTCAGCCGGTCTCCAGACGGGACGGTGAGAGGCCGGGCCGTGAGGTCGCCGGAGCCTCGTCCCGTCCCCGCGGGCTCTGCTCCCCAGACTGCAGCAGTCTGCTGTGTGACCTGGGGCCAGTCACCCCAGGTCTCTGGGCTCCAGTCTCCCCCAGTCTTTACAGAAGGGGGGATTCGAGCAAGGTCAACTCAGAGATTCTTTCCAGCTTGGGCTTCACGTGATTTTGGAATCCCCGTCTACAGTTCTGAGATTAAAATATATATATTATTTTATATACATATATAAATATAAATATATATTATATATAATATATATTTTACATATATAAATATATATATTATCTCTATATATAGATAAAATACATATATATATATATAATGTTCCTGTTATTTCCTTAGGACGGGCGAGAACAGTCCGGATGTAAGATCTCGCTTGCGCACCGTGGTCTGTGTGCTCACACGTGTAGAAAAGGACTACCGGCAACGCTTCTCCTAACGGGAACCTGTTTTCCGTGTGCAGAGCTGAATCCTAACGTGTTTTCCGTGTGCAGAGCCGAATCCTGACCCGCCTTTGAAGTTCTGCGTCTGCCGCGCGGCCACCAGGGGGCGATGCACGCAGCAGATTGTGTGGGCAGGCTGGGTGAGCGCAGGCGGCTGCAACCTCAGGGATTGTGCTTTCCTGGCGTCCTGCAGGGTCCTTCCCTGGGGGCGTCGTGCCCCCACATCTCCTTCCAGGGGCCGAGCACACCTACGGAGGCAGCTGAAAGAGCGAGACTGTCCCCGAACAGAACATTCTGTAACCACCGAGTAGAACCCATCGAACGGCGAAACTGGCTGGAATGCTGCAGAGCCAGGTGCTGGTCACACCGCAGTGACCCAGGTGAGGAGGCACAGGGTTTGGAAAGCAAGCTTGGCGCACTGCAGGTGGCACCTGCAGCCCAGGCTCAGGCTGGTGAGTTTCAGAAGCTCAAGCTGGGAAGTCAGTGGCCGGGTGGCAGAGTGGCCGGGTAGCGGGGTGGTGGGGTGGCAGAGTGGCTGGGTAGCGGGGTGGCGGGGTGGCAGAGTGGCCGGGTAGCGGGGTGGCGGGGTGGCCGGGTAGCGGGGTGGCGGGGTGGCAGAGTGGCCGGGTAGCGGGGTGGCGGGGTGGCAGAGTGGCTGGGTAGCGGGGTGGCGGGGTGGCAGAGTGGCCGGGTAGCGGGGTGGCGGGGTGGCCGGGTAGCGGGGTGGCGGAGTGGCAGGGTGGCCGGGTAGCGGGGTGGCGGGGTGGCAGAGTGGCCGGGTATCGGGGTGGTGGGGTGGCGGGGTGGCCGGGTAGCGGGGTGGTGGGGTGGCGGGGTGGCCGGGTAGCGGGGTGGTGGGGTGGCGGGGTGGCCGGGTAGCGGGGTGGTGGGGTGGCGGGGTGGCCGGGTAGCGGGGTGGTGGGGTGGCAGAGTGGCTGGGTAGCGGGGTGGCGGGGTGGCGGGGTGGCGGGGTGGCAGGGTGGCAGGGTGGCCAAGTAGCGGGGTGGCGGGGTGGCGGGGTGGCCAGGTGGCCGGGTGGCCGGGTGGCCGGGCCCCATCTGACTCACTGTGCCGCCAGCAGCTTGATTCCCTTGAGGCAGTGGGACCCACGGCTGTGTCTGCGATGCTGAGCTGGGGGACCGATGCCGTTGCCGATTGAAAACAGGCAGAACCATTCTGAAAGGGAGAAAAGTGGGAAAGCTCCTTTCCGGAACATTCCGTCCTCTGTCCTCGAGGCCTCTGCTCCGGCCCGGCCAGAGACGTTGCCCGTGCCCTGCATGCCAGCCCTCTGTCCACCATCCCGACAGCACAGACACCCGCCGGGGGCCGCTCACCTGCGTCCTGCGCTTCGGCTCCTTGCTGGCCGACACCTGCGCCGTTAGACCCCGGACGCGTGCTGCTTTGAACGCTTCGTCCCCTCCGGTGGCTGAGCCGTCCTCCCGGCAAGAGCCCATCCTGAAAGGGCCGCGCCTGGGGGGACCGCCCAGCCCGGAGTGAGGGCGAGGCAGTGAGCAGACACCGCCCTGGGCCCCCACTGGTGAAGACTCGCTTTGTTGTCCAGTTAACTTACCTGGTGACTTTGTTGGTGACTGATTTTCAATGGCAGCTTGAACTTCCTCTGCCCCCTGCGTTTTCAGTCCTATAGTGAGCTGGAAACCTCGAAAGGACCGAGCTGTCACGTGGGAAGTGCTGCCACGGACCGGGCATCTTTCAGCCACCCCTTCCTCCTGGGAGCCACCAGTGGCTGGCAGCACCGCGCTAGACCAGAGAGCGGAGACCTGGCGCCGCTGGGGTCACGGGCAAATAATTATTTCAACCAACTTGGTTGTACACATGTGTAAACGGCTACTGAATTATTCATTCGGTATAATGAATGAATATTATTATACTTGATAATAATATATAATGAATATTATTCCCACACACAGTTATCGAAAGCCTGTGGTATGCAGGACAGAGTTGTCAAAGCCTTAAGGGTGTCACAGGAATGAATCCAACAGGTTCCTTGGCGTTGAGACGATCACCTGTGAGAAACAAGACTCACGCACAGGTGAGTGTAGAAGATAGAAGGCCGGGCGCGGCGGCTCACGCCTGTAACCCCAGCACTCCGGAAGGCTGAGGCGGGCAGATCGCTCGAGGTCAGGAGTTCCAAACCAGCTCTGAGCAAGAGCGAGACCCCGTCTCCACTAAAAATAGAAATAAATTAATGGGCCAACTAAAATTATATAGAAAAAAATTAGCCGGGCATGGTGGCGCATGCCTGTAGTCCCAGCTACTCGGGAGGCTGAGGCAGGAGGATCTCTTGAGCCCCGGAGTTTGAGGTTGGTGTGAGCTAGGCTGACACCATGGCACTCTAGCCTGGGCAATAGAGTGAGACTCTGTCTCAAAAAAAATGAAGATAAAGTGACAGTCCTTAGGCTCGTGAAAAACGCCTTCACCTTCCTTTCTTACTCCCCAGTTGAGTTCATTTACCCGCCTGTCCCCATAATCCACATGCCTCTGTGCCCGTTTGGAGCACTGGGGCACTGAGATGAGGAAGGCAGGGCTAGTGGGGACAGAGAGAGCCACACTGCAACCGAAGACCTGCCGCTTCCCTCTGGCCAAGGCAGAGCAGAGACCAGACTTACCCTCCCACCTGAAACGAAACAAGCAAAACCCAGACCACATATATGAAACAGCAGCTTCCAAAACGCTGGGGGCCATGAAGGACGGTGAGCTCAGTGGGATGGCAAAGGAACGGGGTGAGCCCTGCGGTAGCCCAATTTACAGCCGTGGGTTTTCAGACCACAGCACAGGGAGGGGGACCCAGGCAGAGCCCCTCGGACCCCGTGAGAGTCTGGGGAGACCAGTGCAACCACATTTTGCAGGGCAGAGCTCCAGAGAGATGCAGAGCCCACCCGCATCTGACCAGCGGGTATGTGCGAGGAAACTGCCAGGGACTGAGAAAAAAATTGGCCTTAAAGCATGAGAGCCTCTCACGTAGGTCTTGGGGCGGCGCCTGTTCCTACCAGCCAAACTGGACACCTTGGCGGGCACCAGGTAGAGCACTCAGCACTTGCCTCGGTCGTGGGCAGTAAGTGCCCTGGGTAACAGGAAGCTCTGCTCCCGCCTAACAAATCTTAAATGCAAGACCCAAGAGGATCAAGAAACCCAATTGCATCTTAGAACAAAGCTCAAGAACATTTGCGGAAATACAAACGCACCCAGCACCCATCAAAATGAAATTCACAATATCTGGCAACCAGTCAAAGATTCCAGGCGAGCAAAGAAACAAAAAAATATGACCCGCATGGAGGAGAAAAGTAAGTCAATCAAAGCCAACCCCAAAGTGGCGCAGATGTTAGAATTAGCAGACAAAGAAATTAAAAGTTACCGTAACTGTATCCCATATGTTTAAACAGTTCAGTAAAGATGTGGAAGATATAAAAAGGACAAATCAAACTTCTAGAGATGAAAACTGTAATGTCTGAAATGAAAAACACACTGGGTGGATTAATGGCAGATTACACATTGCAGAAGAAAACATTCATGGAATTGAAGACATAGAAACTCTCTGAAAGGAAACATATAGGGAAAAAAGGAATTCAGGGTGGTTTTTTTTTAAGTGAAAAGAGCATCAGTGAGGTATGAGACAACTCAAGCACCTAACATGTGAAATTGGAGTCCTTGAAGGAGGGCAGAGAGGGGGGTAAGAAATATATTTGAAGAAATAATGGTCAAGCATTTTTTTCGAATTTGATGAAAACCATAAATCTAAGAAGCTTAATGAGTCTTTCCTAAACCAGGAAAGACCAAATTGGCCAAACCAGTGACAGACAGGGAATGCTTATAAGTGGCCAGAGAAAAGTGACGTTTTACATGCAGAAGGAAAATGACAAGATGAGAGATTTCTCATCAGGAGCAATACAGGCAAGAAGATGACGGCGCAACATATTTAAATTACAAAAGCAAAAAGCTGCCAACCTAAAATTCTGTACCTGCCTACAGCATCTTCCAACGACCAAGGTAAGACAGAGCCCTTTATTTTTCCAGAAACACAAACTGAATTTATCACCAGCACATGCACCTGCAAGAGGGTTCCGGAAAGATCCCCAGGAGAGTGACGCCGAAAGGAAACGGGGTCCCCACGCAGGGACGCAGAGTTCCAGGAATGGCAGCCGCGTGGGCACATCCATCGACATCCCTCACTATATGGATCGCTTTAAAATAGAATTGGCTGTTTAAATAAAAATAGCAGCACCGTACAACGTTCACGGCACACGTTAAGCCAGAAATGGGGATAAAATGGAATTGTAAAAACTATTTAATTAATCTTAAAAAAAGGGGGATAAAAGAACAGGTGGTACAAATAGCAAGACGCTAGATGAGAATCGAAGGCCGCCGCTGATCTGACAGGGGGCGGGGCTCACCTGGCGATGAGAGCCACGGGAGCAGCTGGAAACACCCATGGAGGTTTCTTTGCTCACCCGCCACTCACCTCCTGCTGCGTGGCCCGGTTCCTCACAGGCCATGCCTGGGCCGGTACCAGTCCGCAGCCTGGGGGTTGGGGACTGCAGTACTACAGGACATATAAATTAATTTTAGGAAGTGTCTTCCATTGTCTCAACATTATTCAGGGAAATAGCCTCAGTCAAACGAGGGGTAAAGAGATTCGAGGACACACAAACGCCGCACCTGCCGATGGCCCCCTGGAGGAGGCGGGCCGTTGCCAGCCCCAAGCAAGCTCTTCCTTCTGCTCCCTGTTCTGGCCCAGCCTTGAACTCTGACCTTGGCTTTGCCTTCTCCAATTGCAGTGCTCTTCTGCCAGCTCCTCCTCCCAGCTCAACCCGTGGCCACCAAGACCCGTCCCTGGGACTGTCTGCATCTGGGTTCCGGCGTCCCCAGCACACCAGGTGTGTTTCTTCTTCTCTACATGGGACAGTCCTGCCTGCAGCAGCTTCCTTCCCGGTCTGCAGCAATGCAAAGACTGGCTCACCCTCACCACCCTTAGTTAGGAGCCGGGTCATCATTCTGAGATGTGCAGGGAGGTGCCGGAGCTGGCTCAGGTGCACAACTGCACCTGCTGGGGCTGGCCTCTGGGCTCAGTGGCATCTGCCAGAGCATGAAGCATGAGCCTCAGGTGCTCCTGCTGTCCCCGGGGTCAGCTGTCCACGATACTCAGCCCCCCACAACCGTGAGACCCTCTGCACTTGCACCCTGGGCAGTGCTGAGCATTTTTGAATTAGGGAGACGCTGGCTCTGGGCTGGTCTTGGCTCGTTTAGAATTAGAACTTGGTTCTTTTAGGGGTCCTAGGCCATAACCATAACCGTGCTGAGCCTCCACTCCCCAGAGCAGACTGTGGGGTACCCTAAAAAGCCTGCTCCAATTGCAGTGCTTGAGCCTTCCGACAGGAGCATGGGGGAATTCCCGGGCTGGAGGGAGGGCCTTCCTCTGCACCCTGCTGCAAGCACAGGAGTGCACGTGTGGCAGGGGCGGGCACACGCCTCTGGACCCGCTGAGGCATGGGATGGGGGGCTTGGGGGGCGGGAGCCAGGTCACTCCCGAGTGGGCTTCCTTGTGTCCCCTCCCACTCTCTTCTGCACAAAAGGTCACTGGTGAAACACGTGTGCTAAAAGAAAACAATCTGCTGACACATGGCCCCCAAAAGAGAAAACACTCCAACTGGATGAGCCTCTAGAGATGGATCACAGACCACGTCCAGCTCTCCAGGATGTTCCATGCCCCCTCAGGGAAGGTGCGAACCTGCACTGCCCTGGCCGCCCTCCCAGGGCCGGGAGTTGCCGTTTCTCGGTTGAGGACGGGCCCAGCTGCCCAGCGGGTGGAGACTTGGGGCCCCCGGGGGACTTGGTCCGGGCCGTCCAATCTGGCCTCCGGACAAGCTTAGCCCGGGCTGTGTGGTCCTGGTCCAGGTCCCACGGTCAGGGTGACCGCTCAGAAGCACAGGTGGGCTCGTGGGGCCACCACTGGGGTCAAGGCCCTCCCAAGGTGTCCCAGCGTCTGCTGGCAGGTGCTGCTCACCTGTGCCCTCCTCCTGCTCCAGCCTAACTGCACACCTGGCTTTCCCTGGGCCACTCTGCCACCGCCCATCCTCAGGGGCCTGCTGCTCCCTGCCTCTGTGGACACCCCCCCACTCCTCCTGGCTCAGGAGACGGCCTCCCCGTCCGTCCTGCTCCCTGGGCCCAGCGCCCCCCGACTTACCTCCGATAGTCTCCCCCCGGCCTGCCTGCAGCCTGCGCTCACAAGGGCGCCAGCCCCCCAGGCCAGCGGTCTGTTCCCTCCGTCCCCGGCGCTGGCGTGGTGCCCTGCCTGCACGACAAGCTGATGAAGGACGGATTCCCCAGACGGCCTGCTGCTGTCCGAACCCTGCGGCTGCTTTCTTCCCAGGACTCTCTGCCCATCGGAATTCTCAGAGATCACCTCCTCCAGGAAGTCTTCCAGGTCACCCTCTGCTCCCTCGGGTCGCTTCCCCTGCTCTCCTGTTGAGCACTGGAAACAGAAACGCACAACTTTTCCGGCTCCTGCTGGAGAGGCGGCACCGTGAGACGGGGAATCCGGCGTCTCTTCACGTCCCAGACCCTGAGGCAGGGGTGGCAGGTGGCAGGTCCCGCAGGCCTCTCCTGGCCCCGTCGCTGGGCCGTCAGGCGGTCAGAGGAGACAGGGCGGACACCTGCTCTCCAGAGCGGTCACGAGGCAGGCCCAGCGCGGTCCCCACGGCACGGAAACACCTGCCGGGGCCCGGGGACGGTGGGGCGGCGCCCACGGCACACAGGCAGGGCAGGCAGGCGGGAGCCCCCGCCCCACCCGGGGCAGAGTCTGGAGCGTGAGTGGCCATGATGGTCGTTCACGTGTGACGCTTCTTAACCCAAGGCCTCCGCACATGGCTTCTCCATTGGCTGTAATTTCTTCCGAACACATTTACGGTCTTTTGAGGTATTTACCATGGTAAAGGGGGCGGGGCCGGGACTCCCCCTTGGTGCTGAGGCCCCTGAGGCTGAGACCAGAGCGCGGCAGGACGGCGTGGCGGGCAGAGGCGAAGGGCAGAGGTGAGGTTGCGCCTGTCTGCAGCGAGCGCCCTGCCGCGATGAGCCCACGTCACCGGAGAAGCCAGCAGGCTGGGGGGGGGGGCTTCCCTGGTACAGAGAGGCTGAGTGACAGGTGTCAGGTGCAGGCAGGTGACAGCAGCGTGCGTCGTCCACCCTGGAGACAGGGGCCAGGCCGTTCCTCACGTCCAGTTCCTAGGGGGACAGGGGGGTGTGGAAATGGTGAAGCAAAGGGTCTGTGTTTGAAAGCACGTGAACATCTCCTGCTTGTTAGTAGTATGTCTTTAAAGACATACGGCGCGAGGACGAGGTCTTGAGGCAAACACGTCACGTCACAGCCTGGCTTCCTAGGGGGAAGCTGGTGCTGGTGCCGGTCCCTTGGCTGGGGTGGGGGGACAGTGACCCGGTGTCCCCAGGCTGCTCCGCTGGGGCCGGGTGGCCCCGGGAAGGAGGGCGTCAGCGTGACCGTCCGTGGCAGGGGGCAGGCGAGGCGGGAAGGCCAGGGCGAACACCACCCCTGGTGGGCAGAGCTGCGCCCCCGCTATCTCAGAGCGTAGCCGTATTTGGAGACGGGGACTTTGCAGCGAACTCAGCTGAGGTCCTACTGGAACACGGCGCACCCTGACACAGTTCGCCCCCTGGAGAGACACAGTGGACTCCACTGTGAGATCGGGGTGAAGCATCTGTAAGTCGGGGGTCACCGAAGACTAGTCACGACCACCCCTGGTCCCCCAGAAGCTGCAGCGGCCGGGACAGATGCTCCCCACGGCCTCTGAAGGAGCCTCTCGGCCGACAGCCTGCCTCGGGCTTCCAGCCCATGGGGCTGAGAGACGGCGGGGCCCTGCTTACTCCGCCAGGTCTGGGGGCTTCACTGCGGCAGCCGCAGGGTGGACCCGCCCCGAGGGGCTGTGTCCCGGCGAGACCTGCGCTCCGGGGCCTCCTGGACGGAGAGGAGGACGTGCCCGTGAGCGAGTGCCCCGAGACGGGCAGGCTCACCCGGCGGGGGCTGCCTCTCCCAGGGGACAGCGGTCGGGGGGGGGGCTCCTGGAGGGAGGTTTCATCCCCGGGGTGACATGTCCTGGTCAGCATGTCACCTGCCCTCCAGATCTGCAGACTGACCTGGGCATTGTGTGTCACACAAGGTCCCCGCATAAGCCCAACAGCACAGAGGCACTGGCTGGAGTGGGAGGGTCACTGGGACACACACCCCTCCGCCCCACGGACCCACTAGGTGTGCAGGTGACGGGGCTGCCCTCCGAGGTGGGCCCTGGCGTGTAATGACACTGTGCGCGATCACCTCTTAAAGGGGAAGCGTGAGGCTCCAAGGCCCCAGGCAAGCTTCCTTGCTACGGCTGGGGCTTGGGGCTTGGGACTCAAAGTCCCTCCAAGTTACAGCTCACCCCCCAAGACCCTCTGTGGCCCGCCTGGGTCCTGGCCTCCCCTCCATACCCCCCGCATGTCACCTTCCGTCCCCACACCCGCACCCCCACCCCTGACCCAGCCTGGAGCACCCCCCCCCCCACACACACAGATCACCCTCTGCAGAGACCACAGCCCCTGGCCCTTTGCTCTTGAGTCCTGTCACCTGGACTTGCATCCACCGAAATGCAGGCCTCAGTTTCCCCCCGAACCTGAGCCCCCGAGGGCAGCAACAGTGCCCAGCTGTCCTGTGTCAACTGCGGCTTCCTGCTCGTGGAGCGCTGCAAAGAATCAAGGCACTGCTGGCCGTGAGCCCCTTGGGGCGGGACCCCGATAATGTCCCCAGCGCTGCTGGCACAGCCCCCTGCGACCAGTGCGAGTGACGAGGTGGGAGCCCCTGGCATTAGGACGTGGCCCCTGCTCGGGGTAAGCGGGCTCTTCGTCACTGCGAGATCTCTCCCCGTCCCTGCCCGTCTCTCTCCCTCTGTCTCCTCTGTTTATTTCATGGTTTAAAAACAGCCGGTCTCTCGAGGGCCCCTGTGTGCACGGCGGCCCCGCACGGCTGCAGGGGGCCCTGCATCCCCGCCCACCCCTGCCCTTCGTGTTCCAGCGAGACACGGCTCGCCCAGCGTGGCCCTCCCGCTCCCACCCCGGCTTCCCCGGGGAGACACCCCTTGCGCTGCGGGGAGCCTGGGACACCACAACCCCGCGCTGTGTGAGGTCAGAGGGACGCTCGGGAACGGAACCGCCCCCACCCCCATATCCGGACCTCACACCCCTGCGGGGCCACGCGTGGGCTTTGTCTTGGCAGCCTCTTCTCGCTGCGGGTTTGGAGGCGGCCGAGTCCCCAGGACCCCCCCGCACGTCCCTCCCCAAGACCAGCGCTGCCGCCGCGTGAGCCATGAGCCGCCAGCCGCGCTGCCTCGGCCCAGGCGGCCGGGGCCTGCTTTTTGTCCTAAAGCACAAAGCGCAGCGTTTTGTAGGAGAACGTTGAAGGGCCTCGGCTCTGCTGTTGCCAGAAAGAACTTAATGTAGTACCCTCCCTGGCTTGTGCGGAAAGTGTATAATGAGTCGTCCCTCAGAGAGGGGACAGGACACCCTCTTTTTTGAAATTTCATCTCTTTGCTCTTGTTTTTTTTTTTCTCCCTACCCTTGGTTTTGTCATATCCTACACTTCAGATTTCCATTTTGTGTTGAACTTGCTGCTTTTTTTCATGTCAAAAAGATGACAATGCCCCAAGAGCCAAAAATAAATGAGAATTGGAAAAAAAAAGAACTTAATAGTTGAGTGAGATGTGCACCGTCTGGGGGATGGACAGGCTTGAAGCTCTGACTCCAGGAGGAGAAGGGGGAAAAGGCAACACACGTAACCTAAGCATTTGTACCCCCATAATATGCGGAAATTATAATAATAATAAACTTAATAGGACAAACAGAACAAGGTTATCGCAGAACAGTCTTAGCCTTAATTACAGGGGACGCAGAAGGCCCGCAGGAAGGACGACTGAGGTCAGGGCTGGAGGGAAACGCCCTTTCTCCAGGCCCCTCCGGGCTGGTGCCCAGGGCCGTGTCCGCGGCTGCAGGGGCAGAGCCCGCGCCTGGAGCCCGGAGAGACAGGAGCGGGAAGAACACTCAGCGTGCACAGGGACAGATGCCTTGCCTGGCACTTCAGGGCTCAGAACAGAACAGAAAACCGTCGTGTAATCTTTTGTAAAAAAATTGTGGTAAAATACACATAAAAAAAAACAAAAACCTACCATCCTAACCGTGTTTAAGCGTGCAGTTCCGTGGCATTAAGTGCGTTCACGCCGGTCGGTGAGCAGCCACCACTGCTCCCCATCGCCTCCGGGACTGGCTCACCTTCCAACCGGGAACTCTGTCCCCATCAAACGCTGACTGCCCGTCCCCGTGCCCAGGTTCCCCGGATCACCGTTGCGCTCTGTCTCCACGACTTTCAGTGCTCAGGGACCTCACAGGAGTGCGGTCGCGCGGTGGTGTCCCGCATGTGCTGAGCTTGTTTCGTCACGCTAAGTGCGATGTCCTCCAGCTCCATCCACGCGGTAGCACGCGTCAGAGTCTCCTTCCTCTGCGGGCGGCCGCGATTCCGCTACCTGGATCTCGCCTTGCTTCCCCACTGGCTGTTGCAGAGACGATGCTTGAACATGGTGTGAAAATATCTCTTTGAGCCGCTCCCTGCTTTCGATGCTCTGGGGGATGCACCGAGAAGTGGGATTGCTGAGCCACATGACAATTCTGTTTACTTTTTTGAGGAATCGCCACACTGGTTTCCACAGCAACTGCACCATTATATCATTGCCTTAATTCTTTTTTTTTTTTTTTTTTTTTGAGACAGAGTCTCGCTCTGTTGCCCAGGCTAGAGTGAGTGCCGTGGCGTCAGCCTAGCTCACAGCAACCTCAAACTCCTGGGCTCAAGTGATCCTCCTGCCTCAGCCTTCCGAGTAGCTGGGACTACAGGCATGCGCCACCATGCCCGGCGAATTTTTTCTACATATATTAGTTGGCCAATTAATTTCTTTCTATTTATAGTAGAGACGGGGTCTCGCTCTTGCTCAGGTTGGTTTTGAACTCCTGACCTTGAGCAATCCGCCCGCCTCAGCCTCCCAGAGAGCTAGGATTACAGGCGTGAGCCACCGCGCCCGGCTTTAATTCTTGATGTAACCTCAATCATACCATCATTCTGTTAGAGTATTATTATTAAGCAATTCATGTGAACATTTTAAAAATTCGATGTCTTTATACTACCCATTTTAGTTTAATGGCTAGCAAATTAATTTTTATCAATATCAATGATCCAGCAAAAAATCATTTACAAACATGGAGTATATATATTGATTTATAATTTATTTTTCCTGACCAGTTTTAGCTCTAACTTTTTAAATAAAATACATTCTAAATTTTCTTTACCCCCAAACTGTAATAGTTCTATAGCCCTGCTTCTATATGTTACGGTTTATTTACTATAAGAAATTTCACTTATTTGACTCAATCACGATAAACACTGTCATTACTATATTGCTATTGACTTCTTGATTCAATCTATAATTTTGAGATCCTTGTTGTCAGGACATTCTTTGAATTATCTTCTCATCTTTAGGGTTCTTGGGATTTTTTGCAGCAAATAATTTAAGGTAGAATCCATAGAAATTAAAACAGTAGGTCAGATTTCTGCTTCCAGCCAAAGTGGGGTAGGAAAGACTAGATTTATCCTCCTGCGCGAAGCAATTAAAATGTCAGGAAAATGTATGAAAAGGGGGCTTTCAGGACATTAAACATCAGGCAACAAAAGATGATGGCCCCCGAGAGAGGGGGATAAAGGAGGTGAGCCCCACCGGGCCTCAGTTTACGGCTGGAGGAAGTTTACAGGAGGCCGGTGGTCCTCCGTGCTGGGGAGACGGAGCGGAAGGTTGGGGTCCGGCAGCCAGAGCCGTGCGGGGCGGTGGGGAGGGGCGCGGGACCAGGGAGCTGCAGCGGCCCCATATCTTCTGCTGAGTGCTCATCCGCACTTGCACGGAAGAAGCCACCAGAGGACAGGTTTAGAGAAAAATGCAAGACAAACAAAAACACAGTGTGTGGAGCTCATAAAGAGCCAGAAACCGCCCCTATGACCAGCAGCCAAAGGGGTGAAAATCAAAATTCGCAGGGACTCAGGGAGAGCCCCCAGGAGGGGGTTTATCTCAGCAGTGGTGCAAACTTAGCCTCCAACTAAGCACAGGGCTGCCCTGCCTAGCAAAGCTCAAATCCAAGACGCAGACGGAGCAAACTATTTCCAAAGAACAGCCTGTTGGAACGAAGCTTCATCGTATTTGCAGGAAGGCACAACAAGGTAACTGCGTTCACAACGTGTGGCACCCGATCTAAGATCGCTGCTGCGCGTGCAAAGAAGCGGAGAAACCCGGCCCGTGAATGAGGAGGAAAATCAAGCCGAATCGGCTCAGAGACAACAGAGTGCGGACGACCGGACCAGGACTTGGAGGCTACTGCGGCTGGGTGGGCTCCACCTGCTCCAGGGGCGAAAGGAAAGTGGAGCCTGTTGATCTAGGTGACACGGGAGATACAGAAGGGATGAAAAGCGACCTTCTAGATATAAAATGACAACATCCGAGCGGGAAAGCGCACCAGCTGGGGGAGGGGCAGGCAGGCGGCTGCCGGGAGACTCGCGAAGCCTGCAGATGCAGCAGCAGCAACTGCCCGGCACGGAGCGCAGAGAAATAGGAGACCAGAAACACAACCAGCGTCGCTGGGCGGTAGGGAAACGTCCCAGCCGCATGAGCACACGGCCGGAGACCCTAGAAGAGCAACTGGTTGAGGGGCGGGGGGCGTTGCATGAAAAATTAACGGCCAAAGTTTTTGCAAATTCAGTTAAAACCATAAACCCATAGATGCAAGAAACTCAGTGAACTGCAAGCACAAGCAACGTGAAGAAAACGGCAAATGGCTTCACACCAGCGAGAAGAGGAAACCTTGAGAAGAGGAAACCTTGAGCTCGGCCCGAGGGAGGGGACCCAGGACATGCAGAGGGAGAAGGAGGGAACGGCCGTGAAAGCGCACGCCAGGGAGCAGGGAGCCACGCGTGACTGCGCAGCCCACAGACAGAGCTGGGAGTCGCCGCCGCCGCGGAGTCCCGCACCCGGGAAATACATTTCAAAGACTGCAGCGAAATGAAGACTCCCGCCCCCACACAAAAGCGGGAGGAATCTGTCCCGGGGAGAGCTGGACGCCAGAGCAGGTGCGGGCAGCCTGTCGGGCAGCAGGCCCAGATGCGGATCTGCAAGGGGGAACGGAGAGCGCTAAAAATGGGAGCTAGGCGGGTACATAGAAAATGCGTCCTAATCTGTTTTGACGTCTCTGGGTTAAAAATAATTGCACTGTACCATGGGTCTACAACGCACATGTAGAAGGAACACGCAAGACGACGAGAGCACCAAGGCTTGGAGGGAGACGCGGAGTGACCCGCTGTAAGGGTCTCACGTGGGAGGCGGCCGAGCATCACTTAAAGGTGTGATAAGATGCTGCATCTTATAAACCCTAAAATAGCCACCAAAGTAACACAACATGCACTCGTAGCAAATAAGCCCACAAGGCAGGTAAAAGAGAACTGCTTCAACGTGGAAGGAGAGAATCTGGTACACTCCGGACAGCACAGGCGGGAATTCTCTTCTGTCCCCGTTTTCTCGGGGACCGGCAAGTGTCGTAGCGGGACTGAGCACTCATCCCGCCCTTGGTGCACAAGGCCCTGCCGCCACCTCCGCGCCAGCCCGGCTCTGAGAACCGGAAGCGGCCGGTGGACGGAGGCCCTGCCCTCGTGGAGCTCACGTTCAGGGGGCGACTGGACTGAGGGGTGGACGAGAGGGTGGCGACAGGTGCCGGGAGGCAGGCAGGGCAGGGGAGGGCGTGTGGAGGTCCGGTGGGCACCCTGGGCCTCGTCCTGGAGGCCGGAGGCAGGTGGAGGCAAAGGGTTGGGGGACGAAGGGCGGGGAGGTGGCTGTGGCCCGGGCTGGGCCTGCAGAGCTCCGGCACCTGTCATCCCTGCCGCGGCACCGTGGGGTCTGGGCGCGGAGCTGCTGGGCTGCCAGGGCTCCTGCCAGGGGAGTGGCCAGGGCAGGGGCGGTGGGGAAGGCTGAGGGGACGGGGTGGGCCTGTGAGTCTAGTGCAGGGGGCAGGGGACGGACGGCAGGGACAGTGGCCTCAGGCTGCCCCACTGGAACGGATAGAGGGAGCCAGCGCCGGGTGTTCTTCTCTGAGACGGTGGCTCTGGAGGGCAGGGAGGCCAGCACGCAGGGTGGGGACGCTGGGCTGCGGAGTCCAGCTGGGCAGGGACACAGGAGAGCCAGGGGACGTGAACAGGCGGCCGTCCAAGGAAGGAAACCCCCGAGGCTGGGTCAGTGCCCCGGGGAGAATGAGCTGGAAAGAGCAGGACGAGGGGTGCGGGCCACGGGCAGGAGCATGCGCGATGACATGGAACACGCAGGGGCTGAGAGCGGAAGGCGCGGGGGAGCCGGGAGCCGGCGCAGTCAGCAGAGGGAAGGAAGCTGGAGGTGGGGGGCGGCACGAATGATCCGGAAGCAGCAGCAAGGACACCTGCCGGCAAGGACACCTGCCGTGTCGCCAGGCCCAGGGCACAGAGGTGAGGGGACAAAGACAACCGCCACCGAGAGGCTGCAGGAGGCTCCGGTGGAGGGGAGCGGGGTGATGGGACCCTGAGAGGAGGGAGCACAGACAGGGGATGGAGGGGGGAGGACGGGGGTGTGTGGATGGAGTCACTGGGGTCCGGGGCTTTCCGAGGGCACGATGGCGTGGGGCCACACGATCTCCACGTCAGGTGTGCTGCTGAGCCTGAGAGTGCCGAGGGAGGGGCGTCTGGGGTCTTGCTGGGCGCCCAGCACTCTGGGGACCTCTCCCCTGCCCTGGAGGCATGGAGGGGGGTTACGGGCTCCGTGCGCAGGTGCACAGGGACGCACCCGCTAAGAGGTGGTATTTGTCGTCTCCAAGCAGGGCGGAAATTGCGTGGGCAGAGTTCACAGGTGCGAGGGCCACAGGTGTGAGTCCCTCCTGAGCGGCAAGCTCGGCAGAGCCGCCCGACGGCTAACAGGCAAGAGCCCGCACCACTCGCCAGCGCCGGGCTAGGCGGGAGCAGGTAGCATCTTCAATCCCACGGCAACCCCGGAGGTCAGGACAGATCATCCGCGTCTCCCGGGTGAGGACAGCGGGCTCAGGGCACTTGGACAACACGCTCCAGCTCAGCCGGCCGTGTCTCTGCCGCCTAGACTCGGCTCCCCTCCCTGCGACCTCTCGTCCTGGGTTGGGCACTGAGAGGTTGAGTTGGTCACTCAGAAATCCACGCCTGGTCCCTTCACCTGCAAGCTGAGCCCTGCATCACACACACACACACACACACACACACACACACACACACACACACACGTGCGGGAAATCGGAGAAGACCAGCCACTGGCACGCAGTGCTGGCCCTGCACGAGTGTGCCCTGCACAGTGAAGGTCAGAGCGACTGCTGGTCAGACGAAGGTCGCCTAGGAGCACGCCACGACTTGGGCGTCACAGAGCAACGTGAGGCAGGCCGGCACGAAGCAGGCGGTGTGGATCTTAGAAAGCCGTTTCTCACATGGGAAGGTGGGGCCGGTGTGTCGGCTCACCAGGGCAGAGCTGGCGCTGGTGTCCCTTCCTCTCCCTGTTGTCACCTGCTGGCCCCTGCACCCGTGAGGGAGAGCCACGGCTTCCGAGGCTGTGACTGCCACCCCGCACAGGGGCCCGAGGGGAGCTGTCCTCGTCAGCACTCCTCTGTAGGGGCGAGACCTGGGCACCCGGATCTGAGGCTGCAACGGGACTTGCAGAAGAGACGGGCGGACAAGGGCGTGCAGGCCAAGGAGCCCAGGAGGGCAGCCAAAGGGAAAGCTGTCCCTCTGTCGGCCACTCTGGCACTTGGGTCCGTCTGGTCCCAGAGATCAAAATCAAATAAGGGATCTTGCTCAGAATCACAGGCGCTACCTTATACGTGAAGGGTCAGAGTTTGGGAACTTGCCACTTCAGTGACCTGCAGGAGCGCCCTCCTGACCGTGAACCTGCCTTGCTGGAGAGACTCTGTCGCTGTAGTCTGGCATCAGCACGGCTGCATCTGGCAGAGCCTCCGTGAATCCAAGGGTGCACAGGCTGAAATAGTTTGGGGGCGCCCAGCAGCGGGGGCTTGCTGGCGCACTCACTTGTGACAAGGGCACACACTCCTGATTCTACCAAGGGTTCCTCCAGGCAAGGGCAGCGGACAGAATGGAGGGACTGAGTTTTAACCAGCCTTCCACTGGAAGATGTATGGAAGTCACTCCGAAATTCTTCATCGGGCTTCATCTCCAGCCAGAATTCACAGGAGGAACTCCATGAAGATGGTCACAGGTCTAAGAGTGTGATTTAGGGAAAGAAGGAAGTGAAAAATAATGATTAGCATTCTTAATGCCAATGGGCTGCAGTAGGAAATGAGGGGCAATTGACGAGCCGTCATAACCATACGAGGAGCAGTTAGATTTCTCCTTATTCTATTCCCCTGAGGAACAAGGCTGCAGCCATGAAAGCACATATTGAGTGCCCAGTGTATGCAAGACCTAAGAACGCCCACACCTGTCTACACACAGCGATTCACCTGTCTCAGACGCACAGGGGATGCTGAAATGTAGACGGATGCCGTGAGCACAGATTCTGACAAGCGCTGTGAATCATCATCCGTATTTGAGGGTAGTTGGGATAGCAAGACAAGGTCTCTCTGAGCCCCCCTCCCACTGCCCTTTCCCCTACAACTTGGTCTTAATCTCAGAAGATGCTGAACAATTCATGATAAGTCAAGAAGTATCAGTGCAGCTCCCCTTCAACTACACAGGTTACTGACACTCTGGGACTCCTCAAAAGTCATCCTGTTTTACAATTGACAGTGGGGTTTCTCAAGTTCCTCCCCATCGTGCTATCTTCAGAAGAACAGTAGAAGCCGCAATGCTCATCTCACAGACGAGACAGGGGAGGGACCAAGCCTTCCTCTTGAAGGTGAGTGTCCCGTGCCTTGCCCAGAGTCACATGGCATGTGGGCAGGTGCACGCGCACATGCACACGCACACGCACACGCGTGCACGCACACAGTGCACAGTCTTGGCCCCACTGAGTCTCTTCCCAATTCGGCAGCCAGGATCATTCCTCCCAAACTTGAGTCAGATCACGTCACCTCGCTATTCAAAACCATTTTATTCGAGAGAGTGAAAACCAAGGTCATTACAAGGCCCTACCCGGTCCTGACGGTGCCGGGTCCGCAGGACCCTCTGACCTCACCTCCCAACACTCTCGGCCTCCTTCCCTTTGATTCAGCCACGCTGGGCGCCTGCTGGTCCCCAAACACACCGAGATCACCCTGGGCCCAGAGCCCTGAAGCTTCCCGTTCTTCCCGAAGTGATCTGTGCTCAGACGTCTGAATGGCTTGGTCGCTTGGTCGCCCACGTCCTTCAAGGTCTTGGCCAATGTTTGCAAAATCCTCCCGATAATCCTATCTGAGAAATCCTCCCAGAAACTACCGATACTCCTTGTTTTTGTCTTGTTTTCACCCTCAGTTACTTGTCACCTAATAACATATGGAACTTACTCATTTTGTTTTCTATCTACCCTATGACACAAACCCTACACGCACAGGGCTCTGTTTTATGCACACAGACACACACACACACACACACACGTAGAACCTCGAACAGTGATACGTGGCAATAATGTGCATCAACAAACATTTGAAGAGTGAATGAATGAAATGAATGAAAGGATAGAACTTGTAAGGAAAAATAAGGTCATGTATATAAAGTTGCAAATCTTTCTATTTTTATTTAATATATCAGAATTTTCTTATGTCATGAAATATTTCTCAAAAATAAAAATTTAAATGTTTGTAATCTGTTTCATTATAATGTAACCATTTCCCTACGTTGGGGAATTTGGATTGCTTCATAATTACAAGTAATTCTGCAAACAATATCCATGCATTCATTTCCCACGTATTTATCGAGGGTTGACTATATGCCATGTACTGTGCTTGGTTGCAAGAGCAGCTAGAATCTAGTCCTTCTTATGAAGATCTTAGGTAGATAAAAATTTTAAAAGTACAATTTAAATATGATTGTGATGGACAAGAGTTGACGGTTTGCATTAGAAATAGCTATTCATAGGGTTATTACTCCCACAGGTCTACACTCTATTCATTGTTTTATATTTTTTCTCTTTGCTCCTCAGATGGAAGCTTTCCTAGTTACCTGTCTCCAAGTTCACCGACCTCCACTCTGCCAACTCAAGTCTGCTGTTCAGCCCATCCTGTGAGATTTTCACTTCAGATGTTGTACTTTTCGGTTCCCAAAGTTGCCCTGTTTTGCGTGCTCTCTTGCAAACTGGATCACCCCCAGGTGCTACTGGCACAGAAACCTAACCGCGTGGCTGATCTGCTGACAAAGCTCTCGGTCGGTGCTGAGGACGCCCCTGCCACCATCAGGTTGACAGGCGTGAGCAGAGGGTGGCGCTGTTTACAGGGACTCTCTCCGCTGCCACCGACAGCAGAAAGGCGAAGGTGGGAAGACAGATGGATGCAAAGACAAAGTGTTTGCACTGCCGCTGCACAGGATGCCCGGAGCATTTTGCACGGCATGCCCAGAGCATCTCTCTGTCCTACCTGAGACGGGGGGAGGCAGGTACGGTAACGCAGCCTAGCGGGTGACTGGGACAGCAGTGAGCTGACAAAGGGAACTGTGGCCTGTGGAGTAAAGGACAGCCAGCCCGGAGCTCAGCTGACGCCACAGTAAGACTTTTACCGGCGAGTCTCCGTCTGGAGCAGGGACCCGCCCTGCGGCCATCTGCGAACAGGCCCACAGTGCTGACGTTTCTGGGTATAACAATGCTGAAAGAGTTTGTCAAAAATCAGTTCTGGCATTTACATATTTTTTTTTTTTTTTTTTTTTTTGAGACAGAGTCTCGGTTTGTTGTCCAGGCTAGAGTGAGTGCCGTGGCGTCAGCCTAGCTCACAGCAACCTCAAACTCCTGGGCTCGAGCGATCCTTCTGCCTCAGCCTCCCGAGTAGCTGGGACTACAGGCATGCGCCACCATGCCCGGCTAAATTTTTATATATATATATCAGTTGGCCAATTAATTTCTTTCTATTTATAGTAGAGACGGGGTCTCGCTCTTGCTCAGGCTGGTTTTGAACTCCTGACCTTGAGCAATCCGCCCGCCTCGGCCTCCCAAGAGCTAGGATTACAGGCGTGAGCCACCATGCCCGGCTCATTTACATATTTTTATCATAGACAATATCCCTAGATGAGAAAATACAGTGATGATGGCTTGGCTTACACGCCGGACATTCAGTACAAATATTTCTAGAAACCACAGTGGAAATGCAAACCGTGATCAGAAGACGTAAAATACAGAGAGCACCGCGTGTTTCAGGGCCGACGAGGAGCACGTTATTGCGGGAAGACGGCCGCTGAAGAACAGCGCTAGACCACGCGCCATTCACGCACGCTCAGCCGCTCTCTGAGCTTTCTGTTCAAAACCGGTTTTCTCATTCAAAAAGTTCTTGCTTTCAATATCTGTCTAGCCTTGTGATTTACACACTAGTTTTATAGAAAATCACCAGTTATCTGTATTACTAATAAATCTCACATGAAACATAAAGATTACAGAAGAGTGCTTTCTTCCAGAAAGGTATAGCAATGTGAATAAAATATTTTAACAACAACAAAAAAAAAAGTTCTTGCTTTTTCTTGCAACGAAGATCAGGACGCCCTGCCCGAGGGCTTCAGCCCTAGCTCCGCAGACATCAGGGTTGGTTTAAAGGGAACTTTTTGCCGCAAAGCCGAAGCAGAAAGCTGCTTCCCCACCAAACCTGCCACCCCAGGACGCTGCAGGTGCCTCCTGGTACGTGAAGGGGACAGCCCTGCCACAGGGCTCGGCGGCCCAGGTTAGATGCCGCAGCACACACCAAACAGGTCCTCTTGGGTCACAGTTCTCTCCTTCCAGGTAATTCTACACAGAACGACCTCAGCATTTCTTTCCTCTGTCCATTTGGAGTCCGAGCTTCTTAAATGGCGCCCGTGTCTTTATTAAAACACAACCGAAAGAGTGCAGGGAGTTTTCAAGGCGCGGGAAGGCTGATTCTTATGCTATTTCCAAGAGGCTAATAATAATTGGCCTTCAAATCTTCCCCTAAAGAATGAAAATTCCTTTGAGGATATAAATGGATTAGAATTCCCCCCAAAAAGAAAAGACTGGTGAGAGTGACATTTCCCTTTTCCATTGTTTGAAGAACGGAATGTGTTTCTTTTTATCCTAATATAAGAGTTAATGCAACACTGTAATAAAAAGCAGAGGTGGAATTTCTTCTTTAAGGGGATTTCAAAGGGACGCAATCTCCTTTTGAAAAGCCGGGATGACTTCTAAGTGGAACCTGCTCCGTACGCAGGGTGAGCTGGTTTTTAAACACACCCAGCACGAGTCTCTCACCTGACAGCTGAGTGATTCATCCAGATGCAAATGGCTTGTACAAGTCTCCGAGGTTACTTCTGTCAGTGTGAGAATCATGAGAAAAATTCACCTCCGAGAGTTTTAGTTTTGCTGTTTGAAAGAGAACTTGGACGGTTCTGTCCTCCTTTTGTATTTTCAGGTCTACATAAATTAATTCCAGTCTTTTTCAGAGGTGAAGAAAATTTCCCAGATAAAAAGTCATTGATGTTTTCGCATTTTTCATCATCTTTTAAAAAAACTGCACGGCAACATTTTATGGAGGCTAATTTAACGGAATGTCATGTTATTTATTTTACAGTGTGGATCTGAGGATAGGACAGCCTGGCTTTTTTGATAATGAAAAGCAGAGTTTTAAACACTGAAAAAAAGTAAGGAAAAAGCAATATGCTATGGTATATTAGAGCTATGGAACAGAGATGCAATTATTTTTTTAAAAAATAAAATGATCAGAGTTTCTCAAACTTGAAGACTATATGGATCCATTTATGGAAAACAATGTTTGTGGATACCTAGCATTGTCTTCTATGACTTTTATTATGCTGTCACTTGAATATGCATAAATATAAACCGAAGTATTGGCCTTTTAAAATACCTCTTATACAACAAAAATGAAAAGAAATAAACCTAATAAGAAAAGATAAAATGAACACCAGGAAGGTCCCTATTTACTACATCAACTTAATGTCATGGCTGACGTTATTTTGCTGAGACTCATCCATCTGTATCTTCCACGTGGCACTACAGGGTGTGGTGCCTGTTCTCGTGGGCCCCACACACCCACGGAGCTTCGGGGAAGGGTGTTTTTCTCATGACCACGACCGTTTCCTGGCTGGGCCACGGAATCCTCTGGCTTTCACTTGGAGTAAACGCATTGTTTGTTCACGGCAGCCTTTGTTCTCTCTCTTCCACAGTGGATGATTACATAGGGACTCACCTTGACTGTGAACACAAGCACAAACGTGGTGCTAAAATCACGTGGCTCTGTTGGTTATAAGTTGGCCATCTGTTTGGTTCAGAACATGAAGGCAAAATTCTACAACTCTGCTGGAGAACACTGCTTTAGACCCTCGCTTGATCAACACCGATGGATGTAGTTGCAGGTCTTGGGTCTAGGAAGAAATCCTTTAAGCCCGATTTGGCTGTGAGATCATTTCATCCTTTGCCTTGGTTCTTCCTTCTTTGCAGCAAGTTATCTTCTCCATTTGCTGCTGGGAAAACTGCTAATCACCCCGCAGAACCCCACACAAATGTCACTGCTGTAGAGCCTATGGTAACACATGTGCACACGCACTCGCGTGCACACGCACACACATACACACACACACCATATGAGGTTAACCATTGCCTACTTTGTGCTTCCACAGCCAACCGTAGTCTTACTGCTTCTATTTTGTATCTGCTCGTTCGTTTCTTTGATAATTTCTTACCATCATACTTTCAAAATCTTTTATTCCTTAAAACACACAAAAGAGATTTATTTTGTATTCCAGCATTTGATAATTAAGACACCTTTGATCTTGGTAAATCATACTCTACACCTGGCAGTTTCTGCTGACTCTTGCTCATGGTGATGTACTTCCTTGTGTGGGTTGTGTTATTTGATAGTGAACCCATGTTCCATACAACTTTGTCTGTTGAAGCCTGAGTTTAAAGTTTATTCCTCCAAATTTGCATCTTCCAAGTGTCTAGGGACTTGACCCACCTGTGACTTATTTAAACTAAATTTTGAGCTCTTCTTTCTCCACACAAGTAGTGTGAATTCCAGTCCCAAAATCTTGTGGGTTTGAGCTTTAAGTTAGGAATTCTTTGGGGATACTTTTTCTTTATTCAGGACAACCTAGAGAGCAAGACTATCTCTTTAAGCAGGGCTGGTTTTTTCCTCCCAAGTTTTACCTACTGAAGTATCACACTTTAGGGATTCCGGCTCTACTTGAGGTTCTCTAATTTGACTTACAACCTGGCTCAAGCACTCAGTTTTGTACTCTGTCCCTAAGCAAGTGTCCTATTAAACCCAGGACCTAGGCCACCAGGGATGGGCAGACATCCCAGGGAAAGGACCATTTTCTGCAGGTAGACTGCCCCTCTAGGTTCGCCCCTCATTGTTTCAGGATCAGACTATTTCCTGTACTTCTCACTAACTCAATCATGCACAGAAAAAGATGTTTTATTTTTATACTGTTTCTGGTATTTTAGGTATTCTAAAGTGGAGAATTAAGAATCAGTGCTTCCATGTTTCAGTTTTTTTAGATTTTTACGTCTAGGTAGATACTGGCAGTGTGGTCCATTTATCTCACTCTGAACATTTCTCCTCCTTTGGCTTCTGCGTGAGACTCTTTTCCTCCAATCTTCCCTCTCTTCCGGGAAGAGTCCACTGTTCATTCCCCTTATCCACCAAGATAGGAACCTGGGAGCACCCTCGGCTTAAGTACAGTTGGAGTTAAAGTTGCTTCGATCTTTATTCCTTATCCACCTGACCCTCTCTTCCTCTACCTCTGCTGCCCCACAGCTCATCAGCTGTTGCCTGACTGGCTGCAAAAGCGTCCTAACTGCCCTCCCCACTTTCAGCCTGTGTCCTCCAGCTCATCCCTTCCCTGCTGTCTCCAGGTGAACTGTCTGATGCACCCCTTCCTCTTGCCAGGATCTTCTCTCTGCAGACAGTGGCTCCCACCTGTTGCCTGAACAGCAGGCTGTCAGAGAACACTGCTCCCCGTGTACAAATGGGTGAGTCCCTGTCCCTTGCTGGGTCAGGGGTGCTGGGTGCCATGGAGCGTTTACTCTCAGGCCCTGATCTCACTAGTGGTGATGGTCCTTTATGGCACACATTTGTTCATTTCTGCATAACCTTGAACTTGAAAACTGTGCACCCACCTGTTCACTCATAAAATTGAGAAAATTCCACTTCATTCATTCGTGCCTTCATCTCATCCTTCTTAAATTAACAAACGTCTGACGAGCACCTTCAACACGCAGCCTTGGCTGAGGCTGGAGGAAGCTCTGAGCTGGCAGCTCCCAGTTCCGATGCTCTGAGCTACAAAAATTGGAGAAGCCAAACAGACACCGTGAATGGACAGCTCCTCTAAAATCAAATGTTGCCAAGGGAAGGATTTTAAAGAGTTATAATTTGTCATCATAATTCACATCCTGGCAAATACTGGTGAAGTTGTGAAGAGGCTTGTTAGGCACGCAGCCATGTCTTCTGGCAGCTGACTAAATGCGCACAGCGCGGCGGGGCGTGGCAGACCAAGCGCAGACGCCGGCATCGGCGAGGGGGCTGGGCTCCCGGACCTGCCGCCGCCCTGGCGTGTGCACTGGAACAAGTGATCAACGTCATTTCTTCTGCTGGAAAAGGTGGTGGAAATGTCTCTTGCAAAGAGTTCCTGTGAGCACCAACACGACCACAGCTGCACAGCGGTGGTGGAGGGACGTGGGCGCACACGGCAGGTGCGCCGAGAAGCTCCTTCCTCTCGCTTTCTCTGCCTTCATGTCACGGACAGTACCCAGTGGGCTTTTTCCTAAGTCTGTCTGTTCAATGCCCAGACACCACAAACAAAATTCCAACGTGGAGAAAATCATGTGCTGTGGGTGTGTGATCTATGCAAAGGCAAATGGCCGGATGTCCGAGTACGTTTTTCTCCTTTTTCATTTGAGTAATATATTCCAGCATTGCTTAGACATGGCCCATGAAGGGAATTCTGAAGGGAAATGCATTCTCTGTCTCTGCTACAAGCAATCTGGCAAGGCCTGAACTCCCATGCATGAGTGTATGTATGTGCACGTGTGTATGTGTGTATACATGTGTATATGTATGTGTGTATATATATATATGAGTGCATATGAGTGTGTGCATGTGTGTGCATGTGTGCACATGTGCATGTGTGTATGTGTGTATATATGTGTATATGTATGTGTGTATATATGTGAGTGCATATGAGTGTGTGCATGTGTGTGCATGTGTGTGTATATATGTATGAGTGCATATGAGTGTGTGCATGTGTGTGCATGTGTGCACATGTGCATGTGTGTATGTGTGTATATATGTGTATATGTATTGTGTATATATATATGAGTGCATATGAGTGTGTGCATGTGTGTATGTGTGTATATATGTATGAGTGCATATGAGTGTGTGCATGTGTGTGCATGTGTGCACATGTGCATGTGTGTATATATATGTGTGTATATGTGTATATGAGTGTGCATGAGTGTGTGCATGTGTGGGCATGTGTGTGTGCATGTGCATATGTATGTGTGAGTGTGCATGATGTATGCATGTGAGTACACTGTTTACATGTATGTGCATGTGTGTTTGTACGTGTGTGTGTGTGAGTGTGCCCTCACACCGATGTTTGTCCTCTCGTCCTCCCCCCATCCCGCCTGCACAGGCTCCTGGCCCCATTAATCACAGCGGTGGCACCTCATAAAGCTGCCAGCCCCTCGCGACTCACCGCACCACGGTGCAGATTTACGGAGTGCCGTCTAGGTGACTGGCAACAGCTTCGGGGGCGCGGCGGATGTTCGCACCGTAAAACCAGAGCCAGGGCTGTGCGGGCTGTGAGGGCGCCTGGCTGCAGCCTCAGGCGGAGCAAACCCTCATTCCTGGAGCCCTGCTAGCGGACGCTCTGCACCCACCGCCCTGGGCGTGTCGACCTTGCACTCCGTCGCATGCTGTCTTACGAGATTTAACTAAAGACAGTCCGCGGAGGCCTCGCTCCTGGGGTGGCGCCTCGTCCAGGGCTGCAGTGCACATCTCTGGGAGGTGAAAAGCCTGACCGTCGTGCTTTGAGAGGCCCTGAGAGGGACCAGACATCATCACGGTTGTTACTGCGAGTCCTGGGGTACAATGTCACCAAACCCCCGTCCCCGGGGCTTCCTGGTCAGGGCTTCCTACCCTCCGCCTCACCCTGGGCTTCCCAGGGCGCGGGTCCACCAGCTTCGCAGAGCCAGGTGACCTGAAGCTGCCACCGCAAGGGCGGAGCCTGGGATCGCCACTCCCCGCCTGTAGCCGGAGAGACCGAGGCACAGGGCACGGGGCCGGAACAACAAAGGGCAGGACGGATGGGACGGAACTGCCCTGTGGGCGCCTGCCTCGGCGCCCTCTGCCCTACCCCGCCGTGGCTCAGAGGCACCCGCTGAAGACGAACAACGTCACGCCTCGATTTACAGTCTGTCCCGTCTCAAAGCAAAACGGAACCTGGTTGGGACTCCCTGATCTCTCAGAGCGAGGCCGGGGACGAGGTCTCCTCTGGGGCGGTGGGCGCGCCGTAATCCCCAGTGTCTGCCCCTCCCTGTGTCAGCCCCTGCTCCCAGCCAGGAAGGGCTGTTGCCATCTCTGCGTGCCAGCGACTCCGAGCACAGTGCAGCGGTGGCCACCGTGGAACCGCGTCTGTGGCCCGGACCAGAGCGCACGGGGGACTTCCTCGATGTGGACCAGGCCCTCGCCCGGGAGGCCACGCACGGCACAGGCTGCACCTGAGCCCGCTCGCTGACCCCATCCCACGACCGGCAGGCCCTGCCCTGGGGGACCCCCGTCTGGCGGGGGACAGACTGCTACATAAGCGGTACCGACCCCGACGCACCTGCCGCCCAGGAAGCACTTGCCCCGGGAGTTCAGGCAGAGACACCTCCGCCGTCCCTGGGTGACAGAAGGTTCCCGGCCAACAGTTCCCCTGTTCCACCTGAGGCCGAGGGGAGAGAAGGGCAGGCTGCAGGGAAGGATGGAGGCGGGAGAGCAAGCGCAGGGCTGGGAGGAGCCTTGAACCTGGTGGGGGGAAGAGTCAAAGCGGGGGAAGGCGGGGAGGGTAGAGGCCGGAGAGGTCCCGGAACAGTCAGGAAGGCTTGACCGCCACGGTGTGCGCAGGCAGGGCGGGGGCGGGTACAGTCTTGACTCTAGAAGCATCTCCTGGCCACAGTGGGGGCCACAGGATGGTGAGGACACGGGGGCCAGGGCCCCCACAGCGCGCCAGTCTGGAGCAGGTAAGTGTTGGTGTGACATGCAGGAGGGCCCAACGCACTGGGTGGGTGGGCTTGAGCATGGGGGCGGGTGGGGTCCCCGGCCCGCCCAGGGCAGGGGGTTAAGTGATTCCCCAGTGGCAGCCTGTGCCCCCCCAAGCCCCGCCCAGCGCGTTTCTTGCCGCTCCACAAGCTCGGGCTGGCGAGCCGGGACTCACAAGAGCCCCGCCGGCGTCGGCGTGGGCTGCGCATGCTGCCTTGTCCCTGGCACTCTGGGAGCCTGGCGCAGTGAGGACAGCCCTGGCCCCTGCTCGTCGGGGCCCTGTGTCCCAGCGAGGACCCGGAAGGTTCCTGAGCCACACCTGGGGCCTGCAAGCTCTCGTCACCGTCACCGCCTCAGCTCGTCTAGAATTCGGTAAGCGGAGCACGCTCCCTTTCCTCTTAGAAAGACGCCCGCGAAGCTCAGCAGTGGGCTCCTCCGGAACCGGATCCCCGTCCGAGCCCGTCCCCTGTGGGGTCTGCCGGATCTGAGCCTGGTCCCCGCCCTCCCTGGGGGCTGCTCTCTGGGAGCCCCTGCTGGTGTCCCTGTCCCTTGCTTACCCAGGACGCCTCATGGCTGCGAGTGTCAGCCGTGGGTTTGGGGAGGGGGGCTCTCCCGTCTGAGCCCCGAGAAGCCGTGGTCTGGGCGGGCTGCAGGGCTGCGCAGGGAGGGGGGCAAGGCCCGATGGAGGGACCCTGAGGTCAGGGTCACAGGGAGCCATGGAGTGCTCTAGAGCAAGGGGTGGGGCAGCACAGCCCCTCGGGAGGCTTTGGGGAGGGGAGGCCGACAGGGGGAGGAGGTGGGAGGAGACCAGAGCCTGCAGCAGGATGGGGCAGGAGGAAGAGGAGGAAAAGCCCGAGGCAGCGGAGAAGGCCAAGGCGGTCTGAGCCGAGCGGGGCGGCGGGTCCAGAGGCCGCACGGTCTGGACGGGGAGCCTGCAGCACTGGCCTGAGTCGCCGACGCTCCCCCTCTGTCCTCAGCTCCGGACCAGAAACCTCCGCGAGCCCCTTGCCCGGGGTGCACGGGCCTTTCTCCTCCCTGCACCCGGGGCTGGGCGGGTCTCCGAAATGCTTTGACATCTCTGGAGAGAGCACTTTCTAATTACTCAGCAGATTTGTTTTCCTGTGTCTTCGGCTTGGGGTTCGCTAGCCTGTGAGCTTCCAGAGACCCTGGACCCCGTCTCAGCACAGCTAGCCTCGCTTGTCTCCTGGGAGCTCGGTCCGGGCCCCGGCTCGCTAGACCTGCACTGGCCAAGTCACCGCAGTGCCCGCTTCCGCACGGGCAGCGGGGAGAGGGGCTGGCGTGCAGGGCTGTCCCGAGTGCCGCCGTGACGCCGCCTCTCCGTGTCCCTGGCTGCAAAGTCAGCGGCCCCAACCTGCCAGCAGCCACCTGCACATGTCATTAGGTGAGCCGCTCTCCTCCGGCCCATTAATCAAGCTGTTAAATACAGGACTTAACACCGAGCCAAGCCATTTATCTCCCGGCCCGGTCCCGGGTCCGCTGTCCCCTGCGGCAGTTGAGGAAATCGTTAACACCTAGCGTGGCCGGCCCTCTCCTCTGCTTTGCGCATTAGCCGGGTGGCCCGGCCCCACCCGTGCCCTCCTCGCCCCGTCTGCGGAGGGCAGGAGGGCTCCGCTCACACGCAGGCCCGGCTGCCTCCCGGGTGCCTGGGTGCCGGCAGCAGTGGCGTCCAGGGGCCTCGGCCTCCTTCAGTCCCGCTCAACTCCCCGGCGTGGAAGGTGCCAGGCTTTCAAGCGGCTGCTGGCTGTGTCCGCACGAGCGACCAGTCCACCGACTCAGGCGGCATTACTGAATGTCCCCAGCCGGGTCTCCCAGGGGTCCTGTCCCCCACTTCAGACGAGGAGGGTCTGAGGCCCCGAGAGAGCAAGGTCACGCCCCCCGCTGTGTCCCCAGCCTGAGGCTCTCCTGTTGCAGCCCGCTGGGCTCCTGCTAAGGCGACTCACCAACTGTGCGACCCTGACCCTGAGCAAGTCTCTTTGCCCAAGCCTCAGTGTCCCCGTCTGTTAGGTGGGTTTCCATCTCACTGTGCTCTGTTCCCGTACGAACTCGGCCGTTTGTTTATCTCCGGCAGCAGAACTCTGGGTTGGCGATGGAATTTGGGGGCTAGATTTGCTCTGTTCTGGCCTCTCCCGGATTCTCTCCCTGGGCCGGTTGAGCAGCTGTCCAGATGAGCCACTGGGTCCCCGGCCTGGCCCCGGTGGCTGGACCCGTGTGGCCCCACAGCTGAGGACGCCCGCAGTGCGGACATGGGGCCGTGGGGGCTGTCAGTAGAAGTGCCTCTGTTTCTCTGGCGCCCCACTTTCTCCCGTTACCCCAAACTCTTCCCGCCTCTTCTGCGTCGTGCAGAGCCCAAGACCGGGTCCGTGCATTTCCAGAATCCTCCCCTTCGCCTCTCGGGCCCCAGGAGCCGGTGCACAGCCCCGCCCGAGGGAGGCCCTGGTGCCGGGGAGGCTCCGTCCCTCTGGCTTCCAGCCCCTCAGGGCTGCGACTCCTCTGCCTGGCAGAGTCTCCTCCCCGCCCCTTCCCTGGGAGGCAGCGCGAGAGCGAGACTGGCCGTGTCCCTCTGGCTCGGCCGCGGGCCTCGGGAGACCTTTATCCATAAGGCGACTGGTCACAGGGCTTCTAAGGACTCATCGGCTCATCCCTCAGCAAGCGCCGCTGAGCACAGCCTCTGCTGGAAGCCGGGGCCTGGGGAGGGGAGAGAAGATGCCCTCCCGCCCTCCCTCCCGGGGCTTGCGGTCCGGAGGGCGCTGGGCGTTGAAGGGCTCCTCACCTGTGCCTCAGGACACAGCGAGAAGAGCAGGGCGAAGGGAGCCACGGAAGGTCGCCCTGGCCTGGCCTGGCGGTGCCGAGCGCAGAGTGGGTGGGAGCGCCCGCGCTAAGGACGGCAGAGGCGGTGGGGACAGACCAAGTGTGCAGAGGCCCTGAGGCCTGGGGTGGCCCGAGAGGGAGACAGAGACGCAGATGAGGCCGGCAACAGAGTCACGTCAGCCGGCTCCTGCTGCGGGCCAGCCGCTGACTTTGGACCTTATCCAAAGAGCAATGTGATACGTTAAAATATTTTTAATTAACAGACAGTAAAATTCACTCATTGTGGTGTTTTGACAAGTGCATAGTCACGAACCCCACACCACGGTCCAGATACAACTGTTTTGTCACCCCAAAATTCCCTCCTCGACCCCTAAATGCTTCCAACCACTAACGTATTCTCTACTCTTATGTTAATAGTTTTGCCATTTCCAGTGTCCTGTGCATGGAAACACACGATACACACAGACCTGTGGATCCAGCTCTTTTCACTTAGCATAAGGCACTGAGAAACAGACCCACTGTTGCATGTGTCAAAATTTATTTATTTATTTATTTATTTTGGAGACAGAGTCTTGCACCATTGCCCATGCTGGAGTGCAGTAGAGAGACCAGAGCTCACTGCAGCCTCGAACTCCCAGCCTCAAATGATCCTCCCAGCTCGGCCTCCCAAAGCGCCAAAACGACAGGCGTTAGCCAACGCCGGCCACCAGTCAGTTCTGCATTGCCGAGCAGCGTGGCGTTGTTTGGATGCACCGGTTTGTTAATCTACTCCTCGGCTGTGGGACATTTGGTTGTTTCCAGCTCTGGGCGATTATCATTCAAGCTGCTGTGTACATTCACATGCGAGGTTTTGCGTGTTCATGAATTTTCATTTCCCTCGGGCAAACACCTAGGCGTGGGACTGCCGGCTCACAGGGCAGGTGCATGTTTAACTTGGTTAGAAATTGCCAGACTGTTTCCCAAGGCGGCTCTGCCACCTGCACTCCTGTCCGCAGCGTGAGGGTTTTCAGCTGCTCCGTCCTTGACGGCACTTTATGTCGCTGGTCTTCGCGATGTTTGCCGTTCCAGCGAATCGGAATGGGGGTGTCCACACGCACGTGCTGGGGCCTCCGGGTGCCAGAGGAAGCCCGAGGCAGGAAAGGCAGGAGGCATTAGACCTGCCCTCCAGGTACGAGGAAGGTGAGAGGACAGGACATGTTATATGTAATAGTTTATTGGCTTGATGTAATCCACTACGGTAGGAGGGCTGCGATTTCAGGGCTTGCCGCAGGCCCCCAAATGGTAAAAACAGGCCTGTGCTTTATTTCAGGGAAAGGCTGATGCCGTCTTGGTTGGTTTGGGGAAGACAGATGTCTAGGAGAGGGAGAGAAGGGAGGGTTGCAGGGTTGCTCTGGCTCCGGGTGCTTGTTCTGAAATACAGTGGAAACCTCATGCTCTTCCCACCCAGCTCTGTGCCCCTGGGAGGTCACCTGCCTGGCGCTTCCCGGCTTGGTGGCCCTTCCCCGCCCTGTGCTGGAGCAGCCCGTGTAGGGGACCCCGGGGGGATCCGGCATGCTGGCCACACAAGGAGCAGCCCCCACCCTGCTTTTCAGCGCAGCTCTCCTTCCTCTCTCCCTTCCTTGAATCCAAGTGAATGAAAACTCAGCACTTGTAAATTTGCAACTCAGAGGCAAGAGTCCGAGCTCCACCCCGCTGCTCCGGGTCTCCTCAGACACCCGGGGCTGCCGCCACAGGGACCGGGGCCTTCTCCCAGGGCTCCGCGCTCCTCGCCTTAGCTGGACGGGCTGACGACAGGACAGACCTCACCTACCCACCGTGCACCGCCAAACCGCGCCTGATTGTCCCAGAAGTTCCCGCAGGCAGCCCTGGTAACCGCGTCTATTCGAGAGAAGATGGGTGTGCACAAGGGAAGTGGCAGTTGTAGCTGCTTAGATCTGGGACGACGGTTCCTTTCACGGGCCTCCGGCTGTCCTCCAGGCCACCCTTGCTGTCACCAGGAAACTGACACCTGTACTTAACCGCCAACAGAAACAGCAGGGATTTGAGAACAAGGGGTCCGATTTTCAGTTGTCCCCGAGACTGCCAAGAGACACTTGAGCAGGTCATACTCCACGGGGGACGGGGCAGGCGTGGGGGGGTCCTGCCACTCGCAGACCCGCCCTCCCCTGTCCCTGGGGTGGACGTCCAGGTGGAGACGGGCTATAGGACGCTCACCCTGGCAGCGTCCACGTCCTGCGAGCCCCGGCTGTGACGGAAGAGCCCTGAGCAAATACCCCTCGCCGGGGAGAGGGGCGCGGGCGGCACACACGGCGTCCTGCTTCTCGTCACCCGCGGTAACAAGCCGAAGGAAAGAGGCCAGGAAGAAGCCCTGCTCGTCGAAATGCCATGGCCTTGTTACCTGCGTCCAGGTGCTGTTTCAGGATGATTCCAGGTACCTTTCCCACCCACCTGCCACGCCTGCTTATTCCTTGCAGTTCGGGTCATGTTCTGCAAGAAGAGATTAAACGACAATATGGGAAGAGGAGTTCAAAGACAGAGCGGCACTGGAAGGGCCACTTGCTGTTAGAGGAGCCCGAGCTGCTGCGGCGTCACCTCCAGCCTGGGCAGACGGAAGCACCGGAGAGGCCACTCCAGCCTCCTAGCAAAGGAGCGGCGAAAGCACGGGAGAAACGAGCGCTGCCGGTGGCGGGGAAGAGCGAGTACTGGCGGGGCAGACGAGCCCACGCCTGGGAGGAACGCCCCCCCCCCAGGCTGGCGTGCCCCAGCCCCGTGTCTGCCCTGCCGCTCCTCTCCCCCTGCCTCCAAGAATCCAGCCCAGAAGAGGGGAACGACAGGCCTCAAATTAACAACTCAACCTACTACTTTAAGACACAGGAGAAAGAAGAGCAAATTAACCCTCATCCATTGCAGGTGGGGTTGTAAAATGCTGCGACCACCTTGGAAAATAGTCTGGCTTTTCCCCAAATGGCTCAACAAAGAGTTACCGGAGATCCCACACCCAGGCATGTATCCGAGAGAAATGAAAACATATGTCCACACAAAACTTGTACGTGAATGTTCACAGCATCTAAAGCTACAGCAAATGTTAAACAAAGGTCCGCTTCTAGCCAGAATAATATAACACCTCACGCTTGGGCCCGTTGCATCAGTCTCTATAACTTGACACGTCGTGTCCAGCTTACGTCAAAAACCCCCGGGGCCTCCTAAAGGGCAAGAAGAAACAGTCTGGAAAGACAGATCGAGTATCAGAGCAGCACTTCGATATAACGCAGACTTAAAAATGATCATATTGGAATTTTAAGTAACTATGATTAAAATGTTAAGGGCTCTAGGGGGAAACGTGGGCAACATGCAGAAACAAATCAGCAATGTAAGCAGAGAGATGAAAACTCTATAACAGAATCAAGAGGCAATGCTACAAAAGCGCTGTGACAGCAGAAAGCACCCTTGATACGGCTGAGGAAGGAATCAGTGAGCTGGAAGAAATGTCAATAGAAACTTCCCAACTGAAAAAACTGAGAGAAAAGAATAATAATAATGATAATAAACCAATATGCAAAAACCGTGGGGCCATTATAAAAGGTAACATACTCATAGTGAGAATAACAGGATGAGAAGAAAGAAAGAAAAGAGCAAAAGACATATTTGAAGCAATAATGGCTAAGAATGTACCAAAATTAATGACGGAAATCAAACCACATGTTCAGAAAGCTTAGAGAACACCAAGCAGGACAAATGCCAAAAATGTGTACCTAAGCATATCATATTCAAATTGCAGAAAACTAAAGACAAAGAGAAAATCTTGAAAGAAGCCAGAGGTAAAACAGAGAACAAAAGACATCTTACCTACCGAGCAATAAGGACAGGAACCACATCAGACTTCCCTTCAGAACCATGCAAACAAGAAGAGAGGAGAGTGAAGAGTTGGAAGAAAGAAATCATCAAACCAGAGTTATATATCCAGTGAAATTACTCTTCAAGAATGAAGGAGAAATAAATCTTTTGCAGACAAAAAAAAATATGGAGAGAATTAATCATCAGCAGACCTGCCCTCCAAGAAATCTTAAAATAAATTCTTCAGAGGGTAGAAAAGTGACCTAGTCAGAAAATCAGATCTCATAAAGAAAAAAAACATGCCACATAAGGAATAAGTGAAGACAAAATAAAACCTTCTATTTTTTTCTTATTTTTAAATGTTCTAATAGGTAATGGTTTTTTCAAAGTAATAATAGTAACAATGTAGTAGGTGATTATAGTATGGATAATTAAAATAAATGACAGCAATGTTATAAAGATGGGAGGGAAGAATTCAGAATTCTCCAAGTTACCTAATATCATTAAGCTCTATAGTGTTATTTGAAAGTGGATTATATTAGCTGTAAATGTGTGTTGCAAATTCTGTGGCAACCTCTGAAAAAAAATTTAAGTATATTATGGACATGGACATGCAAAGAGAGTAGGAGAAAGTAAATTGTATAAAATGCTCCATTAAAAGCAGAGAAGACAGAAAAGAGGGCAAGATAAAAATGAAACCCAAAATGTGTACAATGAATATAAAAGAGTTACAAATGCGGTAGATACTAATCCAACTATATCAAGGATCACTTTCAATATGAATGATCTAAATAAACCAATTGAAAGACAGAGGCTGTCGGAGTGAATTAAGATACAAGACCCAACTACATGCTGTCTACAAGAAAATCACTTTGGATATAAAGACACGCATAGATGAAAGGAAAAGATGGAAAAAGATATACCAGGCTGACATTGATAAAAAAGAAAGCAGGAGTATCCATATTAATTTCAAACAAACTAGACTTCAGAATAAGGAAAATTACCAGAGGTAAATAGGGGCATTACATAATGATAAAGGGCTCAATTCTCCGGGAAGTGGTAACAATCCTTAATGAGTAAAAATGCATGAGGCAAACCTGATGAACCCTGAGGAGAAATAGACAGATCCACTACCGTAGCTGGGGATTTCAACATCCCTCTTGCAGTAATTGATAGATCCAGCAGGCATAAAACCAATAACAACACAGTTGAACTGAACATCAATCAACTGGATCTAACTGACGTTCACAGGATGCTTCCCCCAACCGCAGCATCATGTACCTTCCTCTCAAGTTCACATGGAACATGCACCAAGGCAGACCACGTTCTGGTCCATGAAACACACCCTAACACATTTAAAGGAATAGAAATCATACAAAGTATGTTCTCCAGCCACAGTGGAATTAAATTAGAAATCAATAATAAAAAAGTGACTTTAAAATTCCAACATATTTGGGAATTAAACAGCACACTTCTAAATATCATGCACCTCATGGGTCAGAGCACAGCAGATTATATGTGCTACCTAATAGAAGGAGATAAAGATGCTTACAAGGGACAATTCTCTCACTACATAAAGAATACATGACTCCAGTCCTGATGAAGGACGTATGTAAGACAGCTCACGCTGCTGGATGGCAGAATCCAGTCTATGAGAAGAAGCCCAAGAGAGAAGGTAAAAAAAAGAGGCAGAACCATCCCCAAATGTCCCTTGCCCAGAAGAAAGATCAAGTACCTCAAAGAAGGCAAGCGTCCTCAGAGCTCAGGAGCAGGCTGCCGACAACTAAACCAAACAATAATTTTCTCTGAGTATTTTTTAGATAAAGACAATGAACTTATTGACCAAGCAGCAAATAAGTAAATAAATAAAACATACATCAAAGAAGAAGTCTAAAGAGAAACATTCTGAAATCAATGAAAACATAACTTGTCAAGATTTGTAGGATGCAGCAAAAGCTGGGCTTAGAGGAAAATTTATAGTAGTTAATGTATATACTAGAAAAGAAGAAATATCTAAAATCAGTAATCTAAGCTTTCACCTTAAGAAACTAGAAAAAGAAGAGCAAATTAATTCAAGAGTAAGCAGAAGAAAAGAAATAATAAAAATTATCACAGAAATCAATGAAATTGAAAGCAGGAAATTAATAGAGAAAATCAACAAAAACAAAAGGTGGTTATTTGAAAAGTCCAATACATTTGATAAGCCTCTAGCAAGGCTACCCAAGAAAAAAAAGACAGGAGCCAGCATTGCTAACATCATCAATGCGAGAGGGGTCACCTCTACCGATCTCAGGTACATTTTAAAGCACAATAAAGGGACACTATGAACAACTCTGCCTACGGTTTTGATAACAGATAAAATGGACATTGTACTCGTAAGACACAAACTACCAAAATTCCCACAATAAGGAGTAAATGCTATAAGTAAGCTTTAAGTGTTTTTCAATAAGTGAATAAATAATATCTTTAGAAAGACAGCACCAAGCCTATATTGTTTCACTGGTGAATTCTACCAAACATTTAAGGAAAAAATATCACCAGTTCTTCACAAACTCTTCCCGAAAAAAGAAGAGGAAAAATCACTTTCTAATTCATTCTATGAAGCTATATATTACCCTAATATCCGATGTAGATAAAGAATTACAAGACATAAAAACTACAGACTAGTATCTCCTATGCATAGGATTCCCCACAAATCCAACACCGTGTAAAGCGGATTACACAGCACAGTCAAGCGGGCCAGGCTGTTTCTCTCTCCACTCATGCTCGGCATGGCATTGGAAGTCCTAGCTAGTGCAGTAAGATAAGAAATGGAAATTAAAGACACAGACTGAGAAGGAAGAAATAAAACTCTTTATGCTCACATGAGGCGATTGTCCATGTAAATAAAATATTCCAAAGTAGCAACAACAACAAAAATCCTGGAACCAGTGAGTGACTATAACAAGGAAATAGCCCTGGAAACAGGAGTAATATACAAATTACTTCTTTCCTAAACACCCACAACAAACAATCGGAATTTGAAATCAAAGAAGTTCTAAATACATGCGGAGATATTCCATGTGTATGGCTTGGAAGACTCAACACTGTCAAGATTGCAATCGCAATTCTTATCAATTCGATCTATAGAGTCAATGCATCCGGATCAAATTCCCAGCAAGTTATTCTGTGGATACTAACAAACTGATTAAAGTTTATATGAATATTCAAGAAAACAAAATGTGTACAAGACCTGTATGGGAAAACTATAAAACTTTTGTACATATTTTGTTGGAAGGGAGGGAAGGATGAAGGGAAAGAGAGAGAGAGGGAAGGAAAAGAAAACGCATCATTGAGGACATGTCAAGAAGACAGAGGAGCCAAGTGGAAGAGCTCTCAATATCCAAAGCAGGAGCAATTTAAGCAACAAAATAAATAAGGTAGTATTGGATTATAATGCAAAGTACAAAAAAAATACCCATGAGTCTTTACTGATATAAATGACTGATTAATTAATGGGGAATAAGAGACAAATTACCAGTGCAGAAAAATTCCAAATAAAGTATGTAGGCACTTCACCCTACAGGACGGGGAGCATGGCTCCCGCCTCTCAGGTGTGGGCTGCTCATCGGGACTCCCAAAGGTACGGCGTGCAGCGGGGAAAAGGCAGTGACGTCACCATGGAGCAACCTGGCAGACTCGGCTCAGCCAGGGAGCAGGTCAACATGGACCAGTGTGACCCAAGTTAGTAGTAAATACCTGTGATGAAAATGGGACTTCCCTTCTGTGCTCCTGCTCTTCAAAACCCATACCACGAGTCCGACCCTGAGAAATTCAGCAGCCACAGTGCACCAGAGGGACATCCTACCGAATACCTGACTGGGAAAGTCAGACACTGTCCCGGCCCAGAGGAGCCTGAGGAGACATAATAACCCAATGTCACCTTGCATTCTGGTAGAGACCTTGAACCAGAGAAAGGACACTAGGCGAAAACTAAGGACATCTGAATAAGCAGTGGACTTTAGCTGGTGACATTGTCCACTAATTACGACAAACAGTGCACTAACGTAAAATGCTAATAACAGGGGAAACTGCAGAGGTTTATAGGACTTTCTGCACCCTGTGTTCAATATTTCTATAAATCTAAAACTGTTCTAAAAATAATGTCTATTAATTTTTTTAGAAGTGTAAAAAAAGAGGGGAAAAACCCACCACAAACTTTATGAGGAAGTTATGGACTTTCTGAGAAGGATTGTTCCAGGGCTTGGAAACAGAGTTTGAGTCAATCTTATCCAACTCCCGAGTGGCCTCTAACTTAAACCACAAACTTGCTAAGGCTAGGCACTGCTTCAGTGCCCTGGGTGTAAGTAAAAAGCTGGTCACCTCTCTCCTGTCACCCAGAGAAGTCCCGATGGTCACCTCCTTCTGACTTTCTCAAACTTAGTTAGGCCTGTGTCAGAACTATGAACAGACCCACAGGTTCATACCTTGTGCCACCTGACCACGTACTTGAAAGCTTATTATGGGCTGTGCCGCCATTGCACGGTACTTCTTAAGGCCACTCTAGTGTGACTGTACCTGTACTACCTCTGAAAATCTGTTTTCTCTTTGCCTTTCATCAAAAATCATTTAGTGGCCGGGCATGGTGGCTCACGCCTGTAATTCCAGCACCCTGGGAGGCCAAGGCGGGTGGATCGTTTGAGCCCAGGAGTTCGAGACCAGCCTGAGCAAGAATGAGATCCCGTCTCTACCAAAAATAGAAAGAAATTAGCTGGACAATTAAAATATGCAGAAAAAATCAGCCAGGCATGGTGGCACACGTCTGTAGTCCCAGCTACTCGGGAGGCCGAGGCGGGAGGATCGCCTGAGCCCAGGAGTCTGAGGTTGCTGTGAGCTAGGCTGACGCCACGGCACTCTAGCCCAGGCAACAGAGTGAGACTCTGTCTCAAAAAAGAAAAAAAAGTCATTTACTGATTATTTTTTGTAAACTTGAAGCACTTTAAGGTGTAACATATAAACTGTAATGCACGCACATATTTTTCAATATGTATGGAAATTTATACCCTTTCTGTAGGACTCTTAAGCACATTCATTCATCTCCACGAATGTTTACAAATGAATACAAATTCCTATAACTTCCACCGAGCTGAAGACACTGCGCTGCCAAGATCTATTTGGGGGATTGTTTTTAACTTGCCAGGTGGGGATGGAATGCATGTTCCCGTCCCGATTGTCTTGAGCTTCATGCACATTTCTCCTGCCTTCCCAACCGCGTCACACCATTTCCGGAACTCCGTGTTTCAACTCAGTGTTTCCCCTCAGTGGAGCCCGTTTTCAGTGTTCGCTGCCTGCTGCCTGCGTTGACTCAATGTTGACTTTTAGCAAAGCAGAGGAACTATAGTAAACATCTCGGGGTTATAGTCTTCAGATAAGGGGGCTAGTGTGATGTTCATGATCACGATTGCCACACGATTTATCTTTACAGTAAGTCTGTGCGTTTGCAGAGGGGAGCTGGGCTCACGGAGTGCAGGGTGGGTTTGCGAGGAGATGGGCGAGGCCGTGCTGAGCGGCCCCTGGGGACCCGCCTGCGTTCGGCCCTGACACCGTTAGCTGTGCCGGGACCGGGCTGACCACACACCGGGGCTCGTCTTCCGTGGGAGTGGCCTCACATTCGGCTGGCACCAGATCCACCCAGGGGGCTCGTCACGACACCGATTGCTGGGCCTATGCCCAGGGGTTCTGAACCAGCAGGTCTTGGGTCTTGGGGGTTCCATGGTTGTGCACCTTTAACAGGCTCCCCCGTGATGCTGGGGCTGCCTTTGGGGAACCCCCCCTGAGAATCCTCCTGCAGTGGGCAGCCTGGTTCTGGGCAGCGGCGTGGGGAGGACCAGGCTGTGCCGGGCCCCAGCTCCCAGAGCCCTCCGCTGGCTCTTCTGTCTGCGGTCTCTACTAAGGAGGGACTCTGGAACTTTCCACGGGGTTTTGGGTGCCTTTCCCTGATCCGTGGTTCCGGAAGCCCTGGGGTAGGAAACGTGCCTGGGCGGGGAGACCTGGGCTTCTTATGGGGAAGCCGCATGGGGTCGGGGTCAAGGCTCAGGTTTTGGGGGCAGGAGCCCCAGGCAGGCCACTCACTTGCTACCAAAGTGGGTGAAACTGGATGATTCTCCCAGGGCTTGTGTGGGTCTAACTGATTTAACAAGGACGCACATAGCACGCCGCCTGGCACGCAGTAGCCACCGTCCTCTAAATGCACACACTGTGGCGGGTTTTCCTTAGGTGCGGTACTGGTGGGTGGGGGTCCTCGCGTGAGCCAGGCTGGGCCTGGACCCACACGGGCACCCCTGACAAGTAGGCAGGGCCTGGGGCCTCGTGGGGTCATGACAAGTTTGACCCAACAACTAGAGGGTCCCTCTGCACTCTGAGTTCACCCTGTCACTGTGCCCAGGTCCCACACGATGGCAACAGCCCGTGTACGCGGGCAGCTGTGCAGCTAGACCAGGGCTTCTCGGCCTCAGCACAATCGGGCCAGATAACCCCATGCTATGGGGGTGTGGGGGGGGAGCTGTGCATTGCAGGATGGCCAGCAGCACCCCTGGTCTCCACCCACTGGGCGCCAGGAGCGACCCCTCACTTTGAAACACAGCAGCCAAAAATGTCTGTAGACATTGTCCAATGTCCCCGGGGGGCAAAACAGCCCCTGGCTGGAAACCACGGAGTTAGCCGGACGGAGCACGCGGCAGGTGCTCACTAAAGGGAAGTCGGACGTGTCAGACCTACATAGTCCGGCGTTCAGCGTTTCATGCTGGTTATGACATTTGATCCTCAAAACCTTCCCACCAGGAACACTCATGTGAGAGAGGAGGAAACTGAGGCACAGCGGCGGATGTGAGGGTCACAGGGTCAGGACTTGGGCTCCGTGCTCTGCTCCTGCCTGCCTGGCCGTGGTTAGGCCGGGGTGACCTCCCACCGCACAGGCTTGCTCAGCCGGGAGAGCCCCAGGCTCGCGGCCCCAGGCGGGTGGCGGTTTATCAGTCTCCCTCCCACTGGCCCGTCCCCGAGTTCTGCACTCCACGCTCTTGCGAGCAAACCCCGCTTTGTAAGGAACGACTTCAGCGCGAAAAGGTGTTTCGCATTTAAGAGTACACCGGGAGCTTGCGAGACCTCCTGCCCTGCTGGGGAGGGATGTGAAGGGCCGGCTTGAATGTCGTGGAAGTTTAGGAGGAAAGGAATGCTAACGATCGCACAAAAATAGAATGCCAAAGGGGGCTACTGCCAAACTGAAACAGGACGCAGATCCTGGAACAAGGACACGTGAGTCACAGCGAGTGAAGAAATAAAGCAAGTTGGCTTTTCCCCTTTCATCGAAGTTCTGATGGTTGTAAGATAAATCATATTTGGAGAAGAATCAAAACAATTGGATTAAGTTTTACTGCAGCGTTTCTGACTAATCTTGGACCTGGGGAACCTAATTGAAAACTTGCATCTGTAGCACACTCGACCCTCCTGCCTTCAGTACAGACGCCGCTGCTAAACACGCACAGCCCCGGGGGATGGAGGGGGTCTCCTCTGCATAACTGCACCGTTCTGAAGATGCAGACCCAAATGCTCCATTTTCCCACTGTAACGTTACCCAGAAACTATTCTGGGTTCATGGGCTACAGTCTGATAACCATCTGTGATGTGATCATCCCTCTGCCTGCCAGGCTGGAAGCCAAGACAGCCCCGGCCATAGGCAGGCATTCCTTTTTCTTACACGAGAGAAGGGCCTGTGATTTTTAAACGACCTTGCTGTATGGTTTGATGCAGCGAAGCGATCCCCCCACCTCTGAGGTTGTATTAAGCGCAGAATTTCTCCCGGGCGCCTCCGGGGAGGAATTTCATTCTTCATCTGCACTCAATGTTCCAGAAATACCCTGCACTCCTGAGCAGCCCTAACAAGACTTCCAACTAGACCCCTGGTTGTGGAATTGGCCACATAATGAGCCATTCTCCCAAATGAATGTCCCCAGGCCAAGGCTGGCTCCTGTGACATAGCTCTGGGGCTCTGGCAGGAGGTGGGGGAGCCCTGGGGTCGGCAGGCCCCAGACATGCAACCCCTGGGCTGAGCTCTGCAGCCACCTGCCCCTCCCGCATGCCGAGGGGCCTGGCCATCCCAGAGGGGCCACCTTCCCTCTGTGGCCGCAAGCCTTGTGCCTGCACCTTCCGGCGAGGAAGACGATGGCGGGTGTGGACGCAGTGGTGGAGAGAGGGTAAAACAGGGGCTTGTTCAGAAATGAGGCGGAGGTGCCTGCCGTGCAGTGCCCGGGCCCGGGCTCCCGAGTCCCACAGAGCGGGGTGGGAACCTGTTCTCGTCTTCCCCCAGATGTGACACCCTGGGCAAGTCACCTGGCATCAGGATGACACCGAGCGGAGAGACCAGGTGACAGACAGGAGCAGGGCTGCTCTGCGCTGGGAGAGCCGAGCGCGAGGTCCGGCCGACCATGAGGTCTGGTCCAGCATGGTGCGGTCGCTGCCGCTGTGTCCCGAGGGGCAGGTGGGGGTCCCCTGTCATACCAGCGCCAGGGAGCAGAGGAGAACCTGCATGGTGCCTCTCACAACAGGGACCCTTCTCACAGACAGAGAGGTGGGTGACAAGTGGCCTGGACATTGTTACAAGATCGCCTCGCTTGCCGGGTTTCTAGAAGGATCACGGGTGCTCTGCCCAGACAGTGGTCGGCCTGAGGAGGCGGCTTCCCCACGCAGATGCGCAAGAGCACTGTGGCGGGCCCTTCCCCGCTCCGGCCTCCTTCCTTGCTCTTCTCTGGGGACAAGGGGACCTTCCTCGGGACCCTGGGTACCACCGTTCTGTGCCCTTGCCCTGGGGTAGGAAGAGCTCCTGGGCCGCGGGGCCCGGGCTGGTCCCGGAGAGGCTGCGGGTGGGCGCAGTCCAGGGTCACCCTGAGAGCTTTGGGTTTTACTAAAACCTTCACTGAAAACCCATCGAATCAAGCAAACAACAAACAAAGAAAAAACGAAACAGCCCGACAATGACAGACTCAGGAAAGGCCACGAGGGAGGGTCCCCACCCACAGATGCCGGGCCACAACTGTCACAGGAGCCTGCAAAACCGCACCCCTGCCCCAAGGCCACTGCACCCTCACACAGGAACGCTCCCGCGAGAACATCCGGGCCCGGCAACTGCTGGCCCACCCCAGCACCGCCCTGGTGGTCGGTCCTGGCAGCTCCCTCAAACAATACGCCATCCCCCTATTTTCCTTCTAAAAGCCTTTGTCTTCCGTGACCTGCCTGGGTACGCACACGCCTCACGTCTGCAGTTCCCGGCGCGCAGACTCTCGTGGCAGTGCCCCGTCCCTGATGAACGCGATTTTCCTCTAGAGACCTGCGCCGCGTGTCACTCAGGCTGACGGCGCCGAGCGGACAGAGGGGAGAAGAGCAGGCGAGAGGGGTTCAAGGCGAACAGGACAGCGCACAAGTGCCAGCAAGAGAGGACCGTCACTGCCTCACTCCCCGGAAGGAAACAAAAGCACATTCTCTGCCCCAATGAAGCTCAAAACGAAATTCCAGGTGACCTAAAGCGCTAAAAGTTTTTAAAAAATTCCATACATGCCCTCAAAAAATAAAAGCATATTTTTATCATTTTGAGGTGGGGAAGAGGTCCTAAACAGGCAGACTGCAGAAGGCATAAAAGAAAGGCTCACAGGCCACATGAAAGAAAAGTTTCTGAGCATATTTTCTAAACAAAGTTGAAAGACTCGTGACAGCTTCTATGAAAACAGTCACAATGTGTGAAAGAAAATATTAATATTCATGATCCACGTAAAAGATTGCTACAGATCAAAAGGAAAAAGATAACAATTAAAAAATTGTCAAAGGATATAAATAAGTACTTCACTGAAGAAAGAAGAAACAGATGAGCGATGAACATACAAAAAGAAACCAACCCCATTTGTATTTAAAGAAATGAATATTTAGACCACTCTTGTATTTATATATACACACATATATAGATGCATGCAAATATGTGTGTGCATAAGTATGCGTGTGCATGTGTATGCTGCATGTCTCTACACACCATACGCATATGTATATACACTTGCCTATAAGATTAGCAAAATTTATAAATCATGGTAATATTCAGTGACAGTGGAAAATCTGAGCACTCTTTCACCTACCCTCAGTAGGATTACAGATCAGCAAAACCACGTTAGAAGTTAACGTGACGGTGCCTATGAGCATCCCCAGTGTGGACACGCTCTAGCCCGACAGGGCTGTGTTTCAGCATGTGCCACGGGTAAATAACAGTGAGTGTGAACGCAGCGGGCACCGTGGCACTAGCCTCAGCCTGAGCTGCAGTAGGAAGAGGCCGGGACAGTGCCAGGTGTCCATCCGTGGAGAAATGGTCACGTACATCTCGTTCACACCCAGACTGGAGTCCTACGTGTCCGGGAACCTCCTTTCTCATCGCTGGGTGTGCCTGCCCACACAGACTCCGATTCTGGTAACCGTCCTGGCATCTCTCTGCCCCTCCTACGATTCCAGAGCAGGAAGCCTGAGTCCCAGACTTGCAACAGGGGCCGTCCAGGCTCACGGCCAGGCCGGCCAGGAGCTGGGCAGTCAAGGCCCCGGTGGCCGGGCGGGGTCTTCTGGGGGCGAGTCCTCCAGAGACCGAGCGGCCTCGGCCGCCCGTGCCGACCAGCCCAAAGCACGGTCCGCGGCAGCCCCGCCCGGAAAGGGGGGTTATCCTGGGACGGCCGGCTGCTGCCCTCTTGGTCTGCTCTCGGCCGGTTTTGACCTAGAACTCTCAAAAGAACGAGATTAGTTTCCACTTCTTGAAATGGGAGGGTGTTCATGTGATATTAGATTTAAAAAGCAAGTCACAGATGATATGTAGAGGACTATTCTATTTTTGCTTTAAATGTGGCGTGGCGTGTACTAATACTTCCACGGCTGCACACATTCACGTACAGAATCCGTCTGAAGGGTGCTCTTCATTATTAATTATTAATGGCGGCGATGGCTCTGCAGCTACTGGTAGCAGGAGCGGGGGAGTTATTGGGGCAAGAAAGAGGATTTTCCCTTTTTATTTGCTTCATGAGAAACGTGTAAGATTGTAGATTATTTTCTCTATGTAGAGAAAACAATTAACTTTAAAACAAACAGTAAACATCTCACAAATAGCAACAAGACACTTGAAATAGTTTGTTGTCCTATGTCTATATGAATAACAAAAATATTCCCAGGTTCAAAACACAGGCGACCTGTGCGTACTTGGCATTGTCCGACGAGGGGACCGTTCCATTTGACCAGCGACGTCGACGCGTATTTGGGACTCATCCCTGTGCCTGGGTCTCGAGGCGCGAGCTGCAGGCGGGCCTCCCAGCTGCTCCCGGGACCTCGCGGTGGGTCAGGAGCCACCGCGTGGTGGGCAGGGAAGGGATGGCCACCGCGGCGGGCAGTGCCGTGCGGGTTTTCTACGCCACTTCCCACAACGCACGACAGGACAAGACTCACAGAATTGCACCTGGACGTGTTCTAACCCACATTCTTTCTTCCAGCTTTGGAGGAGGCCCGGCCAGCTCTCTCTGGCCCCTGCTTTCGGCTGTTCGATTTCCCCGATTTCCAGACGGCCCCCCCCCCCGAAAAAGAATCTCCCCGGGCGGCTGCGCCCGGCCTGTCCCGCAGTGGGTCAGGGTTGCTGCGTGTCTTCCAGGGTTTTTTTAAAAAAAATTTCCGGGCCTTGAAACCACCCAACCTTGCTAGAATTTTTATTTGTGAATCATTTTTGTCGTTTTACTAGGAAGAGGGGGTGCAGATAAACCCGTGAGATCCACTCTCCGTGCTGAAATTGAAGTCTAATCAATTTCTTTGGATGCTGAGAACTTATCGGATGAGACGACACCTGCCTGCTCGGTTGCAGCCCGTCGTCACGGAGACGGCCCGTCCACACCCGGGGAGAACCAGGAAAAGCCAACTCGGCCTTCCTTGACTCTGCCTGGCTCCAGGCCTTGTCCCAGCCTGCCGGGTGCCCCACCGCAGTTCCACCTGCTCCGTCCTCTCTCTCTGGGGTCTCGCATGCTGTCCTGGCAGCGACCTCACGGCGCTCTGCAGCGACCCCGCCCTCCACCCTCCGCTCTCTGCGCGTCCCCACTGGCGAGGGGCGCCCGCCCCGGCGCCCACTGCCACGCTGCGTGAGATCAAAGGCCCCCATTGTACTCTCCGTCCCTGACGTGAAGTTTCTTCTAGAAAGGGATTTCTTAAACTTACCATCTTGTATGTAATACTGTGGAGTCAGGAAAAAAAAAAAAAAAGTCAACAGTTCTAGCACCTTCTTTGCCAGGTCACGTGAAGGAGAGAGTTTGGGATTTCCAATAGTAACAAAAACATCGAATAGGCATCTCAGCGGCTTCTATGAACCAGACAAGGAGCCCGGTTTGTCACCACCATGTAGCATGTTACTGAGCGCCCAGGACAACTCTGTGACGTAGAGGCTGCTATAAATGACGCCCAGGGAGGCTGGCTGCCCGCCCGCGGGAAGTCTCCCTTGAACTCGCCCCTCCCTGCCACTCCACATGGGAGCAGCCGGCGTTGTCTTGGGACCCCGTCCCTCTAGTGAGGTCCCAAGAACCACCTGTCATTTAAGTGTTGTAGCCCCCGGAGGACCCAGCACTGGATGACACATACAGTAGGTGCCCAATAAAGGATTGCTGCGTGACTCGTTGCAGGGGGCACTCAGACCGCCAGGCAGGCCGGAGACAGCGTCGTGCCATCGCGAGTTCCCTGGGCGTCCTTCGGGCAAACTCTGTCTCCTTTAAGACTTAAATTGATGATAAATACGAAAATTGAGATTTTCGGTTTAATCTTACACATTTAATTATGCAGATTAGGTTCTACTGTAATAGAAATGTGCTAAAAGCAAGATAGCTGGAAGCCCAGGAGAGTGACTAATATTAGCGGAACAATCGTTAATATTAAAAAAAAAAAAATTCCAGTACAACTGGAGGATTCGCCTGCTCCCAGGGGAGGGATCTGGCCCCCGCTTGCTTATTCAGACCAAATCATGTGCTTAACATGCAAGCTGAAAATCCATCTATAATTAGATCTGCCTAAAAGTGAATAAAAGGCATTCCAAGAAAGGTTTTCAACAAATGAACATTAAAATGGCCATATGTTTAACTTGGCTTCAAGTTGCAAAATATCACAGTGCTATGTGCTATTCATGCTGTAAACTTATATGGGCTTTTCAGTTGACCCGAAAGCTAAAGAGAGAGAGAGAGAAAAAAAAGTCAGTTAAATAAAAAAAGAGGTGAAAGATCAAGAGACATGGAAATAAATACTCAAAATATTTATTTTAAAAAACAATTCGGGTGATTCCACCGTCCCTATTGCACTTCCCTGTTTACAAACAACCGGGCGGATTCTCAGAAAGCCATTAGGTTCCTGATACATTTCAGGGCAACGGGACAGACATCTGGTTGACAGAACAGCCAAGTATACATTCCTTCGATGCTTTCAGTCTCCCAGGCACTCTGCTCTTCCTGCGAGCTCACGGATGCAGACGTGGAGATCGGGGCGAAGGGCTCCCCAGGCACTCAGCGGCTTGTGGCCTTTGATGACACACTGAGTGCTCTCACCAGGGAGTCTCGCCCGCAGCCCCGTGACGCCGACTCCTCTACATCTATCCATTATTTGTAATGCCATAATTCTTAGAATTATGAAATACATACAAGTGTACCATAAAAACTGGAAAATGCCAAATAGGATAGAAACTATCTAAAATATCCACGTCTAGGAACGGTAGAGTAAGTAACTCTTGCCAATCTTCAGCTAAGGAAAAGTAGAAAACCTGGACCAAAAAAAACCCGTTGGCAGACACGAGACAGCCGACAAAGCAGAGAAACATGCACAGATCACGGGAGGGACGGGGACGCGGGGCCCAGCTTTTCCCCGGGGCTGTACATCCACTCCAGAAGGCAAGGGTGAGAAGCTGAGCAGGGCTTGAGATTCACAGAGGCAAGAAGACAAATTAGATCCTGTAAAAGAGGGAGTTCTCAGGAAATCTGAAGATTATAGAGTATGGGTGAACCATAAATCGATAATTCTTGCAAGGGTAGCACCAATTTCATCTCAAATCCTGACAGGATTAAGCTAGTCTGGGATGGCTAATGCCTCTAGCCACCTTCCAGAAATAAATGCAAATCCTCTCTGGGAAAACAATAACATCTTAGACCTCAAGTATCTTTTCAATAGTTTATACACCATATCTGGCAATCAACAAGAAACAACCAGGCTTATAAGATGACATGAAAAAAAAAGATCAAAACCAAGGGAAACAACAGACAACAGAAATGGATCCAAAGGGGATTCAGACAATGGAATTATCAGACGCAAACTTTAAAATATTTATCAGAGCCGAGCCACTAGCTTGTGCCTGTCATCCCAGCAACTCGAGAGGCTGAAATCACTCGAGGTTAGGGGTTCAAGACTAGCCTGAGCAATATGGTGAAACCCTGTCTCTAAAAAAATAAAATAATTATCACTAATATGTTTAAGTAAATGAAAGACAAGATGAAAATTTGGACAAAGAACTTGAAGTTTTTTAAAAATGGAAATTATAGATGTGATCAAATATAATCAACACAAGGACACAAAGGATGAATTTAATAGTACATTAGACACAGCAAAAGAGATAATTAGAAAATTTGAAGAGCAAAAGGAAATATTTAAACTGAAACACACCAAAGCAAAAAGAGGAATACAAAGAGCACATAGGACATGGTAAACAGATCTAAGATGTAACTGCTTTCCCAGAGGAAAGAAAGGGAGAAAATGTGGTGGAACTTCAGTAAGTACAGGACATACTTAACTGCACCAGATTTCCAAAAATTTTGAAAGCATCGACCATGTTTTCAAGGACATTCCGTTTGTGAAAACCAAAGTTTATTCCCATTTCCAAGCTTATGGATCCTCTCTAGACTTTAGACTATCAACAGCAAAAAGCAGTGGGAATAAGAGCAAAAATTAGTGTGTAAAAGTTATATCCTTTGGCAAGGTGGAAAAAAATGGGAGAATAAAGAGAAAAATAGAATAAGTTCATCAATGGATTTATAGGTAAAAATAGGTGAGAATTAAAAGATATAATTGAGACAGCAAACCCAATGGTAGAAGCTTAAATAAAGGAAATGAGGGGAGGAGAAAGGACCTTATGTGAAGGTATATAATGTATAACAATCATGTAAATATTTAAAGATAAAGGTATCCAAAAAGTTATATGAAAACACAATCTTTTCTAAACACCAAATGAATAACAAAAAACAAAGCCAAAAAGAATAAATAAAACAGGCAACACGGTGTCAGCTCAAGTGGATATAACACATTTGACATGCCAAATATATGTTCAACAACATGACAGAGTGCTAGCCAAGCATTCTGGTCACAGCAATAAGTCAAAAGGATTGATTCACTGATAGGAAATAATCCCAAGACTAGCTCACAAAGCTAAGTCCACTGCTGTAAACAAGAGTTGGGCCTGAAAGGCAGAGATTTAGTAACGCTGAAATTCAAAGGAAAAGCAAACAAGAAAGAAAGCGGGAGTCGTTCTCATGATATAGGATGGGGTCAATTCAGACAAAAAAGCATTAAATGAGACATAAACGACCGTTTATAATGCGAACAGCTACCGCTCAGAATGAAGGTTATGATTTGGAAGTCTATGTTCCAAACGAGGTGGCAGAACTCATCAATAAAGACTAGGAGAGGCAGGACTTAAGAGCAGCGAGCCGGGGCTCGGAACACTCACACCCCACTGCAGCTCGGGATGGGTCAAGCGGACAGTAGGGTCAGGAAGGATGCGCAGTAGGAAACCTAACAGTGCACCCAACCGGGAGTCCAGAATCCGGATCTCAATATCAGAGAAGGCATGTGAGCACTCGACATTCGTGAACAGTGACCATTTCAGGCTGCAGAGCAAAGCTCAGCAAATCCCAGAAAGTTAGAGCTAATACAAACAATATTTTCTGTTCATAATTAAAGAAAACTGAAAATTAATAATAAAAAGACCCTTCTACCAGACAATTAGAAAAACCTGGCAATTAAAAACTCTAGGGTCAAAGGACAAAATCAAACCTGAATTGGAGAATTTCTAAAAAAAAATAAATAAAAAAAAGGGGACGCTAATGGAAAAGCCGCAGTAAAATCAATGGGATAAAATCAAAGCAGCAATCAGAAGAGAGTTTATAATTTAATGCTTAAATCACTAGAAAGAAAAAACAATGAAAAGAAGTAGATTAAATATTCTACCCGGTAAGCCAGAAAAAGAAAGTAATCTAAAAGAAAGCAGAAAGAAGGAAATAATAAAGATAAAAGCCAAAATTAATTAGTTGGGAAGATGAAAAAACAATGGAACCAATAAATAAATTGAAATGCCAGTTATTTGAGAAAAGAAAAACAGACGAACCACACGCTAGGCTAATCATGAAAAGACACAAACACACAAAATAAGAAATGACAAGGGTGGAACCACCATCGAAATAAAAGAACTTTTTAAAAATGAAACTACTTTGTAAAACCCTATGCAAATAAATTTTGAAAACCTCAAAGTAGGGGTAACTTCCTAGGCAAATATGATTGATCAAAATTAACCTTGTTAGAGACAGTTTAAACAGACCACTGCACACATGAAGCATAGGTTATCAAAGATCTGAATCACAAAAGAACAACAGGCCCACCTAGATGGTTTTGACGGGAATTTCACCAAATTTTCAAAGACCAGATAATTCTAATGCTACCCAAATTGTTCCAGAGACAGAAAAAAAAATAGCCTTCAAATTATTTGTATGAAATATAATACTGATACGTATTATCAACCCTCAAATCCAGCACTCTGCTTAACAGACGGATGCCGAGTGCATTTTCCCTGGAATCAGAGAAAAACCAAGAATGCCTTTGACACCACGGCTGTGCACGGATGGTATCAGGCAACACGATCAGATCAAAGCTTTAGAAGCTTAAAAATTAGGAAGGAACAAATACAGCCATCTCCGTTTGTAGATGATGTGACGGTATGCCTGGGAAACTCAAAGAGAATCAACACAGACAAATGACAACGAGTTCATGAACGTATCGGGCAGAATTAATGCACTCTTTGTATGCAAATAAAACGTATAATGCAAGAGAAAATTACAATAATAAAAAAGATGAAATGTTTAGGAAAAGGTCACCCAAAAAAAATGTGTAAAATGAGGGAAACTTAAAAATACTCCTGAAAGGACACAGAGTGGATTTGGGAACCAACGGAACAGTCCAGTGTTTGGAGGGTGCATCTCGAGGACAAGAAGAACTGCAAAGACCTCCAGGTCTGCTCAGCCACTGTCTGGGTGGCAGTGCCAGGATGGCTCTCCAGAGACTCCGATATGTGCTAGGAGACAAAACAAGGGCGTGGTGTGGGTGGGATTTTCAGCATTGGGGGAAAAAAAGGCACGGATGGAAAATCAACGAGATTGAGTAAGACCCCATGGACCTGAATTTAAATTGGAAAATCAGTATCAAGCCGTGGTGCATTTTAGCCCTAAAAAAGCACATTTCTCCCAGTTCCTGCCTGCTTGCCACACTATGTGTAAGTCTGAGCATCACCCTGCCAGGGGTGGGCCAGATCCCTTTAGAGATGGGACAAAAGCGGACGGGCGGCGCCTCGTCTCTGCCCACCGTCCCGGCGAACACCAGCCTCCTCTGCCGTCCCCTGGCCTCCGTCTTCTCTGGGCTGCAGATGCGGGGCACGAGTCTGCCCAGTATGGCTTTCCTGGGGGCTTCGCCCCGTTTCTTCTCCACCCAGCTGTTTTCATGCAGCCCCACTGGAGGAACTTTTCTTGCTGTTACATTATCATGAATTTCTTTTATTTTTACAGGGACAGGATCCAGTTGAAGCCAGACTTTTGAAAAAACTATATGAGAGGCCCACTCGGCTTTCATTCCCCATCCCCATGGGCCACTGACCTGGTGAGCCCACGCAGGCAGCCTGCGCCCCAACTCCAGGCCCAGGAGGGCATCCTGGCAGCATGTCAGCGTTCAGCAGAGGGAAGCTCTTCTGAAAGGGAATCCATCACATTTCTAACTCGCCGACGTTTGCCCTACTGACACCACAGCTGTGGATGGATGGCTACAGGATGGGTGGGTGGGTGGAGGATGGATGGGTGGGTGGGTGGGTGGATGGATGGATGGATGGATGGGTAGATTAACAGATAGACAGCCAAATTGTGACCAGCAGGAGACCAGTGGAGATGAGGTTGCCAAAATCCTACATTATCCAGGAGTCATCGTGGCCCTGGACCAGAGCAGCAGGGCTGAGACAGAGAGGAGCCTAGATCCCATCCCACTGGGGGGAGACCAGGGAGGCCATGGAGTCATCAGCCCCAGGGATGTCTACATGGAAGGGCACTGCCTGCTGGGTCAGACCCCACAGGAGGGGGCTACCTTGTGCAGAATGGGAGGTGCCACGGGGCGTTCCAGGTCTGACGAGTGGCAGGTTGTGATGATCGGAACCCAAGATGGCCAGACTGGGACAGTCCAGGCAGGAAAACCTGTCATAGGGAGGAACCCAGAGGCAGGTCCAGAACAGGCACAGCAAGGAATGTGGTTCAGCTGGAGTGGAAGGTCCGTGCATTGACCAGGGAAGGAAACAGGGCAGCCCTCCTACCGGGACCCCAGAGTTTTATCCCGCAACCCCAAATGGTATGGGGTGGGGGCCTGTGAGTACAGGAAGTGGTAGGCAGAGGTAATTAGGAACATGCTGAGAGGTTTGAGAGAACTTTTGGAAGCAGAGGAGAAAAATGAGATCGAGAGAACTGATCGTAACAGCGTGCCCCACACCCATGCACGCATGTTCACACTACCCGACATGTTACTCCACACTTGGCAACGCCACTTATGATGCCGCTAAATAGTCCCGGTTTGGGTGATACCCGTAGTCATGCAAGACGTCACCACTGGGGGAAGGGGGAAGATGGGTTCATGGAACCTCTGTGCTATTTTTGCAACTTTTGTGAGTCTGTTAATTAGTACAAAAAAAAAGTTCTTAAAAATTCATTGAATAGAGACTAATTTAGCAAAGTGTCTCATTTAATGATGCAAATGCCTCCATGAGTGTTAAGGCTCCATGAGTCATTCACACACTAATGTGAATTAATTTATTAAGACTCATTCCCCTTAGCTGTGAAACCAAGTGTGGTACATTTGATCACACTATTGTGGTACTATTGGAGCTGGGGGCGTCTTGGGGGCTGGACTGAGATGTCCCCCACTGGGGCTCAGCCTTAGGGCAGCTCAAGGGCTCTGAGCCCGGGTGGAGGCCTGGGATAGAGAAGGGCCCAAGCCCGGACTCCAGAAGATTCTTCTCCCTCCTGCAGCTCCCCCCTCTCCCCACGCCTTTGCCGCGTGGCCCTGTGGCCCTGCAGAAAATGAGCTGCACCTGCAGAGCTCTGTCGTCTGCACCGGGAGCCAGGCCACGTCACGGGCAGTCCGGAACGCCTCACGCAGCTACTTGTCCCACCCAGCGTGTCTACAGGCAGCAAGATTTTATTCATGCTGAACGCCTGTTGCCCAACTCCATTTGGGAAAAATCATCCTCGGCAAGTTGGAAATGGTTTACGTTCTGCGTTTGCCTTTGTCGGAGTCCAGCGGACACTCTGGGGCCGCAGCGAGGGCTCCAGGCTCCCCCTGACGCCTGTCGGAGCAGAATCGGGTCTCAGACAGGCCTTTGCTTTCCCGGGAACCGGGCGAGCAAGGCTGATGCAACATACGTTTTTCTTCTGCTTGCCGGGGAAAGAGGCTTGGATTGAGTTTTAAAATTTATTTGAAATGCATCTATCATGAGACTTACAATTTTTATTTCCAGCTTTAAAATGATCTTTTTAGCTGAGGCTATTTGTCTGAGTGAAGCATATGCTTCCCTCCTTGTTATGTTTTGCAGTTGATGGAACACCTAAGCGAATGCCAGTCGACAAAGATCCAGAGGTTCACCCCCAAAATGACAGAGGCCCCGACCACCGTGAACCTCCTGGGAGCGTCTGTGTCCCCGAGGGGTGACAATCAAAAGGCAAAACCACCCACCGGGCCGCTCCACTGTGGTCTGCACACACGTCACATCAACAGCAAGGAGTTCTTTGCAGAGCCAGAGGGTGCGGCGAGCGTTTCTGCTGATGCCGGTGTTTCTGGGCCAGCTGGCCGTGCCGCGGGCCACCCAGGGCAGCCAGGGAGAGCTCCGTTACTCGGACACTCGCTGCGACATGCAGCCAGGATGTGTGCTGCTCAGGTTCTCTGCAGGTTCCGAGTGACGGTGGGGACGGTGCAGTATGTGTCCGAAAGGGGAAATGTCCCTCCTCCTAGAACTATGGTTCGGAGCCACGGGCCAGCATCCGAATGCGAGTCCTTCGGTCACTAGACCACGTGAGCTGCATGGAGGACAAAGGGCCTGACTGCACGCAGGACGTCTGATGAGGGACTTTTGCAAGTCCTGCGGCCCCCCAGGGCAAACCCTCGAGGTCCGTCCCGCCGCCAGCCTGGCAGAGGCTTCGCAGAGCGCCGGGTTCTCCCTGCTTGGCGGCTACACTGACCCGAGCACACCCGGGCCGTTTGGGAGGAGGCATGACCACCCACGCGTGGGCGTCTGCGATGGCCGTGGGTTTTGTTTGGGGGCTTGAAACACCTGGCGTAGGGTATGACAGCCTGGGCTTGAGCAACGGGCATTCGGGCACTGGTCGGAGATCTTGTAACATGAAAATCAACTGCAAATACAGCTCGCGGACAGCGCCTGTGGGTGGGGCGGGGCGGGAAGCGCGTCTGGAACCGGGGAGTGGGAAGGGTGAGGGGACAGCTCAGCAGCATGGAGACCTCGCCCAGCCCAGGAGCAAACACGCCGTGGCGGGGGGAGTTCGGAGACGGCACTTCTGCTAGAAGGAGAAGCCGGTCGCTCAGACCCCGCAGAATTTAGGGTGTGACTGGAGTCACGGGAAACCAGGAAGAGAAGTCGGGACGCGGTCGGGATGTGTAGTAAGGTGCCGAAACCTCCTGACAGACGCAAATTAGAGAGAGGCAAACTCCCCGCCCCGGTCCGGAGAGCCGTGCGCAGAGCTGGCAGTGCCAGCGGGACGGAGGGGCGGGCGGGGCTGCTGAGGCCAGGCCCGCGGGGGCGGCTGCCGCCTGTCCTCTGCAGACAGAAGCACAACAAAAGCAGCTCTTGATCAAAGACGCTCACGTCTTCTTCCTCTCAGGAAAGGCCAGGCTGCAGGGGCTTTGGGAAGAAATCCCGTCCGGCCACAACAAAAGCAGGGCCCGCGCTGGCCCGCGAGCCACACGGCACGGGCAGCCGCGCAGTTAGCAGAGTGCCCAGATGCATGCTGGGATCACGGCGCGTGAACGCAGCCAGCTGTCAGGGCCGGAATCGCCTCCCAAGGCCGATGTGCACTTTTCTCATCCCTGTCCCTCTGTCCTGTCTCTGTCTCCTTGTCTCTCTGTCTCTGCCTTCCTCGTCTCTGTTTCTCTCTCTTTCTGTCCTCCTCCTCCTCCTCTCCCTCCCCCCACCTCTCTCCGTGATTCACAGGCACATCTCCCCATGGTCCTCATGGCCACAGGGAAACCGAGTCACGTGCCTGCTCCGGAGTGGCAGGCAGGGGGCGGGAGGCAGAGCCTTTGGAAACGTGCCTGCAGGTGACCTCCAGGGTCAGCACGGATCCCCCAGGGCTTGAACCCCAGGACCTTTGAGGGTCCTCCTTCAACGCTTTTCAGGTCACCGTCCTCCCCGGGGCCCTGTCCTTCGGTGGGTCTGTCACCCACCCGTGCCAGCCACAGGGAGTACAGGCGGTGGTGAGACAGGAGCCCAGGGCGGGGCCTCGGGCACACGGCTCCCGGGTCCGACAATCTGCTCTGGCCTGGCGATGCCAGCGATGCACCTGCTTCTTTAAAACCACCCCCAGACCAGTGCACACGTGCGGGACCCGTCCTCGCAGGCGTGGCCTCCCGCCCCCGCCCGTGCATGTGCGCGTGGGCCTGCGGCCTCTGTCTGCGCCACATCCTGTTATTTTCCACAGTTCCTGACGTGCGTTGGTGTCTGCCGGGCCGTCCAGGGGCACAGAGGAGCGAAACGCGCTAGCAGGGTGCACACAAGCAAGGGGGACGTGCGGGAGACTCCGAGGCCGTCCACCGCCACGTTCCTACCCAGAGCCACGGCCACGGCGGCCACGCTGCGCAGCCCCGGCCCCCCACGGCCCGGAGCCTCCCACTCTGCCCCGCGGCCTCTCTGCAGCACACACTGCGTTTGAGTCCGTGGCCATCGCAGAGAGCCACTTCACACAGGGCCCTCTAGTCTCCACGCAGCCCCTCCTGGAGCCGTCCTCGCCGCTCAGACTGTCCGGGGCAGGCCCCTTCCTCCCAGGGACTCATTTTATCCGAGTCGCCCTGCGGCCCCTCTCTTGGGGGTACGTTTGCTCAGAAGCAAACTGGGGGAGCCTCGCCTCGTGGGGACTGGCGGGCGGGCACAGCCCAGAGCCGCCTGGCAGGGCTGCTCCCCGGTTGGCTGGCGAGTTGCAGAGACAAGTTCAGTGGCCTTGTATGGGACACTTAACCTCCTTGTGCCTCAGTTCCCTCGACTACAAAATTGGGTTACAGCAGCCCCTACCATGGGTGGCTAGGGACGGAAACTGGCGAGCAGGGCCTGCCTCCCGTAAGGACCACGTAAGCGGCACGTCCTTTTCTGCGTGTAAAATCTTGCATGGTTTTTAAAATCAGGGGGGAAAGCCCACCTTACTTACATGGGGCCTGTTTGAGTTTCCTACGAACCCAGTGGCTTAAAACACCAGATGTTCTTGCAGTTCTGAAGTCGGGGGTCTGCGACAGATCTCACTGAGCTGACGCCGGGGTGTTGGGGGGTGCTGCTCCCTGCGGGGGCCCCCCTGGGTCCTCCTGCGACGTGCTCAGCCCCACCGCAGGCCCGAGGGGCCATGGGACCTCGCGAGACACGTGACGTCTGACCTGCACACGGGACGCCGTATCCCCAGTGCAGGGCACTGGGCCACCTGGACAGGTGTGCCTTCTGCCGCAGGGCGGCGCCAAGGGCGGGCTGAGGCCCGGATGGTGTGGGGCGGGCGGGAGCTGTCTGCACTACCTTTGTAACCTTTCTGTGAATTTAAAACTTAAATTTAAATTCTGCGAATTTAAACCTTTCTGCGAATTTAAAAGCACAAAGTTTATTTTAGAAAGCCCCCTCACCTTGTCTGATTGCCCCATCTTCTGCCCTGGCGTCTAGGTTTCAGGCAGGCACCGAGGGGCCCTGGGCAGCTGGCGCTGGACCCCTGGGTCCCTGGGCTCCCTTGGGCAGAGGGGCGCAACTCATGCCGGAACCAGGGACAGCCTGACGGCTCCATCTGCCGGGTTATCCTGGGAGCCCCCAAGCCCCCACATGTGTCTACTTGGGCCTGACCCTCCCCACGCGGGAGCCAAATGTCAGACGCCCAGGAAGGCAGACGGACGGCACCATCTCTCCTGGACATGCCACCCGCCCTCTGTCTGGGCGTCTTGGGCCGGGACGCCTGCGTTTTAGAGCCGTGATCGCTGTGGCTGACCCAGAGCTAAGAGGCGGGGGGTGGCTAATCCCAGTGCTTGTCTGAGTTCACGAGGAGCGGGAATTTCATTTATAGGCTACGGCCACTCACGCTAAAGGAACCTCATGCTGTCACCCACCCGCACCCCAGAGTGACCCCCACTGGTTCCCATTCCACAGTGACTCAAGCCCTCGCAGGCCAGGGGCCACCCCCTGCCGTGGACTCTCCCGGGGTCTTCCTGGGGTCGGTGCGGAGGCCCCACCCCCCGAGTCCCCACAGAGACGTCTGCGTTCCATCCTCACGCCACGTCACACTCGCGCCTCCCTGTGTCCCCCGGCCCTTCCCTCCCAGCCCCGCAGGGTAGAAAGGTGCAGGCAGGTGTCCCTTTGACGTCCCCCTCTGTTGGGTCTTCCTGGCAGGGGTGGGTAAGGAACCAGAAAGTCCCCGGAAGGCCCATCCTAAACTCTAACGGCTCATGCACTCAGCACCCCCTGAGCCTACCTGACTCCTACTTCCCCACCGATTCGTGGGCTTCTAAGAAAAGCCAGCCTCCCCTTGGCTTGGCATATTTGAGCTGCAACATACAGTTTCCGCGCCAGGCTCTTGGAGTAGTCATGTCATTGTCACAGCAGTGACGTGAAGAACAGGCCATCATTGTGCCCCCTTCACAGAGGCCCAGAGGCCAAGCAACTTGCCCTATGTGACCACCACGGCCACCTGGCTGCACTGCCCGTTAGGCCATCCAGCCCCACCAGGGATCCGTGGCCAGGGCAGGGCGGTGGCCTCGTTCCTCACCAGTGCTTGATGTTTTCCTAACAGCCCCTTCAATCCCACATTCAGCAATAGCTGATTGCTGTGTCAGTGCCCCACCATTGATAATCAGTGAATTGAACAATTTCCCCCTCAGATTTATTTGCCCTACTTAGTTCTTCTGCCATGAGCTGTGCTGCTCCTAAGAATAGATCGTCTTTCCATCCTGGGCATTTGACAAGCGCCAGTGGCGCCACTGCGAGCGTGAATCGGGTCGGTGCAAAGCGCCGATCTCGGCGTGGCCAGGGCGAGGGGCCTGCGTTGTCATAAATTAAGGAGAGAAGTTCTTGGTTTCTCATTGCAAACCATGATGTCAGTGTTTCATTTGTCTTTGCAGGTCACAGGTGGAAGTTTCTCGTTTTATAGAGTAATATAACTTTTCCACGCTGCTTTCTAGCTTAGGTGTTATGCCTAGAAACGGCGTTTTTCACCCCCAGAGTGCAAAAATACTCACCCGTATTCCCTCAAATTCCTTTACCATTTCATTTGTGTTACACTTATCTCTTTAAACCATCTGGAATTCATTTCATTGCGAGGGAAGAATCCAAGTTTAATTTAAAAACAAAAAAACAACTGTGTACACCTATGCCATGACATTTATGGCACGATCCATCTTTCCCGCAGAGATTCGAGTCTCCCTCTTCATATAATAAATACTTGAGTGTCCTGCGTTGTTCCTGAACCATCCGTTCCGTGCCGTGATTCTGTTTCTGTCGGCACAAGCCCTTCTCTTATTACCGTTCTAAAGTGTCTGGACACTTGGGACTCGGGGCCTCCACACACTGCTGTCGTCCAGAGGCTTGCTCGCTCTGGCACAATCCAAGTGACCTCGACAGCATCTCGTCCCCCAGAACGGGCCTTTGGGATCCTAGCTGCAATTCTGTCCACAGGCATCAGCCTGCCCTCCCGGGAGAGCCGGCGTGTTAGACATGAGAGCCCCCGAGGCATGGGGGCCGCCTCTGCTGCGGCCACACTCACCCTGTCCTCGCGGGCCACTGTGTGTGGTGCAGCACATGTGGTCATTCAGCGCTCTTACAAAGGAAATGCGTATTTCAAGTGGGGCCCATTTTATCCACTTGAAGACAACATTGAGTAGAAAACGCATCATTAACTTGAGGTCACCTTTCCAGGAAATCTGCAATATTTAATACGTGTGATGGCCATGAAAACATTCCAGAAAAATGAATGAGTATACACGAATATAAAACAAGTATGTGTATACATGTGTGCATAAGTATGCATACATATCTCAGAGTTGAGGAGTGCACTTGGCTTTGCTGATACACAGAACACCTAAAAAAAAAGTCGAGGGTGCTTGGATTTTCATTTTGTCACCAGCCACCTCCTGAACGCATATCTGTCCTAATCATTTTTTAGTTGTCCCTGGAAAGATAATAAATGAGATCATCTTCAAATAATAAAAAAAAAAGTCTCCTCGTTGGTGGTAGCTTGCGTCTTTCTTGTCTTACGAATGGTGACTTTGTCGTCAGCCTCACTCCTGGGCCACCTGGGCCCGTCTCTTCTTGGTGGTGCCCTTTCCATCAGCAGGCGTGAGCGCAGTGGCGGGTGGCTTCCTGGATGCCCGGCGCTGGTCTCCACCATCACCAGCAAATTGGCCATCTGTGCAGCCTCGGGGACCCGAGGGCCAGCGGTGACTTTTCCCCTCGGTGCTTCTTGTCCCGAGTGTTTGAAGGGTCCCTTCTTCTCTCTGGAAGTCCAAGCATTTTATCAGCGTGTGTCATTGAGCAGGTGCTGGGAAGCCCAGGTAGACTCACTTTGTTTCCCCCGAGTGTCTCCGAATATCGTTTTTGTCCCGTCGGGTCCGGCTCCTCCTGGAGACATCCATGCGGACTCTGGACCAGGGCTCCTTTCCCCATATCCAGCGTCTTTGTCTTTTCTTCTTCTCTGTCTAAAACCCGCTGCTACCCTCTCCCTCCCCCACGTGTGCTGGAGCCCCGTGCGCCCCACAGCACGGAGGGAACTTCCAGACGGGCGCGGCTGCCCTCTCCGGGATTTTCAGTTCTGCAATGGCCTCTCGGACCTTAAAACCACACTCCCTCGCCACATGGAGCTCCCTTCTCCTCTCCTCCTGCCTCTGACCAGCTCTTTGCAGCTCTGTTGTCTCATTTCTTCTTTACTCCCTACTTTCATTAAAGCAAGTTTTTCCTGATTTGGGGAACTATACAGTCATTTGCTGTTTGGAACTCGCTTCCAGTTTCTGCAGTGACCCTTTCGCAAAAGCGTGTTTTTCTGTCTTCTTACCCATGTCCTGTTTCATGCCGAGGTGGCTTTGCGTGGCTTTGCGTGGCTTTGCGTGGCTTTGCATGGCTTCGTTTGCGTTTCTGCTCATGGACAATCCCACGTACAGCTTAACCGGAGCCTGGACACCCATCACCACTGAGCCGCCCCGGAGTCGAGGATCCTGAACAGACGTCGGATCTCCTCTCTGGACAGGGAGGTGACGCCGGGGAGCTCTCTTGCTAAGCCTGCGCGCTGTCTGTCCTTTGTTCCCTTCCGTGTGCCACGGTGCCTCTGCCTGAGCATCGCAGAGAGCGATGCCTTTGCTGACGCCGCTGTCTAGCAGGGCCACACGGGTGTCACTGCGCCGCCACTCATGCGTCTCGGATCCACACAGGGACGCTGCTCCCAGCTCCAGGAGTGGCCGTCAGGGTCCCTCTCAGCTGTGACGCACCAGCCAGGGCCGCTGGCCCAGGACAGCTTATCTGGGCACCGGGTACTGTTAGGGGGTCACTGTTGGGAAGGTTTACCTATTGTCACCGAGGGTGTCACAGACGACAGCTGGGCGGCCTCACCACTGTTCGCTCAGACACAGTCGGCGGTGGGTTTGCCATCAGCTGTCGGCAGCGTCCTCCGGGCCTCCGGCTGGGGCCTGTGGAAGGGCCATGGGCCGTGCAGGGGCAGAGCCTCGTCCTGGACACGCTTTCCCTGCTGCGCTCCTGTCGCCCGAGCGGCACGGTGCAGCCTTCCGGGCGCCGAGCGGCCTGTCCTCTTGGTGACGCTGTCCTCGCTGTTTGCACCAGGTCGGGCCGGAGCCGCCCCAGCGCCTTCCTTCTCACGCGACACGCGGGCTCTGGCGTCCCCTGCGCCGGCCACCCGGCTCCAAGCTGGGGAAGGAGCGTCGTGGAGTCCAGGGTCCTCGCTCCTGCCGAGGTCCTGCCTGGCGTCCTTGCACTCCGGCCCCTCCACGTGGCACGTGGCACACAGTTCTTCCTTCTTTATAAATCCAACAGGTCACTTCTCCGAATCGCGGGGTCGGGACGGAACTCAGACCTGGATCTTCGAACTAGCACCCTCTCAGAACTCACGGAGGTGCTTTAAATTTTCTGACATTTTATTTCTTCATTTCTCCCTTTGGTTTAGTGCTGGTCCTCCCCCACCCCAAAACCATGTGAGCATTTTGCTGTGTTTCCTCCTCGGGCCTTCACAGCTCAAGGGCATCATGGCTCAGCAGGAGGAGACATTGCTTGTACCTGGGCGACCTGCGGGAAGGCGAGCAGAGGACGGGAGCTCACGGGTGGGGGGTGCTGGGCGATCGCAGAGACGGGGACAGCTGCAGGGGGCACGAGAGGCGCCCCCGGGAGGGGACAACCCCGCGCAGGCCCGGCCACTGTGGCCCTCGGCCCCGCCGGGGTAACACGAATCTCGCGTCCCTGCCTGGCCACCCCCCGCACGGCGGTGGGGAGAAGGTTCACCCTGGACCTGCGGGGGGGCTGCGCACTAGCGAGTGTGCTCGTCAGTGTCTGTCGTCCTCCCGTTTGAGATGCCCCGAGCCAGTCCTTACGCTGGGATGGTTAACATGCTCGTCACCGCCGCCGTCGTCATTCCCAGGTCCTGCGCATTGAGGAGAGTCAGGCGGTGCAGAGCACCTGCCTGCACTGATCGTCTAACACGTTAGAGTCTCCCCTGAGACACCTGCATAGCCACCTTCCGCATGCTGTGCACTTTCCACGTCATGGGCGTGGCTCCGAGACCGGGTTAGGGGCCCGCACAGGTGGGCAAAGGCGGGAGGGCTGGGGCCGGGGTTTCAATCTGACCTCGTGCCTTTCTCCCCCAACCCCATCTGTTGGGTGCAGCCGGGGAGGGAGGCTGGAACGCAATGGAAAGGGGTCCTCAGGAGACAGCAGGGGGTGGCAGCCAAGGCAGAGATGGAGGGACACAGAACCTTGGAGAAAGCCCACTCTTGGGGGCCAGGGTCAAGGTCGGCTCTGAGCTGGGGCCAGGCAGACCCCAGGACTCCAGGCTCTGGGACAGCAGGTCCGGCTGTCACTGTGTGTGTCGGGTGGCAGGTGCAGGGGTGGAGGGGACACCGCTGATTGGTGAGGACTGTTGGGAGTGTCTGGCCTCTGCTTTGTTGGAAGACGCAGTGCCTTTATGCACGCTTTCAGATGAAACATCTGTCCCCAACATTGCGTGGCAATGGATATTTTACCCTAGTTTATATGAGGCAATGAAATTTCTATTTTTAAACATAAAAAGTAGATAACGCATGAGTCAGATAACATGAATGGCCTCAGGTCTCTGAAAGCAAACGAGCTGTGCTGAGCCCGCCCTTGGGGAAGAAGCTCCACCTGCAAGTCCATGTGCTGCGGTCCTGCCCAGGGACCGGGGTGCCACCTGTAACCGCTGGGTGTGGTCTTGGCAGGGGAATCGTTGATGGCCTATCGCCCCCGTGGGGAACCCAGGAGCTGGGACGGCTCTAGGGGCTGTCTGTGGCCATAGGTGATGCCACAGCCAAGCCCCAACCAAGGGCCCCAGACATGGGCCTCGCTGTCTCACACACTCACACACACACACACACACACACACACACACACACATGCCCCAGATGAGGACACTGTAGAAAGTCACACGGGCTACTTCCATTTTAAAACCATTCCTTGCCCAGTCAAATGTCTGCAAAATCCAACACAATCCCCTACAGGTTGTAGATTACCTTACATACAAATTTCTATTTGTCTTTGAATTTCATTTGAGGTCCCTGATGTTTTGCCGACTCTGGATCTAGTCAGAGGATTTCCGAGCCGGGCTGGCGCTGCACACACGAGGCGCCTTCGTGCTTGGCCTCCGAAAGCCTTGAAAGCTCCCTCTTCCCTCCGTCTCCACGGTGCCAAAGCCACTTGAGAGACTACGGTGCGGGCTCGAAGGTCCCAGGACGCTCCGGCCCCACAGTGTCCCCCGGCTGCTCCTGCGGTCCCTGCTGTCAGCATCTTCACGCCACAGGGGCAGAGGCCGGGCTGGCTCCAGGCCTCGACACGAGCTCCCTGTCTTTACTGTCTGGGGCGGGGTGCGTCTTCCCCAGGTGAGGACCCTCCCGGGAGCCTCGGCTACCTCGGAGCCCCAACTCCAACGTCACTGACGGCCTCCCAAGGCACCCAGGCCACCTCCGGGTGGTGCTGCACCGTCACGCCCGGTCCTGCCCGGCCCAGCGTGCTTGGAGGTCCAGCCAGGAGCCCCGCTGTGGGGTGCTGGAGCCCAGGACTGGCAGAGAAGGTGACCTTGGGGACGCAAGCGTTGGGAGCCGGGGATCCAGGTGAGCACTGCCTGTGTGAATGAGAACTTCCTGTGTGAATCAGACAGGGAACCCCCTGTGTGAATCAGAACTTCCCTTTCTTTGCAGGCCCGCGCAGCCCGGCCCCGACTCCTAGGCCAGAGACTGCTTCCCAGCTCCAGACTCAGGGCCCCCTGCTGATCTGAGAACACGGGTCCCTGGTCCCACAGATTTCCGTGATGCCGAAGGCGTTGCTTTCAGCTTCAGGCCTGGAGGGGTGCTCCTGGCGCAGACCTCGCCGTCACTCCTACTTACCTTCTACAAAGCAATGGCGACAGAACTCGGTCTGTGACCTCATTGATCACCTGCCTGTCACGGAAACACGAAATGCAAGTGCCCGGCCCAAATACTTGCACAAAAGCCGGTGAATGCAGAGTGCAAACCCGTTCCTCGCCGCCGCTGGCTCGAGGACTCGGCACGGGGGCTCTGCGTGCTCCGCCTGGGACGTGTGCGTGGGGCCGGGGAGCAGCTAGACTCGGGGCAGATGTTGTCTGGGGACTCTCTCTCCTCCTGAGCCAAATCCAGCGTGTGTGTTCCATTAGCACGTGGTGAGAACCTAAAACGATGACGGCAACGGCTGCTCAGTCTTTCAGAACAAAAGGGGCAGCTGCTTGCTTGTGAGAAGGCAGCACTGGTGAGTTTTAAAAGTCTGGAAACGAGAATAAACAGCACACGCATGACTCGGGCGTTGGTCGCATAGTGTGTGTTTCCCAGCTCCTAGGCGCTCACTGGCCGCGGGGCTGGTTCCAGCCCACGCCGCGGCCGTGGCCCTGGCTGGCTGTCCCCCTGGCTGGCTGTCCCCCTGGCTGGCTGTCCCCCTGGCTGGCTGTCCCTCACGGGTCCCGCGGATGTGGCGTGCGGCTGTTCTAAGAGACGGCACAGACGGACGCAGAGGGCGAGGCCGCTGTCCATACCAGCTGTGCCCTAGCGTACGCAGGAGGGGGAAGTCTGGTGTTTCTGGGTGATTTCTCAAACTCCTCTGGAAAATATTTCCTGACACTTTATTTTCTCCAGAAAGCAGAACTCGAACACGTGGACATTTTCAGGGGCCATATTTGGGCTCAGTGCGGGGAAAGTCTCCCTAACAGAGCTGCCCGAGCACGGCAACGTCTACCGTGTATCCCACTATGGAAGCATTTTCAGTGGGACCTAACAACTCCGTCAGGGACGCCGCCAGGGGTGGACTTTGCTGGCGACAGCTGGTGGCCCTCCCATAGTCCCCTGGCCCCCGACTGGAGGTACCCACAACTCTGTCTTTACCACCTAACCGAAGTGGTAAGGCTTTCCCTGCAGGGCGAATCGGGCCAGAAACACCAGGGAGCTAAAAGCCCCTGGGAACAGCCCTCGCCCGGCGACTGAGTGGTGTGGATGGACACCAGCTCTCTCACCCCTGGGGGGGCAACTCTGGGGCACGTTCCACAGCTGACCAGAGGTCCCCAGTGGGGCTGGGCCCGGCTGTCCACAGCAGCCATCACGCTCCTTCCGTTATTACGGCACCCTTTCCTCTCCTCACTCTGCGTTCACGTGCCACTGCCTCCTGGTCTCACCCCAAAGTTAGTCACTCTTGCTCAAATCCTTGTCTTAGGGCTGCCACTGTGGGAGCCCCACCTGAGAAAGGTACATAGGGTGGGGAGGTTTCGGAGAAGGAAAATGGGATCTCACCATCTGGAACCTTGAAATCCAAACCCGGGAAGAAGGAAAAGGAAGGCCATCGATAGTGGTTTGAGGATGAAGAGGCTGGAGCCAGGATCGAGCGAGCAGCCACTGGCCATGCCCCGAGGACCAGGAAGAGCTGCCCGGGATGGTGTGACACCCAGGCAGCGTCCCTGCATGTCCCAGGGAATGCCCCACTGCATGAAAGTGAAACCTTCCCAGCCACCTCCTACACCCCATGCTTTGGTCTGCAGGGGCGTGTGGCGGATCTATGCCAACACGAACGCGATAATGCTGACTCTGCTAATCACCAAGGAAAGCACGGTCACTAAGTGGGGCTTAGGCAACTAACATCTATAAATTCACAAAGTTAAACACTGATATCTATGCCTAAAACTAAGATCATTTCAATTGTGATTAAAATGTTAAACATTAGTGAAAATAAAATCATGAAAGTCATAAAAGAAATGAGGGCTGAATGTTTCCATAACCATAAGATGAGATGGGGAATTTTAAGAGGGATCCCAGTGCAGAAACCATAAAGAGAAAAACTGATAGATGAGTCTACATGAGCATGCAAAACTTCTTTATACCAACAATAAAATAAAAGGGGAAATGACAAGATGGAAACAATATTTGCAATATGCAAGACAAATTGCCAATGGTCTTCACATATAGAGAGCACTGGAAAAACAACGAGTGGTAGAACAAAGGTGTGCTTAGAACGTGACTACGCATGCTACATAAATTAGGGGAACATTTCATCTCACTAGCAATTAAAGAAAAATTCCATATTTTCCTATCAAAAGAAAAGGTCTATCTCATGCTGGTGAAAACGTGAAAAGACAAAGTAACAGCACCCTGAAGTCTTGGCAGGAGGGGCTGTTATTCTGACTGACGACTGGCAACACACACATCCGGGGGAAGCTCCAAACACAGGCAGGCCCTTTAGCCCATGAATTCTACTTGTAGAAAATTAATATCCCTCTCTCCAGATGCAAGCTAGATCCAAAAAAATATATCGTAAAAGATGTCAACGACAAAGCAGTGTTTCTAAGGAGGAAGTACCAGGGCGGAAACAATTTAATCTAGAAATAAGAATTTGATTAAATAAACTGTCGTCCACCTACACAATGAGATACTATGCAGCCACTAAAAGTGATGCTGAGGCAATGCATATATTGCTATGGGAAACATCCAGAACATGCGGTTAGATGAAACCAGAGGTTAAGCTTTTGGGGGAAAGAATATGACACAAAAAGAATCTGAAAGACACTAACAATTGTTTCTTAGTGAGTGGGATTTCGTGGGTTTGGCCTAGCATATTTGCTGACTTTAATAAAAATCTGTTACTTTGGGGATAAGAAGAATCTACCTCTGAAATTTGATTTTGAATAAAAATAATAAGCATAAATCATCTATGCATTCAACTAAGACAGAAAGGGGACAAATATTTCTAATTAAACATTTTCAGAGGAAGGAAATAGTAAGGAATAAAAAAATAAATCAAGAAATTGTGAAAGAAAACAGTGCCATTAATAAATAAAACCATGTGTTCTCTGAAAGAGCAATAAATAGACAAAAAAGCAGGATAAAAATGTGCACATGCCCTGTGATCTCAATTATGTTTAAAAGCAGAGAAAACACTCAGAAGTAAACACGCCAAGATGTTAAATGCCACATACGGGCGTGCGTCCATATATTTTCTTTCTGTAATTTTATACTTTTGTTTATTTTCCAAACATTCTACAGGGACCACGAATTCACTTTATGATCTTAAACTGATAGTGTAAGTAAGTATGAGGGAAAACATAAGTAAACAGAGTTTTAAGTGAAAATGTTGAAGGTGGAAATGATGGGTGATTAAAATAAAAATTAAACCCAGCACTGGCAGAACCACAGCTTGGGAGACGCAGACCCCTACGGTGGGTGATGGCCTTGACTTGGCCCCCCGAGACCTGGGTGTCCCCAGTGCCCCTGAGGGGGTGCGAGGCGGAATGGTCCACGCAGCAGGGGCGGCGGGGAGGAGAAGGAACTGCGGGCAGCAAGACGAGAGGAGACCGGATGCAGAGACCCGGGGAAAGGTCAGAAGGTGCATGTCCAGGTTCCCAGATAAAGGGGAGAAGATGGGCCCTGCTGAGGGAAGGGTTAGGCTCCCGGCTGATCACGAGCAGCAGAAGGGGAGGCTGTGCAGAGTCGGAAGTACGGTAAGAGGATCTCGTCGGCCAACGATGGCAATCACAATGGCAGCACGCTTCCAGGGATGACGCCGCCCTCGGCGGAAGCTGGGAATGCATTTCATTCTGTGTGTTGTTTGTATAAATTTACGTGTTTTAAGTCCCTTTCCTTTTATTTAGCCTGTCACTTTCTTTGATTAAGTGCTTATCCAAGCTGCGAGTTATTTGTGTATTAAGAGGTTATAGCCATGTTAAGTCAAATGTTCCAGGTGTTTTTCAAAGCACAGTGATCAAACGGTGGGATTTGGACATGTATTGGGTTTTTTAAAGTTTGACAGAATATTTTTGGCAAGGCTATGGAGAAACAGTTGCCCTCACACATTGTAAGGGAGAATGCAAATTGCAAATTCTCCTATGGAGAGGAATTTCAAAACACCTAGCAAAATTGCACATTCATTTAACCCTTGACCCAGCAATTCTGCCTCTAGAAACACATAGAAAAAATACACCGGGAAAAATGTACAAACATATATGCAATGCCTCGAGACAAATCATCGAGATACTGGTTATAATAGCAAAAGACTAGGAACAACCCAAATGCCTATCAGAAGGAAACTGGCTGAATGAACGATGGTACAGCCACACAGGGAGTACTACAGAACTCTAAAAAGTAGTGAAGAATTTCTCTTCTTTGCTTTGCTGTAACATTTAGGACCTACTATTAAGTGAAAAGACCAAGATGGTTAACTGTGGTATCTTCAGGATGGTATGTTACCATGTATTGAAAAAGTTGGAGAATATGAAAATTAATAAGCATCTGTTTATATTTTAAAATGGAAAGACAAAACATACATTTTCACAAAATTACCTATAGGAGGATGGAGCAGGCAGGGATATAGAAGCTGGACTTCTCTGACTATAACACTGTCTTATAGTAATAGTTCTGACTCGGGGTCCATGTAAATAATTTTAACATAAAAATCAATTAAGAAGCAAATCCTAAAAATAAAAAGCAAAATGAAGCAAATAAGCCTGGATTTGTATCAGGTGAGTAATAAACAAAACAGAAAGCAACTATCGAATATGACTTCTAAACACAGTGATTTGACTATCCCTAGTGGGACACACTCCAGGAACACATGCACACGCAAAGTTAAACAGTTTTCCATAATGATATTGCTAATAATTAATGTTGGTATTATCCTGAGGCAGTTGGTTTATACTATAGGATAAGACAAATAAATAATTATGTTTGTGTCATGGATGAACCAGGACTTTGAGCTTTAGAGGAAGGAGATACATATGGATCAATCAAGATTACTAACAAGGAATAGTGCTAAATTTGAGTTAGAAGTAAAACTGTTAACCCGAGAAGTATTTTGTCTTTTTAAAAAGTTGCTATTTTCCAGCTCTGTCCCCTGGAAAACCTAGTAATGAGGGAAATCACAGTAGCAGTGAGCATCCCCAGAGTCCAGATTTTGGTTTCTATGGACCATCTCCTTTTAAAAGGAACCATGGCTCCTTGGAGAAATGGCTGAGTCCAGGTCTAGGGCAGGGACAAACAGGATGATCTTGGAACACTTTGTCTTACCCAAAGCAAGAAATGTGTCAAGTACTACTGGGAACTGTCAGAAGTCTCAGGAGTCAATTTGGAAAGACTTATATTGGCCAGAGATGAGACAGTTTGAGCATGAGTAAGAATTGAAATACATTGAACACATCAAATATGTTTATATCTATGAATTCATAATTATATTACTTAAAAAAAAAGTCTGATTGGTCAACCTTGAAGGGCTAGAAACCAACCCATTAGAAAATTTATAAATGTCCCAGATAAGCCAAAACTAAGGGAATTTAACACCATTACACCAGCCTTATAAGAAATGCTGAGGGAGTCATGCATCAGGTAAGGAAAAGATAATAACGACCACCATGAAAACACCCAAAAGTATTAAAAACTCACTTGGTAGAGCAGATACACAGAGGAGAAAGAGAAAAGAATCAAACCTTATCACTATAGAAACCACCAAACCACAGGATAAAGAATAAGAGAGGAAGAAAGGAGCAAAGGATATACAAAACAACCAGAAAACAATTTATAAGATGATAAGATTAAGTCTTTACCTATCAATAATAACCTTCAATATAAATGGAATAAATTACCCACTTAAAAAATATAGACTGGCTGAATAGATTTGTTAAAATGACATAACAGTATGTTGCCTACAAGAAACTCACTTCACCGGTAAAGACGCTTACAGACTGAAAGTGAAGTGATGGAAAAAGATATTATACACAAACAGAAACCAAAAGCAAGCAGGAGTTGCTATGCTTATATCATATAAAACAGCCTTTAAGTCAAACACTGCAAAAAGAGACAAAAGAGGTTATCATATAATGATAAAAGGATCAATTCAGCAAGAGGATATAACAATTATAAATATATATGCACCCAACACCAGAGCACCCAGATTTATAAAGCCAATATTATTAGATCCAAAAGGGAGATATAGACTCTAATATGGTAATAGTTAGGGACACCCTACTCTCAGCATTAAACAGATCATCCGGACAGAAAAATCCACAAAGAAACATAGGATGGAAACTATAATTTACACCAAATAGATCTAACAGACATTTGCAGAACTTCTCATCCAACAGTTGCAGAATACACATTATATTCATTAGCACATGGGACATTCTCCAGGACAGACCACATGTTAGGCCACAAAACAAGTTTTAACAAATGTAAAAGAACTGAAATCATACCAAGTATCTTTTCTGACTGCAATGGAATAAACTAGAAATCAATACAAAAGGATTTTTTTCAAAACTGTACAAATACATGGAAATAAAATTATATGCTCCTGAACAACCAATGGACCAATAAAAAAATTAAGAAGGAAATTTAAAAGTTTCCTGAAATAAATGAAAATGGAAACACACCAAAATCTCTGGGATACAACAAAAGCAGTATTAAGAAGGAAGACTAGGCCAGGCGCGGTGACTCACACCTGTAATCATAGCACTCTGGGAGGCGGACGCAAGAGGGCCACTTGAGCTCTTGAGCTCAGGAGTTCGGGAACAGCCTGAGCAAGAGTGAGACCCCATCTCTACTAAAAATAAAAAACTAAAAATAAAAATAAATTAACCAAACAACTAAAAACATAAAAAATTAGAGAGGCATGGTGGCGCATGCCTATAGTCCCAGCTACTCAGGAGGCTGAGGCAGAAGGATCCCTTGAGCCCAGGAGTTTGAGGTTCCTGTGAGCGAGGCTGATGCCGTGCCACTCACTCTAGCACTGGCAACAGAGCAAGACTCTGTCTCAAAAAAAAAAAAAAAAGAAGAAGAAGAAGAGGAAGAAAGATTATAGCAATAAACACTTACATCAAAAAAAAGATTTCAAATAAACAACTTGATGATGCCTCTCAAAGAATTAGAAAAGTAAGAACAAACCAAACCCAAAATTAGTAGAAGAAAAGAAATAATAACTATCAAAGCAGAAATGAATGAAACTAAGACTAAAACAACAATACAAAAGGTGAATAAGATGAAAAGTTGGTTTTTTAAAAGGTAAAAAATTGACAAACTATTAGCTAGACTGAGAAAAAAAGGGGAAAAGACCCAAATAAATAAAATCAGAACTGAAAAAGGAGACATCGTAACTGATATCACAGAAATGCAAAGGGTCATTAGAGACTATTATGAGCAACTATATACCAACAAATTGAAAATCCAATGGACTTGGATAAATTCCTGGACACTTACAATGTACCAAGATTGACTTGAGAATAAAGAGAAAATCTGAACAGACCAATTAGGAGTAACAAGATTGAATTATTAATAATAAGTCTCCCATTGAAGAAAAGCCCAGAATTTGATGGCTTCACTGCTGAATTCTATCAAACATTTAAAGAAAAACTAATAGCAATCCTTCTCTAATTCTTCCAGGAGATTGAAGAAGAGGGAATTTCTCCAAAATCATTCTACAAACCCAGCATTACCCTGATACCAAAACCAAAGAAAGAAAGAAAGAAAGAAAGAAAGAAAGAAAGAAAGAAAGAAAGAAAGAAAGAAAGAAAGAAAGAAAGAAAGAAAGAAAGAAAGAAAGAAGAGAGAGAGAAAGAGAGAGAGAGAGAGAGAGAGAGAGAGAGAGAGAGGAGAGAAGAAAGAAAGAGAAGAGAGAGAGAGAGAGAGAGAGAGAGAAGAGAGAGAAAGAAAGAAAGAAAGAAAGAAAGAAGAAAGAAAGAAAGAAAGAAAGAAAGAAAGAAAGAAAGAAAGAAAGAAAGAAAGAAAGAAAGAAAGAAAGAAGGAAAGAAAGAAAGAAAGAAAAAGAAAACAAAAACAAAAAGAGAAAACTATGGGCCAATATCCCTGTTGAACATAGATGAAAAAAATCCTCAACAAAATACTAACAAACTGAAGCTAGCAGCATATTAAAAAGATCATTCACTGTAACCAGTGGGACTTATCCCAGGGATGCAAGGATTGCTCAATATATGCATCAATATAAAATTTTAAAGATAATTTATAAATGAAGAGAAAGAAAGTACTTATCCTGTGTTTCCTTTATGAACTGTATTTCAGAGTGAAGAAAAATTTGATAAGGGGAACTTTTCTCCATTGGAGTATTCACACTGATAATTGAAGAAGAAATAATAGAATTATAATATCACAATTTTGCACACACAGAAAAAACTGAGATAATGGATCTAGACAATGAACACTAATGGTTGCTAACATAACAAATGGAAGGATAAAAATTGCATGTCTCCTGATGGAAATATAATACATGCTACTTTAAGCATTTTTATCTAAAAAAAAAAAAACCTATAATCTTATCAAAATTTTATTAGCAAATAGGATCCCTCAATATTTGGAAGGACATCATGACAAAGTTGGTTTCCTTCCAAGAGTACAAGGTTGTTAATTCACACATAGATTAAAGGATAAAAAGTATAATATTATCTCATAAATGCTTTAAAAGTACTTGAAAATTCAATACCAACTCATAATAAAAATTTGTAGAAAACTAGCAATGGAAGAGACTTTCTTTGATCTGACAAACAGATCTATTTAAAAAACCATAGCAAAGATTATAGTTAATGGTGAAATACTGAAAACTTTTAAACATTGAAAACAGGGGAAAAGATAAAGATGCCGGCTAGCACCACTTTCATTCAACATTATGCTACAGATCTAGGCCCTAGCTCATAAAATAAGGCAAGAATATATTTTCTTAAGAACAAAGCAAGAAATAACTGTTACAAAATTAGAAATAGAGAAAGTAAACTGTCGCTTTGATGAGAAAGAGAAAAAGAAGAGAAAAACAGTTTTCTCTTTTTATTTTTTTTATTTTTATTTTTTATTTGCAGACAATTGATTGTATATGTAGTGAAAAATTTTCTAATCCTAAACTATTAGAATTGATGTGTAAATTTAGCAAAATGAATAAGTATAAGATAAATAAACAAAATAATTTTATTTCTATATACAAGCAACAATTAGAAATTGAAATTTAAAACGATACCATTTACAATAGCATTTAATATCCTAAAATACCTAGAAAGAACACTATACTATATTATGGGAAGCAATTAGGGAACACCTAAACAGATGGACAGATATACCATGTTCATGGATTCGAAGACTCAATATTGTAAAAAAAAAAAAAAAAAAAAATGTCAGTTCTTTGTCCTATAGATTCAATACAATCCTGATGAAAACCTCAACATTTTTTTGGTGAGGAAATTGACAGGCTTATTTCTAAAAATGTATATGGATATGCACAGGGCCATGCACAGCAAGACAATATTTAAAAAGAATAAACGGGGAGGTCTTACACTGTAAGATGTAATAAAGCTACGAAAGGATTGCTTGAGCATAGGAGTTTGAGTCCAGCTTGAGTGACACAGCGAGACTTTGTCTCTTAAAAAAACAAAAGGCTACAGTGGTTCAGAAGACAGTTGTATGAATGTACTGACACGAGGGGAAACACTGACCAATGGAACAGAACAGCAAGTCCAGGAAGGGACCGACACCAATAACACACTTCATTAATGACTAAGGCAGCTGTGTAGCGGTGGCAAAAGGCTTATCTTTTAAATAAATAGTGCTGGGCAACAAGATATTCACATGGAGAAAAAGGAACCTAGACCTATACCTCACATCTTACAAAGAAACGCATCCTACACAGATTGCAGCTCTAATGTGAAAGAGAGAACAGTAAGGCCTTTGGACGACGCCATAAGAGAACTTATTCACAAACTTATTCATAAAAAAGTGGTGCTAATCGGAAAGGAGTTTTGTTCATCACACCTATAATCCTGGCACTCTGGGAGGCCGAGGCGGGAAGATCCCTCAAGGTCAGGAGTTCGAAACCAGCCTGAGCAAGAGCGAGACCCCGTCTCTACTAAAAATACAAAGAAATTAATTGGCCAACTAAAAATATATAGAAGAAAAAATTAGCCAGGCATGGTGGCGCATGCCTGTAGTCCCAGCTACTCCGGAGGCTGAGGCAGGAGGATCGCTTGAGCCCAGGAGTTTGAGGTTGCTGTGAGCTAGGCTGACGCCACGGCACTCTAGCCTGGGAAACAGAGTGAGACTCTGTCCGAAAAAAAAAAAAAAATGAAAAAAGAAAGAAAAAAATTAAAATAGTGAAAATGCAAACCATACAACATGAGGAGAAATATTTTAAATACAAAATATTGAGGAAGATCTTATATCTAGAAAACATTTTTAAATTCCTATATATCAATAAGAAGAAGACAATGCAATTTAAAAAGCAGGCAAGAGACTTGAGCAGACACACCACAAAAGAGGACAGCCAAGTGGCCCAGAAACGCAGGAAAAGGTGCACATCCTCTTAAGTTACCAGGGAAATGAAAATTTAAATCACAATGAGATAACACAAAATAATCCCCAGAATATTTAAAGTTAAACCCTTGTACATTGCTGAGAGGAGTATAAACGGAATGATCCTTCTGAAAAACTGTTAATATTTGGCAGTGCCTTCTACAGCTGACCACACTCCTCCTCTACGATCCAGAAGTCCCACTCCAGGGCATACACCCAACAGGAATGAATGCATACAGGCACCAAGAACGTGCGCAAAAATATTTATAGCAGCTTTATGTGCAATAGCCTCAAACGGGGAACACACCAAATACCCACCATGCCACAGAATCAATAAATAAATGCAGGGGTTTTTTAAGCCATGGAACACTTACTACCTACACAGGGAAGAGAATGACTGGATCACCGTTTCCCGAAACAGCGTGGATGCATCTCACAAACGTAACGTTGGGAAAATAAGCCAGGCATGGGGACTGCGTGATGCCACTCACGGAAATATCAAACATGGATATAACTAACAGGCGGTGTCCGGACGGAAGTGACCTTCCGGGAGGGGACGGGGAAACCGAGGGCGAGGGGCATGAGGTGCTCTGGGCGCTGGTCATGCCCCGTGCCCTGCTCTGGGTGGATACACAGATGATGTTCGCTTTGTAAACAGTCTTTAGACCACATACATGAGACTTGTGCCCCTTGTGAAAAATGTCTAGTAGAAAGGAAAAGAAGTGCACATGTTCATGGCAGCATCATTCATAATGCTAGATAGAAGCCAGCCAAGTGTCCGGCTACAGACGAACAGATGAGCAAAATGTGGTCCATCCACACAAGGGAATATTATGCAGCCCTGAAAAGGACGGAAATCCTGACACACGCAACAGCACACATGAACCTTGAGGACACCACGCTGAGTGAGGTCACCCAGGCACAAGAAGACAAACACCGCACGATTCCACTCACATGAGGCTCCCGAAGTACTCAAGTTCGCAGAGACAGAAAGTAGAGCGGTGGGTGCCAGGGCTGGGGGAAGGGAGTGGGGAGTTGGTGTTGAATGGGGACAGAGTTTCAGTTTTGCAAGACGAACATATTGGCGGTGATGGTCGCACAACAAGGTGAGTGTGCTTAATGGCACCACACGCTTAACAATGGTGAGGGTGGCAAACGTTATGTCTCTTTTACTACAATTTAAAAACAAATGGAAGAAAAGGAACCACCCGTATGTTTGGCCATAACAGAACCAAGAGGGCTCAGGTCATCAGTGACCCACTTCTGCTCGCCCGGGGGGTGACTCCAGTGCAAAGCGCACCTGTGGGCCCAGGCCAGGCCCCCCTGCTCTGGGACAGGCGTCTCCCGAGCGGGGGATGGGTGAACAGACCGGGCCTGAACGGCTTTACCCAGTTCCCCAGCGGGTGCCACTTCACGTCCTGGTTCTCTCGTTCAGCACCCGGCAAGCTTGTCATCGTCATCAAGAGCACCACTGTAAAGACCTCCCAGTGTCCCGGCCAGGGACGCAGTTCCGCCACCTCCCCACCCCCCGCCGTGGCTCTTTGCCGTCGCAGTTCTCGCTTTGCCCAGTGCACGAATATGCTGCGAAAAGAAAGCGCCCCTCGCCCACTCTGATCACGGCCGTGGCTCTCCGTCACCTCCCCCCTTCCTCCTTCACGCTGCGGGGAGTCTCTTTTCCCTTCTGTTTTCGCTCTTGTTGCGGTTAGTCTCGGCTCACTGGCTGGGGACAACAACTGGCCGAAGCTCGGTGCGTGGTCGCCACCCGTGGAACGGAGGGTGGACAGGCCAGCGTCACCGCCATCCCCAGGAGAAGCGAGCCACCGCTGGGACTCCCGTTCCAGGTGTTCGCGTCCAGACTCGCCGCCCGCTTGGGGAGACGGGGCTGAGCACGCCCGCAAAACCATCGCAGGCCGCGCGAGCCTCTTAGACGACGGTCGCCACCCAGTTCAATGATCCGAATGCAGACGATGGAACTCCGGTGCCAACGCAGGGCGACTCGGTCAAATGCTGTGGAGCAATCACAGGCGGAGAGCGGCAGAGCTGGAGTCCCGGGATCTCCCCTTCGGGGCTGGCTCCCGCCTTCACGACAGAGCGGCGCCCCAGGACGCCGGGTCAGGGTGGGGACAGACGACATGCTGTGAGGCGCTGCGCACCCTAAGAGGCGAAGATTCCCCTGGGAGGTGGAGGTGGCACCTTCCTGCCACCCCCGACACACCACTCGGATCCATCCGGCCTGCGGACGTGGCTGCCGGAGTAATTTTTACTGCTGTGCGGTGAATTGCCGCGAACTCCGTAGCTCAGGATAGCCCCGTTTATTAACGAGCAGTCGTGTGGGGGACACGTCCAGGCACGGCGGGACCAGGGGACTCTCCCCGAGAGGTCCCCAGGGCCGCCGTCGGGGGCCGGCTGGGCTGGGCCACCACCTGGAGGCTCCCCTGGCAAAGAATCCGCTCTTTCGGGTTGCTGGCAGAACTCAGCTCCTTGTGGCCGTGAGACCGACGTCCCTGCCTCCCCGCTGGCGGCCAGCCAGGGACAGCCCCGCTCACAGAGGCAGCCCACGGCCTCCGCCACGGGCGTCTCTCTCACGCTTCGGCTCTCTGGCTGCCTCTGCCCTCCAGCCCCAGGTCCCACGGGTCAGGCGCTAGGTCAGCCATCTCTCCTTTCTCGTCACCTGTGCCCTGTCACCACCCAGTCCCGGGGTGGAATGGCCGCTCCCACGCCGCACACTATGCAGGGCGTGGACGCCCGGGCAGGCTCTCGGGGCCGTCTTAGGGTTCCCCCGGCCGCGCTGCCCTCAGGCTGCCCCAGAGAGCCCCGAGGCCGGCCCCCAGACTCAGCACCGCCCTGCCGGTGCCCCTGGCGTCAGAAAGGACCTCAGACGGCCCGGAGGCCGGCTCCCTGTACCTCCAGGGGACGGTGAGTTTAAACCCGGTTCCAGGTGGAGGGCGGCAGTTCGGTCAAAGCACAAGCCCTTCCCTGCTCTGCTTTCGCGGTCAGACTCAAGTTTCCAGTGCCCGGCTCTTCCCTCCACCTGCAAGAGCCCTGTGGAAATTATTCCTAATGGCCCATGGAAAGATCAAGGACCCACCAAACTCAGCCGTCTCCAGTTGCCATGTTATAATTTATTGGCAATATGTTGAGCAATGTTTTCCTGATTATTTCCTGGTTACGTTGCTCTGCCAGATGAAAGACGGCCAAAGACAGTTATTAATTAAATAAAAATGCAGCAACCAAATGCGAAGAGGGCCAAACCCTTTTATTCTGAAGCATCTTTTTTTATTATTATTATTTTTTGAAGCAACACTGGGGTAGAGCAGAAATTTGTTATACCCTTCAGCTTACAAATTTATTTTCGACATCCACACGCAACCGACTTCTGGTTCCAGTCCCTATCAAACGATTCTTTTGAACTTGTTTTTTTTTTTTCCTTCTAAAATTGTCCCAAATAAACGCGCAACTGGCGAGTCAGACTGCGCTCGTTAGAGAAAAGCTGTGGGGAGAAAATTGAATCCATCTCCGGGTGTGAGGAGGGAGCAGCGGCGCAGGAATCGTTTGCAGAGTCGCCGCACGCCCGGCTAGCCGGCAGCGCCCGCCCTCTGCGGACAGTGCTCCGCCGCCCGGCGTTGTAGAGACGTACAGACAACGCGGGGTGCTCCGAGATCATCTCTCTGCTTGGCAGGTGAAGAACCTGAGACAGACAAAGACGGGATGAGCTTCTGGAGTCGCGGGGCTGGTTGGTGGCGAGCCCTGAGGCCCCGGTCCCCGGTGGCTCTTCCCACTGCCAGGTCACCTCCCGACCCCTGGAGCGGGGCCAGGGGACCGTCCCAAGGCTTCGCCAGCGCGCTTATGGTTTCATGCAGGGGATGTTGCTAACGGAAACACGAGGTGACGTAAATTAGGCAGACTCTCATGTGTTACTGTTTTGAACAAAGACAGAACATGTGTCTCCACTTTGCCCCTTGCAGGGGAACCTTCCTCGCGAGCACGCTCTGCCTCCCCTCCCATGAGCCCTCACGGGGGAGGCGGGGATCAAAGGAGCTCACCGAAGGGCACCCCAAGGTCGGGGCCAGGCCCCCCCGGGCCCTCGCGCCAGAGCCTGAGGGCCGCTATTGCCAGGAGTGTCTGACAGATACCCAGGGTAGCTCCCAGGCATGCCACTCCTTTCCTTTTGGCCTTAAAACCTGTAAGTCTCTAATTGTCAGAGCTGACACGAGTGTCTCAAGTCATTCAGCATGGGGCATTGTGCAGCCTAAAAGTTACTCGTAAGAAGTTAATTTAAATGCGATGTGTTAGCATAGAAGTCACTGATAGTACTTTCTTGTGTACAAAAACATGAAAAATAATTACATTGTAATAAAAGTGTATGGGTTTTGCAAACAAGAGCTTTTAAATACTTTTATGCCCAAGCTGGGGTCTGTCAACCTTGGCTGTTGATGTTGACACTTAAGTCAGGCAATTCTTTGCCATGTGTGGCTGTCCTATTGTTGTCAGGTGTCTAGCAGCACCCCTGCCCTCCACCCACCGGACACCGGTGGACAGCACCCCCACCCCGCGCAGTTTGGACACTCAGCAATGCTTCCAGACCTCGCCAGAGTCCCCTGGGGGTCAGACTCACACAGGAGGGCACACAGTCAGACGCCGGCTGTGCATTTCGGATTCGAACACAAGAGGCACCTACTTACTGTTATGCAGGGCCGGGGCCTCACAGGCAGTCTTACGATAAATTCCATGTCCAATATCGCCGAACGCATTTCAGTTTAAAGAACCTACTAACAGGCAGAGCTGCCCAAAGGAACTGGCTGCCCGAGGCAACGGGTGGTTTGTGAATGTGAGTCCCGGAAGAGAGTCAGGAAAACTCTCCGGGGCTGGAAAAGCTGCAACAGCCGGCAGGAGAAGGGCTGGGAGGCTGGGCTCGGCTGTCTCAGGCCAGGAGGCTGGCGGGGGCCTGCCCAAAACGTCTCCTATCCGCAGGAGGCTTACTGCGGAAAACTCTGCTTTCCATCACTTAAGTTTTTTAGATTAATTAAAGTACCGTGTTTCCCCGAAAATAAGATCAACCCATAAAATAAGCCCCAGCAGGATTTCTAAGCATTTGTGCAATAGAAGCCAACCCAGAAAATAAGACCCAGTGACGTGCGCGGCTACGCAGCCCATCTGCACAACCCATGTGTGTCCTCGCAGAGCGGGAAAGAACACGAGCAGCCCTTCTCCTCTGCCCCGTGAGAGCTCTATGGCTCGACGGGAAAGATCGGGGCCAGTGGTTCTAAAGGAAACAGAGTCGCAAGACATTCGGGATGGAATTCGGGGTTTGGAGAGTGATGATGATATTCCAGAAGAAGACGACTTCACTCTATTTGAATCAATGTAGATTGTTGTACCGTACTTAAAAAAAACCACACATCCCCTGAAAATAAGCCCTAGGGTGTCTTCTTGAGGGAAAATAAATAGAAGACCCTGCCTTATTTTCATGGAAACATGGTAGTAACACCACATTGTAGAAAATTTGGAAAGCCAATACAAACACAAAAAAGTCATGAAAAACGGCCGGCCCCAATCTTAGCGTCACAGAAATCACCGGTGACATGCACGTGTATTTCTGTCCAGATGATGCTCTGCATGCATGTTTGCATTGTGAACAGCTCAATGGTTTGGCCTTAAAATTCTTATTCGGGGGCTCTTCTCCCGTTAAGAAAACTCTTTGGAAGCAAAATGTCTCATAATGTAATTAACCATCCTCCTTTTGTTGAACATTTATTAAAAGTCACCGAAATAAAGTATTTTTTGTGTTTGACAGATATACCCAATGCCTGGAATGTACCTAGCTCAACACACAGCAAGTGCTCAGTGAGCCCTTGGTGTTGTTACCGAGTTGTTTTTGCTTCCCCGAAAAGTCAAAACTCCCACCAGTGGTAAAAGAGCACCTGTATCATAAACGCTCACCAGCATGAAATACTAGCATCGCTTCATTTTTCTGGAACTTAATAAGTAAGGACAGTATTAATCGTTGTCTTAATTTAAGTTGCATTTCTCGACTGTCAGTGAGGTGGAATAATTGAGTTGTTTATCAAACATTTTCTGTAATAGACGATCTGTTTGTGGCCCTGTTTTGAATTTCTGGCAGACTTAACTTTTTCACTTTATCCACTTCCATGAGCCCTTCTCTTAGTAAGGATGCTAGGATGTTAACCTTTATCTTTCACTGGTGTTTGTTCGCAACTGTCTTCTCCTTTAATTACATAACAATACACACATTTGCTCAAGGTCCTTAGTGTGCTCCCAGGGAAGGTGAGCTTTTAAATGAAAAGAATAAAACACTTGACAAAAATCTCTTGCCACAAGACACAGTTAATGTAACCAACTTATGAGGGAATCCATACCTGATCGAATAAGGAGAAAATTGAGTGATTTTAAAAGAACTTTAAGTTGGTAGAATTTATGACAACAGAAGGAAAAGCAAGCGTTAAGTGAGAACAGAGATTACAGGTTTAAGAATAATCCATTTGGAGATCTTTGCACTTTTAAATTTGCAGCTGAGTCTGTTCTGTCTTACGGTCTCTGTTTTAACATTAATGCTGGTCACTTTTATCTAAACTCCAAAAGGAAGGAGAGTCAGGGGGTGTGTCTGACCTCCCTTCCCTTCACGGCCAGGGGCTCGGTTTTAAGGTTTTTCTGGGGTCTCCTTGGCCCAGGAGGCTCCATCCAGTTCATGGGGCGGTTGGGATTTTATTTTAATTTGCATAGATAAGGGCTTAGAAAAAAATGAAAAGTATAAAGCCAGTCACTTGTTTAAAAGTTCAGGTGACCACTAAAAGAACAGATAAAAAAGGTCTAACTGTCAAATGGTGGAGCAGGGAAACATAGAAAATTGTCAGTCTACCAAAGTCAGGAAGGAAAAAGAGAAACAAGGAAAGTAACGGTAAATAGACAACAACAACAAAAAGATCCTGCTAGAAATAAGTCCAAATGTGTGAATAATCCCAATAAATGCAAATGAATTAAATTTATCTTTCTTAAGGCACAGATTTTTTTTAACTACCGGAGATCCTAAAATTGAAGTTTTTAATTTAAGTGGATGTAAAAATTCTGAGTGAAGTGCCAGATTCACAAAGGAATGGTTAACACCCAGTGCCCTGCCTGTGAATCGCGCACATTCAAGAACACAGTGAGAATGAGAAGCGTGGCGAGAGTGCAGATTTGTCTATGGTGACGGTGACGCTGTGGCTCAATCCCTCCCGGGAGGGGACGCTGAGACCGGCCAGCCCTCCTTTACCGCGAGAGAATGAGCACGCCTGAGCGGGTTGGATTTGATCAGGCTGCGAGGGCTCGCTATGGGCGGATGACATCCAACCGCCCCAGAGAGGGTCTGGCCAGCAGCTTTGGCAGGTGTGAGGGCGGGCTGCTGCAGAGAGAATGCTCTGTCGGTCACGCAAGTGCGGGAGAAGTTCTCCTGCACCAGGCAGGGACCGGGCATGGGCCATGCAAAAACGTCGGAGCTACTGGGGGTAAGACACAGACAAGGAATGGATCACGAAAATCAATCAATCTCTCTCTCTCTCTCCCGCTCTCTCTCTCTCTCTCCCTGCCCAGGGCACCACCTGGAAGCACCGAGGACCTCGAGCAGAAGAGCCTGCAGAGAGTGGACCCTGAGACCCAAACGCCCCACTAGACAGCCAGTGAAAACACCCACCAGGCCCGAGGGCCGAAGCCCCCCATTCCTCCTCACATGCTCAGCCCCGAGGGACTGAGGCTCCGCCAGCCAGCAAGGCTTGGCCGGTGGGACAGAGACGGCAAATGAATATACAAGCTGTGATGAACAGCCCCGGTGGCAGACACGTGATTTCTGAACTGAGAAGTTTAAGGACCTCAGTGCAACCCAGGAGTCCGTGGCGAGTCTGGGGCCGTGCGAGATCACCACCGACGGATGCACTGAGAGAAGCAGGAAAGGAAAGCCAAGTACAGCATGCGTTACAGCGCGGACTGTGTCCATTCCACACACGGGCGACACGAGATTCGCTTTGTGAAAGAAACACCCCAGTGCCCGGAAACAGAGGGGCCGACAGTAAGGAAACAGGAAAAGACACAGTGACTGCTGAGCAAGGAAAGCTTGGGTGGCTTTACTCATATTAGACGAAATAGACCTTAAGGCAGATTCCCATCATTAGGAACGGGGGAGGGCATTAAACGGTGAAAGCAACAGGTCTCTGGGAAGACAGGTCACCCTCAACCCACACGCATGACCCGACATAGCCTCAGCACACGCACAGCACAACTCGACACAGCTGCAAGAAGCTCACAAATCTGTGATCACGGTGACAAATTTTAGCTCATTTCTCTTGCTAATAGATAAAGTGAGCTTACAAAATATCAGGAAGAATATAAAATATTGACATAGCATACACACACACACACATGTGTGTGTGTGCGTGTGCATCTCCCAAGCTCCCGCACATACAGACTACACATTCTTTTCAAACACACACAGAATATGTTTTTCAAATTGACCACATGTATCATCATGGATCACAAAGGGAGTCTTGAAAAATTCCAAAGATTTGAAAACATGTGGCCCACAGTGAATTTAGAAATAAGGTTTTAAAGTCAGCTAAAATGCACCCATACGTTTGGAAACTCAGTATCGCTGTTAAACAATTCACGGGTCTGGAAGAAATTGTAATGGAGATTGTAAACACCGAGAACGGAATGACAACAAAAGAACGAAGAACAAAAGCTTGTGGAATGTAGACGAAGGGCATATTACAGGGAAAATATGTGTACCTATTAGAAAACAAGAAAGATTTTAAACTAATGGGTAAAAATTCAATTTAAGAAGTTAGCTAAATGAATCAGTGTAAAGCCAAAGAAGATAAAAGAAGAAAATAATATAAGTTAAAAACATTGAAATAGTAAATAAAGAAACAATACTGAGAAATGAAGAAATCAAAAGCTGATTCTTTACGAAGGACACATTAAAAAAGACAAACTTCTTTTTTTCTTGATAAGTCAGGAAAAAAGGCATGAATAAAATATATTAGAAATTAAAAAGAAGAATTATAGATCAGTAGTGATTAAAAAATAAAACCATATGAACAATTTTGGGCTAATGTATTTGAAATATTATGTGATGGACAATTTTTTAAAGAAAATTAAATTACTGAAGCTTCTATTTTAACTAATGTATTATAAGGACTAGACAAGCAGGGGAAACTATCCCTTTTTTCCTATAGCATCCTTCTGGCAGCAACACAGGATAGAGCAGGAACAAGAAAATTATGAGCACAGACTCAAAAATTCTAAATAAAATACTAACAAATAGAATTCTAAAATATATGGGAAAAAATATCCAAAAGTGGTGATCAAGTTAGAGGTATCCCAGGAATGCAAGGCTGGCTTAACATTAGAAAATCTAGTAATACAACGCCATGAATTCAGATCAAAACCCACATACGATCATTCTACATAAATGCCGAAAAAGTATTCGATAATACTAAACATGTACTCGTGATTAAGGGGAAGAATCCTTGCAAAGTAGAAAAACAGGGTAATTTCTTAGTTTATTAATAGGTCTATAACGAAAACCTTCAAGAGATATCCCAGTGGGGACACATTAATTGTGTTCTCTTTAAGAATTCAAATTGAGAGTCATGCCACAAAACACTGGCCTAGATTCTTCAAAAAAGTCCCAAAAGACCGAAAAAGGAAGTAGAGATTTGGGGAACCGTTCTTAGTTAAAGGAGATTGATGCGTGACTACCAAACGCAACGTACGATCCTTGATTGAATCCTGGATCAAGGAAAAAATAGTTGCAGAGGACTTTGCTGGGACAGCTGGTAAAATCTGAATATATACAGTGGAATAGATATTAGTATTGTCGTTGTTACATTTCCCAGTTCTGGTTTCACAGAAGAATGTCCTTGTTCTTAGGCTACAACTACTGAAGTATTTAAGGATAAAATATCATAATGTGTGTAACTTATACCCAAAGAGTTGAAAAGTAATAATAGAGAACAAAAGTAATAATAGGGAACAAAAGTGGCCAAACGTTAATAATTGATGAATCTAGGTAAAAGGTCCCGGGGTGTTCATTCTGTCATCTTTTCTGAGGTTTTAAAAAGGGTTCATAATTGGAAGCGGTTTTGTTATCATCAAAGGAACAAGACAAGGACATGACTCTTAGGCATGTGCTGAACATTGTTCTGAAAGTAGGGCCAACTCAATAAGACATGAAAAATAAGTAAGATCCATGAGGACTATAAAATAAAATATTTTTCCGCATATGATATGATTCTGTCTATGATTTTATACATAGAAAAATCTAAGGCTGCAAGACAAACACAAACTAACTGTTTCTTGCACACAAACATCTTCCAATCAAAAGCTATAAAAATCGAAACATGACATTCAAAGTAGCAGTAAAACTATAAAGAATAAATCTAACAGAATTGGTGTAAGATTTAGATGAAGGAAAATATAACATTTTAGTGAAGAACACAGAAGTATTTAAATGAGTATCATGTCCCTGAATGGGAAGCTATGACATCATAGAGGTATCAATTCTCCACAAATCAATTTGTACATTAAATGAACTTCCTTCCAAAATCCCAAAGAATGTTTTTTTTTTTCCTGAAAATTTGCCAGTTGTTCCTGAAACTAACAAGGGCAAGGGTGAACTAAAGCTCCACAGCAGCCGTGGCTATTTAGAATAATAATAAAGAGAAGGGCTACGTCCTCCCAGATGCCAAGACTTACTTTGGAGTTTGGAGACTGTGGTGTTGGCACGGCACAGATGAATTGACGGTAGGACAGAGGAGAGAAGCCGGAAACAGAACTTCCTAGATGCGGAAAACTTAGCCCATGACCCAGGTGTCATTTCCCCATTCCCGAGGGTAGGATGGTGTTTGGAATGCAGAGCTCTTCCTTAGACCACTCACAGAAGTAACATTATAATTCTGGGAAATATCAGTTCCAATGGATCGATTAACCAAAAGTGAAGAGCAAAACTTTAAGAGTTCTGGAACAAAACACAGAATGTACTCTGGATGGCACAGCAGGGAAGATTGTTTAAAGAGGCCATAAAATGCACAACGCATGCAGATAATTGCCCGTCCAGCAAGCCGCGGAGCACACGCTCCTGCCGGGCTGCAGACGCCAGGTTGACAATACTCAGATATTTTTAATCTAATGTCTTCACTGTTAAGAGGAGCTCCCGCCTCCTGAGGGTGAGAAGGAGGGGTGGAGCAAGGGCTCGAGTTCTGCCACAGCGCCAGTGAGGACCAGTGACCAGGGCCGAGGGGACAGATGGACGGATGGTACCCACGGCCCAGAGGATGCTGGAGAACAGTGGTGGCGGCACCAGCGGGTCAAGTTACACCGTTTCCCCCCAGAACTCAGCTCTCCAGGCCCATGTGCCAAGGGAAGGGCCAGCACTGACCCGGATTGTGGACTCTCACCCGGGACCCCTGGGGAGCCGGTGACTCAGGAGTTAGGGAGCTTGTGAGCAGGTACGGACGGGTGCAAGAGAGGGGACACTGGGAGGGAAGGAGGCTCTGAAGGTCGGCCCGGAGGTGACAGTGGCCGCCCAGGAGAGTGTGTCGTGGAGACTACAGGAGGAGCGTGGTGAGGCCGGCCGGCCGGTGACTCTCCAACCGTGTCCTTTTGTAGGCAGTCCCAGAAGGTTTGCTCACAATGTCATATGGTTTCTGGAGAGCTCTGGGGGGACAGGTACTCGCAGGTAGAGTCAGCCGAGCTAGTTGGAGAACCATCCTGGAGGGGCCGCACGACGCTCAGGCCCTTGTGGTCAAGCCCCGGCCTCAGACCTTAGAACCTGACCCGGCCCAGCTGCTTAACGGTGGCCCCGGGGCCCTGTGCCCTCTGGCAGCCTCCAAGGCCCACAGGCTGCCCTGGGCACTGCACCCTCCTGACAATCAGCACTTGCTTTTCTGGCAACACCCTGCCCTCAACCAGCAGGGGCCAGATGGCCACGGTGGACGCCAGCTCTCCGGAAGTGAACGTTAAAATGTTACCGTCCCCGGGGACAAAGGGGAGAGCCTCAGTACTCAAAGCTATTTGGATGTGGGGCGTCTTCCAAGTCCCCACTGGCTGGACATAAAAAGTCACCGGAGCGCTCCGTGGGCCGCTGCCGTGCGCGGCGAGTGAGTGACCGTCTGGGCCCCCTACTGCTGCTCACAGGGAACAAACTGAGCCCGGAGCAACGCAGCCACCGGAGACGGGCACCACCTGCGCCCCAGAGGCCATGCCTCCCTTGTCATTGTCTCCCTGAGGCCCCGGCATCAGCAGAAGCATGACGTGTCCTTGCATGCTCGTCCTGTGCACCCCGGTTCTCCCCTCGGGCAGGGCTGCTGCGCTGCACAAGTTTACGGGGCCCTGTGACCTGGCACGCAGGCAGCTGGGCTCCCTGGGGCCAGGCAGGCCGAGGAGGCCCCAGAGCTTCCCGCAAGGGCCCCTGGAAGAGGCTAAGGCTCTGGGACGTCTGAGGAGGGACAATGGGGGCAGTGTGGAAGGGACTTCACTGAAGAGAGGACCTGCCCCCACGCAGCCCCCACCCTGCCCGCGCTCCTCTCCCAGAGTGGCCTTGGCGGATGTGCTCACAGCGGGGAGACTTCTGCGGAACAAGGGCTTCCCGAAAGTGGGGGTTTCAGAGGCCCAGACAGGAGGGCCAAGAGCTTTGGCACATACTCCAGAGGTTCCAGCTGAGCTGGCGGAAGGCTGGGAGATGGAAACACACATTTGTTTGTTCCAAATTATTAAGACCAAAGAGCTTTATTCTCGAACAGTGAAACCCTTCCAGGGAAAGCCCCAGGGCTCAGAGGCACGCACAGAGGCGGGCTTCCTAGCCGCATCAGGACTGCTTTCTGCAACGGCCCGATGAGATGGCTCCGGTTAAACCTAATCTCCTCCATGTGGCCTCCAGCCTGGCCGGCTTTTCAGCTAAAAATAAGATCTATTCACCAACAAATATTTAACGCTTTAATATTGACTTTGTTGCCCGAGTGCACGCCGGTTACCAGATTACATAACCGTGCATAATAAAACGCCATTTGTAGGGAAGCGTTAAATCAAATGACACTTGGAAACGCATGCCTCTCCGGGGTCTCTTCTGAATGTGTGAAGCATCGCGGACAATAACTGAGAAGTGTCTGCACCCCACAAGGAGGCTGGGGCCCTCCTGCTCCAGAACAAGTGTATCCTCCCGGGTCCAACTCTCCCAGTGGTGGCGGCCCCACTCAGGCCACGTTCCTCACGGATCTGACCGTGCGTGTCCCACACACACTAACACGGGTGACAGACCGTGTGCGCACGACTTTGAAGATAATGGACTCACTTGTTTATAGATTCTTGCTTTGATGGTTTGTGGTGGAAACCCAGCCAAACCCATTCTAAAGATAAAGTTTTGAGAAGGAGATAAAGTTAAGACCCTCTCCTTGCCCCTGGCCAATTACCTGGGACACGTCTCTCCTCCAAGTTCCTCTTCCATGAGTTTTGTGGAAAAGCTGTCTGCATTGGCTCTTATGTGCCTTTGGGTCTATCCTCATTGGCTTTTGTATGTTTCTGGATCCGTGCTCATTGGCTCTTCTGTGTCTCTGGGTCCGTGCTCATTGGCTCTTGTGTGTCTCTGGGCCCATGCTCATTGGCTCTTCTGTGTCTCTGGGTCCGTGCTCATTGGCTCTTGTGTGTCTCTGGGTCCGTGCTCATTGGCTCTTGTGTGTCTCTGGGTCCGTGCTCATTGGCTCTTGTGTGTCTCTGGGTCCGTGCTCATTGCCTCTTGTGTGTCTCTGGGTCCGTGCTCATTGGCTCTTGTGTGTCTCTGGGTCCGTGCTCATTGGCTCTTGTGTGTCTCTGGGTCCGTGCTCATTGGCTCTTGTGTGTCTCTGGGTCCGTGCTCATTGGCTCTTGTGTGTCTCTGGGTCCATGCTCATTGGCTCTTATGCATCTCTGACACTTCATTTGTGTGCACCCACTGTGGGGCAGGCCGCTTGCTGATGGCTGTTGCCACGGTACCCAGTCTATAAGGTCCCTGCCCTTGATGAGCTCCAGATCTAGGTGGAGGCAGGGGACCAGGGGGACAGAGTCCAGGCAGGTGCTGCCGGAACACCAGGAGGGAGGGATTTGTCCCACAGACTGGGGCAGGCTTCCCATAGAGCACAACACTGGAGTGGGTCTCCGTGGATCCTTTTCAGCACAAATATTTGCACATTGAGGATAACCCCATGTTCTTTACCGGGTTGTCATTTTGTTTTGCTGTATATCGGATTGCATCATCACTCCAGAATAATTATAAAGTCTTCAAAGCCCCAGCCACCACCAACACCCGTGTGAGTGCTGTGTAATCACCGTTGGTTGGCTTAGCCACCCCCAGCAATGGGGAAAACAAACGTCTGACCTTGGTGTCTGACAGATTAGAGGAGCAAATGAGTGTCAATTCTCGAGTGTGGTTTTGCAGGGTGGATTCCAGGAGGGTGGATTCCCCGGCACCTAATGCACCTGCGGTTGGCTGGGCCGTGAGCACCGAACTGCTGTGCTCTTGTTCCTGAGCATCCTTGTCTTTTGGTGCAGACAGAGCTACTGCAGGCAACCTTAGTCACCTCCTTAGTCACCTCCTTTGGTGTCTGTCACTCCCTGACATCCGCTGTGGGTGGTGGTTCTTCTCTCAAACCGGTGGGCCCAGGGCCTCGTAGGGAAGGAGCCAGTTAAAATGTGACACCTTTGCAGAATAGAAAAGATAACAAGAGGAGTGAGGTTTGAGGGAGGTACTAGAAACTGGCCCCGCTGGTGAGCTTGCCCTGGCCACTTAATCCCTGTGTGCCTCCGATCCCGTCTGCTCAATGCACGAGCGTGGCTAGGACGCCCAAGGCTAGCGCTCGATCGGCCCGCCCACTCCTGCGGAGGAAGAGGAAGGGTTAGAGGCCCTTGTGCCTCATGGAGATGTTCATGTGCTTCTAAAACATACACCTCCGAGCCTCTTCTCAGCTCCCCTCCACTGGCAGAGGATGACGACGGTGCCTGTGCAGCCAGGTCTCCGGAGGACCCTGGACGCAGCCAAGGCTCAGCAAAAGGGACTCTGTGGCTTACTTAGATCACGGCCACCTGACTGCTCCCCCTGCCCCCCGGCTGCCCCCGTTTGCTGTCGCAGACGTTTTCTGCGTCCCAGCTGACCCGTCTCCAGCTTCAGTGTCCTCAGTGGCTCCCGCCGCCTGGGAGACGAGGCTGAAACTCACACGCACAGCCGTGCCGAGTCTCCCACCTGCCTCTCCGGCCCCTTGCTGTCCTGTCCCCCAGCTGTGCCCTGGAGGTCGACCTCCGACGGGTCCAGCCCTGGCTCCATTTAGGTTAGATTCAGCCGATGGGCGCCACGGAGAAGCCCAGCCTCCGCGGGTCCCCCTCCCCTGGACGCAGGAACATCGGCCTGGTGGCAGCTACCGAGGGCGCCGGAGCAGCCGGCGGACTTTCCATCGCCTCCCTTCTCCTTCATCCTTTTCCTCGTGCTGTGTCCCCCAGGAAAGGCAGCAGTGGTCCCAGATGGCGGCACAGGCAGGCAATGACTGGGTGACACCATCCCACAATGACACGGCAGCTGTGAGGCTTGATGTCCCCTGGGAGGGGGCTGGGAGTTTCTCCCTCTGAACAAAGGGCAGGAATGGGTTCGGGGCGGTCAAGGGCACCCAGGACACTGGGCATTTCCCCAGCTGACGCCCCTGCCCCATTGGTTTCCCTCCACTCCCAGCCCCAGCTGACCCCTGGGGGCTCCTCTCCTCCGGACAGGGGACAGTGGTGGGAGCCAGGAGGGCGGGAGGAGAGGTCGGGCGTCTCTCCCCCAGACCCCTCCCGCCCTCCCACTCTGACGCCGCATCCACCTCCTTCCCCCGCCAGGCTTCTGCCAGGAGGCCCCTTCTCAGGGCCCAGCTCCTCACGGGCTCCAGTAAGCCCTGGGGTGCAGCCGCTCCCCACTGTGGCCAGCCCCGGGGCCTCCACCTCCCTGTGGGCTCCCTCAGCCCTGACCTCCCACCGGAACCCTCCCTAGATGCCCAGGGCTGAGCCCTGCTTCCTGCCGGGCCTCCGTCTGGTCCCGGGAGGTGCAAGGGCAGGGGTCCTCAAACTTTGTAAACAGGGGGCCAGTCCACTGTCCCTCAGACCGTTGGAGAGTGCGCACTGTGGGCCCGGGACGAGTCGGCTGCTAAGCAGGACAGGCAGTTGTGCCAAAAACACCTGGTGGGCCAGATAAATGTCCTCAGCGGGCGGCATGTGGCCCGTGGGCCGTAGTTTGAGGACACCTGTGCAAGGGCCTCAATAAGCTGGCCCAGTGGCAGCCCAGTGGCAGCCCAGTGACAGCCCAGTGACAGCCCAGTGGCAGCCTAGTGGCAGCCCAGTGACAGCCCAGTGACAGCCCAGTGACAGCCCAGTGGCAACCCAGTGACAGCCCAGTGCCAGCCTAGTGGCAGCCCAGTGACAACCCAGTGACAGCCCAGTGACAGCCTAGTGGCAGCCCAGTGACAGCCCAGTGACAGCCCAGTGACAGCCCAGTGTCATCTCCTGCAGCCCCCAACCAGCCGCCCGCACCCCTGGGATGCTAGATGCAAGATGCGAGTGGCGCCACTTCCACCCTCGAGTCTACACCCAGCCACGCTTTCAGTCACTCCGAGAACAGAGTAAAGACGTTTGCAGAGACACGAGACATCAGGAAGTTGCTTCCCGCGATTCCGTTCTTGGGAAGTCACTGAGGGGTGTCTCCCATGGCTAAAGGAGGGATCACACCACGGAAGAGGAAGACATGGAATCCAGACAACAGAGACGCCACGCAGCGGGAAAGCGAGAGGAACTCCCCAGAGTGTGGAGAGGAGAAGCCCAGGGCCACCACCGTGCGGCGGCCGCGGGGGGGGGGACACCCAGCCTGGCCGGGGGACACCAGCAGGGACGTGGGCAGCACAGACAGTTGTAGACTGTGACCGCCACACTGAAAGGGCTTTTAGCATCTGTAGCAAAGTCTGGGGTTGAACTCAAAACAGGGGAGCAGAGAAACAAGCACATTTTAAATGGGGCAGCGATGATTGACTTCAGGGGAAGCAAAAGGGTCGACCAAAAAAAAAAACAAAACAAGTTAGATGCTTTGGTACAATTGCGACGTAATTGTGGAAGACATGCACACGATCATCATTGCAAACGCCAAATATTGATTTAGACAAACTGTAGGGAGGAACTCCGTGGGGAGCGCCAATGGCGACGGGGTGTGTGGGGGTGGAGGAGGTGGTGACGGGGAATCTCTGTCCTCTGCCGAGGTAGGGGCCGGGCGTCTGCAGGGAGAGCCGTGCCCGTGGGAATCGGGGTCAGCGCTGACGAAGACACCTGAGCAGCGAGCGAGGACACAGGACGGGAGAGGTGACGGCCAGCGACCTCGGGCTTGGCTTGAGACGCACCGGACGCTGCCCGGCAAGCTTCTGTGGAAGGGCTGGCGGGCTGGACATCTGAGCAGGCTGCAGCTGCCCTGGAGGTGGGGGAGGCGGGCAGGGCCCGCGGAACCTGCCAGAGTCTCGGCGTCTCACCCCTAAAGCAGGGATGAGGTGGTCCGAGCCTGAGCCCCGGAGATGCCCAGAGGCTGCACGACACCTGGGGCTCCAGACCAGGAGGCGTGGGACCGAATGCATGCCCGTGTATGGCTGCAGCCCCGCCCCTGCCCCCTCCGCGCCCGTCACCCTCACACCTGCCCCCTCCCCCTCCCGCAATTGCAGGGGTGAGGTAGTGACACTTTCCTCCTTCCCAGGGCGGTTGCAAACTTTACGGTCCCGTTATTTTAAGTTATCGAAGATGCTTATGTTGGAAGTGGGAGTTTAAGCCTGTCGGGAAATTTTGCCTGCAAAGTCGTCGAGCGGCCTCAAAAGCTCCCTCCCGCGCTCTGTGTCCGGGCAGGGGCCGCGGAGCCCTCCGAGCCTGTCTGAAGGGAGACGGCCCGTGCTGGCCCGTGCGGAGGAGAGGACAGGGCGCTAGGCACTGTCGGCGGTGCCAGCGTTTGACCACGGCCTGACACACGCTTTCTTAGGGGTGATTTCAGGGAACTCACCAGTGAACGCCGAGGCTAAATACTCCGGCGGTTCCCTGCAGGAGGGGATCGCAGGCGCCGGGGCAGCCCGGGAGCGACGCCTGCGCTGGGGCCGGGTTGCCAGGCTCAGCGGACTCCAGGACTCTGGGCCCCACGGCCAGAAACGCAGCCGATGTGGGGGGGGGGGCACGTCGGGAGACGGTCGCCAGACCCCCCATCGCATCTGGACGGTGGCAGAATATATTTGCTTTACAATTATTCGTTTCCAAAATCAGTTTACAAAAGGAAAGTAAGATTTTTTCCCTTTAAAAAGAAAGGTCATATCAACAGACCACGTGCTGGTGGGCTGGTCACGGGCGTTGCTCTGGAGGACGGGAATGCCTGGAACCGGGCGGAGGGGGGTTCACACAGCGCTGTAAGCGCTCAGCGCTACGGGTCCGCTCATCTCTAAGTGCTTAGTCTCGTGTTATGCGGATTTCACCTCAATCAGTTATTTTTAAAATCATTTCAGGTGTCCTCCCGTCCCGCTCCCGATGCCCCTCAGTGCCGGGCGGGGTGGCCCGCAGCGAGGCACGTGCCCCCCGAACAGCGCCCGCGAGGCCCGCGCTGCTCTGCCCCGGGGCCAGCCGGCCGCCTGTGCTGCTCGGTCAAATGAGCCAACGAGCTAGACTTCTAAAATTAATCTGTAATTTTTCTTATGCATAAGGTAACATTGGTATATTATAAATATACATAAAGTAAGGAAATTAAAAATCATCCAGAATCTCACTACTCAGACATGACATTTCACATTTTTGTGTGGCCTTCTAACCCTTTCACAGCTCCGCGCGCTTTTGCGAGTATTTTTCCCTCGGCACCCTTCGAATCCAACCCCTCATCCCCGGGCTCCGACCACCTGTGCCACACCGGGCAAGGCCACGGGACGCCTCCCTCCTCCACGCTCGGGCCGCGTTTCCCCGGTGGGGGCGGGGCGGGGGCAGGAAAGGCCTTTGAACGGCCTGCCTTGGAGACTGGCTCTTTCAGATCTTTAGGTTTTTCTGTTCCTTTCTTTGTCTTCACAGTTTTGATTAAAACAATACCAGTTTTCCATCTCCTCCGAGCCATCTGCTTATTTTCTCTTCTTTGACTTGCAAAAGGCTTTAGCATATGACTCATGTGTGTGTGCATGTGTGTGTGCATGTGCGTGTGTGTGCATGTGTGTGTTTGCATGTGTGTGCATGTGTGTGCACATGTGTGTGTGTGTTAGCATGTGTGTTTTTGTGAAGCAAGCAGAGTGAAAGGGCAGTGAAGTCTGGAATAATTATTTGAACCTGAATCTTCTACAAACATTTTAGTGAGAAATAAATCTCGTTTCCCTTGACAGGAATTTGCATGTTTGCTACAAGCCAAACACAAAGATGGAGCCCAGACTGTGAACCTGGGCGCGGCACCTTTCGGGCGAAAGCAGCGGCTCTCTGCCGCCCCGGCGGAGGGAAGTCCACGCGCGTGTTCCCGGGCCCAGTGGGACCTGACTCAGACCCGGGGTCCCTGTATAGGGTGGGCACGGGCAGGCCAGCCCCGTCTGCCCACGGAGTAGGACCTTGCCCAGGCCATCTCTCCTTTTAGGGCCTGCTTCCATACTCCATGCGCCTCTCCAGGCCCCGTCCCAACCACCGGAGCGAGCTTCACTCACGGCCTGTCACCCAGGGACAGCGCTTCCCTGCAGCGATGGCCCTGCGGACCAACGTGAGGGCAGCGAGGCGGCTGCCCTGGGCCAGCGCCCACTGGGAAGCGCCCCGTCTCCCTGTCTGGAGGGAGGGAGCTGCAAGTGGACCTGGGGTCCCAGCAAGCACAGCGGGGTGGCCTCCAGAGCTCCCCGTCTCTCGGGGCCGCCACGGCGGAGCCTGCACAACCACCGGGGACCAGCCCCCCTGCGCCACCTCCACCACGCATCTCCACTCACGCTGTCAGCTGCTCGTGGGAAACCCACCCAGGAGGGAGGACGCAGGGCCGTCTGAGACGGCCGGCCCATACTTCCCCCGGGTGTCTTCATTCGTGGCTCGGTGCAGCTTTCAAGTTTACCAAAAAAAGTCTCAATGAGAAACTCAGCATCGTCACCCTCTCCCGAAAGTGCCCCCCGAATCCCGGCGTCACCTTTCCTCCCACACCGGGTGCCCTCGTCCACGGTTCCGCCTTCCGCGGTTTCAGTTACCCGCGGTCGACCATGCTCAAAATATTACGTGGACAATTCCGGAGATAAACAATTTGTAATATGTTTTAAGTTGCACTCTGTTCCGAGTGGTGCCGTTGCCCCGTTCCACTCCGTCCCCCAGGATGTGACCCACCCCGTGGTCCAGTGTCCCCGCCCTGCAGGAGGCACTCAGTGGGCATCTCGGTGACCAGCTGTGCCTCGGCGATGTCACGGTGCCTGTGCTCAAGCCGCCCTTACTCTACTTAGTAACGGCCCCAAGATGCAAGACCAGCAAAGCTGGCATATCGTCACTGTTCTACGTTATTATTAGTTACTGTTATTCATCTTATACTGTGCCTAATTTATAAATTAAACGTTATTGTAGGTGTATATGTATAGGGAAAAAACAGTATATTTAGGGTTTGGTACTATTTGAGTTTTCAGGCATCTACGGAGGTCTTGGAATGTATCCTCATGGGTAATGGCAGATGACTGTACTTGGAATAAAAACCTTGCTTCTGAAAAGTGACCTGAAACAAGACCAGCCGCGGGCACCTGCTGGTTTGCCCTGCCCTGCCCTTCCTCCCTGCCTTGCTCCACCAGGCCGGACTGTCAGTGCCGCCCCACCAGCCACTGTGCCTGGGAGAGGTTGCTAAGCAGGACAGACACAGGAGCAGGAGCAGGTGGGCACAGGCCCACGCCGCAGCAGTCAGGCTCTGGCAAAGCGGGTCGCAGAGAGTGGCTCTGATAGGCGGCGGTAGACCGGCTGTCTCTCCTCCACACCTGGATCTAAGCCTTGGTTTCCAGTCCTCCCTGCACAGGATGATCTCATCGCAGGCTCTCACTAACTTAATTATCAATACATCTGCATGCCCATCCTGGGGCAGCTGCCTAGCGCCCTTGGCGGGAAAACCTGTCTCCCGGGCGAGCAGAGTCACCACACCTGGGTGCCTCTCGGCGCTTCTGTGCCGGATAGTCAAGAGTGTTGTGAAATCCCAGCGACCAAGGAAAAGGCGGCGTGATCAAGGATTCAGACACTTCAGGATTGAAAGTCCGGGTCACTCCACTTAGCAAAGAACCCCCAGCTGAGGTTCTGGCTGAGGCTGGGGAGTTCGGAAGGGGCAGCCGTGGATCACCAGCTACGGCCTCACCGCCGATTACACGAATAAGGACTCTAGCAGCTTTGCAGATTGTCTGTTTGCTTGTGAGCGTGCTTTCATTTAAATACACTAACCATTTTCTTTCTCTCTCTCCTCCTCACCAGTACCTCTCTATATACAAGCTGATGCCAGGCTATCTCGCAGTTTGGTCTCAGTACAACAGAATATTCAAGGACTGAGCTGCATCCTTTGCAAGGGGGCCTGTGGGGGGTGGCACTTTTTCTAATTCTGCTCCTTCCTCAGGGGCCCTGTGTCACCTCCCGAGGGGGTGCACGCTCCCTACACCTGTAGTCTCGTTCCCTCTTGGTGGCTTACCTCTTTTACTAGTCAGTAATTCTTCATACTAAATGTGCCTTGGCCCTGTGACTCGGGTGTTTTTGTCTCCTGACAAATGATGTCATATGAAGGGCTAGCATAAAGGTAAACTTTAGGAACAAAAATAAACCTCCCGAAATGCACAAATACATACCAAAAAGTAGAGAGGGTACAAATAAAATAGACCACGCAGGGCAAGACCGCCTGTACAGACAAGCGGACAGGCTGAGGGCACACGCTGACCACAGTAATTGGCGGTCAGCCCCCGCCTGTCAGCACAGAGCCCTCTGCTTCCCGGCCGTGCTGGGGCACAGAGAGTAGCAGTTTTCTCTCCTCCTCTTTACTGTCTGATGCAAAGAGATTTCAGCGCACGGCAGGATAGGATCCTGAATGTGGGGTGGCCACGGCTGAGAGAAATAAGAAGTTGCATAGCTGGATATCAAAGTGCGAAAATCCCGTGAGACTGGTATTCCTTTTAAGTACCCTACGGACAAAGAAAACAGCACCCCACGAGGTCTACAGCTGGTGAACGGCAGACCCAGGACTTAAACCGGGAACTTTCTTTATTCGGCACGGGAGCTTGCCCTCCTGCCGCCGCCGGTTCCCCCGGCAAGGAGGGCGCCTAGGCTTGTTGGGCTCACAGGAAAGTCTCATGGTTCTTTTCATGGTCATGAGAATTATCCTGAAATCAGAAAGAAATTGCATTCATAAATTTTTTTGTGAATTTGGCATTTATTTAATGGATCTTTAGACCCCATGTCTCTAAAGGCTAAGCCATGTTTGTCTTTCGAATCCTGGCTTTGTAGGAAAGACAAACAAAACAGAACAAAACCTTCAGCACATGTGTGTTGCCCTTAAAAACAAACAGCAATCACTGTCCGCTGCAGTCATGGAAAAGTCCGAGAATCTGCACCAACGCATCCTGCAAACACGTCCGAATGTGTTTCGTTTTAAAATCTCCCCCGGAGTTGTCCCCTACCAGTTGACATCTCCAGCATGTCCATTTGTTTGCGTTTTAGCAACTGGCTCCCAGTAGTACATAGGAACGGAAGGAGGAGGATTTGGGGTGAATTCATTAATTTTCTGAGACGTTCCATTTGTCTTTTGTGTTCTGAGAATTTCTTCCAGTGGTGCATGTGTTGGAAAAACTGTTTCCGCTTGTACTCGACACTCGGCACGCTGTGACGCCCCGGGGTGAGGTGGTCCAGGGGCAGGTTTCGGGGTCTGCTCTGCCCTTCCCCCAAGGATGGACCCGTCGGCCACACGCACCCAGGCTGGCCGGTCCACAGGGAAGTCAAAGCATCCTGCCCGCCACCAGAGAGACCTCTGAGACTGGGGCACGACGGATACTCTTCTTCCTCACCTCCCCAGACGCAGGCTCACCACGAATGGATGGCAAGTGGAGACTTCCACGTGCCAGAAACCACACTGCACACAGGGGCCGTGCGGGAGAAGTGGGGCTACCCAGACCTCAGTGGGGCCTCAGTCGACATGCGTGACCAGGGAGCGGGGTGGCCGGGCTCCTTCCTTAGCCGTGAGACGTGTGTGCCTCTGCGTCTGCTCGTGGACCCGACACGCACCTGGGTGGCCATGAACCTGTCGGCAAACACACTCTAGCCGAGTGCGCTCAGCACCCAGGTGTGCCGCCTGGACGCAGGTGGTGATGCGTCTGCAGCCCCAGTCCCTCCTGACGGGCGTCCCATCTCTCCGTGCACACACCCCGACCCAGAGCGGGGGCCACGTGCAGCGCAGGTGCGCCTGGACCCCCCGCTGGGGTCTGCCTGACGGCCGTGCCTGGTGCAGAAGTGAGTCCCGTGCCAGGAGAGGGCCAGGGCTTGGCTCCTGCGCGTGTCGGATGTCACCTGGGCACTTAGAAACTCCTGAGAGACCGTCCTCTGCTCTGTCCTGACGCTTCACAGCCTCTCCTCTTCCCAGGGGGGTCAGCCCCCGAAGCCCGAGAGCGCTCAAAGGCAGCCGCGGCGGCAGTGCCAGCTGCGGGCGATTTCGCCCGTCAATCAAGCGCTGGCCTGCAGCACACTCGCTCTCACCCAGGCACGGCTGCTACGCGTCCAAGTGACAGCCAGCTGTCCGGACAAAAGGAAGGGCTCGGAGGACAGAGTCCCAGAGCCCCCCTGCAGTCGAGCGTGACGCCCCTGTGCCCACGTCCCGCGGAACTCGGAGCAGAACCGTGTCTGCGTCTGCGCCACGCGGCCCCGCCGTAAAGCCGTACCTGCGCCCAAGACGCAAAACCGAACCTGGCTGCGGAGTCAGGCTCGGCCTCCACACCTACAGGCCGGGAGCAAAGCACGAACCGACAGGTGGGAATATGCAGGCGACTGCCGCTCTGACTGTCGGCTCACCCCAGCTGGGGTGGCAGCTCCCGCCCCCTGCAAGTGCCGGTGTAGACCCCCACGGAGGGCGTGGGCCTGCGGGCCACCTGGTCAGAGGGTGACCCTTCTCTGCTCCTTGCTGGTCCTTCAGGGGAAGCATATGGGAAAGAGAACAAGACTTTAGGAACCTTGTGTTCCAAACCCTTTCGAGAGACCCAGCTCCAGCACCCGGCTCAGGTGCGTTTCCACCGAAGCCGACTCTCTGGCTGCCCGCTCCCCAGCGCACACGACAAGAACCTCATAACGAGCCTTCCGGCCACTCCTAACCAGTGTTCCGTGTGCCCCCACACCACCCGCCCCCCGGGACATCTGTGTGCGGAGGCAGATTGTGTTCAGCGGACGCGTCCACCAGACGCGTGGGACGGGCCCCTCGGCTTCAAAAAGGCGAGTGTGTGCTGGGCGGGGGCGGGGGGGGGGACACAGATGTCAAGCAAACGGTTTCCGCGCACGGAGCCCATGACGCACGAGTGTCTGCTGATGCTAATTCGGGGTGGCACCTCCCCGCGGGCCGCGCCGTGGGTCCCCCCGCCTGCTGACCTCTGGATCCGTCCGGGCCCTACGGAGTGTGAAATTTCAATTTCTACATCAGAGCTCTGCATGTCAGCCCCGAAAACCTGTTTCATGTGAGAGCGAGGCTGATGCCTTCCAGGTCAGCGTCCCGGCGGGGGGCGGCGGGGGGGGAAGGGAAGAGCGCTAATTCCTACCAGGCGCGCGGCGCGTCTGCAGGCCGTGTTTGGTAGACACGCCGCTCTCCGCGGTGCCTGCTCCCAGAGAGACCCTCTCTCCAAAGCCGCGTGGGATCCCGGCCGAGCTCGAGCACTGGGGTTCTCCAAGACGCCAGCTCGGGGGCCCCCGTCCAACCCCCTATAGCCCGACGGGCACAGGCCGCAGGTGCCACGAGCCCCAGAGAGAACGGAGCCCAGGAAAGGCCGGGATCCCCGCTCTGCCTGCAGGAGCCGAGGAAACAGGTGGTGTGGTCACCACGTTTAGGGCCCCCGGGGGCCTTTGTTCCAAGCGGCCCCGGACAAACGGCTCCACCTTCCTTCCTGTTTGCCCGTCGCAAAGGACCACGACCCTGTCTGGGGCTGTTTCCCGACGGCCGGGGTCTGCGCCAAAGCTGCAGGTCTCAGTTCCGAAGTCACAGGGGTGCGAAGACCCCGCGGGGCGTTTTCACCCCGAGTGTGTCTCGCGAGCAGTGTGGACCGAGACGTGCGCTTGCATTTCACTTGGGCTCTGCTGGCTGCTGGCCGGAAGGTGAGAATTCAACGCAGGTGAGTCTGAGGCGACGTAATTAGAAGCAACAACGCGGGACAAGTTGAGTTCCTCGGGTCAACGGCCCCGAGTAAGAAGTGACACCCTCAGGGCGCAAGGTAGCTGTCTGGGTATGGGGAAAATGTGGGGTTTTTAAGAACAAGGGATTAAGCTTCACCGATGCCCAGAATGCAGATTGAGGGACGTACGCGTAAAATAGATGCCAGAAGTAAATGGCACGTGGGCTGGCGAAGACCGCAGCAGCCACGGTGCAGGAAGACCTACAGCCCGGCGCCGGCCCCCGCCGCGAGAGCCCCCGCCCAGGTGTGGGGGGGGGGGGCGGCACAGGTCTCAGTGACCAGGAGAGGCTTTCCTTTCTATGAATAGAATAGGGGTTTTCTTCTATAATTCTAGAAAAAACAATAATGTTGGACAGAATAATCCCACAGAGTGTGGGGTGGAGAACCTTCCATCCCTCCTGAGCTCACGGAACATGGCTGCCCGGAGAGCACAGGTGGGCAGATGGGGGACCTAGGGAGTTTGGGGTCTCCCCCCACCACATACCACACACGCATGCACAGCCTCCCACACCCACCCACGCACACACGCCAGGTACGTGCCACGTGCCACCCCCCCCCCCCGACACCCTTGGTCGGGAGGGTGGAGGCTGAGAGGAAGCACAGGAGGCAGGAAGGGTCAGCACCACCCCGCAGGTGCGGGACGGAGCGAGGAGAGGCGCCTGGCCTCGCCCGAGCTCTCACTGCGGGGAATTCTCCGCTCAAACCCGGCCCGTCTGGCTTGCGAGTTCTGTTCTTGCCCGGGACGATGCGCTGACGATTTGTGAGTTAACGTGACCAGGCGCGTGCCCGGCTGCCGCAGACAGCTTGGGCCAGCGAAGGTGGCGGCGGGCGGGCGCGGCTGGGCGCTGTCTCCTGTCTGGGCTCACCGTCTCCTCGAGGAGCCCCGGCTGCCCCTCCGGCCGAGGTTCAGCATCTTGGATTTCGCCGCGGCAGGGCGCCTCACACCCGGGCAGGAAAGGCCAGGCCAGAGCCGGCCGGACTCTGCTCCACCCGGGCCCCGCTGTCCTCCCAGGGAGGCTGGAACCGTCTGCGTAACCAACCGTCCCCAGGTGCCCACGGGGCGCAGAGAGCCCCCCAAGAATCCTCCTAAACACGGATTTCCAAGCAAGCTGGAGCGCTTGTGATCCGGGCGTGGTTTCAGACGGATTAACGGAGATGAGTTTATTCCATGAAGCGGTGACGTCCCATGCTTCCCTGTGACACAGCAAGGTGTTTTTTTTTAATTTTTCCAACTAAAAAATAAGGTGCATAAAAAAGCAAGATGCTATCAAAAGTAAAATACTGAACAGATTAAAAATTACCAAATGCCAAGTAACTTTGGCCTGTCCCGTGATTGGACCTAACATAATGTAAAAAGAAAGAGAGACCAGACTCTGCGGAAAAAATATTATTTTTAGGGCACAGGAGTGGAATACGGATTCTATTCCAACAGCGTTTCCCAAACTGGAGTCTCCAGAAAAAAACTCGATGCCCAGCATGGCGCCGTGGACAAAGGCACGCTGGCTCTGATGTGGCTGATAAACCTCGTTTAGCCCAAAGCCACACACTCCGTGCAGGACTTCTCAGTGACTTTAATGTGCTCGTAAGCACAGCAAAGCTCCAGGAGGAGAACAGAAAATAACCGTTTTCGATTTATCTGGCCGTGAGTGGTAGTGACAGTGGCGGGGACCGTCTGTGGTTGGATCCGGAAGACCAAGTTCGGGAAACTGCGTTGTACTCACGCCAGTTCCGGAGGGTGGAAAACAAAGCAGTCTCCCAGATTTCAGCCGGCAGGTTCTCCCCAAATTTGCCAGAAGATGCCGAGACCTAGGCTGGCGCTGGACCCGCAGTTTGCCAGGAGAGAACAGCCGCGGTCGGCTCTGAATGCCTGACTTCCCGCTGCACGCACAGGAATCTCTGCGCCGCGCCTACTTGGAGGTGATACATCGTAGTCCCCTCACCTTGCCCCTGCAAGTGACAAGCGTGGTTGGCGCTGGCTGAACGAGCAGCCCAGGCTTCTGCCTTCACCCTGGTCACCCGGCGCCGCCTGACTCTGGCCACAGCTCTGCGGGTCTGAGCACGGACCCCGCGCTCCGCCGCTCCGCCAGGGCTCCCGCCTGCACCTGCCCGGGGCCGCCAGGTGGACAGGAGTCCCGGCTGCGCTCACGTTGCCGGGCTACCCAGCCTTTCCATGAATGTTATTAAGGGCCATAGGCTGGGATACTTTTTTGTTCCAAAAAATCTTCAATTAAGAATAATAAAAATATTAAAGACCATCCGACCATGAATGACCTGCATGGCCATGGATGAGCCCTTACATTCTCTGGCTCCCCGAAAGCATCAATTTCTACAATCACTTAATTAAGATAAACGCACAGACCCAGATGCGGCTGGCGACATGGCTGTTGTCTAACAGCTCCCAAACCGCTTTCCCGCTGCCACAGGCTGCCCGTCTTCCCCTGGGCTGTTACTAAGACCCGGCGCCGGCCGAGCGCTGAATCCTGACCTTACTTCTCCCTCCCAAACTCTAGCGCGAGGCAAATATGACCTCAGAGCCATTCGCCCTGTGCAAGGTGTCACCAGCACGTGGTGTCGCCATCCGCGCACGCACGAGGAACAGCGTCACGGCACACGCCACTGCCGCCCGGTGTTCTGGACGCCCGGGCCCCGGGGACTGCGGCATTCGAGGCAACAGCGACACGCCGCTCAGAGCAGAGCCTCGCGGAGGCCGGAGAGGTGCTGGATTTGCAGACATTTAAAAACTACACGAGGCCGGGTGCGGTGGCTCACGCCTGTCATCCCAGCACTCTCGAGGTCAGGAGTTCGAGACCAGCCTGAGCAAGAGGGAGACCCCGTCTCTGCTATAAACAGAAAGAAATTAATTGGCCAACTAATATATATAGAAAAAATCAGCCGGGCATGGTGGCGCATGCCTGTAGTCCCAGCTACTCGGGAGGCTGAGGTAGGAGGGTCGCTTGAGCCCAGGAGTTTGAGGTTGCTGTGAGCTAGGCTGACGCCACGGCACTCACTCTAGCCTAAGCAACAAAGCGAGATTCTGTCTCAAAAAAAAAAAAAAAAAACTACAGGATTCAAATCACCGGCAATGAGTGTGTTACAATGAGTATGTTACATGTTACACAATGAGTATGTTACATGTTACACAATGAGTATGTTACATGTTACACAATGAGTGTGTTACATGTTACGCGATGAGTGTTTCACAAAATTTGTTACACGATGTTACAGATCGTTACAGATCGTGTCATGGATCCAAGCAGACCCTCTAGGTGGCATCTCCACGGGACAGAACTCCTTCCTCCTGCCCAGCCCGGGGCGTCTGTTTCCAGAAAAGCACTCGCTGTGAAGCTCAAACCTTGCCCGCGTCTCCGCACTCAGCTGGTCAAACCCAGCAACTTCTTCAGAAGGTACGTGCTGCACACAACAGGGGAATTTCTTATTTCGAGCCTCCTCATTATTTCAATGTCGTGCGTCACATGCTCCGGGGCTCGGGGCAGGATGGGACGTTTCCATCGGATTGGAGCCACAGAGCCGGGCTTTCAGAGCTGGAAAGATGTCAGAGCTCTACTCTCAGGTGCGTCCATTGTGCAGATTGGGAAACAGAGGCCGTGTGGATGACCCACCTAATCTATGGTCACCGCAGCGGTTCTATCACCAGGACACGAATGCAGGTCCTCGAGCCCCAAGACCAGATCCCATCCCCAGAGATCACATGAGCAAGCCTTCAATCCACGGGAAGATGAGGTCACGAAGCAGAGGCTAAGAAAATGTTTCCAGCCCAGGCATGCTGGCTCACACCTGTCATCCCAGCACTTTGGGAGGCCCAGGCAGGAGGATCTCCTGAGGCCAGGAGCTAGAGATCAGCCTGGGCAACATAGCAAGACCCCCATTTCTTTTTTAAAAAATGTTTCTAATACGTTTCTCTTGACTAAAATGACTCCAGTTGGCGGAGGCAGACTGTTTACGGAAAACTGCCTCCTAGAAACTTTATTATTTTAGCCGTCGTCATGTGCTTGTGGAAAAACACAGCTCGATGGTAAACAACAGCACAGACGCTGGCACGAGCCGGCGTTCCTTGTTTCGTTTTGGGTTTCCGTTTTCTTTTGTTCCACGCAGAGGATGTCCCTTCTTGCCACCCTGCTTCCCTGTGTTACTCGCTTCATCTCCGGCCGCGCGTCTCTGAGCCGCAGAAAACAACGGCTTCACCCGGGCAGAGAGCGGGCGCAGACTTCCCATGAAGGCCGGGTGGCAGGCGCTGCGGCCTTGCATGTGTTGTGGCGCCTACTCAGGGCTGTGCGGGGAAGCAGAGCCCCAGGACACGCGCACGACTCGCTGTGAGGACTCGGCCGACACGGCTGCGGAGGCCGAGGAGTCCCCCGTCCTGCTGTCCACACGCCGGACACCGGGGCAGGTGCTGGTGCGGTTTGCAGGCCGGCGGGCTGGAGAGCCGTGGGTGGACGCCAGTCCTGGTCTGCAGTCCTGCCAACCAGGAGAAGCGCGGCGGTGGGCGGGGAAGGTCCCTTCCCAGCGCAGCCAGCCCGGCGGACGGCAGTCAGCCTTCCTCCTGCGCAGGCCTCCCGTGGTGGGCTGGTGCCGTCCACCCACAGTGGGAACAGAAACCTGCCCCGCTCGGTCTGCCGACGTGGTGTTCATCTCTTCTCGAAAGCACCAGAAATAATGTCTAACCAGGTGTCTGGGCATCCTGTGGCCCAGACAAGTTGACACATAAAACGAACCATCGCATACGGTCCGCAGCCACCGTGCAGTTCTGCCCTGGTGGCGTGACAGCAGCCACAGACGATGTGCAAACCAATGGTGCAGCCGTGCACCAATAAAGCTTTATTTACAAAAATAGGCAGCGGGCCAGATGTGGCCTGCAGGCTGTGGTTTGCCAACCCCTGCTACGTATGATGATAACGTATTTGCATGAAAAGGTCCAGGGAACCACTATGGCATCGGTGGATATATTTTGGGATTTCACAAGCATTAATTAAGCACTGTTAACATGTTACTGACATCTGAACAGGTTGCCTGGGCATGCTGTCACCGTGTAGTCACAATTACTGTCACGTTTGAGAAAAAATCCCAAAGTGCACTGCTGAAGAGACTTGCAGAGAGGCCAACATGCGAGACATGCAAGATAGAAGGAACGAGTGGGCCGTGTTTATCCCCGATGTCGTACAAAGCTAGGAAGCATCCAGAAACACGTCAATAACAATAAAGGTCTTGGGCACAGGAATGATTCCCCTCCCACGACCGCCTGGTGAGATACTCCCAGGCACCCTTTCTCCACATTGAGAACATTTCCAGTGGTTTCTAGAAAGAGCTGCCTCAGGCACACTCATGTAGATGCCCAGCACAACACAGGCATGGAGAACATGTTAGGGAAGACCCAGTGGGAAGTTTCCGGAAGGAATGTTTCCTTTATCACGCACCTGCCGCCCAGGACCTGGCTGCTCCTCACAGACCTGCTGGAGCCAAGGCAAGGCTTGTTCCTGGGTCCCAGGTGCTGATTCACCTGCCCCCACCCGATCCCCAGGTGCTGCGACCTGCTCCTGCCGGCTCCCTCCCAGCTCACGGTTTTCGGTGCTTCCCTGCTTGACCTTCAGTGCGGGTCGTGGAGCAGCCAGCAGCGGCCTCGCTGCCCACCAGGCGGCACGGAGTGTGCTGGGGTCCCCTCGGAACGCCGGCACCAGCCCTGCCAGCTCCCATCCAGCTGCACCTGGATGGCACAGGTGACTCATTGCGGTCTCCAATGTGCGTATGCAAATGGTTCGCCCACGCTATGGCGTGGATTCATTTCACCCTCGACTACAACTAAGAGTTCCGTCTAGTGCCTCCAACATTTTTGAATCCGCTTACATTCTCCCAGCTCTCCACTGGACAAAGGAAACCTCCTTCCTAGAGCTCCGAAGTCCAGCACGCCTTCCCCTGTCTGTTCTACGCACAGCTACGGTGGTCTCCCTACAATCAGATGTGAACACGCTTCCTAAACACCCACAGGTCTAAGGGGGGAGACAAATGTCAGTCGACTGGCCTCACAAACGTGACCCCTCAGCCTGTCACGTGCCCATGAGGGAGAAGGGCCTGTGACCTGTCCGGGGCCTCAGCAAAAACTACACAAAGTGGCACTGGAGCTACAGCGGGGTGCGTGGTGGCTGAGCAGGCGTGGGGTGGCGGCGGAATGTTCCAGGCACGGGAGGCAACAGGCTGGAGGGGGCTGTGCGGGGGACAGAGGAAGCCCGGGAGGAGATGTCACTGGCAAACATGAGCCCCGGGAAGCTGAGAGAGCTGTGACCACACCAGACAGGTGACTGAGACCAGCATAATTTTCATGGACAGAGTATCACAAGGATATGTTTGAGCCACCAGAAGAATAACAATTGTCAACTTGCATAGACCTAACAAAAACAGCTTCAAAATAGGAAACAAAATCTGGCAAATCCACAATCATTTTGGGAGGAGTATCACAACAAACTCAATTAATAGGCCAAGCCAAAAAAAAAAAAATGTTTTCAGTAAAAACATAGGAACATAACTAACAAGCTTAATTTAATGCCATGTGTAGAAGTTGGCCTGCATAATTAAAGAATACGCTTATTCTAAAGTAAGTGCACATTGAACTTTTACCAAAAGAAGAAAGTTATAGGGCCTCTTCTACCCACACATTCGTAAAATACACTTGGACTTATTATTAAGAGGAAAAAAACCTGGACACATCAAGGGACTCTAAGAGCAACTGGAAACCATGAGCCCCACTCTGGGAGCAGTTCTGGGCTACAAAGCAAGCTCCCACCAACTCCAAAGGAGGTTATTGCGCAGGCCACGTTGCTGAAACACAGTGAAATTGAGTGAAAGACAGACATGTTCTCTAAAGCCCATACATTTGGAAAATCTTTTTAAAAACTCATGTCAAAGCATAAGTCATATTGCAAACAGAAGTACTTAGCACAAAAAAATAACAAGAATACCGTAGGCTGGCATGCAGCTCACAGGAACTACAGATTGAAAGTTAGTGAATTAGCTGTCCAGCTTGTCAGATTTGTTCAACAGAATCATCTTAAGGAAAATAAATATCATATTCAAACGTAAAAAGAAGGTAAATATACAATAGAGCGGACAAATAAAATAAACGTAAATATCTAGCTCAATGAAAGAGAAAATAAAAATAATAATGGGATTGGAAAAAGGACTTAATTATGGATAGAGCAGTGATTAAATACAACTGCTGTTAACAGCTTTGAGCAATTTATGTCATTTTAGTTATGAAATCTTATTCTATGAAAAATAACATTTTTTCTATTAGTAAATTTTATCTGCTTTTATTTTATAAGCTATAACCTTGATATTAAAATTCAGACAAGGACAACATGAGAAATAAAAATTAGAGCCCACAGCGTCTGCATTTATGATCATAGTGCAAGAATTTATACAAAACACCAGCAATACCTTTTAAGCAAAGGCAGTGATGCTTAAACGGGACAATACATCAAGACCGGCATGTCCTCACTTAGCACAGTTGGACTTATAATTTTTTGACTGCCCGGTGGTGCAGGAGCAACACACATTCAGCAGAAGCCGTGCTCCCAGTATGCACACAACCGTTCTATTTGTCACTTATCGTGCAGTAGTCAATACGTTGCGTGAGATGCCCACACTTCACTGCAAACCAGGCTTTGTGGCAGAGGGTTCTGCCCAGCTGCAGGCTAATGGAGGCGTTCTGCAAGCCGGGCTGGGAACGAAACCGCCGCGGTGGGACTGTGAGTGGCCGTCCCCACCCTCAGCACTCAGGCCAAGGCCGGGTGCCCCCCGGGCTCCCCAAGCCCCGCCCCACCCCGGCACTGGCCGGGCACCTCTGCACCTGGGCCAGGAGCTCCGCTGTGAGGGTTCTAGGATCTGGGGTGGCCAGGACAGGCCTCCTGAGCCGTCCAGGCCTCCCTGGTGTTCAGATCAGCAAAACTCTCGCCCCCAGGTCAGGGAGCCCCAGTGGCTCCTGACTGTCCCTGTGGTCGCCTTCGGGCGCTGGCTCTGAGCAGAGAGCTGTGCTGACCCGAGGCATCTCTCGGCCCTTCCCCGGGGAAGCTGCAGTTCATGAAACCCCTCCCCGGATACGGCGCGGGGCCGCCTGCGAGGCTGGGTTTCCTGTGACTGCGTTTGCTGTGCGGGTGGACGAGCACCTGGGAGCCACCCTCTCTGACGCCAGCGAACTGAGAATCTGAACAGCCGTCGTGGCCCCGGCCACATGGTCCCCAGCCTCGGCCACGTCAGAACCACTGAGGGAACACGGTAAAGCCACCTCCGAGGGACCCCCCCCCCCCAGCCCCTTAACGGTCCCAGCTGCAGCGGGCACCGCCCGGGGGATGCACCCAGGGCTCCTTCCTCAGACGCCGGCCCGCGGAGAGGAGTCGAGGAAAGCAACTCGAGGGGGACAGCGTGGCCACGGGAGATCACGGTCAGTAAGAGACCCTATAAGCAGGGGTATAAAATTCCATGTAAATGTCAAAGCAATCGTTATTAAAAGGTGCACAAAGGTATAAAGATAGTAAACAGTGATTTAAGAACAACCCATTTCTAAAATCCAAACCACAGAAACAGGACCGGTCCGGGGCGAAAGCGAAGCCCGAGGGTTGTGCAATCCTGCAGGGATGGGGGGCGCAGGGCGGGGCAGACCCTCCGAGCGCCGCGGTGGTGAGGGGCACCTGCTTCCCGCAGAAACCGGGAACCCAGAGAAGCATGAAAACCAGCATCGAGATGAGCAAAACAGAGCAGAGCACACGTGAGGCAGCATCATTGCACGCTGCCTTAAAGATCATGTTCCCGAAGAAAACTTAATGGCACAGAATTTGCATGTGCACCGGGAGTTGTTTTCACTGGGAATTAATTTAGATTTAATTTATTGCCTAAAGATTGTAAGTCTTTATACATTGAATGAAAAACAAATATTTAAAACCCCATTACAGTAAAATTTCATTCTTACACATTAAACTATATATTATAATACATAGATATGAAAAAACTTTAAGAAACAACAAAGTTCGTGGTGGTTCGAGACGATGGCTAAATTCTGTTTTCTCCTCTCTGTTAATTGCATTTTCTAATTTCTCCAATAAACATGTATTCTATCATAGGGAAATATGTTATTTTTTAAAATGAGATTACAAAATAACGCATATGGCATAATTTGTAACTATATAAATAAATTACAAGTACATTTATAAAAATATAACCAGATGGCAGAGGAAGAACCAAACATATCATATATGATTATAACTGATGAAAGTTAGAATACAAAATAAAGATATGCTGGCCATGAACATTTCTGTGCCAAATAACATAACATTAAAACATTTAAAATGCAAACCCTTCATAACGTAAGGAGAAAGTGACAAAAACGTAATTGTAGTGGACGACACTAATACGCATCCTACAAGTCAAACAAATACACACCACTGGGATTTATCAAAGGGATGGAAAAGCTGTGGAAGAGACTCTGAAACATAAACAGACGTTACAATAGCCTCACACTGCCGTGCTTAGGAAACAGACTCTCGGTGCTGAAGGTTCTCTACAGAAAACAATTGTCAGCATCGGTTCTGCAGAAAGGAAATGACCTGGAAGATTTGGAGGCTTAATAAATACGCTATTATTTCCTTCCTGAGTTCAGAGCCAGTGAGAAACACAAGGCCCGGAAAACATAAGACGCGGAAGGCAGGCCAGTGCTGAGCACACCAGCCACACGGCGCAGCCAACTGCGGGCCAGAGGGCTCCCTAATGCCCTCCCCCTGCCGTCCACAGCTGGCCCTTGGGCGCCCGGCTGCGGGTTCTGTCACCTGGATTGTCACCTCGCCCTCACCCAGAGGAGAGAGAGGAAGGAGAAGGAACAAATCCCCAGTGCTTGGAGCCCAGCCATAGACTGGCGAGAGAAAGGGACAGCACTGTGCCCCGATCACCCCCGACTAATTCCCTCCTCCTCCTCCGTGGGGACCGCAAGCAGGAGGAAGGCAGGGGGACGCCCGGGGCCCGGGGCTCCAGAGCCCTGTGAAAGGGGGCCGTCCCCTCCCAGGCAGTCTGCACAGAACAATGGCGAGGAAAGAAGTTGGGAGAGCGAAAAAATCTACCTCCAAAAAGGTACCTCTCGAAGACGGGGTCGCTGGCAGATTATTTTAAGCTTTCAGATAACAAAGAGCTTCTGTGGGAAATGAAATCTTTCAGAGCGCAGTAAAAAATAATAATAATAATGAAATAAATGGAAATATTTACAATTCATTTTGGAACCAAATGCAATCATTTCTCCAGATTTCTCTGACGAACACACACACCAAATTCCTCTACAAAACACCAGGGGAGGAAGGCTGTGGTCCAGGGAGAGAAGTGCACTGCCACCGAGAAGAGATCGTCCCCGGCAGGCGATAGGAGACATCTGTGAACAAGAGCCACGCCGACTAGGATAAACACCGTATGATCGGCTCGATAGACGCCAGAAAGGCTTCTGACGGACTCGCCGCGCGGTGTCTATCTCACGTGCACACGCCCGCGCAGGACCGCGGCTGCCTGAACACGGAGCGCCACGCCTTCCTCCGCGGTCCCCCGGTGCAGAGCGTGGGGTCGGCCTGGCCACACTGGGGAGGGGACGGGCACAGCCGGGGACAGCGGGTGTGCCGGAGGGGAGGGGTCGCACAGCACCGCCGTGAGCCCCCGGTCAAGGCCGTCTTGCCAAGGCCGCAGAGACCGGCTGCCCGACAGAGCGCAGGACACCAGTGAGAGCCGAATCTCAGATAAGCAACAAATAATTGTGTTTTTTTTTTACCATAAGTATATCCCAAATACTGCATGAGACATACTTACACTAAAAAATTGTTCGTCAATTATGTGAAATTCAAATGTAACCAGTGTCCTGTATTTTTATCTGCTAAGTAAGTCTGGCAGCCAAAGTGGCCAGGCTAGAGCTGTGGCCCCCACGTGGGGCGGCCCCAGAGAACACCCAAAAACTTGCAAATACCCAATAAGGCAAAAAGGACAGCATCTGTGCACCCACAGCATGGAGTATCGACCGCTAAAGGAGCAGCCACAACCAAAGGGCAGGCTGCAGGTGGAGGCCAGGTGAGGGAGGCCACAGCTGTGCGAGCCGGCCCTGCCCCGAACCCCTGAGCCGTGGAGGCTAAGCTTTGGCAAGGAGCTTTGGCAAGGGGGGCATGTTGCCCACAGCACTCCAAGAAGGACAGGGGCAGGACAGGCGAGTAGAGGGTCGGGCCCGGCCCCTCCTCACATCAAGACCCTCAGAGCACAGCCGTGCGGGGCATGGAGGGAACTTTAAACAGGATGCGAGCTGCAGCGTCAACCTCAGTGGGTTTCAGTAACCAAACTGGCCAGGAACTTGGAGAATCTCCCCAAGATGTTAAGCCATACACTGCCATTTGGCTTGTGAGTGGAGAAGAGTAAAAAGCTTTCTCTGTTTAACGCGACAGCCAATGTCTTGATTAGTGATGAATTACTAGAGCTAGTCCCATTACAATAAAAAATAAAACACAGCTGCCTCCCCTGCTGTTGTTCAATAGTGTTCTGGAATTCTGCTAGCCAATGCAGTTAGAAAAGAAAAGAAAAGAAAAGAAAAGAAAAGAAAAGAAAAGAAAAGAAAAGAAAAGAAAAGAAAAGAAAAGAAAAGAAAAGAAAAGAAAATAGGACGTAGCGTATTGGAAAGGAGGTAGCCATTATTGTCATTTGCAAATGATGGAATTTTCTAACCAAAAAATGTGCGTCCGGTAAACTGCCAAAATAAATATAAAAATAGGAGCAAGCTCCTGGTCTCCCACTGAGGTCTATGGACTGCCAGAGGGCAACCCTTCTTTATTTCTGTCGTTGTGTGTGTTTACTCGCTGCCTGCGTCCCGAACCGTTGCGGAACGTGGCCGGAAAACCGGCTGCACGCTCGTCTGTGCAGGAACCTGCTCTTGGCTGCGTGTGTTTTCTCTGTCGTAGCTCGGTTCACATTCCACCGATTTCTGCTCTTCCATCTACCGCCTTCCTTCTCCTTTTTTAGATTTTACCATGCTGCTCTTTTAATTTCTATTAGATCAACAATTTCCAGTCTTTCTTCTTTTTCTAATAATGCATTTAAGGCTACAGATTACGTTCTAAGTCTTACTTTGACGGCATTCCGCCGGTCTGGATGTGTGACGTTTCATTATCTCTCAGCTCTCAACACGTTATTTCTGTTACGATTTCCTCTTGGAGTCATGGCTTATTTACAAATGTGCTTTAAAGCATCCACAGGTGTGGCTTTCATTCACCTTATTGACTTCTAACAGCACCTGGCGGAGAGATTTTTCTATATTCCCAGATTTTCTATATTCTGGGACCTGATTTTATTACCTTATTTGTGTGATCATTGTAAATGTTCCATGTGTGTTTCCCGTAATTTTTAGGTGCAACATTCTATGTATCATTAGGTCTAAGTTCTTAATTTGTATTTTTAAAATCCTGTACTTATTTTGTCCCACTGTGAGGGTCGACTTACAAACCTCTCCTCGTCACCCTCTCAAATCTCGCTTCATGTACTTTAAGGCCACATACATAGGAGTTTGTAAATTGCTCCTGGTGAATTCTTTATTTACCATTTTATAATGATACTTTTTGGTCATTATCAATCCTTTTTTACTTTAAAGTCTACTCGTGTGTTAATGTAGTCAATAACCTTTCTTGTCACCAATACTCCCAGGGATATCTATTTCCCTGCCTTTACTCTCCTCCTTTCTGTTTTCAGTATGGACTTACTAAGAGCATAAAGTCACTTTTTGACATTCATCGATCAGCCTCTGTTTTTGTCCAGCAAACTCAGTACATTTGCATTTCTGGTGTTATAACCTGTTTGGAATGATTTCTAACGCCTTTTCCTGTGCTTTTTTCCTCCTAGTTTCTGACTTCCCTTCTTGTCTTCTGTAGCAGGGCAGCAAACGGCAGCCACGGGCCAGGTGCAGCTCCCTGCCCGTTTCTGTGAATGAAGCTTCACTGCAACACGGCGGGGCTGTCTGTGTAAGTCTCCCGGATGGCGACGTTTGCACTGCCGGCCACGTGGCGCACTGAGTCAAACATTATCTGGCCCTTGACAGAAAACGTTTGCCGAGCCTGGCTCTGCAGGATGAGGGTGTCTCTTTTCCTTTTTCCTTTACAGTTTTGGAAGTTACAAACTCTACTTTTACTCCCTAAATAGTCATGATCAAAATTTTAACGTGTACTTGGCACGACAAAATCTAAAGCTAACCCATTTGTTTTCGTAGAATTATTCAAGAACTTTAGAGTAGTCAGGTTATTCTCCTCCCAGTTTCCATGTCACCGGGATACCTGGATCACTCTCCTCCCAGCTTGCACGTCACTCAACCCAGTATTTCAGGCCCCTCCCCTCTCCATACATTCGAAATGCCATTACTATTACGTTGTCTACACTGTCAATCTTGCTCAGGGTTACCCGTATGTCTAATAACTTATTTGCTCACCGACCGTTCTGGTTTCAGTTTACTTCTTTCTGGTTTCACTTTCTCCCTAATAAAGTGCATTCCCGGAAGTTCTTTTGGCGAGAACCTTTCAGTGATGAGCTCCCCAGGTCTTTGTTTTGATCCTGTCTCCCTAATACTTGCTGGACTATTTAATACTTACTGGCCGTGCAGCTCCTCAAAGGGGCGGGGCGGCTCTTGTGCAGCAATTTCCATTTTCTCCCGACACTTTGGAGACTTCATTTCACACTCTGGTTATCACTGAGAGGTGACAGCCAAATTGATTGTCATTCTTTTATGTGTCATCTTTTATTTCTGGCTGCTGTTGAGGTATTGTCTTTATCTCAGGTATTCTTACTAGCTTACTGTGAGATATGTATATGTGTGTGTGTGTGTAAATTTTTTTTATCTACCCTTATTAGGACTCTTTTTGCCCTGAATCAGAGAATTCAAGACTGTCCTCGATTTCGGAAAACTCTCAGTCATCGTCTCCTCCAGCACTGACTCCTCGTCCTCCTCTTGTTCTCCGTCTGAGACTCCCATTGCGCTCTCCTCGGACCTTCTTGGCTTGTTCCCGCATCTATTGCCTTGCTTCCGAACTTCTCATCTCTTCATTTCCCTGTGCTCAGAGCGGTCCTCCACCCTATTAATTCTCTGTTTAGTTGTGTCTAATTTGCTTTTTAACCTAACCATCAAAGGTTAGGTTAAAGGTCAAAGTTTAATCTGTGTATTTTTTTATTCCTAGAAGTTTCCCTTTGTTCTTTTCAAATCTTCCTTGTCTTTTGTTTTCCTTTCGTGGCAGCTTGCGCTTTTGTCATTGTTTAAAAAATTTTTCCCATTGTCTTTAATCCAAACTATTTGATAAGCTTTATTTGATAATATTGTTACCTGAAGCTCCTAGAAATGTAATCCTACTGTTTTTTTTATCCTGAAGTTACTCATAGTTTATTGTTCTCCTTGCATTGGCATTTCCGGATTCTGAGCTCATCTTTGTCGGAGTTTGCGTGTAGGAGCCCTCTGTGTGCACCCACTGAGGCTTTGTGTCTTCTCCTGCCAGGGGCTCCAGAGGAATTACCAGTCGGGGTTCACTTCACCCTAATCTCTCAGATTGGGGGGGGTGCAGTCTGTGCCTCTCAGACAGTGGAAATTCAAACCCCAAATGCACTTGACGACAGACGCTGGTTACAAACTCTCAAAGGCAACCACGTCCTCCTACTCGGAACCAGGCCCGGCTGCCAGACCACGTCCCCGTGCCGAGGCCGGCCTGTCTTCCGGGTCCGCCTTTCCGTGGAGGTGCGGCTCTGCAGAGGAGCGGGACGGCTCTTGCGCAGGAATCTCGGTTCCAACGTCCGGCCTCTCTCGAGCTTCCTCTCCTGTCTCCGCACGGCCAGGAAAATCCAAAAGTGCGTCGGTTAAAAAGGAGTAAAAAGAAGTGACCTCAACGCCCACCTTCGCCTCCGAGCCTGCCGAGCACGGCCCTCCCGCTTCCCGTTTCCATCTCCTCTTTGGTGTGGGCCTTTGTACGGGATCCCCTCGTCTTTTCTTGAGTGCCGTGTGTTGCACTTGCGAGATCTCAGCCAACATTCCTAGGCGTTTTGTACCAAGATGTTGTTCAGGGTGTCCGGCTCGTCCGACTGCTGAAAACAGAGGATTGTTAACACGTACATGAACACTAAACCCCTTCACACATCAGGGAGCCAGCGCCAAGTCCAGAGTGACTCGTCCCTGGTTTGTTCCCGAGCAGGTGCAACGCAGGGACAGGCCTCCTGCGCTGCAAGAAACCTGTCCCAGCCCGTCCCAGTCCTGCCGCAGCCACGCCGCCGGGATTTGTCTGTCATTTTAATTCCTAAAAAAGAGACAGGGATGTGGGGAGGAATAATCTGTTTGTACCGAGCAATGATCATGTGAGACGCCAGCAACAGCAACGAGAGGAGACAGGGCAGCTGTCAAGGTCACAGCCTGTCGCATTCTTCAGGACGCTGCAAGTTGCCCTCTGGCATTTCCAAAGCACCAGCCCCGTCTCCCAACGCAAGATCTCCCCAGTACCTCGGCCATGATAATCGTTTTTAAATCTGCAGGTATTTCGCAGTTCAAGGAGCACGTGCATGCCACTTACCTTATGAAAGTTTAGTTTCTGCATCTTGCAAATGAAGAAGATGAGGCCCAGGAGACTGAGTAAGAGACCTTCCCTGGCCGGCAGCAGAGCCAGAACGTGGCACTTTTAGCAGAAAATGCTGCCCACGAACCCTCGTGAGAGCAGGTGCCGGGTCTGTTCTCCCGCTGCTGGGCCATCCCAGACACCGCCTGCAGGAGCTCGGACGACACTGGAGGTTAAATTCAACAGCTCTTAAAGTCCTGCCTTGAAATGGTAGTTGTGCCATTTCTAAGTGACACTAGCCAAGGGCGGACCCCGCAGCTCGGAAGGGAAGCAGAGGGCGGTGGGGCGGGCACTGGGAGGTGAGGCCTGAAGGAACCGGACGCTCCTGGTCTGGGCGACATGCCGGGCTCCAGGGCTGTCTACGGCTGGCACCACCTGCTGCCAGGGACGTGGAGAGCCCACGTGACTCACCTGCCTTTTACCTGAGCTTGCCCTCTTGGTAACAGTGATTTCCATTGTACCATGAACTAAGTATCACCGAGCGCATTTGGGGCGATGCGTAGAGTAAAATTGCTCCTCGAGGAGAAAGAGCTAAGCCGGCCTCAAAGCAGCGGTTTTGCTCTTGGAGTCCTGGCTCCCAGCTGTGCCCGGGAAGAACTGGACGTCTCAGCCCACAGACAGGGTGAGGTGGCCTTGGGGAAGCGCTGGCTCCAGCCTCCACACTCCTCACGGCCCGGGGCGGGACCGTCTGTGCAGGGGCTGACCACAGGGGCCAGCAGGAAGGAGAGGGAGGCCAGGACTGTCAGGCCACGGGCAGTGGACACCGGCGAGCTGGGGACAGAGCCACAGAAGGTTCCGGGGCAGCCTTCCTCCGCTGGGCTTCGTGCTCCCCAAGACAGGGCCAGGGTGGTGACGGAACATGACCTCTCGTCATGCGTGTGCACGTTATTCACCTGTCCGCCCACCCTTGGCACAGTAAGCACTGGGGTGTGACTCAGAGCTGGGCGTGGTGCTGGGCGCGGGGCATAGACCTGGTCCACGTCCTGCGGCCTGAGCTCCGACCAGCCCTGGTCCAGCTGACGAGGCCTCGGCCTCCCGGCCCATCACGTGCGAGCCTGGCACACCCGAATCGCTGCCACCTGCTCCCAAATCTGGACCCGCCAGTCAAAAAGAAAGAGGTGCGTGAGACTGACAAGGCCTGGCCCCAGCACAGGGCACGCAGGAAGGAGACAGCAGGCGGGGACACGGCAGGGGTGGGAGGCCGGGGGGTGGGGGACATGCCATGCAGACCCGCACCAGGCCCGCCGCAGCCCGCGAGACGCCACGGACGCAGGACAGTCATTCAACCACCAGAGCCCCTTGCATGGGAACAGAATTCATCCTCTGGAGTCTCTACGACCCCAGATGGAAGTGGATATAAAGTGTCCTCGAGGTCGTATGTTGCTAAGGTCATTTCAAGAGAGAGCCAAGCAGAACGGGGAGGAAGGAGACAGCAGCCCCCTCGCCCGCTGGGCCACTGGGCGGACGTGGACCTTCCGTGGTGTCCTGGGGGGCCTGGGAGACGGGAGTCAGGTGACACCAACGCTGCCCCAGGACAGGACGGGGACAGTCCGGGGACAGTCCGGCAGCCGGCTCTGCCCTGCCCTCCTCCTCCTCGCGGCATCTGGCAGCCCCGGACGCTCCCGCTCTGAGGGGGTCCTTGCAGCCTGTCCGGGAGGAAGCGGCTGCTTCCCCGCGGGCTGCCGCGCCACTCCCTGCAGCGCCCCAGCCAGGGAGGCCCCGCGGCATTCCTGGCGGGAGGCCTGTCCCCTGCGTCGCCGCGCATGTGGGCCCCATCTGCAGGGGCACGGCGCGGGGCGGGCGTCCAGAGGGGTGGCTGTCGGGACCGGCCTTAAACACTTCCACCTGAGAATGCGGAGGGAACACCCCCCAAAGTGATGAAAGGACGGAGAGCAGGACGCTGCGCACGCCAGGAAGAGGGGAGTGGAGGCGCCCCCATGTGCGAAAGCAGGAGGGGTCCTCCGGGGGGGCAGAGACCCCCCAGCACGCGGCGGGCGGGCGACAGCAAGGACAGGAGCGCCGGGTGCAGGGCTGGCCCTCACGCGGCATGTTGCCACCGGGGTTCCAGAGACCGGCCCGGCCCGTGGAGGCTGGCGGGGCCCCGGGGCCCCAGGCTGTCCTCACAGCGGCTGTCCCAGCATGCACTGCAGCCCATCAGTGGCCGAAGTCGTGGGGACAACCGGCAGCCCCGCCCCGGAGCCGGTGGGGCAGCCCAGCAAGGCATGGGACCACCCGGACAGGCAAGCAGGCCGCAGGTGGCCGGTTAGGCGCCGGCCAGCCCAGTCAGCATTCCCAGCCGTCACGGCTCTTCGCTGCCCAGCCCGAGTGGCTCACGGGGGGCTCCGAACAGACCAGAGCCCGTGGCCTCCCTGCTTATATTTGAAACCCAAATGCGCAAAGCGGCAGGAGAGGCAAAACCTCCCAGCTCTGGCCAGGCCTAGAGCCTGCGATCCGGCCTTGCTACTCCAGCGCCAGCCGCTCCGCCTGCAGCAGCGATCCCTGCAGACCCGAGGCAGGAGGCAGCCCTGCCTCGCCCGGGCGTCACGGGCCCCCGCGTCACACACCGCGCTCGGCTCCACACCAGGGCTGGCTGCTGCCGTCCCCGTTTCTCCCAAGACGAAATGGACCATTAACCTCCTCCCAGCACCCAAAGTGTTAGCTTTCCCTGCCACCTGGGTTTGGAGAGTTCAGAGTCATACCAACACACGAGACAGTTTGTTTTGGTGTTTGGGTTAAAAAACCAAAACCAGACTCACCCCTCACCGGGCGGCATGGGAACACCCAGAGAGGGGCCCTCTCGGGGTGATAGCCCTGCGTCCCCAGTGCACGCGGGCACCAGGGCTCGCCTGTGGTCTCCGTCGTGGGCACACTCTGGACGAGCATTTGCTGTGGCCGTACCTGGTGGGCACTGTGGGTCCAGAGACACACAAGGCACAGCCCTGTCCCCGACACAGGGACAGGGCCACATCCAGTTAGGGCTGCAGCTTTCTGGGCAGAGTGCATGGCGCCTGCGTGGATGGGCGGGGGCCTCTGAGCCAGGACAGGGTGCGGGGCACAGTGGAGGGTCAGGACGCCCTCTGCAGGGGCTCATGGCAGAGGGAGGAGGGCACTCCAGCTGGGGGTGACCAGGAAGGCAATGATGGAGAGGAACCCGGCCACTCCGGGGGCTGTGAGCCCCTCCGCCCGCGGGGTACGGGAGAGGGGCCGCGGGTGGGGCGTCCCCAGGGAGCGGGTGCGCGCCGAGGAACGGCAGGACTCGGGGTGCCTTTTCTCAGGGTCCCCCGGTCGCTGCGTCAGGAACGGACAGCTTGGAGTGAGGGGGTGACCGGGGAGGAGGACAGCGCCCTGCGCGCTCTGCAGACAGGACTCGGGAGTGCTCATCAGCGCCGCGGGGTGGGCGCCGCAGGGCCCCAGTTTACAGAGAAGCCACTGGAGACACCGAGGGGACCGCCTGCCACGGTCCGAGGCCGGTGCAGGAGGGAGGTGAGGAGGGCCGGGACCAGGCGGCACAGAGCAAGTGTCGAAGAGGAATTTGGTGCAGAAACATTGAGGGTGCGGTGCCCGGCCAGAGCGGGAAGCTGGGAGGGTTCGGGGGTGACTCCCGGGTCCCCAGTTAGGGTGACCAGGGAGCTCAGGGCTGCAAGGAGAGAAGAAAGCAGGGGTTCCCCTGGGGGCTGGGCCACGTCAGAGCATTTGTGGGGTGTCCGGGGAGCTGCCCTGCAGAGGCCGAGAGGTGCAGCTCATGGACGCCGGGCTGGCCCCACAGCGAGAGTGTAGGGCGAGGGGGACCCCACGGTGACGACCCTCCCTCCGGTCGGCCCCTCGGAGCCTCGGAAGCTGCCCTAGAACCCCTCCCAGCCGGGGGAGGGCGGGCGGGGGCCCTCGAGGGAGAGGGGAGGTTTAAGAGGGCCCTAAAAATGTTTGAAGAATTTCAGAGAGGAAAGGAACCTCTTAAACGCTTCCAATACGTGATTTTTTTTCCCCCTTTAACAAAAGTGTAAAAAGAAAGAGACCTTACAAAGGGGAAAAGTAACGTTCGACCTCTGGGCGGATTCTGCAGGACAGCGGGAGGGAGGTGGGTGTGGAAGGCAAACGCGATTTATGGCCCGCGGGGCCGCGCCAGCTTGAGAAGGTGCCGGGGCCGCTTGGCACGGGGCCTGCCTGCTGACTCGAGCTTTGAAAAACAACTTCCTGTCAATAAATGCGAACAAAAGTTTGGACCCATCTTCAAAGTGATGAGTTATGCCGAAAATATGCTCCTGCAAACGGGGGGAGCGGGCTGTTCGCGGCGCCCTGGAGTTGGGGGCAGTTTATAAATAACCACTCAGGTCTGCCCAGCTGCGCCCGCCCGCCGTGGGAACACGCGCCACTCCGGCCAGCGGGGACCTGCGGCCTCGGGCCACGCCACGAGTGATGGACCAGGAGGCCGGGCTCAGCTGTCCCCTGCAGCGGCCAGCCCCCGGCAGGGCTGACGCGAGCGAGGCTGCCCGGAGAAGACGGGTCTCATCCCGGCGTGGGGGGCAGGGGCTCCCCGGGCCTCTGCTGGGGGCTGAGCCCGGAGGGGACCCCCGGACCAGCTCTTCCTCTTGCATTCTGGAGGGATAAAAGGAAGGGATAGATTCTACATGTGGTTTCCATCGGCCGAGGAAAGTAAAAACATGTGCCGGCGTTTCTAGCCGACTTGGTCCTTGTTCCTTTAATGAGAAAGACCAAAACCGGGGACAAGCGTGGAAAGAAGCCGTGGCTCTCGGTGCCCTGGCCCCAACCTCGGTCCTGGTGCAGGTTCCTCCCGCCCCACCTGCCCTTCCGCGCAGGAGGGAGGGACTGGGGGGAGGGGGACAAGGCAGGTCGCCAGCCCCAGCCGTCCTCCCCCTGTGCCGAAGGTGCCGCCCCGGCAGTTCATTTGTCAGCGTGTAAGCACCGTTACGGCGGAACAGCCTCCCCCGACGCCGGAGAGCCGGCCCTGCACGCCTGTAAATTAGAGTACACCGAACCGGAGTTCGCCGGGTCTCGGCCGATCAGATGTGAAATGGTAAAACATAACGTTTTACCATTCTCTGCATTCCTCCAATTATAGTAAGATATTTATTTGCACCCTGCATGATATATATAAATGTTTTATTAAGAACGCTGGAAACCTGGTTCTTCAAGCAGAAAAGAGTTCCCGCGTGCGGCGGGAACCCGGCCGCCAGGCACTCTGTCCAGTTGATGTCACGGGGGGAACGGCTCGGGTGGGTTTGCGGGGATCAGCAGCAGGAAGGGGCCCCCGAGTGCGGGACGAAGCTGCCCTTCATTCGCAGCTGCTCGCCTGCCTGCAGCTCCTGCCGGTCTGGTCCTGTTTTGTCCCTGCCCGGGCCGGCCTGTCCGAGGGACTTACTTCCAGGGTGGCAGTGCGAGTCCTGCCTCCAGGCAGCTGCCCAGCACAGGCGTGCCACCGGTCACCTGGAGAGCAAGGAGGACAGGGAGGGACGTAGGGCACATTCGCCACTCCGTCCTCACTCGGTGGAGAAGAAAGCGGTCGGGGCGAGCGGCTTGGAAGCCCCACACTGCTGTCGTCTGTCACCCGTCCTTGCCCGGCCACTGCCGTGGGGCCTGCACGCCCCTCTCCGGACCACCGCTCCTCTGTCCCAGAAATGAGCACCCCAAGAGCCAAATGGCCACCTGCCTTATATTCTGGAAACATCTCCAGCCTGGGCTACGACCGCCTTCCTTGAACACCATCTTGTCCCATCACTGCCGCCCTCGAAGGTCCCTCTGCTGCAGCCGCACCAAGTGTTAAGGGACACAGGCAACACGCTGCCGGCCAGGACCGTGCCGAGACCTGCCTGAGGCGTGACAATAATGCCACTGAGAATAACGGCTCAGGGCCACTGAGTGCGCACGAGGACCGGCTCTGGCTGTCCCCACCACAGCCCTGCCAGCTGGGACTCTCGGCAGATGCAGGTGGGTCTCGGTGAGGGGAAGGGCACAGCCGAGGCCACCTCGGGCCGGCCAGGGTGCGGCACACCACTGCCTGAGCAGACAGCGTCACAACGAGCCCGTCAGGAGCAGAGGGGCCGTCTCAGCCTGCCAGGAAGAGAGACCGGGCCACAGCCAGGACTACCTGCCCGGCCAGGCCATGGGCAGCGGAGTGGAATTGGAAGAAGGAACAGGGAAGGCATTCTGCGGATTCAAGCATCAGCCGTGTCATAAAGAGACGGAAAATCTGCTCTGCGGAGGGGACTAGGAGCCTCCTTCTTGTCCCCTTAGAAGCTGCGGTCCCGGGAACCCAGGGACGGCAGTGCCTGTGACGGAGAGGGGGGTGCAGGGGCGCTGCCGAGGCCGGGCCGCTCTGGAGGGGTGCTGGGGCTTGCACGGAGGCCCCCCTGCTTTGGGGGAAAATCTAGCAGAATCAGTCCAAAAACCACACGCAAGGTGGCAGCCTACCTGGCTCGTGGTGAAAACAGTAAGAGAAGTCACTGGCGATGATCTGGTCAGCTCACCACTGGCATGCTTTTCATCTAAGTAACCTCTCCTCATCTTAACTGACTGCTTCTTGCCGCGATGAATGAAAATGGCCAGTTCCCGGAAATCAGCAAGGAGATAAAAATGGCAGCATGGCCCCACGCAGGGTGGCCGCCCCTCCGTGTCAAAGCACGGAGGTGACCCGGCCACGGCCAGGGGAGGGCTGTCGGGGTGGAAACGTCCGTCATTTTCCAAGTCGATTTTTCCAGGGTGGGGGGTCCCAGGGGCAGAGAAGCCTCATCCTCGCAGACGGTGTCGTGTGCCGCTTGCCGTCCTGCTGGGAAGGTTTCGAAGGGTCGAGGAATCAGAACCGCGCAGTCAACTCGATGTTAAAGCGAAACCAAGGAAAAGCAACGAATGGGTTCGTTTCGTTTCCCTCTCAAAGGCCGACACGGGATTTGGGAGTTTGTTTCCCGGAGTGTGCCGCCTACCTTCTGGGCCTTTCTCTCACCTCCTGTGAAAAATTTCAGCAGCCAGGTCGTCAGGTAATCAGGAAGCCAAGACTGAGGATTGGTCTAAACATGGGATTTTTAAACTTAAGAGTCGACGGGGGGTCCCGGCCAGGGACGCCTTCCTCCTGCTCGGGGAGGCATGGTTCCCCAGGTTCATCTTCCCACGTCCACACTGCCTCTTTCAAACACGCATCAGAGAACTGGCAAGGGTGCTCTCTGTGCACAAGGCTGGTGGAAACGTCTCCCCTGTCCACCAAGAGTGCAAAGTGTTGCTTTTCTGGTGTATAGTCTGGCAGCTAATTTCCAAGCCTTAAAAAGCATGCACTTTCCACTTCACACCCTGTACGATGGCTACTTTCACAAACACAGGAAACATCAAGCATGTGTGAGGATGCGGAGAAACTGGAACCCCTGGGTGTTGCTCCCCTCAGGAGCCCGTCTTGGTCTCCCTCCCCCAGCCTGGGAGCAGAAAACAGCGCCCCGATCTGCACATGCATTGTGGGGGTTCATTTAGGACACCCAGAAAGTGTTCTTCTTTGGCTAGAGGATTCCAAATAGTAGTTGTATTAGCAAAACTTTTATGCTAAGTATTGCCCGTTAGCACCCTAAGGAGAGTCCACTGCCTGGAGTCAAAAGTCCACACCAAGGGCTCCCACTAGAAGAAAAGTGACAGGTGAGTCTTCAAGGCGGGTGAGGTTTGTTGACAGCAAGAAGAGAAGCCTGAGCTTCCTCAGCGGGCCAAGTCCTGGGTGGGCCTGTCTGGGCAGGGGCTCCTGGCCCTGCTCACAGCAGGAAGCTCTGGTGTGACCAGTTGACCACGGGGTCCTGCAACGACACCAGGTGGCACTGAGACACCCAAGAGATGCTGCATCAGTGCTGGTTCCTGTGGCCAACAGCCAGTGTAGCTTGTCCCTCTCTCTTTTCTGTGGCTCTCGTAACCATCTCGTATTCTGTAAGGTTTGCATATTCCTTATGTTCTGAATGGGAGCTGCAAGAGGGCAGGGGTCTCGGTCTCCTGTTCCCTGACATTCCCGACCCCCAGGACGCCGCCCCACACGTACCTGGTGGCCTGTAATACCCCAGACTGATGAAATGAGGGATCGAGTTGGAGTCCAGGAATCATCTAGAATGCTGTTTACCACCTGCTGCCTCCCCAGCCTCTAGGTCCTTCTGGGGGAGGAGGGGTGTCCCAGATGCACATGCACCCCAGGGCTACCCCTGAGCAGTGACAGTCCCTGGGCCTGGCCGCCTCATGTGCCCCTTCTCTCTGCTGCTTTGCCTGGGGGCTTTTCTGGCCACCTTCGGGCCATCTGCTCAGCCCTCTGCAGGGCAGCCCAGGAGTGCCAGGGACTTGCAGCCGGGCCGGTGAAGGATGCAGTCAGTGGATAGACACCCCAGCTTTTGAGTCCCCACCCCAGGCTGAGCCCCAACAACCAGCCCTCTCGGCTCTCCCCCCTGCCCTGTCTCCCGCCACGGGAGTGCCCCTGTCTCCCCACGCCGCACCAGGGGTCTGCTCCCAAATAAAGTGCTTCATCCACGTCTTCCTCCCTGGCCTGTTTTCAGGGGAGCCCAGAGAACGCGAGGCAGTGGGATCGCACCGGCTGCTCCTCAATCAACGGCTAAAATATGCTCTTCGTAGGTCGGGGCGGCACACGGGTCCCGAAATGAAGTAACCAGGAAGGTTTACTTGCAAAACCGCCAGCCGCTTTACGTTTGCTGGTGGTAATTCAGACCCTGAGCCTGCAAAGAACTAGCCCTGCCACCCAGCAGCCGTTCGGAGCACAGTCTGGGCAGGGGCGGCGCCCTCCTTTTTTCAGGTTTGGGAGGATTCCCGTGGCCAGCTCCCGGGCTCCGGGGCTGTCCTGGGAACTGCCTGCTCCGTGGCTGCTGCACGTGGGCAGAGAGCAGGCGTCGCCGGCACAGAGTTGCATGGATTGACGTCGCTCCCACTGGGAAGCGTGTTGTCAAAGCAGGAGTGCTGCCGTGGAGTGTCTAGGACCCACACATGGGGGAGGAGACCGTGCCTGCCAGGGGACAGAGCCTCGAAGGCCGGCCATCACCCCCGGCCCACTGCCCCGACAGCCCCCAGTCCCCGGAGGCCACCATGCCACCGTCTGCAGGCCACCACCTGGACGCCCCACGCCTGGCCCTGCCGGCCTGACCACTCCAAGACCGGGACCCCCATCTGCCTGTTTGTCTTGGCCGGGAGGCCCTCGTGGCTGTCCTGTCACTCTGCAAGCCAGCCTGGTGCCGTTTCCGTGTCGCAAGAGTGTGAATGCCGTGGGTCGGATGGAAGCCCGGGCTGACGGCGTGGTGACCCGACATGAGGGCATTTGCTGAACTGAAGAGTGGAACCCGGAGGTCAGACTGAGCGGCCACAGGAGCCACCTTCCTCTCAAATAGACGGACTTGCCCGAACAATCAGCCACCGACTACACACGCTCGGCTGGGGCCACTCGAGTGCGCTCCGAGGGGAAGTTGAGCCCGGCTGGGGTTCCGCCGGGGGCAGGGGCCGGGCCGCAGTGAGTCGGTGCTGGGGGTGGAAAGACTGGCAGGCCCTTCCACAAAGTGACGGTTTGTAATGTTTTTTTCCAAATATAAACATGACAAATATTTTTATTACAGAAAATTGGGAATCTGTAAAACTTTTGAAACACTGATCGAATTTACAAGCTCAGGTCATGCCTTTCCACGCTGCTTCCAAACCCTTTTTAAACACACGTTTCACACTTGCGGCCCTCATTCTGTTACGGTGCGGATTACGGGAGCATTCTCCTACCACTAGGCATGCACGCTATTTCCAGATTATTCCGGATGGCAACGGTGGACATCTCTGTTCGTGAAGCCTGTCTCCCTTGACACAAAAGTGTAAGTATGGGTCAAAGTGTGACCCCTTCCTTCAAAACTTAATATTTAAGATAACAATTTTGCTATAGAAATAACACATACTCAGAGAAAAATAACTTAAATTTGAAAATGGTGTCAGAATCCAGGCTTCTGGTTCTATGCATAAGGAGCTTGGAAGTCATCCCTTCATCCTAACAGTAAGGAGAAACCTTCACAAACTGGAAAATCCATGACTATTCTTGGATCGGCCAGAGGAGGGAGGTCGCAGGGCCAACCTCTGCCTCCACCTTGGAGAGGCAATCGGGTGGCCCCAGGGGATCTCAACTGCCCGGAGCAGAACCTGAACCGTGATTGACAAACCGCTAGAAGCTCAGTGTGGACACGCGTGAGAGTTAAACACGCCAGGGGGCCCAACCACGGGGGACCCTCACACCTTTGAGAGTTTTACCTCCAGGGGCTTCACTAGGTTCTCAAAGTAAAAATCAGAGACAAACCCCCTCATGCTCTGGCAAGGGGAGAATAAAAGGAATCACTTTAAAACATGCCAGCGCATTCTGCGCCTCTCAAGGCCTGCCCTCAGAGCCTCACCTGCTGGGGGCTCATAGAGACCGGCTACCTAGGCGAAGGGAAGCACCCAGCTCCAGCCCCTTCTAGCCGTCTTGTCCCACCTAAGAGGGAGGGAGGAGCTGAGAAGCACTTGTGCAGCTCACGGTCCAGAGGAAGGGTCTCACGGAAAGACTGAGACCCACTCTCAGGACCACAGAACACACTCCCTCCTGTTCTCCCTTCTCCACGCCTTACCCCCGGACTACTAAAGACCCAGTTTCCTGAGTTCCTTTTACCTGTGCCTGTACGTGCCTGGCTACCAAAACAGTTACAAGGCACACAAAAGGCCAAAAACACAGTTTGAAGAGACAGAGCAAGCATCAGAACCAGACTCAGATATGGCACAGATGGTGGCATTATCAGAACAAGAATTTAAAACAACTGTGATTAATATGCTAAGAAAAAAAGAGAGAGGACATGAAGTACTAATACAGGAAATGAAGGAGGGTATCACTACTGATCCCAGGAATCAGCCTGATTCCATGGCTCAGCTCGTAAGGGAAAACGGTTCCGGAAGAGGAATCCGTGTTTGGGCCGGGTCACCTGGGTTTTTCAAGCAGTAGCTAGCAGCACTGTGGAGAAAATCATTATTTTAAGTGTCAATTCACCATTATTTCACTACTATGAACAACTCTATTCCCCAAAATCTGATAACCTAGATGAAATGGACCCATCTTTTGCAACACAATCTGCCAAAACTCACCCAACAAGGAATAGTCAATTTGAATAGGCATAGGTGTAAATCTATTAAATAAATTGAATCAATAATTAATGACCTTCCAAAACAGAAAGTACTAAGCATAGATAGGTTCGCAGGTGAATTCTAAAAAGCATGTAAGAAAGAAATTGTATCAATTGCCTGTAGTCTCTTCCAGAAGATAAAATCAGAAGGAATACTTCCTAACTCATCCTAATACTTCTTAATACTTTCCAATACTTCCTCATTCACTTTTCCAAACTCATTTTGGTATTAAGCCAGCATTGTCCTGATACCAAAACCAAACTGACATTATAAAAAGAGGAACTACAGGCCAGTATCTCTCATGAATATGATATAAAAATCCTCAACAAATGCTAGCAAATCGAGTCCAACAATATATAAAAGGAACTGTACACCGCAACCAAATGAAATTTATCCCAGCTTTGTAAGGCTGGTTGAATATTTGAAGATCAGTTAATGTAATTCATCACATCAACAAGCTAAAGATGGAAAAATCACATGGTCCCATCAATAGCTGTAGAAAAACATTGACAAAATCCAACCACGATTCATGATAAAAACTCTCAGTAAACTACGAATACAGGGTAATTTTCTCAAGTTTATTTTTAAAAATCTACAGAAAAACCTACAGCTAACATATTTAATGATGTCATATATGTGTGTGTGTGTGTGTGTGTGTGTGTGTGTGTGTGTGAGTGTGAAGTATGTATGATATAACATACTTAAAACTAGAAGCCTTCCCACTAAGATCAGAAACAAGTCAAGGGTGTCCCCTCTCACTGCTTGTTAGCATCAGACTAGAAGTCCTAGCTAATGCAATAAGACAAGAAAAGGAAATAAAAGGTATACTCATTGTGAAGGAAGAAATAAAACTCTCTTTGTTCATAGATGACATGGTTGTCTATGTATAAAATCCAAAAGAATTGACAAAAGAAACTCCTGGAACTAATAAGTGATTATAGCAAGGTTGCAGGATATAAAGTTAATACACAAAAGCCAATCACTGTCCTATACGCCAGCAATGGACAAGTGGAATTTAAAATTGAAAACACAATACCATTTACATTGACACCAAAAAAATGAAATACTCGACATCTGAGTGCAGAGGGTTAAAACCTAAGTGTTGCTGCCTCCCGCCAACCACGGGCGCGGTCCTCCTCGTGTCTGCAGGCAGCTGCAGGACGGTGCGGTACTTCGAGGCAAACACGGGGGACTGGGAGGCCCTCAGAGGAGAAACCTCGCTCTGGAGAGACCAGAAAAGGCTTGTAGAAGGGACCACCACACTGAGTCCCAGAGCACGAGCACCCCGGGGGGGAAGGCGGTGTGCAGGGAGGAGGAGCACGATGGCATAGGTGAGGCCCTGCCAGGTCCACGTCAGGGGACGAGGAGATAGAGGGGCCTGGGAACGGTCCTCCCCCGTGGGAGCTGTCCTGGGGAACCAGGCCAGAGTGCTTGCTGCGTACAGCTGACTATTCGTCTTCGGCGAGCTCTTTGGGGAACCCCCCCATCCTTTTGCCGGATCTCTCTTCTCGGTTCTCTCGGCAGCGGCTGGCATGGCTCATCCCTCCCTCCGCCCCAGGCTGATGGCGCGTGTCTAGCTCCCGTCTGCCAGGTCCCTCCACCTGCCGGCCGGCCCTGGTGCACAGGGTGTCTGTTGGCCCCAAGCCAGCTCTCATGGGGTGGGGCCACACGAGGTCTCCTTGCCACCCAAGCACCCTGGGGGTGAGTGTCTCCCAGACGAGGACCCTGTCTGTGCTCCAGCCCCTCTCGGGGGCTCACATCCCGCCTTCCCAGGACCTCCCCCGGGGCAGGCTCCCGCACAGCCTGTCCAGAGAACCCCCTTCCAAGCCCCACCGCCCTTCCCCGGTCTCCCTGTGGGCTGGGGATGCCTGGTGCCCTGAGGTCATAGCTGGTCTTCCTGCCCCCCCCAGGCAGGCCTCCACGGTGGCCTCGGGGCTCGCTCTGGAAGATGGCACCTCGGCCAGGGCCACCGTCCGTGTCCACGTCCTGCGTCATTTGCTTTTCCTCCCAGTGGTCTCTCTCCAGCTTGCAGCGTGTTCATCGAGCTGGGGGTGGAAAAACTGCCTCACGCTTCTGGCGCATTCTTCCCGAATCTGCTGTCTATGCTGCAAATGTGTTTATGACAGTGGGGCACACAAAGTTAACCTCTCGGGACTACGGAAACCTTTTCTCAACATATCGTCTCCTCTGGGAAGTTTCAAACCTTGACTTTAAAACCCAAGCGCTAAAAATAGCCTCCTTTGTTTTCCCCTGTCCCGTGGGGCCTCCCTAGCTTGAGGTGGGGACCCTGGACAACGCTCACGGCTGCGGGGGCTCGGGGAAGGGTCACTGGTAAAAGGCCATCGCCAGGAGCGGACGGCACCCTGCACACACGTCCCCACCCCTTCGGCTCCTGCACCGCAGCCCGGGCTTCCCTGTCCCGGGACCCGGCCCACCCGGCCCCTGTGCCTGCCGCGCTCTGCCCTGGTTTCAGCCCGGCCAGAAACATCTCGGCCGCCACACGCTGACCTCCATGCTGCCTCCTCCCGAGGCCCGCCCTGACCATACGGCCTACGTAACATCCCTCGTTCCCTTCACTGTGCATTTTCTTTCTTTTATAACAAACCACAACTTGCAGTTTACCTATTTATTAAATGCCTCTCACTGTAAACTGCAAGACCCATGAGACTCCGTGGGACTTTTTCACGCCCGGCAGGTAGTGCCTGGCAGGTGCCCAGTGAAACACTCGGCCAGGCAGATACGCGAATGAACGAAGGAACGGAGAAGTCAAGGGAAGCGGGCATCTCAGAAGTTCTCCCTGTGCTTCAATTAATTGTACTTTGCAAGGAAATCCAGACACGAAGAAGGAGAAAAAGGCCAAGCAAGGATGAAGGCATTTTTTCCAGATTTTTCCTATTATAAACAATGGGGCCAAGAACCTCCTGGCATGGAAATGTTTGTGTGTCTCTGGCTGTTCTCTCACATAAGTAAGCAGAAGTGGAATTACTGGGTCAAATCGTACAAACATCCTGCAGGCTTTACATGCATTTTGCCTTCTGGAAAACTGTCAGTCGGCAAAGCTGCGTGTCTAGTCCCTAACCCAGGGGGTGACTGATATTAACGACAGTGACAGAGACATCAAAAAGATGGAAAATATGGGTGTGTATGTGTGTGTGTGTATGTGTGTGTGTGTGTTGTGTGTGTGTGTGTATGTATATATATATACATATATATATATATAGATAGATAGATAGATAGATAGATAGATAGAGAGAGAGAGAGAGAGAGATGTGCAGCCATATCAGATATTGCTAAGGTTGCACTGACTGCTGTGATAAATCTAAACATGGTCTGCTGCGGGTCCCACTATTGTCACATTCTTCACCTCCTTCTCTGCCTCTGCGTGGCCCCACCCATCCTGGAGGAGTACATCTTCCCCAGCCCATTGGTGCTGACTGGCTGTGTCACAGGCCAGTGGGATGTGGGATGCCAGTGGGATGTGGGATGCCAGTGGATGCCAGTGGGATGTGGGATGCCAGTGGGATGTGGGATGTCAGTGGATGCCAGTGGGATGTGGGATGCCAGTGGATGCCAGTGGGATGTGGGATGCCAGTGGGATGTGGGATGCCAGTGGATGCCAGTGGGATGTGGGATGCCAGTGGATGCCAGTGGGATGTGGGATGTGGGATGCCAGTGGATGCCAGTGGGATGTGGGATGCCAGTGGATGCCAGTGGGATGTGGGATGCCAGTGGGATGTGGGATACCAGTGGGATGTGGGATGCCAGTGGATGCCAGTGGGATGTGGGATGCCAGTGGGATGTGGGATGCCAGTGGATGCCAGTGGGATGTGGGATGCCAGTGGGATGTGGGATACCAGTGGGATGTGGGATGCCAGTGGATGCCAGTGGGATGTGGGATGCCAGTGGGATGTGGGATGCCAGTGGATGCCAGTGGGATGTGGGATGCCAGTGGGATGTGGGATGTGGGATGCCAGTGGGATGTGGGATGCCAGTGGGATGTGGGATGTGGGATGCCAGTGGGATGTGGGATGCCAGTGGGTGCTGCAGTGGGATGCCAGGGGGCAGAGGCTGTGAGTGGTTCTTGCACTTCTGAGAGGAACGTGACCCAGGCGGCCAGTGGTCCTAGAATGAGGGGGGCGTGGAGCAGACCTGGAGCCAACTCTGGTCTCCGGCGGGGCCGTCAGAGTCCCAGCCCATCCCCAGACGTGTGTGTTGTGTGGTGACTATGGTGAGGTGACAAGGAGGAGGCAGAGAGAACAGCTGGGAGCCATTGCAATAGACTAGGCTAGAGTCAGTAGTGATTGGGATTGGGATGATAGGTGGATGTAGTGGGAAAAAATCAAAGTGTTATAATTAAATATATATCTTGAATGTAAAACTGATAAGATTTACTGACAGATCAGTAATCAGTGGGTTAAAGATGGCTCCAAAATTCTTTGTCATTTCTTCCATCAAAGTGATGGAGTCTTTTCCTCCTCCCTTTGAATCTGGGCTGGGTCCATGATTTGACCAATAAAATGTGATGGAAGTGACACTGAGTATATTCTAAGGTTGGGCCCTAAGATTTGCAGCTGTTTCCAAGTTTCCAGTGTTCTTGGAAAACACTGCCCCTTGGAATTCAGCCACCAAGATGTGAGAACCCCAATCCATAAAGAGAGGCCACTTGGAGGAGAACCAGGGAACTGTGTGGTTGATAGCCCTTGCTGAGCTCCCAGCCAACAGCCAACACCAACTACCAGCCTTCAAACTACAGCCCACCCATACCAGGTGTAACAGAAGAACCAGCCAGCTGAGTCCAGTTGGCTCAAAGAATTAGGGGAGAAAATAAATCATGATTCTTGCTTAAATACAGTGAGCATTTATCTTTATGGTTTACTGATGTAGAGGAACAGCACCCAAAGAACTTCAACCAAGGAGTCTCACCCATTTCTAGACCTGTTTAGAGATGAGATCCTGGACTTCAAGCCTGAGTCTGATGACACAATGGGATAAGATGAAAGTACCTTGCTTATGAGATAAATGTTAATAATTTGAGGACATAGAGAAGACTGTACTGGATTAAAGATGGCCCCACATTCTTTGCCATTCCTACCATAAATAAGCCAAGCCATGTGGAAAGGCCACATGGAGGACCACCAGGGAACTCTGATTGATAGTTCCAGCTGACCTTCCAACTAAAAGCCAGCACCAAGTGCAAGCCACAAAGGTGAGCCATCGTGGAGATCCCAGCACAGTTGAAACTCCAGATGACTGCAGCCCCAGCTAAAACCACATGGCACTGAAGAACCACCCAGCTGAGCCCAGTCAACCCACAGAATCCAACACATAATAAATGGTTACTAGGCTTTAAGCAACTAAGTTTCGGGCTATTTTGTTACACAGTAACATGTAATTCAAACTATGGGTGTGAGAGGAAAGAGGTGTCAAGGTTGACTCCAAGATCCCGGGCCTGAGCACTAGCTGATAGGTGGCGTGGTTGAACCACCACGGCAAGAATAGGGTCCAGCACCATGGGATGGAGAAGACATACTCCTCCACTTGGAAACCAAGAGTTCAGGGTTGGATATTTTAAATTTGAGATGCAAATTAGACATTAAGTTAAATTATCTACTGATCATTAATGATCAGTAGATAATTTAGACAGTGAGTTTGGAGTTCAGGGGAGAAGTTCATCTAAATTCAAGAGTCATCATTGCACTGATACTGTACAACACCGTGGGCTAGATGTGGTCTCCCAGACAGTGGGTGTGGCTAGAAAGGATGAGGGGCCAAGGGCTGAGCTCAGGAAACTTTGAGAGGTTGGGGGACAATAAGGAGAGGTCCCTGCAGAGACTGGAAAGAAGGCAATGGGAGAGAGGAAACAGGGTATGGGTGCCCTGGAAACAAAGAGGAGACGGTGTTTACAGGACAAGCCGTGACCAATGGTGTTGAAAGGGTGAGTGAGATGAGGAAAGAGAATTCACCTTGCTGCTGACAGGTTGCTCATTGGTGACCCTGATAGCAGTTCTAGTGGCACTGAGGCTGGGAAAGCCAATTGGAGTGGAGTGAGAAGCAGGTGGGAGGTGAGGAAGTGAAAAGAGGAGACAGTAGCTCAGGAACACTTTCAAGAAATGCTGCTAAAGGGGCAGAGAATGGTGCTGGGGCTAAAGGAGGGTGTGGGGTTAAGAGAAAGTGTGTTTAACACGTTAACTGCCATGTGAGTTGTATTTAACTCACACTAGCTTTGAGCCTGGGGCCTCGTGAAGCATGTGTAACTCACACGTGTCTTTGCCGCGGGAGTCATGTGGTGTGCAGGCAACTCACGCTGCCACGCTGTAGCGCACATTCACGCGATGGGCGGCCCCTGCTCAAAACCCTGCAGCTGGTTCATGAAACTCTTACTTGTTGATGTTCTAATTATTATAATTAATATTGGCAATTTAATTGCATAAAACTCACACACAGAAAATGATTAGAAAAATAACTAATTTTTCATTAAATTAGAAAGGATCATGCTGTTTATGAAGTTTTTTATTCTATTTTTTTAATAAAACACCATGGCTCTGAGGAAAAAAAAAAATTTTCTATCGTGGTGGTCACTGTGTTAAAGACACGCGGTATTGTAGCGTGATTCTTTAAGGCAGTTGGCAAGATCTAGCAGAGAAGAAACGTGTTGATGCGGAAGACAGTAACTGAGGAGCCAGGTCGCGGCAGGCGAGGGGTGTTGGAGGGGCGTGCGCTTGGGACAGAGGTTACTTCGTCCTGCAGCGGGCGGGAGCAACACACCTGAGTGTCGTCACAGGTGGAGCTGTAAGTTGGATGACGAGGGCGTTTTGTCCTGATGAGAACTTTCAACAAGAAGCGAGGACATGGGTTGAGATTGGAGATGGAGAGGATGAGGCGCTTGAAAAGGAGTGAGGACGGGTTAAAGCCTTCTGAGAGCGCGAACTCGCCGAGGAAGTGAGCGAGGGTCCCGCTGCCTGGCGAGAGGCACCCGAGAGACGCTCCCAGGAAGGGCTGGAGGGACGAAAGGACAGGACACCTGAGGAAGAATTCTCGGGCAGTGAAGCCACACAGCGCTGACACTGAGCCCAGCGTGGGGAGGCGCTCTGGACAGGCAGCGCGTGTGTCCTCCCCCACCTTCTCCTTTCGCGAGTGCCGGCGTGCCGGAAGGTCGCCCGGCGCGGTCTTCGCACGGGCACTGGCCTGGCGACCGGCATCCCCCAGCCAACCGGGGCGCCGACCTGGACGAGGGTGAGAAGGGGGCTCCACTGCCCAGGAGCAGGCGTAATCAGAACGTCTGTGCTTTGAGATCGAAAAGGACAACTCTGCCCGAAATGCAAACCGCTGGTCAAGCTAAGCCTTGATTTTTCCATCCGTTCAAACTTTCTGCAGGTGTGAAAATTTTCAAAACAAAAGTTAAGCAGGGAAAAGGGAAGGAAACCCTGCCTTCCCGCAGGAGGTGTAAATCCTCAGGCAAGAGATGGGCTGGCTGTGGCTCAGGGCCTGCGCCCAGACTGAACCCCCGCCCTGGGACCCCGAGAGTCAGGCTTGAGGGAGAGGGGGGGACATGGGTGTGAGAGAGCAGAGAACGGAGAGCCCTGCGACCAGACGTGCGGCAACCCTGCCCCGCCCAGCGCAGAGAGAGTGGGACGTGGTCACCTGTCCTGGGACCTGGGCCCCGGTGGCAGCTCCCCTCTGGGTGGGCTCTACAGGGCTGGGGACTGATGACAGCCCACGTGGGAATGAGACACAACGTCCCCACCGCCCAGACTGCCTAATACGTGGGGTCTCGCCGGGGGAGGGGAAAAGGACTTTCAACAGGGAAAAATCTAGCTCTTCCAAAAATATGCGGGATACCTATTTCAGGAGCAGAAAGGTCGTCTTTCTCGGGCCCCAGAGGTTGCTAGGACAAGATAAGCAGCAGCAGAACCCGACGTGTCGTCTGCCTTTACACAGTCAGTGTGGGTGGAGTGTCCACAGCCTCCCGGGGACCGTGCTAGGCCCTGGGGCATCTCCTGCCCCTCGAGGCGTCCCGCACGGCGAGCAGCTGGCCAGTGGGAGGTCTGACGGCCGTGCTGGGGCCGGACAGCAGCAGCAGGGGCCGGACGTGAGTTTGGCTGGTCAGGCAACTGCCAGGAAAAGGACTAGAAAGATGACGGTGAGTGGCCGGGGAGAGCCGGCCACCTCTGGGAGTGGGTGGGCGTGTGCACCGGGCAGGGGGCGGGCGGGGGCGGGGCTCAGGGAAACCCCGGAGCCTCAGCGTGGCCGCGGCCTGGATGGGAGGGTCCCTGCCAGACAAAGCACATCCAGCGGCTGGTGGGGAGTTTAAGGAAAGAAGAGGTGGGACAAGATTTGTGTGTCCGGAGGTGAGCTGCACAAGGGACTGGAAGGGAGAAGGGCAGGCAGGAAGGCAGGCACTCAAGAGAGGTGAGGGCACCTGAGCCAGGTGACAGGCCACAACGCCCCCGGGACGGAGAGAAGCCGGGAGGTAGGGTCCGCAGAGCCCCCAGCACCGGCTGCTGTGCCGGCCCCACCAGCCACCTGCCCTGGACACAGGGCCATCCGAGGTGCAAGCCCTGGGCCCCGGGCTCACCTCTCCACGGAGGCAGGAGAAGGGAGGGGGTGGCTCCTGACTGTTTTCTAGGGAACCTGGGCTAAGACAGAGTGGAGCCCAGAAAGGTCGGCGACTGCCCGGGGTCGCTCCCTGGCACTGGAGGCGGGGGTGGGTCCGCCTCCCGGCCCCGGTCCAGGCTGGCCCCGAGGCAGGGCCCTGCCTCCCCGAGACCCAGAGACCCCAACACCCTGCAGTCTGACCAGCACGTCCCAAAGCGCACTGTGAAGGCACAGGATGGGGGTGCCATGGAAAGGCAGCCGTCTCAGTAAACGGGCGTGGAGACTGGCAACACGCCCGAGCGCGTGACCTTCAGGAGGCCCGGCCTCTCCCCAGTGGTGGACTGCAGACACTCTATAACCCTTAGGAAGCCCCCGCGGGAAACTCCCCTGGGTGACTGGACCCCCGATTTAGTGTCCTGGGGCTGCCGTAACATACGGCCACAAACTGGGTGGCTGAAAACCAGAGGAGTGTATCCTGGCACAGGCCTGGAGGCCGGAGGTCCACATGGCGCGCCCCAGCCCGGACACCCTCCAGAGCCTCGGGGAGGCCCCTGCCGCCTCCCGCAGCTGCCAGGGGCTCCCTGCACGCCTTGGCCTCACAGCCCGTCACTCCAGTGTGCGCTGTCCTCACACGGCTGCCTCCTCTGCGCCACTGTGTGTCCTTCTCGGTCTCGTATAAGGACGCCTGTCCTTGGATTTAGGGCCCACCCTAATCCAGGACCCTCTCACCCCAGATCCTTGCCCTAATCATATCTTCAAGGCCTCCCAAGTAAGGCCCCGCTGGAGGCCCCGAGTGGGGGTATCTTCCGGGGGAGCCCTTCAACTCGCTGCAGCCCCATTGGACTCACCCCTCCTGAAGCCGCCCAGCCGGCCGCTGCGCCTGCTTCCCGGGACTTGTTTCTAGCTACTGGCTCCCGCCCCTCTCCGCTGCCCTCCTTCCCCTGCTGTTAGCAAAGCCCCTGGCCCACCCCTTCCCGCCATCACGACCGTCCTGGCCGAGCCCCAACTCGCACCAGGAGTCACATGGCGTGTCCCTCTCCAGCCAGGGTGACCCCAAGTCCCCAGGTCTGAGCTCGCCGTCCGGGCGGGGCTGTTCAAGGCTCCCCCACCCCGGCCGCACCCACCCACCCGGGCCAGGTGCTGCGCGCTGGGCGCTTGCTAGGCGGCAGTTCAGTGAGAGTTCGGTGCCCCCCAGCAAGGTGCGTGCCCCGCGGAAGGTGAGAGGTGCCGGGTTCCTCAAAGTGCCTCCCAAATTCACCCGGGACTCCGGCACTTATTCTTGGCCGCGGCTCCAGCCGAGTGTGAGGCTGAGAGCCTGGGAATGTTGTTTCGACCGCCTTCAAGAAAACCGGCTCCACGTCATAAAACTCCTGGCTGGTACCTCGGCTCCCGGCTGCGGCCTCACATGCCACCAGCGAGTTTCTCCGCGACGCTAATTAAAATCCTTTTAAAGGCCGGGCTGCTCTCCGCACAGGAAGGCTCTCACCTGGGGAGCGCTTTCGCAGGTGAATTGGCTCCTTAAAAGCTTTTAAATTAATGTCATTCCCCATAATTCTTGTTTTTCCAAAAAGCAAATTTTACGGCTTCACTGCCTTCCTCCCCAGCGGGCAGGGCGAGTCGGGGCTCCGTGGGGGGCCGCCGTCCTCCGGGCTCGCTGGCCGGTAACTGCTTCTGGGGGAGGGGGGAGCGCTTGGCTTCGCACGCCGTCTCTGTTCAGAAGAAATTGCCCACGGAGCACTCGCGCCACACACTTCCGGATCCCCGAAGGACTCGGGAAGTGGCCGGGCCCGCGCGCAGCCGGCCTGCCGCTGCCCCACGTCTGTGCCGCCCACGCCAGCCACCGCACCGCCGTCTCCGGGCCCTGCACGTGTCATCTAATCCGTCCTCGCAGCTGTACCATGAGGCAGGAATTATTGTCTTCCTTTTAAAGATGCGGAGAGAGGCTCAGAGAGGCCAAGTAACTCGTGCCGTGTAACACAGTAAGTAGGTGGGGAAGCAGGGATTGTATTTCCGTTTTTCCTTCTCTGAGATCTGTTTTGCTTCAACTGTGCAACTTTGTGACAATTATGAAGAGTTGATTCTGTATTTAACAAAGATCAAAGGTGACAAGAAGACTGGGGAGGCTGAAATGCGTGGCTTGCGTGAGAGCCCCTGTCCCGCCATCTGTCCCCCAGGGGTCCTCAGCCCCACGGGACCCGCCCCACCTGCCAGGGAGACCAGGCGAAGGGCAGGCCCGTGAGGCAACAGGGAACCTGGACGGGGGCTCCTGGCGTGGAGCTGTGTCCCTGCCTTTGTAGCACCACGGCAGCAAGAAGCCCGGCCTCGATGGCAGAGCCCTGGGCTGTCTGCCTGGGGCATAGGATGCCCAGGGACAGGAGCAGGAGGGAGAACCAGCACCTGGCGAGGGAAAGGCTGGCCAGGCAGCAGGCTGCACCCGGGCGGTGTGCGGATGGGGCCTCAGGACCCCAGGATCCCCGGCCAGGGAGGAGGGGTGACCGCTGCCTTCCTCTCCCACTGCCCGGTGCTTGCCCACTGAGGCCACAAGCTCCAGGTGGCACCAGTGTTGGTCCCCAGCAGGGTTCCACGGCACCCTCACCTTGGCATCAGCAAGACGGCCAGGGCCTGGGACAAAGCCCGGGCCAGCAGAGGGGGTGTTGAGCAGAGAGCTGCTAGTCCCCTTGCAGAGCCCCTCAGGGACACACACCGCCCAGGGAGCTCCCAGCCTCCGCGGGGAGCGTTCGGGTTGCTGGGAAGAGAGTGACCAGAGGCCTCTTACAAGAGCCCGGGGGCTGACGCAGAACACACAGAGTGTCCCCCAGGAATCGGTGCCCCAAGCCCGGGTACCACTAGAATAACACGGGGAGCTGGCAAAAGCCCGGAAGCACAGGCTGCACCCCGGCCAGTTACCCGGACCCGAAAGGGAGCGCCCAGACCGAGAACCGAGGCCTGCAGTTTGCTCCATAACCTCCGAAGCTGTTTAGATGCTCTACGCCTCGCCTGAGTCTACTGGTGGCTCAGACAGGCTCGACAGGTGCCTCTGTCTCCTGCAGCAGGTGGAAGGGCCGAGTGTCCGCTGGCTCGGCCGCCCCGCCGCAGCGGCACCTGGGCCTCACCCAGCAGCCTGTTCTCCGACCGCTCTGGGGCCGGAAGTCCAAGATCCAGGGTGCTCCGGAGGCCTGTCCTTGGCTTGTAGACAGCCGTCCTTCCCCTGCGTGCTCACGTGGCTCCCCTCTGCGGCTGCCTGTGCCCCGATGTCCTCTTCTTATAAGGACACCAGTCGTGCTGGATGAGGACCCACCCCAGCGACCTCACCCTAACATAAGTGCCTCTTTAAACACCCTGCCTCCGAATACAGTCACACCCCGCCGTGCTGGGGTGGAACTCTGGCACAGGAATTGGGGGGCACAGCTCCACCCTGACACCCGGGTACATCCCTGACCGGTGAGCTTGCGCGGCGCCAGGCTGCAGGGCGGGGAGCTCGGGAGGAGGGTGCGTCTTCCCGAGAACGAAGCCTGGTGCACCCTGGCGGTCGGCCAGCGCCCAGTACTCAGAGCGCCCGACCTGCCAGCAACCCCGCCCAGCCGGCTTTCTGGAAGGTTCCGGAACGCCCGCACTGCGCAGGGAGACTCTGTCCTCTCCTGCAAGGGCGGGTGGAGCAGGAAGAGGGGGGTGGAGGCGATCGGAGGGGTGAGGCCGTGCGAGGGTGCGTTGCTGGGAGATGTACTGGGGTGCGGGCTGTCGAGGCGCCCGTCACCCCTCTAGTCCTCCACAGAGTCCCCGCACAGGGCGCGAGCTGGCTGTGCAGGGCCCGGGGTGGGGACGGCGCAGACACGCAGGGGCGGCCGCGAAGCTCGGGGCCTTCTGGAGACGCGTCCCTGTCTGGACCCCACGACTGCGAAGGTGTTTTATTTCCTGGAACTTTTAGATCAAAGGACATTGTTTTAGGACGGAGCTGCTACTTCTGCTTCTCTGGAGAAATCATAAGCGGCCGCGGCCAGTTGCCGGGGGTGAGGGCTGAGGGCATGAGAGGGGCAACGGCTGCTTTGCCTTCAACAGCGAGACCGGCAGAGACCACGGCCCGCCAACCTCGCTGCTCGCTGCTGAAACCAGCCCCGCCCCGCTACAGGTGGAAACGCCTCTGGCAGGAGGAAAAAGCATCAAGTGCTGCCGCCGGCGATTTGCACCAGGAAACACGCACTTTCCTGCTCTCTGAAGCCCTGAATAAAAAAGAACATTCCCCATTTGCTGTTTCTCCACCTGCGTCCGTCGGGGGTCCCCCTGGGTGACCCCGCCCTATCCAGACCACCCGGCCGCCTCGCCGCCTGCAACCTCCTTCCTTAAGGACAGTGGGACTGCTCAACCGGAATGCTCGGATGAAAAGGAGACACTTCACGACCACCTCCACTCACATCATTCCCTTTCCCTTTAAAAGAGTCCAGCACTGTGCACGTTTTATGTGCAGGGGGACCCGAAGGCCACCCACGTGCCGGGAGGCTGAGGCTGCCGGAAAATCCCCACACTTCCAACATCTCCTCCCCGGAGCGGGGGCTCCGTCTCACCGCTGAAGCGTCTTTGCACAAAGGTGCACGTTCTCAAACATTTCCAAGCAGAAGAAACGTTGTACACAGCAATTTAATTCTACACAGCAATTTAATTCTACACAGCAATTTAATTCCTAAAATAAGGAGCGGAGCTGCATGCACCCGCAGAGAGATGCGCGTGCACGAGCCCGGCCACACGCCCAGCACGGCGCCTAGCCCCAGGGATACGAGCACCTAAGACCATCTTGCCTCTGCACTCAACTGTCCTGGGGGTGGGAAAAATGCTGCAGCAAACAGAAAACTGTGACCCACTTCAATATGACATGAAGGAGAAGGAAAGAAATAGGGGGAGTAAACAGTGCTTCTGACAACCAGACTGTAAGTCAGCCAAATTCCCCCCCAAACTTGTGCAAGTTGAAGGCCGCTCCACAACCTTGACTAAGGGAGTCTGCAGATGACCTGAAAGGAGAAAGGGACAAGAATAACGAGCACCTTCCAGGCGAGAGGAGAGGAGCGGGGTAGGCCGTTTGCCTTTGGGATGTTAAAACAAGTGAGACGGCAACAATAAACCCAGGGCATTAGCAGAGCGACGACAGGCAGAAAACGCACCTTCAAGACACTGCGGAGCACTGGACGGAGGCTGGAATTTTCAACTAGCAGCATTTGGAAACTCTTGGGGGGGGGATCGAGTTAGACCTTCACTCCAAACCATATCCCAAAGTCAATCCCAAAAAGACTGAAAAACTAAACATAAAAAAAAGAAAACAAAATTCTTTCAAGGAAATACAGTTGGCCATGTAACTGCCTTCGTGGGAGGTCAAGTAAGGACACTTAAAGCACTGTGCCGTCTCCGTCCGCTTTCCGTGCCTGTAGCAGAGTCCCTGAGACGGGGTAAGTTACTAAGAAAATTAGTTGATTTCTCGCGGTGCTGGAGGCCGGGCAGTCCGAGCTCCCGGCGAGGGCCTCGCGCGGGCTCTCCCGCGGCCACGGGCGTCCCGGGCGGGAGGAGCGCTGGGGCGCGAAGTGGCCTTCACAAAAGCCCCTCTCAGGACAGCCCCACGCGGCCTCGGGGACCGCCCTGCTCACCCGGGTCGCCTGCACCGTCACGCCAGGGGTTGAGTGTCAGCGCGGTGACAGGCGGAACGAACATCCACACCGCAGAGAGCAGGAGAGCAGACAGCAAACGCAAACTTCACCCGGACGGGAAAGTGTCTGCGCCTCTAACAGTGAAATGGAGCAAACGGTCGATCGGGAAAAGACACAGGCGACAGAGGAACAGGGACGCAATACCCTGGCACTTGAAAGGGGCGTTAGCACGATGATTAAAAAAAAAAACAACAACAACAAAAAAAAACAAGCTTTCAGTAGAAAAAAGAGGTAAAAAACCTCACAGGCAATTCACAGAAGAAAAAGACGGAAATGGCTCATAAATGCAAAAAGCACATTAAACCACACTGACAAGTGTTTTCTTCCTTATACACTGCTACATTCTCTAAATTTCTCAGTGGCCGTGCTGTGTTCATAGTTAGGAGAGAGACGGCCCGTGTGAACCCTCCGTCTACAGCTCAGACCCTGACCGGGGGGCTGGGTGGGTACGAGGCCGCCCTCGGGTGCTGGCTGGGGGGACAGGGGCAGCGCTTGGTGTTCCGTAACTTTGTATTAATAAATACTGACTCTGTGGCAATTACATGGGAGAGTCCACTGTGTCAAAAATCATCACATTAGGCCGGGCGAGGTGGCTCACACCTATAATCCTAGCACTCTGGGAGGCCGAGGCAGGCTGATTGCTTGAGGTCAGGAGTTCAAAACCAGCCTGAGCAAGAGTGAGATCCCCTCTCTACTAAAAATAGAAAGAAATTAATTGGCCAACTAAAAATATATAGAAAAAATTAGCTGGGCATGGTGGTGCATGCCTGTAGTTCCACCTACTTGAGAGGCTGAGGCAGGAGGATCGCTTGAGTCCAGGAGTTTGAGGTTGCTGTGAGCTAGGCTGACACCACAGCACTCTAGCCTGGGCAACAGAGTTAGACTCTGTCTCAAAAAAAAAAAAAAATCATCATTCTGAACACGTAACAAAGTGCACACTTTTCTGTATTTCCATGTACTTTGATTTTTAAAGTTAACTTGAGAAAACCCAAAACATGTATGTGGCAAAAGACACCAAAAAAAAAAAAAGAAAAAGAAAAATGTATAAAACCTATTTTAACATAGATGACTAATAAGGTGTCAATGCTTCAAAGACACAATAAACACTTAGGAACCCATAAAAAAAGCCAAATACCCAACAGAAAGTGGGTGAAAGATACAAATGGGCAAAAGGAGGAAATTGGAGCAAATAAATGTCTCACAAACACAGGAAAAGATGCTCAAAGTCACTGGCAGTCAGGGAAATGCAAAGTAGAGCAACGGAGGGACATCACTACACCCACCTGCAAAAATTATATAAAAAAAAAAACAACCTGTAATACACATTGCTGGGGGAGACAGAGAAAGGTCCCATCACTGCTAGGGACATGAGTCGTCCTGGCCTCTTTAGGCAGCAAAGTGGCCACTGCCATTGAAATTAAAATGCACATACTTTCCAGGTAGAATTCAAGGCAATAGGAACTAAGTAGAAAAACTCATTTATATTTTCAGAGAAACATTTCTCTTCCTCCTTGTCCTCAAGGTCGCGTGAGCGGTAGGTTTCTATTCGAGTCCCCTGGTGGGTTTTCCCCATTTCTTCATCCCGGAAGCGCAGACCAGCCCAGACCAGGGTCTGCTCCCGACCCCGTGCTACCTGAGGACTCTCCCGGTGTCCTTGGGAGGCTGGGACCAGGCAGCAGTCTCCGCTCTGGTCTCCTGGCCTCGGCCTTGTCACTCCACCTGCCCCGTGCCCTGCAGCCAGGCACACGGAGGATCGTGACACCATCCCGCAGCTGCCCCTGCAGGAGGCGCCCCAAGCTGCCACGTCCCCCTCCAACCTCACCCCCAAACCCTGAGCACCGCCCCCACCCCTGCCCTCTGGCCCACTCCCAGTTCCTGGGCGGCCCCCCAGGCCCCCACAGCCCCAAGGCTCTCCCTCCCTCTCCCTGGCCCGACCCTGCTCGGCGGGGCAGGTCTCTGGAGAGCGCCCACCTGCCTCCCTGTCCCAGGGCCACGCCCAGCACGTTCACAGTGGCGATTAATAACGGAAGTCTGCCTCCCTCGGGGACTGCAACTCCCGGGGCTAGGACCCTCCTCCTCACTCACCGTGCGCTCCGCTCCCGGCAGTGCCTGGCACAGGAAGTCCTGCTGACCGGAGCGCTGGGGCCACCTGCCCCCGGCAGTCGGGACCGCCCAACGGCTTGACCACCAGTGCTGCTGTGCTGGGAGGGCAAGGAGGGACCACGGCCGTGCTGGTGTCTCCGGGGGTGGCAGGTGCAGGCCCAGGACTCCCCGCCCCCCATGCTGCCAGGGCCTCCCAGACCCCCGGTGCTTCCCAAGAACCCCCCACACACGCACAGACCCGCTGTCCGCTCTGGAGCCCGCTGGCCTGGGGTGCAGGCCCAGCAGTGGGGCCTCGACCTCTCCCCACCTCTATTTCTTGAACTGAAAAGTAGGCGTGGGTGGGGGCAGGATGGCGATGACACCCTGGGCAGACTCCACAGGCGTGCGACCCGGGTGGTCACACAGCGCCGAGCTCGGAAGGCCCCTGCACTTGTGCCACGCCCGCCCGGCTGCCTTGAAAGTCAGACCGCTTTTTGGACCCAGACCCCGCACACCGCGTGGCCAGGCCTGGTGGCACCTGTGTGGGAGGGCCGTGGTGGTCCCACGGCAGCAGCTCGGCCTATGGCTTTGCAGGGCCTCTTCGCAGCTGCCCGGGCCCGGCAGGGACTGGCGCTGCCTCTGCGCTGGCAGCTGGGCCTCGAACCCGGGCGGCTTCACCGCAGGGGCGACGGCCCGCAGGAGAGAGAGCTCTGCTGAACGTCAGCGTCCGCGACAATTAGGAAGGAGATGTTTCAAGAGTTATGTGTGCAAACAGTGAAAGGACAAATGGTTTTAATAATGACTTATTAAAAGGTTTTTCCCCCGGACGGAGGGGCCGCAGCGCCTAAGCCCACAGCACTTAGCGAAATGGGCTTAAGCACCGCAGGCATGTTCCGCCCGTAACTCTCCCCGCCGCGGTGCTGACATCGGTCCCTCCAGGGAGGGGGCTCTGGTCTGGTTTCTTTCTCGGAGGCTCGGGGTCCAGGGCTGGGTGCTGAGTGCTCACGGCCGCCTCGAGACTAAGTGCCGGCTCCATTCTTCCAGCGTCTTCCGACGGCACCTTGCAAACCCACGCCGGGTCCTGGCCAGGGGCCCTGCTCTCTGTGCCCCAGGTTCCTGGGTCCGTGGCTGGGGAGGGGTTGGAGTCAGTGGGCTCTGAGGTCCCCCCACGGGGCTGGACGCCCCACTGCCCGCCCGCCCTGCGCTGCCTATGTTTGGGCGAGTCCCGGAGACCCGGAGGGGCAGAGCAGGCAGACCGGGTGGTGGCGGCGCCAGTCCCCAGGGCAGGCCCCCACGGGTGAAATTACAGATGCCTTTAAGACCTCCTGCTCCTAATGCGAAAAGCAGACGAGAGAAACACTCGCGGCGACCCCTGAAAGTGCAGGGAGACCCTGGGTTCGAGTCCCTTTCCCGTCACCCACAGCGCTGCTCCTGCCGTTGGTGAGGAGGGCTGGCTGGGCCTGCGAGGGGCCGGCGCGGCTGGAGCCGGGAGGAGGTGCTGACCCGGATGGGCCTTGGGGAGCAGGAGCCGGCACCTAGTTTACAAAGGGGAAATCAAGGCACAGATAGGCGAGGCCGCTCCCGATTCTCGTGGAGAGTGAGGGCGGCGCTGGGGCCCACGCCCGCCTCCTGCGCCCCAAGGCGGGGCCGCCCCACCGGGCCAGGCTGCGCGGGGCCGGACGGGCTAAGAAATGCAAGAGGCAGCTTCAGACGCAAGTGGCTTAGCGCTAAACGGAGAAGCTCCAAACCTTATTTGCTTGATGTATGATGACGCCAAGTTCAATTAGGAGGCCCTTGGTGACCCCACCCTGACTGGCCCTTTGACCCGACCTCTTTCTTGGGAGTATAGTGTAGCCCAGCCCCCACCGCACCCCACACACCCAGCCCGGCGGAGCCACCCACCGTCTCCCCAGCTCCAACTCCAGGGTGACCAAGGGGGTCCCATCTGACCTGGGGCGGGGGGAGGGGATCCTGACGCAGACTTGCAGTTTTGAAACCAGTAAGGTCCCAGTCAAACGCCAGCCCTATGTCACGGCTCCGTGAAGCTGTGGGCCCAGAGCAGGGGTCTTTCTCCCCACGGGGAACTCTCAGAGGGTTCAGCAGGGCTCAGCGCAGCGCCAGGGAGATGTCGTGCGCTGAGCACACGTTCATCTGAGTCTCCTCCCACCCACCGCTCTGCCGCCCCCCCCCCAGAGCAGCCCTGGGAGTTAGTGCGCGGTGTTCCGTGAGGGGCCATGAGGAAACCTGTCAGAAGGACCTAAACAATGCCACCATCAGAGCCAGCAGCCGCTGCTGGGGACAGCAAGAATGGCCTTCCTTTCCCTAAAGCACCCCGAGAAGGCCCTTGCTCTCCCTGTCACAGGCATCAGGGCCCTGCTGCATGGAGGTGCCTGCAGGGTCTGTGCCAGCCCTGGGTGCCAGCGCGGGCTGTGTGCTCCCCGCTGCAACTCGGGGTCTGGCAGGTCGCAGAGGAGGCTCAGACTGAGGAAGCTGGGAAGCATTTTTTACAGAAATATAAGCATAAAGTGTGAAGCAACCGAGAAGAGGTAGCACAGCATGCCAGGGCCGGCAACAGCGGGAGGCACCACGCCTAGGCCGGAGCGCAGGGTGGGCGGCAACAGAGGCTGGGAAGAGCCCGCCGCCGGAGGCTGGCTTCCTCGGGAGCAGAGGTGGAGAGAAGTTAGGGCACGTGCTGTGTGTGAGGGCCCCACACTGGGGCGGGGCCGCAGGGCTGGGCAGAGCGTGGTGTCCAGCTGTGCTACAGGCCTGTCAAGGCCCGGGCCGGCCTGGCGCGGAGCTCCCAAGCCAGCAGTGCCCATCCAGTGTCCCCCGCCCGGCTGGATGGGCCGGCCGTCACATCCCAGCCCTCTCAGGCTCTCAGTGTGGCCTGTGCATGAAGAGCCGGCCTGGGCCCAGTGGGGCTCGCCACTGGGCAGACGCTGAAGCACCCACAGGTAGAAGCCATTGCTGGCCACTCCCCGCAGCTGGGAGCAAGTCCTTCCTGCAAGGGGCAGCTGGGTGACATGTCTCCGGGCCGGCCACACCAGCTGAGAATGGCAGAGAACTTCTTGGGCCAGAAGCTGAGACGAAGTTCAGGTGCAAGTGACATAGAAAGCAAATGACAGCAACAGCCGCGGGAGCCAGAGGGCTCACCCAGCTGCCCCTCCCCGACTGTCCCCGAGCCAGCCTCACGGGAAGCCAGAGAGCAGAGAAGCCACCGGGGGCGGGTCCCTGCGGTCAGCCTCCCGCAACACTGAGCGTGGCCGGGACAGAGGTGGGTCTGGACTGGCAGAAGGTGGCCAGCACGGTGGCCAACAACGCCCGGCACCGTCCCCTCAGGAGAGGATTATTATTTGTATTTGGAGGGGCCTGGGGAGCATGAACGAGAGTATGGAAGGCTAAAGCCCTGCACCCACCGTGCACACACACACCATGCACACTCCATGCACACACACACCATGCACACACATATGCACACACACACCATGCACACACATACACACCATGCACACACATGCACACACACACCATGCACACACATACACAACATGCACACACACCATGCACACACACACCATGCACACTCCATGCACACACACACCATGCACACACATATGCACACACACACCATGCACACACATACACAACATGCACACACACCATGCACACACACACCATGCACACTCCATGCACACACACACCATGCACACACATATGCACACACACACCATGCACACACACACCATGCACACACATATGCACACATACCATGCACACACACACCATGCACACACATACACAACATGCACACACACACCATGCACACACATACACAACATGCACACACATATGCACACACACCATGCACACACATACACAACATGCACACACACACCATGCACACACATACACAACATGCACACACACCATGCACACACATACCATGCACACACATATGCACACACACACCATGCACACTCCATGCACACACACACCATGCACACACATACACAACATGCACACACACACCATGCACACACATACACAACATGCACACACACCATGCACACACATACCATGCACACTCCATGAACACACACACCATGCACACATACACACCATGCACACACAACATGCACACATGCACATGCACACACATGCACATGCACACACATACGCATGCACACACACACGAACACACAGGCACGCACACACAAGCCACACTTTGCTGCTGGGATTCTTTATAGTTTTCCCAAATGTTTTCCATAGATGTTGTTGCATTTAAGTATTCTGCCACTTCTTCAATTAACTTTAATAACATATACTTTTCCCTAAAATTATCTCCTTCGACCACATTTTCAAACTCTTTTAACATAGCATTGTAAGAACTGTTTTCTTCAAATCCTGGTTTATCTGAGATTAGTCTTATGTGGTGTATTCATGTTTTCTTGCATTTTTTTCTTTAACTATTACCAGTAGGTTTCTATTCTATTTTTCTAAAGAGTCAGCTTGCTCTTCATTTATCAAGTCTGTTGTGTTTCTGTTTCCTAATTAATTACCTCTGTAGTCCTTTCTTCTGCTTTCCCTGAGTTTGTCCTTTCTTTTGAATAACTTCCTAACTAATTTCTTTTGACAACATTAAAGCTATGGACTTATTTTCTCAATAGAGTCCAAGCTACATCTAATAAGCTCCAACGTGTGACTTTGTCTTCTTCATTCTTTTCTAAATATTTCGTCATTGTTGATTTGGTTTTTCTCTTTTATCCATGAGACGATTGTTTTAATTTTCTAAGAAGTAGGTCTTCTGTCTGTTTCTAATTTGTTCTTTAATTTTTACTTTTATTTTCATTACACTGTAGTTAGGGAATGTGGCTTGTACTATCTCCAGCAATTAGAATCTACTGCTGATCCACGGCCACATGAAGCGAGGTATATTCTGTCTGCAAGGTGTGGTCACAACATAGACTTTCAGATCAATCTTATCCACTTACTTGAACCCTTATGTGTGGCTGATCTGCTAAGAAACCAATGCAGCAGGCCATGTCTGCGCGGCTTGGGGGGGGGCAAGGACGCAGTTTCTCACGTTAGCAGGAGCATCTGCCCGCCGAGGGCAGACACCGCCTTTCCGAAGGCTGAGCCTCCTAAACGGGAGATCTGGTCAGTCTGGGTTCCGGGGTTTGGCTGTCATGACATCGAACTCTTCCTACTGAGCCTTCGGCCCCACTGAGAAGGAAGGGGAGAAGTGAAGGCTTTGCTTTAGAGAGTGCTGTGGTCTGCATGTCTGTGTCGCCCCCAAATTCGTATGTTGGAATCCTCACCCCCAAGCGAGGGTGGGGTGTCACTAGGAGGTGATCAGGTCATGGGGGCCGAGCCCTTGTGCATGAGATCAGTACTCTTATAAAAGAGACCCCAGAGAGCTGCCTCACCCCTTCCACCAGGTACAGCAAGAAGGTGCCAAGTATGAACCAGAAAGTGGCCCTTACTGCCAGCACCTTGACCTTGGGCCTCCAGCCTGCAGAACCGTGTGGAATAAATTTCTGACGTTCATAAGCCACTCTGTTTATGGCATTTTGTTACAGCAGCCAAAATGCTCTAAGAGGGTAAAGAGAGAGAACTATCCGCGCCCTCCCCCACTCTCAGGGTTAGCAAAAGGACCAGGGAAGACGCAGGGGCCTGGACTCGCTGCCAGAGCCCCCAGACTTTGAGGGGACAGGCCTGGCCTGGGAGGCAGCCCCGGCCCCAGAAGCAGCCATGGACAAAGCCCAGGCCTCTCCCCTTTGTCTGGAACTGAGTCCCCACATGAGGATGGGGGGCGGGCTTCATTCAAAAAATAAGAAACAACTAATGTCAGACTTGGGGACAAAAGTAACGAGCCATCGTCTGCCCTCCCAACAGGACGGCGCCGTCACCACCTGCTCAGCCCACGTACCTTTGTCTACACAGGCCAGCGAGGACCAGGCAAGTTAGAGCCCCCTCAACTGCACGCTCCTGATGGCCTCCCTGTAGTTCCAACCCTTTTTCAAATGCATGTTGACATTATGTGTTATGTGTGGTTTTGTGGAAGTTTATAACTTCATTACGGATTGAACGTTTCGTCAACGAAAAGAAACCCTCTTCGTGCAATTCAGCGTTTTTGCTTTGAACTCAAATTTTCTGGCATTGCTGTTGTGACTCCTACTTGGCTTTTGTTTTTATTTTCCTTTTTTATTTACTTGGAGGCAAGCTTATTATTCTGTGTGCATTCATCTTAGAGTTCATATTCAAATGGTCTTTGTTTTATGTGCCACCTTGAGAGTCTTTTTCTCAAATGGGGTAGATTTACGCTCCACATTTGTGAGTAAATTGATACATCTGGTCCCCACATCACGTGAGCTTCTTTAGCTCTTCTGGTTAACCTGCTTCCTAGGGGCGTTCTTGAACTGTTTTATCTGTCACTGTATGGCTTGCTTCCCTCTCATATACTTTGGAAAAATACAGTCATGGTGGTGGCTGTTGTTGTTTTAGCTGTAATTCTTTTATATCTTTAAATAGATTGCTTATCCTGTATTTCTGAATGTATGATCTCCAGAAACAAAAAAAGAAAACATGAATAAATTAACAGAACTACATATGTTCCCACTTCTCCATCTTACCTAATTTTGGTTGATGTGCTCTGCAAATTTTTTTGTCATTTTATTAATAAACTGTTAGGATTTTTATCTTGCTAAAATTATTAATATTTTGATTCAGAAAATATGAGTTGATCACTCCCTAAGTTGCAGGCTCTGTTGCTGCTGGGGGTAGAGCAATACACAAAACAAAATAGACATGTTCCCTGTCCTCAGAGACACTGTAGTCTAGAAGGGAAGAGAGGCATTAAGTGACTAATTCCACAATGGACGTGTGGTCTGTCTCAGTCTGTTCAGGCTGCTATAACAAACATGCCATAAACCGAAAGCTCATATACAGCACAAATGCATTTCTCACCGTGCTGGAGGCTGGGAAGTCCGGGATCAAGGCAGAGTCATCGTGTGTGGGGGGCCTGCTTTCTTCTGGCTCATGGACAGTGCCTTCCGGCTGTGCCACCTGGGGGAAGGGACAAACGAGCTCCCTGGTCCCTTTTACAAGGGCACTAACCCCATTCAGGAGGGCTCCACCCTCCTGACCCCCTCACCTCCCAAGGGCTGCACCTCCGAACACCGTCACCTTGGGGGCTGGGATCCCAACGTGCGGCTGTCCGGGGGACCCCAGACGTTCCGACCACGGCTGTCGATTTCGATTCCTAAACGCTCTGTTCTGCTCGTCAGTCATTGCGAGGTCAGCACACATCTTATAACTGATGGCATTTCACAACCTCCCCCAGCCGGGGGGGATCCTGATCGGGTTTGGAATCGGGGAAACCTCCCTGTTCCGACGCGTAACCAGACTCACAGGATAGATACTCAGGCTCACTTTTGCGTTTCGGTGAATTCCCTGCTTGCCATCTGCCCTTCCCGCATCCACACTTGCACCTGTTATTTGCACTCATCTTTCAGTCCGTCAGAACGGACCTTCCGGGAGAAGCGGCAGCGGCTGCTGTGACGGTGCTGCTGTCCGGCTGAGAGAGCCCGTGCGGGGAACAGACCCTCCTGCGCCAGGTGACGTCCTCGGCTGCCATCGCAGATAGGGACTTCGGCTGGGGGGAAAGGCTCTCCCCCTTAACGCTGATAGATGTTAGTTGATGCACTGTCTCGTTCACCCGGTGTGGAGAGAATTCTGAGACCGGCCCTCCTGTTCCCTTTCTGAATGACCCGTTCGCTGTCTCCGGACACTCGGGAGGTATCGCCCCTCACCTCTGAGACGCAAGCGCGGGTCTCAGCAGGGCGTGTCTGGTGTTGCTGCTTGTTAGTAACGCTCCCTCGGGCCGGGCGCGGCGGTCACGCCTGTCAGACTAGCACTCCGGGAGGCCAAGGCGGGGAGACGGCTGGAGCCCAGGAGTTCGAGACCAACCTGAGCAACACAGCCAGATCCTGTCTCTATTTTTTAAAAGAATGTTTTTAATTAGCCAGGAGTGGTGACAAACACCTGTGGTCCCAGCTACTCAGGATGCTAAGGTGGGAGATGGCCGGAGTCCAGGAGTCTGAGGGTGCAGTGAGCTATGATGACGCCATGGCACTCTAGCCTGGGTGACAGAGCAAGACCTTGTCTCAAAAAAAAAAAAAAAAAATGCTTTCTCAGATACCCTGGGACTTGTCGAAATGTAAATTCAAGCCATCCTTCATTCCCAGAAACTCTTCTTCAATTATGCCTTCAAAATGCTATTTCTGTTCCCTTTGGTCTTTTGCGCACACGGGCCCTGCCTGTGCCGATCCCCACTGCCGGCCACGCGTGTCATCCTCTGACTCCCTCAACTTCACTGGGTTTGTTTTGTTTTCATGTGTGCTTTATACTCCCACTGACTTTCTTTCTTTTTTTTTTTTTTTTTTTTTTTTTTTGTCTAGAATATTGACTCTAGTCCTTATTACTCTGGTATTAATTTAACTTAAATTCTGCAACAGCCTGTTGGCTTCTTTACCATCTTTCCTTCACCAGCTCCCATAGTCTATGTTTGTCTTTTCACCCAGTATTCCATTTCTGTTTAAAGAGTCGACATCATCTTTAATTGCCTTGAGGGTGTGTCTTAGCCTGTCCCTGCAGCTATAACAAAACGCCTCAGACTGGCTGATTTATAAGCAGCAGAAATGTGTTGCTCGTGGTTCCGGAATCCGGGAAGTCCAAGATCCAGGCGCCAGCGGGTCCAGCGTCTGGTGAGGGCCTGCGCCCCGACGGCCTCTGCTGCGTGTCCTGGCTCTGCAGAGGGGAAGGGCTCCCTCCGCCTCTTGCACACGGGACTGTCCCATTCAGGTGGGCGGAGCCTCCTCAAGGCCCCGCCTCCTAATACTGTCACACCCGGTATCAGGTTCCAGCACAAGCATTTGGGGGCACAAAGGTGCAAGGCATTTAACGTCCATCTGATTTTTCCCTTTTGTCTTCTAGATAATCTTTAAAACCGTGCTCTCGATTTGCTACGACGTAATATGTTTTATCCTTCTTTTTGTTCTGGAATCTTTTCAGAGATAGGTCCGTGTACAATGGGAAACACGTAATCCAGCATTGCTTCCCCACAGCAAAGAAGGATTCCAGGAAATTCCGAGGTCCCATGGCAAGCAGGCTAAGACGAAAATCTGACCTCACCAAATCTCACGTTATTCTCTTCACTGCGACTGCAGACTCTGAGAATGGGGGCGTTAGAAGAAAAATACGGGCAGAGGAAATCGTGTAGCATATGAAAACTTACTGTCTGGAAGAGGCCGTAAGCCAACTACATAAATCTCCACTCCGCAGGCTAAGAGGGCGCGACAACACTCAGCGTTCTATCCGAGATTCGAAGGACCTGCCTGCCCCTGGGAGAGACCAGTGGTTCTCAGCTCCGGTTATCACTTTGAATGATTACACGGTTCTCATGTAAAATTCCACCCAGCGGCAGCCGGGCAGAAGGCGCGCTGGGAAGAGCGAGCGGAAGCTGCGGATTGTTGGTGAAACCCTGCGATCCCCGGCTCTGTGCTTCAAACACACGTGGATGCCTCACCGACATCCACGGCCGTCTTTGAACTGCTCGTAACGGGCGCTGATTAATGTGACACTTCGCATGTCCACCATGGAATTAGGGAGGCCCTTAGATCTCCCCACGCCCGCGGTGCAGGCCCTCGCCCCATCAATCAGAGCCGAAACCGCAATCGCGCTCCGGGGAGGCAAAGACGTCCTGGAGGTTTGCCACAAAGGATCCCTGGGACGCGAATTAGGGGGAAACAAGGAGAGGGGGGAGGGGGAAAGGGGAAGAGAAGCTGCTTCCAGAAGGAATAAATTTGTGCGCGCACTTTGATCCTGCTATGATTTTTATTTGCTTTAGCCACATCCTTTTCACTGCACCACTCAGCCAAAGGTGCTTTAAATTAGATGGAGCTGGGCAGCCTGCACCCCCCTCCCCTGCACGCCACGCGGCGTGGGCTTCCATCAGTGTGAGATGCATGATCACGCCATGCTCGAACGTAGCTGGGATAAACTGAGACAAGTAGATAAACTCGCAGGCGCTGCACGCACATGGCATGTTCTCTGCCGTGGTCTCCTCGCGTGCCTGCAGACAGCTCACTCTCAAGGCAGACAAAAGTGGCAGGATTTACCCGGCTTTGCCTCGGAGCGTGTCAGGAGCCCTGACTCACAGCTCGCCAAGGATCGAATGTTCTGTGCTCGTTACCTCCCGCTGTCTTCCCCCCCCCCTTTCCGCATTCTTCCCTCTCCCAGCTGTCCGGGCTGGACGGGGTCTCACTTGGCAGTCCCTGCTCCTGTCTTCTGCCTGCCTTCGCTAGGGCGGCCCGCAGGCCGGGGCCCTGAGAGCAGAGATGGGGAGTGAGAGCCGCCTGGCGGTGCGGCCCCGGGCCCTCCGTCCGCACCAGGCAAAGCGGCGCCTGGCTGGGCCGGCCCACGCGGCCCGGCATTCGGACAGAGCCGTCCACCGCAGGCCCCTTCCGGTGCTCTTGCTAGGGAGGACGATGCCTTGAGGCGCTTTTAAGGGAGGATGTGAAATGAACTTCTTACCTTTCAAAACTTTCCTTCTCTGCCAACCTTGCTCCTGCCACCAGCCGTCTGGCTGTGGGCTCACTGGCGCCCTGGGCGCGCACCTTCCCGTCAAGGCACCATCTCGTCCCTTTCTACCCTGGGGAGACACGCGTGTCCTGCTGCCAGGCACGGCGGTGACGGCCTGGGAGCCGTGGGTACCCAGCGCGGAGGCGAGTGCCAGTGCCGGGGCTGAAGGCCCCGCACGGCAGGTGCCAGTAGCCGCGGACTCCGGATCAGACCCATTTCCAAAGGTTAACAAGGAGTCTCTTTAGCTTTAAGTGTGTGCTTTATAAACAGCCTCATTTCCTTGTGATTTTCTTGGCGTCACACTTGTAACTGCCAGCCTGCCGGCGTCTCCGTCACACTCTCCGGCCATTTCCACCACTGATGCCCTTCCGGCGTCCGTCTCTCTCTCTCTCTCTCTCTGCTTTCTTCAGTTTCCCCTGACTGCCCAGCACCCGCGTTCCCAGCCCGGGACAGCACCCCGGCCCGCCCAGCTCCTTCCCGGGGACCACTGGTGCCTGTCGTCTGGAATCAGCCTCCAGGGCAGGAGGGGCCGGGGCCGGAGTAGCTCACCAGACCTGGAAGAACTGCGGAGCAGGGCGGGGTGGCCCCTCCACCCGACGCCACGCCGTGGCACTGCCTGCCTCTGCTTCCTGCGTTTCCTTAATCCCACGCCTGGCCCCCCGGCCCCCGGTGGATTCTGGGAGCATCTCACCCCTCCCCCAGACAGACACACATACTCAATATCCTTTCAAAAAAACATCTGGGATGGGATCCAGGTCTTGAAGGTAATTCTTAGAATCTTTTTCCATTTCTCCCTACGCATCTCTTTTGAGGTCTTTCGTCTCAGGTCAATTCTGCAATTGACACTTCCCGAGAACATCATCCATTGCATCTTCTGTCTGCACACATTAGGGTGGGGTTTTTGGCAGAGGGGGTGTTGTTCATAGATATTCAACCTGCTGTCCACGTCGCCCTGTCCCCTTGCCACACAGCAGGGTCCTGCGACGGGTTCTGGCCGAAGGGCCTTGGTCAGGAGTGACACGTGTCACTGCCCTGTCAAGACACAGGACAGCCAACGTGTGGCCCGGCAGGCGTCTCTTCCCAGATGCACCACCCCAGGTGGCGTCTCGGTCAGCCTGCGCCCCCGGGTGTCTACCTGGAGCAGAGCCCCCGCTGACCTACCCTGAACATGCACCCGGAAAAGAAGCGAGTCCGCGCCGCAGTCACCCTCTGAGATGCCGCCGCTGGTTCCGACTCCCTCCTGGTGTCAGTTATTCCTAGGTCTTGCCTAAAAATATCTTCCCCTCCCCAAGGACCCAAAACCATTCCCTTGAGTGTCCTTCTGGAATGTTTCAGAGTCTTCCTTCCCTACGCCTGAATCTTGCATGCAGTGGGAATTTACCGTGAGTACGGCACGGCAGGGGGACGCTGCTTTCAGGTAACGCTTCCTCCTCTGTCCACGTTCTCGTGTTCGGTTTTCCCTGCGTCTCTGAAACGCCACTCGTATCAGATGACAAGTTCCTCCACGACACGCCGTCTCTTTCTGGACTCTCCGGATGGCTGACAGCTGTGCCCATGGAATTGCAGGTTCCTGTGAACGTCAGCGTGTTGGGGGAGCTACCTCTGTAGCAGGTTGCCCAGTGACCTGGGGCCCGCGCCGTGCCGGCTCTGAACACTCAGGACACCACAGGCCCGCGGCCTCATCGCAGGCGAGCGTGTGGGGTGGCATCGGAGGCCCTGCGATGCGCAGACGCAGGGGGTAGGGTCTGAGCTTTCCTGGACCGAGAGGTTTCCCGGGGAAGGTCACGGAGCCTCGCCAAGCCCACCTGACCAACAAAAACTGAGAACAGAAGGGACAGCAAGCGAAACCCCTGTGCCCCTCGGGCAGGAGCCCACCAGCCCCTGAACATCTGCAGCTCCAGGATAGAGACGCAGAGTCCTGGTGGCGACATTCCTCCCGCTTGGAGGAATGAGGCAGTGGTTCTGCCTGTAGTCCCAGCTACTTGGGAGGCTGAGGCAGCAGGATTGCTTGAGCCCAGGAGTTTGAGGTTGCTGTGAGCCAGGCTGACGCCACGGTACTCACTCTAGCCGGGGCAACAAAGTGAGACTCTGTCTCAAATAAAAAATAATAATGATAATAATATATATACTTTATTTTTTTTGAGACAGAGTCTCACTCTGAGGCCCCAGCTAGAGTCCAGTGGTGTGATCATAGCTCACAGCAACCTCAAACTCCTGGGCTCCAGTGATCCTCCTGCCTCAGCCTCCCGAGTAGCTGGGACTACAGGCATGCGCCACCATGCCCGGCTGATTTTTCTATTTTTAGTAGAGATGGGGTCTCGCTCTTGCTCAGGCTGGTCTCAAGCTCCTGAGCTCAAGCAGTCCTCCTTCCTCGGCCTCCCAGAGTGCTGCGATTGCAGGCGTGAGCCACCGCCCAAGGAGATACTATTTACAGCACTGAGAGTGGCACCTAGCGCTGGGAAGAGCATCCCGCCGGCGCCAAGTCCGACCTGAGGTCAGGAGCGCAGACTGCAGCAAGGGCCTGGGACTGCTTCTCCCCAAGAAGCTTCGGCAAAACCCCACACACCCTTTGTGGCTTTGGGCAGGTGAGGCACATGGGGCAGTGGCGGAGGCCACAGAAGATCCCCTAGGACGTGTAGAATAGACGCCGAGAGCTTGGCTAGGACACCCGCCCTCCCCTGACAGGTGAGAAGAGCTCCGTAAGTGACGGGTGGCCTGCTGGGGCCGTAGCAAGAGCTGTGGCCACAGACAGACGTGGGCAGATCCCTCCTGGCCACCCGCATGGGCAGAGGAATGAAACAAAGGCTCGGGAGGGTGGCAAAGCCACCCTCGGATAAGGCCTCCTCGGGGCACTCCGGTAATCTCACTTAGTAAAAGTGTCCCGGCACCACCGACCACAAGCGCTGTGCCCACAGCCCAGGCCGAGGGACGCGCAGCCCCTCCTCGGGGCGGCCTGAGAGCAGGACGGGCCCGGGGCTCACGGGCTCCCGTGGAGCTGCTGAGGCTGGCTTCGGGCCCCCCCACAGCCTGCGCCCACGCACTCGGAGGGGGCACGCTCACCCCACCCGTCCCCCCTGCCTCCCCGGGGATCCGTGAGCAGCTCCGGCCTCCCAGGTCATCTGTCACTGCGGGGATCCAAGAGAACCACCGCGAAAGGGAGTGACTGCCAGCTTTTGAGGTGGGAAGTGACGGGCTCCGAACTGTGTTTGGGAAAATGTGCTCTGAGAAAGGGCCTGGGCCCGGCCGGCCACGCATCTGCTCGAGGTCACGGGAGACGGGAGTCCTGGGAAGGCCAAGCGTCGGGTGTCGGGGAAGCTGGATCTGAGTCTCAGCTGGGACCCTGGCACGCTGGGGCCTCAAACAGCCCACCGACCTCCTCCCTCCACCGGCTGCTTCCGACCCGCAGGGAAAGAGACACCACCGGCCAGCCGCACACGCACATGTGTGACCCGGGTGGGCCAGGCCGGGGCAGATGCACTCAAACAGCACTGCGCCCTGCTGGCGTGGCGCAGCCCAGCCGCGAAGGTTTCCTGCCAGCCCCTGTGTGCTCCCTGGGGGCCTCCGGGTGGCCGCAGGCGTGGAGTGGACAAGAGGCGGCCCGCAGAATCCTCTGCTGCCGAAACTCCTCCCTGCACAGGCCTCCCGAGCTCAGAGCCAGGGACGAACAGGTGAAGAGGAGCCTCCCTTCTCTGAAGCCGGTCACCGCGGAGCCTTCCACGTCTCTGACCATGGCCGGGGTGACGCCCGTGCAGCTCTTCCCCCAGGAGGCCGCCGGTCTCATCTGTCCGCAGGGACGTCCGCGGCGCTCTGGGAGCCGGCTCTCCTCGGCCGCGTAATTACAGACATGTGTCTGCACATGTCACCGGCCAGACTCCCGTGACCCTGCAGTCTGTGCTCGTTAACCCCGGCCCAAGGACCCGGCGTGGGAGCCAGGGGCACCCGAGGGGTGGCAGGGACGGGGAACGCACAGAGAGGCCCTGGGCAGCCTGTGCCCACCGGCCAAGGGCAAGGTGCGCTGTGCCCTGCTGACCGCGGCGGGGGCGCCTCGGGGCCTGGACGGCGGCCACTGGGTTCGGAGCCACAGAGGGGAGTTTATGAATCTGCGGCCAGACCGCCCTCCCCCACTCCCCGGAGCGTGGCTGTTAAACCCCTTCTGGCCTCCAGATGCACCGTCTGCAAGCGATTTCCCTTTTATTATTTCAAGCTCCGGGCCTTGATCTCTTGCCACTTTGGAAGAAGTGGGGAAACAAAGAGATCTGGTGCAGTTGCTCAACGTCCAGGCTGGCGCTGCCGCACTCGTCTGGAGCTCTGAGCGTCACTGCTGGGCTGGCCGCCCCTCTGATGGGAGCACGTCCCCCGAAAGCCCCCAGCAGCTCGCTCTCCTGCTCTCCTGCCCTCCAGGCCTTCTGAGGGGTTGGCCAGCTGCCCCCCACTGTTGTCCTCCTTCTCGTGGTGGCCTCTGGGAGACAGGGGGTAGATGACGTGGAGCCCTCTGGTGACCGCACAGGTTGGGGCTCTTGGTGGCACTTCACACACTCAAGCTGAAGGCTCAGCATCACCCGCAGGCCATGTCATCCTCACCTTCTGCAGCGTGCTGGGAAGAACACTGGGCTAGGAGTCCACAGGCCTGCGTTCCAGTCGGCTGCCCGCCCCGGGGTGGCAGGGCCTGTGCCTGTCTTGTCGGCCACTGTGGCCCCTGCTCTGGACGTGGGGCCCAGGTGGGGACAGCAGACACTTGCTGAGTGACGGAAATCCCAGCTCTGCCACAAGAAGCCGTGTGACCCTGGATGATGCCATTCATTCATTCATTCACTCCCTCATGTATTCACTCACCCCACAAGCACCCCGAGAGCCCACCCCCTGCCAGACCACACACGGACGTCACCCTTGCCCTTAGCTGTAATCAGCGTAAGGAGGGCTGTGACAGAGACCCTGATCAAAGGACGTCAGGCACCCACCCCAAGGGAGGAATGGGCGTCAGGATGGGGGGGCAATGTGACTGGGGCAGGTGGACACAGGTGTCTGGTCAGATGTCAGGAGGGCAGTCTGGGCCAGAGGGTGGAGGGGGCGGGGCATGAAGCCACAGCAAACAGGTGCCAGGGACAGCAGAGGCTGGGGACCCTGAACATCCATGGGCCAGGCTAAGAAGTGGGGTGTCAGCAGGACGCCAGCACAGAGTCCTGGACGGGGCACAGCCTGTGCTGGGGGACAGCCACCTGTCCCCACTGCTATGGGAGGGGAAGGTCCCACGACACCGCTCCCCCACAGAAACACCCTTCCCCATACCTCAGTCCCCGAAACCCACTCCTCACCCCACACGGTCCCAGTCCTGGGGGTGCAGACCGTGCCCACATTTCCCTGAGCACAGGCTGTGCAGTGGGCTCCACAGAAAACGCCTTCCGGAGGCCTTTGGTTTGCACAGGTGCTGCCACTCTCGGGTCAAGGGGCAGAGCAGCAGGCTGGGGAGCGAAAGGCCTGGTCGAGTCTCAGCTCTGCCCCTGGGTCAGCAGCGACCACACCTTCCAGCCTCATTCACTCTTCTGGGTGTAATAACCCCCGAACACACTCGCAGAGAGTTGGCGTGAGTATCCATTGGGTATGGAAGGGAATTCTCTGCTCATTGTAACATGAACATTAAGGATGATAAAGTTGTTAAGGACTTTAAGGTTCATCATCACCACCATCATCATCACCATCATCACTGCCATTATCCATCATCTCATCACCATCACACCACATTATCATCATCATTCCCACCACTGCCACCACCATCACCATCATCACCCTCATCATCACTACCATCACCACCATCATCACCATCACCACCACCATCATCTCCATCACCATCACTGTCATCACCATCACCATAATCACTGTCACGATCACCACCGTCACCATCACCCTCATTATCACTACCATCATCACCACCATCACCACAATCACCTTCATCACCACCACCATCATCACCATCACCACCACCATCGTCACCATCACATCACTATCACCACCATCACCATCACTGTCATCACTATTACCATAATCACTATCACCTTCATCACCACCACCATCAGCACCATCACCACAATCACCTTCATCACCACCACCATCATCACCACCACCATCACCATCACCATCACCGTCATCACTATTACCATAATCACCATCACCATCACCACCATCTTCTAGACTTGATGTCCTGCCGCCGCCCTATCCTCCCTGTGATAGAGAACACACAGCCCTCTGAGTCAACCCATCCCAGGTATTGACAACTTTGCTAACGGAAAGCTCTGATTTTTCTGTTTGTTTCAGTTACAACTGGCCTCCCGTCTATCTTAGTCCATGTTGTGCTGCTCTAACAGAATACCTGAGACGGGGAAACTGACAAAGACAAGAGGCTGAATTAGCTCGCGGTTCTGCAGGCGGGGACGTTCAAGGGGCCGGGTGCCGGCGTCTGCTGGGCTTCTGGGCAGGGCTTCCCACTGGCCATAAGACGGTGGAAGGCAGAGGCGAAGCTGACACATGCGAAGAGGCACATCCCACTTTATAACAACCTGCTCTGGCGGGAACTAATCCAGCCCTGAAAGAAGGAGCCCAGTCTCGAGAGAGCAAGACCTCACTCTCCCAGCCGTTCATGAGGGACGTCCCCCGACGCAGGCGCAGACCCTGCAGCGGGGCCCACCTCCCACCCTGCCACACGGGGGCCCGGATTCTGACGTGAGTGCACCCACACCACAGCAGCAGCCTTTTTACCTTCTGAAGCGGAAATAAAAAAGAGTCAACATCCCTTCTTCATGTGACACCTCTTCAAATATTTTGAGACAATCATTACGTATCCCCAAGTCCTCTGTACTCCAGACTAAACAGTTTCTTCAATAGTTCCGTTTTATTTTTAAATAACCTTTTAATTAATAAACTAATACATGCTGATGGCAAAAAAATTTAGAAAACAGAACCAAGCCCCCAAAAGAAAAACATTACTTGTAAATCTCACTACACGTTCAGATAATTACTTAGTGTTTTCGTTCCTGTGTTTCTTCTAATATTATGCACAGTCAATATACATGTATTCCCCAACCACCCCCAGAGCAGCAGGGCCCGCGGAACAGCGAGGACACCACGGCCTCCCCTTTGCTCCCTCTGGGCCAGGACGGCCGCGGGGCCCTGCCCCAAACTCTGCCAGCCGGGCGGCGGCAGCCAGAGGCCCCGGGCGGAGACGGAAGCCGGGAGCCAGCGGGGCAGGAGGAGCCCCTGCTGGGCCAGGTGTCCAGGCTGGACATCTAGCTGATGAGTCCTCCGTGCAAAAACAAACAGCGCCGCGACCCAGCTCTCCGCAGAGAGCCGGGGGTGGGGGGAGGAGCCGCAGTGTGCCCCCCACATGGCGAGGCTGGGGGGCGTGCGGGCCTGCGTGTGTGTGCGGTGGCGTGAATGTGTGCGCAAACACAGCAGCGTGTGTGCGAAACCTGTCCTCACAGCAAGCTTGCGCAGACCCTCCGTGTGCCTGGGGGGCGGGAGTGCTCGGAGTGAAAACCAGGCAGACGTGCACGACAGAGAGCCCGAGCCTGATCAAAGCAAGCTTCCCGCCTCCCTCCCCGGGGGCCGCGGCGACCTCCGCAGGGCTCTCAGTAGCTTCTGCAGGTTCCCTGCGTTCTCCAAAGGAGCCAGCCGTCACCCCATCAAGCGTATCCGAGGAGCCCTGTATGTTTCCACTTAAATCTCCTGAGGCTAAGGGGGTATTTAATGCCCTGAGAACCACTGAAATCCTGCAGGATCCTGGGGAAACGGTCTTGATTCGTGTCGGTCCTTCCTGAACCTGCGACAAAATGAGAATTCCTTCCCGGTGAGTCTGCACCCCTGTAGCCGGCCGGCGTTTGGACGGAGCCAGCGCTTTGATGTGAGAGCCGCCGTCATCTGGGCCGGCGGGCGCAGCTGCCTCGTGAGCCGACCACGCAGATTTTCCCTTAATTAGCTTCGGGGAATTCCAGGGCTGACATCTCGGATGGCGAAAGAAAGGAAGAAAAATGGCATACTGATGCAAATTTACCAAAATGCCGTACATTCCTACACAAATCACACCCCACAGCACACTCCCTCTTATTCACTAGAAATGAAGAAAAAGAAAAGGTCAATGACGCTGAAATCACAGAAAGACACGCCACGACATGGCGGGGGCCCTGGGGAGAGCAGAGGAGGCTGCCCCCAGAGAGGGGCGAACGCAAACCGGGCTGAGTCAGGGAGGGCCCAGCGCCCGGGCGTAGGGGACATGGGCCTCACTCTCGCTGGCTTGGGGCAAACAGAGAACACGCGTGAGACTGCCGTCCCTCCACGACGGGTAAACAGAAGAAATCCAGCATCTCAAGCCACACAAACATTCTAAACCAAGACACAGCGAGTGAAAAATCAGATGAAAAGAGCACCTCAAAATGCTGACTGCAAGAAATTAAAGTTCAGACAAAAACTGTCTCATATTCTCAAGTAAATAAAAGAAAATATGTGAAGATGTATACAACTTATTTTCTCTTCTAGCTAACTTTTTAAGTGCTTTATATATGTCACCGTACTAAGTAAGCACTATACGTATATAATTTTAATTAATGATTTTACTTAATTTTACTTAATAATTAAATTATATTAATAGTATTTTTTCTATGTTTCAGAGGAGGAAATAAAAGACCAAAAAAAGGGGGGAGAGGGGAAATGGGCATTTACTGAAACCTTAAAATCTGTACCCCCATAATATGCCGAAATTAAAAAAAAAAGAAAAAGAAAAAAAAGACCAAAAAAAGTGAATTGATAATTATAAATATAAGCGGGAAAAATTCACTGCTCCAGTTTCTATTTGCCGTGCAACAAACCACCCCAAAACTTAGTGGTATAAAAGGCATGTTGTGTGTGCTCACGGCTTGGCAGGACAGGAACCGAGGCGGGCACAGGGAGCAGAGCTTGTCTCTGCCCTACGGTGTCTGCAGCCTCATTGTGTTCAAACAGCAAGGGACACAGGGACAACTCAACTGGAGCCAAATGTGTGGGCCTCGATTCTTCTTACTGTGGCATCTTCTGGGGCTATAATTACCAAGGTGACTTTTTCCGTCACCTATCTAGCACCTGGCGTGGGATGGCTGGAATAGCTGGCACCTGGTCAGTACTTCTCTCTCTTCAAGCAGCTTCCCCACGTGGCTGACTTGAGATTCCTCATAGAATTATAGTCTCAGGGCAGGTGGACTTTGCACATAGAGGCTGCCCTCCTTGACCCTCCCAAGTGAGCATTCCAAGACACCAAAACGAAAGCTTCAAAGTTTCTTCCAGCCTAGCCTTAGAATGATGCAACACCAGGTCCCTTGTGTTCTGTTGTTCAGAGCTGTCACAGAGCCTGCCCAGATGCAAGGGGAAGGGAACCATAGACCCCCACCTCTTGCGAAGAGGACTATCAAAGAAGTTGTGGCCATCCTTAATCTGCCACACTTATCTTTGGCTGTAAACTCATGCTGCATGCTCTAGAGGAAACCAGCTAAAGAAAATAAGCAATAAACCCCTAAATAACCAATGAGTCAAAGAAAAAAAATATAAGGAAAATTAGGAAATATTAATACTTTGAAAAGAATGAAATGAAAATACAACACACCAAAACTTATGGGATGGAGCTAAAATGCTTACAGGGAAATTTATAGCTATAGATTCCTATATCATGAAAGAAGAAAGACCTCAAATCAATTACCTAATCTTCTACCTTAAGATACTAGAAAAATAAGAGCAATCTAAACCTAAACCAAACTGAAGGAAGGAAATAATAAAGATTAGAGCAGAAAGAAGTGAAATAAAAAATAGGAAAACAGGCTGGGCGAGGTGGCTCACGCCTGTAATCCTAGCACTCTGGGAGGCCGAGGTGGGCGGATTGCTCGAGGTCAGGAGTTCAAAACCAGCCTGAGCAAGAGCGAGACCTCATCTCTACTATAAATAGAAAGAAATTAATTGGTCAACTAATATATATAGAAAAAATCAGCTGGGCACGGTGGCACATGCCTGTAGTCCCAGCTACTTGGGAGGCTGAGGCAGGAGGATCGCTTGAGCCCAGGAGTTTGAGGTTGCTGTGAGCTAGGCTGACACCATGGCACTCACTCTAGCCTGAGCAACAAAGCAAGACTCTGTCTCAAAAAAAAAAAAAAAAAATAGAAAAACAATAGAGAAAAATCAATGAAACCAAAAGCCAATTCCTTGAAAAAGTCAATAAAACTGACAAAACTTTAGCTAGATTGGTCAAGAAAAAAGAGGGGTGACACAAATTACTAGAATCAGAAATGAAGGAGGAGACATAACTACTGACTCTGAAGAAATAAAAAGTGTTCTAAAGGAATATTATGAACACTTGTATACCAAGAAATTATAGAATTTAGATGGATTGGACAAATCCTTAGAAAGACACAAACAACTGAAACTGACTCAAGAAGACAATCTGAACAGACCTGTAACAAGTGAGAGATTAAAGTAGTAATCAAAAAATTACTCAAAAGAAAAGGCCATGCCCGGATGGCCTCACCACTGAATTCTACCAAACACTTAACAAATTAGTACTAATACTCATAAACTCTTCCGAAAAATAGAAAAGCAAGGAATGCTTCTCAACTCATTTTACGAGGCCAGTATTATCTGATACCCAAACCAGAAAAAGACATTACAAGAAAAGAAAACTACAGACCAACATCTCATATGAATATAAACACAAAAATTATCAGTAAACTACTGGCAAACTGAATCTGCAATACATAAATGGAGTTATACATAAACCATGACCAAGTGGGTCACGGGTGATGCCACGTTGATGCCTTGCGGTGGCTGTGGTGGTGGCGAGGTGTGTGTGTGTGTGCATGAGTGTGCACGTGTGTGAGTGTGCATGTGTGTGCGTGTATGTAGATGCGTGTGAGCAGGGAGTGGGGATTCAGGGTGCCTGGGTGATCTGCAGGAGGGACAGCGTCTCTGCGGTGGCCTTGGGTTCGGAAACCTTGGCGTCAGCCGTGGTTGGGATGTCCGGGAGCAGGCGATGGGCCGGGGCAGGAGTCGGGCGGCGGATGCCCTCGGCCCGCCAGAGCTTCCTACCGCCACGGCGCCTCGGGCCCAGGAGGCTTCCTCTCCACCGTGTCTGGAGCATCTGGGATCCTCAGCCACAGCTCATGGCTACGGGATCCCAGGAAAAGTCACCCAGGATCGGGTTCCCCTTGTTCCAGGTGCGCTGGGCAGGGCAGTCCCGGAGTCTCACGCCCAGCGCGGTTCCGGGCCGGCGGGGGCCGAGGCTGTGGTCGGGCCGGAGATGCCGGGCTCTCGGCAGGTGCGTGCGGAGAGGAGATGGCGGCCGTGTCTGCTCTGCTTAGTGCCAGGCGTGGGGCTCCCCTATTCGGTCTCCGAGAAGGGACCCCTACTGTGGAAGCTGGGACTGAGAAAAGAATGTTTGTTTGAGAAATGCGAGTCCCGGTCAGCCAGGTGGAGGGGGCAGGCCCCGCGTCTGGAGAGTGTTCTCCGAGAGAGGACGTGGAGACGTGGTTTCCAAAGGAGATTTTTACAACCGGGGCAGAGTTTGGGGTTGTCGTGGCGATAAATGCATGGAAAACAGAGCAAATGAAGACACAAAATGATCATCAACTCCAGAGAAAACAAACAGCTATTCAGGTGAGGAGAAGTCATCTTATTACTGTGACAACAGCTGTGAATGCCAGCGCTGGCCACTCATCCTGGTGAGATGGTGACAAGGCCACGGAAAAGACAGAGGGTCGGGCAGCGTGTGCGTGTGTGTGCGTGTGCTTGTGCGTGTGTGTGCGTATGTGTGTGTGCATGTGTGTGTGCATGTGTGTGTGTGCGTGTGTGTGTGCTTGTGCGTGTGTGCGTATGTGTGTGTGTGCATGTGTGTGTGCGTGTGTGTGCGCGTGTGTGTGTGCTTGTGCGTGTGTGCGTATGTGCGTGTGTGTGTATGTGCGTGTGTGCGTGTGTGTGCATGTGTGTGTGCGCGCGCGCGTGTGTGTGTGTGTGTGTGTGTGTGTGTGTGGAGAGAGAGGGACACACACACAGAGACAAAGACAGAGACGAGGACGGGTGCGCTGAGGGGTTAAAGAGAGCTCGCCGGAGCCCTCCAGGGTGGAAAGTCGGCAGACAATGCCTGAAGCGAAAAATCAGGAAGTGGCAACATAACCGTGTTATTCAATAGTTTGTAAATATCAAAAGAATCGGTTGGAAAGAGCGAGAGCATTTGCCCCCAGCGAGAGAGGGGTCGTGCGAGAGCCCTGCTGTTTGGCCTGTTGGACTCTAAACTCTCTACACGTATAACTGATAAAAAGAACAAGTACATTTTTAAAGAAATAAAGCTTTTAAAACCCCGGTAAGTATCAAGCTAGAGCTTCAGCGACTGCCATCGTGTGCCCGGGCAGGAAAACGCGGGCACCTCGGACGCGGGGGCCGAGGGGCGCTGGGAGGGCGTCAGCCCCGAACAAGCGCCGGAATCTTCCCTGGCAAGCGCACAGCCCGGGCACCTGAGCTGCCACAAACTCGATCGAAAGCCGTTCAGCGCTAAGTGCGGACAGCTGCGGGCCAGCCCTGTCCCTGCCTCCCCACGTCCCTCCTGTGCAGAAACGCAGATGCCCTGTATCAATTTCCCATCGCTGCCGTGACAAACTGGCACTTTGGTGGCTTAAAACAGTATAAATTTATTTTCTTAACGTCTAGAGCTCAGAAATCCAAAATCAGCCTCGCTGGGCTGAAATCCAGGCGTCAGCAGGGCTGGCTCCTCTGGGAGGCTCCGGAGGAGAATCCCGCCTTTTCCATCTTCTAGAGGCTGCCGCACTCGGGGTGGCCTCCCCGGCCCCAAATCCCGAACAGTCACACCTGCAAAGACCCGTGCTCTGGTCTGAATGTCTGTGTTTCCCCAAAATTCATATGTTGAAGCCTAACCCCCAAGGTGACGGCATTAGGAGGCAGGGCCTCTGGGGTGTGATTCGGCCACGAATGGGACCGGTGCCCTCATTAGGGAGCCCCAGAGAGCTGCCTCGGCCCTTCTGCCGTGTGAGGTCCAGCTGGCAGGTGTCATCTGTGAACCAGCATTCAGATCCTCTGCAGACACCACATCTGCCGGGGCCCGGTCTTGGGTCTCCCAGGCTCCAGAGTCGTAAGAAGTAAATTTCTGTTGTTCATAAGCCACGCGGTCTGTGGCATTTTGCTGTAGCAGCCCGAGTGGACTAGGACACCCTCTGCCACGTAAGGCGATGCTCGCAGGATCCAGGGATTGGATCACGAACACCTTGGGAGCGGCTGCCGGGCGTGTCACAGCCCAGCACTAGGGGATGTGACTACGGAAGCAAGAGGGTACAGCTCCAGGAAAGGCCGCGAGTCAGGGCGCGGCAGCCTTAGATGCGTACGATGGCGAGAAAGCGTATCTTCCCCTCACAGCCCCTGGAAGGGTCCATTGCGGACCTCTGGCCCCCAGAACTGTCAGGGCACACACGTGTTGCTCTAAGGGACTGTTCCAGCGGCCCCGGGAAGCTGACGGAGCTTTGGGGGAGCAGCCCCCCTGCAGCCGCCCTGCCATGGCGAGAGGACTGAGCGTGAGGAGAAGCCGGGGGGCAGGCCGGGCGGGGGCCCTGGCACCTGGGGGTGGGTCGGGGCTGGTTCCTGAGTCCCAGGGACCATGAGTCGCCCCAGCAGCCACTCTGGGTTCAGAGGAAGGTCCCGTGTCCCTGTCCCCGAGTCCACCAGGGAGTGTCCGGGCACCGGGAACATCTGACAACAGCTGGAGGCTGGCTCCCAGGAGGCCGCGGCGCCCGGCGTGGAGGGCGCTGCGCTCACGGCTCGGCGCGGCCTGCCCCTGAGCTCCCGGGCCCGGCTCTCTCAGAAGTCATCCGGGCCGAAGGTGGCCAGCGCCTCACGGCTGGGGGGGCACGAGCTTGGCTCTCGGGGCTGAAAGAGCTCCTTAGGAAAGCAAAACCCCGACAGAGCCGCCTGGGAAAGTCCGCCCGGGACTCGGCCCTTCCCTGCGGCGTCCGCGGAGGTGGAAGGTCCCAGGATATTCTCGGAGACTTTCACACCATCCCAGCAGCACATTCGGAACTCAGCCCGCCACCGGCTGCGGCAGGCAGAAAGAATTATGACTTGCGACTTTGGAAAGCGAGAAGCAGCCCGGCACCCCCTCTCCGTGAGACATTCAGGGTGGGAAGTTCAGGGTGAATGTCAACGGCGAAGACCAAGGTGATTTAGAAGGTAAAACATTCGCATTTGTGTCAGATTTCCACACCTTCCTCCTCCGGATCCTGCCGCCCGCTCCCCGCGCCCGGCTCCCCCCGAGGCCCACCTGACGACAGCCGGCTTTGGGGGCGCACGTCTGCAGGTTAGAGGCCCCCAGCAGCCTCCAGCTCCCTCGGGGCCCCATCCAGCCCCTTCCCCAGGCTAGATGGGATCCCCAGGCCACCCCAGGCGGAGACCTGCCCCCCGGCTGCGGTCTGAGGGCTGGGGGCCCCCGCGCACACACACTGCCTCCATTGTGCAGCCAGCCCGCTGGCCAGAGGCCAGACTCACCCCAGCTAGTACAGATTTCTCAAATCCCACCATTTATGTATTTGGTTTGGTAGCTGTAGGTTGATGATGTACTTAATTTCACCACTATATTGAGTTTGAATGAACTGAAAGGAAAACACGCAAATATGAAACAATGCCTGGCCAGACTCGCGCCTGCGGAACAGGTGTTTCCTATCTAGGTGTCCCTCGCGCTGAGCACCGGCCGGACTCTTCCCGCCCCGCGTGCTAAGTGTGCCCGAGGCGTTTGCTTCTAAACAGCTTTGTGATGAGCGTGCATGTCCCGGGGCCCAGCTGGCCTCCCCATGGGACAGCCCTTCCGTGGGCCTTCTAGAAAAGCAGACGTGACAGGAGCGCTCATCCGTCACAGCAGCTGTCACCATGGAGGGAGCCATCTGCAGCCATCAAGCACCCCCCACTCCCGTGGCAGACGACAGGCATGACAGCGTGACTGAGGCCAGAGTCAAAGATTTATACCTAACTTCACCCATTCCACATGCCAGAACCAGACCCTACAGTTTTGCAAAAGTGTTTCTTTTTTCAAAGCTAATGAAAGGACCGGATAGCAAAATAACATGACTGCCAGGTAAACCCACATATTTTAGAGAAATCGCTTTTCTCTGCAGCCCTTGGGGGAGGGGGGGCGGGGAGCGGTGCCTCAGGCCAATGACAGGAGCCTGGGAGGGGCCTGGGCAGCCCGAGCCCACACCAGCTGCCGTGGCCTCCCCAGCACGTGTCCACCGCCCCACCCGGTACCTGTGCGGAGGACGGGGGTTTCTCACACAGCCCCCACCTCTGCCCTGACTGCCGAGTCCCAGGGTGGGCCTGGGCTCCTGTGAGGGTCTGCACTTGCAGGACGTTAAATAGCGAGTAAAAAAAAAACACCGTGACAGGTCAAGAGAGAGACCACAGGAAAAGCCTTTTTCCTGCTTTTCGCACAAGGGGCCCTGTGTTTTCACCTTTGCACTGAGCCCTGCAAAGCACTCAGCCGCCAAGCTTAGCGACCCTGGGCCCACCCTGGATGCCACAGCATGCACCTCCGCTGGGGACAGGGCGCCCGGCAGCAGAGAGGGCTGCCCAGCACGGTGAGAACTGAGGCGGGAGGCGGCGCTGGGGGAGTCGGCCGGGGCGGAGGGCGGCAGGCCAGGGCCGAGGGCTGGAGGGCCCCGACCTCTGCGGCCTGTGGGAGGCCAAGCGACGCTCTCCTCGCCAGCGGGGTTTGCAGCCCTTCCCGGGGCAGGGGGGCATGTCCTGAGAGGACAGCCGGGCCCTCGGGGGTAGGGCATGCCAGCACTGGGCCTCGGGGCCTCTGCTGGACACCGATGTGGGGTGCAAATGCCAGCGGCTTGGAAGAAAACACACAAAATATTCACAGGGTTCCTCAGAGTATGGTGAACGGGGTTTACGCTTTCTTCTCATTTTCTGTGCATACCAAGTTTTCTACGGTGACTAAGCGTTGCACGTGCTCTCGGGAAGATTAAACCCCACGCAGGTGTGCACAGGTAAGTGGAATACACACACGGGATACAGACACGCACTCCCGCCTCCACGGCTGGTGGCATGCCCTCCTACGGCCACGCCGGCCCTCGGTGGACACCCGCCGTGCGCTTTCTGCCACAGTTGGGCACTTTGCCACCTGCGTCTTTTTAAGCAGTGATTGATAAAGTCCAAGAAGTGGTGAAAAAATTAGTAGAATTAAAAGCACATCATCTAGCATTTTAGGAGCACTTGTCCCCGGCTGTGCGTGGGAAACGGTTTGGGGCTTTGTGTGGTGCTCGGAGCGTTTCTGGGCGGACGCTGGGTGCTCTGAGCAGCGTGACCTGCAGTCACCACCACCCGAGGACCCTGGTGCACACAGGGACCACGGACCACCCTTGGGAGCACCAGCTCTGCTGTGGGTGGCATGAACGGGAGAAACCCAAACTCTGTAAAATAATTCGCAGAGGTTTATCATGAGCGCGTGGACGGACGGATGGCCCAAGGAAAGAAGCCAGAGAAGTGTTTGTGTGAATGAATGAATGAGCGGGCGGCAGAGGGAGTGGCCAGTGTCCTGGCGGCTCCAAGGCAGCAGCGGGCCTAACTGCTCCCGGAGCTCTGCAGAGCATGGGCCCGAGGCCGGGTCTGTCCTCCACGAAGAGGGTCGCTGTCCGGCTGGTGTCTGTCCTGGGCGTGGGAGGTGGCCGAGGCAGGAGGGGCCTTTGCATTTGCTGCTGGCCCAAACAGCCCTTCTTCTAGTTGTAAAGATGAGGAAACCGAGGCTCAGGGAAGAAAGAGAAGCCCTACGGGCGACCTCAGGCTGATTTGAGTCCAGAAAGAGGGGAGAGCCGGCACCTGCCCTGGGTCATCACTAGAGCCCCCGGCCAGGTCCCCTCGGCCAGGACGCTGGTCAGCGTCCCAGATCTGAGCTCGGCATGTGCAAAAGAGGCAAACCGATGCCGCCCGGCCTGGGCCCTTCCATCGCCCCTGGTCGCCTACTGCAGGGAGTGGGTTTGACATGAAGAACATGACCTATATCCTCAACCTACCCAGGCTGCCCACGAAGCACTCCGGGGGGTATTTTCTCTCTTGGGCAAAGAGAGAGAAATTGCTCAACACGAAACTACAAATGAGATCGATATGAAGATATTTTTTACGAGTTTATTTTGCTTCTGACGAGGGCCCCACTGAGTCCAGGTATCTGTTGAATAAACACAGCCCCAGAAAGTTTCATTAAGCATCAGAGTCCTCTAAATTCCTCGTCAGACCCAGCCCCGTGAAAAGAACAGAATTTAAGAACCGCAAGAGCGTCCGCTTGGCAGGGCTGCCACCCCACCGGTCACAGGGCCCTTTGTGTGACTGCACATGCTTTGGCTGGGGGCACAGAAAATGCATTTGCCAAAGGGTTATTATTACCTTAGCTGTGTGATTCATGCGCGTGCTTCCCGGGAGGGGTGTTTTATTATGATTTCTCAGCTCTCAGCTCCTTCTTACCCCGCCGTGGGGCTGGGCCACATTCCTGCGATGCTGGGCTGTTCATAAAACACAAACGGCCCATTCACCGCGCCCTGGGGGCCGCTGGAGGGCGGATGGCGCTGGCCCTCCAGCCGCAGCCTCCCTCCCGCCGGGCAGCTGACCAGGGGGTCCCTGCGGTGGGCCTGGGCCCCAGCAGCCACATCCTGGCTCTCAAACCTCCTTCCTGTCTGTCCTAAGCGACCGGCCTTCCACAGCCACAGAAATCGAGAAAGGATGGCCCTGTAGGACCTCGTCCCACGGGAAGGAAAGTGAGGCCACCCCGGGCCCGGCTTCAGGACACATGGGGTTTCACGGGGCTTGGGGGAGGCCAGGCCATTGGCCTGTGATGCCTCGCCCCTGCTCAGACCCTGATTATGTCAGAAGAGGACACAGGCACAGCTTGGGAAGAGACACTTCGCTTACAAGGAAGCTTTGCGCAGAGTCAGGCTTTAGAAAGACGGTTCCGCAGCAAGAACGCAGGGACGCTCGGGGGTGCCAAGGCTAGTGAGTTTGCAGCGGGTCTGTTCCTGGTGCTTGGCAGAATAACAGCAATCTTTGACACGATTATCATACCTGAACGGTCAAAACAAACATCCCAACATCCAGCATCATAGTGGGGGGCGGCTGACTCCCCGAGAGTGGCCGGTCTCTCTATCTGGGGGAGTGGCGCTCACACCCCTGGAGCTGCCCTGGGCCCTCAGCCCGTCCCCACCTCCACAACTCACTTCGGAAGGGGGACTCTGGGGACTGAGGGGGTCCCGTGTTCTGCTGATCCCCACGGAGAGTGAGGGAATGGCTTAGGCAACACGACCCCGTGTCTAAGGAGACCGGGAGGCCCCTCCCCCTGGGACCCACATCTCCTCTGAGGGAGGGGAGGACCCGCGGGGAGACCCTCCCAGGGAGCCCCCAGGCACCACTGCCCTGACCCAGCCCCCCTCGCCCCAGACCTGCTTGTCCAGCACGGTGGCCACTGGCCACGAGGCCCCTGGGCACGTGAGATGTGGAAGCCACAAGTGTCAAATGCCACCGAATGTCAGACTGGGCGTGACAGCCAGACACTCCTGAGACCGTCCTCCCTCAGGCTGGCGTCCAGTCTCCACGCCGCCTGTGCCCAGGACTTTGCACCCACAAGGCCAACGGGGGCACAGGGAGGCCACGCACTGAGCTGCCCAACCTGAACCCTCACCACCCCTCCCCTGGCTGCTCCCGCCTCTCCCGCCCACAGAGGCCTGGCGGGGAGGCCCTGTGACAGTGTCGGCACCGAAACCGAGTCACTGTGTTTAGAAAAACAAAAGCCCTGACAAGTAGAGCTGCGAAGGCTGTGGGGGGTTCTCGTGCACGAACGCCCGACAACAAAGCTGTGGCGAAAAGACCCTGCAGAACCACAGCCTCGCACGAAGGCCACCGCGGCCTTACACAAGAAACGCTCTGGTGAGGACATCTGCCCAGCAACTGCCCGTCCAGCCTCGGACAGCGTCACCCGTGTTATTGATCCTGGTAGCCGAGGATAACTACCTCAAAGCAATTTAATCCTCCTCGTTTTTTCCTTTAAAATCCTTTGTCTTCCTTCACCTGCCTGACAGGTGCACACCGCGCACCGCGGCACGCGTGTCCCCACGGCAAGGCTCTGCTCACAGACGAACGTCCCTTTCTGTTTGTCATTTAGATTGGCGAGACCTGGCACGTTCTGAGTTGTGCCACCTTGTGAAGCTCCCACTCACCCGCAGGCTGAAAGTCCAAACGTCCGGGTTGTCTTTGAACAAGAAACAAGTTTCCCGGTATCTGGAGTCGGGGATTTACTGTATCAACACGACTATTTTATTTTTTGTTGTTGTTTTTTGTTTTTTTTTTCTTTTTTTTTATTTCGGCATATTATGGGGGTACAGATTTTAAGGTTTCAATAAATGCCCTCTCCCCCCTCCCCCCACAAGTTTGAGTTTCCAGCATGACCATCCCCCAGATGGTGCACATGTCACTCGTTATGTATGTATATACCCGCCCCCCTGCCCAATACCCTATTACTGTAGTACCTATGTGTCCGCTTAGGTGCTGCTCAGTTAGACTGTTTTATTCGAGGCTCGTCCTTGCGGCGAGAGCTCAGGCTGCCCCAGGAGCGAGGCGTGTCAGTGGGGGGAGGAGCCGGCCAGTGGGGCGCGCCTGTAGGACAAGCTCCGGCCCTCCGCCCAGACACTGGGCGCCCCGCAGAGCAGGCTGAGCCCCGCCGCCCCTCCTGGGAGCAGTAGACCGCAGTGTCCTTAAAGCCTGTTGGAAGCGAGCCCGAGTGATCCAAAGACGTTCTGCGCACGAGGAAAGGTGCTTCTGATGTTTCCATGCGAGTCCTGGTGAGGAGAATGCAGTCTAGACTGACGCCCGGCAGGACAGCGCCCAGACGGCCTCCAGCCCTTTAACTGCAGCAATTAGGAAGCCGGAGTGCAGAAAGGCCGGGTGAGTTTCCCGCGGTGGCACAGCCAGTTAGTGGCAGAGTAGGAATCACAACCAGGGTTTGAGGGAAATAGCACTTTTCTTCCTAGTTTATTGGGTTCTGAGTTACACAGGTGCACAGGATGGAAGAGACTGGAATGTAACACTCACCTGCTTTTGTTCAGCTTGGAGAAAGGGTCAGAGGAGGAGGACAAGTCTCAATGTGAAATATAACCCGGTTCTTTGATTTATGCAGAAATGGGGGGTGTATATCCAGGCACACACTTCCCCCCCCCCACCCCCAGATTCCAAAAGAGGTGGCATGACAGTGACCTGGGACACAGACTCTGTGCCACGTGTGACTAAACCCGACTTTCCCCGGGGCAGCCCAGTCTGAGTAAGGCCCAGCCGGCCTTTCTACATCAGCACATCCAGTCCCTGCTTCACCTGGGCCACCGGGCCCTGAAAGCGCCCCCCGTGTGGACGTTAGGGGCGAGTGTGTGTCCGCCCCTGAGGACGCCACCAGGAGGACAGTGAGGAGGTGAGAATCCTGTGCAAAGAAGCTGCTAAGCCCACTGAGCTGCCCGAGAGCCAGCGTCCCATCCGCACCTGGGGCGCGAACGACGTCTGGGAGCACACGGGAGCCCCGGCACGTTCCCCGAACCCGGTGGCACAGGCCGTCCCTGTGAGGGCCACCGTGAGAGAAAAGGGAGTGCAGCGAGAAGGCCTGACTTGTGTCAGCCCCCGCCTGAGCCTGGAAACGTCACCCCGCTCTCCTCCCCAAGGGAGACAGTGGATGGGCAGGGGCAGGAAGCCGCGGCCAGCCGGCACTGGCTTCCTGGGGGACAGAGGACACAGCGCCCACCCACGCCCCCGCCTTCGCTTCCCCGGCCCGTGTGAACGTTAGGCAGACCTTCAGGGAGGACCTGGACCAGAACGTGATCCCCGGCGCCGCTAAGAGCCAGGGCAGAGCAAGTCGGGGCTGCCCACGTCCCCCTCCCTGGCAGCGGCTGCGGGAAACCCGCGGGGCTGAGCACGTGCCCTTCCCCGCGCTGACCCGCCTCGGGCACTGCTGAGCGTGAGCGTGCAACGCCTCACGGGCCGTTGTGGTCAAAATAGTCAGACAAAACTTCACGAGCAAAAAAGTCCACTTTGTGACTGAGTTCTGTGACAGCCAGGCCCCCGGGGTTTTCCACGGAAGATGCATTTCAGCTTCAGGGCAGTCTTCTGTCCTTTCTTTAGTTTCTCCAGCTCCATCAGTACATAGCATGTGATGAAACCACTGAATTTTATTTTTTCTGATTCCAAAAGGAACCTATATGCCTTCAGCTTCCTGGAAGATGAAGTCGACACACCGCTTTCCTATTTGTCCTGCCGAGCACGACTAAGACCCCGAACGTTAGAAACAAAGCGTGGCGACACCCTGGCGGACGGAGGGGAGGCAGGCCGGCCGGGAACTCAGGCCCTAGGGCACGACGCAATGGCAGGCCCCCTGGCCGTTCTTTCTGCCTCGTCCGTCCCAGGCTGAGAGACAGAGACGCCTGCAGCCAGAACTGTCAGTGGGCACGGGCCCAATAAGCCCCAGCGAAGCTGCCTCTAGCCACGGGCTGAGGACAGGGCAGCCTCCCGGGGGAGAAAACTTTGAGACAGTGACAATTAACACTCCCCCCCCCAAGTCGGACGCTGCAGACTTGAAGGCCGTGGACCCACCTCGTAGCCACAGCAAGGGCTGGGCAGGAACCCCAGACTCTGCCCTCCCCCAGCGGGCACGAGGGCTCAGTGCGGAATCAGGGCCTGACGCCTCGCAGTGGGCTGAGGCCACCCCAGCACGGGGTCCACGGAGCCCACCTGGGGGGCCGGAGCTCCCGCCTCGCCCAGCAGGCATGAAGACCCCTCTCACCCAGCCACCGGCGGGGGCTGCGCAGGGCGCCCGGGCTCTGCGCCCACCGGCAGTAGTGGGGCCGCTGCTCCCTCTGCCCCGGCCAGAGCGGTGTCAGAAAAGGCCCCTGGTGGGAAGGGTTTGATAAGACCCAGAGTCTCGTAGCATAAGATGAGCATGTCCAGGTTTGAGCTGAAAAATCTCCCGTCATACGGAGAACGGGGATGAAAAATCGTAATCGCTGGACGCTGAGGCGGAGGTGACCGAGAGGCTGGAATGGCAAAGCCACGGCGGTAAAACTGCGGCAGTGAGCGATCGCAAACACGAACGAAATGCATAAAACGTTGAGAGCTTCAGCAAGGAACTAGAATATGTATTTCAAGTGGAAATTTAATAATCTAAAAGTATAACAACTGAAATATGAAGCTCAGTGGGTCAACTCAGCCGCAGAGCGGAGAGGTCAGAGGAGGGGAATCGGTGAGTCATGGCGGAACAGCAGAAACCACCCGAACTCAACAACGGAGAGAAAATTGACCGAAAAAAGGGAGAGAACGTCTCTGGGGCCCATCGGACTATAACAAACAATTTAATATTCATGTCACTGGAGTCTGGAAGGAGAAGAGAGAGGGGCTAAAAAAAAAAAAAAATGGCCTAAGACTGCCCCCAATTTGGCAAAAGGCAAAAACTTCAGATTCGAGAAGCTGAGAAAATCCCAAACACGATAAACCCAAAGAAATCCACACACCCAAACGCATCAGAAAGAAACTCCTGAAAACTAAGGACAAAAAAAATCTTGAAAGCGACTAGAGAATATAACATCTTGCTATAGAGGAAAAAAAACAAAAAACAATTAGAATCACAGCAAATTTCAGATAAGAAACCAAGGAGGCCAAAAGAAGGTAGCACAATATTCTTCAAGTGCAAGAACGAACTCCACACCCAGGGAAAATACTTCTCGGGAGTGAAGAGGAGATTAAGAAGAATGAAGATTAAGAGAATCTGTCGCTCAGAAGAATGAAGATTAAGAGAATCTGTCGCCAGCGGACTGACCTAAAAGAACAGCTTGAGGAAGTTCTCCAAACAGGAAGGAAGAAAAACACACATAAGAAAAAATACGGGTAAATACATTAGGGTTTCCTTCTCCTGAGTTTTCTCAACCGTGTTTGATGGCTGAAACAAAATTCTGACACCGTATGATAGAGTTCTAAATACAGCGAGAGGCGATATTTAAAAACAACCGTATTGATGGAGTGTGGTAAAGGAACACAAAGAGAGGTTGAGGTTTCCACGCTTCCCTCGGTTTAGCAGAAGGGAGCTAGCCAGCCTGTCTGAGACCTGCGCCCAGTGCCGGGACAGAGGTGGCCGCGCCACACGGTACTAGGGTCAAAACCTCCACCTGGGGCCCATTAGCCCCTGTGCCCCACCAGAGGCAGCCCGCACTGCCGGTTGGCTCCCCCGTCCCGGCAGAGGGCTTTCCATCACCTCTTTAAAGGAGACGGGAAACCAAACGCCTCTCTCTGAATATCCCTGGGAAACAAGAGAGTAGGGTAGCCTAAATTCCCCCCGAAGCTGAGATGGTGAGCCTGTCTGGGAAACGACTGTAGAGCCACACGAGGGAGCCTGTGCACTCCAAGTCACCCCCCTCTGCCTGGGCCTTGAATTAGCCGGTCACCACTACCAGCTCCTCTCTGGCCTCACCGGGCTGTCCCGACACCACAGGTTCACAGGCCCCTCCACCAAGGTCGAGGTGGGGGTCAGGGCAGGGTCAGACAGAGTGCTGCCTGTGCAGGTACTGCTGTGGCAGGAGGCGGAATAGTAGCCTAAAGGAAACACAAGAACGTGAGCATAAGCAAGAGCCAATGCCCCATGCCCATGAGTAGAAGGACGTGGGAGTCATGGCTGTTCTAAAGGGATTTTCAAGGGTAGTCATGAAGAGAGGGGTCTGGGAAGTGGGTCGCTGGAGTGGAAAAGGGATCTTGGGTGAGCCAGTCAGTGGCTCCGCCACCCGCCGGCTTGTGCTCAAAACAGGACGGCTGCCTTGTCACCAGAGAGGTAACGTCTGAACTGCCGCTCTTCCCTCAGGAGGACAGGGGTAAGGTAGGATCCCGTTCGAAGACTCTAGAATTCAGACAGCAGACTGTCTCTTGAGATAGGGGCCAGGGGACAAATTGAATGTGAATTTTTGAGAGGTGAGGTGAGTAGACAGAGGATGCTAAATCTTGACAGGTGCCAGGCTAGGACAGACGGCAGGGTGTGAAGACCAGATCCCGGAGGCAGAGAGAGGAAAGCAGGAGGAAATATGGGCAGAACGGGGGTGTCTGTCTGCATGACTCTACTCCACTGGGAGGGGACACCTGGAAGCTTGAGCCTGGTTTCTCCTGGACTTCACCCGTGCACCTCTAACCCTACTGACTTAAATCAGTGTCCTTTCGTTGCAATCAACAATAACCGTGAGCACACGGCTTTTCCTGAGTCCCGTGAGTCCTTCTAGAAAACACTGAGCACGAGGGTGGTCCCAGAAGCCCCTTTGCCCAGAGCTGGCTTGTGAGGCCCAGAGTGGCTGAGCTCTGTCGGTGGAGGAGCCTCTGGCCGCCCCCGCCGTCCCTGCTGAGGGGTCAGAGGTGCTGCCCGCTCACTCGGCCAGGACGGGCCTCCTCTGTGGGCAGCTGATCCCCGCCTGCCCCCTCTGCCGGCGAAGCCTCGCCCTGCTGGGCCCGCCGGGGAACTGAGACTCTAAGCAGACGGGCTGGAGAGGCTCGAGAACCACTGTTCCAAAAGTATTTTAATAACATTCGACTTTTGTGTGTCCAGCTACCTTCATTTCTTTGAATCTACTTTTGTTTTCAAATAGAGTGATACACACACAGACACACGCACCCCACAAAACGCCTCAGAAAACCAACTTCCAAGAGGCACGAATGAAGACGTATCCCAGAGTGCAGCAAAGAGCCTCAGCGGGGCAGATGTGCGGGGAGGAAAGCTCACGGCAACCACATGCTCCCTCCACTCCCAGCGAGCGGGGCGGGCCGGCGCCGAGGAGCACTCGGCTACACGGGACCCTCTCTGCTCTGGCAGGCTCGCTGCTGGCGGCCCAAGGTACCCTTGAGTCGTGCCCCCGTGCAGCAGATTCCTTGGGGAGGCCCTGGGGCCGCCGGAGGGGTCTGTTGGGTCGGGGGCTGCCTCCCTTACCCGACGGGACAGACAGAAGGGGAGACGTGCACGTTCGGAGTGGCCTTGGCGGGTCTCAGGGGCTGTCACCTTCCTGCAAATGCCAGTTTCTGCGGAGGGATGGCTCCAGACCACAGACAGCAGATGCGGGGCAGGCGGGCACACCTTCCACCTGGTGGCCCCCCGGCCTGAGCGCTCTGAGGCCCTGGCACGTCTGCAGCACCTAGAGCAGGGCTTGGTGCACACAGACGCCCGTCTGACCACGAGCAGTCAGGGCGGTTGGCCGCAGAGAGAGGAGGAGCCCAAAGATGGGGCGATCTTACCCTAAAGAAATAAGGCTCAGGTACCCTGAAGGTCTGACACAGGGGCCAGGCGGCAGGGACCCCAAGCTGGGTGGGAACGGGAGTGGGGGCTGCAAGCTGGGAGGACAGGTACCCTGGAGCTGTCATTCCTAATTCCTGGGGAGCAGGGGGCCCAGCCAGCCTGTGCCCCGAGAGCAGGGCTGACCACCTGAGCACCTGACCATGCTACAGCCACTGCCGTTTGGTCCCACAAGGCCTTACGTTTTTAAAATGTCCCCGTGCTCATGGAGGGACTTGAGACATTTAGAGAACTTCATTCAGAGCAAGTAACGCCCTCCAGGCTGTGACATGCAGTGGAGTGACTTAACGCCCGCAGCCCAGGCCGTAATCGCCCCAAAGCATGGAGGTCAAAGTCTGTGAAGGGGAGCTTTACTCCTCCACCCACCCACCCACCGTCCATACACTCCTCCATTCATTCACAGCCCTGCTGGCCCCAGAGATGCAGATCAGACATTGGGATCAGAGAACATTCCAGGGCTCCAGCATCCACAGGGCTCCCAGGGCTGGAGCCAGGCACTGGACTGGGGTCACGCCCCACCCATGCCCCCCAGAAGAAGGGTGTCACCCTGGGGCAGAGGAATTCCTCATCTCAAATCCTTCCATAAAACGCTGCTGACAATTTATGTGTTTTTCCTTTGAGAGGAACCAGAACAGCTCTGAAGCTACCTCTGGGTGCAGGCCCCGCCCGGGGACTTGCCCGGCGCAAATCGACGTTCTCCCGACAACAGTCAGCAATGCCCGGTCGCCAAGGCCGGCCGGAGGCCGCGACAGAGCTGAGGGGTGAGGGCACCCAGAGGACCAACACCCAGGTCACCGCCCTCCTCCAGGACTTGCCGGGGGTGGGGGTACGGCCGGCCTGGGAAGGGCAGGGGAGGGGAGGGAGGAGAAGTCTGTCACGGCTGACGATTGCCAGAGCCGCTCAGGCTCTGATCAAAGGGCGGCCTCTCCCCCTCCTCCATGATTCTAAACACTTGTAAGAACCGGGACTCCACCCCAGGCCTCTGGCCATGCAGGCCAAAGGTGAGGCTCATTAGAAGCAACTTCTGGAAAGATGCCTGGAAGGAGTGGATCACAGGCGGCCGAAACCAGCCCCCAGGATCTTGTGGGAGCCCCACCACTGCAGAGCTGAGTCAGACGTGTCCGCAATGATATCATTAAACTTGAGCCATAAACTGTGAGCCTTTGTGCGGGCAGCCATCTGTCCACCCTCCCCCGTCCCCAGCCTGCTAGATTGTTCTGGAAAAATCCTGGCATCCAGAGGTCACCCCCTTTACAAGGCCCAGGCTCCTCCTGAGGTCTGCCGGCCACACACGCTGACACATCACCAAGTAGGCCAGAATCCACAGGGCACAGGGCCACGCCCCCTCCTCAGGGGCACGCAGGACGCCCCAGCCGGGCACATTCATGTTGCACCTCCTCCGCTTGTGGCGGAAGGCCCCGAGGGCAGGGCAGGACCAGGTCTGCCCCTTTTGCCCAACACCTTGGTGCTCGATGCTTAGGGGGTCGTACTAGCTTCCTGCAGACGCTGTGACAAACCGCCACACACACACACACACACACACACACGCACACGCACACGCACACGCACACGCACACGGGTGGGCTCAGAACCACAGACGTGTGCTGTCACTGTTCAGGAGGCCAGAGCCCCAGATGCGGGGCCGGCAGGGCTGGCTCCTCCGGGAGCCGGTGAGGGAGAATCCGGCCAGGCCTGGGCTTCCTCACGCCTCACGCCTGCACGGCCGTCTGCCTGTGTCCGTCTCCAAACATCCGCCTCCTGCCTCTCTTAAGGACCCAGGCGTTGGCTTTACAGCCGCCCGCTCCAGTGTGACTTCACCCCAACTTACTCACATCTGCGGAGACCCTCTTCCCAAACGAGGGCGCATTCGCGGGTGACCCGGGTCACGGCTTCTACCTGTCGTCGTGGGGGACACAGCTCAACCTGCCGCAGGAATGACTGGCGGAGGAACAACGGTCCAGCCCAGGAGGAATCTTCTCGAGCCCTGTCTCCCTGGCGTGGCCGAGGCCCGGTGGCGCGCGGCGGGAGGGAGGCCTCGGCGCTCAGGGGGCCGCGCAGGAGCCTCTGTCACTGCCTCTAGGCTCGAACAACAGAAGTTCTTCGTCACTAACCACGTCTCTACTCCAAACACACGCCAAGCCACAGTGCGGGGCTTGGACATGTGGTGTTGGGGGCATGCATGGGGCTGTGTGAGAGGGGTATAGAGTGCGTGTGTGTGTGTGTGTGAGAGAGAGAGATGTTTGTGGTATGTGCTCTGTGTGATGTGGTGTGTGGCATATGTGCAATGTGAGGTGTGGGGTGTGGTATACGTGAGGGGTGTGTGTGGTACATGCTGTGTGTGATGTGTGGTGTGGTGTGTGGTATATGCTGTGTGTGATGTGTGTGGTGAGGTGTGTGGTATATGTGCAATGTGTGAGGTGTGGGGGTGAGGGGTGTGGTATATGTGAGGGGTGTGTGTGTGGTATATGCTGTGTGTGATGTGTGGTATATGTGCAGTGTGTGAGGTGTGGGGTGTGGTATACGTGAGGGGTATGTGTGGTATATGCTGTGTGTGATGTGTGGTATATGTGCAGTGTGTGAGGTGTGGGGTGTGGTATACATGAGGGGTGTGTGTGGTACATGCTGTGTGTGATGTGTGGTGAGGTGTGTGGTACATGTGCAGTGTGTGAGGTGTGGAGGTGTGGGGGTGTGGTATACGTGAGGGGTATGTGTGGTATATGCTGTGTGTGATGTGTGGTGAGGTGTGTGGCATATGTGCAGTGTGTGAGGTGTGGAGGTGTGGGGGTGTGGTATACGTGAGGGGTGTGTGTGGTACATGCTGTGTGTGATGTGTGGTGAGGTGTGTGGTACATGTGCAGTGTGTGAGGTGTGGAGGTGTGGGGGTATGGTATACGTGAGGGGTATGTGTGGTATATGCTGTGTGTGATGTGTGGTACATGTGCAGTGTGTGAGGTGTGGAGGTGTGGGGTGTGGTATACGTGAGGGGTATGTGTGGTATATGCTGTGTGTGATGTGTGGTATATGTGCAGTGTGTGAGGTGTGGAGGTGAGGGGTGTGGTATACGTGAGGGGTCTGTGTGGTATATGCTGTGTGTGATGTATGTGGTATATGTGCAGTGTGTGAGGTGTGGGGTGTGGTATACGTGAGGGGTGTGTGTGGTACATGCTGTGTGTGATGTGTGGTGAGGTGTGTGGTACATGTGCAGTGTGTGAGGTGTGGAGGTGTGGGGGTGTGGTATACGTGAGGGGTATGTGTGGTATATGCTGTGTGTGATGTGTGGTGAGGTGTGTGGCATATGTGCAGTGTGTGAGGTGTGGGGGTGAGGGGTGTGGGGTGTGGTATATGCTGTGTGTGATGTGTGTGGTAAGGTTTGTGGTATGTGTGAGGTGTGGGGTGTGGTATATGTGGTGTGAGGGGGTGCAGGTGCGGTGTGGTGTGTGCATTCAGGCAGCACAGCTGAAGGTCTTCATTCTGCTTACTTGGGAGACTTTGTGTTGATGGACTTTGTAAGATTAAAAACGATTTTAGGAACCTAGGAAAGAGTGTGCAGCCTCCCCAGTGTGGGGCTGAGGAGGGGGAGCTCTAGTTTTCAGGATGTGGTCGGCACTGAAGGGTGCATTAGTCAGTTCAGACTGCCATGACGAAGTACCACTAACTGGACAACTGACACAATGGAAACATATTTTCCCACAGTTCTGGAGCTGGGAAGTTCAAGAACAACACGCCATCAAAGTTGGTTTCCGGTGAGGGCTCTTTTCCTGGCTTGCAGACGGCTGCCTTCTTGCTGTGTCTTCACATGGCTACTCCTCTGTGCACAAATGGAGAGAGAAAGATCTCTGGTGTCTCCTCCTTTCTTATAAGAACAGCAGTTTTATCAGACTGGGGCCCACCCTTATCATCTTAATAATCTCCTTAAAGGCCCTCTCTCCAAATTCAGTTACAGTGAAGGTTAGGGTCTCAACATATGAATTTGGGGGGGACACGATTCAGTCCATAAGAGGTCACCTGGGGAAAGAGATACCAAGGTCAACGTTTCTATTTAAGAGAACACAAGGCGCCGAGGAGAGAGGACATGGGGGGACTGTTGAAGGAATTCGGAACATGGTGCCCCTCCCCCCAGGATGCGGAGGAGTGAAGCAGGACGTGTGACCCCCGCATCCGCACCTGCAGGAAACTCCACGGAGCGCTCCGCCCGGTCAGGGCCCAGCGTCCTCGTGCGAGGGCCGTGGGGAGAGCGTGTCGCCCGCGAGGAACAGCACCGCCCAGGCTCTCACGGGGTCCTCGTGGCCGTGGCGCCACACGCTGAGGGGCTGGCGGAGAGAGCGCTTCCCGGGGGACCGCGCACAGACCCAAGGGAGCCTAGAGCTGAGGGGCTCCCGGGCGGCCGGGGGTCTGATGCCACCGGTCCTGAGACGGGCGCCCCACACTCAGCAAGTGCGCTGACACACAAGCTCCACAGTCAGTCGACGGAGCCTGGTTTCCGCCAGGCGGTCACACCGGGTGCCAGCCGTCCCCTCACCCTCGCGTGCCTTCCTCAGGCACGTCTGGGGCCGGCTGGGTGTCCGCCTCCAGACTGCCAGACTCTGCTCCTCAAGCCACACAGGACAAGGCAACATTCGGAGGACACGCAGGAAGCCACCTGAGGAGAGTCCCCTCCCCTCCCAGGTGTACAGTGACAGTAAGAAGGGTCCTCCCTTGGTTGCCCTTTCTGAGGGCAGCCAGGCACAGGGAGGATCCCGTGATGGGGTCAGGCCCCAGCACAGGCTATCGGGGCTCTGCATCTCGGCGACTGTCACACCCTATGGAGCCTCGACTTTGAGGCCCGCCAGTGGGCATGTCTCTCAGGAAAGGCAGACCAAATGGTGCTCTGCTCATACGGTCAGTTTGCAGACTGCCAACGCCAGACAAGAGAAGGCCACGATTCACCCGCAGTGCTGCTCTTGGGGCTGCAGAGCACTCCTGAAGCGGCTCCCACGAGAAGGCTCCCCACAGTCCCAGACCCCTTCACCCAGGGCTGGCGTCTGCGGCTCTGCTTCTCACCGCCTCTGCCCAGAGGTGGTGGTGGTGGCCCGGTGTGCTGCATGTGGAGGAGGTTTATTTGCTGCTGGGATTCCCCAGTCACTTACAGCTAAAATAATTGCATCCACATGGCATTTGTTTATAGAGAATTTCACTCACATTTCATTGAGTACCTTCCTTTTAAATGAGTGGCTGGACCACCACCCACCAGGTTCCTCTTCTTCGGTTACTACTGCTTCCTGTTCCCTGAGCACAGTGTGGACCCCAGTAGGTGGTGTCAGTACAGAGCAAGGGGGTTTCAGTGTCGGGTGAGGATTAAGAAGATGGCCCCCCACATATTAGCTACGCAAATTCCACCGACCGCTTAACCCCTCTTGATAGCCTCAGTGTCCCCATCTATAAAATGGAGACAATAACCCTGCTGACTACCTCACCGACTATTATAATAATCGAATTTTAAAATCATCTGATAATGCTCTAATGCAAACCACTCCTGAAAACAAATGGTCTGGACTTATTTCATCAATCTGCTTCTAGCATGACAGGATACAATTTATCAGGCCAAACTCCCAGCCAAAAATAAGAAGAAACACTGGAAAAAACACAAAGATCCCAGGGATTAGGGAACTGCACTGGGGTGAGCCTGACATTACGTGCTGCTTTCACCCTCCAGGTATCTGAAAATCCCTGAACAGCTTGGAGCTGAGAGGGTTAGAGCCAAGCGCAAAGTGGCCACCATGAGTGGGCTGCCCAGTTGAGCAGAGTTTCATCAATCCCACGGGGCTGGGGGAAACACACAGAGTTCAACCAAGAGCTTAAACACTTCTAGCTTAAACTGAAACGGATAAAGATAGAACTAAACGAAAGCAAGAGCTGAGTTCCTTAAGGGATAAGGGAAATGCACGAAAGTGAGCCCAACGTTCTGCATCACTGGCTGCATCAAAGTGATTGCTGGTTTGCCAACAGTGGCCCAGAAGCTGACAGGCCCTGGGGAAAGCAAAAGCCAAGTGTCTGAAAGGCTGAGCTTTGGGCGCTCTCACCGTGCTGTGGAGAAATTGTTCAGAGTGCACCAACAAGCATCAGATATGAGTAACAATGATCCGGAAATAAACTTGGCCTTACAAAGACTGAAAATCACTTCAAATCAGCTCACTACCTGCTTGAATTAAACTGATCTGCGCCTCATCTCACTGCCTGAAATAAGCAAAAGCAAAACTTCCCTAGGGGAAGATAACATTATTCAGAACTTCAACAAATTATGATCACAATGTCCAGCATTTGGTCGGCAATTACCAAACACACTGGATACACACGAAAAGAAAAATGTCACAAGAGAATGCTATTGTGGAAACAATGGAAATAACCATCAACAATAGAATGAGTAAATAAAATGTGGTATAGTCATATAATCCATTGTTTCATACCAATAAAAAAGCTGTTGCAGAGAATAGCAGGGATAAATCTCAGACATAATGTTCAGTAAACAAAGTGAGATATAAAAGAATAAATACAAGGAAATATATTTATAGGAAGTTCAAATACAGACAAAATTAATCCATGGTAACAGAGGTCAAAAAATGGTTATCTTTGAGGAAAATATCAGATACAAGGAACAAGAAGGAGAATTTGGGGTGCTGGGAACTTAAAACATCTTGATCTGGTTGTTAATTGCTTGAATATGAAAATAGATATAGATGTGTGTGTGTGTGTAACATTTTATCAAGCTAAATAAACACTTAGGTTTACTGTACATAAGTTATACTTCATAAAAAAATCAAATAAATAAATGTATTTATTTATCATTCTAAATAAATAAATACAACTCAATACATGATCAAAGTAGATTCAATATAACAGAAGAGAGAATTAGAGACCTGGAAGATAAATCAGTAGAAAATTAAGGAAAGAAAAATATAAATGAAAAATACAGAAAGTCACTTTAAGAGAAATCTGGGGCATGTAACATATGAGCAAAAAAGAAACTAAGTTGGTAGATAGATTTAAGGCCAAATATATCAGTACTTATAATAAATATAAATATATTATTAAATATGTCAATTAAAAAACAAATTATCAGATTGGATAAAATACAAACTCCAACTCTATGATGCTTATAAGAGACAAACATTAAATATAAGGATACAGAGAATGTGAAAGCAAAAAATAGAAAATGATACATCATGCAAGCATTAACCAATGGTATCCAGTGATGCTATAACAATAACAAATTAAACTCAAAAGCAAGAAACATGAATAGAAGGAAGTAGATTTTATAATAAAAGAGTCAATCCATCAAGAAGACATGACAATTCCAAATTCATATGCACCTAATAATATAGGCTTAAAATATGTAAATCAAATATTACACAAATAAAAGGAAAAAATAGATGAATCCATAACCAAAACTGGATATATTAACAAATATCTCTCCAAAATAGATAGAATAAACAGACAAAAGTATCAGTAAATATACAGAAGATTTGAGCAACATGTTGAAATCTCAATGATTTCAAAGAACTGAAAACATACAGATTATGTTCTCTATTTTCTGGCTACAACTGAATTAAGCTACAACTGTGGAGAAATTAAAATTCTCAAATACTCTTTAAATAACCTGTGAGTCAGAAAGATATAATAATAGAAATTACAAATATTTAAAAATGAATGAAAATGAAATATAACATGAAAACATGAGATTGAAGCTAAAGCAATGTTCAGAGGGAAATTTTATAAATTTAAATGCACATAAGAGAAAAGAAGACAGGCTAAGAATCAATTATCAAAGTCTCTATGTCAAGAAATTAGAAAAGAACAACAAACTAAATCCTAAGAAGAAAGAAAAAAGCTGAAGGGATAATCCAGAAAACATTTGTGAATGTAGCTTCTGTCTAATGGGGTCACCTGCAATGAAATTCACATATGACCCACAAAGTTTTTGAGAGATTTATACTAGCAAAAATACTTCTAGCTTAAACTAAAATGGATAAAGATAGAACTAAATAAAAGGAAGAAGTTTGACCCACAAAATCCTACCAATAATAAGAAAGCTATGAAAACTACTCCACTGAATACATGCACTACTTTTCACCAAAAAAAAAAAAAAGTAGAAGCATGACTTGGAGGAAACAAGAGGGCAAAATAAAGTGCTATAGAGAATAATTTCCAGGTCTTGAGACCTAATCAAGGAACTTCTAACATTGGCCCAGCTGGATTTCAGAATTGCTATGGACCAGTTACTAGTGTGTGTCTCTCATTTCCCCCTATTTAAAAAGGAATATCTACAGTTGATTCATTCCATGAGTAAAAAAAAAATAATAATAAAATAAAATAAAATAAAATAAAAAGGAATATCTGCAATGGTTATAGTATACGTGTCCCACCGTTGTATATTAGGCATGGAGGCAGGTACCTTCTCTCTCTAGTTTCACAGGTCTAAAGAGGGAGAGGACTATACTCCAGGAGCTGTGCTGGAGGGACCGTATTTGAGCAGCCTCATCACAGAGACAGTAAACTTGGAGGAGTGTGCATGCATGGGAGGAAAGACATAAGGTAGCTATAGCTGGAGGGGTGTTTTAATCTGTTCAGGCTGCTGTGACAAAATACCATAAACTGGGTAGTTTATAAATAACAGAGATTCATTTCTCAGAGCTCTGGAGGCTGGGAAGTCCAAGAGCAAGGCACCAGCAGAGCTGGCGTCTGGTGAGGGCCACTTTCTCACTCAGAGACGGCGTCTTCTCTCTGTGTCCTCACGTGGCGGGAGGGATGAGCGGGCCCTGGGGCCTCTTTTGTAAGGGTGCTAAGCCCTCGTGACCTAGTCTCCTCCCCAAACTCTACCTCCTAATACCATCATCTTGGGGGTTATTCTACATATGGATTTTGGGGGACACAAACTTTCATATAAAGGGGAGTGTGGGGTCAAGAAGGTTTTTTGAGTTTTTTATGGAAGAGAATTGACCCCCCCCAGTCAAAGGTCAGAAAAGTTCACTCTGCCTCTCAAGGGAGGAACTGAACAGCCAGGTGGCAGTCAGCATGGATACAGGAAAGGAGGGAAAGGTGGGGCCTGACCTCATCTCCGAACTCCAAAATGGCACACTCAAATAACCTAGGCCACATTTTCCACCAGGATGTCTCAAAGATAACTCAAAATTCGACATTTCCAAGACCAGGCCTCATCTGGTAGCTTCCATCTCAGGAAACAAGACTCTACCCAGTTGCATGAGGCAGAAATCTAGACCTCGTCCTGACACCATCCTTTTCCTTACCACCCATTGTCCAGACAGTCACCAGGTTCGGAGGATCTTACTCCCTAAACAATTCTAACACCAGCCCCCTTCTCTCAATCCCCCTCTACCACCCGCCCACCACCACAGTCCAAGCTGCCAGTATCAAAGCTGGACTCCAGCAAGGGACAAATTGTTGGCCTCCTCCAGACCTCAAGGCCAGCTCCTGCAGGGAGAACACACTTCCCAAAATGCAAGTCCCACATGGCTTTCCCTGCCTAAACCTGCCCCAGCAGATGCTCTGTGGTCTCCACCAATCGGCCTCCCCAGCCCCCTTTTGCTCCTGTCTCCCCCAGCCCTCCGCCCCGAGCCCCACCACCCTGCCTCCTCTCAGCCCTCGAGTGCGCTGGGTGCCCTCCCACTGCAGACCTCTGCACACGCTGCCCCCTTCCTCCGCTCCCAGCTCTGCCCCTTGTCTAATAAACTCCCCCCAGACACCAGATTTCACCTAAGTACATCTTCCCTCTCACCCCGACTTCAATCCATGGCTCACTAACTGCATCCTTATCCCCTGATAAGCCCAGGGGAGCAGAAGCCAGCTCCCAGCACGGGGCCAGGCACATGCAGACACTTGCTGAATGAGCGATGAACCTCGTTTAACCCCTGAAATAATCCTGAGCAGTGGACATTCTTGGTCCCCCTCTGCACATGAAGGGACAAAAGCCCAGAGAAGTAAGGAGAAATGGCCGAGGTCTCAGAGCTGGGGACGGGTCCCTCCCCCTAAAGAGGAACAAGAAGCTCAATTCACATCTGATCCACAGAATAAAAAAAAAAAAAAACAACTATTGGGCAAGTATTTAACACACCTTACTTCAAAACATGATACAAAGAACAAGTGGAGAAGTAAATTCTGTGACTAGGGTCACTTCAGTTCCTTTGTATTTTCTCTTTCTCTCTTCTCCCCAATTTTTTCCTCTCTCCCTGTGTTCAGTAGCTGACTTGTGTCCCTTTAAATACTTCCCAAGGAAGCAGCCCGAACAGTCTTTCCCACAGATTTGAAAATTCCCTGCAATAAAAATGTCAAGGGTGAAATAAGACAATGCATTTTCTCAGCTCAACATCAGGCCAAATTACATATTAAAGGACCAACATCGGAACAATAAAACTCAGGATGAGAGTCACCTTTAACTTGCTGGATCCCTGGTTATGGTCCAGATTAAACACAGCGAGGGCTGGAGCTGAAGTTGTCATTCTCCGAAGTTTTTCATACATGGATAACAAATCCGCTTGGCCCCTTCCCACCCTCCCCAGCTTCTGCCACTCCCTGCCGGGCTACGGGAACGCTGCAGAGGTGCTGATGGACACCCCCTGAGGTTGGTTCCGAGAAAGTGTCCTTTTGCGCCAGAATTAAAAGCCTGCACTGTGCCTGCTCCTCCCCCAGAGCACAAATGCCCCGAGGACCAGCATCCCTAGGGCTGCAGAAGCCGCCCGGTTCCTGGCCCTGCGCTGGGCACAAGGTACCTGCTGAACTGAATGGAGGGTTGTGACCACACTCACCCCACACAGGCCAGCTCCGCCAGGCCAGCAGCGTGGCCACGCCCCGGGAGCCCAAGCAGCACTGGGCCAGTCCCCGCCTGGCAGTGTTGGGCCAGGCAGAACCTGAAGGTGCAGACATCTCATGCCCGGGGACCAGATAAGCGTCGCAGGCTTTTCTCGTTGTCTTGCTTCAGGGCAGCGCCTACCCATACTTCCCATAGCTTTTTTAAAAAAAACTTTCTTATTTAGGTGAAAGGACTCAAAGGTCCCTCTCCCAAAGTGCCTGAAAATCCTCTTTCTGTCCAAACACTGGTGTGCACGTTGTTGCTCCCTCACTGCCCAGCATGCCAGTTCCCGGACCTTCATGACGTCAGATGGCAGCGCAAGTATCAGACATCAGCAGGTGGCTGACTGGAGATGCTTGCCACCATCCCCCACAAAAAGGGACCCGCACACAAATCAACAACTGTCTTCCCACTGGAGCGACAGGGAAGTAGATGGAGAACACGAGGGAGCAGTGAGTCCCTGAGCGGCGCGGAAGCCCAGGGTAGCACCACGCAGAGGGGAGCGCAGCACTGGCCTCTGCCACGCGGTCTCCCCGGCCAGCACGCGGTCTCCCCGGCCAGCACGAGGTCTCCCCGGCCAGCACTGGCTCGGAGGCAGGGGGTCTTCTTCTTACGGGTAAAAGGTAAGGTGCAGACCCTCAGAAGTCCACATCACTGCTCCGGATGCCAGCAGTCACTGCTCCGGGAAGGTCCCCCAGTCCTCACAGGTTCCAAATCCAGCGTGGACAGTTGCTGGGAGTCTGCAGGACAGCATTGGCCCAGAGCAGGAACCCCCTTGACATCACCCACCCCCATGACCTCAGCTGCTACTGCACAGTACCATTTTGAAACCAGACCCGCAGCTGCAGTGCACCTTTCCCTCGGGGCAGTAGTCACCAACTCCCTCCGTCCCTGAGATCCGCCATCATCCCACTACATTCACACAGGCGCCTGCGGTACCAATACCCCAACAGCCCAGAGCCTAGTCCAAAGGAAAGACTGAGACCCCAACATCCAAACCCATAGGCACCCTATCACCAGAGAAACAGGCAGACCTTCATAGCAGGGAAATTGCTTGTTTTAGATTGTTTGACAAAGCTGATTTAAAGGAAGCTCATTCAGGTTTCACAAAGAAAAAAACAATATCTCTCTAATTATTTTGTTTGCTTTTCAAAATATTCATTATACAATTCTCATCAAAATACCAACCCCATTTTACACAGATCCAGAAAAAAATAATCCTAAACTTCACATGGGACCAAAAAAAGACCTCGAGTAGCCAAAGTGATCCTAAGCAAAAAGAACAGATCTAGAGGCATGACATTACCCAACTTCAATTTATATTACAAGGCTACAGTAACAAAACATCATGGTACTGGTATAAAGGTGGATGCACAAACCAATGGAACAGAATAAAGAACCTACAAGTAAAGCCACAAAGCTATGAACAACTGATTTTTGACAAAGCAGACAAAAACATACACTGTAGAAAGGACTCCGAGCTCAACAAATGGTGCTGGGAAACCCAGATAGCCACATGCAAAAGAATGAAATGGAATCCCTCACCTTATACAAAAGTTAACTCAAGATGGATTAAAAACTTAAATATAAGATCTGAAACCATAAAAATTCTAGAAGAAAACACTGGAAAGACTCTTCTGGACATTGGCCTAAGCAAAGAATTTATCACTAAGACCACAAAGGCAAATATAGCAAAAACAAAAATAATTAAGTGTGACTTGATTAAACTAAAAAGTCTCTGCACAGCAAAGGAAATAATCAACAGAGTAAATATACAATCTACAGAATGGGAGAAGATATTTGCAAAGTATACATCCGACAAAGGGCTAATATCCAGAATCTACAAAGAACTCAAACAAATCAGCAAGAAAAAAAAAAAATAATCCCATCAAAAAGTGGGCAAAAGACATGAACAGACTTTTTAAAAGAAGAAAAGTGGCCAACAAACATATGAAAAAATGCTCAACATCATTAATCATCAAGGAAAAGTAAATTAAAACCACAACAAGATACCTCCTTTACCCCTCTCAAGATGGCCATTACTAAAAAGACAAAAACAATAGATGTTCGAGTGGATGTGTCAAGAAGGGAACGCTTATACACTCTTGGTGGGAATGTAAACTAGTTACAACCTCTATGGAAGCTAGTATGGAGATTCCTCGAAAAACGAAAAGTAGACCTACCATGCAGTCCCACAATGCTACTACTGGGTATCTACCCAAAGGAAAAGAAGTCATTTTATAAAAAACACAACTGCACCTGAATGTTTATCTCAGCACAGTTCACAACTGCAAAAATATGGAATCAACCTAAGTGCCCATCAACTGAGGAGTGGATAAAGAAAATGTGGCATATATGTACCATGGAGTACTACTCAGCGATGAAAAGGAAAGAAATATCAAAACTAGTAGCTTTCCAGAGAAAGAAAAAAAAAGTAATGAAATAATGTCATTTGCAGCAACTTGGATGGAACTGGAGACCACAATCCTAAGTGAAGTATCTCAGGAATGGAAATACAAACAACACATGTTCTCACTCATAAGTGGGAGCTAAATGAGGGGTAGTATATACGGTCGTAAAGTTGTGTAATGGATATTGAAAACTAAGAGGAGGGAAGTGGGAGGGGATAAAAGGTAAAAATCTACCTATTGGGTACAACATGCATTATTCTGGTGACAGACACACTGAAAGCCCTGACTTCAGCATGATACGATCCATCCATGTAACAAAAACCACTTGTACCCTCTAAGTCTACTGAAATTTTTAAAAGTCCCCATCCTTATTTATAAGCCAAATTTCCCACAGAGACCACTACATATTTATAAAAACTTTAATTTCATTTCCAGGTTTATTCCAAAAAGAGTTGCTAGATTTAACAAATAAAAATACAGAGGCCCAGTTAAATTTAAATATTGCATGAGACATAACTTTACTAAAAATTCATTGGTTTATCTGCAATTCAAATTTAACTGGGCACCATTCAGTCTGGCAATCCTATAAGATTTAAATCACCAGCATCTATAGAACAGGAGCCCTGGCCCGGCGCGGTGGCTCACGCCTATAATCCTAGCTCTCTGGGAGGCCGAGGCGGGCAGATTGCTCAAGGTCAGGAGTTCGAAACTAGCCTGAACAAGAGCGAGACCCCATCTCTACTATAAATAGAAAGAAATTAATTGGCCAACTAATATATATAGAAAAAATTAGCTGGGCATGGTGGTGCATGCCTGTAGTCCCAGCTACTCGGGAGGCTGAGGCAGGAGGATTGCTTGAGCCCAAGAGTTTGAGGTTGCTGTGAGCTAGGCTGATGCCACGGCACTCACTCTAGCCTAGGCAACAAAGCGAGACTCTGTCTCAAAAAAAAAAAAAAAAAAAAAAGAACAGGAGCTCTTCCTGATTAGACAAAACTCTTCCGGAATCTCATCCTCTCACAAGAACCTGCCAAGGGCCCCACCCATCTTGGCATCATCATCTTGGACTATAAATAAGAGTCTTTCTTCAGAAATGTCCTGTTTCCGTGATGTTGTGGTTTGAATGTATGTGTCCCCCCAAAATTCACATGTTGGAAACTGAGACCCAATGTGATAGTATTAAGAAGTGGGGTCTTTAGGAGGTGATAATGGATTAGTACCCTTACAGTAGGGGTAGTGGGAACCAGCTAAGCTCTTTGGCTCTTCCATCCTTCCACCATGTGAGGACACGCCATTCCAGCTGCCACTGCAGAAGCAGCGGCTGGGCCCTCACCAGACATTGAACCTGCCGGCACCTTGATCTTGAACTTCCCAGTCTCCAGAACTCCAGGGAATAAATTTCTATTATTTTTAAATTACCCAATCTCCAGAATTTTGTCAAAGCAGCATGATGGACTAAGATACATGGATTCAGATATTGTGGGGTTTTTTTAAGGTTTTCATTCATAAGGGTGAAATTTGTCCGGTGCCAGTGGCCTTAGAGAAGTGAAAGGCTTTACAGCTACTGTCAGGCAGAGACTGCTGGGGCTGTCTGTACAAGGTGAGCCCCAGGCACCTTTACCCACCTGGCTGTCGATTAGTTCCAGCCCCTCCAGGCGTGAGGACAAGAAACCTATACTCAGACCCTTACAACGAATGCTTGGGGCCCGGCATGTCCAAGATGGCAGGGAGCATGGGGCAGGGAAGACCACTCAGCTGGGAGGGGCGGGAGGCTTCCCGGCACTGAAAAGGGGGCAGCCCAGGAGGGAGGAAGGTCCTGGCCCACATGTGGGAGGAGCATGGTCAGGCTTAGGGAACTAAGCCCCTGGCGGATGAGGGTGGGACAGGGTGCTGGGCACAGGCCTGCAGCCTACCCAAGTAGCCACCGCAGTAGGTCAGGGAGGTGGGAGAGAGCTGATCCCAAGTCTCCTGCCCCACCGCCCACCGCTACTTGGTGGCTTGCATGTCAAATGCAGTTCGCACACCTGGAATTCCGATTGGATTTTACAAGCCATGAAATGCAAGCTCTCCGGTGCACACGACCCCTCCCAGCCCTGCCCCGGAGCCCACGGCTCACCACAGCTTGGCTCCCGCCTGCGGCTGCACCTTCTAAAACAGCGTGCATATCCAATTTGGGATTTCGAGACCTTAAATGCACATTTTTCCAAAAACCCCCTCCCAGGACTGCTGGATGTGAAGCCAGACACCCCAGACACAGGCCTGGAGGGGGGGCGGGGAGGGGCCCCAGAGCCACTGGCAGCAGGGCCAGGCGGGGCACAGCACAGTCTCTGCACTGGGCTCCCCAGAGGCTGTTTCAGTCTATAAAGCGGATTCTTCCTGTGGGAACACAGCATCCGCTCATTGGACCAGCACCACGCAGCACCTGCCGTCAGCCGGGCTCTGGAGGGGCAAGGACAAGGCAAAGGGAACGCTGCCTCTTTCAAACCAAGGGCAGTGGCTTCTGTAGGAAACGTCAGCCGCTCTTCTAATTCATTCTAGTTTACTTCCTCAAAGAACAGCCTCCTCTTCTGCCCAAAGGCCCTGTGACGCTCAGGGGCCAGGGCACCGCGTGGAGAGGCTCTGGGCGTGGTCCTGGCGCCACCACGGCAGGGGAGCGACCACGGCCAGTTGGCTCTTCTCACCTCCCTGGGCCTCAAGACGGAGCTGGACTCCACCTCTGGTCTTCTCCAAAACCATGACGGTGAAGGCCAGAGCCAGCCCTTGCCGTTGCTGCCATTCTGACGTCCGGCAGCCCTCGCTGAAGTCCCGGGAAGCGCCTGCCACGATGCATGCGAGGTAGGTCGGGCTACCCCTCTGCCTCCCACTGCTCACGGCCGCGACTGTGCTTTCGTGCAAGGTGCGGCTGGGCCAGGAGATGTGGTCCCTGCAGAGCAGAGACAGGAGTGCCAGAAGGAGGTGACCCTCACTCATACGCCTCCAGGAGCTGAGTGTTGAGGGGACGGAAGAGGACCTCAAACTGAGCGTGGGGATGTGGGGACCAGGAGGCCCCCACCAAAAACACAGGAATCTCAGAGGCCGAATAGCAGGGAGACAGTGGAACTCGAGGTTGCTGGTTTATAATCTAACCTTCAGGAGCCCCACCTTGTATACAAAGAGCTTCCTGCAGGAAACAATGAAGCAGTCAGCTCAGACCAGCCCCGGCTGCTTTAGATCTGCTTTAGCTGTCCTATAGCGCCCTACAGCCAATTGCAATACTAAAATCCCCACCTAGTGGAGAATTATAATATCATTAACGTAACACGGGCTGTATGATGGCACACGATGATGGTGCTGTGTGTGCATGATTTGTTTCACTGTGAACAAGCAAAGATACGATGTAAAAACTCTGAGTTATTCATGGAGAAAAAATTTAGGGCAACACCACAAGATGGGCAAAAGCAGACTTTGCATGCGAGAAAGCTCCCGAGAAAGAAATTCCCGTGCCTCCCAGGAGCAAGTGCCCCTGTAAGGGACATCCAATACACTCATCTAACTCGCAGAGCTGGGCTTGCCTGAGTCATTCCTTGGTCTCTTGGCACCCTCTCATTTGGGGGGCAGTTTTTCTATGCTGTCCCAGGATTTTCCTGAAACATCAATATACCAAAATCTATTGTATTTCTCTTCACTTGCAATGAACAATCCAAAAATAAATTTAGAAAACAATTCCATTTGTGATAGCACTAAAAGGAATAAAATACTTAGAAATAAATTTAACAAAAGAACTCTAAGACATGCATCCCCAAAACCTTAAAACATTATTGAAAATTAAAGAAGATCTAAATAAATGGGAAGACATCTTGGGCTAATAAATTATATGACTTAATATTGTTAAGATGGAAATATTCCCCCAGTGCAATCAATGGATTCAACAGGATCCCTATAAAAATCCCAGCTGCTTTTTAGCAGAAATTGACAAGGTGATCCTAAAATTCATATGGAAATGTAAGAGACCCAGTATAGCCAAAATAATCTTGAAAAAGAGCAAACATGGAGTACTTATACTTCCTTGTTTCAAAACTTACTACAAAGCAACAGTAATAAAGACAGTGTGGTACTGGCATAAGATTAGAAATATATTATCAATGGAAAAGAATTACAAATTCAGAAATAAACCCTTATATTAATGGCCAATTGATTTCTGACAAGGTTCCAAGACAATTCAATGGGGAAAAGAATAGTCTTTTCAACAAATGATTCTGGAATAAATGGGTATCCACATGCAAAAGAATGAAGTGGTCCCTCTACCTCATGCCATATATAAACATTATCTCAATATGGATTAGCTGGTCAAAGTGGTTCACACCTGTAATCCCAGCACCTTGGGAGGCCAAGGCAGGAAGATAACTAGAGCCCAAGGGTTCAAGATAAGCCTAGGCAGCATAGCAAGACATGGACTCTACAAAAAATTTAAAAATTAGCCAGGCATCATGGTGCTCACTTGAAGTCCCAGCTAATTGGGAGGCTGAGACAGGAGGATCGCTTAAGCCCAGGAGTTTGAGGTTACAGTGAGCTATGATCATGCCACTGCATTCAGCTTGGATGACAGAGTAAGACCCTCATTCTAAAAAAAGGAAAGGAAAGGAAAGGAAAGGAAAGGAAAGGAAAGGAAAGGAAAGGAAAGGAAAGGAAAGGAAAGGAAAGGAAAGGAAAGGAAAGGAAAGGAAAGGAAAGGAAAGGAAAGGAAAGGAAAGGAAAGGAAAGGAAAGACGAATCAAAGATATAAATGTAAAAACTATAAGACTTATAAGAACACATAGGAGTAAGTCTTCATGATCTTGGATTGGGCAATGGATTCTTAGATATGATACCAAAAGCATAGGTAAAAAAAGAAAAAGATAAAGTGGATTTCATCAAAATTAAACATTTTTGCTCTTCAAAGAAAATCATGAAAGTTAAAAGAAAACCCACAGAATGGGAATAAATATTTACGAATAAAATATCTGACAAGGGAATTGTATCCAACATATATAAAGACCTCTTCCAAGTCAACAATAAAAAGACCAGCAATTTTAAAATGAGCAAAGGATTTAAACATATATTTCTCAAAGGAAATATATAAACAGCCAAAGAACACATGAAACAATGCTCAGCATCATTACTCACTAAGGAAATACAAATCAAAATCGTAATAAGATACCACTTCATACCCACTAGGTATGAAGACAGATAATGACAAGTGTTGGCAAGAACACAGAGAAATCTAAACCTCACGCAATTTAGAGAAAAACAGTCCTGCTGTTTCTTAAACACTAAACACTGAATTAATTACCATATGACCCAGCAATTCCACTCCCAGGTATATAATACAACCAAGAGAATTGGAAACATAATTTGCACAAAAATCTGTACCTAAGTGTTCATAGCAGCATTATTCACAGTAGCCAAAAAGTAGAAACAACCCGAATGTCCATTGACAGATAAATGGATAAACAAAATGTGGTGTATGCATATGGTGAGTATCATTTGGCCATAAAAAAAGAGGAAACTCTGATACAGGCGACAACATGGATGCATCTTAAAATTACCATGCTAAGAAGCCACTCACAGAAGGCTACATGTGATGTGACTCCATTTACATGAAATATAAATCCCTAAAAACTGAAAGCAGATTAGTGGCTGCCAGGGGCTGGTGGGGAGGGAACTGGGGAATGACTGCAACCGGGAATGGAGTTTCTGGAACTGGAAATGTTCTGGAATAAGATAGTGGTGATCCACACACAGCTTTGCGGGTGTGATTAAAAAAAAAAAATTGAATAGTTCGCTTTAAAAGGGTGCACGTTATGGCATGCAAACTATGTCTCCATAAAGGCATGTGATTCTCTGCAGCAGATGCCGTGGCCTTGCTCGAGAACCCTGGGGAGGGTACTGTCCTGTGTGTCCCGCTCTGTGGCTTGGTCTCAAGACGTCCGAGAGTCCTCGAGACGCTGTGTACCCCTTACCCCAGGACAGCACTCAAGCAAGCGGAACCTGGTCCCTTTGAGGAAGGACTGGCAAATCAGCACTGCCTTGACCCTCGCAGTCCTCATTTGCCGCTTACTCAGGTCTCATCACAGTCCTCTGTCCCCAGCCGACCCACACACAGTCACTGGAGCGAGTGGTCTTTCTAAAATACATACAGCTCCCTTGCTTAAAACCCTTCGGTTGTTCCCCAAAACTGGTCCCAGTTGAGGGTTGGACACACTTGAAGTGCTGGCACAGAGGGGAGGAGGGGTGGCAAGGGCAATATATGTAACCCCAACAATATTTGTACCCCCATAATATAATGAAATAAAAGGAGGAAGAAAAAAAAAACACTGATCCCAGTTGAATGGGCTTATACTAGAATCCACTCAAGCTCAGCTCCCAGAAATCCTGATTTCATAGCTGTGGTCAGCAATAACGGGTCCTCAAGGATGCCCCCGTCCTAATGCCCAGACCCTATGACTATGTCACGTCACACGGCAAAGGGGAGCTGTGTTTGCAGACGGAACCCTCAGACAGGCAGATCAGCCTGGCTTGTCCAGGTGGGCCCGTGTTGTCACAGGTCCTAGAGAGCGTGGGAGGGAGACAGTGGAGGTCAGAGTGACGTGATGTCAGGAGGTCAGAGTGACGTGATGTGGTCAGAGTGACCAGAGTGGGGGTCAGAGTGATGTGAGTGACATAATGTGGGATCTTGAGGCCCAGGGAGCCTCATCAGAGTGACGTGATGTCAGCGTGACGTGATATAGGAATGACGTGATGTGGGATGTCCGAGTGACGTGATGTCAGAGTGACGTGATATAGGAATGACGTGATGTGGGATGTCCGAGTGACGTCTGTGGTCAGAGTGATGTGATGTCAGAGGGGTGCCATCGCGTGCACCTGTCACCAAGGCGCCGTCTCTGGCTCACTGACGGCCAAGCCCAGCCAAAGGGCAGGTCCTGCTTCCAGGCCAGTTTCTTAGTCTTTTTTTTTTTTAACTGAATCAGAAATGTTTAGCCTATAATCATAGGTTTTCAGAAATGACACCCCTCAGTGAGACAGTTGGGAATATTTGGACCAAACGCTGATGCCAAACCCAGCGGACGACTTCCAGCGCCCTCGGACACCACGCTGGGCCCCTCGCCGCTGGGAAGACCGGGACAGGGCAGGTGGCTTCCTTGTCCACTCTGTCACACGTCACTCTAGAAAATGCTTCTCCACGTTCCACAGCAGCATTCGAATGTGACACTCGCATCTGCCAATAGCATCTCTCTCTCCAACAAAAGGCCGTGGGCTGGAGGGGGTCTTTGCGAGAAACCCTGTTACCTGACATCGGCACCAGCAGTTACGGCCCTTCTCCTCGGAGCAGAAGGTTCGCACCTCGCAAGGAACCGGGTCGTCAGTGAGGCGTGCCCAAGAACCAGCCACGCGGTGGGGCGGGACAGACTATCCTAGCATGTCAGTGTCATGAATAAGCATCTCTACGTCGTGAGCATTTTGCTCTGGACGCCAGTGTACACACAAGGTGTGAGAATACGATCACTTCCTTCACACGGCACACAGGAACTAGGCACACAGCCCAAGGCTACAATTTCACTATTTCCTTCCCCACCTAAGCAAGATCAGGAGGAGAGCTGTTGCTGCAAACAGGGCCCGGAGAGAGCGAGGACCCCTCTCCGATCCACAGAGCAGCCCCTCCTCACTGCGCCGCCCGCCTTTTTCAGGCTTGTCTGCCGGTCGTCTGCCGTCCCTCCAAATACGTCCCGAGCGTGTCTCTGCCGATTCGTAATCTTCACATCAGAGGCTAAATCCAAGTAGGAAGCAGCATATTTGGCGACATGTCCTTAGGACAGTGGCTCTCCCACATCCCAGCAGGTACCGGCTGAAAATGTCATTTCACAAAGAAACTGCCGCACACAAGAGAGTAATCAGCAACTCTGCGGGTGGTTTCAGTTTCTCAGGAATAGTGTGACTCGTGTTCGTTTTCTTGTCATGAGAGGGGTGCTCTGAGTAATTGCCTCTGAGGTTTGACATTCTTCTTTGCCTTTAACAATCAAATTTATCAATTTCATACTGGACAGCCAAACACTTCATCCTGGAAAACATGACTTTTTTTGAAATTATGTCATTGGTTTACTAGAGAAATGACCCTTCACTGTTGGAAAATGACTTCATGCATCTACCAGACAAAATTTCATAACAGGAAAAGACATCAGGGACAAGGGACAAGCAGATGCCTGGTGCAAGGAAATTTATTTTTAAGACAGTATTTATTACTTTATATGTATGGCTAGTTGTGCAAAATCGCCACAACCACAGATTCCCCAGCAACACCCCCACACATTGACATTGACATTGACATTCACCGCTGGCTCCTGTCCAGTGGGCTTGTGACACTCTCGGACTCCTCCTGTTCAGGTTATTGTCACGTTTGCATCATATTTCAGTGAGCCACTTTGGAGCCATCGAGCCGTTTTAATTGGGGCTACATCACAACTGTATTAGTTTCCTATTGCTGCTAAAAAATTCTCACAAACTTAGCCGCTTCATACAACACAAAGTTATCTTCTTAAAGTCTCGGAGGCTGGAAGTCAAAAATGGATCGTATGGGGGTAGAGCCAGGTGTCAGCAGAGCTGTGCCCCGGACACCGTGGAGGAGAACCCTCCCCAGAGCCTTCCGGTTTCCGGGGCCGCCACGCTCCTGGCTGCTCGGTCAGCACAGCCCCTGCCCTGCCTCCCCTTACAGGGACACAATGTGGGATGATCCCCCCACCTCAAACCCCCAACTCCATCACGTCTGCAGAGCGTTTTGTCATGCAAGGTAACACAGCAAGTTCTGGAGACTACAGCGTGGACACCTGGGAGGAGCCACGATTCTGCCAGTCACAACATAATACAAACCATTTTAAAATGCGAGCATCAACAATAATTGGCAAATTGCACGATTATATGAAACCCAGGTGGGCTGTACTCTGTTACCGGGATGGCAGCCAGGAAAGCTAACACAGACTTGCTTTGTAGCACACGGGCGACCCTGAAGAACACGGTTGCTCAGACATGGCTTCCAGGAAGACCGTGACTTATCAAACATCCCGAATGTGTGAAACGTGTGTCATCGATGACGGTTCGCTGCTGTTCCTTATGAAGCTGCCAGGCCTCCTGCACGCTCCTGGATGCTGCCAGGGGCCCCCACGAGCTCGTGTGGAGAAGTGTCTGCAGGAGAAAATCTGGACCCCGCCAGCTGCGCGGCCCACACGCCCCAGGCTGCTCACGGCCGCGGCCCCCTCCCTCCCACGTGCCGCCCACCCACTCCCGCCATCCTCCCAGAATACCATGCTCTCCCTGGCCCACCCAAACACACCAACTCAGGCTTCCAGGGTCCACTGAGGCCATGTCACACGTGGTGGGTTGTCACAGAGCCTCTCCCTCCTTGTGCTGTGGCTGGAGTTCTGGGGCCCTCGTGGTCCGCCTGCAGGCGTTGAGGTGGCCCGCGTGCAGGGAGTGGCGTATGAAGAGGCCCAAGACAGCAGCAGCTGTGAAAACAGCTGGAGAGGAGGAAGCGGGGAGAAGCCGGGTAGCAGCTGCTCCGGTGGGCCCAGACACGAGAACGACCGGCACTGGTGTGTCTTCCTCCCCCCGCCGCAGAGGGCAGGAGAGGGGCAGCCGGGTGCAGACGTGGACAGCCCGGAAGTGCAGGCGCCCAAGCGAGCACACCCACCCTGGCTGCAAGCAGAATCTGAGAAATAGGTTCCCCGGAAATGTATGTGTTTCTACATACAAGTAATGTGCGGCTTGTACCGTTCTCTGTCTTCTAACTATGCTGAAGGCACGAAGTTTGCCTGGTCTTATTTTCTTCTTGATCTGCACATAAGGAGTTTTAACAGCTTATTTGAGCAATAGCTGCCCTGCAGTGAGCTGTGCATAATGGAAGTGCACGAGTTGACCCCCTGCTGTACGTACACACCCCCGGCACCACCACCACGGTCGGGACAGTCACACATCCAACAGCCCCCGTTCCCTAGCGCCCCTTCGTAGCCCTCCCTCCCACTCCTCTCCACGCGCCGCACCTTGCCAGGCAACTGCTGATGGGCTTTCGGTCTCCATGGGTCAGTTTGCATCTCCTAAAATTGTGTATCTGCACAACATGTGGCCTTTTGTGACTGGCTCCTTTCGCTCAGCGTGCAGTTTTCAGGGCTCATCCACGTCGTAGCCCGTGTCACTGACTCCTTGTTAACGCTGAGTAGCTCCATCCTACGGGTGGCGGGTGTGCCACAGCTTGTTTATGCACTTACCTGACGGCAGACACGTGGGCCGCGTCCAGCTCCACAAAGAAGTCACTAGGAATACTTGCGTGCACGTGTTTATACGGACGCTTGCTTTCATTTGTTTAGGTAAATGCACAGGAGTGGGATGGCTGGTGTACCACGTGGTAGGTGTACATTTAACTTTTTAAGAAGCTGCCAGACTGTTTTCCCAAGCGCCATATTATTTTACACTCCCAAGTATATGGCTCTTGACTTTCTGCCAGGCTGTTAGGTGCGTGGTGGATTCTCACGGTTCCCGGTCGCACTTCCCTGACGACCGCCGCGGAGGGGCGCCCCGCGCGGCTGCCGGCCAGCTGGGTCCCTCCTGCGCGAGGTGGCCGTGGGAGGCTCTCTGTTCGGTTGTCAGCCTTTCTCGTATTGCTTCCTACAAGTTATCCATCGTTCCAGACACAAGTCCTTTATCTCATCCCAAGTGTCTTCTCCCACTCGTCTTTCACTCGCTCTATAGCGTCTTTAATGAACAGAAGTTTTTTATTTTAATGTAAACAAAGTTATCGATCTTGTGCTGTGTAGCTCGTGAACTTTGTGTCCTTTTTAAGACCCTGAGGTCATGAATATTTCCCTGTTTTATCTTCTAGAAGTGTTATGATTTTGCCTTTCTCGCATGGACCCACCACGCACCTAGAGCTGCCTCTTGAGCGTGGCGAGACCAGAGACCCATGTCTGCGTGTGTCCGTGGGACGCCCAGCTGCCCCAACACAACTGGCTCCGCAGCCCGTCCTCCCCCATTACTCCGCAGCGTCCCCTCTGTCACGGCTGGAGCACAAACGGGTAAGCCTCAACCTGCTCCTTGCTGTTTACTCCGGTGCACCGGGCTGTGTGTCTCTGCCTGCACACGGCACCATTCTTTGCCATTTACTGTGCCTTACAGTTTCTCTGCCACGTGTTGGGCTGACACCACGCCCTCCAATGAGGTCTCAGTCCCCGCCTTGAGGAGGCTCCCTCCTTCCAAATTCCTTCCTTCCTTGGGCAGTCTCCCTCTGGGAATTCTTTAGAACTCTCTTATCTCTGCGTGGAAACAGTTAATATTTTTTTTTTTTTTTTGAGACAGGGTCTCACTCTGTTGCCCGGGCTAGAGTGAGTGCTGTGGTGTCAGCCTAGCTCACAGCAACCCCAGACTCCTGGGCTCAAGTGATCCTGCTGCCTCAGCCTCCCGAGTAGCTGGGACTACGGGCACGCACCACCATGCCCGGCTAATTTTTTCTATTTTTAGTTGTTTGGCTAATTTTCTTTCTATTTATAGTAGAGATGGGGATCTCACTCTTGCTCAAGCTGGTCTCAAACTCCTTAGCTCGAGCAATCCTCCCACCTCGGCCTCCCAGAGTGCTGGGATTATAGGCGTGAGCCACCGTGCCCAGCCAACAGTTCATAATCCTTTACATCAAACCTTCCTTGCTCAAATTATTGTGTGGCTACTGTCTGAACCGGACCCTGACTGATCCAGAATTGGTACTGCAGCGACCACAGGAGACAGATTCGCAAAGGTGGGATTGTGGAACTGACTCGCTGAGCTCTCGGGCCCAGGCAGCGCTGGTGCGCTGATGGTGGAAATGCGATGTAGCGATCCGCACCGATGACTGGTTACTGGCATCCCAACTCAGCGAGCCATCACCTTTGGTTACCTGACCACGTGCCAGCTGAAGCGAGTGCCTTGGGAGCCCCGTGGCTGCTGGACTTGACATTTTTTGGCAGTGATGGCAACTCCTGTAGACAGTCCCCTGAGGGCACTGTACACTCCAGAGAGAAAATGACAAGCTCCGGTCTGTGCTAAGAGTTGTTTTTTTTTTTTTTTTCCCCTGTAGTCACAGGATTGTTATTTCTGAAAATCAAGCATAAAGTGTAATTGTATTGGCTGTAAACAGTAGCTGATTTAGTCTCCCCAGTATCTCGTAGGAAAGTTAGGGTGTTGCCTGGGAAAGGATGGGACCACAAAATGCAGAGCGGGGACTCTTGGTTGGACCCAGGTGAAACTGACAGAACCCTCACATCACTCTGAGCCCCCAGTGCCAGTGGACGCCCGCCCCACGGCGTCACAGACTCATCTTCCTGGGACTGAAAATCCTGTCATGACGCCCTGAAAGCGTTGCTCATTCTCAATACCCACCACACCACCGTGTTGCCGCCAGACCGCAACTAGGGTCAAATCACAGCACGCTCCTGAGGGACAAGTCCACCCCGTGCCCAGGAAGGACAGCCCATACACCTAGAAAACGAGCGAAACTTTTCTAACACGTATCGGTAGAAATATGGGAAACATGTGTGGAGGTGGATTGCAAGGGTGTCAGACCAAGCAGGGTGGAATATAACACTGGATCAGGCCAAATTTATTGATGTGAGTAAAGTTAATAGAGAGTCCAGACTTAATGTGCTCACTTCAACAGCTGGAGGTGACTCCAACAGCGTATTTGATTGTTTGCAACTCAAACTCAAAAAAGGCCTACGTTTCACAAGGCTGAGGAGCTGGAGTCTGCCTGGCGCGGAGGAGGGATCCCAAAGGCATGGGGAGACAGCAATGCTGGACTGCATTTAACGTGAGTTCTATCAACAAGGCCCGAAACGCTCCGTCCACTAAGGCGCTGGGACTTACACACATTAGGAGAAGGAGCACCTGCTTCCCTGAAGAGCTCGGGGCTGCTCTCCTTGGCAGGCAGGTACCCCAGGGGTGCTGCCGTTGAGACGGGCTCTCAGAGCTCTGTGGGAGGATGGGATTCCAGGGGAGCAGAGGCTGAATGGCAGGACTTGGTAACCAAAGGCAAGGGACACAGGTCTGCCAAGGGAGGCAGCACATACATGCTGGCAACAAAATGCCTCAGTCCACAGGGCCGCTGGCAACAGCTAACTGAACACGGTGTCCCTGGGAACCTAAGACGACTGACCGACCAAAAAAACAAAAAAGCATTAGGTTTGGGAGCCAAAAACCTGGCTTGAGTCACAACTCTGAATAGTGACAGTTCTCCCAGTTCCCAGACCTGGCTCGACTCACAGGCCAAGACCCCGTGACTGGAGGGCAGGCTGGTCCTCTCGATCCTCCTCCCAGCCCTCCAGATCCACCCTCCACCGCCGGGCTGTGACACCCGCGCACTTCGTCCTCGCCATCCGGCATAAGGCCAGGTCTGTCCTTGGAGGGACGCTGGGAGGAGGAAGGGGTTTCTCTGCCTGGCTCCATGGTGCTTCCCTTGGCACTCGGCTTGCATGCAGGACACCCGGGGAGCTCACCTCCAGCAGCATCAGCAGCTTCCTGGGGAGCTCTGCAGGTGCCTTAGCTGACTCCCCAAAAAGCTCAACTGCCCCACAGGCAGCTCAGCCAGCTTCCAGCAAGCCCAGCGCACCCCCTGCAAGCAGCGCTTCCTGCGTATTTCTTTGGCACCCCAGCAAGTGGTTTCCAGCCCGCAGCTCTGGCCCACCAGGTATGAACCCCTGGCCCGGGCACCCCAGAGAACTCCCACATCCTGGCGTAGGCGGCAACCAGGACAAACCTGTGTCGATCATTTGCTCTGACAGTAAGCATGGCTGTCAGAGACACGGGTCTGGGGTCCTGAGGACGTCTGTACACCCTCGCTCAGAGTCTCTGAACATCTGAACGCCCAGTTAGAAGGGACACAACCTATTCCCACCTAGTGTGTCTGCACTGTGACCCCACAAGGCCCCTGCCTATAGGGGCTGCACTTCCCTCAACAGCTCTGGATACAGGAGCCCAAACTCACGATGTCCCAAGACACGCTGGGGGTTGTCACACCACGCACTCTCTCCTCAGGGTGATCTCTCAGCCCCAAAATGACGCTGACATCCAGGCCACAGGATTAAGCCCGCAAAGCCCTAGATCCAGGAGGTCTTGGACAGCAAAACAAATGAGGCCAAAGGTGGACTGACAGCCAGCTCTTCCCTGGACCCTCCTGCTCCACCCTTAATGCTGGCAGACCCCAGTTCTGTCAGCCCAGCCCACACGATAAACAAAACCTCCAGATCTAAGGTGGCTTCAACAATTAGAGCTTTATTTCCACACCAAGCAGAATAAAAGGAAGCAGGCAGTTCCCTTGAAGTTTGACTTGGAAGCCAGACCAACCCATCGGGAGTCTCGTGAGACCCACAGTGTCCGTGAGAAAAGGTCAACCTTCCCTGTAAGCCACAGAAAGCCCCCAGCTACGGTCCCGGGAGCAGGGAACGAGGCCCACTGGCGGCTCAGGCTCCTGGGATTCCCTCAAGGTGCACAAGGCTGAGGCAGCCCTGACAGCTGGCACAGGTGGAGGCTCCTGCCACAGTGACAGTGAGGGGACTCTGGCTCCGGCAGATTACGAAGTGCCACGTGGCTCCACAGGCTTCCCCACAGCCAGCGCTCAGCAGGGGCAGCCCCAGTGTGGACGTGGGGACTCGAGCTCAGCGTCCGGCTGGAGGCAGCTCTCGGTGCCGCTCTCCGATGCTCCCTCCGGCGCGTGTCCCGTCAGGTGCAGCAAGGACACGCATGTTCCCCGCGCACCTAAGTCCTTCCTCCAGGGAGAACGTTCTGGGGGCAGTCAGAGGTGAGGCCTTGGCTGCAGGTTTCGTCACGCAGCTGTGCTCACCAGGGCCGGCCCTCAGGAGAACACCGGCTGCTGCATGAGGCCGTCTCTGGGGGGGGAGCCTCCCGATCCCTGCATTCGTGGTCTTCCTCGGGTGGATCTGCCAGGGGTGAACGAGGTGACCCGCAGCTGACAGCTCTCCCAAGCGGCTGTGCTGACAAGGCTTTTAGGCAGCACGAGTTCAGGGCCTGGGAGGGTTCCCTGACTGCGCACTCCCGCACCTTTCTGGGCCGCGCACTTTCCAGCGCCAGGTCAGAGCAGACCCTTGGCTGAACACTTTCACTCTGCGCTCGCAGGGTCTGTCTCTAGTGTGGGCTTCCTGATGCTCACGAACCTAGCAGTGTGGCTACAGGTACTCCAACCTTCACTGCATTGATGAGGCCTGTTAACGTGGTGCCAAATGTGAATCCTCCGCTGAACACATTCCCAAGTCGGCTGCCCTCAGGCCCAACACCAGCGCGGGTCTCCGGTGCCGAACGTGGCTGGAGAACTCCTCACATTCGCTGAGCTCGTGAGGCCTCTCTCCAGCTCGGGTCTCTGGCGCGGAGCCACTGAGCCACGTGGACCTGCATCGGCCCTCCACGTGCTGTCCTTTCTAGCGGGAAAGGCCTCCCACCTCCGGTGCTCCCACGGCCCCCGACTGCAACGGCCTGGTGCTGTCCTTGCCGCACACCAGGGGCCTCCCACAGCTCTGCCTCGACCCCTGCCTCAGTTTCTCCCCGCCGTGCTCCTTGGGAGCCACTTCAACAGCAGCAGAGGCCCCCCACACCCACCTCCGCACGACGGTGTCTGCCCAAGGTGCTCGCACCTGTCAGCACTGGGCGTTTTCTCTTGGCCTTTCTATAGAAAATGACGATTATTTACTCTTGGCTCACACACCCTTCCCATCGGTCCGCCTCCACCCTCCCTTCTCCTCACAGGGTTTTATCATAACATGGTTAATATTCGGTGTTTGTTATCAGGACTGTAAAAATCCTGACCACAGCCGAGTCATACAGCATTAATACCATGATAACTTTTCCTTCTTTATCCAACTTGCTTTCCTTGGAATTATGTCCCTTGGTTTTCTAGGTACTTGACAGTAATTCAGTCCCAACTCCTATCTAAATCCTCAATATGCTCATCAGAGGCCACAGGGGCTCCAATAAATAAGACATCTTCCTGGTGCCAACAGCTAACCGGACTGGCTGTGTGCGGCGGGTCACGGCTGCCAGCCTGGAATCTCTGCCACTGTGCTCCTGCGGGTCCCCTTGCTGCTGTGTAGGGTCCTCCCTGGCCGTAGGCCACATCTCCTTCCTTGGCTTGCTCCCTCATTTTGGAGGAATACATCCTCTAGTACCTTCCTAAGGCACATAGGAATATACATGTAAATTTTTAAAGTGCCTTCAAGTCTTTTAGCGTGACTTTCAGTATACCTGGAATAATTTTCCTTCAGAATTCTGGAAGGTCCACATTCCTTTAGTTTCCAGTGTGGCCTCTGAGAATGCCAAACCTATTCTGGCACCTGATACTGTTTGCGTACCATTTATTCTCTCCAGAAGTTCCCCAGTGTTCTGAAATTTCACAGCGATGCGCCTTGGCAAGGTGCTTTCTTCTTCCATTCTGTTGGCACTCGGTTAGCTCTCGTAAATTGGAGACTTAAAGCCTTTGTTCTCAGAATTCTAATTCATGGAATCCACTATAAGATGTGTGTCACCTTTCCTTCAGACATATGCTATACTAGTCTTCCTTGCAGGCCAATGAGATTCTTCAAAGAAGTATCTTTTTGGTTTCCTGCAGGGAGGATATTACTGACCTGAGGATTTTACAAACTGAAGGCTGAATACCATACCCCTTTTGGTCTTCCACTGGGTGGCGGGAGGCACTGTGTGGCCTGCAGAATCTAACTGCTTCTTAAACAGGCTTCCGGCTTCACCCGTTCTCATAGCCTGCCAACTCCAGAGCCTCTGGGACTTCTGCAATACAAAGCAGATTCTCAGATGTTCCCATTTCTTTCTTGCAATGGAGATTTCTCAGGTGTTTCTAAGTTAGTTGCCATTCACTTATTTTCTTAGAGGTTTCATCCTAGTGGATTTATGCTTTTAAAAAAAAATTCTGTCACGTTAATGGAATTTTAGGAAGGGCCGCGGTGAATGGCCACGTCCAGTGGTTTGAGAGGCTGGGAAACAAAGCCTTTGCTCCAGGAATCCCAGTGCCCAGCTAAAACAACCTGGAGAGAACGGATGGTGAGTGGAAGCCAGCATCTCCGCCACCTACATCCAGCTGGTCTGAGGCAAAGAGACGGGGGCCACGTGTGACAGGAGCCTTTTGCAGGAGAGCAGGAGAGGCAGGGAAGGTTCAGGTATAAGGAATGAAGAAACTATCTAAAACAACAGAGACAGAGAACACGCAAGGGAGTCACTGAGAGATGAATAAATATCTTTATTTAGTTTATTCATTCCGGGTTCATCCCAAATCTTCACACCTTACCCCTCCTACTGTCAAGATGGGTCACACAGAACCATGGGGGCCAAACGCAAGTCTTGCCCACAGAACACTGTAGGGACAGGTCACCTTGCTCGAAAGCCATGGGTTTCAAACACTTTTCAGGGCACAACTCTCTTCAAACCAGAAACCACAAGCCACTAAGTAAAGCAGACTGTTGGGTCATTTAAATGTGCACAATGTTTTGGGTACCTCCCCAGATCCCCAGAGTTCCTCAAGGCAGTTAAAAAGTCCTGTTTCAGAGCCGTCTATCCAATTATGTGAGGCTTTCCACAAAGCCAGTCCCTTCTTCTCAAAACACAAATACCAAGATTTCACATGGCCAACACTTCTACCTGTTGAAATAAACAGTCCACAAAATTAAGGCATTTGGGAGGAATTAGAGGGAAATAAAGCATTTATTAAAGTTACAATAACATATCAAAAATGTCCATGATACTTTTGAAAGCTCTTAACTAGGCACAAGAGCAAAAACAGTCGTGGTCCCGGGCACTGCAGGCAAACGCATGTTCAGGCCAGAGCAGAAGGGAGTCAGAGGGTCGGTGGTGAGGACTCTCCTCAGCTCGCCCCCAGGCACACAGGCAAGTCACATCTCACGCGGCCAACACCAAACACAGGCGGTGGGAGCTGTGCAGACGCCGCAAGGCGGGACGCTGCTGGCTCCGTTACAGCATCCAACTATGACTGTGCACAAGAGAGCTGTGTTCATAAATGCCACACCCAGACTGGATCTGTGCACATTCCGGTATTACCTAGTGTATCTAAGAGATGTGCAAATCAAAGCAACTTAAGAGAGACTCCACTGCATTCCTGACACTGAACAATGGCTTGTGAAGGCAGCAGCAGTCGCCCTTCTACCCCCACCCACTTCTCCATCCTGCTGTCTGCTTAGGATTTGTATGATTCATTCCGCACCTCACTGTGCACTTCAAAGTCTGCATGTTCCCCTCTGCGGAATTCTGCTGGGACATGAATCCCACCAACCATGTATGCATGATGCAAATTATTTTATTTCACACTGTGGGAGCCAGGCTTGGAGGAGGAAAAAGGGAAGTGAGGCACAGTGAGAAGGGAGGTCATGTGGCCAAAACAGGCACTGTGCCAGGAGTGCAATACAAGCTGGCAGGGAACCCAGACCCCTGCAGGTTGGGACTGGTAACCGTGGGCCTGGCAGGGAGGCAAACAAGCAGGCAGAAGCCTACAGCCCCAGCATCAGAAGACCCACCATTAGTGCCACTGCCAACATTCAGGGGGTGTCACAGGCTCCCAGGGCCTGAGTTAAGGGGCAGTCCTCACCAAAAAGGACACACAAACCTCCTGTGAGTGTCTCTCATGAATCCAGGGGTGGCGGGAGGCCCATCACCACAGGGATGCCTGCACTTCCTAAAACTGTACACAGTGACCTCATAACTTGTTCTTGGACCATGAGGCAGTGGAAATGCCATGATACCTTTCACCAGCGTACAGGCTGTTTAAGAATCCAAGAAGAATTTCTCACCAATACATAAACACACACTATAGCTAGACCATGGTTTCCTGACTTTGGGATTTCAGAAGCAGGCAAGCTTAAAACAAAATTCAAGAGATTGAAAAAGAACAACCAACATTTTATTCTGCGACCAAGAGCCTTTAAAAAGCAAAAGTATTGCCTTGTTCTATCACTGTCATTATATAAAAGGACATTTATCATCCAAAGTAGGAAGGAAATAATCTTATAATAAAAGACAGTCCTCTAGGTTGGATACATTTGACTTCTTGAAGCACTGCCCATGTTGTCCTTATGTCCACATGTGCAGTGCTGTGCTGGAGGCCACACGGACTCTGGTTGCTCCGCCAGGGCCAAGGTCAAGCCCAGGTCTCCCAGGCCCTCCCAGCACCACAGCGCCTCGAACGCACTTCCTCTGAGAAGAGGGACGACAGCCATCACAAGGCTGTCTGCACGTGCACAGAGACTGCTCCCGTCCAAAGTGCTTTCACGGGCAGGCGCGTCCTCTCACGTGACCACACGAAACCCCGCAGGGCAGGCAGAGCAGGAAACCCTGTCCCCATCGGAAGCGGGGCCTCCACTGTGAATGAGGACTTATCCGAGTCCGTGCGGCAGTGAGCGACAAGGCACAGGCCAGAGCACTCCCTCGGAGGCAGATTTTCCCTTCGTTTATCCTGTGCTTGCTGTGTGTTCCTCTCTTTCTTTCACAGACTTTTTATTTGAAGAATCGATTCATGGAAGAAGGAAAATAAAACTTAAAATGATGGCACTTAATCCTGATAACAGAAATATCATCAATGTTAGGAAATTATTAATTGTCCTCTCTTTTTAAAATTACCTGTTTAACAAGTGCATTTTTGACTAAAATTTTCAAATGTCAAAACAGAACACCAAAAATCAAGCATTGCTGCCTCAAACACTTTCCTGGAACAAGGCAGAGTATAAATAAATAAATATATAAATAAGACAATATGAAGAGTCACAGAATGTGTGTGACATTGATGGTTTTGGGGAAATACATCTAAATACTCTTTACCCAGGACTCTGAAGCTGAGTTCTCAGAGGTATCAATACTGCCCAGCCCTGACCCTGGCCCAGCCTGGCCCATCTGTTCACGGCAGCCAAGGCCCAAGGCCAGCAGCCGCCCCTGACTGTGAAAACAGACACTCCTGGGGTGGGCTGGGGGCAGCGCCGAGGCTCCTTCCCGTAGGTCCCTCAGCCCCTGTCCCGTGGAGGGCTCTGGGCCAGCAGGCAGTAGCCTCTCAAGGGCCACCTCATTCCCTGGCTACCTGGGCACCCCAGGGCTTAGAAACATGATTTCATAAAGTGCTCGGATGGAGAGTGTCACTCTCTCCTGTTCTGTAGCCCATCCTTGCCAGCACGAGGGAAGGGAGCATTAGTACAGTGTCACTAATAACAAGGAGGAATGGCCTTAGTCACCTACACTGTTTTCAGATTCATGTTTGGCAGCTATGAAATTTCAAACAAAAGGCTGAACTTTCAAACAAGAGGCTGAACCTCAAAGTTGTTAGAATTCTGAGAAAATTAGCAAAGGCTGACTTGAATAAAGAGGAAGCTGGGGCCAGCAAGGTGGCTCATGCCTATAATCTCAGCACCTTGGGAGGCTGAGGCAGGAGGATCGCTTGAGCCCAGGAGTTAGAGACCCATCTCTAAAAAAAAAAAAAAATTAGCCAGGCATGGTGGCTCATGCCTGTAGTACCAGCTACTCAGAGGCTGAGGCAGAAGACTGCATGAAGCCAAGAGTTTGAGACTGCTGTGAGCTATGATCATGCAACTACACTCCAGCCTAGGCAACAGAGCAAGAGCCTGCCTCAAAAATAAATACAGGCCAGGCGCAGTGGCTCACGCCTGTAATCCTAACACTCTGGGAGGCTGAGGCGGGCGGATTGCTCGAGGTCAGGAGTTCAAAACCAGCCTGAGCAAGAACGAGACCCTGTCTCTACTATAAATAGAAAGAAATTAATTGACCAACTAATATATATAGAAAAAATTAGCCGGGCATGGTGGCGCATGCCTGTAGTCCCAGCTACTCGGGAGGCTGAGGCAGCAGGATTGCTTGAGCCCAGGAGTGTGAGGTTGCTGTGAGCTAGGCTGATGCCATGGCACTCACTCTAGCCTGGGCAACAAAGCAAGACTCTGTCTCAAAAAATAAAATAAGATAAAATAAAATAAAATAAATAAATAAATACATAAATAAATAAAGAGGAAGCTGAGCAGTCCTCTGCAAATGAAGAGCTGAGACCCCAGACACCTGCAGACCAGCTGGAGTGCACCACATACCAGGGAGGGACCATCCTCTGGCTCATTCTCTTCCCAGATACATTATCTCCCTCGGAGCAAGCCTCAACTATAAGGATCGATTCAGTCCATTCCTCCAGAGACAACATGGGAAAATGGTGACCTCTCTAAGTACATAAGCTCTAAACTGAACAAAGAAACATGAAACCCACTCTGCCATGCCCGGGCCCTTGCCTCTGCATGCCTGAGGGTCACACCAGCATGCTCATGCACGGGACTCCTGCACAGGCAGCATTCCCAGGTGCTGCTTCCCAAAAGGTCCGAAAACAGAGCCACCCTCCTACTGTGAGTAGGGCTGAGAAGGCCTTGTCCTTATTAGACCTTTGCAGCAAGCACTCAGCAGGGCAGACTCGGTGCGTGCTATGGACCTACCACACAGCTCACCTGGAAAAAACCTGCCCTCTTCTACCCTGAGCCAAAAGGGCAGCAAGAAGAGGAGACAAGAGTTGGGAAGAGCTAACCAGTACTCCAGTAAGAGCTGAAAGTACAACAAACCAAACATCCACTCCTCAGAGCCCTCTCTCAGCCCTACCAAGGTGAGGAGTCACTGCTTACGGATCTCTAGTGACAAGAGGCCCCTCTAGAGTGGCCCAGTCCACCTGTGGTCCTGCCCCAGCCACAGCCCAGGTTTGAGTGCCATGAAGAACACCCCTAACCCCTCTCCTGGGCTGAAGCCCCTGCAGCACTCGGCTCCGGCTGTCATGCCCCTCACCAGCCACCCATCCTGTGGCTCCTCTCCTCCCTCAGGAAGACTCTCCTGACTTCAGGAGGACCCAGTCCCAAGCTCCCTTAGATGAGCATATGGCCCAACCCCAGGCCTCAGAAACCCAGCCCACGTCTACACAACTATCACGCATGGAGCAGTATCACTTCAGCTGCATGAATGCCTCCAACGCTTGCATTTTTCCCTCTGAATGACTCTTCTTCCCCTCAGAACCGCACACACGCACATCCGGGTCCACGTGGGTGTCCCAGCACAGAGCCATCCACGACACATGGTCGGGGTTTGGAATTCCATTCTCAAGCTGTAGACTATAATGGTCAGACACTGCTTGTCTGGTCAGCCGAAACACACAATAATGCTAATCATTATATAAAGCAATATCATTAGTTCAATTCTTACAAAATAGGATTTCTCTTATTACAAAAAATCATAACACAGATTTGAAATCTGCTCATTCTTAACTATTTCAAGGTCTAGAATCACCACGGGTCCACACAATGGTCCTCATAGGCTTCATATGACAAAATGTGATTTCACTGGAAATAAAAGCCACCTCAGCCACTGGCCCACCTGCCAATGACCTTCACTCCTGGCTGCACAGCCCAGGGTGTGAGAATAAACCCACCCACACAGCCAAAGACAACTGTGATGATGACCCAGGTCATCTCTCTCCCCTACCACACCCCAGGCGGGCTGGGGAAAGACTTCTGACCTCACTGCTCTCCCCTCCTAGATTCTAAGAGCAGCTACCAAGACAAGTGAAGAGCAATCAAACCCCCACCAGATGTTACGTCCACTGGATGCCAAGCAGCTGGAAGCCTGGAACCATCCAGAGGACCAAAAGAACTTTCCACTCTCTGGTGTGTGTACAGACGAGAAGACAGCACCCCAGCATTTTCTTCTCCTATTTACTGGCAGTGATTGCTGTTGGAAGGGGCCTCAGTTCCAGGGAAGGCAGTCGTTTACTGGCTAGGTCAGTGTGGGCCTCCTGAAATCAATCACTGTCTAGAAGCTCCCTAAAGTGAAATGGCAGAAGACTTATGACACCTCTTGGCATGATGTGAGGCACAGTAGGTATGAGAACAGGTACTGAGCCGTGGAGCTCTGCACTGTGACCCCTATGGATTCTGAGCAAATGCACGGATTGGCTTTGCGATAACAACCTGTGCAGCCAGGAAACCACCCTTGCATGAAGACAGCTCATATGACAGCTCCACCAGAGAGAGAATACTGAAGTGGCAAGAAAGGGTGTGTGTGACCAGTGCATGTGCTACTTAACCCCAGGAGCAGAGAAAACAAACTAGCAAATTCATGAACTGCATTTCTGTTCTCTACTTTGCTTACCAAAACTCCCTGTTCATTTTGATATTAGAAGGCTTTAATCGAACAATTAAATTGAGAATTAGAAAAATAAATAGAAGTACAGTTCTGGAAAGTGCTAGGAGTCTTCTCTACAGGGAATATTAGCAGGCCTCCAACCTCAGCCCACACCTGCACACATTCCACAATCCACTTCATTATTATACGACCGTGAAAGTCCAGAACAGAGATATTTAGGAAGAACAAAATTAAGTTTTGTAACAGCCTCTTGACTGACAATGACCCAAAGAGTGTTCAATGGCCCCAGCACCCGAGATGAAATCACAGTCCATGAGAACAAGGCCATGTCGTCATTACCAACAGCTGGTCGGGATGCAGTCGGCAGCACAGGATACGGTTCACAGGGTGCAAGAATTGGTGTGTTTCCACTGCAGATCACCTTCTCCCTCACTGTAATCAACACTGCGCTTGAATCCTACTCATAAAGCAGAAACTTCTTTATGGGGTCTGGCAGAGGCAGCGAGGGAATCAGATGAAGGCGGTATTTGCCAAGAGCTCTTCTCACAGCCACACGGCACAGACTCAGCAAGGTCCTGGGAACCCCTGGGAGCCACAAGAAGAAAGGGGGAGACAGAGGAAGAAGGTTAGTTCCTACCCTAACTCCGAAGGCTGAAGGCTGGCTGTGACTAAGAGCCAGAACTGCACGAATGCTCACTTCCAACCTCCTAATTTTACAGCGAGGAGGGGCTTGTTCTCTCTTCCTTCCATCCAAGGAAAAGCAAAACCTTCACGGCCTCATTTACCTGGGGTGTCAGCTTACATGGACATCGTCTCCCCCTCAACTATGTTTAACACCCTAGACAAGGAAGTAAGAGTTGACCAGTAAAGGCCCCGGTAGGTGTGAGCAAACGGATCCTTCCCCTCTGCCAGCCTCTTCTCTTGGTCAATCCCTACAGCCACAAAGAAGCCTGGGGAATGCAGGCCAAGCAGCACTTGGCAGGCACAGGCGGACGGTTTTGCTCCAGGTCAAAAAAAAGCCTAACCAAGCCTCTGCCTCAGTGAGGAGGGTGACAGGTGACACAGTCATGAACACAAGTTACTTTTTTCTATCAGTTTGGTTCCCAACTGACCATTAGCCAACTATTTTTAAGAAGGCTAAATAAGAGCATGTTTTAATGAACTATTTAGGGAAATCTAGTAATTAAAGTTCTGTGGATGCCCTCAAGACCCAGATTAGGAGGGAGTGTGAGGGCAGGAGGTCACAAAGGATGCACAAGGTCAATTTCTGAATTGACCCAGAGAGAGCCTCTGATAATAAGACCAAACCATAGATCAATTCCAAACTCTCACACTATCGATTTATTAATCCTTAACAAAATCTTTCTTCATAAATAAGGAAAGTACAGACTTCACTGTAACCAAAATTAGACATCACAGAAACCAAAATAATGGTATTTGAATGGGAACTGAAAAAAGGGAGGTGAGGAATCCTAGAAAATAGGCCTGTGACTTGTGTAAGGCCTCATTTATAAACCATGTATGAAAGAAGTCACTGTCTCTATGAATTTGAGTCACAAAGCAGAGCAAAACGATAAATATAATTCTAGGAACTTTGAGAATATACAAGCACTTGTTTAGATTTCCTGATATCAACCCTTGGTGTCTAGGAATTTTAAAAGAGATGATCAATCTCAACAACTATTCTAGAAAATCACCAGTCTTAACTGAAGATTTTGACCAAATGCTTAGAGGTTGTTTTTTTTTTTTTAATTACTACATCTTGATTCATTCAATCGACCCAAACAGACTACAAGTCAGAGCTGAACCCAAACCACTTACTTCTGGCCTCTTTAAAGACCTGCAAGGCGTCAGGGTCCACCTTCCTTCTGCCTCTTGATTCTGGGCCCAGTGACTCCCACTTCACCAGGTTCAGGTTGGCTCCAAACTCCACCAGCAGGCTCACGAAGGCTGCCTCGCAGCCATGACGCAGGACGGCATCCATGACACACCCAGGGGAGCCCCTGTAGAAGCCCTGTGTGTTGACAGGCCCATTGCAGTTGAAGTCGGGGTTTGCCCCGGCCTGGAGGAGCAGCCGGAAGCACTGGAGGTTGTGGTAGGCCGCGCTGATATACAAGGGACAGACCACGAGGGAGGTGAGCCGCCGGGAGAAAGGGGGCTGGACGTCAGGAGTCAGGTGGTGGTTGACATCGACGTCAGCACCATACCTACGGAGAGAGGGTAGTCAGACCTGCCGCGGACTAGCCACAGTGCACAAAGTGCCACAGCCACCCTCGGGGGAGCCTCGACTCGGTGACACAGGGAGCCACTGGAGACTCCACAGACCACAAATAGCTTCCATGATCATTTCTAGCAAGACTAGGTAGCAGAAAAGAACTTGGAATCCACTCATGCAAAAAATAATTCCTGAGTGGAGCCTTCAAACCTTTAAGGATCCAAAAACCCTAAAGCTACTATTTCAGAGCAAAGACAAAAAGGGAAAATACCCAAATTCATCTGATGAAATTAGCACCACGACATCCCAAAACCTGAAAAGACCACACCATAATGAAAAACTACCAACTAATTTCACTTATGAGTATCAATTTAAAAATCGTCAATAAAATATTAGGAAGAGAATCCTAAAGTATATTAAGAAAGCAATACACCATGACTTCTTGGGAGTTATTGCAAGGACAGTTCCAATATTAGAAACTGTATGAGCATAACCCACCATATAATGGAACTAAGGGGAAAATCCTGATTGTCTCTTCAGACGCAAAAAAAAAAAAAGCATATAACAAAACTCAACAGTAATGTATATTTAAATATACTCAATAAAATAGGAAGTGATGGCTTCTCATTAACATGATAAAATATATTCTCTCAACCCAGAAATCAGCACCTGAGTGGGGAAATGCTAGAAGCACTCCTGTTAAACGTGGATCAAGACACAGACACCCAGTTTCCAGCCTCCTGTTTAACACCAGTGCTGAAGGTATTAGCTGGGGTAATCAGGCAAGAGAAAGCAATTAAATGAGTAAGATTAGCAAGGAGGAGGCAAAACGTTCCCTGTTTCCAGAGGATATAATTATATGTCTAGAAAGCCCTAAATAAGCAATATGGAAAAACAACTAGCTAGCAATGAGAGCCATCATACATACAAGTTCAAAGATAACATGGAAGAGAAGACCACATTTATGATAGCAAAATACATTTTAAAATGACATATCTAAGCATAAATTAACAATAAATGTCTAATATTTGCATAAGGAAAATGATAAAATACTAATTAAAGTCACAAAAGTAAACCTAAAACATGAAAAAACACACCAAAGTTTTGGATAAGAAGACCCAACATCTTCACGATGTCAACTTTCCGTAAGTTTTTTAATAGATCAAAATACCATTTATTTTATAAAATACTTACAGAAGAGCTACCTGCTCCCCATTAAAGCTCTGCTTTTTCATCTTGTCTGATCTTCTAAATGAACTTTATAATCAACCAATGTGGCTTCAGGGACACTGTTTTTATGTATTTATATTTGTAATCAAATTATTTCATTCTAGGACTGGAATTTTCATTCATAAAATAAACTTAGGGAAAATTGACCTCTTAAATCAAACCACATATAGAAATTTAGTAAATGGTAAAGGCAGCACCTCAAATAAGTAGTATAGGGGGATGGACTTTTAATAAGTGTTTTTGGGATAACTGAATATCTATACGGATAAAGAGAAAGTCAAATCCATTCATCACAGCATACACCAGAATAAATTCCAAATGGATCTAAATTTAAAATGTTAAACAGGAAACCATATAGAAAGTAGGAGAAAACCTCCAAGTAAAATGTGCCTAACTATAACACAAAATACAGAAAGAAAAGGTTTTTAACATGAAAAATATATTTTTTTTTTTTTTTTTTTTTTTGAGACAGAGTCTCGCTTTGTTGCCCAGGCTAGAGTGAGTGCCGTGGCGTCAGCCTAGCTCACAGCAACCTCAAACTCCTGGGCTCGAGCGATCCTTCTGTCTCAGCCTCCCGAGTAGCTGGGACTACAGGCATGCGCCACCATGCCCGGCTAATTTTTTATATATATATCAGTTGGCCAATTAGTTTCTTTCTATTTATAGTAGAGACGGGGTCTCGCTCTTGCTCAGGCTGGTTTTGAACTCCTGACCTTGAGCAATCCGCCCGCCTCGGCCTCCCAGAGAGCTAGGATTACAGGCGTGAGCCACCGCGCCCGGCCAACATAAAAAATATTTTTAAAAACTTTTGCATGGCAAAAATAACATAAGCAAAGTAAAACAATAAATGAAAAACTGAGGAAAATGTTACAATGGGTTAATATCCTTAACATATAAAGAGTTTCTAAAGGAAAAAGATCAACAGTCCTATAGAAAAATGAGCTGAAGAGGGCAATTGTGGGAATGGCGCTTAACCATATGAGAAGGTGCTTAGCCTCACTCACAATAGAAACGCAAATAAAAACTACACTAAGGCCAGGTGCAGTGGCTCACACCTGCCTATAGTCCCAGCACTTTGGGAGGCTGAGCAAGGCAGGAGGATCACCTGAGGCCAGGATTTCAAGACCAGCCTGGGCAATGTAGCAAAACTCTGTCTCTACAAAAAATTTCAAAATCAGCTGGGTGTGGTGGTGCATGCATATAGTCCCAGCTACTCAGGAGGCTAAGGCAGGAGGATTGCTTGAGCCCAGGAGATCAAGGCTGCAGTGAGCTATGATCTGGCCACTGCACTCTAGCTTGAGCAAGACCTTATCTCTTTAAAACAAACAGAACAAAAAAAAAAACTACCCTGACTACACTACTACACTTCTCGCCTATGAGATTGGAAAAAATCCAAAAGTTTATTGTCCAGGTTGTAAAGAAACAGGAAGTCTCATTCACTGCTGGGGCAATGTAAAATAGAGAAACCCCTGTGGAGGGGAATTTGGCAATTGCTAGCAAAATTACACATAGTTTTAGCCTTTGACTCATCAATCATGATTCTTAGGATCTATTCCCCAAATACATTTGCAAAACTATGAAAAGATGTACGTACAAGGCAACTCATTAAACCACTCCCTGTAATAGCTGAGAACGGGAAACCACCCACATGTCCACCACAGGGGGACTGGCCAAATTAGCTGTGGTTCATCTGTACAAAGCAGCACTGCGCAGCATGAAAAGAGGCGAGAAGGGTCACTACCTACAGCTCGGGAACATCCTCCAGAGAAAAAGCAGGATGATGAAAGTATACAGTAAGCTACTGTTTATCTGGGGGAAGGAGGCTGCAGAGTGTGTGAGTGAGTGTGTGTGTGTGTGTGTGTGTGTGTGTGTGTGTGTGTGTGTGAAGGAGGCTGCAGAGTGTGTGTGTGTGTGTGTGTACACCCAGACACATGCACATATTTGCTTATTTTTAACAATAGAAGGATAAACCATAGAACTTTTAAAATGGTTAGTTAGGGGAGCAAGAGACTAGGATGATGAGTACAAGGATAGAAGCTAGACCTTTTTTAAAATACACCTTGCTTTATACAAACTGTGTAGATATTTTATGCTGTAAAACAAAATTAAGTACAAGGCAATCTCTAAAAATTAAAAGCAAAAAGAAACAATGAACTCAACTGCATACCCAGCTGGTGCCACCACGTACCGCCTGCAAGGGCGGCTCTTCTCTTCAGGTACATTAAGCATCCAGACTCACACTATTATCAACAGCACCGACCCCTCCCAGCATCAGACCCACTAAGAAGGACCTGGGACAGGAAGCACACTCTGCCAGCAGGGCAGCTTCACACAGCTCTGCGCAGCAGGCAGGCACATGGCGCAGTGAGGTGATCCCTAAGGCTGTCCCCCCTTGACCCCCATGGACAGCCAGATGTGAGGAAACAAATCACACACAAGGCAGGTGCAGGAGCCGCCTGCCTTAGAAGCTTCGCTCTCCACCAAAGAGAATCTCTAAACAACTCCACAGGCAGAGCTTCACCGCCATGCCACTGCACTCAGAGATGCCCAGATACATAACTTTCAGGCACTTAGAGTTCCAAGTGCAAACTCCCAGTCATTTTTACTTTAAACAGGAGTCAGCCAACTGTAGCAGAAAGGACAGCCTGGCTCAGAGGGTCAGAGTCCCGGCAAAGTGAGGAAGGTCCTGCCAAGGATGGCTACCTGGCATGGGTAAGGGGCAAGTGTGGGAAGGGAACAGCAAAAGGAGATTGGTTGGCAGGGGGAGGCGGCCTAACACAAGTAAATGTGGTGAAGACAAGGGGAACTAGGCTCCTTGCTGTGGAAAGGAGAATAGTAAATGCAGAAAAGGAGAAAACCCAGATGAACTTTGTGGTGTTACACTGAATTAGGGGTATCCAGGTGAACTCCGGTCGATGTATACATAGAAATAGAAATATGGTATGTATGTATAACCTTAACTTGACCCAGTAAGAGGGCCTGAAAACACTGACAACCCAAAAGCAATAAGCACTCATGGCGTCCAGATCATGGTTTCTACGTACCATTCTTCACTAAAAGAAATCAGGACTCCTTGGAGAAATGGCTTATGCTAGGCCTGAGACAGTCAAAGTACGAGATGAGCCTAGAATATCTTGTTATATGAGAAAGTATGGAACTGCTCAAAGAATGATGGGGACATGTCAAATGGACACAGAGATGGCCTGAAGCAGCTACCAATAGCCCAGTCCAAGATAATTTGAGCATCAAAATAAGTAACAGTAATAATGGAGTGTAATTCACTGGATAATATAAGAAACCATGAGTCTATACTAACATAAATAAATGAACAAATTAAAAATTTGAGATGAGGAATAGGACATATACATGGTTGCAAAGCACCTTTCCACAAAATACTCACTGCTTACAGAGGGAAGATAATAACTTTACAATGGGGAAACTGACAGACAATGGGGAAACTGGTTCTTTAACCAAAAGAACAAACTGTGTATCAGCAATGGAACAAAAGGAGGTAAGGAGAACACAGCCTCATCTCGTGAGACCCCTGCCCAGGATCGTTACTTCCCTCTAATCTGAGTAAACGTTAGACAGCCAGCACCTGTTTTCTTGAGCTTTCACTGGCCCCAGATGGTCCTGCAATGTCTCACAAGTTTTGTCATCACCTAAGTATTTCATTTGAAATAGAAAAGGGCAATACGTAGGAAGCAGTAAGAGGGCCGGACAGACAGGGGTCCGGGGAGGACAGAAGAGCATCGTTTTCCACACTTTAATAAAAACAGCTGGCCAACAGTCACAGCCAGTGATCGTGCTGTGTAATTGCCTCTTCAGCACCACTCTGAGTAGCCAGAGAAATGTTCCCCTGGGACCAAAACTGCTTTCTTTGGGCAGCAAAGACCTGAGGACAGGCACACAGATCAACATGCTCTCATGACAGTGAAGTTTCCAGTACAAATGCAAACGGCATTCATTCTCCAAGACAATCTAGGAGTGACCAGAGAAACATTCTGGAACACATATGATACCAACCAGAAACTGATACTTCATTTCATACTCTCTACCAATTAAGAAAAGGAAAACAATATTTCAAGCAGTGGTATTTTTCTCTCCTTATTCTTAGGTACATGTCTTCCAAAACGTCTGTAATTTTGGGCAATATGACAATCTGGAATTAGCTGAGCTATGGGAAAGATAGCCCCTCAACCACTCATAAAAATATACTGGATAAGATCCAGTTAATTTTAATCCTGAATATTTTCCAAATTCCTCTATTGCTTTTACTATCACTGGCAAGGAACCACTGGGAAAACTCAACAAATAAGTATAACTTTTGCATATACAGAAATACCATGCCTTACCTTTCTTCTAAAACATGAGCAATATATATTAAGGGAATTTACAAATAACAAAACGGAGGTCACTTACAGAGGGACAGAAAATCACAACAGTGAAAGATGAGAGCCCTGCCTACGAGGGAATGTCAGAGGGAAGGCTGGAGCCAAGCTCAAATTATTTTCAGATATTATCTGTTCAGCAACTTAAACATACCACTCTGATTTTCCAAAAGTCAATTACTTTGAAATTTAGAATGCAGAAACCTTTTAATAGAATAATATGTGCTCTTGGTACCTCATTATGAAAGTAAGGCCCTGTGCTCCAGTGAGGGAACAGGCTGTCTTAGTAATGTTTTCTCAAGAAGGGCATCTGTGTATGTGTTTCTCAGTCAAGCCCACAGGGAACTCGAAGCAGTTGTGCACTGTGAATTGACTGAAATGTCCAAAGGGATTTCTGGAACTAAGATGAATTTCACTGATCCTACTCAAAAACATTTCCAAACTAATGACTTACATTCTCCAAGATGCAAAGAGATGGGACTGAGGTGGTTTAGTTTATCAGGCTAGAAATCCTTAAAAAGAGGGAAATTGCCACACAGCTTTTTCATCCTCTAATATTGCGGTCCCCAACCCCTGCGCCATGGACCAGCACTGGTCTGTGGCCTGTTTGAAATCAAGCCCCTGAGCTCTGCCTCCCCTCCCCAGCCCGCCACCCCTCCATCTGTGGAATACTTGCCTTCCAAGAAACTCAGGAACCAGGCTGCAGGGCAGGAGGTGAGTAGTGGGTGGGTGCTCAAGCCATCAATGCGTCACTGCCTGAACTCCACACCCTCCACCCCTAGATCTGGAAAAAACTGTCTTCCATGAAACCGGTCCCTGGTGCCAAAAAGGTTGGGGACCGCTGCTCTAACCTCACAACCTTATCACTGTCATTTATCTTCCCCAAACCCTACTGTATTGTTATTTAACACATGAAACCCCTCAATGGGATAAATATATTCTCAGTATTTAATTTAAAAACCACGTGCTGTGCTGGGCAAAAGGAACGCCAGGTCCCTGCTCTTCAGAACCACTCTGACTGCAGCTGGTAACCACACAGCCCTCACCCGATCCTTCTCAATACTGAAAAATTTCACTGACAACCAGCCACCTAAACTGCACCCCATCCAGCCACACAGCAATCTGGACTCTGGAGCAAGGGATGGAAAAAAGCATTTGAAATAGGAAGTGGCAATACGTACAACTGCCAAATTCCTCTGGTAGAAAGAAGTCACTGGAACATGAAAAATGAAAACACGCTACTTCGAACAGAAGACATAAAGGTAACCATAAGTACATTTAAAATAGACATAAACCTTCCAAAATAATGGGAGTGGAAAGCAAAGAAAACACAGATCATGGAACAAAAGATAACAAATAAAGGAAATAGTTGAGAAACAGAAAGATAAAAGAAATAGATCCTAACATCGGCTATAGCAACCAAAGAATCCCAGACAAATAGTTCTACATGAGCACACAAACTACTTAAACTGAGATTAAAACCAAACATTACACAACACTGTGTAAGTGAGCCTTCAGTGAAACCCACAGTACTCTTTTGTTTTGATAATGGACATAATCTGTAGGCAAGAACTTTTATGAGCTTGGTTAGCATGGAAATATCCACAGCAAAAGCTACTTGAAATACAAGGGGAAACAGACAAAATCCCAAAAGTGATTAGAGACTAAAAGACTTCTCTCTAAATTTTTGGTATATCAATAGCAGAAATGTAAAAAAAAAAAAAAAAAAAAGAGGAAGGGGAAGGGGAGCTTTTAATAAAATAATTTAGGCTAACATATTGCAGTATGCAAATAAAATACTCACAATCAGGTACTTTGTGTCAACCATCCACAATGATGTAGTTTGACATTAATAAATAATAATTTAAAAACCTCAAAGCATCTCCAAAATGGAAACTATAGGGTTCATGCTATCTGAGCACAATAAAATAAAATTCGAAGTTCATAAAAAATGTTATTAAAACTTTCTCCTCCATAACTCTAAGAACAAAGGAAATCAACTTCAATTACAGCTGCTTAAAAAATAAAGAAAAGGCTTAGAGGACATTGCCAAAACTACAGTAAAAGGTAAATGTATTAATTTACCTTTTATTACCTTTTACCTTGAAATTTTACATTACTAATCAAGAATATAATGAATAAGCATTCAACTCAAAAAATTAGGAAAAAACAAAGAAAAATAGAAAACAAAGATAAAAATAGATATAAGTGAATAAGCAGAAAAATAAAAGAACTGATAAAGCCAAAAAGCCATTCTTTTAAAGGCTAGCAAAATAGACAAATCCTCTAAACACTCGTTTCCAAGACAGGAAAAAAGCGAGCACAGAGAACAAGAGGCGAGCCCGTGGCTGCAGGGCCGGCGGCGCAGCCATGCTCCCGGCAGGGCCCACTGCACTGACCTGATGAGGGCCTGCAGGATGTCCGCCCTGCCCACGCGGGAGGCATGGTAGACCGGGGTGCTGCGATGGTGTCGGCTTCCATTGGGGTCAGCGCCGGCTTCCAGAAGGATCTGGGCGCTCTCCAGGTGCCCGTTCACCACAGCCACATACAGGGCAGTCTGTCCCTTCACATCCACCAGGTCCACCTCGGCCCCCTTCCGAATGAGGAAGTCCACACAGTTCCCGTGGCCCGCAGTGGCCGCGATTCGCAGTGGCGTGCAGGGGAGCCAGCCACAGCACCAGACAGACTTCTCGTTGATGCGGCTACAGAAGGAGCAGGGAGCTTATGAGAGGCAGCCCAGGAAAGGGACAGGCTGCTCTGAGCCCTCTCATGCTGACAATATGGAACAGTCTCCCTGAGAAGGGCAGTCCCTCAAATAGTCATCCCTCTGGTTTAGCAAGGCCACCACTTGTGTGCTGCTTTCTGAAACGCTTTCCTGTCTCTACCCTGCTAGACCTGTGCATGGCGGGGCAGGCATTAGGAGCCCCATGCTAGAGAGGAGGAAACTCAAGGCACAGGCAGAACGGTCAGCGGTGGAACTAAGATTTCTGTTCTTACATGCACTGCCCCGTGGCCCAGAGCACCTTCTTCTACAAAGGAAACAAGGGCCTGCCCAAGAGGCAGTGCAGGATAAACAGCACACCCACCTGGGAATGCGGCCAGGGTCCCCAGGCCCCTTTCACCAGTTACCACCTGTGAAGGCCTGAGAGTGGGCCTCTGTCTGGGCCTCAGCATCCTCACTGTGACCACTACGGTCCCTCCACCTCTGACACAGCACGAATGACAGCCTGAATGAATCACTAAGGTGGCATGGGGGCTACACTCTTGGCCAAAAGCAGCAGAGGGAAAACTGTCCAGACTCAGCTCTCAATGACTGTGACAATCAGACTGCAACTACCTGTATGCACTGACCCATCGTGTCAGCACCCAAGGGCCAGTTCACTGCACAACCCCCGTGTAACCCGGAACAAAGCTTGGGGATGCAGAGCACTGAGCGGGAAGCATCCTCAAACCAGCCCTTAGGATTCCTCCTTCAGCTGTGTATCGCTTTGGCCAAGAAAGTATAAGAATGTTCCAAGAACTTATCGCCAAAGAAATAAAATAGCAACAGAAAACACAAAGGTCAATGACAGAACTGGACCTGAACTCAGGTCTCCCCACCCACACCCTCGGGCCATCTCCTACAACTCTGACCATGCTTCCTCCATCTCCACTTTGCTCCCCATCCTCTAACACTGGAACGCACTCCTCCCAGCATGAGGCTCTTCATCTGCACACTGTGAGTCTCAGCTTCTTGCAGACCCCAGGGGCCCAGGACTTGCCCCAGCGGGCAGTGACACTCACCTCCGGTAGCTCTCCTCTTGCAACAGGCTCCTGAGGGTCTGGAGGTCCCCCACGTAGGCTGCATCGTGGAGCCTCGTGTCCTCACAGTGCTCCAGCGGATGGTCACAAAACTGCTCCCGCAGCCACTCCTTCAGATTAGGACCTGCACTGGAGAGAGGGGGTTCCTGTCAGCTCGGGGAGACCAGGCCAAGGCCAACCAAAAGGGGGAGCCATCTGCATGAGTGCTTCCTCTCCCAGCCACTGGGTACTTTCAAACTCCTAAGAAATACATCACAGAAAATGGGGGAACGTTTCCCTTATGAAGCAAGCACATTCCTGACACCAACCCTGACAATTTGTAAATAGCTGATGGGGATGGGAGACTATAAGCCAAACCTAATTTAAGAACATGGAAGCCAAAGGAGGATCCACTTGGACCCAGGAGTCTAAGGCTGCCATGAGCTATGATGACAGCACTGCACCCTATCCCTGGTGACAGAGCAAGATCCTGTCTCAAAAATAAATAAATGAATGAATGGATACAGAAGAAGCCAAGATCCTAAATAAAATATTAGCAAATTGCGGATGGGTGCAGTAGCTCACGCCTATAATCCCAGCACTTTGGGAGGTCGAGGAGGAAGGATCGCTTGAGGCCAGGAGTTTGACATCAGCCTGAGCAACAAAGTGAAACCCTCATCTCTAAAGAAAGTAGAAAAGTTCGCTGGGTGGTGGTGGAGCACACCCATAGTCCCAGCTACTTGGGAGGCTATGGCAGTAGGATTGCTGGAGCCCAGGAGTTTGAGGTTGCTGTGAGCTACAGTGACAGATGACATCACTGCACTCTAACTCTACTGGGGGCAACAGAGCAAGACTGTCTCAAAAAAAAAAAAAAAAAAACTAGAAATTATTAAGCTTAGTGAGAAAGGCATATCAAAAGCCAACACAGGCTGAAAACTAGGCCTGTTACACCAAACAACCAAGTTGTGAATAAAAACATCTTGATGGAAATTAAAAGTGCTACTCCAGAAAACACACAAATGCTAAGAAAGCAAAACAGCCTTATTGCTGATATGCAGAAAGTTTCAGTGATCTGGACAGAAGACCAACCAAGCCACAACACTGCCTTAAGCCAAAGCCTAATCCAGAGCAAGTCCCTAACTCTCTTCTATTCTATGAAGGCCGAGAGAAGTGAGGAAGCTACAGAAGAAAAGTCTGGGGCTAGCAGAGGCTGGTTCATGAGGTTTAAGGAGAGAAGCTGTCTCCGTAACATAAAGCACAGGGTGAAGCTGCAAGTGCTGATGGAGAAGCTGCCGCAAGTTATCCAGAAGATCTAGCTAAGATCATTGATTAATAAACAGATTTTTCATTAAGAGAGAACTGAGTCAGTAAAAAGGAAGACAGTTAAGATGCAAGAGAAAGGGAATAATATCTGGAGAAGGGCTCAGAGCAGAAGGGACCAAGATGACAAATGGGACAACAGATTTTCAATGCAGACAAAAGTCTTCTATTGGAAAAAGAAGACATCTAGGACTTTCTTGGTTAGAAAGAAGCCAATGCCTGGCTTTGAAGCTTCAAAGGGCATGCTGACTCTTTTGTTAGGGGCTAATGCTGTTGGCAACTTTAAGTTGAAGCCAATGCTCACTTAACATTCTGAAAATCCTTCTGCCTGTGCTCTATAAATGGAACGACAAAGCCTGGATGACAGCACATCTGTTTACAGCATGGGTTACTCAATAATCTGAATCTAATGTTGAGACCTACTGCTCAGAAACGATTCCTGTCAAAACATTAGTGCTCATTGACAATGCACCTGATCACCTAAGAACTCTGATGAACATACAAGATCAATGTTTTCATGCCTGATATGCAGCAACAACATCCATTCTGCAGCCCGTGGATCAATGAAGAATTTTGACTTTCCAATCTTATTACTTAAGAAATACATTTTGTAAGGCTATCATTGCCATAGATTGTGACTCTTATAGTGGATCTGGGCAAAGTAAACAGAAAACCTTTAGAAAAGATTCATGATTGTAGATGCCACTGAGAACATTCATGATTCACATGGGATCACCAACATAAACAGAAGCTTGAAAGGTAATTTTTTATTCCAACCCTTATGGATGACTGAGGGGTTCAAAACTTGAGAGTAGGAAGGAACTATACATGCAGCAGATCACAAGAGAACCAGGATTATAAGTAGAGCCTGGCAAGGCACGGTGGCTCAAAACTATAATTCCAACACTTTGGGAAGCCAAGGCAGAAGCATCGCTTAAGCCCAGAAGTTCATGACCAGCCTGGGCAACACAGAGTGACCCTGTCTCTACAATAAAAAAATAAACAAAAAAAGAAGTGAAGCCTGAAGATGTGACTGAATTGCCGCAGTTTCATAAAACTTGAAGGGACAAAGAGTTGCTTCTTATGGATGAGCAAAGAAAGTAGTTTCTTAAGATGGAATCTGCTCCTGGTAAAGATACTGTGAACCTTGTTGAAATGACAACAAAAGGATTTGGAGTATCACATAAACTTAGTTGACAAAGCAGTGGCAGGGTCTGAAGGGACTGACTCCTATTTTGAAAGAAGTTCTACTGTGGGTAGCTACCATTTCATGCTACAGAGAAATCTTTCATTAAAGGAAGAGTCAATCAATGAAGTAAACTTCACTACTGTCTTAAGAAATTGCCACAGCCAATCCAACCTTCAGTAACCACCACCCTGATCAGTCAGCAGCCATTAATGTGGAGGCAAGACCCTCCACCTGCCAAAAGCTTACAACTCATTGAAGGCTCAGATGATCATTAGCATTTTCTAGCAATAAAGTATTTTTAAAATAGGGTATATACATTTTTTAGACATAATGCTATTATTATACACTTAATAGATTGCAGCATAGTGTAAATATAATTTTTTTATGCACTGGGAAACCAAAAAAAGCATGTGACTCGCTTTATTGCAACATTCATTTACTGCACTGCTCTGGAACCAAACTCAAAATACCTCCAAGGTACATCTGTATGTGATAAATGGGGATCAACATCAGTGAGGATAGAAAAGAATACTCAACAAATGGCATTTGTACAATTAGAGACCTATTTGGAAATGAGTTCTTTACCTCACACTATAACCTGACATAAACTCCAGTAGATTAAAAATTTTATAAAAATAATTACACAGATAGTTGTGTAAATAAAGAGCATGAACTCAGACTACCTGGATTCAAGCGCCTGCCTGCCATGCTGTTCTAGCGCGTGACCAAGCACATAGTTATAAAGCACACCCCTCCATGAGTAGGATCTTTCCAGATGCTGAAGTTGCTTTTATATTCAAATCAAATCTCTTTTGAGTACTTCCCATACACATGACTGGACCATAGTACAACAGGAGTGATGAGTAAGTGTCCTTGCTCCCTAGGATTTGATAGTTCATTGGCAGAGGTCAGACACAAAGGCCACAGGCTGTGGGCTGGACAACAAGGGTCCACAAACATGTGGGTCCCTCAAGCTGATTTCACACCTAAACCTGCGGCAGCTCAATAGGCAGATATCCAGCCTGGGAACCGCCCTTTAAGCCATCATCCCAGTCCTCCTTCAGTCATTATCCTCCACTGTAATTACATAATAGTTGCAATTACAATAGGGTGAAAACATTTAAAGTAGGAGGGGGACAGCTTGAGGTGTATGGCAGTAACTGACAGGTGAGCGGGAACGGTAAGACTTTTGCTAAGTCCTCCTCTACCCCTAACACCCACCCGACTGCCCTCTGCACAACCTTTCCCTGGCCCAGCCCAGTGCAGCCTCAAATTCTTCCCCAGCTCCAGATTCAAAAGCAACTTCAACTTTTTTTGCTAACCAGCTACTCCAATGACAACACAATTACCCTAGGATAGAACTTACGCATTAACTGAATATCTGTTGCTCCTCTACCCTAGACCTGATACACACTGAATAACAAAACAGCACTGCAGAAAGACATAAATAATCATGTGCATAGGATAAAGCTAGTGTTTCCTCTACAGTGTTTCTTCCTTTCTACAATGGGAAGTAGCTGTCAGTCCTCTTCCAACTGAATACCTCTCATTCCATCTCTTACTCTCCCATGACATAACAACCCAGACCCTAAGGTCCTGTCTGCCCCTGAAGTCAAAGTCAATGCTAACCAAAGCCCAAGGTCGTACGTGCTTTGTCTGCCTTGTTCTGGTCACTGGGGTATCCTTAGCTGGGTCCAGCCAACAGCAGGTCCTCAATAAACTGTTGAATGAACAAATGGAGGAAGTGCGGGAGGGATGAAAAGGCTACTCGCACCAGTCTCCAACCAAGTCAATCTTCTGAGATGTTTTGCACACTTAAGAGAGTAATAAACTCAATTTATCACTATGAAGGAGTAATAAAATCTTTGGAGAGGAAACCCTCCAAAGACACAGATAAGCATGTAAAGCAAAGAGCACAGGAAGGCACCAGTAAACAAACACAGCAAGCTCAAAACTCGGGCAAGGAGGGAATCCCACCACCAGGCACGGTCACTTCCCCTCCCACTTCACAGATGCATGGTAGGAATATTTCCAGGTGTAGGCTCTGAGCGACATGGCTATTTTAGGTGGTAGGTGTGAGCCTTCCTAGCTGCCTCTCTGCTGGTGGGCCAAGGGCCTCTGGACATGCTGTGTCACTGACAAGCTCGCTGGGGACAGCGTCACCGCTGTCCCCTTGTCTGTGGGGGCCGAGGGGCTGCCCTGCTGTACCACCCCAGACAGGCAGTGAGTGGCGGAATGGGGAAAAGGCCCTGCCCTCCCGAGGGCTGACCTCCGGGGGGCTTTCCTGATGGCTGCGCTCACAACCGAAGACGACCCGCGTCTTCTGTTTACAGTTGGCGTCACATCCGATCTGCATCAGCTAACTTCAAGGCAGTTACAGTGCAGGTTCCACGGGAAAGAAAACCTAACACGAGGGCGGTTCACGCAGGCCGAGGGGCAGTGGCCGCGCCTGCTGGCCCCACGGGCCTGGCCCGCCCGCGGCGAGGACGCGGGGCCTCGGCCGGGGCGCACTGCCCGGTCCCTCGGCAGGGCCGCCGGGCCAGCCCCCGCCGTCCCCACACGCCCGCGGCCCACGGCCCCGCGCACGTTACCTGCGGACCCCAGCCCGGCCCGCGCGTCGGGGCCGCCGCCCTCCGCCATGGGTGCTCCGGCCCTCAGCCCGCCGCAGCCCACCGACCACCACTTCCGGCGCCGCGGGCAGGGGTCGCGTCGGGGGCGGGCTTCCGGGGCGCCGGGCCTGCGCTTCCGGTCTCGCCGCTCGGCCCGAGCGCGGACGGCGCCTGCGTCCGGCGGGGCTGGGGGGCGCAGGCTGCCTGCGCTGCTGTGTGTAGGAAGCAGCAGAAGGGGAAACGGCCCACCTCGGGCGGGGCCTAACGTGCCCGTCCCGGGAGTCCTGGTTGGTTGGGCCCCCGCGAGGGGGCGTGGCTTCCTGGCGTGGGGGCGGGGCCCCGTGTGGCCCGCTCGGGCTCCGGGGCCCGGGGTCCGCCGGGGCCGGGGTCCGCCGGGGCCGGCCGGGGTGCAGGGAGTCCGGTGCTCAGTACCCGCCCCCGAGCCCGGCCCGTCGCACCTGCTCTCGCCGCGGGCGCTACCGAAGGCCCGCCGCGGGCTGGGTCTCAGCACCGGGTGGTGCTGGGCGAATGCTCCCCAGGATTCCTCCCGTGAGACCACGAGTCACGCCTGTGTCTGCTTACGGCCCAGGGCCCGACTCAGAGCGTGTGGAATGAATGAAGTGAACAAGCGAGTAGCTTCTCCTGCACTCCCCCAGTTTCAAGTGCGGCACCGTTGTCACCCCTCGAGTTTCAGTTCTGGGTCCTAGGCGTGGACTCCCTGGGCTCCCGAGCTAGAGAAGGCTGCAGACAGGAGGGCTGCGTGAGAGAACTGAAGCCCCTCGGGTTTCAGAGGCGGAGAGTACAGGACACAGCAAGAGACTGAGGAGCCGGGGGCCCAGGCCCACGACAACTGTCCTTGTGTTGCAACCCACCAGACTGCAGTAGGGAAGCCACACACGTGGGGACCAGTAAGTCACAGGAGCAGCCTCTCAAATGCCCCTGAGCCCTGCGTGGCCCGGATACACTGGGTGGGACCACCTGGGTGTAGACCTGGCAGGGCCTGCACGGCTGTTTTTTCGTGGGGGAGGGAGTGGGGCGTTTCTTGCAGTGTTGCTTGGGCTTGATAACGGCAGAGAGCACCACCGGCACCAGGGACGGTGACGCCAATGATGCGGGAGCCAGGGTGTGCCCAGCCCACTGGCTGTCCGCCATGGCTGCACAGCGGGAACTCCTGGAGCTTCAAACCACTGAAGGCTGAGAACCACCCAGGTGTGGGTGGGTGGAAGGATGGATAAACAGAACGCGGTACATGCATGCGGTGGAATAGTATCCAGCCTCAGAAAGGAGGAAATGCTGACGCGTGCTGCACATGGATGGACTTTGAGGACAGTATGCTGAATGATAAGCCAGTCACAAAAAGACTACAGTGCTGTATGACTCGACTTATGTGAGGTCCCTAGAGTAGTCAAACTCATGGAGACAGGCAGTGGGGCGGTGGTTGCCAGGGGCTGGGAGAGAGGCATGGAGAGTTATTTAAGGGGGACAGAGTTTCATTTGGAGAAGATGAAAAAGTTTTGGAGATGGGTTGCACAACACTGTGAATTGTGAATTTATTTAACACCACTGAACTGTACACTTAAAAGGGTTAAAATGGTAAATTATATATTTTGTGTATTTTACCACAATTTTCAAAAAATGTAAAAAAAAAAAAAGAGAGATTCTGATGCAGTGGCTCTGGGGTGTGGCCTGAGCATCAGGGGTGTCCAGAGCTCCCCGGTGGTCCTAACAGGCGGCCGGGCTTCAGCACCACTGCCGATGCACCGCCTTTCCTGGTGCTGGGGGCCCAAAGTGAATGTCACGGACTGCCAGCAGCCTGACAAGGTATGAGACGGCCGGAGCAGAGCCTCACTCCCGGGCCTGCGACGCCACCTCCCCTGACTTGGGTCCCGTCTCTCTTGGAGGAGACTGTGAGGCACTGCTTGGTCCGTGGTGGGCGGGTGGTCTCACATCCCAGCCCCGCTCCTCCCAAATGCCTGCGCGGTGCACGGCAGTGTCCTCGAGCAGCAGTACTGGAAGGGGAAGGACGCTTTCTCGCTGCCCCACTCTGCCAACACCGTCGCCCCCATTTCTCAGGACTCTAAGGTGGGGGAGGCCCGGCGCCATGCCCGAGACCACACAGCCTGCAGGTGGCCGGGTCAGGACTCTCACGGGGACTGTCTGGCCCCACGGCCTATCTCTCCGTCAGGCCTCAGCCCTCCAGGGTCCCCCTTCCTCCAGGTCTTTTGAGCCCTTGAGACCCACAAACACAGGGACAGTCAGTCAGTGCTAGAGACAGGAATAACTAGGATCATGTCATCTACAACCAACAGGAAAGTGCCAGCGCCATCCCAGCCTGACAGACACAGGACCAGTGCCACCTCAGGCAAAGTGGGGTGCTGCCTCTGCCCCCCTCCATGTCCCAGTGGCTCCAGCACTTCCTCCCACCATAAGATTGCCCATCACCTCTTGTTGCCATCTGGTGGCCCAGCCCTCCCCCACTAGCTCATGTCCCCAAAAGAAAACATCCAGTGTCCCCAAATGACCCATCCTTGGAGTCTAGCCCAGTCTTCCTGGGGGATAACTTGGCAATCTATCTAAAGCACAAAACATTCATAACCCTTAATCAGAAATTTCTCTTTGAGGCATTTATTCAAAGGAAATAATCAGATGTGTGAGAGATTTAGCTACACAGGTGCTTGTATAGCATAATTTTTATAGCGGAAATGTCCAACAGTAGGCTTTCTGGTTCAGGAGGTCTGGGAAGGGGCCAGGACTCTCTATGATAATGGAGCCCCTGGTCCCTCAACTCCCCCTCAATGCAGGGAGCCAGGGCCCCCCCTGGAAACACAGCAGGCATGTGGGGGGCTAGAAGCCTGAGCCCTGCAGCTGCGCCCCGGTGATGACCCTGCCAGAGCTTGGGTGAACCTGCGCTGCTGCCAGCTCCAGCCCTGGCTCCAATTCCAAGTTCCAGGCAGGACTAGCACTAGGGACCTCCTGGTCCTGTACCCGTGGGCCTGTGTCTGGGGCACCTCCTCCAGCGGGCCTCAGCACTGCCTCCTCTTTCGAAGGCTCTCCTTTGCCACCTGCACCCCTTTCTGCAGGTTTATCAGGGGAGGCCACGAGACGAGGGCAGATTGCGGAGACTCTGGGCTTTGCCCTGTAAACATTCTCGCCAGCCCTTGCTCTGTAGACCCTGCCTGGCTCAAGACTCAGAGCCCGCCTACAGAGAGGCCAGGGGTCTGCCCCAGGGAAGGGAGGCAGATCCACTTCCTTCTGGCTGAGTCACCAGGACAAGGTGACTCCTCCAGGCATCAGTTCCCTCGATACAAAACGGGGCTGATAATTCCCACCGTGCAGGTTTCATAAAGACACAAGTTCCATACAAAGCGCCACATGCTTCCCAGTGCAGAGAGAGCCTCGGAACAAAGTGGGTGTCCGTGCCAGGGCTGCTAATGCTCATGACAGCCAGGCTTTGCAGATCAGGGGACAGTCCCCTCTCCTGCCCCCACCAGCTCAGTCCCAAACGGAGCCCACTTTCCTTCTCTGCCCAACTAGGAGCGGAGCAAGGCTGAGAGCCAGAGGCAGTGTCCCAACAGGGCCTCAGCCCCGGGCTGGCAAGGGAGGCGGGGTAGAAGGCCAGTGGTGTCTCTGTAGCCCTGGAAGCTCTGCATAAACACCCTCCCACAGCCAGGTCGGCCACCGCAGGGATGCGGCTTAGCCTGGCATTGAGGGACCCAGGGGACAACCAGGTAGCCCAGCAGCCAGAGACTGCTGAGGACGGTGTGGACCCTAGACCCATAACCCACTAGGCTGCCCTGGGAGCCCTGTCGAGTGGTGCCCTGTCGGAATGTCCCACGGGCGTTCTGCTGTCTCCCTGGTGTGACCGAGGACTCCACGGGCACTGGGAGGTCCCCTTTTCTGAGGACAGCCCCAACCACAGCCCTGACCTCGCTCCGTCCTCCAGCACCCGGGGTCTGCCTGGAACCGACCCTGCAGGGCCAGCACGCGCCCCAGGGCTGAGGCTCCCGCTCCCCACACCCCATCCCAGGACCTGCTCCTCCAGCACCCAGCAGCTGGGCCCGGCCCCCTCGGCTCCCCCACCCGCTCTAGGCCCTCCCTCATTATCTCTTCTCACCTGGACTTACAGCTGCAAGGGCCTGTCCTATCTCTCCTGCCAGACGCTTGGGTTCCCAGAAAGCTGCCTCCGCTCAGAAGGATATTTTGATTCTCTCTCAGGAAGCTGTCCAGGACTTGCTACTGAACCAACAGATAAAGTCATTCATCGGCCGAATTGACAAACTGTCCATCCAAGCACTGGGCCCGGAGGACAGGGACGAGCAAAGCTGGACACTGTCCCACAGAACTGCAGGCCAGTGGAGCAGCTGAATGTGGCTCCCAAGACAGAGAAGTCCCGGCCCAACCTCTGGATCCGTGAAGGGGCCCTTATTTGGAAAGAGGGTCTTTGCGGATGTAATTGAGTTGCGGGTCTCGGGATGAGCGCACCCCGGACTCGGGGCAGGCCCTAATTCAAGGACAGGTGTCTCTACAGGAGGAAGGCAAAGGGAGGATTTGAGAAGATGAAGTCCCTGTGGAGACAGAGGCAGAGGTTGGAGCCAGGGGACGTCTGGGGCCCCCAGAAGCTAGAGGAGGCAGGCAGGACCCTTCCCTAGAGCCGCCAGAGGGAGCACGGCCCTGCCGGCACCTCAATCCCTGACTTCTGGCCTCCAAACTGCGAGGCGACACATCTCTGTTGTCTGAAGCCTCGCAGTTTGTGGCAACTTGTTTCGGCAGCCTGGACGCTCGTACACTGGTAAGGACATGGAGTCACAGTCGCCGCTGCGGGCAGGGCCGTGCAGGGGAGCGTGGGCTGGGAGCCCCGTGGGTAAGGAGAGGTAGCTGCTCTTAGCTGAGTTACCCAAAAGCACATTGGCGCCTGTAATCCCAGCTACTTGGGAGGCTGGGGCGAGAGGATCGCATGAACCCAGGAGTTGGAGACCAGCCTGGGCAACTTAGTGAGACCCAGTCCCTTTCAAAAAAAAAAAAAAACCAAAACTTTGTTTGGGTAACACTTTCTTTGCAGAAATGGGAACGTCAGTGGAAATCGAGCCTGCTGCCTTATTCAGTTGCCACCGTGCGGCCCTCACTGGTGTTCCCCGCAGAGGTCACGCTGGGGGCAGAACCCGGTGCTGCCTGGGACAAGGGCCAACCCGAAAGGCTATTTCTGAAACCATAAAGTAACAGAAGAAAGCCCTGTGTTACAATTAATAAATATCATTGTTAATAGACGTGAACAAAGCCGGCCTTCATTTCTTTATTTGGTGGCCCATTTGGTGAAGCACTTAAGAAGGGCCCAGGCCAACATACACACATAATGGTTTTAATTACATCCTGCGAATTTATTTTTCCAGAGAGAAATATTTCTTGGGGAAATGTCCATAAAAGCAGCGTTAGCAGAGTGCGACTGTGCGTGTGTGCTTCCTATAGGAAATCTGTTTAGTTTAAGTCCCAGCTTCGAGCAGCACAACTTTTTACAAAGACGGGGGACCCGGGGAAGGCTGGCAACAGCAGCCCCCAGAAGGCTGCCCCATGCAGAGAGGAAATCTCCGGCTGCTGCCCGTTGTCTCTCTGGGAACCCGCCTCTCTCTGGTTTTCCACACGGGAATTCCGAGTTGCTCTGAGAAGACCAAAGGGGCTGGGTTTTTTCTGTCTTTAAACTCTAGACACTTGTCACTTCCCCCAGCCGAGAGCCCTTCTGTACACTGGCATTTCTAAATGGTGTGGAAAGGACATTTTTTAAAATGGAGTCCTATTTTCCTTGTTCGAAGGAAAGTCACAACTTCAAACTCTTTTCCAGTGATTCTTCGTGTCAACTGGAATGTTTGAGAGCAGGGCTTCCTCCCCTAAACTGCTGTGTTTTTATCTTAAGTTTCCCTTTGATTTTTAAGGCATATGACCCTTATGCCAGTATGACATTACTAAACTTTATCTGTAGGCTACTGCTCATTTTCTACATAATCAACATCACAGGCAAAATGACTACTGACCGGGTCCTTTGTAGCGTCTTGTCTTTGGATCCGGCCCCTGGACTGACTGCGTGACTGATGAACTCGGGGAGGAACCTGCACAAGGAAAGCAAGTCTCCCCTGTGCACCAGCGAGTTACTTGTTTTCCTCTTCTCTACCTGCCCTTTGTGTCCTTATTCATAAGAGACAGAGCTAGGAAGTTGAGGACGAGGAGTGAAGACATGGAGGGCAGAGTAGGAAGGTTTACTGAGAACCTACTCGGAGTTCAAGAAAGAAGTCAACAGAGAAGGGAGGGAGCAATGTTAAAGGAGACAGTAACGAGATGTTTCCAGAGTTGGAAATCCAGGCGTCTTAGAGAATCCCTAGCAAGTGTATTTACAGAAATGCACACCTAAACACATCACAGTGAGACTACAGGGCACCAAGGGAAAGGAGACTTTAGAAGCAGACAGAGAGAGAAGAGAGATCACATATGAAACAAACGCTAACTGAAGCTGGCTTCCCAACAGCAGCGAAGAATTCTGGAGTGCACTAGAAAGACATCTTCGATGTCCTTAAAGAAAACTGTTACCCTAGAATTCTACACCCAGTGAAATGACCTTTCCTGAGTGATGACAAAATAGACAAGACAAAGAATTTACCACTACACATAGGTACCACAGTAACAGGGTATTGGGCAGGTGGGGGGGAGGGGGGCGGGTATATACATACATAATGAGTGAGATTTGCGCCATCTCGTGATGGTCATGCTGGAGACTCTGACTTGTGGGGGGGGAAGGCATTTATTGAAACCTTAAAATCTGTACCCCCATAATATGCCGAAATAAAAAAAAAAAAAAGAATTTAACTAAAAAGGCACTTCCAAAAGGGTGGGTCCCTCGGTGGTCATCATTGCCGTGGAGCAGAACTTAGATGATTTCCCTGACAAAACAGTTATGGGTTAAGGAATAAGCTTTATCAAGGAGCTTACATGGCAAATGGCAGCAAGAGACACGAAAGTGGGGCACCTTCCACCCCAACCCTGCCCTTGTTCTGCTCACACACAGAGACAGGCGGACCTTCCAGGAGAGAAGCGCCAGTCCCTGCTGCTCCCCTTCTACGGCAAACAGGAAGCAACTTGTTAGCTGGGGAATGACTCGGCTTGGCAGCAGGCCGCTGGGACTTGGGGTGCCAGCTGTTTTCAGTTGCTGTCTGGGAAAGCCAGCTGCCCCACACCTGGGCCCCATGGGCTGTCGGGCTTGCCTCGCTCCATCCTACTGAAAGGAGGCAGGCTGAGTTGGGCCAGGGGTAGTTTTAACTGACTTATTTTCCAGGCAACTCTTAGTGAGGTCCTAGGGTTATTTCCAGACAATTTTGCTTGCTGCATCCTGTGTTCCTCAAAGGAAATTCTAAAGGATCAACTTTAGAAAGAAGGAAAAGTATCCCAGAAGGAAGGTATTTGATGCAAGAAAGCATGATGAGCAATACTGGTAAATATGTAGGTAAATTTTGACAAACCTTTGGCTTCCTAAACAACAACATGTTTAAATCATGAGTTAAAAAAAAACAAAACAGGTTACAACTAAAACACTAGACAATAGAGCATATAAACTGAGATTTTCCTTGTATTATTTTAAGAAAGCTAAAGAAATTGATTAATCTTAGATTTTGTGAAATACCAGTGTTAAAAGTTTAATAGCTGTAACCATTGCAATGATCACATAATGCATAACTTCCAAACTAGTCAGATCTAGGAAAACTGAATAAGAAAAAGAAGATAAGAACTTTTCTTTGTCCAAAACAAGGCCAAAAAAATGAGGCTGAGAAGAAACAAAAAGTGGGAAAAAAAACAGCACTTAAGGCAGTACAACGAATCCAAATGGAAGAAACTCTCCAGATAAAAACAGAGATCACCAACTCAGCTTTTCTAAGAGATACAGTTAAAATATAAGAATTCAGAAAGATTTAAAGGCAAAGCATGAAAAAATATATACCAGAAAAAAACAACAAGGGGAAATTGATTGTTCATCATGGTACATAGGAGCCTCTCAGTAAATGATTAATCAGGTGGAGGAAACATCTATAAGGAGACGGATCTGAACAAGACAGATAGTGAGTGCAACAAAATGGGCATGTATAGACATAACCTTGCACCCAACAATTTCAAAGTACAGATTCTTTTCAAAATTATAGGGAATATGAAAATAACAAGTATTGGTGAGGATATGGAGAAACTGGAACCTTTGTGCATTGCTGGTGGGAATGTAGAATGGTGCAGCAGCTGTGGAAAACAGCACAGCAGTTCCTCAAAAATGTAAACGTGGAACTACCATGTTGTCCACCAATTCCACTTCTGCGTGTATATACAAAAGAACTGGAAACAAGGTCTCAAGGAGATGTCAGTACACCCATGTTCACAGCATTACTCAAATAGTCAAAAGGTAGAAACAACCCAAGTGGTCATTGACAGATGAATGGATAAATAAATGTTGTCTATCCAAGGGAATATCATTTAGCCTTAAAAAGGAAATTCTGGCACATGCTACAACATGGATGAACCTGGAAGACATTTACACTACGTGAAATGACGAAAAGACAAATACTGCCTGATTCCACTTGTGTGAGATTTCTAGAGTAGTCACATTCATAGAGACAGGAAGTAGAATGGTGCTTGCTAGGGACCAGGAAGGGGAGGAATGTGAAGTTATTGCTTAATGGATACAAAGTTTTAGTTTTGCAAGATGAAAAATTTCTAGATATCAACTGCAGAACAATGTGAATGTACTTAAAACCAGGGAATTGTACTCTTAAATGGTTACACTGGTGAATTTCATGTTACATGCATCTTTCCACAATAAAAAAAAGATAATGACATGTTGGAATGCTATTACGTTTGTAATGCCAATAAAGTGATAAGTTGTGAAAAAAAATTTATGGCCCTTATATGAAAACGGCTGTGTGTGAGGCCATGAATGGAGCCTCCATGCAGCTCAAAAGCTTGGCATTAGGCAGTCACATTCTGTCACCCAATACTATCAATCAGAAATCAATGGTAAAAAGATAACCCAGGATGAAAGAAAATCCATATTGGGCAATGTGCCAAAAAAATCATTATGAAGATGAGAAAACATTTGTAACTGAGCCAGAATAAGGTGCCCATTCAATGCAACAGTATGCAACTACTAAAATTATAGTCAAGAGAACACAAGTTCGTAACATGGGGAAAATGCAGTACATTGTTTACTGAAAATTAAAAGTCAACATTACATGATACTGTAAGCAGCATAATCCCAGTGGTGTGAACATGTGTGCTTATGTGCCTGTGTTGTATCACAACAAGAAAAATAATAGATGAGATTGTTTAAAAAGAGAAAAAAAGGATGAAAAAATGGATACATACCAGCAACTAGCATATAAACTGTAGTTAATTTTGGAAGGTAGGATTTACAAGTAATATTTATTTCTTTCTTTGTGCTGTTTTTGAATGAATTAATATTAAGTAATCAGAAAGCTACAACAATAAAGCTAGCTAAGATAAAAGCAGCAGAGGATTGGGAAGCGCAAGCCCTTGACCCCCACCTTTTAGTCCACTCAGTGCTGCTGCAGGCCTGATGCCCACGGCGTGAACTCAGTCAACCAAAGGATATTCGGTGGCCAGGGAAAGACACCAGAGACCTCACCCTGCCTTTCAGGTGAGGGATGCCACCCGGCAGGACCCTGGGCAGGAGTGCCTAGAATCTGTCCCTGGATTCGCTGAGGCCAGTTCTGATCTGTCCGCAGCGCCCCCCCACTTGCCTACTCCCTTCCCCTACACCCCCACAAGTCCTCAGGCTCTTCTCTTGTTCTGGAGCCTTCTGCTGATGGTGGAGGGCCCCTGGGAACACCTCCAGTACCCAATACCCTGGAGCCCACTGAACCGAAGGCCACATTCAAAGCCCCTAATGGTCTGTTCACAGAAACAGAGACTGAAGGAGCTGTAACCTCAGAAGGCTGCTTGAGGGGAAGCAGGGAAGTGTAGTCATTTGGAAAGCATCCAACACACCTTCCTTCCTCACCCCCAGCCCACCTCCCCCAGATCCAGGGAGCCAGCCCTTTACAGGGGCTTGGGGACTCTGGAGAAACATAACTTGAAGAACCTGTTATGGAAGGAGATGATCTTGAAGCCAGGAAAAACCCCAGTGACCTAGAGGGGATTTTCAGGGGCTGCTCTGGAGTGGGAGGAGGGTCTACTTTTCCAGGGGCTGAGCTCCTCTGCCTCCCGCAGGGTTGAGGGCTAGAGTTTTAAGGGGCTCCTGCCCCCAGCTCCCCTGTCAAAACAGAGAGGACCAAAACCAGAGGCAGTTTCCTCCCCTGCCCAGAGGAGAATTAGACATACTACTAATAAAATAATAAATGTATTTTAAAATACTACTGATATATTTTCTCCTATTTGGTAGGTTGTTTATTTGCTCTATTGATTATTTCCTTGGCTGTGCAGAAGCTTTTTTATTTAATCAAGTCCCATTTATTTATTTTTGGTTTTGCCATGATTGCCCTTGGGGTCTTCTTCATAAATTCTTTGCCCAGGCTGATAAGAGTTTTTCCAACATTTTCTTCTAAAATTCTTATGGCTTCATGTCTTATATTTACGTCTGTTATCCATCTTGAATTAATTTTTTTTGAGTGGTAAGAGATATGGATCCTGTTTCAATCTTCTACACGTGGTTATCTAATTTTCCCAGCACCATTTATTGAATAGGGATTCTTTTCTCCAGTGTATATTACTGTGTACTTTGTCAAAGATCAGATGGCAATATGTGGATGGTTTTATATCAGGGTTCTCTGTTCTCTTCCATTGGTCTATGTCTCTATTTTTGTGCCAGTACTATGGTGCTTTGACTACTATAGCCTTGTAGTATAGCTTAAAATCTGGTAAATTGATGCCTCCAAATTTGTTCCTTTTGCTTAAGGTTGCTTTGGCTATTCGGGCTCTTTTCTGGTTTCAAACAAAACACAGAATTATTTTTTCTAGATCTATGAAAAATGACATTGGTATTTTGATGGGAATTGCATCGAATCCGTAAATCACTTTGGGTAGTATGGACATTTTAACAATGTTGATTCTGCTGATTCATGAGCACAATATGTTTTTCCATTTGTTTACATTGTCTGTAATTTGCTTCCTTCATGATTTGTAGTTCTCTTTATAGAGATCTTTTATCTCCTTGGTTAAATGCATTCCTAGATATTTTTTTTAATAGCTATTGTGAAAGGTGTTGAGTCTTTGATTTGATTCTCAGCTTGACTGTTGTTGGTGTATAGGAATGCTACTGATTTGTGTACATTGATTTTGTAGCCTGAGACTTTGCTGATTTTATTTATCAATTAGAGGAGTCTCTGGGTGGAATGTTTGGGGTTTCGTAGGTATAAGATCATATCATTAGCAAAGGGCAATAGTTTGACCTCCTCTTTCCCCATTTGGATACCCTTAATTTTCCTTCTCTTGCCTGATTGCTCTGGCTAGGACTTCTAGCATTATGTTGTGCAGAAGTGGTGACAGTGGGTATCCTTGTCTTGTTCCAGTTCTGAGTGGGAATGCTTTAAACTCTTTCCCATTCTGTATGATGTTGGCTGTGGGTTTGTTGTATGTGGCTTTTATAATTTTGAGGTACGTTCCGTCTATGCCTATTTTGTTAAGAGTTTTTATGATAAAAGGGTGTTGAATTTTGTCAAATGCTTTTTCTGCATCTATTGAGATGATCATATTATCTTTTTTTTTGCTTCCCTTTCTGTGGTGAATGACATTTATGGATTTATGTTGAACCATCTTTGCATACTTGGGATGAAGCCCACTTGGTCATGGTAGATTATTTGTTTGATATGCTGCTGAATTGAGCTGCTAGAATATTCTTGAGGATTTTTGTATGTATATTCATAAAGTATATTGGTCTATAGTTTTCTTTTTTGTTGTGTCCTTTCCTGGCTTTGGTATCAAGGTGATACTGGCTTCATAGAATGAGTTAAAGAGGATTCCTTCCTTCTTGATGTGATGAAATAATTTCTGTAGTATGGCTACTAATTCTTCTTTGTAAGTCTCATAAAATTCGGCTATAAAACCATCTGGTCTAGGACTTTTTTTGTTGGAAGATTTTTTATTGCTGCTTCAATTTCATTGCTCATAACTGGTCTGTTCAGGAGTTCTATTTCTTCCTGATTCAGCCTTGGAAGGTTGTGTGTTTCCAGGAATTTGTTCATTTCCTCACTGTTTTTGAGTTTATGTGCATAGAGATTTTTATAGTATTCACAGATGATATTTTGTATTTCTGTGGTATCAGGTGTAATATTAATATCTCCTTTCTCATTTCTGATTGAGTGTATTTACATGTTATACATCCAATAAAGGGCTAATAACCATAATCTACAAAGAATGAAAGCAAATCAGCAAGAAAAAAAGTCAAACAACACCATTAAAAAGTGAGCAAAAGACATGACCAGAAGTTTTTCAACATAACATAGGCTAATTGCCAAAAAACATGAAAAAATGCTCAACATCGCTAATCAGCAGAGAAGTGCAAATCAAAACCACAATAAGAAATCACCTAACCCCAGTGAGAATGGCCTTTATCAAAAAGTCCCAAAACAATAGATACTGGCATGGATGCAGAGAGAAAGAAACACTTATACACTGTTGGTGGGACTGCAAACTAGTGCAATCTCTATGGAAAATAGTATGGAGATTCCTCAAATAACTAAAAGTAGACCTGCCATTTGATCCAGCAATCCCACTACTGGATATTTACCCAAAGGGAAAAAAAGTCATTTTATCAAAAAGACATTTGCACTAGAATGTTTATTGCAGAACAATTCACAATTGCAAAGATGTGGAATCAACCCACGTGCCCATAAATTCATGAATGAATTAACAAAATGTGGTATATGTACACAATGGAGTAGTACTCAGCCATTAAAAAAAAAAGAATACAACAATCTGGATGGAACTGGAGACCATTCTCCTAAGTGAAGTAGCACAAGAATGGAAAAACAAACAACACATGTACTCACTATTAAACTGGAATAACCAAATGCACTCACGTGCACAGCTGAAAGTAAAACTCAATGGAAATCATGCAGGTGGGAGGGGGGAGGAAGGGATGAGTGAAATCATAACTAATGGGTACAATGCACACTATCTGGGCGATGGGCACACTTATAACTTTGACTCAAGCAGTACAAAATCAATCCATGTAGCCAAAACTTTGGTACTCCCATACTATTCTGAAAGAAAAAAGAAAAAAAAAATTACTGATACAAAGATGCGTAGCACACAATTCACAAATATGGTCACATAATCACCTAATGGTGGGCTATGTTCTGAGAAATGTGCCATTAGGAGATTCCATGGCTGTGTGAATATCAAAGTGTATTTACACAAATCTAGATGGCCCATATTTTTATTTACATATGTGTTTTCATATGGAAAACCAAATGTCCCAGCACTATTACTGAACATCAGTCATTTTCCCTACTTGATGTGCAATGCCAAAGCGAGTGTCATATATCAGGTTTCTGTATCTACTTCATTATAATCTTGCAGGACCACCATCATGTATGTGGCCCATTGTTAACCGAAATGTTGTTATTCAGTGCATGACTGTAATAAAATATACACTATTCTTTATCATAAATTCCACGTAGCCAATTGATTCTCACAGAATGGTTTTGTTGATCTTTGCTGCACTTTTACATCTACAGCCAATGTACTGTTCCCAGTGACAAGTATAGTTCTGACATGAATGTTAATTTTAATATTTTCATTTCTTTTAACAAATAAGAGTAAAGTGAAACAACAAAGACACGTATAGGAACTTCTCTTGTTCGGCAATGATGTGCATGACTACTGTGCTGAATGGTAGGGTAGTTTCTGAATACTGGAAGAACATCTCAGTTTTTTTGTGCTAGTCACAATGTAAGGGCTACAGAGACTACACTTTAAGTTTAACATGCAGCCCTTTCACTGTGTCCCTTTCACTGCATCACTTTATTAAATTCAGTCATCAAAGCAATAAATCAAGCCCTGACTCATTGACCGAGAGTGACTTGACTGAACGTGGAGAGAGGAAGGGACACGCAGTGGCCCACCATAGTGCTGCCCACACAGATATAAGATATAAAATGCTTCAGAGCATAAAGTATGATAAAATAATTTAAGTGATGCCTTTTCAGTATTTATTACCTGTTTTTCAATATAATGGCTCACAAAATTCCTGGAAGCCTACCCCAGCCCATGAGCCCACCCAGCACCCTGGCCCTGGCCTCCAGCCCTCAGTGTGCGAGGCAGCGTGTGGAGCAGAGGGCTCGGAGGTTGGGGAGCAGGGCAGCTAAGCCCCACAGGCTGGGCCCTGCCAGGCTCAACCTGGGGGACAGTCGGGGGGCCCTTGACACAGCCCACTCACCGAGGAGGCCACCTCACTTTATAAATCATGACCTTTTTCATTCCATTGCTAAGCAGTCCAAATATTTTAACACCACACAGGGATGTTTTGGCAGGTGTAAAACTAGGGAAAATGGAGAAATGGGTGAGCAGTTGTACAGGTAGGGGGGAAGAGCTCTCAAGGAGGAATAAAGGCCTGTTCACAAGCCCCGCGCATGTGGCACGGGGCCAGGAGGCAACCGTAGCCCACGCGGCATCTGAGGGGAGAGCTTCCTCCACAGCACCTCGGGCTGCAAGATCCAAGTCGGCGTGGTGACAGGAGGTTTTGATTTTGCAACTATCGGAACAAGTTTAATGCTTAAAATCCATGGTTTAAGAGATTTTATTTGAAGGTTCTATTTTTAAAAGCATCCTGGTGTTTGTATTGAAACTGCCCCAAAGACGCTTTCCTTCAGAGCCATAATCCCTAGAAATGCAACCCCACCAGAAGAACGCAAGCTCGCTCCTCTCCCTGGGCGCACGCTGGGCTGCAGAGTACAGCGAGGTCAGCTTCGCGGTGGGTCCAAGCCACACAGGGGACGAGCGTGGGTCCAAGTGACCAGCCAATGCTCAGGGCGGCATTATGAGTTTCAGGGCCCCTTCCTCCATAAAAAGGTATTAAAAATTCTATTTTACGATTGCATTGATAGAAAGACAAATATATTAATATTGTACATTAAAATGCTTACTTTGACCTAAAAATTAGCTTTTTTCCCTCTGATTATAAAAGAAATGAAAACATTTTCATGGGCTCCGAAAAGCACCGTGGGTGCTGGCACCGTGCCTGCTGGGCTTAACGGGTCGGCTGGCGCTGCTGACTCTCTCAGACGTAGCGCTGGGCCCTCGGGCCTAGATGTGCCCAGCAGCAGGACTGCAAGGTCGTGGGCCGGGTGCTCAGTTCGGGCAGGGAGGGGTGACCATGCAGCCCAGCCCGATGGCGTTGAGACCAGGGGCGCCTGATTCTGCCGCTTCCATGTCCTCTCCCACCCACGGCCCTTGCTGTGGCCAAAACAAGTGGCCACATTGACCTGGAATCACTGACTTGCCTTTCCTTGGCTGTGTGTTCATCCAGATGACAGATAAGCAAGTAGGAGAACCCCAGGGATGGGTGGGCAGCGCCCTCCTCAGCTGCTCCCTCTGACCTGGGGCCAGCCACATGCTCTGCCCACTCAGCCAGGCCCATCTGTCCCAAATGACATCATGCCAGGGACTGAGAGCCGGCGGAGGCCTGGAACTGGGTCTCCGGGCCTCGGTTTCTTCATCTGTCGAATGGTTAGCTAAAGCCTGACTCCCACCCCTGGGGAAGCGCATACAGGAAAGTAGGAGCCAAAGGTCTTTGTCAACAATTGCCCGCCAGGAGGACTCGCTCATCTCCCTGTAGCTCCAACAAAACAGCAGAGGGGCTTCCCTGACAGAGGGAATTTCAACCCTGGCCGAGGTGCCAAGCCCTGGAACGTCACAGCACACCAATGCAGGCGGCCAGCCCAAGGCACATGATCACAGAGGATGACTTTGCCCAGGGTTTGAATGAAATTTTTGGAAAAACTCCAACCCTGAAGGGGTCTCCAACAGCCTTCTTGAAAGCAGGAAATCTGGCAAATGCGGTTTTCCTGTTAACCAGTTCTGAAAGAGCCACAGCCCTTTGAAGGCTGGCTGCAATGTGGTCCTTTCCCTGGGGCCATGGTGGAACCCCCAAAGGCAGTTTCTGTTCAAGAGGGGCAAACTCTGGGCAGTGAGCCAGGACTGGGGGCTGCAGATGCCTTCCTGGGGGCAGGAACCACAGGCCAGGCTCAGCCTGCCTGGGGTCTCCTGAATACCATGTCTGCTGAGGCGTGGAGCATAAGTTTTTCCTGTATGAGGGGCTGACGTATTGGTGCAATGAGCAGATAGTGCAATGAGCGGGGTGGAAATCTGGTCTGCTTGCACACCTCCTGTGACAGGGAGCTCACCATCCACCTGGGCCATCCACAGAGAAAACATCTTTGAACCACTGTCTGAATGGAGACTCCTTCCTTATACAGAGCCAAAGTCTGTCTCCCTGTGTCTCTCACCCACGGGTGCTATGGCCACAGAGAACAGGCTCAACCTCTCTTCTATTCCAGACCTATTTGAGGATGGGGTCATGACCCTGCTCCAGCTTTTTCTTTTGTCAGCAAAATATTCCTATCTTTATTAATAATTTTGAGAAGCAACTTCCAAAATGATCTCCAAAAATCTCGAACAATTTATACCACTACACCCTCAACCACACCAAGTATTATCAATCTTTTTAATTTCTGGCAATTGAAAAATGTTTGTGTCACTGTGACATTAGTATGCATTACACGGATCACAAGTAATACCCAACATCTAGAGCACGCTGCGTCCCAAGGACCGTCTTTGTACTTTATACCTAGTGATGCATTTATCCTCTGACAACAAGCTGTGAAGCTGGCGGTATGTGGATTAACCCAAATATTATAGATGAGAAAGCGAGGCAAAACATTTAGGCAACTTGCCCACTGTTGAAAGCTAATAAATGAGCCCTCCAAAGACCACGGGCACCGCAGTTCTTGTCCTGCTGGGATTCAAACCCAGGTAACTCCCCTGCCAGCCTGGATTCCCAAACTGCTGCCACATTCTCGCCTGATAATAAGGTCAAACATCAGTTTCATATGCTTTCCGATCATTTACCTATTTACATCTTTCTCCCCTCGTTCGATTGGGTTGTGTTTTTCCTATTAATTAAAAAGTCTATCATGAATGTTAAGTTGTCATTATAGGTGTTGCAAATATTGCTGCCAATATGTTATTTGTTTTTTACTTTTGCTTGGTTATATGGAAATTTTTAGTTTTTAATGGAGCCAAGTGTCAATTTTTTTCATCTATGGCTTTTGGAAATCATGTCTTTTTAAGAAAGTTCTTAACTCCAAAATGTATTTAGGATTTAATATGCTGTAAGTTCTTTAATCCTAATATATTAGGTTGCCTCTCATAAAATAGAACTATTATAAATAATTAATATGTATAAATGTAATAATAAATATAGATTTATAAATATTATGTTATTTTCTTCTAGTATTCTCCAATTATTTTCTTCTTGTATTCTCATCTATTTTAAACTTCAATGTTTTGGAATTTCTTTTACATGTGATATACGAACATAACATTATTTTTGTCATATAGATACCTGTCATAATACCATTTATTTGGACAACAATCTGAAATACTTCTGCTTTAAAACATCTCGTTTATCAGAAACTAAAATCCCACAATTAGGTGTCTGGTTGGTGGTTCCTATCCTGCTCCATGAGTTAACTTATGTTTTCCCACACCAGTACCACTTTAATTACCATAGCTTTATAGTATATTTTTATACCTGGAAGGACAAGTTAATCCTCTTTTTTTCTTAATTTTTCCAAGTATACTGTAGAATCAGCTTAAATTTCCTCAATAATCTCATTTTTTAATACTGTGTTCGATTTTCAGATTCAGCTGGGGAGACAGGGTCTGGAACCACCCTGAGGTCCCCCTGCCAGGAAAGCAGGGCCACTCTCCCGACGGGTGCCTGGCCTGCTTGTCTCTTCCCTGCCCTGAGAGGTTGTCCAGAAAGGCCCCCACGGGCTTGGGGACTCTGTAGAGTCTTGTGTCTTGGGCTGGGCTGCAGGAGCGCCGGGGCTCCTCCAGGCAAGGAGAGTTAAGGGCCCTGAGTGGTTTCACGAGGGCGAGTCCTCACCACGGGGTCCCCACACCAGAATGGGACACAGGGACCACACGGTCCTCTGGGGAGCCTTGCCCGGGTGTCCTTCACTGTCTCACCCCCAGCCTCCTCACCGGGCCCTCGGCATCTCCCTCCACCATGGATCCGCCCTCTGCCCAGGGCCCAGGGAGACTGGCCATGGGTGCCCTGTCTCCAAAGTCACTGGCCCCGTCTGTCCCCTTGGTCAGTCTGTCAGGCGGGTGGGCTGCGTCTCTGCCAGGGTGAGCATCCGCAACGGCCTCGCCGGCTTCTCACTGCTCAAGTCAGAAGGGTTTTATGCACTTTATGAAAACAAAACAAATGCTTCCCAGAACCCTCAGGCCCCATTAGCTCTAAGGGGTCCCACGCCTGGCTTTGAAACCACAAACTCCTGGCAGGCGCCTGTCTCATCCCAGCGCCACTACCGAAGAGGCCCGGGTCCCCCACCCATGGGCCTGAGCTCCCCACCCATGGGCCTGAGCTCCCCACCCATGGGCCTGAGCTCCCTGCAAGGCCAAACCCCCTCCCCATGGGCCTGAGCTCCCTGCAAGGCCAAACCCCCTCCCCATGGGCCTGAGCTCCCCATCCATGGGCCTGAGCTCCCTGCAAGGCCAAACCCCCTCCCCATGGGCCTGAGCTCCCTGCAAGGCCGAACCCCCTCCCCATGGGCCTGAGCTCTCTGCAAGCAAGCTCCCCCCCACCCCACCCCCACCCCCACCCCATGGGCCTGAGCTCCCCACCCATGGGCCTGAGCTCCCTGCAAGGCCAAACCCCCTCCCCATGGGCCTGAGCTCCCTGCAAGGCCGAACCCCCTCCCCATGGGCCTGAGCTCTCTGCAAGCAAGCTCCCACCCACCCCACCCCCTACCCCCACCCCCACCCCTCCCCATGGGCCTGAGCTCCCCACCCATGGGCCTGAGCTCCCCATCCATGGGCCTGAGCTCCCTGCAAGGCCAAACCCCCTCCCCATGGGCCTGAGCTCCCTGCAAGGCCGAACCCCCTCCCCATGGGCCTGAGCTCCCCACCCATGGGCCTGAGCTCCCCATCCATGGGCCTGAGCTCCCTGCAAGGCCAAACCCCCTCCCCATGGGCCTGAGCTCCCTGCAAGGCCGAACCCCCTCCCCATGGGCCTGAGCTCCCCACCCATGGGCCTGAGCTCCCTGAGGCCCGGCCCGTCCTTGGGCCTGAGCTCCCCGCAAGGCCTGGGACCCCTGCCTGTGGGCCGCCGCTCCCAAGGATCAGGACGGCCCCCACCGAGGCAGGTGTAAGGCTGGTGACAGGCCCAAAAAGCCCCCCAGCCCCTTTTGGTCGCTGTACTGGAGATGCTGGCTGGCGGAGATGCGCCCCTGTGCGCTTGGCTCCATCGGGGCCACACGGCAAGCATCCGGACAGAAGGCCCCGGAAGCCCGCAGTCGCCGCAGTGGGCAATCCCACAGCCTGCTTAGAAGGCTGTAAAAGCCCTCACCCCGCCTCAAACGGCGCGACTTCTCCAGCCCCGTTCTGTGGGACCCGTGGACCCCGCCCGGGAGCGCTCCATAAACGCCACGTTTGTTTGGCTCCATCCTGTTTCTTCTTCTTCAAACTTCACAGCCGGCACACGCGCGACGCCGGCGCGCCCCGCCCAGCCCTCACCGGCTCCGCGGGGGCCGGGACGCCGTGCTCGGCCTCCGGGTCCTGAGGGAGCCGTGACGACCCCTGTCCGCGGACAGCGGCGCCTCAAAGGAGACGCGCGAAGGAGCGCCCCAAATGGCACAGCCGCGCCCACAGAAAGGACTCCGCACTCCAGACCCCGCGTCTCCCCGCGCCGCCCCAGCTGGGGCAGTGCTTACCCTGGCAAGTGGCGTTTGGCGGGCGAGAGGGACGAAGGCCCGAAGCAGAAGGCCCGCAGCTGCGCCCACCAGGTCCTGGGACCCGTCACGGGAGGAGGTCCCGGCTGTGCCCCCGAGGCCCCCGCGGAAGGAGGCCCGGCCGCGGCACCGCAGGTCCCCTTCAGGACGCCGGCCGCGGACGGGCGCCATCTTGGTGCGGCCCTCGCGCCACAGTCTGTCGGGGATGCAGGAAGCCCGGCAACGCCGCCGCCCAGGTGCAGTCTGCACCTTAGGGAAGAAGCGGGGCTTGGTTGTGGCGCCCGCCCTGGCTCTCAGGGGTGCTCGTGCCCAGAGGGGCCTTCGCAGCCGTCCCTTCACAGCCACGGCCACCACGGCGCAGCCCTCAGGCTGGCGGCCGGCCTCGTCGGTCACCGTGCAAAGCGGGCACTTCCGGAAGCCGGAGGGAAAGCCGGCGGGGAGGCTGCTCGTCGCAGTGCTGCTAGGCAGGGCACGGTGGCGGCACCTGGCCGGAGCGGATCGGGAGGTGACCCCTGCCCCGTGAGGGACAGGACGCCGGGCGACCCGCAGAGGAGCACCGGCGCCTCGAGCAGGGAGCCTGCGGTCTGCGGCAAAGTGCCGGCTTCCTCTGCGACTTTGCATGGCAGACTTGAGTGCTTTATGATGATGCATCATGGTGATGGCGATTTTGAAAAGCTTTTTCTGAGACTAGAATGGGAAATTTGAGAGTGCACCGAGGACAGGATGAACGAGCGCAGCGAGTGTGACTTGCGGGCGCGCGGCCGCACGGTGCCGGGCGGAGTTCCGCCTCCAGCGTCAGCGCCTCTGGAGCACGAATTTCGGTCGCATCCGTTGGCACAGCCGTGAGCCTTCCCGGCTGACCGGAGCACGGCCTTCCCGTGATATATGTACTTAAACTCTTCTTTTGAGCTCCATTTTCTTACCAGAAAAACCAATTTGCTTGGTTTAAAAAACTGATAATCAATTTGGTACTCAGCTCTAAACATGACCTGAAAAGCAAGTTTCATAGTTTAAAAAGCCATTTAAATTTCTTTTCTCTTGCTGAATGAAAAAGAAAAATCTCTCCTAATCTTCCTTTATAAAAAAAAAAAAACACATAACAAGCAAAAGGGGATTCACTTCTGCCCTAATGTAAAGCTTGTATAAACTATTCTTACCAAAACTGCTTTTAGAAAAATATAGAAGCTTTTTATTAATAAAGTGTATCAAAGGGTAGAGTTAAACTCAGAGCCCACATGGAGCAAGCAGCTCCTCTCTGGAGCTTGGTAACAGCTATCCCTTCCCCTCCCACTAAGCTTACATTTTTCTCACTTCTATAGTCAGCAGTAGAGATCGCCTCCCCAGGAGGTGCCATGAATGAGGTGATTTACTCTGCACTTGTAGGTGTGAACAGAAGATTCCAGAGGTAGAAGCTGAGTCCAAGGTCTGTGTGTTTCATTCATTCCCCGATGGTGATGCATCTGAGCGCACGATCTTTGCACCCAGCCTTGTTTTGAAGCACGTTCTCAGATTGGTCACTCCAAGTCTGCTGCTGTCTGATACCAGCTATTTATTCAAAAGCTGGTCAAAGGTCCTAGCCATCTTCTCTTATTCATGTGCCATGACACTGTGCACATCAACGAAGATTCTCTGCAGCCTAGAAAAGAAGCTCAGGAATATCTCAGGGGCACTTGTCAATATACAAACAGAATTTCTTACCATCCCAAATCCTAAATTGTACTTCATGTCACTAAATGGCATCATTTTTCTTCACAGATTCCAGTTTTTTAAAAAGTTGATTATTGAAAAGAAAAATAATTATGAATATCAAAGTAAAACGCTTGAATTTTAGTCTTGAACTATTTTTTCCAAAGGTTTACACATTTCCTTTGAATATAAACTACTGTCAGCTCAACTTTTAAATTCAGATTCCTAAAGTATGACTCCAGTGTTCCCTGAAAATTTATAAACCAAAGTGGAAGAAAATATAATATTTAATAATCCCATTTATATATTTTTTCAAAGTATTAAATAAGATTAGGATCTAATCTGTCTATGATAAGATCTCATAATAATCACATGTAGAGACCTCCTAAAACTTCACAAATGATCTTAAAGTTTCTGGCCAATGCTTACCTAGCTTATAAAACTTCAATTCATACAGAAAAGGGGTAAGCATCACAATATGAATGAAAAAATGTAATTCCCTGAACTTTCTTCACAAGAAAAACTACACACAATTGAAAATGAAAAATCAAAATGCTTATGTTTTTTACATGTGTGAATTGAATTGCACAATCCATACACTTATAGAAAAAATATGTGATTATTTTTAATGATTTATGTATAAAAGAAAAAATAAATTTTATGATACAATTTGATAGACTACTTCATACAAAATTTTACTCACATACAATGTATGCAATTTTTTGTAACCCAAAAATTCTATTCACATATACAAATTCATAAAAGGCAGACAACTTGAAGCAAAATAGGGTCCATTTAGGGTATGGCTAAGTCATTCAATTCAGTAGAAAAGAGATTATAAATATACGAAGGACTAGTTAACTAATACCCCTCCCCTACCCCCCAAAATGTATTTAGGAAAACATTAAAGATTTGTATGATCTGAAGAGAAATCAGAGAATCCAAAATGTATTTAGTATGATCTGATCAAATAGAATTTTATGATGTACTACACAAAGGAGAAAAAGACCAATGTTTCAGAGTGGTAGATCTTAATAACCTGCTCCTGAACTTACTTAGCTTAGAAAATCATATAACTACCTCAGTAAAAAATTTATTTTGGAAATTGCATTAAGAAAAACCAAACTGTGCCATTTGTGCTAATCCATAAAGAAACAAAACAGACCTCAGGCGATTCTCACACTTTAAATGGCACTCCTTAATTTAGATAATAAACAATATCTAGAAATAAAAGTATTAGGACCCAGATTTTAAGACCCATAAGTATGTCTCCAAACACAGTGAAATCCTTTATACAATAACTTAAAACTTTACTATTTACAACAGTATATATAAGTGAAGAACTATAAACCATGTTTTAAAAAACTTTTGCCTTAAAAAAACAATTTCTAAAAAATGGCTGACATCAAAAAAATTTTATAAATTGGTGCCTTTTAACTCTTCCTTGTGCAGTTTGTCCTAAGCTACCTGTCTCTCAGGTGTGTAGGCACACACACCATGCAAAGGAAAAGCCATAGTGTCAATGCCTCACAGAGCAAGACCCTCTTCTTAAAGAGAACGAGGACTCAAGAGGAACCGCACTAGCAGCTGTGCGAGGAAAACCCAGGGAAAAATGTTGAAGAAAATGAGGATGTAGCCTATGACACAATTTCATGTCCAGACAATGTCCATAAAGACCGTACTAAAATCTCCTTTTAAAATTTATGCTTTTTAAGGGCTAGAAACACGAAAGATAATAGGAACCAACAAGAAAATTACATAAAGAAGTATATATAATTATAAAGAGGTTAAAAAAAACAATTTTAAAAAGCAGTTGATCTGTAACTTATAAGAATACAGGCTGAAATTAACCCTTTTCAAATGAAAATTAACTAAAAATATAATTTATTGATTTCAGGCCTCATTCTATTTACAAAGTGCCCATCAAAAAGTGTACAGTCATCCTTCATTCAGTGCTGACCTCTGGAAGTCCTTTCATTGAACTGGAATAAAGGACCACTGTTCCCTGGAATGCCGACACCGCTTACCTGCTAGAGAATTCTGGTGCAGAACTTAACAGGCTGCAGCAGAACACAAAGAACAAGCTTGCAAAAAAAACTCACAAAGGCGTTGGGAAGAGCTATTTATAACTAGCAAATATTCCGGCTGGAAGGAGGTAAGAAAACATGGTCTTTTTACACACTTAATATGCTCGAAGTTTGAAAGCTCTGAAAATTAGCTGGATATTAACATTGTAAACTGTTCATTTTCTGAGCAAACTGGAACTTAAAGAGTGATGATTTTCTATCTTCGTTTTTAAACTGATGGTGACTTTTCATCTCTGAAACTTATGAGTGTTCACCTTCTTGAAGTCAAATTGATACTATACACCATTTTCTGGATTTTTTCTTCATTCTTTAGGATATTGGCCTTCACGGCGCAGATCTTGTCTTGCTGGTCTTTGACCAGCTGCTCCAGCTCAGCCAGCTCGGCCTTCAGGGGCTCCACGGCACAGTCTGTGATGCTGCAGAGAACAAAACCAGCAGCTCATCAACATCTCGGCTCACCTTACGTTTGCTTCTTAATCAAAACACCGAAGACAAAAGTAAATATTCATTTCATCCAAAGAAAAAGAGTAAAATACAAACATATACAATAATGGTATTAAAGAGACAAAACACTCACACCTGGGAAAAATTTATTCCTTATTTTCACAGCCCCTGCCACCACTAAAAGTGAAGTCAAACATGAGATTTATTTATTATTTTTTTTAAAAAAGCAGCTAATATTTCTTCAATGGTAGACTTGCAGTCCTTAAATTATATATGTAACAGAGAGCCTCAGGGTACAGCAAGAAGGTGTGCAGCCAAATCCCCATTGACACTAAGAGAACCACTGCCTGGACCTGGCCGGCCCCTTCCTCACCGGGGGACCCCCCCCCTCCAGGAGAGGCGCACAGGGCTAGGAGGGCTTCCTCGCTGAGGTGTCCCTGGCTCACTTGTTCATGACACTGCCAGGAGACCTTTTAGTTGTTGGGTAAATACTGGGAAAAGTCTAGAATATAGGGTTGGGAAAGCTGAAGTCAAAATTAACCTTTCCTTTTAGGTTTTTAATGGCATATAAATACAAACTAAAATACAAAACAAGGAAGAGCAGTAGTTTCAAACCATCCTGCCATAAAGGCAAATCTGGTTTTGTAAGGAAGAAGTGTCTGGGATGGTATTTTTTAATACTTTAAATCAAAATGCAAGAAGTTCAAACCAAGTATCGTGCCAGAATGGGCACCAAAAAGTTCTTGGTGATTGTCTAATTTCCTTCATGTTGTACATTTTAAATTGTAAAGGACTTTTTAAAAATAAGCAGACTAATACTAAAGAGAACTTCATTATAATATACTTTTAATTACATAGACCTATAGGTATATCATCGAGTCAAATCATATTTTCTGAAAAAAACACTTAATGATTGATAGTTACATGCATTCCAGATTGATTAAATATAGTATATCAAACACTGCCCTAAAATAAACCTCACTATGGCTATCATATTTCTTTTAGTCACACTTAAAATAGGTTTGCCAATATTTCTTTTAGAGTAAAAAATTAAAATACTTAAAAAAATCGTAGACATTTACAAACATTAGGGCTTATGATAAGACACATGAAAAAATGTTATCCAAACTGCAAAGTTCTCTGGATTTATTAATGTCTAAATCTATTTTGTGTATGAACATGAACTCCAAATCTTTTCTAATTGCTACAAAGAAATGCTTGCTGTGGTATGAATGAAGGGATATCGGTTCTCCTTGTGAGGGAGTAAGGAAGGGAGGGTTGAGAAATAGTGAATTCTAGGGAGATTCTCCCCAGACTCTGGGCCAGACCCATGGGCATCCCAGAGTATTTCTCTCCCATTACCCCCTCGACTCCCGCCCCCCACCCCCACCAACCTCTGTCCTTTCTACAAGACTCCCTCTTTATTACCTCCTCACCCCCAACTCCTTCTGCAGGGCCCCCTCCTCATTACCCCCCTACTCCCTCTGCAGGGCCCCCATCCTCGTTAACCCCTCCTCCAGACCTCTGCCCCTTCTGCAGGGCCACATCCCCACTACCCCCCAACCCAGCTCCTTCTGCCAGAGCCCCCTCCCCTGCCCCCCCAACCTTGACCTCTGCTCCTATAAGGCCCAGCCTCCCTGTTAGCCCTCCCACCTCTGCTCCTTCTGCAGGGCCTCGGCATGCTGCTTGTTCTCGCTGTGCCACAGCTGCAGCTCATTCTGCATGGCGTCCACATCCTCCTGGAGGTAGTCCATGATCTTCCCCAGGGGAAGTGCGCTCTTGCACAGGGTCTGGATAGACACACGGAGCTTCTCTATCTCCTTGGAAACAATGTCCTTCTCCTTCTTCCATGCTGACTCAAAGACGAGTGATCTCTCCTACAGTCAGGGAAACACAGGAAGAAGCAGCGTCCTCAGTCTCAAGGCAGGCCGGGGCTTGCTAAGCACATTGCCACAGGGACAGCAGGAAAGGCACAAGTGGGGACAGTGCTGGCTGTGGGACACCACCTCACTTTCGTGACAAGGGGAGAGTAATGCCACTCAGCAGGGTAGATGTGAGGTGCCCTGCACTATGGGGGCACACAGCAGTCTGGGGAGAGGCTAATCCTTCCCTGGCCAAAGGCGACAGGGTCTGTCTTTACCTGGAAATCTGTCTAAGGGGCAAATTTCTACACAGTAAGATTCTAGTTCCCAACTAGCCAGAAACTTATTGTAGTTATTGTTTCAAGAGCTCAGTACCATGGATGATTTTCCCAAATAGACTGGCAGAAAGGGGGCCTGACCCTTAACTACTCAAAGGGACCATCTTTCCACCCAAATGACTCCAAAATCCAGCTGGCCAGGAGGAAGAGGAAAGGAAACACAAAGGAGAGGAGGAAACTGGTGACGTGGAAATGAAGGGATGGTGAGTTGGCAGAGGAAACCAAAGCAACAGCACCCAGTGGCAGAGGGCCAAGTCGACACAGCTGGACTGGGCTGGCTAGTCAGGAGGTTAGAGTCTGGGGACCTGGTGCAAGCTGGGGGGGGGGGGGGCGCTCAGCAGCAGGTGACAGAAGTGAGGACAAGGAGACGGAGATGAGTGGGAAACTGCATTCAGTTTTGGCCAGGGGTCCTTGGGCTCTTTGACAAGCAATGTTTAGAATTCTCTTTATATGAGCTTTGATCACAGACATCTCTGAATTTCAAAAACTAATATAAGTTGGTAAGAATCAATAAGCTTGGGAAATTTCTCCTATTTTTCTTTAGGAAGCTCTCCCTGGGTACCCTCACCTCCCCCACCCCCCCAGACTGGCTAAAATACCCTTACCTCACACACTTATACAATGAGCTAAATGCATTACATTGTAATTAATTCACTTTTTGTTTTAGTTTTGAGCTTATCATACCTATATAACCACTTGTATTACTTCTAATGCTAGTTTCAGACTGTAGGCTCCAGGAGGGTAGGACCCAATGTCTGGATCTGCTGTGGTCCATATAAACTCTCCTTAAGTATTTGTGAAGTGAACAAATGAAATGGATAAATGATTTAAGTATTAGGATCCTAGCTCTACCACTTACTGGGTTGGACAAGCATAAGGAGAGCCTTAGCATAATGCCTGGCACATAGAAAATGTTAAATAATTGGGGCTAGAAATAAAAGATAAAACACAAAGAACTACTAAGTTCAACAAGGTTGCAAGAAACAAGATAGACATACAAAAATCAATTGTATTTCTACATACTAGCAATGAACACAGGGACACTGAAATTTAAAATACAGTGTCATTTATAATTGCTCAATAAAAGAGAAATGCTTAGTTGTTAATGTAATAAAACATGTATAGGACCTGTATATTGAAAACTACACAATGTGGATAAAAGAAATCAAAGGAGATCTAAATAAATGGAAAGATATACTGTGGTCATGGATTGGAAGACTCAACATAGTAAGGACATCAATTTTCTCCAAGATGATATACATGTTTAATGCAAATCCTATTAAAATTCCAGACAAACATTTTATAGATATAGACAAGATTACTCTCAAACTTATATAGAAAAGCAAAGGAACTAAAACAGCTAAAACATTTGCAAAAAGAAAAATAAAAACAGAAGAAACAGTCTGCCTGATTTCAAAGCTTTTTATAAAGCTACAGTAATCGGCCGGGTGCGGTGGCTCACGCCTGTAATCCTACCACTCTGGGAGGCTGAGGCAGGAAGATTCCTCAAGGTCAGGAGTTCGAAACAAGCCGGAGTAAAAGCGAGACCCCATCTCTACTAAAAATAGAAATTAATTGGCAAACTAAAAATATATAGAAAAAAATTAGCCAGGTATGGTGGCACATGCCTGTATGCCCAGCTACTTGGGAGGCTAAGGCAGGAGGATCACCTAAGCCCAGGAGTTTGAAGTTGCTGTGAGCTAGGCTGACGCCACAGCACTCTAGCCTGGGCAACAGAGTGAGACTCTGTCTCAAAAAGAAAAAAAAAAAAAAGCTACAGTAATCAAGACAGCATAGTATTGGCAGAGGGACAGATATAGATCAAAGGAACAGAACAGAGAATCCAATGATAGATCCACACAAATACACTGAAGCAATCTTTGACAAAGGTGCAAAAGCAATTCACGGGAGAAAGGATAGCCTTTCACCATTTGGCACTGGAGCAAGTGGACATCCATAGGCCACAGAAGAAAAAAAACAGGAAGAGATCCTCTGTCAGCCACATGGGATGAGAAAAAAAAGCAAATAAAAAAATAAGGAGGAGAAAATCTTCAGGATCTAGGGCTAGGTAAAGAGTTCTTAGACCTGACACCAAAAGCATGACCCATAAAAAGAAAAGCTGATACATGGAACTGTATCAAAATTTAAAATGTTTGCTCTGCAAAAGACCCTGTTAAGAGACTGAAAAGAGAAGTTACAGAGTGAGAGAAAATATTTGCAAATTATACATACAATAAAATACTCCAGAATAAGTAAAGAACTCTCAAAATTCAACAGCAAAAAACCAAATAATTCAATCAGAAATATCTCACAAAGAGACATTTCACTGAAAAGGAAATACATATGCCAACAAGCACATGAAAATATGTTCGAAATCACCAGCTGTTAGGAAAATGCAACTCAGATCACACTGTAATATCACCACACAACTGTCAGTACAGCTAAAATAAAAAAATAGAGACAACACCAAATGCTGGTGAGAAGAAACGAGACCACTCATACATTGCTGGTGGGAATGTAAAAAGATACAGCCACTCTGGAAAATGGTCTGCCTGTTTCTAAAAAACTAAACATGCAACTACTGTCTGACCCAGCAATTGTACTCATGATATATACCCAGAGAAATGAAAACTCATTTTCACATAAAAACCTGCACACAATTGTTTATAGAAGCTTCATTCAAGTTAGCCACAAACTGGACACAACCCAGACGTCCGTCAATGGATAAATGGTTAAATAAACTGTACATCCATACCATGGAAAATCACCCATCAATAAAAAGGAATGAACTGTAGAAACACAAAACAACCTGGATGACTCTCAGAGAATTATGCTGAGTGAGAAAAGTGAATCCCAAAAGGTTACATGTTGTATAATACTCTGGAAAAGTATAGACATTATAGAAATGGGGAACAGATTGGTGGTTTCCAGGGGTTAAGGGGGGGATCAGGGTTGGGAGGGAAGAGGGTGTGGTTATAAAGAGGCAACAAGAGGGTATTTATGGTGATAAAAATGTTCTGGATCTTGACTATATCAAAGTCGACATCCTGCTTGTGACAGTTCTACAAGATATTATCACTGGGGAAAGTGTGTAAAAGATATACAGTATATCTCTGTTGTTTCTTACAACTGAGTATGAGTCTATGATTATCTCAAAATAAAAGGCTTAATTTTAAAAAGGCAATATAAATGCCTTTAAATTAAAATGCTAAATGAATTCAATGCAATCATAAACTATTTCCCAAAGGAAAAATGTATTGTCTTTATTATACACAAATTAGTAAATCTCTCACTTGGTTGAGAAATTAAAAATTCTATTAAAACCCATTCATAACGATTATTAAGTAATACCTATGCATTTGGCTTTTTGTTGACTCTAATATAAAACTGTTCATGTTACAGAATTTAGGATGGGAGACTAACATGAATAAATGTCTTATAAAATCGGGGAGTTGCAATGTAGAAAACTACACCAAGAGGCAACCTGGTCAAGCTCCCTCATATTTTTGGTTCCCTTGTCAAACTCCTGCATATTTCTACATCACAGAGCCAAGTAGAATTTAGGACAAGAAACATTTGGGTTGGGATTACAATAGGCAGGACAGACTTTTATCATTACCATAAAGACGCTGGAACACATTGCTGCAAAACACCAAAATTCTGGCAATTTTCAAGCTTTCATTTAAATTAACATGGCACAGGTGTGGTGGATAAGTCAAGCAATGATTATTTGCTTTAAAAAGCACACCCCTCTTGCGATTGGCTTTGATTTACATGTAGCTCATACAGATGTATCATCAACTTTCCTTTTAAGGAAACTTAAAACTTTTCGTTTAAGAATCAACTATGTTTTAAACACAACCTTGTTTTAAAGAGTTTTAATATGATAGCGGGGTTTGAGAATCCCATTACCATACTCACCACGCAGGAATTAGTCATAAGAAATACACTAAACCTTTGGAAACAGAGAACAAAAAATATTGAAAATCTGTCATTATACAAAATATGACCTAAAACCACCTAGAACATGGGAGCACTCCTGGGCAACGGGACCAACAGTCTGTGCCCTGCGGTTCTACAGCCTGGTGCCAACCTGGCTCCACCACCTCCTAACTTTATAGCCGTGGGAGCTTGGCTCAACCTCTCTGGACCTCGGCTTCCTCACAGTAACATGGAAATAATATTCATCCTGCAGGTAAGATTAAGTGGGATAATATAAAATAAGCAGCTCAGTGCCTCACACATAGTAAACCCTCAAAGATGTTAACTATCACCGTAAATTTGTCCCCCAGAAAGAACACAGTTGCAAGCCCCTGCAGGACAACGCGTGGGTGCTCTTCCTCCAGTGTACTGACATGGCTGTTCATCTCATCTCCCGTCAACTTATCAGCTAGAAAAGATTCTCAGGCATGTTTGGCATACTTTGGTGTATACTGAAAAAAATATTTATATGTATTTTCAGCACTTACAAAGAAGTTGTTATGTCCAACTTTTGGTAGACATTTCATTAACTAATGAAATATTAGTTATTGACACATTCCCTTTCCAATCTCCATTTTAGAAATCTAAATAACCCACAGCTATGAAATTAACTTTAAAATTCTCTACTGAAAGATCTACGACCCTGAGCTCAGAGAAAATCTGCAGTGAACCCTGCAGAACAACCTTTTTGTGACACCCTTGCTGTAGATCAGTGTCTAAAGGCAGCTTCTACGGGTTATACAAACAGAGAGGTGGCAGCTTGTGTGTGTTTCATGGGGACACAAGCCCACCCGCCTGTCCCCTCCTGCCTCCTACCTGGCTGGCCTTCCTTTTCCTGCAGGCTGCAGACTATTTACTCAGCTGCTTTCTGGCAGGAAGGCCTCTGCCAAGTGTTTCAGCATTTGGCTGGCCGCTTCACACAGACACGCGCGCGCGCGCACACACACATACTTTTTAGAAAATGCTTCCAAGATTTTTCAGGTGAACAGTTACTTCTGGGACTTAATATTATTTGCATTTTACCACACACACACTTGTCCCCAGAAATAGAGGCATTTGCATTTATAGTGATTTTAAGATTTACGATTATTTATTATAAGTCATACAAATAAAAATTATTAACTTTAGAGATTTGTTTCTTTAAATTTTAACTGCAGTGCTTCAAGAAAGAAAGTACTATTTTAAAAATAATGTCTTAAAGGCCTGGCCCTTGGATATTGCCAGAAGTCCCTCTCAGAAGTGGTATCTGGGGTACAGAGCCTGGCAGCATCTGAACACAGACCTCCACCTCTGCTGCGGGCTCATCAACTCTCCTGGGCAGAGCTCTCCCTCCATTATGCAAACCCAATAAACAAAAGCCTGATTAACTGGGGGGGGAGGGGTAGGTAATAAATCAAAGAGTATTTGTTTTAAATAACATATCTCCCATAACCTCAGGAAGTGATTTATATGCAACTTGTCAAAAGTTCATTTTCTTCATAAACAGAGGAATACCTACATTCAAGTTACAAAAGAGACGCACAGACCGACAGAATAATTATCCTGTGTCCTATTCATCCAGAAATATTCCATCACCAAACTTCTTCATAAACCATACATTCATCTCTCTAATGTGGGTCAAGTTGGACCCCTTGAACATACAAGCAAAACAGTTGGCAAACAAATATTTAAGCTTTTTTTTTTAATTTTTTTTTTTTTTAAGACAGAGTCTTGCTTTGTTGCCCAGGCTAGAGTGAGTGCTGTGGCATCAGCCTAGCTCACAGCAACCTCAAACTCCAGAGCTCAAGCGATCCTGCTGCCTCAGCCTCCCGAGTAGCTGGGACTACAGGCGTGTGCCACCATGCCCAGCTAATTTTTTCTCTATATATTAGTTGGCCAATTAATTTCTTTCTATTTATAGTAGAGATGGGGTCTCACTCTTGCTCCGGCTGGTTTTGAACTCCTGACCTCGAGCAATCTGCCCGCCTCAGCCTCCCAGAGTGCTAGGATTACAGGCGTGAGCCACCGCGCCCGGCCTATTTAAGCTTTTAATGCACATACAGAAAAGCACATAAAAGAAAAATGTACAGTTTAACAAAATGATGAAGTAGACGCCTACAGCTATCAGCTGGGTCAAGAAAGCTCACTGCCAGCATCCCTGAAGCCCCTCATGTGCCCCTTTCTGAGGTCACCACCACCTGCCCTCCATGTGGCCAAGTCCTGGGTCTGTGCACCCCCGGCTCTGCTGTCTTGTTTACCGACGTGCTTGTTTTACTTCACATAGCACAACTGGAATCATGCAGTGTGTATCTCTTTGTGTCTGCCACCTTTGCTCAATATTACATTTAAGAATCAACCATGTCACATGTATTTTGTTCATTTGTATTGCTGAATAGTGTTTCATTATATGAATTAAATATCATTATTTGTTCATCCATTCTACTGCAGATGGACATTTGGTTAATTTTTTGTCTGAGACTATTATACAAAATACAATTCTGAATAATCTTATAAATGTTCCAATACCTACAGGCACATGATTCTCTAGGTTACTGGTGGGTCAAAGGGAATGTATGTCTTCAACTTTTAGGACATAATGCCAAACAGTATTCCCAAATGGTTTTAGAAATTTATATCAAATCTTTCTCATGAACCAATATTCTGTTTCTATGCATATGAAGGAACCATCACCTGTACTCCTACGTCATTTCTACAATCAGACAACTGCAGGTAATAACTACTTAATTATCTTATGGGCAGCAACTAGAACACTACTGCTCCATCAGGAACATGCTGTTAAAAGGAACCTTCCAGATGATCGTTGCTCATTATCGCAACTACAGAAGAAGAGCTAAGCACGAGTGGTAAGCTTTTAGTATGGATGCGTGAGAAGCTAAACAGTTTGAGGGTAAACTGCCCAGACTGGGGCCAAACAGATCTGGGGTAGCATCCTATCTCTGTGACTCATTGTCTACATCGTCTTGGACAAGACAACTCTTGTGCCTTGGTTTCCTAACCTAGGAAATGAGGATAACACCTACCTCGTAGATTACTGTATTAAATAAAGTATGCGATTCACCAGTCATAGTAAGTGTGCTATAAATGTTAGCTGTTGTTATAATCTTGTCTACAATTAAGAAGAATTGATGGTAAGCTCCTATAGGAGAAAAAATGCATACAGAGCAAAATATCATTAAATGTTATTAAGTTTTAGCTGCTTTTACAGACAAACAAATGTTAATGTCCTTGAAAGATGAATGAGAAACCTTCTTAGAATTACATACAAAACAAAAGCAAGCTTGGCACGAGACCCAAGCGTGTCACTGTGGATGAAGCGAAAGGTCAGAGCACAAAACAGAAAAGCTAAATCTTCAGATAGGCCTTTCTGATAGATATGTAAAATGGTATAAAAGTTGATTATATGATTAGGTCACTCTTGTTAATACCCAACTAAACCAGGGTCAATGGGCCAAGGGAAAAAGCACTCAGGGAACATGGCACCTGCTCCAAGAATTAAATTTTTCACCAGCCCAGCTGCTGTAACAGCCTGCTGCAACCTAAGACCAGTTTTACCCACTAGCTGCTGAAACGACCTGCCATGACTCTAAGACTAGTTGTACCTACCACAGTCACTCACCAATCACAGCTTGCCAGCTCCCAAAAACTTTAGAGCCAATGAACTTTCTTTTAAAACAACATGTTTCTCTTTCTAATAAAACTCCTAACCTTCTCTTTGTTTTTTGAATATACCAAAGACCATCTGGTCTCTGTGCATACCCCAAACTGCAATTCTTTTTTTTTTTTTTTTTTTTTTTTTTTGAGACAGAGTCTCACTTTGTTGTCCAGGCTAGAGTGAGTGCCGTGGCGTCAGCCTAGCTCACAGCAACCTCCAACTCCTGGGCTCGAGTGATCCTTCTGCCTCAGCCTCCCGAGTAGCTGGGACTACAGGCATGCGCCACTATGCCCGGCTAATTTTTATATATATATATATATCAGTTGGCCAATTAATTTCTTTCTGTTTATAGTAGAGACGGGGTCTCCCTCTTGCTCAGGCTGGTTTTGAACTCCTGACCTTGAGCAATCCGCCCGCCTCGGCCTCCCAAGAGCTAGGATTACAGGCGTGAGCCACAGCGCCCGGCCTCAAACTGCAATTCTTGCTTCCCAAATATCACATTTTACATTGACAGCTTCGTCACTATGTCTCATTTGACTTTGACAATGGAAATATTTTTAAAAAACAATCTTATTACTGAAGAGTGGCAGATTATCCCACCCCAAATGCTGCTTTGGAATAAGAATTATTTGGAGCTAAAGGCACTTAATAAACAGCAGGTACAAGAAGGACTCCCTGACCTTCCCCTTTCTTCCTAAAAGTGGAAGATGAAATCCATACATGGAAGATGCCCTCCCTGTACCAAAAGGAAACATTCTTATCACCATAGGTGGGAAATCGAGGCCAAAAGAATCCTATACAAGCAGATCTAGTTAACTCACGTCTCCCTTTAGTCTCCCCATATATTTTAGTCACTTTTCCACACTCGCCCTTCTTTGTTCAACTTAGTTTATAAGTATTTGGCTCTAACTGCTTCCTTGGGTCTTCATTTTCCTATGGGGGCTCCCATGTACACATAAAAAATCTGTATGCTTTTCTCCTCTTAATCCGTTTTATGTCAATTTAATTCTTGGGCCCAGCCAGAGACCCTAAGAGAGTAGATGTAAAGTTTTGCCTGCTGCATCACACAGAGAATTAATCATACTGACAATAAGTAGGCAACAGGGAAATGCAGAACTCAAATTTCAGCTAAAATGAACATTTCTCTACTTAAAGTTAAGAATATGAAATTATCAGCCTAAACCTGGTCCTTTCAAACATTTCAATGAAAGGCCATTCTCATGTATTTATCCTTTTGGATGAACTTTAAAATATTCTTTCCCAAGTTCCAAAATATCCATTGAATATTTACTGGAATTCCATTAAATTTATAAATTAACTTGAGAAAAATGACATTTCTATAATATTGAGTTTCCTATCCAGAAACACAGTGTTTGGAAGTCTCTTGACTTTTTCTAGACCTTTTTATATTTCTTGGTAAAATTCTGTGGTTTCTCAATATGGTTACTATAAATTTCTTGATAAAAGCATACAATGATAAGTTACATTTTGTTTCCAGTTCTGGAAAGGAACTTTATACACCTTGTTTCCAATTGGTTATTGCTGACTTATAGAAAAATACTGACTTTTATATATTTGTCACTGGCTATCTCAACAATTTTTTTTCTAATAGTTAATTTTTTTATTGATTTACCTGGTAGACAGTTACCAACTTCAAACAATGATAATTGTGTCTGCTTCCTTCCAGAATTAAACTTTCATTTCTTTTTGCACTGGCTAGAACCTCTAGAATATCTCAACAGGGTTATGGTACTCACACTTGTTCCTGTGTTTAGTGAAAATATCTCTAGCCACTATTACATATAATGCCATAGCTTGACACAGGTGTTCTCTCTCTCATGGTAAAGAAGTATCTTCTATTCCTAGTCCACTACAAGTTTTCAGTTATAATGGATGTTGAATTATATAGGAACCATTTATTTTTTAAGAGAAAGTACACTGACAAGTGATTTTATTTGGTTTAAGAAAAAATTATTGGTTAAATGTAAGATAAATAATCCACATTTAAAAGATGCTATGACAACTGACTGGAATTTTTAAAATGGAAATGATTCTTTCCTGGACATGACAGCATGAATAAAGAAGAAACATCAAAGAGACGACTAAATGAGATAGACACAAATATATTTACCTAATAGGAAACAGAGTTTTCAACCCCTGAATATATACTATATTCTTTTTTTTTTTTTTTTTTTTTTTAGAGATAGGGTCTTGCTCTGTTGCCCAGATTAGAGTGCAGTGATGCAATCATAGTTCACTGCAGCCTTGAACTCCTGGCCCCAAGTGATCCTCCTGCCTCAGCCTCCCAAAATGCTACAATTACAGGCATGAGCCACTGTGCCCAGTCTTCAACTCTAGAATATATTCTATTTCACTACTGATTTCATAATAAAATGCATGCTTTAGAAAAAAATTACAGGTAATTCCTAACTTTAACTTTTGTTCAACTTCTTCATCTTTGTTTAAAATGAAATCTCTAAGGCCATTTCTAGCTATAGAGTTTTAGGATTCTATAATCCTTTCAAAATATCTCAAGTTGATTCTGGCCAAAACAGAAAAGCTGGAACCAGACTAGCAAACAAGTATAAAACAGAATGAAATATCAGAGGCAGCTGTTCTCAGCAGTGAGCAAAGGCAGCGTATGACGGACAGCCGTGAGAGAAGAGACACTCAGGAGGCCAGCCCACCACTGTGCCCTACAGGGCTCTTATGCGGGGACAAGATCCTGACTGTGGCACAAAGCTGGAGGCCAAGAGCAGCCTGAGGGTGTCACTCAGCCAAGGAAGATACGACCAGGTGGGGGGACCCTGCAAGTCCCTGCCTGAGTCAAAGTAAACCAGTCAAAGCCAGGGGAGAAAATATAGCAGAACACTAACAAATAGTCTATTGGTCCCAAAGCTGGCAGGAAAGGAGCAAAAGAAAAAAAAACAAAAACATAAGAGACAAATGGGAAACAAACAGCAGAATGATAGACACAAGTCTACCTATATCAATAACCACATTAAATATAAACAGACTAAATTAGAATACCATGCAAAAAATAATAACGGGTTCACCAAAGGAGAAACACAACTAGCACATATGGAAAGTTGCAAAGTGAAAAGTAATAAAACAGGGTTAGCTGCTAACAAGGAATCTAAAAACAATGAAAATGCCCAGAGTTCATTAGATGTGAGGAAATGGACATGCTCAGGCACGGAACAGAAAGGTGTCAACAATCTAGGTAACCCGAGATTCCACTTCCAGGATTTACCCTTAGGAGACATTAGAGAGGAGGCCAGAAAGACCCAGGCAAGAATTTTCAACTCAGTACTGCTAATCATGACAAAAGCCTGCACCGTGCCAGGGCTCTGCAGCAGGGGCCTGATGGAACGTCCCATCACAGTGCATCCATGCGGCGGGACAGCAAACATTCACCTGCTGGATGGCAACTAACAGACTAAATGCAGACTGTTGAGTAATGGGCAGTTTCCAAACAAGCGCATGTGGGACAGCAGTGTATGTGTGTAGTCACACAGTCACAGGCACCTGCTGTGCCTGTGCCTGGACCCACTGCACTCATGATGCTCACAAGGTAGCCAGAAGTCAGGGCACCAAGTATGGTACAAGCTACCAGAAAGAAGACTGCCTGGAGGCCAGCCCACAGGGCAAAGGGGTCCATCGTGGGCGAGCTGGGTGCAGACTTCCTCAGGGAAGGAAGCCACCAGCAGGGTTCAGGAGCCAAGGAAAGGCTGCAGGCTGGAGGGCAGCAGGCAGTGCCAGACAAGGAGGTGGCAGGAGCTATGTAGTGGTGAGGATTTTGGATTTGATCCTCAGGACAATAAAAAGCCACTAAAGGGATTTCAGCAGCACAGAAACCAAATGAGATCTGAGTTTTAATAAAAACACTTGCATTCAAACTGGAGGAGAGAGAAAAGAGGGCAAGGACACTCCTGTGTCCAGAGAAGTGACAAGGGGACAGCAGCAGGGCTGGAAAGAAGCCTGGGGAACTCCTACTTTAGGAAAAGCGGAGGGGCAGGGAGAAGCCTGGGACACCCAAGCAACGTGACGGATGGTGGTGCATTCACTAGGCCAGCAAAGGGGGTCCAGGAGGAGGCTGGTGACGTTCACCGTGAAGGTGCTGAGCCTCAGATACCTGAGGTGCCAAAGGAAGACGCGGGGCTGGAGGTGAATGTCCAGATGTGGCTCCCAGGAAGGCCTGGCCTGGGCAGGCAACCAGACATCCATGCCCCCCCACCACCACCACCTGCTGTTACTTCCTGAGCCTTTGCAGCTCTGGAAACATCCTTTCTCTGGCTCCAGATAAAAATGGCCACTTGGGCAGGTATAAAATTCTTGCATTGCCATGTTTCCCTTAGAATTATGGAACTTTTTGTAGATTCTTTCAACATTTAATGTTGCAAAAGTCTGTGGTCAATCTGACTGTTGTCCATTAATCAGCTTTTTTGGCTTGTGTCCTTGGTAGCACTTTCCTTATACTTGACAGTCAACAATTTCATCCTGATGTTTTCGGTATCACATTGGAACCGTCTGCTGACTCCAGGGGAGTGCCTTTCCATGGGCACAGTCGTGTTTTCAATGCAGAGCGGCCCCGCTGCATCTGTTCCATCTGTTCTTGCTCCCTTCGTGACGGCCGACTCGTCACGTCCGTGCTCTCCGTCCTGTTCCTGTCATCTCCTCTTTTATATGTTCCCCTGGCTTTGTCATTTCCTCTTTTATATTCTGGGAGGGCTTCTGAAGTGTGCCCCAAACATCTCTGGATGTTTATTCCGTGGTGTCATTTCTTGCTTTTATGGCTTCAAATAAATCCTTTGTTCCTACAGTTACTTCTTTATGTTTCCTTGATGGAGCTCCCTGACTCAGCCTCTTCTCCGCCTGCTGCTGCCCAACTGCCGGCCCCTTTCCTTCTGAGCCTGTCTTTGCCTCATTTTTTATCTACTGCTTAATTGTTGGTATTTTCTTAAATTCTCAGGGCACGGTGTACGTGTTTACTGAAGTATCACATCCCGCAGGGAGCTCCCCCCAAAGGGAATTTGCCGTCTTCACCATACAGACTTCTTTCCCTGCCCGGCCGCTCTGCTCACAGATGGCATGAGGGGCGCCCACATGCGGGTGCTTTGAGAAGCCGCTCTCTGCTCCCGATGTGGAACAGCGGGGCAAGAGGATTTGCACAGGCATTTTCAAGGATCCAGTCTCCAACAGGCACAGGGAGTCAATCTATCGGTGGGGGTGGGGAGTGTCCACAGGGAACATCGGTGCGTCTCTCCTCAGGGACCCACGCCACCATCAGGCTGAGCGGGCTGGCCCCCACACTGGGCCCACCACCCTGCAGCCAGCGTCCTTCCAGGCACTGCTGCTCACAGACTCAGGCCTGGCCCCCACCTGCCCGCTTCCAGCATGGTACACACCCTGCTGAACCTAGGAGCTCTGCAGGACCCACTTCCAAATGTCACTGAGCCCCAGCAGGGAAAAAGAATTCAAAGAGCAGCCCTGTACCCACCTATGCTTGTGACCCTCCAAAGGTGTCAGGGGGGTTCAGCCAGCATCTCCTCCACGTAGGCCCCACAGGCACCCCTCAAATCTAGCCCCATCTACATACCCCAAAGAAACACCTTAAAGGTTCTGGGATGTAGATGCAACACCCCCCCTGGGTCCCCATCCCCCCATGTTTATGTCCCATTAGTTTCACTGGGATTCTGAAAGGAAGGAAGATAAAATCCTGGGCTCAAGCTACCCCAGCTGACCCAGAAGTTCTATGGAAACAGAATTTTGAAAAAAACATCAAGCATCCTACTGACTCCTGTCAGTGTGGCAAGAAAAACAGTTGCCATTCTGTGCAAATAGGACAGATGACTCCTCTCGAGAGTATCCTCAGAGAATCAAAATAGATGAGTCAGACTCAATGGAGCTTTGGAAAAGCTGGTATCAAGCACTCAAAAGAATTTAAGTCATTATAGAAGATATTCCCAGGAAGGATCTGTGTTCTCCATCCTTGTTTTATGGCTACAGCACTCACATTAAACACATCAACTAATACATCTTCATGGAAATGAAAGTTATTAACACACTTTTATCTCATTTCTTTACATCTTGCATTCCTCTAATGTCTTTACAACAGTGTATTTATTATTTTGAAGTTTTCAGGAGTTCAAAGACTAAAAGGTGTGTGCAGGTATTTCTTTTAAAATATTGTTAGGATCATCTCATCTTGGGGCTGGGGTGGGGGCGGGGAAGGGTGACTCATGGGGCGATGGAGTCTGCTCAGGGAGCAGCTGGGCTCAGGAGGAGCAGGATCTACTTCTGACACAGCAACCTGGGAACAGACCCCAAGTCTGTCCACACGAGCAAGAAGAAGATACTGCAGGTGGCCCGAGCCCAGGTCACTGCACGGGGCAGCAGTGCGTGTTTCCTGTTGGTATCTTCCTATTAGTTAGGAAGATTCTTGAGATCTGCCTCAACACCCAGAGCTTCCCACTCAAATTAGCCACATCCAAGAGGACACTGTTTCCGAGGGGGACAGACTACTTCCTCCCTGTGCCTGATACCAGGTCTTCTGAGGATTTAACAGGACCAGCCGTTGTGTGTAAGAACCAAAGGGCCAGGGTAGGCAGCTTCCCCACCTTGTTCCTCCAGAGCTCAGAGAGGCCCCTGAGTAAAGCTGGAAGGCACCACCCCTCCCCTAGCTGCACATGAGAATCACCTGGGGAGCACATTTCACAAAACCGGTGCCAGATCCTGCCCAAAGATCAACTTAATGGAGGGGCCCAGGCAGCAGTATTTCATAAAAATTCTCTGGATGGTTCTAATACACAGATCATTCTGAGCAAATTTCAAAGGACATAAGGTTCTAAAGTTCACTTGCTTTTCTGGCTGAACTACATTAAAAAAAAATAAAGTTCCTTGCTCTACATTTTATAATTCCTTTCCACACCATAGGCAGTGGCAGCAAAAAAAATCTAAGTTTAAAAATATACTTTAAAAGTGTTTTTCTCTTTTCACTATCGTTTCTGGAAATGACCATTAGGATTTTAAAATTATGTTGTTTTTTTTAATTTCCATTCCCCTATTAACTAATTGGACTTACTATTTTAAGTACATTACTAAAATATTAATCATTTCCTATTGAGCCTAAAAACATGAATAATTTTCTATTGTGCCTATTGGTATAATCTTTCCGTCATTGTGGCTTCAACTTTACTTTTATATATTTAGCCTTCTAAATTCTTACCATATTTAATAGCTCTAAAAATACTAGATAAAATAACCACACACAAATTAACCATTAATCCTAAAAGGCAGTTACTGGGCAACGTGAGACCCACTGAATTGAACAGCTGGATATAATGGGGGAGGAAATAAATATCCAAACCTGTAGCGACAAGTGGCCAGGAGAACAGAGGTCCTCAGCAGACAATAAATTTCATAGAATTAGTTATGAATGTAAGAAGCGAGCCCAAGGACTAGATGAGCAAAGGAAAATTCAAATAACAATCAGGCCACAAATACCGAGGAGTGGCAACACATAAACATAGAGATGATGGCCACGCGAGAAGGTGTCTGTAGCTGATGCAGTAGAACAAGGAGGCTTTGCAAAGCCTCCCTACTCCTGACCTACGTGCCCTGCAGGCAAGACCAAAAGCAACCTGGCACTAACCAGCAATTACTGGCGGCAGAACCACATGGGCGCACAGTGATACTAGGTTTGCAAACTGCAGGCAAAGGAGCAGCTTTTCAGCAGCCTTGGGGAAAACAAGCCCCTGGAGAGCGCCGACTTCTGAGCAAGCCGGAGAGAAGGTTCTCAGCCTCAACGTCTCATCAGACCTGAAAACCAGGTAACTCCTCGTACCTAAACTGCGCTACGGCCCAGGGAAAAACAAAGGGTCCCAAATTAATTTATAAAACTAACACAACCTTGATTTTAAAACCTAACAACAGCAACAACACACATGCACACTTCAAAACTTCAGGCCAACTTCACTTGAATATAAGGTTCTATTTTAAAATATTAGCAAATTAAATATAGTTTTACATTGGATAAGTAATAGATGGTGACATTTTAGGAATGTGAGAAATGCTCAACATTAGGGATTCTATTAATATATGATAATCTCAATAGCTACCAAACGGTTGATAACATTAACATTCATTTCTGATTGAATATCTAGAACAGACAGTAGTGAATGAATGAATGCTGGCTTTTAAAACATGATAATTTGGGCTGGGCGTGATGGTTCACGCCTGTAACCCATCGCTTTGGGAGGCTGAGGCAGGAGGATTGATTGAGGCTGGGAGTTTAAGACCAGTCTGAGCAACACAGTGAGACCCATCTCTACAAAAAAATTTTTAAAAATTAGCCAGGCATGATGGTACATTCTTATAATCCTAGCTACTCAGGAAGCTGAGGTAGGAAAATTGCCTAAGCCCGGGGGTTGGAGGTTGTAGTAAGCTATGATGATGCCACTGCACTACTGCCTGGGCAACAGAGTAAGACCATGTCTCTAAAAAAGAAGTAAATAAATAAAAATAAAAAATAAAAAAACATGATAATTTATAGTCATAAAATAAATTTATATTAGGAGGTCAAAAAAGGCTAAATAAACACTAGTAACTTAAGTGTCCAACTTAAGAAATTAAGAAAGAAAATCAATAAAGAAGGAAATGAAAGAAAATTAGAGATATTAATGGAAAAAAAAAAAAAAAAGAAAGAGGACCAACAAAGCCAAAAGTCAGTGGTTTGGAAAGACTAAAGACTAAATTTGTCTGTTGACAAATTTCTGAAAAAACAGATTTAAAATGGGGGGGGAAGCACAAGTAATATTATTATTAATAGTAAAAAGAGGACAAAACTAAACTACATATGGAGCAAATAGTAAACAGTTCTATCATGAGATTTTTCTTGGTCAAGGCTACCGGTATCAAGGTATCAAGGCTACCGTTCTTGAAGTAATGGTGATCGATGGTGAGATAATTCTTTAAAGAATGGTTATTTTAAAGGCTCTAGGATCGATTTCTTCAAAATATCCCCTTAGCTAGGCATCAACGTAGAAATCTCTGCCAGAATCATCTTAGGCCGTGAGCTCATGAATCCACTCCGTTTAAAATTATGGTAAAATGGCTGCAGTCCTTTAAAGATGGTGAAATAAGCTTTATTAGAACCTAGCCACCTTCCTTCATTTACATATTGTCTGTGGTTGCTTTTGCATTGTGATAGCAAATATGAGCAGTGGCAACAAAGATCATATGGCTGTCACAGCCAAAATATTTACCACCTGACCCTGTACAGAAAAGGTCTGCTAACCTCTGCTAAGGTAGCAAACACCAAAAGACCCCCATGCATATGGAACTTTCAAATAAGCTTGAAAAGTTTTAAAAACTGATAGAACTGACTCAAGAACAAATAAAAAGCCTGAATATTCTCATAATACAGAAATTAAAACAGTAAGTTTTTCCCATAAAGAAAACATCAAACTTAGATGATTTTACAGGTAAAACCATCAAATTGTCTCATCAAATTGTTAAGAAATATATTGCAATGATACAATCTCTGCCAGAAAAGATAAAAAGCAAGAACATGCCTCAATTCATTCTAAACTTCGGTACAAAAACAGTAACAGGGATCATACAAGGAAAAGAAAATTATGGGACCATTTCATTCATGAATATAAACAAAAAAATACTAATTAGCAACTAGAATGTAACATTGGATTAAAGAAGACAATACAACATAACAATGCTGGGTTTATCCCAGGAATGTAAGGACTGTTTACTGTTAGTAAAGCTACAAATGTCACTTAGTGAATTAAAGAAGAAATGTAACAATCATCCCAATCAATGCAGAAAAAGCACTTAATAAAATCCAACTCCCATTCACAATAAAGCCCCATACTGGGGGGAAAACAGAACTTTCACAATATGTTAAGTTACTAAATGCTACGACAAATATCGGAGAAGGGTAAATTCTAGAAGCATTCCCGTTAAAAATCAGGAAGGAAGCAGGCTGCCCACATCATCGCTGCTATTCCTAAGATAAAGACTGGAGAGGAGGAAATGAAGCCATGTGGCTCAGTTGACACAAACAACGGTGCAGCAAGGGCGAGGGGCAGGACTCCGGCTCTGACTGGAATCCCGGCTTGAACACTCACCACTCATGTGGTCTCAGGCCCTTAACCTCCTGATGCCCCAGTTTCAAAACGTGCATAACAACAGTATCTAAATCTATTATCTATGTTGTTATCTACGTAAGGCTTTTAGAGCAAAGCCTGGCACACAGTGCTGTTATGTGTTTGCTGCTACTACAGCAGAGAAAACACAAAAGAATCAACAAATATTTAATACAATCATTTTTTCAAGGAAGCTGTTTAAAAGTCAACAGCATCTCTATTTACCAGCAACAAAAAAATTAGAAAGCAGTTTAAAACATACAGTATTGACAAAAGCAGAATAAACTAGAGTAAGATCTAACAAAAGGTGTAAACCTCTACAGAGAAAATTATGAACATTTACTAAAAGACATCAAAGAAAGGCCTAAATAAATGGAGAGAGTATTGTTCATGAATATGCCAGCTAAAATTCCAAGAGGGTTTTTCATGGCACTCAATAAGCTGGTTATAATACTTATATGGAAGTGGAAAGGACCAATATTGCCAAGTTATAGCTGAGGAAGAATAAGAAGCTGGGTGCAGTGGTATGCACCTGTAGTCCCAACTACACAAGAGACTGAGGCAGGAGGATCACTTGAGCCCAGAAGTTCGAGGCCAGCCTGAGCAACATAGTAAGACCCTGTCTCTATATAAAAAAGTTAAAAATATTTTTTTTTAAAAGAAATGGGGGTGGTTTTCTACCAGACACGAGGCCTTATTATGAAGCTACCGTAAATAAAGCAGGGTAGTAATTAGTGCAAGGCTAGTGTGGAACACTGTAAGCTACAGCCTGTGGGCTGGCCCACCACCTAGTCTTTTATACAGCCCATGAGGTAAGAATGGTTTTTACATTTATAAATAGTTGAAAAAGATATTTTAAGAATATTCTGTAACACATGAAAGTTATACAAAATTCCAATCTGTGTCCATAAATAAATGAAGCGTCATTGGAACCCAGCCACACTCCCTCATTTACATATTGTCTGTGGTTGCTTTTGCACCGTGATAGCAAATCTGAGCAGTGGCAACAAAGATCGTATGGCTGTCACAGCTGAAATATTTACCACCTGACCCTGTACAGAAAAGGTCTGCTAACCTCCGGTATAGAGAACACCAAAAGACCCCCATGCATAAGGAACTTTCAGACACAGCAGACGTAGCAATGCAGATCAATGTGGAAAACAGGAAAAAATGGTTATACATATGGAAAAAAAAAAGAAATTGCACTTTATCTCACAGAATACAGGAAAATCAACTCCAGGTGGATTAAGCACGTAAATGTCAAAACAAAGCTTTACTTTTTAAGGAAGAATAAATATCTCTTTGACCTTGGAATAAAGGATTTCTTAACTCAGACAAAAAGCATTAGCCATATGAAAAAAGACTGAGAAATCTGAATAGATTAAAATTAAGAACTCAGTCATTAAAAAACACCATAAAGAAAGTAAAGAAAAACACTTTTAAATAAATGATGATTTTAATGTGATTTCACTTCCCTTAACACCCCCATCCCTACCATCTATTATTATGATGTTATTTTTCCACAAAACTAATTTTTCAAGAACAGGTTTAGGGCCTTTGCATTCAATTCTCTAGGGATAGTTATATTCAATTCTATATGCTTAATCAGTTTTAATTCTAATTCATTTCATTTATACCAATGCTGCCCAATAGAAATATGCAAGCCACAAATGTAATTTCATATTTTCTAGTAGTTTAATTTAAAATGTTAAAAAAACAGGTGAAATTAGTTTCAACAAATTTTATTTAATGTAATATATCCAAATCATTTCAGCATATAATCAATATAAAAATTACTAATAAAACATTTTATATTCTTTTTTTCTTACATAGTGTCAGAAATCTGGTACGTATCTTACACTTATAGGACATTTCATTTGGGACCAGCCACTTGCCAAATGCCCAAAGCCACACGGGCAAATGGCTCCTGCACTGGTGAACCCAGGCCCACACTCTGCCTTTCCCAAGGTACGGGTCTGGGACTTCTTTTGATGTGTGTTTTTTGATTTTGTAGGTATCTAGATAGACTATATATATTTTCTAAGCAACTTTTTTTTTCTCGGGAAGAAACCAAGAATATTATTTTTTTTTAGCTAATCTGGGTATGTCTCCCATTATTTTTACATATGAAATGACGACCCGGGTAAATAATAAGAATCTTGAGTCAGTATGTTTCTCTCCAAATGCTGCAGCAACTGTTCCATTTTCTTCTAGCATTTAGGGCTGTAGAAAAGTCTAGAGGAAATCTGACTTTGGTTATTTTGAAAAGAACCTATTTTTTTCCTTGCTGTACAGTATACTTTGTAGAATTTTTTATTATTGTTTGATAAAAAGAAAAACCCTTGATCTCAACAATATTGCCAATATTGTGAGTTCCCTTTTTACCTGGAACATGAAAGCTCTTTTTTAAGTGTAGAGTCAAAGAAAGTTAAATGTCTTGCTCTTCATGAAAAGTACCAAAGCACCTCTAGAAAAACATACTTTTATGTTTATTGTCACATTAACTTAGGTCAGAAAGCTATTAAACTTCATTCTTATCACACTTTATTTAGAAATCTGTATTGCAGCAAAAAACCACATCGAAAGAGAGCTCCACCCCTCCTCGCTGCTCAGCGGCCTACAGTTCGGCTGCACCAAGATGGGCTTAAAGCACCACCTGGTGTCAGCATGGGGCTCACCAGAGGCTACGGCGCTCCCGGCCCATCCTCTTTCCTCCTTGAAGCATCATGAAAAATGTCCAGGCTTCCCCTAAATGCACGTGGCTTCATTGTTTTCATACCTGGCATGTGCTTCCTCATATTTTATCAATCCTTCCCTTCCATTTCCCCCTTTATAACTTTTATCAATTAGCTATGGAATTCACCTTGTCAACAGTTAATGACAATGTGCTAATGTCCAGTACTATGCTAGCCACGAGACAGAAATGAGAGACTCCTGCATTCACCTTACGAGATGCCTATCCAGGGGAAAGTCAGTAACTGGTCTTCCCCTTCCTCTCTTCCCTCCTGAACCATTCAGTCCTGAAGCCTTTAGGCGGGCAAAGCAAGGCAAGCACCTGCAGCAGGTGGAGGGGTGGGAGAGCCCAGAGGGGAGGATGTCTGTGTGAGGAGGGCCAGCAGCCCAGCACAGGGTGGAGAGGGCACCCATGGGGCCAGGGGGACCAGGCCAGGAGGACATCTACACAGGGAAACAGTGGTCCAAGATCCCTCCCACATGGATGGGATTAGGAATGGGGGTGGGGGTGTGAAGCGGGTTTCCATGCAGGCAAGGGGTAACAGCAGCATGGGAGACTGCCTTCACACAGCAAGGTAACCACATCAGTCACTGTGTTAAGGAGAGTGAGAGGCAGGTTTCTCACTACTGGAGACAGGAATCACAAATACAGAAAGGAAGAAAAGGAGAATGGCCCCTGTGGTACTGCGCTGGAATTGAAGATGTATATGAGTGTGAGCTCATGGTTATCAACACATTAGATGTAGAAAGATAGATGTAGATGTTTAGACACACACACATACATACACAGACATGCACCTTTTCCCCTTTCTGTTCACTGAGAGGACCTGCAAGCTGAAACAGTCCCAAAACAGAGAGCACACCATTCTCCACTAAAAGGAACCTGGAGAAATGCCTGATTCTGGGGCCAGGGCAGGGAAAGGCTCAAGGTGAGCCAGAAAGCATGGAACTGTCACAGAGTGAGGGGCAGGGTAAGAGGACACAGAGCCAGCTGGAAGGAGCTCTCACAGCCAACCCTGAGGCAATCTGAGCATGAAAATCTTGACAGTAAGAGATTATAACCCATTGAATAAAACTGAAAGCCATGAGCCAATAATGATATAAATAAGTGAATAAAATTAGTAAAGAACAGGACACTTACATTGTTCCCAAGTACTTTCCCACAAGGCACCAGTAATTACAGGAGAAAAGGAGTAAAGACAATGGAAAGGCAGGCAGACAGCACCTTAATCAAGAGACTAAGGTGAACTTCCGCAGCGGTGGACAGAGACCTCGCACCACCCAGCAGGATGCAGGAGAGGGGCTGGGCCTCGCTTCTGGAAGACTCCTACCCAAGATGCAAAAGCTGACTCCAATCACAAGGAAACCCCAGACAAACCCAGACTGAGGGACATTCTGCAAAATAACGATCTTGAAAAACTGTCAAGGCCTTGAAAGTTAAGGGAAGAGTAACAAACTGCTTCGGACTGAAAGAGGCTAGCAAAACACCCACGGGAGCTAAACACCCACAATTCTGGATCTGATACTTCTGCAACAACGAGGAGCAGAGCAAGAAAGACCCTATATAGAGGACAGTGAAACACACTCCATTTTTAAGTTAAATTTAACATAATAAAATATCACTATCATTAACCTCAGAAGTGCCTGAAATCCCAAAACTATCTTTCACAACTTCAAATGTTTTGCCTGCTTCTAAATGTTTCTTAAAAAGTTGCTTTTAAAATTGTTAAAAAGTATTTGCTTTGTTTAGTTTTTACTATTACACCATTATTTTCTATCAGTTTTTACTGCAAATGAACTCTACTTATAGTGCAATAAAAACTCTGTTAAGCTACCTGGAAACTTAGTACCAAAATTAATATATAGTTCTATCAAGACCAATATTAATATACAGAAATTACTCCTAGCTCTAAAAACTGACAAATAAAACTCTGAGACTATATCATGTTTGCATAACACACAGTGTCAAGTAGGAGTATTAAGATATAGTGTATTTTATTTATAAATTATTATAAGTTAATATTTAAAATAAAATTAAACATTTTAAACATTAATGTTTAAAATAAAATTAAACATTTCTATTTTAACGTCTTTTTTTTCTTTAAGGGATTTAAGACTATTCCTGAAAATTTAAAGCTTACACAGAGCAAACCCTGACAGAAAACAAGCCCCTCACTAAGTGGGGGTCAGTCCTGGGCTCTGCAACAAGTATTATAAGAATTTTCAAGAGTCTTAAAGGGTCTCATGGGGGCTGAGGGGTATCTACTGGCCAGAAGAAATTGTTTGGGGATTTCAATCAGAAAAACCTTGATGATATTCCAATAGAAAAAATTCTATATGCATTCCTATAAATAGGAAATCAAAGCATTGTAATGCCAAGAATTTTAGTTTTTCTTTACTCTAAAATATCCCTTTCTAATCCATACCCTGGAGAAAAGTAATAAAAGTTGTGCCATTATTTTGTCCATTTCAGCCCTCCTGAGCCTGTTTTACCCACATTAAATTAAAAACTCAATAAAAGCTAATTCATTCAGCCACGTCCTGTTCCTCTAGCAATAGCTCTTCACTGGAAGCTGCTTTTCAAGTCAGAAACAGAGAGGAATAATAAAGAGATGGGAACTAGAAAAACAAAAGAAACACACTTCTCACTTAAAACAGTGAGCACAATGAATATGTTTTAAAAAGGATGAAAATAACTAAGAACTTCTTAAAAGTTACCATGAAATAAATTTCTGAAAGTGAAGCCAAAGAAATATGGAATTTCAGGATTAAAACAATTCTGGAAACAAGCTGCTCCACCTACAGGTGAGGGGAGAGCACTGTGCCGCCTGCACTGCCACCAGGCCTGTGGCGCTCCAGCCAGCATGCCGTGCGGCTCCCTCCTGAGGTCAGAGCCTGTGCCTGGCGCCTGGACACACGCTTGGATCCAGGCTCTGGAGGGCGAGGCCGTGGCCAAGGCAGTCGGCGCTCCCAAGCCTCCGTTTCCCCGGCAGCGAGTTGCGGCGACGGCGAAGGAGACCTGCGTGTGAAGCCTGGCATGGGGAGGACTCAAGGTGGGCTCTCGGGGCTGCCACCACCTCAGCCAGGTCTCGGCCAGTCCTACCGTCTCTCTGGGAAAGCAGGAGGGCCGAGGAGACCCAAGGCCAAGCCAAGCTTGACCAAAGGCCCAGGACCGACCACTTGCTCAGCTAGGTCGTTTCTCAGCCATTCCTTTTAAGTCCAAATTTCTAATACACGAACCACTTTTTCATCAGGGACAAGGCACCTTCAGTCTGTTCCTGAAGCTCCTGTAGCCCATGACACAGCTTCTTTTCCTTCACTGCTGCTCTCCAGATACTCTCCTGCACTTTCCTCCACTGAGCTCCACCACTTTTTCATAGTTGTTTGGCTACATTCAGTTTGAATTCTAATCCTTATCAACTGATTTCATCCTGTGGCTAATCAAGATAACACCACCCCCATCCACCCGTGACTGTGGCGCCCCGTCTGAACACCAGGGTCTACGCTACTTAGTAACCGAGCTGACCTGCACAGGCTGTCACAATCAGACTAAAGATATTTTTTATGCAAAGCATAGAATATTAATGGGATTAAGTCCTGAAATGACCCATCAGGCTAACAACTAAAATCTAGAACACTGAGGGATATAATCTGATATGAAGTTCAAACTGACATTTGGAGTAAAAATGGAATCTTAATTCATCATATTATCGTTCATGGAGTAATCATAATAGATGATGACCATTCAATTTGGAGATGTTTTTGACAAAATACCTAACCATATTTTTATAATCAAATTTTCTTATCATATACATACATATTTTTTTCAGGTAAAGTACAGATATTTTGTTCCTATCATGAACTTTATTTGTCTATAGAGGGAAGGCCTGCATCATCATAATTATTTTTATAATGTTCGTTACATGTAATATTTTAATGACTTCCAAACCATTTTTGTTGTCTGTAATATACCCATGCCATATATCTATAGATTTTTTTTTTTTGAGACAGAGTCTGGCTCTGTTGCCCAGGCTAGGGTGCTGTGGAGACAGGGGCGGGTAGAGTCTCACTTTTGCTCAGGCTGGTCTGGAACTCTTTACCTTGAGCAATCCTCCCACCTTGGCCTCCCAGAGTGCTAGGATTACAGGTGTGAGCCACCACGCCTGGCCTATAAATATTTTTAAGTGATATTTTTCGTGTCTGAATTTTACAAGATAATGTGATGGTGACAATTTAACTTTATATCCAAAACTTAAAATCCTCAGCCTGCATATTAGAAGATACTGCATTCAGAGATTTGACTCGGGAATATACAACTATCACCTTATTTCCTTAAAAACAAAAACAAAATTCCCAAGAAACAAACAAAAAAAAAACCCCCACTGTAACCCTTCATGCTTAGAATCAATTTCAGTGGTTTCCCCATTTTAACTTTATATTAAAGTCTCACCAGTGAAGAAGTAATGTTAGTACATGTCCCCTTTTATTTCTTTCACAGTAATTTCAATGGAAACAATATTCTTAGCAAAGGGCACATCTAATAATACTAGGACTGCAAATATCCAAACTATAAATACTTTTGTCAGGTGTAGAACTTCAGTTAAGGGGAGATTTTGAATAATGTGCTTCTTCTACGAGGGTTAGAATATTTATGATGTAATTGCACCATCTACCTGCCAAAAAAAATAATTTCAAGTTCTATTCAGATAACCAAAGTAAAATAGAGTAAGACTAAAACCCCACACAACAATTTAGCTAAATATTATTTGCTATATACTATTTATTTTAATTAAAATATAACATGTTCATGACAAGGTCATTTTATCCACCAAGAGCCATTTCAAGATACAAATTCTTACATTCCCAAATAAATGTTTCTTTAAGCTATCATCCATATCTCTAATGACGTTTGCTTGCTCATGACGCCTTTCTTTCAGAAGGACAGTAGAAACACGCGTGCAGGTCAAAGGCAACACATGCTGCGTCCTTGTCAGGACGAGCCGGGTGTGTTGGCCTCCAGCACCCCCAGAACAAGGCACAGTTCACACGGCCAAGAAAGTGGGGAAAGTAGAATCACAAAAACTACAAATGAACTAAAAGAGAGAAAAAATCTAAAACAGAAGTACTCCAAGAGAGTCTACTTCAAAATAAAGAATTTAAATGAGAAGAAAAAGCATCTGAAAATTACACTCAGTTAGAACAGATATAAAATGAAAAAGAGAGATGAGACAACGTGAAAGGCCATTGAAAAATTAGTAGTAAGAAATATTTAAACAGTAATTCAAAGTAAATGAACAAAGTTTGAAACTGTTGGCCATTACTTTAAAGTATCTTCATGTATAAAGCTTTGGAAAGCAAGTATTTTTAAAGCATAAGAAACACTGTAATAAAACTTCTTGTTTAGCGTTTTTCAAAACCTTCTTCATAAACCTGAAAAAAGAAAAAAAATGCTGGCAGGAGCTAATATTTTACTATTAACAAAGTTTATATTTCCTCTTGAAAAGAGAGCAAGTAAGTCAGGATAATGAAGACAATGCTTAAAGCAATCTTATTCACATATTTATTCTATAATGTATTATTCAAGTCCATTAGTACAATAAGAAATGGCTTTTCTTCCAATGCAACTTCAAAGACAGGCTGGAGAGATGCCCAGATTACAAATATGTATTTCCTTAGCATTGAGAAAATGCTTCCTCCCCAAAAAATAAAGAGTACCTAAGGAAGGGCACACCACAATTTATGTGAGGAGCAGAGAAAACACCTATTTGAATTTTTAAATGAGATAGAAGATAAGCAATTAATATGATTAATATGTACAAACCAATGATGAAAAATACAACATACATGCTTGAGGACACATTCTTACATTTGCCTCTCTGTGAAATCAAAAAGGGTACTCTGAAACCTGGATCCAAAATATATCTAGAAAGTAGACATGTTTTGCAAGCACTTTGAAACATGTATAAAAACTGATCACAAACTAGGCCACAACAAAATTCCCATCAACTCCAAATAATCAATACCATTATATTAGATATTATCATTAAAAAGACTTTAAAAATCTGTATGCTTAAAAGCAAAAAAAAAAAAAAGGGCTAATAACTCACATGCTAAAGAAGAAATCATGCCAAACTATTTCATATTTTCATATTAAAATTCAGGGAATTTTTAATATTCAGTATAAATTTAATATTCAAGGAATACAGAAGTCAAGGATAAAGCATGCTTAAAAGGAGGTGTATAGTCTTAAATATATAGGTTTAAAATGACAAAGACTAAAAACAAATGAGCTAAGTGTTTTACTCAAGAGTTAAGAAAAAGTAAACACCCAAAGAAACTGAAAGGAAAAACAAAAAGTAGAAATTAACAATAAAACAAAAGTAAATATCTACAAAACTTACAGTTGATTCTTTTCTAGAGAGTATCTATTTTAATAGTTTTACAAAGTTTCATCAAGGAATAAAAAGATACAAAATTTTTGGAAGAAAAGGGGAACTATAACTACAGATATAATATTTTTAAATCATAAAAGTATACTTCAAAGGTCTTCATGCCACGACTGTAAAATGTGAACCAAAGAACACTGTGCAAGAGACAGCTGGTCGACCTCATTTCTGATCTCCACTTTGGCAGAGCTTCCTGCCTCCGTGTGCAGCCCACATGTGAGAGATGTGCTGGTTCCAGAAACCCTCGGCCCCTAACCAGCCAGGCAGCCTCCTTCACTTGCCCGTGTGCCTTACAAAAATTATCATTTTCTGAGCATGTCAGGCATGGAGAAAATTTGGCAAGTTCTAGCCTATCGTAATGGAATCCCCAACTGTTAGCTAAGCAAATGGATGCCTGAAATAAAGGTTTCATTTTATGGTCTCCTTTGTGATGAAGTACCGGCCCATATAAAGTCAGTCATAACTTCCAATAAATATCCTAGAAAAGGAGAGGCATGCCTTCTCCTTGCTCCTTTTTCCTCCTTCTTGCTGGCTGGAATGTAATCTTGAAGGCTGGAGCTGGGACAGCCATCTTCACCCATGAAGTGCCCTGAGCATGAGAAGTCACACATGGGGAGGGAAGAGGCCGAAGGCATCTGGGTCACTGCTTCCTGGACTGCTGCCTCCAGACTCTGACCCCTGAGATAAAACACTTTCTACTTCGTTTAAGCCACTATTGTTTTAGATCTTTCTTTTGCTCACAGGTAAATCTCAACCTAACTGATTCAAATATTAATTACCAAAATAAACTGAAGAAGGAATAGAAAAATGGAATATAATCACTAAAGAAGTCAACGTTGTTATAAGAAAAAAAAATTAACTTGAGAGAAGAGAGACGCTAACAACTTTAAGACTCCACTACTAAGATAAGAGTGAAAAGAGCACAGGATGGGGGGGTGGCTGGCACGGCAGCTGGGCAACACAGGAGCACACCACGGGGAAGCCAAACAAGGAGGCTCATCAAGGAGAAGAGAGGAACTAGGTGCACCAAATGCTGCTGGTAATTCCAGTAAAATGAGGACTGCGAATTAAACACTGGACATAACCGGAAGGTCAGGTGACCTCGACAAGGGCACTCATGGGGTTAGAAAAGAATGGAAAGAGGCAAATTGCAGACAGCAAGATATGCAATCCTTTTGAGGCATTTTGCTGCAAAAACAGGCAAGGTAATGAATGGAGCAACAGTTAGTGGTAAAAGTCAAGAGAAGATTAGTAAATTCCAGTCAAAATCACACATGGAACCACAGAAACTGATTCTAAAATTTACATGAAACCATGAAGATTTAATTATAGTCAAGACAACCTGGAGAGTGGGGGGGACCACTTAAAAAGTCTTTCCCAGACTTAACAATACAGTGCCTAAAACAAAGAGGACACAATGGAGAGCCCAGAAATACACCCAAGAAGGACATCTGGGCTCACTAGAGACGGCATTACAAAGGCGGGAAGGAGGAGGGGTCAGGGTCAGATATCTACCACACAACATAAAATATAAATTCCAGACCAATCAGAGACCTCAATGTGAAAAAGAAACTAAAATTTATAACCAGGATAGAACAGATTTTTCAAACAAAGCTAAAAATAATGTATAAAGAAAAAGGCTATTTAAATTTTATATCAAAATAGAAAAGTTTTTTAAATAAAAAGATATAAAGTCAGACACAAGTAATGGATTAGAAAAATATTTACAACATATGAGACACACAGGATTAGATTAGATCCATTATATGTATTATACTTTTGGAATGTAGTTTGGCAGTGTAATAAAAAGATAAACATACATTACGACATGACTCGGCAGTCCCACTCCTAGGCACTCCCCACTCCCCCCCTTATCTGTAGTTTCAGTTACTTGCAGTTTGAAAGCACTAAATGGAAAATTTCAGAAATAAACAATTCATAAATTTTAAATTGCATGCCATTCTGAGTAGCATGATGAAATCTTGGCTGTCCCGCCCAGGCACAAATCATCGTTAGTCCAGCGTGGCCAAACCACACGCACTATGTGCCTGTTAGTCACTCGGCAGCCCCCTCGGTTATCAGACGGGCTGCAGCAGTGTCGCAGTGCTTGTGTTAACACTTATTTCACTTAGTTATGGCCCCAAAGCTCAAGAACAGTGATGCTGACACACTGTCAAAATTGTTCTATCTTATTATTAGTTATTGCAGTTAATCTCTTACTTTGCCTAATTTATAAATTAAACTTTAAAATAGGTATGTATGTATAGGAATAAACGTAGTGTATATAGGATTAGGTACTGGCCTTGGTTTCAGGCATCTACTGGGAGTCTTGGAACGTATCCTCCAAGGACAAGGGGGAGAGACTACTATATTTACACAACAGAACAAAAATATTTGTCCATACAAAGATTTGTATGAATGTTCATAGCAGCTTTATTTGTAATAGTCCAAGCTGGAAACAATCCAAGTGCTCATTAACTGATAAATGGATAAGCACATTGGTATATCCATATAATGGAACATTACTCATCAATAAAAAGGAATAAACTATTGGTACATGCTGCAGCATGGATTAATCGTAAAATAATTATGCTAAGTAAGGGCAGCCAGACACCATCCCCCCCCCAAAAATAAAAGAATGCACACTATATGATCCAATTTATATCCAATTCCAGGCAATGCAAACTAAAACATAGTGACAAAAAGCAGATCAGCGGTTGCCAGGAGACGGCGCATGGGGGCGAGGGAGCATGGAGGGAGGAGGAGGATGGAATGACCCAGGGCACAGGACACTTTTGAAGGTGATGGGTGTGTTCACCATCTTGATGGCACAGATGTGTGGAAACAGAATGTCCATTCTGTTGGGAGAGTAAATTGGTACAGCCACTTGAGGAGTAAAGTGGAAATATCTGGTAGAACTGAAGATCCGTGTATACTCTGGCATAGTAATTCTAGGCCTGGGCACAGCTTCTAAAGCTGGGGTTTGTAATCTATGGCCCACAGGCCAGATCCTCTGTTTTGTAAATAAAGTTTTACTGACCAGAGCCAGGCACATGCATTTACAGTGTCTACGCTGTGGCTGCTTTCATGTTATATTAGCAGAGTTCAATAGATGCAACGAAGACCATATAGTTCAAAAAGCCTAAAATATTTACTATCTAGACCTTTATGGAAAAAATTTGCTGATTCTTGCTTGAAGAAACACTGGCTCTTGCATGCCAAGAGACATGGAAAGGAGTCCATGGAAACACTGTTTGTAACAGCAAATGGTTGGGAAAAAGCTAAATGTCCATCAATAAAGGAATTAATAAATACATAAAGGGCAACAAGTCTTCAATTAAAATGAATAAACTAGACTTACAAGTATCGAAACAGGGAGAGTCTCAAAACATGCTGTCTGAAGAAAGCAACTTGGATAACATATCAACAAGGTAACATTAAACACTCACAAAACACCACTACATACATGTTAAGGTAGGGATACACACTGAATTCATCTTAGTGGTTGCCCTCAGGAGAATGTGATTGGGCAGCGGAAAAAAAAAAAAAGAAAAGAAAGAAAGCAGACTTTTCCTGTGCATTTTTATTTCTTTTATTTAAAAAAACCTAATTAAATTATTATAAGAAGATCAAGTTAAATTTAATTCTGATGTTTATCAGTATCCTAAAGAAAACCATAAAGACACTTGCTGATCTTTCCCTACCCTATTGTAATATATGTCACCCCTGATTTTGAAGTACTCACTAACTATACTTCTTTAAAGCAGTAAATGTTCACCAAACAAGAACATTTGTTCCTTTTATCTTCTGAAGTCAAATGATTTACCAATCTGAAATTTACTCTTTTAAGGGAACTTTGAAATACGGTCCTAGTATGCTCTGTGTAAAAAACATGGCTATAAAATTTGAACCAATGGACATTTCAAAAGTTACTACCTACACTAACAGCTTGGAGGCGCACGCTCAAGGTTTTCGACTGGGGCTCAGACGCATCACCAGGGAAACCAGGACAACCCCTCACGCACATCAAAGGACTATGACATATTAAAATTCCATAACAAAACCACAGAAAAACACTTCTCCTTTCAGAAGAGCAAACAGTGCTGCTGTCAGCAAAGCCTAGGCAGCTGCATTCTCCAGTCGCTGCTGTTAGAAGGGCTCCCTCTGACGCTAGTCTCAATCGTACAGCTCTCCTTGGCTGTTCAGGCCCTAGCTTCATGACAGAATAGAGCATTTTAATCAGAATTATCTAAAACAAATAACCATTCAATCAGCTGGGGGAAAATGTATGTGTGTGTTCATGTGTGCACATACTCCCACATATAAACTTTTTGGAATTATTGACTGATTAAGCTAACTATCTAAGAAATTTCTATTAAAAAATATTTATCCTTACTATTTAAAGGGACTATAAGAGAAATCTAGCCACAGCACAGTGGGCACACCCCCTAGCCTGCAGGTGCTCACCCGAGAGCCACGTGCCAAGGAAAGGGCAGCAGCCGGTGGGAGACTGTAGGTTTCAACAAAACCGCATCACATAGCTGCAGGGAGGACGGCTAGGCCTCAGGTACAAATAGCACACACATTTAAAAGCCAGACTTGAAAACTTCCCCAGCTTCTTATTTTGCAACCATCCAGGGCCAGGCAGCCAGCCCGACTCTGCAACCAAAACCTGAGGGAAGGTACTGGTAAGGCCCAAAGGGGAGAGCCATGGAGCCTGAGCAGAGCAGGTCTTCGGCTCTTGGCTCCTGAGCTTCTAGAGCGAGCTGCTGCCTACCCAGCACAGGGCTGGAAGCGGTCCAGGGAAGCAGCCCCACACAGAAAGAGCCCCACGGTTTCTACCCTCTCAGCTGGGCTGGGGAGGAATGGCATTTAAACATGTAAGCAGACATTACTGATTTGAAAGATGATTCTAATTTTTAAAGTAAATGTGTGAAACGGACTGCTAAAATGTCAATGTTTACAGAAATCATTCCGTTACCTTCTCTCCAGGTTTCAGTGACTGCTGCAATTTCTCATAATCTTTCTTAGTCTCCAAAATTTTTTTCACAAGTCCACCTGTTGAAAAATCAGTGGTTTTATGTTAAAAGTTTATTCTCTGCCCCAAGAAGCTATTCTAAATGGGTAGGAGGGTGGAAGAAATACTAAGTTCTTATCCTCTTTCAACACTGAAAACAGTTTAATCTTTATTTGTTAAAATCTTTATTTGCAATCTTTATTTGTGTAACTGTATAGTCTACAATACAGTTATACAATAGCTGGTTGTGGAAATTATAAAATTTCTAAGTGTTTCAAGGAAATCAGCTCCTTGAAAACTAAAAAACTTTGGAAATAAAATTTATTTTCTGCCCAGGCATAGTGGCTCATGCCTATAAATCCCAGCACTTTGGGAAACCAAGGCAGGAGATTTGCCTTGGTCTAAGGCCAGAAGTTCAAGACCAGCCTGGGCAACATAGCTGTCATTACAAAAGACCCCATCTCTACAAAAATAAATAAATAAAAAGATTTTCTATTCTATTTTCAAAGACTAAGAAGGAATATAGGTTAATATCCAAAAATATAACTGCCTATTACAAACAGATATAACAATTATGAACTGCTTCTAAATACTAATACTTCTTTTATATTAGGGCAAGGGTATTCCATTTCTTTCATATGGGATAAATATCATAAGAAAAATCATTACCCAAGGATGCATCAATATGAAACTGACTGAATAAATTAGGGCACATCCACATGGTGGGGGACCACACAGCTATGCAAAGGAATGAAGACTACTTATCTAAATTGCTATGGAATGAATGTCGGTATATACTGACAAGTTAACAAAAGAAAGCAAGAGGAAGACAAGTATAGATATTGATACACACACACACACACACACACACACGAACACTCATTTACTTATTTTTGTAAATGGAAGTATAAAACATATTTTTTACTGTTACCTATGGGGAGGGAGAGCAGAGGGTGGAGACCAGGATCAAAGCTCCACATCTCTGATTATACCTTGTTTTGTACATTTGACCTTAAAACTATGTGAATATCTTACATAAAAAAAATTAAAAACATCAATGCCTAAAAACTGAAACCAAAATGAAATAAACTTATCAAATTAGCAACTATATGCTAATGGAGAAGAATTATCTCATGACTTTAAAACATAGTAATTGATTGTACATCCTTAATGGGATATACTCTAAGAATAAAAAGACAAATGGACCTACCAAAAAAAAAATCCTAAAATATTTTCAGTAATCCTATTGTTGTTGATGACTAGTGGTGGTGTTCTAAAATCACCGTATACGTATTGCAGGATAAAGCATGAAAACAGCTGATGTTGCTGAGAACCAGGATTTGGGGAATGAGATGGAAGAGATGCACATGTAAAATCAAAGAACAAAGACATAACCCTATAATCCCAAATCTGAATTAGAAATATTAGTATGAACTCAGGATATGTATTCTCATTTTTTAAAAATGTATATTCTTGCTTTGTGCCATAAAAACATCTAGAAACAAGGACCGACCCAGAAGCAACAGGAGCCAGGCTTCTTAGAGAAACAGCAGACATGGGCCAGGGCATATACAAAATGAGCCTGAACCATCTTGTCATTTCAGAAAACAAGGAAGCTACAAAGTCTACTGGGATGTGTCAAAAAGGCTCCCAGAAGATAACTGGAAGAGGCTCCCACTGGTCAAATACTGGGCAATTTAACATCAGTAAAAAAAAAAAAAAAAAAACTGAGATAGAATAAAATGAAACACATAATATACGTTAAAAATTCATAACTTCATACAGATACCAGAAATAACCCCCAAAACAAAAAAGCCCTCATTAGTTACCTTTCATGGGTGCCAGGAAACAAAGTCACCATAATGTGAAACCCTACATCAAAAATCAAAAATGTCACTATCATAGAAACAGATCAATACAGGAAAAAGCATTTAGCCTGTCTCTTCTGTAGGAGCTGTGCCTCAGAGTAGTCAAACTCCAGGGGGGTTGTACTACCGAGCTCTCTAGCTACAGAATGCAGAAGGGAGGGTGAGATGCCAGTATCACCATTCTGCAAACCTTAGTGTAAAAACAAACCTAGCCTAACATAAGAAGTCAAGAGTCAACTAGACATTATATTAAGAACCAAAATCATCTATAAGGTATGCTTGCTCCCCAACCCTGAATCTGACCAAGTCTCCTAGAATAACTGACAGGTTACAAAGGGAACAGACGAGCATGATGCAACACACTATGGGGTTTCATGAGAAATTCTGAAGGACAACCCAGCCAGCTTCTTCACCAAACGCATCACAAGTGGGCAGGGTTACAGATAAGGAGAGACTTAAGAGTTAGATCAATCAATTGCAATGCAGGGACCTTACATGGATCCTGACTCAAACAAACTAGATAAAATATACAAGACTACTGGAAAAACCAGGTATCTGATGATATTACGGAATTATTAAGTTCTTCTATATACAAAAATGGAATTGTGTTTGTTTGTTTGTTTGTTTGTTTGTTTTTAAAAAAAAGAGCCCTCACCTTTTAGAGATTTGTACAACATATTTCCAGATGAAATGATGTTCTCTGGGTCTCTGGGACTTGAAAATAGTCTAGGGGGAGTGACACAGGTACAAGCTCAGTAAAACAAGATGAGCTGATCACTGCAGAAGCTGTGTGACGGGCACAAGGGAGTTCATCAGGCTATTCTCTTAACTTTGCAAATGTTAGAGATAAAAGAAAACACTGTGCTTAGAAAGAGAATAAATAGTACTGCAGAACTGGACTTGGGAAGGATCTTATCTCTAAGGTCATCTACTTCCACTGTCTGATTATATGGTTAAGAAAAGAAGTCGTGTCCGTGACAGCTCACAGCGAATCTCCAGTGTCCTGCGGTGTCCTCCCAGTTCTCCGAGGACGGGCAGCAGCCCTCAGCACCCACACAGGAGGAGCCCACACCTGCAGGTGGAGCTACCTGCTGCTACTCTGACCCTGAACCAGAACCTGGCACACAGAAGTCTCTCATACTGCATCCTTCCCAAGCATACGCGTGCACACGCACGCATGCACACGCGCGTGCACACACACACACACTCACACCCAGGACTCACCATGCTTCTCCTCTTCTTCTAATTCCACTGCTGGTACCTGCACAGGAAAGAAAGGAGAAAAAGAGAAGATTCAGGCTTGCTACATTCCCAAAATCATGCTTTTGTAGATCTCAAAAAGGGAACGACAAAGAAGATAAAAAACTAATGAAAAAATTAGAGGAAATTTTTGTCTACATAAATCTAAAAGCTAGAGTATTAACAGGTTAAGTATGAAATGTCCGATTTCATTAAGTACTAAGATTGACAGTTGTTATCCCTGACGTTTTGCTTTGACACTTCTTGTTTTATTTTTATCATAAAGGTACATCCTTGTTCTTTCGAATGTATGGTTTGCCTTGTGATTACCTTTCAAAGTTTTTTTTTAGAGGAATTTTTGTGAAACCCTGGATAATTCAAAAGTTCGCGTTATTTTCAAATCTGGGTTTTATCGTGGAACCCATGCTGAGCAGACAGCTTGAAATATCAACAAAGTGTTTGGGAAGGATGCAGCCAATGAATGCAGAGTATGTCGAAGATTTGAGAAGTTCCGTTCTTATGATTTTAACCTTGAAAATAAGCTACATGGGCGATCTGACACCCAGGTGGATAATGATGAGCTGAAAGCCGTATGTAGTGGAAGCAAATTCATCTCAACCTACGCGTGAATTAGCAGCAAGGTTTGCCATTACTATTCCAACAACATTGGACCACTTGAAGCAAATTGCCAAGGTAAAGAAGCTGGATAGATGGGGTGGGCATGAATCAAATGAGCGTCAGAAGAGAAATCATCTTGAAGCTTGCCTTTCTTTGCTGTCATAACATAAAGGCGAACCTTTTCTACACTGTATTGTTACGTGTGATGAAAAATAGAGTCTATTTGACAATGGCAAGCATTTGGCACAATGGCTGGATAAAGATGAAGTGCTGAAACACAGTCCAAAACCAAATATTCATCAGAAAAAGCTAATGGTGTCTGGTGATCCAGTGCTGGCATTATCCACTACAGCTTCATGAAACCTGGGCAATGATTACAGATGTCTACTGCAACCAACTGGATGAAACGATGATGATGCTTGCCATTAAGCAGCCAAGACTGGTCACTAGAGAGCGGCCAATCCTCTCTCAAGACAGTACTCGACCACATGTCGCACATACAACGCTGCTCAAATTACAGAGGCTGGACTTGGAAACTGTCATCCACCATATTCACCAGACCTTACACCAGCTGACCGCCACTTCTTTCAGGCTTTGGGCCACTTCTTGCAAGGAAAAATATTCAATTATCAACAAACCATGGAAAACACCTTTTGCGATTTCATAGCCACTCACTCTCCAGGCTCCCTCACTGCTGGCATAAGCAAGCTACTGTTAAGATGGCTAAACTGTGTCGACAGTTTAGGTGTGCACTCTGATTAATTATACTGCTTCGTATTTGAGATGTAATAAACTAGACTTTTGATTCAAAATTGGACATTTCATATTTAATAACCTAATCATGCCAGTCCAGATAAAATATAATTATTAAAAAAAATCCTGCTTCAGTTAACTAACCATTTCAATTTCTGACATTTCAGAGATCTGAGGGGCAGCTTCCACCACAAACTGATCATCATCTTCATTGTCAGAATTCTGTGAATCTATAATCACATTTGAGACGGTTTTACCACTCCCTGTCCTAAATAAAAAGAAATTAGATTAAATTAGAAATGTTCTGTCAGTCACAAGTTTTCATCAATCCTATGCATCTGGAACTATGTCAGGGCTATCTGAGAGGAATCTAACCACTAATCATCTCTAGAACAGTATCACAAAATACACGCTGCAGCTGAGATGAACTGTACGGAAACCGTCCTCAAGGAAGCCCTCCAGGCCTGGGTCCCCATGAGCCTTGCCCTGCACCCGAGACACCAGACTCCCACCCCCACCCCACTGCCCTCCCTGTGCCACTGGGACCTCGTGGTCCACACCTGGCATCCTGCCCCAACTGTGTCCTCTGTTAACGAAGGCCTCAGGACCGTCCTCTGCTGACCCTGGCTTTCTGCGAAGTCAGCACTTTCCCTGCCGCCCTCCACCCAGAGGGGCTACTCTCCCAGGTTGCAAGCCTCGGGCAAGGGGTTGTCCTGGGGGCCCAATAGCCAGGGCTGCCCCCAGACCTCTCTACACACAGCCGGCTCGAAGCCCGTCATTTGACTCCTAGTCTCAGCTGCTGCTCTATGCCCTGTATGGCACCCGACGTGTGCACGCCACTGCTACCCAGGACCTGTCGTCATTCTGGGCAAGTAAACATTCAGTAGGCTGGCCCCTCAGCCCTGACCTTGTCCTCCCTGGTGACTACCTTCATCCAAAGGCTCTCTCATGCCCTCCAGGGCCCCTTGCTGGAACTGTCCCATCTATAGCCTCCCCACCCAGACCACTGTCGGCGTCCTCTGCTTCAGGACTCATTTCTCCTGCACTGGGCCTTGGCCACAAGCCCTCAGACCCAGACGCTCTGTGGGCTTCCCATTGGCTACTACTGCCCTCGTTCCTGCCCTATACAACTTAACACAACCATGCGTCAACCAAATCCTGCCCCTGCGCCACTATCCCTCTGTAGTATGTGCACACACAGGTACACAGATGTACACACCACACACTACACACACACCACACCTTTTCCTTGCTTCAGTGCAATACACAAGGGCCAGACGGAATCCACACACTTGGGAATGAGCTCTTTAAATAACACCCGCCTCCCCAAACAGCCTCAACTCCACCTGTGGTGCACTCTGATCTTAACAACCCTCTCTCTGGCTCCACCATGTCCCATACCCCAGCTCTATGGGCGTGTGGCCCATCATCCTTCAGATACACAGGTCCCGTGCAGTGTCCTGGCAACCCTGCCCCCAGTCCCCCAACCAGATGTCCAAACCTTCTCTCCTTCACCCCTGCCAAGTCATGACACTAAAAATGCCTCCAGACATGGCCCAGTGTCCCTGGAGGGAGGGGTCACCTCTAAATGAAAACCTCTGCCCCAGTGTATTCACTAGCCCACTCTTGTGCAGACCGACTTCGTGCCACCCCCTCTCCTCTGACCTCCTCCTCCTCTTCCTCAGGACCCACTTTCAGCTCACAAGAAAAACGAAGCACCAGAGAGAATCACTTTCAGAATCTGCACTACAGGTCAACTCTCCACAGCTCCAAATCCCACACCCACACCGGGACTTCACTCCCCCGGCTCCCCATCCACATCTCCTGCATCAGCAATCTCCCCCCTCCATAGATCATTCCCAGTAGCAGAAAAATGTGATGTTTCTCCCATCTTAAAAACAAAAAGTAATAACTTCCCTTGATACTCTCTTCCCCACTGACTAGCGTCCCATTCCTTTGCTTCTCTTTGTAGCAAAACTCCTGGAAAAACATGTCTACTCTTGCTGTCTTCAATTCCCGCCTCTTATTCAATGTGAAATCTACTCTGAGCCCACCTGTCTGTTGCTTGTCTTTATATTGCTTATAACTTTCTGACAACCTTTCATTTTTAATTTTTGTGCAATTAAGCATTCAAACCTTTTTTCCTCATTGTTTTTATGTTTAGAAAGACTTCTATCTAGAGATCGGACAAAGACAGCCTAACAGTCCCCCATATATTTTAAGATTTAATGTTATACATATGCAAATTTTTCCCCTTTCATTCATCTGAAATGTCTGTTGGTCTATGGTTTAAAGGGAGGCCCTGCCCTCATTTTTGTTTCCTCAATAGCGAGTTTTCTCAGTACCATCTGCTGCATCCTCAACCCCATCTCCTCCCGGCAGAGGCACCAGTACTCCTCTGTCTCACTGTCCCCACACAGTGGAGAGGACACTGCGTGACCAGAGCCAGCCTTACCTCTCTATCGGCAATGCTTCCACGCTTTCTTGTTGTTTGACCCGGGGAGGCGCTGGTCTGGCACTCCCGGGCCGAGGTATTCTTCTAAATCCAAACATTAGAAAACCAAAAGAGAGACATGAAACACTTATACATTTCAAAACGGGCAAAGAAAACCTAGGTTAATGTTAACACTAGTTCCCGGGCCATTATCCACGTGCTACCATAGTTAGGACATACTACCGCACAGAGAATAGGAAAAGTCCAGTAACCTGCATCTCTGCCGCTTGTATGTTCAGTAATTTCAAGGTACCAAAAAAATAGCATGTAACTATCTTTAAGCAAAACATGACATAATTTAGCCATAGTTATGAATTTCCCTAAATCTATAAAATAGTCTACATATCGTTATATAACTCAGGTAGTGAAAAATTACGTAAATAGTTTTTGCTTTCTTTGTACAAGTAATTGCTCATGAGGCAGCTCAAGCACTCAGGGAGCAGCAAAAGGCACAGAGAGGAGCACCGCAGCAGAGTCCTGGGAGCAGAAGCACACAGACCTGACACCGGACGAAAGCTCACTGGGGATTTCTGGATTCTCTGACATCTCAGACTTCTCTCGGCCAGGAGGTACAACTTCTCCTTCTAAACGGATGACAATCCAGTCAGCAATTCACAAAGGAAGAAACACAAACAACTAATAAGTATCTGAAAAGACAACAATCAAATAACTGCAAATACAGATGAGCTATTTCTTCATCTATCATTTTGATGACAATAAAACAGATTTTTGATATATACCTTTGGGGAAACGGGCACACTTAAACCCCGGAAATGCAAACTGGTTCAACTACTTCAGAAATAAAATCTAAAAGATAGGCCAATCAACTCAGCATTTAACTTAAAGGAAATACAACCTAATAAATGAACTCATGTCCAGATGTTCACTCATCGTCATCGATAATAGTGACAAACAATTGGTAACTAAGTAAATTATGGTATAGTCACATGCTAGATCATTTTGTGTAAAACAATGACATCATCTTAACATATAATTAGTAGTATAGTATAGTAATCATCTTAACATATAATTAGTAATACAGGATAGTAGTATATCTATAATTACATACACATATGGTATTCTAGAAGAATATTCATTCAAGTTATGACCAGTGGCCTTTTTTATTGTCTTCTTCATATTTTTTTGCATTTTAAAATTTTCTGTCTTGGGGATGTACCATATTATTTTTATAATCAGAACACAGTTTTCTTCATTTTGATAAAAAAATTTAATCACGAAATAACAAGCCCAAGCTATTAAGACAATTAAATTTATCCTCCCTATTTAAAGTAAAAAAAAAGTTATATTTCAGAAAACAGTAAAAATAAATCAGAATTTGAATATTAGAAATGTACTTTATACTCTGGAAAAAAAATCTTAAAATGTATTCGTTTCAAACTTAAAACATATACATTAAATCTCGAATTAAATTGATATAGTTAAGATTCATTTCCGTAAAATGTTACTTTCACTCATGCAACTTGTAAAACATCATTCAGAGAGTACACGTGTGTGTTTATACACACACAATCTATACCAAACATACTTACTTAAGCCCATTCCTTACCTGCATCGCTGGGCGAGTCGCCTAAAAAAAAGCACAGGAGAGAATTAGCTTCTGTGTAAGTAAACCTCAATATGCTGAATGATCAGAGCAGAACTAGAGAAAAAACACTGTAAATAATGTTGGATGTCTGTCAGAAAGAAAGAGCCATTTCCACACAGCCTCTTTTCTAAGTTCCTATTGCCATTTTATTTTCAAAAACAGAAAACAAAGAGCAAACAAACAAAACCACAAATCATGAAATGTTATTACATAAAAACACGAAACAGGGATATCACAGAGATGAACTAAATGCACGGTCAAAAGTTGGCAAGCCAGGACGCCATGGAAAAACTGCCTCCGAGTGCAAGGGGAGGACGTGACAGGCTGCGCCCGGCACACCAAACCTCCAGGCCGTTTCTAAGACTGGGTGAAGCCAGACATGAGCCCATCTTATAGAACTGTCTATCTGCTTCTGAAAGCAGAAAATTCCCCAGCTCACGACAGGCGTACCTCCACACCTGACAATCCTTCAGGTGCTGTGTTTTGGGGACAAATGTGACCTAAGCAGTAACAGGTTAATGAGCAGTGGCACCGTAAGAGTGGGGTAGACTCAAAACCATAGGTGGATAGTTAACCTTTGTTTCACACTCCCAGGAAGCATGAATGCATTTGCAGAAGAGCCAACGACACCATGCGGGGAGAGGGGCTGGCCCCACCCAGACAGGGATGTCTCAGTCACATGCCAGGAGGAATCAGCCTAGGTTACCATGAGGATCCACATGCAAATGCCGAGTGAAAAGCACTCCTCACACACTCCTAGGTTGTCTGTTCGCAGGGGACTTTCTGTGAGCAATCCAGGCAGAGAGCAGCATAAATGCTGCACTAAGGAGGGTGGCTCTAGGGGGAAAGGCCCAGAGCTTCCAGAGATCACACCCCACAGAGTAACACAGCACAGAGGGTGGGCCTGGAGGGGCCAATGGTTAGGAGGGGCCCAGAGAACACAGTTCCAGACAGCGTCACTAGCAGGTGCTGTGAGAACAGGCACCATTGGCAAGGACTGTGGCACGAGAACCTGCACATGGCATTTTCAGAGACCCCAGGATGACACCTTGGCGCAAGTGGGGTGGGGGGCTTGCCTCAACCCTGGAACAAGGCTACTGGGGACCAAGAGCAGATGGCAGCAGACCCTCTCCTGGAGGCTGTGTGCCCTAGACAGTGTGCTTAGCAGAGACCAGCACTAAGAGTCACTGTGTTACCAGAGGCCAAGCAGCTGAGCCAGGTCCTCAACTCCAAATCCCCAACCTTTTCTTCAAAACTAAAGCCATCGGGGTTTCATCAGGGTGTCAGGGACAGATCCTGGGTTCACACAGTGCTCAGAAAGGTTACTGAGAGGTGGTCATTGAGGCTGACACCCAGAAGGTAAACTGCACCTTTCACAGTTTGGGTCCCTAACCCCACACAGGTCCCATCCCCGGAGCCCCAAGGCACCCTCCACACAGTCGACTCCTTCCTCCTCTGCTCCCACAGTACCAAAGCTCCCACCTCCTGCAGTCGCAAAGCCTCTAGTGCCAGGTGACGTCATCCCCACCCAGGCTCACACCGTCACCCATGCACCACCACCACTCACCTTTTCTCTCTAGTCCAGACCTGTCCCCTAAGCTCTAGGCCTCGTCCCCGAGGACATCTAGCAGCCCTAGGATCCTCCCGTTGCCCGCCCCTTGCTCCACCACAGCCCAGCCCACTCTCCTCTTCCCTGGACTGCTCTTCAAGCCCCCTTAATTAACATGGCTATTCTTTTTAAAATCTAAATATGATCATGTCACTCCTCCTAAAAATATTATTGGCTCCCTTCTGCTCTTATGATAAAGACTAAACTCCCTAACTGGCCACACGAAGCCTGGCAGGAACCAACTGGACTCTCCCCACTCCCCCAACTCTGGATGCTTCCCCCATACCGAGCCAGCCGGTCTGCTGAACATGTCCCACCTGGGATTGTCGTTTATGTAGTTCCTTTTGCCCAGCAGGCTCTCCCCAGCCACCTCACCGCTCTCCAGGTCACCCAAGGTCCCTTCCACCCTGACCACCCGCAGCACCTTTTGTCAAATGGTCATCTCTGCAGCCTCATCTCAGCTTGCGTGCAAACGCCAGGAAGGCAGGAGGCCAGTCTGACTTTCCTCGCTGACGCACTCCCTGCCTTGGCCTGACACACGGTAGGCCTTCAACAAATAGTTTCTGTTTGAGCACATCAACAGACGCTATCCCTTGCCCAGCCACGCCACGCCCTGGCCGCATGAGGCACTGGCACTGCTGCAGGCCATAAGGAGCTCCAGGGACTTAATGCTGAATGTATAACTCTACCAGGATTTTTTTAAGTGCTGAGAAAAATTATGCTGAAACAGAATCTCACTAAGGTACAACTTGACACTGAAAGAACGATACAGAAAGAAAAACCATAGTAGCAACAGCATTTTTAGCTATTCAAAAGTCCTCTTTGAACAGGAGGTGCGGGTAGTACACTGCTTGGCTTGTGGGGCTCTTCAAGCAGTGACCCTGAAACTTGTTCAGGGATCACTCATGACACCCCCACTTTAACCTTGCTCAAAGCACACTGGGAACGACAGAGAGAGTCTCATGTTACCAAGCAACAACCTCCTCGATTCTAGTTCACGCAAAAAGGCAGAAGTGAGTCGTTTGCCACATTCAGACCCAGGGGGGGAAAACCTTGGGCTCTGGACCGTGTCCCTTTGAGAAGAAAGGTGCCTGACACCAGTGCCACTGTGGAGTGCTCTATCTCCTCTCCCTAGGAAAGGGGTGAAAAGGGATCGTTCTTACCTTTCTGCTTCATTGCTGGGTCTGCCTCAATATTCTCACGCCACAGACTAGTTGAATTATCATCTGAAATACTAGTTGAGTTAGTATTAGCTTCTTTTATTTCTGACATAAAACAGTTTAAAACTGGTCATTAAGGTGATATAGCACCTCTTGTATATTCCTGGATACAGCTGGAACCCATTCTACTAAGTGAAGTATCTCAAGAATGAAAAAACAAGCACCACATGTACTCACCAGCAAATTGGTATTAACCAATCAACACCTAAGTGGACATACAGGAGTAACATTTATCGGGTGTTGGGAGGGTGGGAGGGGAGGGGTATATACAACCACAACGAGCAAGATGTGCAACGTTTGGGGGATGGACATGCTTGAAGCTCTTACTCGAGGGGGGAGGGGGGCATGGGCAATATAAGTAACCTTAACACTTGTACCCCCATAATACGCTAAAATAAAATAAAATTTTTTTTAAAAAACTGGTCATTAAGACAGTCCACTGAGGGCTGGTGATCAATGGCTTCACTAACACAGAGCACACTTATCTGTTTCCCTACACTGCAAGTTTACGAAGGACTGACCAAAGGCAGCTTTTAGGAAACACACATCTAGGATGTTCCTATCCCGTGTGTGGCTCTGGGATTAGGTGAGAGGGAAAGGATGCCCCAGACTGTGCGTGGGCGTCAGGTTTACTCAGCCAAGGAGGAAGCTTGGGGTCTTCCCCAGCCAAAGAAGACTGGCCCCTCCACCTCCCATTTCTAGAACCACCCTGACGCTGTCAGTCTCCAACTGTCTCCCACTACAGAGGGCCCAGGGGTTGAGAAGTCCAAGTAAGTGGCTGTTTCAGAAAAGTAAGAGGAAAAGAAAAATATTTTTGACACAGTGCACAGTCCTAGACATATTGAAAGCACCCAAATACTTGTCTTCTGATTACTGACTGATGTTCCAAAGTTAATTAAAACAGGGAAAAAAAATCAAATACTTTAGAAATAAAACATTTTCCCTATTACAAACAAAAAGGATGGGGGAGGTATTAGAGGAACAGGTTTTGAATTATAGTAGGACCCAGAGCTGGAAAACTAACCCATCGTCAAAGGACTCACCACTCTCTAAAAAGAAACTGGGAGACAAAAATAAAATTGGAAAAAATGTTCCCTTTCCTGAAATACAATCTTACAATTTCTTAAAAATATTTAAAGAAACAGCTTATATCAGAATCAATCTGTCATTAACTATCAAATAACTGCTTTATTTATGTAACAGAACTACATAAAATAGATGACATAATTTTGTAAGGAAATTTTTTTTTCAATCTCTAAAAATGATGCTTAGTCTCATGCAAATAGTTAATTGTTTATGATATTTTATAGAGGACAGCCAAAGAATGAACATGAAATATTAAGTTCTTTTAAAAAAAATCTAAAAATAAATGTAACCATGGTAATTGTAGATTATCAACTTTAGAAGAAAACTACCTAATAATTTTAAGTTTTTATATTTGATTTTGAAGTGTCAAATATTTTCTATACTTTACAAAACCTACCATCACAATAAGTAAATTGCAAATGCATTGTCTTCATTCTGTAATTCAAGGAGACGAATGACATTTTGCACATTTTTATCTTTTCAAAGTTCTAGTGTTATTCTTAAGTAAGCTTTACTAAACCCCAAGCTCACAACAATAGAATAAAAACAGACTACTATACATTCACTAATAATACTACACTGTACAATCAATTCTTAATCACAGAGGGTAGATCAACCAGTTTGTTGAACAACCGTCTTTAAAAAAAGAATGTACTTTAAAAAACTAAAATTACTATGAATTGGAAAAAAACAATCAAAGCGTTAGAGCAATCTATTCTCTGGAACTACCTGGTAACCAGTGAACCTTGCAGGTCAGAACGTGAGCCATGGCTCAAGACTTTCTAAGGTCAGACACTAGCGCTTCTTTCTGTTCACTACCTGCTACACTTTGGGCAGGCAGCTGTCCCTTCCTGAGCCGCAGCGTGCCCCACCTCATGGCGCTATCATCAGAGTCAGAGGAGATCATGTCTTTAAAGCCAGGAGCACTGTGCCTGGCCAGGAGGGCTGCTCTGTGTCAGTTACTGGTATTAATAAAACTCACTAACCAGATGTGTGGCCCACAGTACAACTGCAAGCAGTCTGTCACCTGACAGTGTTCTGTGCAAATTTTAGCTACATTGAATTAGTGAATGTATCTGAGTTTAACTGATCACATAACCAGTGTTTTTTTAAAAAAAATGAAAAACATTTTTGGGACCATAAGAATGCAGCCTGGGTTTTGGATGCTATTAAGTAAATAATAATAAAGTTCGGTTCAATTATTATTTTGTGGCTATGTAGGAGAATGTCTTTCTTTTTTTAAGCTGCATGATAAATAATAAGTAAGAGATAAAGGGTTAGGAGGTTTTTAACATTCTTTGAACTAGTTCATTAAAATATGTAACTATAGATGAAGCAAATATGGCAAAACATTAAAACTGCTGAATTTAGGCGAGGGGTATATGGGTGATAATTGTACTATTCTTTCTACTTTTCTATATTTTTCATAATAAAAAAGTTTAAAAACTATTTTTTCCTCAAATGCAACTGAAGAATGCTAATATTTCTGAATTTAGCCTGAATTACAGAAGACTGTGGTTACAGAATTTAACCAAGGGTTATCCCATCTGGATCAGCAGAAGACTTATGTGCATCACGTCACAATGCACTGGGCAAGCTACACGACAACTTCCCAAAAACCGTTATCATGAGCATTTTCCTAATAGAACAAAGCAGAGCCGGATGAAGATATAAAAAATAGTTTCTCTACATAATCATCCATATCATTTTATAAAATTCCAATAGCAAGATTAACAAAGCATTTTGACTTAAATATAAAAATAAGTTGTACATAAAAAGGCATGTAAAGGTTAACTTAAAGCTGACTTAATAAAGTTATCATATAATTTAGCAAATTAAAGCAAATAAAACATTAAGTCATTTCTTATCTTTAGTATATTGTGAAAAAATCTGATGAACCTTAAAGTGGTTAGAATAATAAAAAAATAGTAACTATACTGAGATATAACTATTTCATATTAAAGTGGTGAGGAATTTAAACTAAAGAATATATTTTTCTTACCTATTTCTGAAGCTGTAGTTTCCTGATCTGGTTCAATATTTAATCCAGACACTACGGGGTCTAAAAGTTTAGCTGAAATATTATCCTCCTTCCTTCCTGACATAAAATAGTTAACAACAGATTAAAATATTGTAAAGGTTTGTGTTTGGTTGCTATAGTTGGGATTTACAGGGGGCTGTGCCAAGGTCCCCAACAAACTGCCTTGTCAATGAAATGTCAATTCTCAGCCTCCTCGTGACCCAGCCTTGGAAGGGTTTAACAGGAAGCCCCTCTCTCCTTCCCCAGCACTTCCTTCCTTGGCCTTCACACACTCTCCCAGTTTTCCTCCAGCCTGTCAGAGGAAAGTTCTGCTTCCTTTGCCTGGATCCTCCTCCTCCCCTCCTAACCTTCAGAGCTGAGCAGGCTCCGGAGCTCACAGTGCCCTTCTTCACCTACACACACCCCTGGATCATCACACGAACGCCCATGGCTGTAAGCAACACCTGTATGCTAAGAACTCTCAATTTTTTGTTTTTACCTTCAGTTTCTCCAACTCTCTCATTCATCTCCAGGTCTACACACCCAGCTGTCTACTCAACATCTCTACTTGGTGGTTTCACAGATATCTCAAACTTGACGTATCCAACACAGAATTCCTGACCCCGCAGCCCCATTCCACCAACCAGCTTCTCCCTAAGCCTTTCATTCCAATAAGTGTCACCGCCTGTGGGCCCAGACCCCTCCCAGAATGGATCTTATCTTTGATTCCTCTCCTTTCTAACAAGTGACATCCAATCCATTAGCACAGTTACCCAATCTGCCTGTCATCCAGGTGCCTCAACCTCCTCACTCCTGTCCTACTAAAACATAAGTCAGATCCTAGGAGGAGGACCCTCCTTAGGAAGGATCGCCTCTATCCTGCTCAAAACCCTGCAAGGTTTTCTGTTCACACCTACTGTAAGACACACGCTGACGTGGCCCAGCATCCCTGGGCCCTGCCTATTGTTATTGCCCCTCTCGCTGCCCCAGCCTCACCCCTCACATAGGCAAGCCTGCCCCCAGCTCACAAGCTCTGCTCAGAGGCTCTGGACACTTGCATGTCCTCCTTCACCCCCATCAGCCTCACTGTCCAGATGTCCCCCTCAGAGAGGCCCTTCCTGCCCATGCTCTCACCCTGCTTCCACGGGTTTCATTTTCCTTCGTGAGTCTCACCACTAACATGCATGTATATGCTTCTGTGTGCTCTTTATTATATTATACATCTCTGCACAATAAGGAAAGGGAGGCTCAGCTGGGCACAGTGGCTCATGCCTGTAATCCCAGCACTTTGGGAGGCCAAGGTGATAGGATTGCTTTAGCCCAGGAATTCATGACCAGCCTGAGCAATATAGCAAGATCCTCCTGTTTCTACAAAAAAAAAAAAAATTAGCCAGGTGTGGTGGCACACACCTATAGTCCCAGCTACTTAGAAGGCTAAGGCAGGAAGATCGCTTGAGCCCAGAAATTCAAAGCTTCACTGAGCTATGATTGCACCACTGCACTCTAGCCTGGGCAGCAGAGCAAGACCCTGTCTCAAAAAAAAAAAAAAAGCAAGGCTCAAATGGACAGTTTCAGCCCGTAATTGACTTAGAGTAGAAAATCTGTGCCTTGCAGGGCACACATGTCTTTCTGCCCCCTCTCCACTCTGGCCAGGGGGACAGTGCTCTAGAGCTCAGGCCACAGGTCAAGCAGGGCCAGACCTGTGCTAAACACCACGTGGAATCCCAGGAGTTCAATGACCAAGGAAGCAAAGAAGCAGGCAGCAAAAGGCGTCCAGTCACAAACACTCATGCACAGCATCCGCTAGGGCTCACTCAGTCTTACCGAGCTGTTTCACGATATGTTCCTTCTTAGGTTTACAGTAGGAAGAGTTATGTTCTTTTTCAGAGGAAAGACTACTTTCACTGGTTCTAGAGTCCCTTCTTCCTGACATGAAATTGCATAATGAAAATACGTATTAAACTTAACTTATAATGCTGCCAAGTTAACAAAAAAATGAAATTAAAATGAACTCACTCAAGGTGATCAGCTCTGCTATAATGCCATACTTAAGAATAAGTAAAAACTATCATATTCTTATGCAGAATGTGTTTTGGATTCTATAGAGATTATAGAATGGCTTTCAAAATGAAAGAATGTTTAACAAATGTTACACCCTCACACTCTGTAGTAAAGGCTCATCCTCTCAAGCAGAACACAGACGCCCTATGTCTCAAACACCTCTGGGTACTGGGCATTTGCCCAAATGCCAACCCATGTAAGTGAGGCAGAATGTTCAGGCAGAGTGCCAGCTCTGCCAGGGAACTCATGGTAAGGTCAGTGACCTGCTAGCAGGCTGGGAAGACAAAAGTCCAGAGTTGTTGACAGCTCAGTGAAGCTAATGTCAGAAAGCCTGCAAATCTCTGACAGTATAATCTCTTAAAGATCACACAAAAAGAACTGTACAGCACAAGCTTACCAGTAAACAAGATG